>NC_092500.1:10891624-12141624 GCF_047511675.1 Marmota flaviventris | reverse complement strand
GGCCTCGAACTTGCCATCCTCATTCCTCAGCCTCCTGAGGAGCTGGGATTACAGGCATATACCTTGATGCTCAGCTTGTGTGTTTCTGGGTCTGTGTGTGTGTATAGAGAAATCTTTGCCAAACTTAAGGTCATTAAGGTTCTCTCCTATGGTTGATCTTGTATATCGTATAAAGTTAACTCTTTTATGTCTTGGATCTGTTTCTGAGCAGCGTCTTGAAAGATAAGCAGCTTGGTAAAGAAGCAAGAGCAGGCTTCCTCCACCCGATCACAGGCCCAGAGGCTAGTAGGCCTTCCTCTGAGCCAGTGGGCTGGGTGGGCCAGGATAAAGAGCCTGCTCTGCCTCTTGGGGTGGTGGGGAACTATGGAGAATGTTGACTAGAGGAGTGGCCTAGTGACCTGGCGCCTTATCTGCAAACCCAGGGGGCAGGAGGAGTCAAAGGGAGAAGGAGTGGAAAGGTATCCTGCCAGAGATGCCCCCTTCTGCTCTTCCCCCCAACTCTGCCAGGAGGGGCTCTGTGCCAGGTGCCAGCTAACTGTGGCCCTCTCTTGTCACACTGTTTTGGGGGGCTCTTTTACTAGGAATCTCTTGTCCATTATGTGTGTGGCTAGCGCATTATCTGCCTGGGGTTGGGTCTCTTGCCATCAGGAGTGTTCCTTGCCCTTCAGTCCAGGGGCATTTTCTCTAGGATTTAGGCGTGTCTGTGTCTGCCTGGCTGAGCTACCTCTCCTTCCCTTTAGGCTGCAGACCATCACTGGGGTCCCTGACTGGCGGGGATCTGCATGGGTCAGGACACCCTCTGTGAGGTCCCCTGCTTGAGACTACCCGGCAATATAGCTGGCGTGGTGGTCCATGCCTATAATCCCAGGGAGGCTGAGGTAGGAGGATCGTGAGTCCAAAGCCAGCCTCAGCTACTTAGCGAGACCCTGTCGCAAAATAAAACGCAAAGAGGACTGGGGCGGGGCTGGGGTTTTGGCTCATCGGTAGCCGCACTTGCCTGGCATGTGTGAGGCACCGAGTTCGATTCTCAGCCCCACATATAAATAAATAAATAACGTCTATCAACAACTAAAAAATCATTTAACAAAACAAAACAGGGCTGGGGAGGTGGCTCAGTGGTTAAGCACCCTGGGGTTTAAACCCTGGTACAAAAAAAAAAGAAGAGATTGAGAGACTCTCCAGGCAAGGGTCCCATTCTCCTTATGGTCACCTAGCTGGGGGAAAAGGCCGCTCCCGGGTCCCCCGCCACGTCCCGGCCGCAGCTGCGCCACGTCTCTGTTTTCCGGGAGCGGCGCCCGCCCTCCCTGCAGCCCAAACCGCTTGTTTCCTGGCGGCGCCGCGCGGTGCTGAGTCGAGGTTTCCGCGGAGCCGGCAGCTGCGATTCTGCTGTGTCACGGTTGGGAGGGGGACGGGGACAAAGGGAGGCAGATTTTGCTGAGTCACGGCTGCTTTCCGGTGAAAGGGCAACCTTAGCTGTCAGCACGAGGAAGCGAAACTTCCAGAAGAGAGCAGAAAACTCTTGTTTATCTCTGGATCTGTACACGTCTGCACAGCCGCGCCGCACGTCTCTCCAAGCCGAGGTGGGGGCACTACTAGGCTTCCCAGCGCGTCTGATGGCAGTAACCTGGAACTCCCTCTTCCCAGTTGCTTGGGGCAAAAATGTTGGCGTCCTCCTTGACTCCTCTGGTCTCTTTCATGGTTCCCGTTCTTCTGAAATTCTGTAAGATGGGTATGAATATGTGCCACACAGACACAGGCTCCAGGTACCAGGCTTGGGCTGCTTTCCACCACAGATAACCCATCCCCTGGGGCTGGTAAGGATGAGATGAGGGGCTAGGCGTGCAGCTCAGTGGTAGGGCATTGCTGTACCTACAGGGGGGGGCCTGGGTTACATCTCCAGTGCTCACACACACACACACACACACACACACACACTCTCTGCTACGGAAAGCTTGGTCCTTGTCCCCGGTGCCAATCCAATAACCAGGACATAGTTTTGAGAAAAAAGAAAAACAAGTTTTATGGCTTTGCTAGCAAAGGAGAAGCACGGGGGACTCCTGTCCCAGAGGCTGTGATTCTGCCCATCAGTAGGAACAGGGGACTTTTAAAGAGAGACTCAAAGGTGACATTCCACGTGTTCTCTGTAGACGTTGTCATTCACTTGTTAACATGGGAGATAGTCATTTCTGAGATCTTCTGGTCCCATTTACAAAGTCTGCATTACTTCTTTGGGTGTGAGCTCAAGGACAGATCAATCTGCCTAAAATGGGGAAGAAAGGTGACCCAGTTTCCCCTGAGATTAGGGAGGGGAGAGATTAGGGAGGAGCAGGGAGAGAGGAAGGGAAAGAGACATTTCCTTTTTGTGTGTGTGTGTGTGGGGGGGGGGGAAGGGGGGGTGCTGGGGATTGAACCGGGGCCTTATGCATGCGAGGCAAGCCCTCTACCATTTGAGCTGTATCCCCAGCCCAACATGTCCATTTTAAAAATAAGTCATAGTGACCGAGCAGCAAGGGCTGTACTCAAAGCACAGAGTGGACACTGTTACAGAAGGATCCACGGAGACGTGCTTGGGGGAGTGCCTGGCTGAGGGCGGCCCTCAAATGCGAAGTCTTTCCAATTTCTGCACACATGCAGCCCTCTTGGGTACCCTGCCCCTCCCTGGGTCATTTCCCAGATTTCCTCCATTAGGATCCTGAGCACACGAGGGCTCTGTGGTCTTTGGCCACAGAAGACTATGACAAGAGAGGGCAGAGAGGAGGTTGCGGGTTTCCTAACGGCAAAGCTCCAGTGTGGGAACAACAGACCTCATGCTAGGAGATATATGGGGGTGCAGGAGGGCCCCAGGGCCCAGGGCCTCTACCCATGCTTTCCCAACTTCCCGAAGCTGAGCATCTGCCCTGGTTTTGGCAAGGCAGGTGTGGAGTGGGGTCTGTCACGTCACAGGGTTGTAGCTCAAAACAGCACAAACCTATTGTCTGGGATGCTTGAGGTCAAAAGTCCTCCGGTGGTGGGGCAGGGCTGGGCCCCTGCTGGAGCTCCAGGGAAGAATGTACCCCCTGGCTGGGAGCAGCTTTCAGAAGCCCCCAGCCTCCATCTGGTCCGCAGAGCTGGGTGCCCAGCACCTCCAACCTCTTAGTGTCCCTCTGCCTCCTTTGTCGAATCACCTCCTGCCTCTGGAGCCATCTAGACTCGTTCTTGTGACATCAGGCCCAGGAGGACAGTCCAGGATAATCTCCCACCTCAAGATCCTTGACTTAACTCCTTCCTCAAAGTCCTTTGTCACATAGACAACCTATTCGCAGGTCCTGGGGATGTGGGCGTCTCCGGGGGTCTTGTTGGCCTCCAGCTGCTGGAAGAAGGGCACTTGGTTCATGGGGTTGCCCGAGGAAAGGGAAGGGGAAGTCAGGAAGCTGAGTCAGCGCTGGGCAAGGTTCAGGAGCTCAGAACTATGACATAGGCCTGCGCCAGCACTGCCCTGGGCCGCCTCAGCCCCAACATTCTCTATGAGGTCTCTGTTCTAGCAAAGTCTGGGGGCTCCCAGGGAATAAGGTGGGGCCAGGAGCCAGGCACCCTGGGTCACTGAAGACTCCATCCCCAAATGAGGGCACAGCCTGTGGCCTTCCTGCATGAGGCCCCTGCTCCCCAGGTACTTAATAAGATGAACTTGACCTTCTGGGGTCCCTGAGTTGACAGGCCTGGACCTGCAAGTGGCCAGCTTTCAAACCTCTTCCCTCTTCCACCTAAATCCTGGACCCTCTGTGAGAGGGTCTGGACTCTGGGACAGGAGGGTACAGTCTGGCTTCTAACTGCTAGAATCCTAGCTCTGCCACCCCTGGCTGTGTGACATAGGAACATTATTAACCTGTCTGTGCCATGGAGCTTACATGGACAAAAAGAGATGAAACTGTGATTGCACATATCTGGGGTGTGGCTGCTCTCAGGATTAGACGTGGGGGTGCATGTCTGGGTTCTGTAGTGGGAAGCATTCCATAGCGCCTGGCTGGGTCACAGTGGGTAACTGTAGCTTGGGATGGTCCTTCCTGACAGCCCAGCAATGTTACAGCCATTTATTTGCCGTCTTGTTATGGAAAGCTTGGTCCTTGTCCCTGATGCCAATCCAATATAGAGGTTTTGAGAAAAAGAAAAAGGTATATTGCTCTGCTACAGGGGACTCCTGTCCCAGAGGCTGTGATTCTGCCCATCAGTAGGAACAGGGGGCTATTAAAGCCAGATTCAAAGGCGACATTCCACGTGGTCTCTGTTGGAGTTGTCATTCACTTTTAATCTGGGAGGTGGGCATTTCTGAGATCTTCGGGTCCCATCCCTAGAGTCTGGATTACTTCTTTGCAGGTGGGTGTGAGCTCAAGGACAGATCAATCTGCCTAAACTGGGAAGAAGGGTGGGTAATCCAGTGTCCCCGAGATTGGGGAGGGCAGAGATTAGGGAGGGGCGCTGGGGCCGCCTTTGTTTCCCGGGTCACATGACCGCCGCCCCCAACCCCCTGCCGGCCAGGGGCGGGGGGCGGGGGGCGGGCGGCGGGTGTCGCAACGCCCTGGGCCTCTGCTGGGCGCCGCCCACGTGACTCCTGAGCATAAAAGGCCCCGGCCCGCTCCCAGTCACAGCCGCTGCCTGCTCCTCCGCCTCCGCAGAGACACCGCCAGCCAGAGCCACCGCGCCAGCCAGCCAGCCTCGGCCATGGACCGCCCGCAGAGCGACAGGCAAGTGCAGCCCGGGGCGCGGGGACCCGGGGGACGGGGCGGGTGCGCGGGACCGGGGGCACCGGCGCAACCTCGGGGACAGCGAGGGCCGGTAGCCCGGGTGCGCCGCCGCCAGGGGAGTGGAGCCGGGGCAGCTGGAGGCACACGAGGCGATTGACAGGCGGCCCGTCTCCGCGGCGAGCGGAGCGGGGTGTCCCCGGGCGCGCCTGCCGTCGGGGAGCAGCTTCCCAGGTGCAGCGGGAGGCTCTGCCTGCGCTCATCCCCGCGGCTCCCGGAGATGTGTCGCCTCCGGGGAGCGCAGCCGCAAGGACTAGAGCGCTAGATCACCTGGCCTGTGGCCGGGCAGCTCGCAGGTGTCGGGGCTGGGACTGGAGCCCCGATGTTCCCGCTCCCGAGGCTGCCACGTTCCCTTCTCGGCTTGTGTAGGGGGCTGCGGAAGAGAAGCGAGTTCTTGACAATAGGGAGGTCACATGGCAGAAATGCCTCCATAGTTGTTGTTTGGTACAGGCACTGAGCCACATCCCCAGCCCCTTTTATATTAAGAGACAGTTTCCTTAGTTTGCTGAGGCTGGCTTCCAACTTGCAATCCTCCTGCCTCAGCCTCCAGAGCCATTGGGATTACAGGCGGGCGCCCAACAGTAAGGGACTTTTGAGTAAAGCAGAATTTCTCTGGCTTTTTAATATAGACATGTTGAACCTAATGTTATGGGATGTCAGTGGCACATGCCATAATCCCAGCTGCTCTGGAGGCTGAGGCAGGAGGATACCAAGTCCAAATCCAGCCTCAGCAATTTAGCAGGCCCTAGGCAATTCAGCTAGACCCTGTCTCTAAATAAAACAAAAAGGGCTGGGGATGTGGCTCAGTGGTGAAGTGCTCTTGGGTCCCATCCCCAGTACCAAACGCCAAGTTCAAGTGCCCCACTGGCCAGCTCCTGCTCACCCCTCTCCTTCATTGGGAGCAACTGGGGACGGGAATTGCCCCCTTGTTTGGGGGACTGTATTACATAGAGCTTTAATGATGACAGAGTGTTTGCAGGGCTGGGATGGTGGCCTGTCATCTGCAGGCTGTCCAGACTCTACAGATCTGTGGGAGAAGCGGCCTCCTGAAGCCCTGAGGACAGCGGGTGGCACTCTCCAGCTCAGGGGCCAGCTAGGGGAGAACCCCACCCCAGCCACCCTTGATTTACCCTCCCTCCCTTGCCTCCACAGCTTGCCCCAGGATCTGTCCGAGGCCTTGAAGGAGGCCACCAAGGAGGTGCACGCCCAGGCAGAGAATGCCGAGTTCATGAGGAACTTCCAGAGGGGCCAGGTGACCCGAAAGGGCTTCAAGGTATGTGTGGCCTGGTGGAAACAGGCACGAGGAGGGTGCGGCAGGTGTTTCCTGGGCTCAAGCCAGTTACTAAGTGGGGATTAGGGCCAGAGATGCTTGTCCAAGGAAATAATTTTCCTAATGACACTGAGGCTCAGACAAGAGAAGTGACATTCTTGAGGTCACACAGCAAGTTTTTATACATATGTACCTCAGTCCTGATGAAGATAAGGAAAGTCTCAGGGAGGTTAAGTAACTAACAGATGGTCACACAGCTGTGGAAAAGGCCAAAATCAAAGCAAAAGTGATCTCATTTCAGATCTTGTGCTCCTGCCCTAATTCTAATTGAAGACAAGGGGTAGTATGGATTCAAGCCTTGGAAGGACCATTTCACAATGGAACTGTGGCATCTCCTAACATCCCAAGCCACTTTTCCTCATCTGTTAAATGGCATTTCAACAGCAGGAGTTTTCGTTTTTTTGGATACTTTTGGAGCTCTAAGCCCAGGGCAGTTTACCACTACATCCTCAATGCTTTTTAATTTTTTTGGTGCTGGGGATTGAACCAGGTCCTTGTGCAAGCAATCTACCAACCAAACCATATCTCCAGCCTTGTTTTTGAGACAATCTCATTAAATTGTTTAGGGCCTCCCTAAATTGCTGAGTCTGTCTTTAAACTTGCAATCCTCCTGTCTCAGCCTCCCAAGCTGAGGGAATTACAGCCATGCACCACCAGGCCTGACTCAACAGTAGGATTTTAAGCACTGGGCACATGATTTTGCTATTTCCTGGCATGGTTATGAAATCCATGCTATTAGAAGGCAGGTACCCGGTGTTAAAACATCAGTGCTGGGAAGAGCTGACTCAGGTTGACTGGAGAGGGGGAGCTGGGTTCCACCACTCCTGACACCCGTCCTGTTTGTAACCTGGACCCTCCCCAAGCCCTCTTCTAACAGATGGAACTTGCAGTTCTGTCTGGGGTGCTGCCCTCCCCCTGCTCAAAGGTGACGCAAACCCAGTTGGTATAATGTGGCTGGCTGTGGGGGATGGAGGTGACTGCTGGAATAGGACATCCCCAGCCACTGTGGACTTTGGATTGTGCCTATAAGTCAGTTCAAAGTGGATATGGGAACTGTGAGGGGACCCAGTGCTTGTGTCCATTATGCTATGGGGGTGGGGCTTAGCCCTAGCCTGATAGGAGTGCTAAGTACCAGGCTGCTAAGTACCCTGCCTGAACCATCTGCCTTAACCCTAACCCCTCCTGCAGAGTGTAGTGGATTCTCCCCTTTGGCATGGGAGGGAACCGTTTGACCTGGAGAGTCCCATAGACCCTGGATCATCTCCTGCCCTAGGGTTAGGAAGCTGAGGCCAGAGAGGGCTAGTGATTCCCCCGTGGTCACACAGCTGAAGTCTGGCTGAGCTGAAGGTAGAGCCAGGTGTCATAATTGGAAGCCCCAAATGCTCTGTGCCAGGCTTCCTGGCTTTCTTCCTTCTCAAGGAACAATGTCAATGTCTATGGTTGAGAAGTAACTTGGACATTGTAACTTTGTCCTCATGGGACTCAACCTGGAGTATTAATGTGTAACAGGAGTTCACCGAACCAAGGTGCCCGGCCTATTGTCCCACTAAGGTGGGTTCAGAGTGGGCCCCAGGAAGGGGGGATTCCCTCTGTAGGGCACTTGTCAGTCTCCTGTGAGCACTGTCATTTGGTTTCCCCAGATTAGAGCATCCTGGCGTCCCATAGGGCTGCGCTTGAGTCGATTTCATTTCTTACTTGCAGTGCAGTCTCAAGCCTTAGAATGGGAATAGGAACTGGCTTTGGGGTTTTTATAAGAAACTAGCTGGGCCCTTAATCCCAGTTACTCACAAGTTTGAGGTCAGCCTTAGCGGGATTCTGTTTTAGGTGAAGAAAGTGCAGGATCAAGTTTTGCTCTCCTGAAACCCCTCTGGCTGCTGTGGGGGGACTGGGCTGCTGCGGGAGGTGGAGCAGCGGCCTGGACGGCAGGGTCTTCGCAGCCTGACCTGCCGCCCATTTCAGCTGGTGATGGCGTCCCTGTACCACGTCTATGTGGCCCTGGAGGAGGAGATTGAGCGCAACAAGGACAACCCCGTCTTCGCCCCGCTCTACTTCCCCGAGGAGCTGCACCGCAGGGCCGCGCTGGAGCAGGACATGGCCTTCTGGTACGGGCCCAGCTGGCAGGAGGCCGTCCCCTACACGGCAGCCACACGCCGCTACGTGGATCGGCTCCAGCAGGTGGGGCGCAGGGAGCCCGAGCTGCTGGTGGCCCACGCCTACACCCGCTACCTGGGCGACCTGTCCGGGGGCCAGGTCCTCAAGAAGATCGCACAGAAGGCCCTGGACCTGCCCAGCTCTGGAGAGGGCCTGGCCTTCTTCACCTTCCCCAACATCGACAGCGCCACCAAGTTCAAGCAGCTCTACCGCTCCCGCATGAACACTCTGGAGATGACCCCCGAGGTCAGGCAGAGGGTCACCGAAGAGGCCAAGACCGCGTTCCTGCTCAACATTCAGGTGAGGGGCTGGCACCCCTGGGTGGCCGCTGCCTCCTCCAGTGACCCTGTCTCATTGGAGAGGATGCTCTGAGCTACGGCTGTGTGCAGGAACTTAGGACCGGGTTCCATTTCTGCCACTTACTAGCTGGGTAATTCTGGGCAAATCGCTTGATCTCTCTGTTCCTCAGTTTCCCTGTCTGCCAACTAGGGTAACAGTAGCACCGTGGTCATGGGGGTAAGTGAGTATAGGTGTAGCTGTGCCAGACACAGGGAAGCCCTCTGTTAGCTACTGTCACAGTGGAGGTACCTCGTGGCATCATCTAAGGTGTGCACACACTTGTGTGTAGCCAGGTTGGCCCTGCAAAGGTGACAATTGCTGAAGCCAAGGATATTTTGTAACTGCCTCAAATCCAAGGGAAAGACTAGGGGTTGGAGCAAGCTCTGGAACAAGGAGTCCTGGGTGAAGCTGGGGGGCTGGGGTTCACTGCCAGTGGTGCCCTGTGCTATTGCCAACCCCACCACCTGGAGGCATGTTGGCACAGGCTCTCAGGCTGGGCTCAAGTGCCCCCCTCCCTTACACCCTCAAATCCAGTTACTCCCCCTAGAAAGTCTAACATTCAGAGAGGTCTCCATGAAGAGAGGACAGGACACCCATCGGCTGGCCCTCCATCCTGGTTTTCCTGATTTCTCTATATCCTGATCCTTCATCCTGATTTCTGCAACCTAATCTTCATCCTGATCTCTGCATCTGATTCTTTATCCTGATCTTTACATCCTAATCCTTCATCCTGACCTTTACATCCATACTGATCCTCCATCCTGATCTCTGCTTCCTGATTCTTCATCCTGATCTACTATGATATTGTATCCTGATCCTTCATCCTGACCTTGCATCCTTACTTCTGCAGCCTGATCCCCCATCCTGACCTTGCATCCTGACTTCTGCAACCTGATCCTCCAGGAACTGCAGATAACTTCTCTGCAAATGCAGCCAAATGAATACCTCAAAATACACCTTTCTTAAGAGGGATTTTCAAATAAAGTCATGTGAAGAAAGCAGGCTGCAAAAGAACACATGCACTGGGATTCCACTCTTGTTTCAAAACAAGCAGAATAGTTCTTTGCTTAGGGACACTGAAAAGGAATGCCACGTATGGTAGCAGTGAACCCTAATCCAGGGGGACAGGGTGCAGGTGAGGTGCTTGGGAGGAGCAGGCAGGGGAACCAAGTGTGCCTGTGACATCTTGCCCCTTGAGTTGGGTGAAGACAAAAGTGTTCCTTATTTTGTCATGACTGCCTGAGCCCTGTCCCCAGCTGGGACCAGCAGCACATCTCCCTGAGCAGCACATCTCCCTGAGCAGCACATCTCCCTGAGCAGCACATCTCCCTGAGCGGCACGTCTCTTGTCTTCCAGCTGTTTGAGGAGTTGCAGGAGCTGCTGAACCAGGACCCCGAGGACCAGCACCCCTCACAGGCAGCAGGCCTTCGCCACCGTGTCAGCAGCCGGCTGCAAGGTGAGGGCTTCTTGGGCTCCCTTTGAAAGGGATGAACTGCTGGGTTCCTGCCCTGGCGGGGTCCAGGGGATGAAAAGGATGAAGAAGGAGTCTTCAGTTTATATTTTTCCAGGATGTGACCTTTAGTTAATTAACTAATGCCAAACTACATAACCAGACTCTGTCTCCTAACCTATCACTAACCTTATATTTCTAACATTCTAAAAATCTCTTAAAGCTACTTAATTCCTACACTTTTTTCTCAAAACTGCTTTCTCAGTTTCTTGGCTTCTTAGTCAAGGTGACATGTCTTAACTTTCCTATGTATATAACTTTCCTTAATCATATGGTGGGCTTTGTACAAGAAGCATAATGATTAGGCTTTCTAATAGGCTGGAAATAGGGGCCTGGGTCTTAAGTTGATATAACAATGTGCTGACCTTTCGGAGAATGATTTTTGTCCTCAATGTACTGAGATAGAGGAGCATAGATAATTACTACCTGTTCTAGCCACCTGAAGTTTGGTTTGGTATTTAACACTCATGCCTCCTGTTAGGAACATGAGCATGCTTTGCCAGCATTAATCCTCACTGTGACCTTGTCAAGTCAAACAGTGGGACAGGGAGTGCATGCCACGCCTCTTGGTCTGAAGGCTGGGGGGATGTGTGTCCCCATGTCAATTTGCGGATGGTCCTTGGTTGGGGGGCTGGGGTGTGGCTCAGGCAGGTGCAAGGCCCTGGGTTCAATCTCCAGCACTGAAACATCTCTGGGCTTTAATTTCTAACACGGCAAAGGACACTCCCCTGTCCTACACAGACAGGGAACACAGGCTCTTCCAGATCCTCGCCTCCCCCCCAGTAGAAAGGGGTCTTGAGGCCCAGGCCTGAGCGTTGCTCCCGCAGGCCTCGGGCCTTTCCTGAGAACACAGCATGAGCTGCCCTATGCCTGCCGTGTGAGGTCGACTCTGGCCTCCAGAGGCCTCTCCAAGGCTCCATATCAGGTTGGGGCCAGGCTTCCCACCCATTGTCTGACTCCAGAGACCTGCCTGTCCTGCCCACTCAGACCTCACAGCTGGCTGGGACTGGTCCCCTGTAAATGAGGGGGGTGGGGCTGAATCTGAGTTCCAATCTCAGGTTCCACTTTCCAGCCTCTCTGCAAATGCAGCCAAATGAACACCCCAAAATACACATCCCCAGTACCATGGTTCCCAGAGAATGTGGGTCTGGGGTGAGTGTACAGCCAGGGCTCCCGGTCAGTGATACAGGCTCAGGAGCACCTTCCTGGCCACAGGCAGGAGCCTGAAAGCCGTGCCCAGTGGGCCCTGGGCTTTCTCGCCAAGGCTTTGCTGAGCACAGAGCAGGCCCCTGGGAGAAGCCCTGAGCTTTCCGCCTTGCGGGTATCCCAGGGTTGGCCAGCAGGACACCTATGTGTTCTTGGGGTGCCCTGGCACGGGCAGGAACTGCACTGGAGTCCAGGGCCTCTGCCATCCCTCAGTGATGTCAGGTGCCCACATCTGCCGCCTGCTGCTGACCTGGCCTTCCTTCTCTTTCAGACTCCATCCCTGCGGAGCAGTCCCGAGGGACACCCCTGCTCAGCAACCTCTCCCAGATGCCACTCATCAGATGGGTCCTCACTCTCAGTGTCGTGGTGGCCACGGTTGCCATGGGGTTTTATGCCTTGTGAACGCAAGCATGCTGGCCCCTAGGGCCATGAACTGTCCAGCGAGGGCCTTCCTTCTGGAGAAGAGGAATATCTTGGGCATCGGAGGCTTCAGGGGCTCCAATCCTGTCCCCCTGTCCCTCCTCCTCTAGAGGCCTCTTCTCCAACCCAGCGGCCTGACCTTCCAGACCTGGCCCCCGGTTCCTGCAGGAGAACCGGCCACAAGTGGCCGCTGTCGACCCTCCAGTGCCCTTGCTTCAGTGTCTGTTGACAGTGGCTGCGATCACTTTCCCGTGGGCCGTGGCAATTTTTATATCAATGTGCGGAGATGTTGTGTCGTGTCTGTCTGTGCTGGAGCCAGGCTGCTCACGTTCAGCCTGAGCTGTGGTATTTTGTTCTGTTTTTATAACAGGTTTGGGGTGTTTGACAGCCCTGTGACCTTGGTCTCTATAATAATAAATGACGCTGTCTGATGTTTTCACCAGGTGTTTTCCTGGGCTGCTGCCCTTTCCCCTCTTGCTTCCTGAATGCTTGGCGGAGGCGCAGGGATGGGGTTGGCAGCCCTGGTTTGGGATGTTGGGCTTTGGGACCCCAAGTGAGCTTTGAATCACTGAGATGAGCCCTGCTGCTTCCAGGGTTTGCTGAGGATGGGGTGGGAGTGAGCAGATCCCAGGGTGACATGTATTGTGGACAGTGACAGGGAATGGAGGGAGCTCCCTGGGCTCAAATGCGACTGCTCTTTGGGGTTAGTTACTTGGCCTCTCTGTCATGCATATGGGCCTACCTACCTCACCTGTCATGAAGCAACTGGGCTGCACACTAAATGCCAGCACCCTGAGGTGTTGTATAAGGAGAGAGGCCAGTGTTCTGATTCTTGTATCCGAGGTCACTGTAGGTGACCTCACCAGCCACCTTTTTTTTATCACTTTTTAATTGTTGATAGAGCTTTATTCATAGGGTGCTGAGAACCCAACCCAGTGCCTCACATGCTAGGCAAGTGTGCCCCCCCCCCCAGCTATAAACCCAGCCCTCAAACAGTTAACCAGACTGAGGGTCAGGAAGGATTTCAACCAAGCCCTTTCACTAAAAGCTGTGAAGTACTAAACACTGAGAAAGTGCAGACCCTCCACTGAAAGTGTGCAGGGCAGTGCAGAGGGCGAGGCTCCGGGAATCTGAGTACCTCCTGCTCCTGCGCTTGTTTCCCGCCCTGCCACTCAGTTGAATCTTGGCACAAATCACTTCAAATCTCTTAATAAGTACAACTCCCTCCTGTGGCCGGAGGGAGTGTTCGGTGGTATTCAAACACCAGTCAGGGCAGCATTAGAAGCACCTGGAGCCAGGTGGGATGGCACACACCTGAATTCCCAGAGACGAGGCAGGAGGATTGCAGGCTCAAGATCAACCTCAGCAACTGGGTGAGGCCTTAAGCAATTTAGTGAGAACTTGCCTCCAAAAAAAGGGGTGAAGGGGACCTTAACACAGCCCTGGTGGGTTCTTGATTTATGCCATGGGAAGGAATTTCAGGTTGTGTCAATAGAGGCACAAGCCAAGCTATCAGCAAGGCAAGCAATGGGGCAGAGCAGCCTCCGAGGGAGGGAGCTGTGCTTTGGGATCCTGGGCTCTTTGAGGAATCTTGTTAATCTTAACCTGAGAAACATGGGGGTGGCATCTGCTAATGAGCTGATTCCTTTGATCTTGGAGCACAGAGCAGGTCACAGGTTTCTGATTCTTAGAACAAGCCGACATCATTCAGTTAATAGATAGCATTTGCACTATACACATATCAACGTTTTTGAACATTGTTTCTCCAGGTTTCTATTAGTCTAAAAATATGTTCTGTCCATTAACCAAACGTATAGGCACTATTTAACCAGGATTACAGCACTCAAGATTTATTGGACATCTTAAGAATTCAGGCCAACAGGAAAATATGCCTGGCAGGTGGAGGTGAGGGCATCCATGGAGGTTTTGGACTTAAAGCTATAGCCCCTCTTTTTTTTTAGTTTTTGGCGGACACAACATCTTTGTTTGTATGTGGTGCTGAGGATTGAACCCAGGCCGCACGCTACCGCTTGAGCCACATCCCCTCTTTTATAACTTTTTTTTCAGTTGTTGATGGACCTTTATTTTATATGTAGTGCTGAGAATTGAACCCAGTGCCTCACACATGCCAGGCAAGTGCTCTATCTCAGAGCTACAGCCCCAACCCCTGCAGACCCCCTTCCTTTCCCTGTTTGTCTTCTTTCTACCTATCCTACCTCGGTCTTGCAAAATTGCTCAGGCTGGCCTCAAATTTGGGATCCTCCTGCCTCAACCTCCTAGTAGTAGCTATGATTACAAGAGTGCACCACAGCACCCAGGTCTTCTGATTTTTTTAAAAAAAATAATTTGGTTATAATTGTACACAAGACCTTTATTTTTTTATGTGGTGCTAAGGATCAAACCCAGCTCCTTGCATGTGTTAGGGGAGCACTCTACAGCTGAGTCACAACCCCAGCCCAAATCTTCTGATTTTAAAAGAAATTAGGATGAAAATATTTCTGCAGGTCCCTAAGCATCCGGAGGACTGTGCTTGCCCAGTTTCTCAGGGCACAGCGGAAGCCCCTGCCTCCTACGGTCCTGCTTCACCCTCTCCTACCAGGTCTTAGCAGGTGGGGACTATGCACGCAGGCTTTTCAAAGTCAAAAAAAATAATTTTTTTGGTATTGTCTAGGTCCACTTTGTGCTGCTGTAACAGAATACTTGACCCTGAGTAGTCTACAATGGTTAGAAATCGCTTTAGCTCAATGTCCTAGAGACTGGGAAGTTCAAGTTGGAGGGGCCAGCGGGATCTGGCAAGGTCCTTCTTGCTATGACATCCCGTGGTAGAAGGAAGAAGGCGAGAGAATGAAGGAGACAGCAAGGGAGGACCCAACTTCCCTTTTGTTGGAAACCCACTCCAGAATAACACTTTAATCCATTCAGGTGGTCGGTGACCCCAATACCCAAACACCTCCGTTAGGCCCCACGTCCCAACACCACTGCACTGGGCATCTTCTCCAACGAGGAAACCTGGGGACACATTCCAACCATAGCAGATATCATGCCCCTTCTCAAATACGGGAAGCTGCTGAGCTCATTTTTACTGTAGTTTTATTTTTGCGGTACTCGGGATGGACCCCAGGACCTCCCGCAGCTCCAACGCTGAGCACGTCCTTAGCTAGATATTTTCTTTAGTTATTGCGACACCAGGGGTTGAACCCAGGACCGCTTAACCTCTGAGCCACATGCTCAGCCACCACCCCCCCCCCCCTTTTTTAAAAAAATTTTAAAACTGGGTCTTTCTGAGTTGCTCAGGGACTCGCTCAGTGGCTGAGTGAGGCTGGCCTCGAACTTGCGACCCTCCTGCCTGGGCCTCCGGAGCCGCCCGGCTCTTTGTACACACTACCAGGCCACCCGACTTGACGCTCTCAGTAAACACGTGTCCCGGCGAAGAGAAGCGGGTCCCCGGCGGGTTGCCAGGGCGGTGCCGGAGGACGCGGCCCAGGCCGGCCCTTTCCCCAAGGCTTTAGGCATCGCCAAAGGCTGTAAATCCACCATTAGAGGGCAGAACAGCTCCTTAGGACCGGGCCTGCGAGATCGGTGGTCCTCCGCGGCTGGCGAAGGGACCGGGTCACCATCTGTGACTCACTGTCGCCTCTGGCTGTTGGGGTGCAGCGAGCGGCGTGGCACCCTGCCGTCCTTCTCGGGCCCGTCTCCCGTTACAAAACGGGGCAACGGGACCCTACCATTTCCGCCATTCTGTTTTTTTATCCCCATGGCTTTGGATGGAGTCATTTTCTCTTGAGACCTTAAAAAAGTCTTAAGAGAAGGGCACAGCAGCCCGCGGCGCGCCCTCCCGCCATCTTCGGGCCGCTCCGCGCCTCCCGCACCACTTCCTTCCAAGTCAGAAGTTTCGCGCCAAATTATTCCGCACACAAAATGGAGCCCGAAAAGAGGCGGGGGCATTACGTCACGCGAGCCACACCCAATCCGCTCCGGCAGCCGTCCCGAGAGGCGGGACTCCCGGTCTCAGAGCGGTCCAATCGCTGGCCGCGGGGCCCTGAAGAACCAATGGGAACGCACCGCCCGCGACGTACGAACGCAGCGTCTCGTTTTTCCCGCGAAACTCGGCGGCAGTGCGCGGGGGTCTGCGTGTGTCTCGGAGTGTGTAGTGCGGCGGTGAAGGTGAGGCTGTGGGGCTCGCGGACGTCCGCGGAATGCTCAGGGGGTGGGCCGCAGCATGCCTGGCGAGCGGGTCCGGGAGGGCAGCCGTGTCGGGGCCGCGACTTCCCCTGTTCCGGGCCGACGACCCGGGCCTGGTAGGGGAGGGGCAGCCGCGCGCGCCCCCGGCCCGCTCCAGCTCTCGGTCCCCGCGCAGGTGCAGCTATGTCCGGCTTCGACGACCCTGGCATCTTCTACAGCGACAGCTTTGGGGGGGACCCCGGGGCCGACGAGGGGCAGGCCCGCAAGTCGCAGCTGCAGCGGCGCTTCAAGGAGTTCCTGCGGCAGTACCGGGTGGGCACCGACCGCACGGGCTTCACCTTCAAGTACAGGTGCGCGCGGCCGCGGCGCGGGGTCCAGCCCGCGGGGACGAGCGGGGCAAACGGGTGACGGGTCCACGGCGCATCCTGCTCCCCTCAACCCCCGGTTTTGCTTGCTTTGTACCCAGAGTTAAGGTTGGAAGGAGTCGCCTGTCGCGTGGGCTGCCAGCAGCCCAGCTAGAGCAGGGCCACTTCCTAGTTTCCGTCCTTGTACGTAGTGTCTGTGACAAGGTCCCTGCGTTCTCAGTGGCACAAAAGTTGGGGATGGCAGGTGTGATTCACTTCCCTGCCCGTGCATTAGTTCTGGTTTTCATTGGTTCTGGTTTTCATCTGGTTGGGCGCCTGCTGCATGCCAGGCACTGTCGTGGGAGCTGGGCGGCCCTCCTGCTCCTGGTCCACTGGGCAGCCGGCCACTGCAGGTGGAGCCCCTGCAGGCCTAGCCTCCCCCTCCCCCGGCACCCATGACTTTTGATGCCACAATGTGAATTCACAGTTCCAGCAATGGTAGCCCACTGCCTCCCCGGGGGCAGTCTCTCTGGGCCTCAGTTTCTTTATCAGAAGGATGGGTAGAGCCATTCCTGCCACCATCTGTTGGTGCAGCAGCTGGCATTGCCTATGTGCCAGGCACTGAGAAACCGACATGGAAAGACAAACTGCCTGTCATCAGGAAGCTCATAAGTCTGGGGAACAAGGTGTGGGCACCAACGGATTCCAAGTGGTACTGCCTCAGTGGAGGGAGGTGGGGAAGGTTTCCAGAGGAGCTAGAGTTTAAGGTGACTCGCTGAGTGGACGGTGCCAAGCATGTGTGGCATTCTAGGTAGGAGCAGCCGTGTGCATGGAGTAATGTGTACAGGGTGTGCTTTTACAGCCAGGGCCAGAGTGCACATCTTATTGGCTCCTGGATATAAGAGGTAGGAGGGACTGGATCTGTGATGCGGTGGGGCTGGGAGCAGATTGTGTTTAGGTCCATGGTCCCCAGATATGTCCTTGGGACAGGAGCCCATGGGATGCTCCTTATAGAGTCTGTATGGTAGTTGGCAAGACAGATGTGGGTTTGCTGCTGCCCTGGACCCTCTAAGTTGAGGCATGTGTCCTGTTGCTCTCCAAGAGTGAGTTAATGGTGCTGAGGAGTCCTGCAGTGTAGGAACTGGTTGGCCAATGTGTGTCTGTCACTGTGCTTGGACGCACCTCACTAGCTGCACCATGGAGCTGTTCTTTGGAAGACGTTTCTGTTGGCAGTAGGGAGCCTCTACAGGGCTAAAGGGTGGAATGAGGAGTGATGGGGCAGGTTCTGGGGGTGCAGGTGTGCCACAGCCAGTTATTTCCCTCTTCTCTGCACCCTTCCCTGCCTACTCCAGAGATGAACTCAAGCGGCATTACAACCTGGGGGAGTACTGGGTCGAGGTGGAGATGGAGGACCTGGCCAGCTTTGACGAGGACCTGGCCGACTACTTGTACAAGCAGCCAGCCGAGCATCTGCAGCTGGTGAGTGGGACCCTGCCTGAGCTCAGCCCCCAGGGTTGGCCCTATCCAACCACCAACAGCCTGTGTTCTCCCTCCTCTCCAGCTGGAGGAAGCTGCCAAGGAAGTGGCTGACGAGGTGACCAGGCCACGGCCCTCTGGTGAGGAGGTGCTCCAGGACATCCAGGTCATGCTGAAGTCAGACGCCAGCCCGTCTAGCATTCGGAGCCTCAAGGTGGGTCCATAGAGGCCAGGGATTTCAAGACAAGCAGCCCTGGGCCTAGCTGTGTAACCCTGAGCAAGACACTTGGCCCTTTTGAGCCTGTTTTCTTCTCTCTAAAGTTGGGTCATTGGACAGATAGTTATTGAGCTTATCCCGTGGGCAAGACATTCGGCTGAGTCCTGGAGAAGCAATGATGAACGTTATACTCCCAGCTCTTTCCTGTTCTCAGTTTATATCTGGGGAGACCAAGAAACCAGTAAACGTCACATATTCTTAGATGGTTGGAAATACAGTAAAAGGCATTAAGAGAGGGACCTGAGGGTGTGAAGCCTCTCTAGGAAAGATGGAGAAGCCTTCATGGAGGAGGTGACATCCAAGGGGGTTCAGCTGGTGCAGAGCCTGAGAGGGCATGGTGTATGTGTGTGCACATGCGCCAGGGCTGTGCTGGCAGCCCCCCACCGTGGCTGAGGAGTCACGAGGAAGCAGGAGAGGCTGGCAGAACAATCTGCTGTCTACTCTCTGTTGTTGAGCAGATGCGCTGGGTGCTCACTGTTGTGAGCAGAACAGGCGCTTGCTTTCTTGGAATTTACAGTGGGAGAAACAGGAAAGGAACAGTTAGAAGATCGCAGCGTGATAGAGGCATGAAGAAAAGAAAGTGGGTGCCACGTGAGCCTGCCCGAGAGGTGGAGGGTGGCTAGAGAAGACCTCCAGGAGGAAGTGGGTTGGAGTTGGAGCGTGCCCATGCCCACCCAGCCGGGTTCCAGTCTGTGAATCAGCTTTCCAAGCTCAGGGAGCAGCGTGTGCCCAGGCAGAGCAGCAGCAGAGGGACGTTCAGGGATCAGGAAGAAGCAGCTGGAACCCAGAGAGCACAGGGTTGGGGAGAGAAAGGTGGAGAGGCCAGATTGCAAGGGCCTTCATGGCCACAGGAAAGAGCATGGGTTTTGTTTGGAGCACAGTAGGGAGCCAGTGAAGGTGTCACCTGTCACCTAGTGTCACCTCCATCATGCTCTATGTCTGAGAAGGCCGTGCTGTGTTTACCAGAACCCCACAGTCCTCGCAGCTTTGTCAGGGTCGTTATCCAGCCTTCCGTGGTTAGCAGGACAGCAGGTCTGTTCCCCAAAGCTCTGGGCTCTCCAGTCTCTGGATGGTGTCCACTTTGATGGGGACTCTGTGAGCCTGTGTGGAGCCAATTGAGTTTCCCTGGAGTGCCTGCCTGTAGGGTGGCATGGTTTGGCAGGGCAGTGCTAGATCAGAGGCTGACTTCTCAGGGTCTTCTGTCTTGCTCCGTGATGAGGGGTCCACTTCAGTGAGCATGAGCCCTCTCTGGAAGGATTGCCTGTTAGGGTGGGTCTAAGGGGGCGACCTCAGGCCCTTTGATCCTGGAGAGCCAGGGGCCCTGTCCTTTGCAGGTTGTTTTGCACAACACCTGCTCTGTGGGTTGTTGCAGGCTTCTATGTCCCTGGTCTGGGCAGAGCCTTGTGACTCTGGACATGTTTACTCCAGAGAGGTGGCCAGCCTCCTGTGTTTCTCCTAAACCTCAGGCTTCAGAGGGGGCTCCAGCATGGATGCGGCTCCTCTGTTCCAGAAAACCTACTGGAATAGGAAGAAAAGATGATGGAAGGGACTTTTTTTTTGGTACTGAGGATTGAACTCGGGGACATTCGACCACTCAGCCCCAGCCCTGTTTTGTATTTGATTTAGAGAAAGGGCCTCACTGAGTTGATTAGTGCTTTGCTAAGTTGCTGAGGCTGGCTTTGACCTCGAGATCCTCCTGTTTCAGCCTTCTGAGCCACTGGGATTATAGGTGTGCGCCACTAAGCCCGGGCAGGAAGGGACTTCTCTTTCTTTTCTTTCTTTCTTTATTTTTGGTACTGGGGATTGAATCCAGGCACACTCAACCACTGAGCCACATCCCCAGCCCTTTCTATATTTTATTTAGAGACAGGGTCTCGCTGAGGTGCTTAGGACCTTGCTGAGTTGCTGAGGCTGGTTTTGAACTTGCAGTCCTTCTGCCTCAGCCTCCCAAGCTGCTGAGGTCACTGGCATGCACCACTGTACCTAGCTATTTTTAATTTTTATTATGAAAAATTTCACCCCTATACAAAAGTATAGAGTAATAACGTGCCTCATATATCTTCACTACCCTTACTGATTGTAACATTTTGCTTTTTTTTTTTTTTTACTCTTTTCTGAATTTTATTTTTTTACTAAGGAATTTTAAAGTAAATACAGATGTAACACTTTATCCCTAAACACTTTAGTATGTATTTTTAAAATATGGCTTCTCACATACTCCGCACTATCAACACCCAAACAAAGTTAACAAAGATCCCTTGGTATCAGATGCTGAGGCTGGTTTTGAACTTGGTATCAGATATGATATAGATTCATATTTACCTAATTCCCTTAGATGCTTTTTTTTTTTTAATTTAATTTTTAGTTGTAGTTGGACACAATACCTTTATTTCATTTACTTATTTTTATGTGGTGCTGAGGCTCTAACTCAGCCTTGCACATACTAGGTGAGCTCTCTACAGCTGAGCCACAGCCCCAGCTCCCCCATGCTTTTTATAACTCATGTATTTCAGCAGGACCAGGAATTATATTAGCTTGTTATATGGAAGTCTTCTTTAATCCAGGGAGCCTCCTATATGTTTCTGGATATAAATATTTTCTCAGTTATATTAGAAGGGGCTCATTGTCCTGTAGAAGAATGTGCTGCCTTGTCAATTTATCTAAGGCTTCCTTGGGTTGGTGGCATGCCCCTTGCCACCCATGAATTTTGGAACTTGGGAATTGGGTCCAAAGGTCTGGTTGTGTTTGATTTCACACTCTGGGCAAGAATACTATTGAGTGGTGTTGGTGTTTTGTGTTGCATCCCAGCAGAGGAGAGGGATGGCTTGGGTGCCTGTCATCAGCCATGTTGGTGCTGATCAGGTCCCAGGTTAAGGTGGCAACAGCTTCATCTTCCCATAGTGACAACACAGGCACAGACCCTTGAATTTAGCCTCTTTCAGCCTCACTCCTTCCCACAGTGCCTGGTTTGTTCAAGAGCTCCAACGAAGCCTTGTGCCTGTGTCTGTTCTTTCATTCAGCCCAAGGTAGCCCTGGTGGAGAGCTGGTGGAGAAAGATTGTCCTAGTCTTGCAGACTTGTGTCCTAGGAGCTTTGTGAGCTGGGGGCTGGCAAGGAAGCAGCAGGCGCCTGGAGTTTTCCTTAATGTTTTAGGATTTAGAGATTAGGCTAGTGGATTCCTATACCTCTCACCCGGCTTCATAGCGTCTGTAGCCAGTCTTGCCTCCTCTGTGGCCCTGGGGTTCTTTTGAAGTGATCCCCATACATCGTCAATTCATCTGAAAATTTTCCGGTGTGTATCTTGAAAAGACAAGAAAACGGGTAACTGCAACTTCGCACTTACAAATTCACATTATTGCCTTGGTGTCCAGCGTCGGGTGGTCACTGGTGGAGAAGCTGCGGTGGGTGTTTAGTCTGTGGCAGAGGTGTGCTTTGCATACCCAGGACTTGATCGTGGGCACTAAAGCGGGAGGAGGAGGATGGGAAAACTCAGGCTGAGAGAGAGGGCCCTGTGTGGCTTTTGACAACTTGAAAGAGAACCTGGGTCCCTGCCTCCAGGTTGGTGCTCTGGTCTGCCCTGGTCCAGGGAAATTGCTGTCAGAGCTGGGTCAGGTCTCCTGGCTCTGCTGCTGTGGAGTGGAGTGCGTCTCCTGGTCTCGCCCCTGTCCCTTTCCCTTGTGTGGTGAAGTCCTGAGAAGCAGAGGCTGCACCTGAGGCTCCTGGAGCCCTTGTTTCCAGACAGCTTGGCATTTGGTGGGTGCCCAAGAAATCTTCTGAGCTGAGCAGAAGAGCTGCGACCTTCCCTGTGGCTCAGGGCCACCTCCTCCAGACCCTGTGCAGGTCATTCCCCAGCAGCTCTATGGTGTCCTCTGGCTCCCTAACCAACAAGCCTTTTGATGGCTCCCTTACAGTCAGACCTGATGTCACACCTGGTGAAGATCCCTGGCATTGTCATTGCGGCCTCTGCAGTCCGTGCCAAGGCCACCCGCATCTCCATTCAGTGCCGCAGCTGCCGCAACACCCTCACCAACATCGCCATGCGCCCTGGCCTGGAGGGCTATGCCCTGCCCAGGAAGTGCAACACGTGAGTGTGGCCAGGAGGGACTTTGGGGCCGTAAAGCAGTGGAAATTGGTGACAACCCTGCCTGCCGCATCTCATTAGAGACCTGCTGGGACAGGCTGGGGCAGGCTGTGCTCTGATACCTGGGGTGTGATGTCCTTCTGCCACAGTGAGTTCTGTCCCTGCCAGGATGCCCAGACAGCCTGAATGGGCAACCGGGTTAGGAAGGAAGCACAGTCCAGGGCAGAGTCTGTTGGAAATCCCCTAGAGCAGCCTGGCTGCTGGCCAGGTACTGCATGTGAACCGCATAGCTGCGCGCCTTCACTGCATGTGGCCATGGCTGCAGAGGCAGAGCCTGTGGCCTGTGCTCAGAGCCTGGCGTATTCACTGCCTGGCCCTCTAGAGGACTCCACGCTCACACTGGCTGCTCCTTGGCCTCCACTGGCACCTTCCTGGCTTCCCAGCCACCTGTGGCATGTCTGCCTCAGTCCCTGCTGTTGTGTCTCACCTTGGAGTCATGTGGGCTTAGGCCCCTCCAGTCTGCTCCACCTGCCGCCAGGCAGCCCTCACTGCAGGTGCTGGGCCTTCCCTCAGTCTGCTCCGCCTCTCTCTGGGCTCTCCCCACTCCTCTGTCACCTTTCTGTTCCCAGCTTCAGGACCTCTGAACTTGCTGTCCCCTTCCCTCAGGCTGCCAGTCTGTCCTGAGTGCTCTTCACACGATCCTCGCAATAGGTGTCTTGCCCACCCTCATCTTGGTCTGGTGCACACAGTTTGGCTACTCATCTGCCTGTCTCTACCTTGGAGCACGTGCCGGTCTCCTGTTACTGAGTTACTTGCTTGTTTTGTGTAGAACTTGGCTCCTTGAGAGCCGGAGCTTCTGGTTCACCGCTGTGTCTGGCGCAGGGTGTCTGGAGTGTGCGAGTGCATTGCTGTGGCGTTGTGCCCATTGCTGTTGTGTTGGTTGAATGAAGACTTTGCATAGGGTTTATAGAGGCCCGGACCCTCAGAATGGCCTGCAGGTGCCTCGAGTCTCATGAGAAAAGGTCCTGGGATGCGAGTGGGGTTCAGTAAGGGACCTGATGATCTCGACCTCTTCAACTGTGGGGTGCTGGGCCCTGGCAGGGGATTGTGAGTGAGGCTTGTCTGCTGCCTCACCATGCTGGGGGGCCAGGCCTCCCATCACTCCCCCGACTCCTGTGTGCTGCTAGTGCAGCAGACCTGCCCTCCATTTAGGGCCTTTCCTCAGTAAACCTTCAGCCACATCTTGTTGCTGACCTCTGGAGTGGATGAGCCCCAGCCTTTGGGCTCTCAGGGTAGCTCTGGTGACTATCCCTCCCGAACAGGGACCAGGCTGGACGCCCCAAGTGCCCGCTCGACCCGTACTTCATCATGCCGGACAAGTGCAAGTGCGTGGACTTCCAGACCCTGAAGCTGCAGGAGCTGCCTGATGCAGTGCCCCACGGCGAGATGCCCAGGCACATGCAGCTCTACTGTGACAGGTGAGGTGGGCAGGCCCGCGAGGGGGCCTTCGTGAGGGCTGTTGCCGGGCATGGATCATTTGAAGCGTGGACGGTGGGAGGAGGATGGCTCATTGGGTAGCACTTTCTCTGTGCCTGGTGCTTCCTGTTGGCTTCCTCTTCTTGGCTTCCCTTAGTCAGCCGGGGCACATCAGCTCCTGTTTTGTATGTGAAGAAGTGTAACTTGGAGAGGTTGAATGACTGAGCGGAGGAGCCGCCTCAAGCCTGCATCTGTTGCTTGCCAAAGCCCATGTTCCTCCTAGGAGATCTCCACAGCACTCTCAGGACCCACAGGCCCTGGGCACATCCAGCTTAGCAGTAGCGTGGAAAGCCTCTGCCCAGATCACCCCACCCCACCAGGCTTTCTGTTGAGTCTGTTTTGGGAGCTGGTTGTGGTGGTGCATGCCTGTGATCCTAGCCACTTGGGAGGCCGAGACAGGAGGATTGCAGGTTCAAGGCCACACTGGGCAATTAGCAAGATCCTGTTTCAAAAACTAAAAAGGGCTAGGGATGTAGCTCAGTGCTGCCTCTAGGTGTGATCCCTAGTATCAAAAAAGCCTAGAGTTTTGCTAAATAATTGGAAAGGGAGAGGTGGGTGTTTGGTTTGGTCCCCCACGGGGACCTGGAGAGGCTTAGAGACCCTGGCCTGGAGTTCTTAGCCTGGCCTTGCACCTCTGAGGTGGAGGTCACGTGTTCTATATGTAAGCGTACTGTGGAGTGATAGTAGCTTTCCTGAGCCCCACTGGTGGCCATGGAGGGTGCAGGACAGGTCAGACTTGAGCTAGTTACTAATTTGCCAAGCCCTGGTTTTCTCGTGTGTAAATGGTGACAAGCACAATCTGATCTCTGAAAGGGCTGCTTAAAATACAAGCCAAGAGCTTAGTAAAACCCCTTAACGCAAATTAAGGCTTGGGTTATTCTTCAGAGGTACGTGTTCCTAAAGTTAAGTAGGGTGTGGAATGAGTCGTTGGGATAGATAATGGGAAAATGACGGGGACAGTGGTGGTCTTTCACTAGACGTGACTCTTGGTGGTGTGTGGAGCACCTTTGTATTTGTTACCTTACTTAGTTCCACTGTGGCTGAGGCAGGTTAGAAATAGTATATCACCCCCCAGGCTCAGAGTTGCAGTGACTTCTTTGAGGTCACATGGCTACTGTGTGCCTGCTCTGTGCTGCCCAGCTTTGGGGGGAACTTGGAGACTTCCCTGTTGCAACATTTTATTTCTAAAAAGAGGAAATGAAAGCCCAGAGGCAAATTGATTTGGCTAAGCTCATGGGGCGAGGCAGAGGCTCAAGTGGGGAGCACCTCAAGGAGGGCCTGGGGAGGAAGTCCTCCCAAGATGGTGGAAGGGATCCGCACAGGAGCCTGACTCGGATAAGACCAGAGGGGGCTTCTCAAAGACTAGGGGCAGGACCCTGAGCCACCTCCTCGGACACCTTACAAACGAGCTCTTGAGTTCAGAGTGAGGCTACCACGCCACAGTGAGGCTGTGCTCTGAACAACTGAGCCATCCAGGCATGGGGTGGTGGTGTTGAGGGGAGAGGGACCCTCCTCTGGGCCTGGTGTGGGTGGGGCTGGCTGAGGGTGTAGTGCTGGAGGTGGGAATGCCAGGGTGGCTCTGGGTGCTGTGGGAATGGGCGTAAGCAGGTATTTGCTGTCCCCACCAGGATCTCACTCTTCTCTCTCTTCCTTCCCTGCTCTCATCTTAGGTACCTGTGTGACAAGGTTGTCCCTGGAAACAGGGTCACCATCATGGGCATCTACTCCATCAAGAAGTATGGCCTAAACTCCACCAAGGGTCGTGACAGGGTGGGTGTGGGCATCCGGAGCTCCTATATTCGTGTCCTGGGCATCCAGGTGGACACTGATGGCTCTGGTGAGTTGGCTTTGGGGTCCTGGTGTGGCCCCCTGCTGGAAGGCTGGGCTTGCACACTGCCCTCAGCAGGTAGCGCAGTACGTTGGGAGGCAGCCCAGACACCCTTGTGTTGTTCACGCCCTTGAGTGTTGGTGTTTTAGAGTGAGCAAGCATTTCTTGGCCTGACACTTGCACCTTTCGTCCCTGCTGTTGGCCCTTGACTGAGGGTGTTTGTCTAGATGCAGGGTTGAAGCTGGCGGGGAATTCCTGCGTGGCGGTCTGCATCACCATAGCAGCAGGTGTGGGAGAGGGGAATGCAGGCCTCTGGGAGGCAGGAACGAGGAGTGTCAGGTGCTGGGGCGTGCAGTTCCCATGGGGTGCTGAGTGACTGTGGGGTGTCTGAGCTGGACTTAGAAGGCTGGGGGAGGTCTTCCAGGTGGGAGGGGATGGGGTGAGCTGGTGAGGACCCTGGCCTGGCTTGGGGGGGGGTGTGGAGAGTCAGTGGGAGTCTGGGTGGTGAGTGGGTGAGCTGGGTAATGGAGTGGAGGGCATGTGATTACAGCTGAGGGTGGGAGAAGTCCCTGCCCTCCCGCTGCGGTGAGTTGGTTTAGAGGGGTCGCTGTACTGCCTGGATAGTTGAGTCACCTGTATGCTGTCAGTTTGCATATGTCCGTCTCTAGCCTGGAGTCTCCCTGTGTCAGACTCATATCCAGCCGTTGACTTGGAGCGTCCAAGAGGCGTCTCAGACTCAGCGTGGCTATGGCTGATCTCCTTTATCCCCCGCCCCCAAACTGGCTCCCTTTCAGTCTTTCCTTCCCCTCTCTCCCCTCCTTCCTGCTGCTCAGCAGAACCCTCCAAGACCTCCTCGGTGCCTTTCTCCTCCCTGTGCCTCATCTGTGAGCATATCTGGCCCTTCCTCCTCTAAATGTGCCCAGGATCTGACCACTGCCCATCACCCCAACCTGGTCTGAGCCTCTGCCCTCTCCCCTGGATTGTTGGTCCTCATCCTGCCTTTCCCATTCACGGTAGTCAGAGTGAGCGGTCCTGTTTGAAGACATTACTCCCTGGCCGAGATGGCCAGTAGTCCCCAAGGCCGACACCCTCTGGCCCTCTGAGTCCTCCGTCCTCCTGCACCCAGAGCCTACCCGGCCCTCCTGAGGGCTTGGTCTCCAGGGTAGCATTTACTTAGGCTGCAGCTGTGTGGGCCCTGCTTTCGGGGTGCCTGAGCGGGGGCCCCGCTGGACGGTGAGCTGGAGTAGATCCCCTCACACTCTGCACCCTCCCTGCCCACCTAGGACGCAGCTTTGCTGGGGCCGTGAGCCCACAGGAGGAGGAAGAGTTCCGTCGCCTGGCCGCCCTCCCCAACGTCTATGAGGTCATCTCCAAGAGCATCGCCCCCTCTATCTTTGGGGGCACAGATATGAAGAAGGCCATTGCCTGCCTGCTCTTTGGGGGTTCCCGCAAGAGGTGAAGGGCCTGGGGAGTGGGGGCTAGTGACATGGCCTGCAGGACCAGTGCTCTTTCCCCGTTTCCCAGGCTTGCTGTTAGCTGTTCGTCCTGGTGCCAGTCTCGGGCTCCTCTGGCCCTGGGTGGAAGTGGGCTGGGGAGAGCTGGCAGGAGCAGTGCGAGCACTGGGCTTAGAGTCTGGGTACCACTGTTCCTTACTGTGTGTCCTTGGGCGAGAGACACCACTTATCTGAACCCAAGTTTCTGTGTGAAAGAAATGGTGAAAAGCCTGACACAGGACATTATGTCCTTTTGAAATGCTAACAGCTGCCACTTCCTGCAGTCCCACTGTGCTCCAGGCTTCTTCCGGAGTGTCTGAAACCCAGCAGTCCTTGCAGGAACCCTGTGAGAACACTGCTCTTGTGCCTGTTTTATAGATGAGGAGATTGAGGCAGAGAGAGCAAAGGGACTTGGTCCTAGGCATCTGGGTGAGCCACCCTCTGGCTCCCTTTCCATTGTACATGCACAGCCCACCCACAGGCAGCGGCCTTTCCTTTCCAGCTCTTGCTGGCTGTGGCCCCGCACAGCTATAAGCACCATTTCCTTTCCCTTTCCTCCCCTGGGAGGTAGTTTCTGTCCTCCGTTGTTAGGCCAGGCCTGCCGTGGTCAGGGAGCCGCAGAGCTGGCTGTGAACCGAGGTCTCAGACCAGAGCTCCTGCCTTCTTACTGCTCTGTCCTCACGAGGCTGGGGTGAGCAGCCCAGGTAAGCCCTCACTCAGGTGAATTCTCTCTCCCTCTGTCCCCAGACTCCCAGATGGACTCACTCGCCGAGGAGACATCAACCTACTGATGCTGGGAGACCCCGGGACGGCCAAATCCCAGCTCCTGAAGTTCGTGGAGAAGTGCTCTCCCATCGGGGTGAGTGGCCTGGGATACCCTTTCCCAGCTGGCTGTCCCAGCAAGGAAGATGCTATGAGCGGGACTGTGGGGTCCCTGGATGACCCAGGGTGGGCTGGCTCATTCAGAACCTCCTCTTCCCTCCTAGCTGTGTTGGGACGGCAGAGGGGAGGGGAGAAAGGGGACCTACAGGCATGTGCAGGTTGGGTGTGGGGGCGAGCGCACTAGACTGAGACTGGGGCTCTCAGCCAGGGCAGTAGTGGACAGTGGATATTGAGCAAGTCTCCTAATCTCCCTGAGATTAATGATATTGGTAATGATAATTGTGAAGATCAAGGGCCAGGCACTGCGGAAGTGCTGGGGTGTGTTTACTGACTCCCCAGCTCTGCAGTGAGAGCCATTACCCCACGTTATGCCTGAGGGAACGGAATGGAGAAGTGTCTTCCCGGGGTCCCCCTGCTGGTGAGCACCAGGTCAGGGCTGGCCCCAGCCATCTGAACCGGGCCCCCTGTGCATCGAGTGGGTCTGGCTGTCCAAATTGGGGAGGGAGTGGCCGCTGGGGTCAGTGGACAAGGCTGCACAGTGGGTGGCGGGAGTAGAGGAAGTGTCCAGCTCTGTCCCACAGTAGGGGCTCATGTGACCTAGGAGTGTGAGCCGTGCATCATTTTCTATCTTCTAGCAGCCACACTGAAAAAAGTGAAAGGGATCAGAAATTTTCTCAGTGTGATTTATATAGCGTGATTTAAACAGTTGTGTTGGTGGTGGTGGTTTATTTTGTGGTGCCGGGAGAGGAGCCTGCGTTCTGCAGGCTAGACGCTTGCCTTAAGCCACGCTGCACCCGCCCTGATGCAGCAGCTATCGAGGGAGCGCTTTACGCTCTTGTTAGTGCTGTGGTCAGTGTGCACCTGGCACTTAAATGGCATCTCAGCTTGGTCTCGCCATGTTCCAAGGGCTCAGTGGCAGCATGTGGCACCCAGGTCTATGTAGATGCCAGGGGGCTCTGGGTGGGGCCAGCCATGTGGGAACCAGTAATCCCCACCCAAGCCCTGAGGCTACCTAGCAGTGTGTCTCCCTTCTCTGGGGGTCAGTGCTCTTCTCATGGGAGATGGCAGGACCCGCTGAGCCATGCTTCTTCCAGGGTGAGTGTCCAGGCCAGCTGAAGCCAGGCTCCTCCCTGCCAGAGAGAGGGGCTCTCAGTGAGCCTTGAGTTCTTTGCAAGTTTCATGGTTTGCTTTGATGTGAGACCTGGGCCATCATGACCCACTGGGCCCCTTGACTGACATGCTGAGTCAAAGCATGGGTTGGAGCTGGTGTTGGGCCCTCGCCACCGCCTCTGCCTCTCCCCAGGTGTACACGTCTGGGAAGGGCAGCAGTGCTGCAGGGCTGACCGCCTCGGTGATGAGAGACCCCTCATCCCGGAACTTCATCATGGAGGGCGGAGCCATGGTCCTGGCCGATGGTGGGGTTGTCTGCATTGACGAGTTTGATAAGGTGAGTCTGATGAGGTGAGTGAGTGGAAGATGGGACCCAGGTGTGTGACGTCAGGTGCTCCTGACTTGGGAGACTTGTATTTATTCTAGAGCAAGTTTGGAGAGTTGTTTAACCTCTGTGAGCCTCAGTTTCCATATCTAGAAATGAGGGAGAGTAAAGCCAAGCCCATGTGCTTGTCACCATGATTAGAGGTGACCAAGTTCCTGCTGTTGCCACAGCCTGTCCTTGAGAATGGTAACTCCTGCTGGTTTTTCTTCTGTTACTGCTTCCTACCTGGGTAAGCGTGGTGCACGTTTCTCTCCCCCTCTCAGATGCGGGAAGATGACCGTGTGGCAATCCATGAGGCCATGGAGCAGCAGACCATCTCTATCGCCAAGGTGAGCACCCTGGTCAGCCTTCTCAGCCTGCTCTGATGGGCTGCCCTGGACCCTGCTTGCCCAGACTTGTGTTGGCAGCAGCAGGCCTAGAGGTGAGCGTGTACCACCTGGGCATACGTGGGACAGACCTGTCTCCCCGCTTCCCCTCCTGCTCTGTCCCTGTAGGCTGGCATCACTACCACCCTGAACTCACGATGCTCCGTCCTGGCTGCTGCCAACTCAGTGTTCGGCCGCTGGGATGAAACAAAGGGGGAAGACAACATTGACTTCATGCCCACCATTTTGTCCCGCTTCGACATGATCTTCATTGTCAAGGATGAGCACAACGAGGAGAGGGATCTGGTATGTCCAGGGCCTCCAGACCAGCCTGTGGTCCTGGAGGAGGGGGAACAAGGTGCTTGGCCAGTGAAGCCCTCACAGTCACATAGGAGTTAGCGGGGAGAACACAAGATGGTAGCCTGGAGCCCTGCGGCCTGCCTGGCCTCTGCCAAGAGGGAGACCCTGTGATTTCGGCCCAATCACCCTCCCTGGGTGTCACCTTCTTACTGTGGAACAGAGGGGCTGATGCTGGGTTACACGTAAGAGAACCCCTGCTCTGGTTAGTGGGTTTCTGAAAGAAAAGAACTTAAGGCTTGTAGAACGGACGTGCCCAGCAGTGGGTCCAGGCTGTTGGGCAGCTCTTCTTCCTCTGCTTTCCCGTGGAAGCTTCGTTCTCAGGCAGCTGCTCTCCTTGAGGTGGACCAATGAGCTTTTGTCTTTGAGCTGGTAGCTTATCTGCCCCTAAGTTAAGAGGAGGGTCCAGCAAAAGTCCCAGGGTGGAGAGTTGTTGGTTGGATCCAGTGTCCATTCTTAAAATAGACACATTCCCAAGCACTGGAGGCTGGACTCCATCTGAGCCATGGTATCTGGGCAGATGTGCGCAGAAGGGTTGGGGCCTGTCCTGTGGGACGAGCACTGTCCTGAGACCTGAGCACTCTTGCTGGTTTCATGATGCCAGGACCCCATCAGCTCTTCTCCCCTGCCTGACCTTTAAGGGGACCCAGGCCCAGGAAGGTCTGTGGGATGACCTGGTGACCCCTCTGTTCCCAGATGCTGGCCAAACACGTGATCACTCTGCACGTTAGCGCGCTGACACAAACACAGGCCGTGGAGGGTGAGATTGACCTGAACAAGCTGAAGAAGTTCATCGCCTACTGCCGAGCGTGAGTGCGGGGCACAGCCCCCCGCCACCCCGCCCCATGTGAAGGGAAGGGGCCCAGAGGCCTTGGTCCTGCCTCCTGGCTTGGGATGCCTCCAACAAGGCTGTGTGGAGTGGCCCTGTGGGATCTGCATTGCTCCTCTCCGGCCTCACACATAGGACTCTGCCTCAGTTTCTCTAGCTCCATGAGGAGTGGGAGTTAAGATGGTCTTGAGAACCCCTAGAGTCAGCCACAGGGAGGTCATCGTGGACATGGCTCTGGGTAACACCCACCTTCTTGACCTTGGACAGTGTGCTGGACTCTGTAAGGATTGCACAGGACGACAAGGACCTGGCCCAGCCCAGCGCCAAGCAAGGGCCCGTGAGTGGCAGTCAGGGTTATGATAACGCTCACGGGTTTTCAGTAATTATGATCATACACGTAGAGTTTCTTCTGTGTGGGGCGTGATTCTGAGTGTTTTGTTAAACTCCTAGTTGTACCCCCAAACCTGAGAGGTTAGGTGATGAGGTATACTATAGTTTTATTACACCAGTCGGGAAACCAAGGCAGAGCAAGGCTCAGTAGCTCTAGGGTCTCACATAAGAGAATATGAATTCAGGCGCCTGCCTCCAGAGACAGGTTCCTTTTATTTTAAACTTTTTTTTTTTTTTTTTGTAGTTGGGCACAGTACCTTTATGTTATTTATTTATGTGGTACTGAGAATTGAAGTCAGCGCCTCACCCAGATTCTTGACACACAACACCTTAGTTATCTTTTATTTGTTTTTGACGATGGGGATTGAACCTAGGGCCTCTGGCATGTGAAGCCAGCACCTACCACTGAGGTCATCCCATCTCTCGGTTATCTTTTGAAGAGGCTAAACCTCAAGGGTAGAGGGCTCTTGGTCCGTCCACCGTGGCGGTCAGGTAGGTCCCTAATTCAGACGCCTCTGCCAGGATGAAGCTCGGAGTCTTCAGAAGCTAAGGCCCATGTTTGCAAGTCAGGGAGCCCTAAAATATAGTCTCTTCACCACCAAATCCTGGGGAGCTGCTTCTTCCCTCTGGTCCTCAGTCTCCTCAGCTTTAGGGTGCCCCTAAGTCAGGTTGTCAGTTGGCCTGGGGAGGAGAGGCCGGAGGGAGGTAGAGGCTGACCAGATTTCCCTTTGCCCGTCCAGCCTCTTGTGGATGTGTCCACAGGTGTGCTGGGGTGGAGGAGCAGGAGGCTGCTGTGAGGATGGCCAGCTGGTAGCCACTCCATGATGTCCAGTAGTAGGGTTCACCACTGGAAACGTGCTTAGACCTCCTCCACCTGTTTCTGACAGAGGCACCTGTTTTTGTCCCCTGCATTGATCTCTGGTGCCTGCCCACAGGCAGCCCAGGTTTCTCTTCAGTCCCTCTCATTGATGTGGCTAACCCATGCCAGCAGGATCTCTGACTGGGGACACGGTGGGCACCCCAGGGTTCCTTCCTGGGCTCAGGCTAGTTGTTCCCTACCGTCCTGCAGGAAGTGTGGCCCTCGGCTATCAGCAGAGGCTGCGGAGAAGCTCAAGAACCGCTATATCATCATGCGGAGTGGGGCCCGCCAGCACGAGAGGGACAGTGACCGCCGCTCCAGCATCCCCATCACTGTGCGGTGAGTGAGCAAGGGTTCCGAAGTCCACTGCTGACCACCCTGCACAGGCCCGGGGAGGGTCCAGGTGGGGAGGGTCCTCAGGAGTCTGCACTGTGGCCTCCTGATGACCTGCCTTTCTCAGTTTGTTGAAGTCTGGGGAAGCTTTGAACCTCGCCTCTTTTGAATTTGGTCTGGCTTCCCGCTGGGGGGCAGCCTGAAGGTGAGTGAAGGACCCAGACCTGGAAGTCAGGGTGTTGGACCCAGCTTCTGGCCCACGGCGACTGCGAGAAGTTGCAGTCGTAGTTTTCTTAGCCTCCGCCCCTCCTTGCTGTGAGTGTGGAGACTGCATCGTGGATGGATTAGGGGCCTATGCGGTTGAGTCCTCCCTGGAGCACTGATTGAAGTGGATTTGGCTGTGGCAGTGGTGAACTCAAGCAGCTTAGGTAGCCCGGAGTTTATTTCTAGTTTGCAGTGTTGGGAGGTGACGGCCCGTTCAGGTTCTTTAGTTGTCGCAGCGTGTGCTCTGTCAGCCCGCTCCTGCCGCAGAAAGCTGCTCTTCCACGTTGCGGGAGCAGAAGGGATAGAAGGGCACATGCTCTGAGGATCCTTCTGGCGTCCCCTCGCAGGGGTCAGATTTGTGGCTTACTGGGCACGCTTGGTCGCACAGACACACCAGAAGAGACTGGGAAGTGTCCTTTAGAGGGTTGGCAAGTGCTGGAATAAAGCGCAGAGTTCCATTACTAAGGTGGACTATAGGCAGTGGCCATCTCCACCACAGTACTGCTGCCTTGGACGAGTCCCTCCCGGCCACGGTGTGGGCTGCGCCAGTCCTGAGCACGCCTACCTTTGCTCCCACAGGCAGCTGGAGGCCATCGTGCGCATTGCAGAGGCCCTCAGCAAGATGAAGCTGCAGCCCTTTGCCACCGAGGCAGATGTGGAGGAGGCCCTCAGGCTCTTCCAAGTGTCCACATTGGATGCTGCCTTATCGGGCACCCTAGCAGGTGAGCAGGTGCTGGGGCCGTGTGGGCAGGGCCCTGGGTGCCGACGGCCTGCGGGTGCTGCTTCTCTGAGCGTCCTCTACGTACTCTCCCCCAGGCTGTCCTCTAGCATGGGAGGAGGCAGCTTCTCTCCAGACCCTTGAATGCAGTCATTAAAAGAAATCTTGGGTGCCTTGGCGCACACCTGTGATCACAGGAACGTCCAGGGCCAGCCTCAGCAACTTGGTGAGAGGCCCCAGCAGCTTAGTGAGACCTTGTCTCAAAAAATAAAACGGGCTGGGCTGTGGCCAGTGGTGCAGTGCCCCTGGCTCAGTCCCCAGTCCGGGTGTTTGGGGGTAACCTTGTTGTTGCTTAGGAGCAGGCGTCAGCCCTCCGTGTGCTGAGCTCAGAACTGTTTTCACTGCTTCCCGTGCTGTTCTCATTTTCCTGCATGGCCACACCCAGAAGCTGGTCTGGTCTGTCCGTCCTTCCTGTGCTAGCCATGAGAAAGCCAACCCTCCGGGAGCCCTTCTCGTGGTGCCCCCGGTCAGGGGTCTTGGTGGGAGTGCCGGCTGCCTGGCCCCTGTCCCTGTGCACACCACCTGCTTCTGGCCAGCCTTCCAGCAGCCCTTCTGAGCATGGATGTGCGCAGGCCCTTTAGAGGTGGGCCATTCCTTCCCCACAGGCGGCACTCTCTGGGTCCTGGGGACTAAGCAGACCATCACGAGGTCTCTGCCCTGTGGGCTCAATTTTTCTTGAGGGGAAGAGGTAATAAACAGACAAATGCAAGTGAAAGGTGCCCTGGGGACATGACACAGGACCAGGATACTGGAGAAGGAGTGGTGCTACTTTCCATCGGGTGGTGGGGGCTCTCAGGGTGACCTGTGTGAAGTGAGGTACTGGGCTCCCTGGAGACCCCAGGTGGAGGGAACACTGTCAGCTCAGGGAAGTTGGAAACCATGGACCTCCTTGCCGAAGGCTGCTTGGCACCCTCTGGATGTGGTCTCTAGGGTGGCCCGCCCTCCCTCCTGGGTCGCTGTTGGTCTCCTCCACCTTGGGTCTTGGCTCTACATCAGGAAGTTGTCCTGTGGCTGTCCAGCTGGAGAGAATCCGTGGGTCCAGTCTTGCAGGACTTGATTGCCAGCAGTTGTCACACAGTGGCCCGTGTCCTTTCTTCAGAGCCCTGCAGTGGCTCTTTCTCTCACCAAAATTGAGACAATCATGTGCTGTGGCCCCCGGGGGCCCGTGGGAGCTGGCCCTTAGTCACCATGCTGGCACTGGGGCCCCTAGACTGTTGAGCGAGTCAGGCGTATCCCCCCTCTGCGCTGTGCCCGCTGTGTGCTGTGCCCGCTGTGCCTTCTGCCTGTAGTGCCCTCCCTCACGTGGCTGGCCCTCGCTGGCCCTCAGCGCCCTGTGTTCTCCAGTGCACTCTTTTGGACTTGGCTTGGGCCCCTTTCTTGGGTTGGAGGCCTCCATTTCTCCAGGCCTCCCAGCTTGGGCCAGAGGTCCCCAACACCCTGACACCCACCCATCTCACACCTGCAGGGGTGGAGGGCTTCACCAGCCAGGAGGACCAGGAGATGCTTAGTCGCATTGAGAGGCAGCTCAAGCGCCGCTTTGCCATTGGTTCCCAGGTGTCCGAGCACAGCATCATCCAGGACTTCACCAAGCAGGTGGGCTTTTGCTAGGGCTGGGTGGGCAGGGCAGGATGGCTGGGAGCCTGATGGGGTACAGGAAGTGTTCTTTGGCCCAACTCCTACCACCCAGCACTAGTGTCCTTTTGCTCAGTAGATGGGCCCTGTGTGGGGTGGGGTGCTACAACTGTGGTTCCCTCCCGGGGATGCTTCAGTCAGGGGCAAGGATACTTTTTGATATTTCCCAGGGGATAGGGAAGGGGCTACTCAGTTTCCCCTAGTCCTCCTATTCCTCCCCTCAGTTGCCTGGCTTCTTACGGGGCTGGGAGGGCCAGAGCCAGGAGGGTGAGCCTTCCCGCTCATTGAGGACAGGGTTACTGATCCCATAGAGAAGAGGTAGGGCCGCACGTGGTGGTGAACGCCTGTCATCCCAGCAACTTGGGAGGCTGGGACGGGAGGATTGCAAGTTCTAGGTCAACCTCAGCAACTTAACAAGGCCCTAGCAAGATCCTGACTCAAGAAAAAAGGTCTGGGGATGTGGGGATGTGCTCAGATAAAGCCACCCTGGAGATAAATCCCCAGTGCCAAATTGGGGGGAGCTGCTACCTTTAAAATCACGGCAAGTCCTTGTTTTTGGTTTCCCCTGCAATATTATTTTCCATTTTCATCCCGAGAGCACTCTCTGGGGCCCGTGGTCTCTAGCTGACTGAATCTTAGGTTTAGGGATGACAAGGCTTGAGGCCTGGAGTTACAGGGACTTAAGTCTCAGCTCTGCCACTTAATTGCCATGTTACCCCAAGCATGAGAGTTAACCCTCTGTGCTTCTGTTTTTTGTGAGTGGGGCTGTGCCGGCTGCATGGGGTTATTGGGGATGGGATAAGTTAATGCGTGGTGCACAGCAGGCGCTCCGAAAGTCTGAGCCCTTCCTACAGCCAGGGCAGCCTGGAGTTGAAAACTTAGCCATCAGCAGCAGGTACGTGGGCTCCCGTGTCCCGGGGGACATGCTCCTATATCTGTCCTGTGCTCTGCAGAAGTACCCGGAGCACGCCATCCACAAGGTGCTGCAGCTCATGCTGCGCAGGGGCGAGATCCAGCACCGCCTGCAGCGCAAGGTGCTCTACCGCCTCAAGTGAGCCGCCTTCCCGGACGCCAGGCCGCCAGCTGCACCTAGCTCCTGCGCCATCAGGACTGTGCCATCACTTCTGCCACCGTCTGCCTTCCTCTCTGCTCTGGAGGAAGGAGCCCTCATCTGCCTCAGGCGACTGCCTTCACTGCAGTTTCAGGAAATGTGCTTTTTGTCTGTTGAAAGAATAAAGCGTGCTGTGCTCGGTACCTGGGGGCTTCTGCACCTGGTGGTGTCTCCCTCATGGTGGGGCTAGCTGGGGCAGAGGCAGGCTTTGGAGCCAGCCATCCTGGTTCCCGACATGTGCCTTCACGCAGGCGCCTGGTTGAGTCGCTAACCTCTTGTGCTCCGGGGTCTTCCTCTGTCGGGGCTGCACTGGCCTGAGTCCCTGCCAGTGGGTGCAACGAGGCAGTGTGTGCCTGGGTGCTCTGCACCGCAGGTGGGTCTGACCCCCCTCGGCAGTCCGGGCATTGCTGCGTGGTGGAGCTCCTGTGCCCAGCAGTTGGACTGCCCTGCCCTGCTCCGCCCTTCTGTGCCTCCGTCTTCGTTGTCCTAAGCAGGGTGAAGCTTCCCTGCTCCTTGGGGTTAAGAGCAGGAAAGGCCTGGCAGCCCCTCAGAGCTCCAGTGGCATGTGGAGTCTGGCAGCAGGGGTTCTACCAGCCTTAGAGCATAGCAGGTCGGAGCAGAGGGCTGGGGTCCCGCAGGCCCGTAACCCTGGGTCGGGGGCACGGGTCGGAGCCATGAGCACTGATTGGCCAGAAGCACGAGGGCCACGGGGCCGGAGGGAAACTGCTGGTGTTTTGTCCTTATTTTTCTTAATATTGACATAGTTTGTATTTCAGTTTTTAGAATCTAAGATTCACAAAATTGAGGAAAAGTTAGTGAAATAAAATCTTTGATACTTAAAACATTTAGAAATGTGAAGTCTAGGGGAAGCCTGAACTTTGAGTTCTGCTGGAACATCTCCTGGTGCGTTATTAGCGGGTGACGTATTTACAGATAAACACTGTGAGTGACAGGAGGCACTCGAGGCTACTGAGCTGGGAACAAGGAAGCCGGCATCGCTGTGGTCATTGTTCATCACAAGGGTGTTTTTGTGCGTAGATTGCCAGTTGCTCAAAGACCTGGCGTCCCTGTTCCAGGAAATGGTGAGATGAGAGGAGCTAAGTCACGTTCCCCTGACTCACTACGTTCAAAGCCTGTTCCTTTTCTGATTTTTAGGAGAACGTGGAACAGCAGATGCTTTCTTTGGGTGGCATCTTGGTTCCTTGCACCTGAGGCGGCATTTCTGTTTGCTATGAGCCTTTCATCTTGTTCAGGTGGAGGCTTGCATCCCCCAGCCTGAGCACTTCCTGTTCTGTGTCCATATTGGACTTGAGTGACCTTAAGCCTGTAGCAGCAGCTTGGTGTTGCTGGTGCCCTTCCCCCAGCTGGGTGTGGTGCCACCAGGATCACCTCTGTCTTACGGATGGAGATGTAACTGGGAGGGAGTGCAGCAAGGTCAGGCTTCAAGCCAGGCTTGGGCTGAACCCCATGGCACGTGGCCTCCATTTCCTTCCCGGGCATTCCCTGTGGCCAGTCTGAGTGAACACTGGGCACAGATGGCCATGGCCTTCTGGAGTAGCTGATCAAGTGGGGGAGACGAGCCCTGCTTGGCTACTGTCCCACAGGGCAGTGGCGGGACCAGAGCACACTGCTGGCTTGATTGGGGTAGGATGTGGGGCTCATAGGAATAGCTGGACTTGGAGCGTGTCCAGCTACCTGGTGGTCATGGGGGTTGGAGCTGAAGAAAGACCTGAACCAGGAAATACCTCAGGCCTTGCGCAAGCTAGCTGAGCCTCAAAAAGCCAAGGGGAAAAACAGGAAGAAACGGGCAGAACCCAGCTTCTGAGAGGGGAGCCCTCAGCGGGGTAATGGCAGAGGCCTGGAGGTCTGTCATTGCAGTAGGGCACACCTGTCATCCCAGCCACTTTGGAGGCTGAGGCAGGAGGATGGCAAGTTCAGGCCAGCCTCAGCAACTTAGCCAGGCCCTGTCTCAAGAATAAAACTAGGTGGAGGATGTAGCTCAATGGTACGGTGTTCCAGGGTTCAACCCCCAATACTGGGGGCAGGAGGGAGCTTGAGCAGCTGTTGAAGAGGACAGATGGGACACGATAGGTCTCGAATGGCCTTCAGCACACCCACCAGACCAGAAGTCTTGCAGAGGACCATTAGCACTTGCTACTTAAAATTATGTGAAGCTATGTCCAACTTTGTTTTCTATTTGTTGGAAATAGACAATCCACACAACATTAAAGTGTTAATGAAAATGTGTAATTTTAGATGTGTTTGTAAGTAGTGGCTTTCTCTTCAAGAAAAACTATCAAATTCCAAAAATGCAAAAGGTCATCCTTGCAGACAGGCTGGTGGGAGTTGTCATGCTTTGGGATGCCATAGCAGCTACTCATTTAAGTTTAAAATGGCAGTTTGGTGTTTGTTTAACAGGGTTTAACTGGAAGCTTCAAGTCTGGGTGAACAAAAGTAGACATTTGTTTTAGAACATTTGGGGACAGGCATGTGCCCAGTAGCAGAGCGATTGCCCAGCACATGTGAGGCCCTGGCTTCTGTCGCCAGACTGCTTTCCAGTGGTTTCCATTAAGGCTTTTGGTAGGATACAGACCCCCAAACTGCATTTTCTACTGAAGTCCGGAGGCCATGAGGGGTGGGGGTGTAGCTCGGGGGTAGTGGGCTCGCCCAGTGGGCTGTGTGCGGACCTGGGTTCTTCCCCCCCCGACCCCAAGGGAAAATGTTAAAGGCTGAGTGAGATTCAGGAGGAACACGGGCTTGACCAAATGGCCTGGGTTCAAATCCCAGCTCATCCACATCCTGTACCCCTCAGCCCTAATTTGCTCACCTGAAAAATGGGGATACTGCCTTGCCATGCCCATCAAGGAGGACCAGGGCAAGGCCTGCACAAGGTGGTCGGTCTCCACCTCGATAGTTCTGGGAACATTCCAGCAAAGTGGTACAGAGGTTATTTATAACCTGATTCCTGTGAGAAGCACTTGTGATCTCTGGGTTCCATTTTCTGAGTCTTAGCTCTGGTAGTGGGGAGTTGGGGAACCAGCCATGGGGGTGAGTTGGTGACTGGCACCTTCCCCAGCGTCTAGCAGAAGGCCAGTGTGGACAAGCTTGGAGCAGGCCCCAGGGAAGAGAGGGATGCCAGGGGCACTTGCTAGTTTGCTAGGAATGTCCTAACAGAGCCACAAAGTGGGGGAGGGTGTACCAAGTTCATTCTCCATTCTGGAGGCTGCAAGTCCTAGATGGAGGTGTCCAGGTTGGCGTGTCCTCTTGCCCGCTGGGGCTGGGGGAAACCCCAGGGCCTGTGCATGCTGGGCAAGAGCTCTGCCACCGAGCTGCACCCCCAGCCCAGTGTCTTCACAGTCCACCGTTCTGGGGCCCAGGGGCTGGGGCTTCAGCAGATGGACAGGGCAGGGGCACAGTATATCCTACAGGGGAGGGGTGGTCAGGGCAGAAACGATCAGAGGCCTGGGTGCCCGGGACAGAAGGGAAGTCCCCTGGCCAGCAGAACGGGTTTTCTTGGAAGCTAAGGAGGGACAGTACAGTCTGAGTGCCCCTCTGGTAGCCTCAGCCTGTCTCACCAGAGATGAAGTGGGAAAGGCACATGGCACAGTGAGCTCAGAAGGCAGATGTGGCTGCTCAGCAGTGAGCCAAGTCCCTGTCCCTGTAGAGAGGAGGACAGGGAAGGATTGGGGATGAGGCTGGAGGGGTGCTGGAACAGGTCCAGCGAGGCAGGATGTGCAGGTCCTGGGGTTCCCCAGTGCTTGAGTGGTAACCAGATCACACCCGCTGCTCAATGGGCCAGGCACTGCAGAAGCACTGGATGCACATCCTGATCTCAGCCTCCCACAGCCCTGTGAGTTAGTGGGTTTATTCCCATTAGAGGTAAGGAACAGCCCAGAGGGGTTAGGTAACTCCCCCAGAGTCACACAGCTGTTGAGTGGTAGCCATGGGATCTCATGAGGACTCTGGCCTTTTCATCTTGGACAGACACAGATGTATCTGAGCAGAGAACAGACTGCAGGTCAAGAGTCTGTTTTCCAGTCTGTGATGTCATACTGGGGCCCAAAGACCCCTGCGACCTTTGTCAGGGTTTCTTCTCAAGCCTCTGCAGTTCCTAGGGAGGACTTGGCAGTCACAGAGCCTGGGGTGCATTCTTGCCCTGGGACGTGGATTGTTGGGGGCCTGTATCCCCTGGAGGGGCCCCAGAAGCTGCTGGTCAGACAGCCTGACCACTGGGCTTGCTCTGGATGGAGGTTCCTGGTCAGCGGGTCAGTTCCTGGGGAGTGGGCTGGAGCTTGGGCTTCATTGCTGGGAGGAGAGGAGGTGCTCACAGCCAGGCTCCTACTCCCAGAGCCCTGGTGGCCAACAGGTCCTGCTGTATACTGGGCTGGGGGCCTCAGTGAGGCCTCATACCTGCGCTTAGTCTTCCTCCTTCCACGAGAGGGCGCCAGAGCACCAGTCACCAGGCAGCACTTCCTGCTCTGCAGGGGGAGCCCTCTCTGGCTTGCACAGCGCCTCACCAGGGCTTCCCAGGACTCCTGGCTCCCCACCTGGGAGTTGGAAACTTCTGGCTCCCTTTTAGAAGCTGGGCTCGGGCAGCTCTTCACGCCGGCCTTGTTTGGACAAAGGTTTTTGTGGGTCCACACCCTGGGGTCATGCCTGACACACTGGTCTCATTTAATCAGTTCTTGATCCAGGGGAAGTAGGTATCTCCATCCCCATTTCAAACCAGGAAACTGAGTCACAGCGAGTTAAGTCCCAGCAGTGGGTGGAGCTGGGATCCAGACCCAGGGGTTGCCAGCTGCCTGTGAGAATCATAATCTTAGAGGCTCAGAAGGTGGGATTCAGGAATTCACACACACACACACACACACACACACACACGTAATACCAGCCAGCCAGCCAGGGCCCTGGCAGGTCAGCCTCTGCGGCCCCAGTCTGGCTGGATGGGCTGTTGGCTGTTGTCTGCTTCCCCTCAGGAGGGGCGCTCCGGGGGGCAGGGCCCAGCTGAGTTGCACATCTCCCCTCCATGCCCAGCTTGGAGCAGTTGCTCTACACTTACCCCAACTCCCTTGGCCAAACCCACCATCCCTTTTGGGCCCATGAAACTGCCTCTCGAGTGAGCCGTGAGGTACCAGGCGGCCTTTGAGAACTAGCTCTGTTCCTCCAGGTGAGTTCCTGGGGAGCAGGGCCCCGTCCCCACCCCTGTAGGGGACACATTGCTGGAGTGAGAACTGAGCCTTAGTTGTTCTGGAGCCATGAGGCTGTTTGTTACTCAGTTTAATCTTATCCATCCTGGCTAATACAGATCAGGGAAATGGGGATAATGATGGTATTTTTGCCTTTTTTTGGTGGGGGGGTACCAGGGATTGAGCTCAGGGGCACTCGAACATTGAGCCACATCCCCAGCCCTATCTTTTGTTTTTTTATTTAGACACAGGGTCTCACTGAGTTGTTTAGCGCCTTGCTTTTTGCTGAGGCTGGCTTTGAACTTGTGGCCTTCCTGTCTCAGCCTCCAGAGCCACTGGGATTTCGGGTGTGTGCCACCACTCCCAGGGGTATTTTTGCCTTTTACCTCCCTGAGGTTGCAATAGTCAGGAGAGCTAAGGTGGCGGGGCGGAGGTGATCCCTCCTTGTCACTCATGCTTGGTGCCTGGAGATGGGTCTGATCTCTCCTGGGTCAGTACCTTCCTGTGGAGAGACTATGGCCTTTTTTCATCCATCCATTCACACCACGGGGTAGTTCCGCCTGCACTGGAGGGCGTGGGCGAGGTTTCCGTGTGTCCACGGAGTTTTTTGAGTGCCCGGCACAGGTGCACTCCCTGGAAGAGTCTGTTACGGTTATCGATGTTTTTAGTTCATTTGACTAAATTCACCAAGCGTCCACATGTTTCCTGGACAGGGGGAATACTTGGGGGAGAAAGATCCAGAAAGAACATCAGGGCTGGCACAGAGGGCCTGTGAGAGCAAGGATTGGCATGGCCCGAGAGGATGCAGCCAGTGAAGGCCTGGGCTGCGGGTGCAGGGTGGCCCTGTGCTTTGAGATGAAGCCAAGGGGCTGCTGGGAGTCGGGTGGCAGGCAGCTGGGAGCCAGGGTACTGTTTTGACAGTTGTGTTCACAGCCCCCACGTGGAACAGCTCCTTAGCAACAGATCTGGGGAGGAGAGGGGACATCACAGGGTCCCACCTCTCATGGGGAGGAAGGCCAGACCTGATCTCCAGCACAACCCTTGGTGTCTGTTAGTTGGCCCAGGCCGCCTGCTCAGCCCTTCCTCCAGTCCAGTCTGGTCTGGCCTCTTTGAGCCCCGTGGGGCACATGAGGCCAGATGGGGCTGGGGAGGGGCAGTTTGGACTGTGGACTGTGTGAGGCCAGAGCAGGCAGCTCAGGGAGGAGACCAGGGAGCCCGGCGCTCAGGAGGGAGGCAGGGTTGTTGGATGTTGGGGCAGGCGCTGCTGGGGGTGGGCCAAGGCCCTAGGTGGTGGGCATCTCATCATCCTTCATCTTTATCTTCCAAGAGGAAGCCCTGGTGTGTGGGTCCTAGGAGTGTTCCCTGGGTGTGACAGAAGAGGGAGTTGTGACCCTTGGAGTTGACCAGACCTGTAATACCAGATCACCGTCCTGTTACAAATGGAGAGACTGGGGCCCAGAGAGGGCATGCAACTTGCTCAGACACACAGCCTGTCTGTTTTCCCCAGGACCAGAAAACAGACCCAGTGGCTCCTTGCATAACACCTTGCTGACTTTGGGGGCCTTGGGACTTCCTATTTTGTTATATTTTTACAGCCCTAGGGGTTGAACCCAGGGCTGCTCTACATCCCCAGCCCTTTCTGTTTTTCATTTGGAGACAGGATCTGCCCAAATTGCCCAGGGTGATCTCAAATTTGCGGTCCTCCTGCCCCGGCCTCACAGAGAGCTGGGATTACAGGTGTGCACCACCACATCTGGCTGGGGCTTCTCATTGTACCGGAAGTGGGATGTCATGCCGTTGCCCCGGTCGGCATGCGTAACCCTGCCCTTGCCTCTCTGTCCTCCTCTGGCTTGGCTGGATCCCACAGGAGCGCATGGGTGCACAGGAGCAGGGGACAGCCCCTCCTGCCCACCTGTCCCTTCCCTTTCCTCAGAGGCCTGGAGATGGACTCTGGAGCAGCACCTCTCTCGTAGGCCCGGGCTGGGCAGCTGCTTAGATAACCCTGAAAGTCCCCCATCTGGGGCCCACCCCCTGTGTCATCCGTCCTCCCTCCTGAGTGTGGCTGGCTTAGGCAGCAAAGTCTAGACCCGGTGGGACGTGGTGGGGGCCACACCTGAGACCAGTAGGGTGGGCTGCCGCTTCATCTTGGTCCTCTCTCTCTCTCTCCCTCTCTCTCTCTCCCTCTCTCTCTCTCTGTCTCCCCCCTCCCCCCTCTCTCAGCCGAGCAGTGAACTGGCGTCTTGTGGGATCCCGCCTGACTGTACCGTGAGAGGCAGCAGACCCTGCCTGCAGGAGACCATGAGAATTTGCTATTTCCAGCTTCTGGGTTTTGGGGACCTCTGCAGCCCCAGGTAACTTCCTACAGCACCTCTCTCTTTGCCACCCCCTCTGGGACCCACCTAGCTGCTCCCTTTCTTTCCTCTTGCGCCGTCCCCTCCCCAGACCTCAGGAAGAGTCCCGATCTCGAGTTCTAGTCCTCCCCTCTAGTCCTCCTGGGCTGAGACTCTGAGCTCGGTCGAGCCACCTCTCGCTCCCTGGCTCATTTCCCTCTGGGTCAAAGCCGTTCACTGAGGAGTAACACAGTTGTCCCAGGTGCACAGGTCAGAGGCCTTTCCCACCCTCGGTGTCTCCCTGACCTTCCTAACTGCTCAGATGTGTGGTCTGAACGCTCCCAAATGACAGTGAGTGACTGAGGCCCTGAGAAGAACGATGGCGCTGGGAGACGGCGGGTGAGGACAGCAGGGCCCCTGCAGGGGACTCCAGCAGCAGGGCAGCATGGGAGATTGTGACAGCATTGCGGTGGGGGTGGGGGGCACAGCGCCTGTGCGTGTGCCAGCTCCTCACCCTGCGGGGTGCCGCCTGTGCAGCAGCCGGACACCTGAGGACCTGAGGACCATGCTGGTCTGGATGCACAGATACTCTCACCAGCTAACACTGGACGCGAGTTTCGTGGGGACAGGGAGGGCACCGTGCGTCTGCCTTGCTGTGTGGATCTCAGCCGAGTGCAAGCCTAGTTCTGGAGCCCGCGGTTGTCGCGGTGGCTTCTGGGGAGGCTGGAGGGGCCGTGTCCCCGGCAGCCTGGTTGTGCAGTGAGTGGTGGACAGTTGTCCCTGGAAACCCAGCCACTTCACAGGTGGGGAAAAAAAAAAAAACTTCTTTCACGTCGACTATGGATTTTGTTGGCTGTCCCTGAACCACGACTGGTTCTCCTTCTCCACAGTGTGTGGGACACAGTCACTGAAAGTCCCAAGTAGTGACCTGAACACCCCCACGGGAAAGCAAGACCGCCCTCCCTCAGCATCCAGAGACCAGTCCCGGGAGCTCTCGGGTTGGCCCTGTGTTGAGAGCCACAGCCAAGGGGCCCCAGCAAACTTCCAGCTGCCAGCAACCAGCTGCCGGCTGATGATTGGCTCACAGCGGCCCCAGCAACATCTAGCTGATTGGCTCCTCTGCGGTGATGCTCATTGGGCTGTTTCCCTGCCCTTTCAGACCACGGAGCTGCTCAGTGGGGGACTTTTTTGGCTCCGCCCACGTGACCCAGCCAATCGGCCTCAAGAGCAGGTGGATTGTGGGAGGTGGGGAGAAGCTTGTGTGGGAGAGAGAAGCTTGTGGAAAGCCGGTGGTGGCAGTTGAGGCTCTGAGGGTTTTTCCTGAGAGGCTGTTTTGTTTGGCGTGTGTGGTTCTAAAAATAAAGTTAGTTTCTTTTGACAAGTGGCTCCTGATTGTGCCCAGCCAGACTGCGGCAGCCCTGCCTGGGCGTCCTCATCTCTTATAGCCTCGCGTTGCCAGAGCCACGAGCTGCCACAGTCTGCTGTCAGCTCTAGCTACTTCTTGTACCGGGGCCAGGCAGGACGGGCCTGTCCCCAGAATAGGGCGGGAAAGCCTGGGGTGCACGTAGGCATTAACGACCGCACCCCATGCCACAGGGGCGGGCTGTGAGTGAGTCCCACAGGGGACATTGCTGTCATTAAGCCCCAGGAGAAGGAGTCCCCGAGTCCCTGCTCGTGGGTGCTCACAACTCTGCTGTACCGTGACAGCCAGGAGGATTCAGAACTGTCCCTCTCTACCCCTACAGTGCTTTGGGTGGGGCAAGAGAAGCAGGCTCAGAAGGGGGAGGAGCCCCGAGGGAGAGCAGGGCTGTGCGGGACCCTGGCCAGGGCCTCTGCTTGGGGCCCCCGTGGTCCAGCCAGCAGAATGAGGATGATGCAGGCCACCTCGCAGGACCCCACAGGGCCAACAGGACAGCATGTGTGGGGAGTGCCTATGGTGGCCTGGCTCATGGGCATCTCCTGGTGACGGGGATTGAGGGGGGGTGGGAAGAGTCCATGGCCCATGGAGGACTTTCCAGCTTCTGCAGAACAACTTGGCCGTTGCCATGGTGACCAGAGAGAGAGTTTGGTTTATTTTGGAACTTGGTCTTTATAGCCACCTTTGTCCCTAGGTCCCCCTGCTGTGACTTTTGTCCTGTAGGCCTGTCCCCTGATGCATGGGGACAGCAGACATGAGTTGGACACAGTCCTGGTCAGGTGGGACAGAGCCTGGCCTCCACCTTGCCAGCCTCCCTAGCCTGGCCTCTCTGGCCCAGGCCGGAGGCAGGAGGCCTGGTTTCTTGGCCTGCCTCTGCCACAGGCCTGCTGGGCCACCTGTCAGGCTTGTCCCTGAGAGTGGACACCCAGGGTGTTAGCAGTGCCTTCCTTCCTCATGCACTGACCACGGAGCTGTGTGGAAACGGGAAGATGACAAGGACAGAAGGGAGAGTCACCTCGAAGAACACTTGTTTTCCTGTCACCCACCGTCAGCCTCCGGTCTCTCCGCAGTCCTGGGTCACGCGCAGACACGGTCTTCACACACCTGAGGTCCCGCTGCAGGGCAGAGCGGGGCCCTGGAACGTCCCCTAAAGTCTTATCCCGACTCTCGAACTTGGGCAGAACCCACGATGGAGGGTGTCGGTGAAGACGAGTACGAGAAGCGGGGGCTTGGCTTGGGGACAGAAACCAGCACAGAACGTCTGGGGACAGAGGAGGCGCACAGCGGGCCCCTGGGAGCCAGGCTGGGGGTGGCTGTGGACTACACAGGCCCCGGGCCTCGACTCCTCCATCTGTGAAATGGGAACGTCCTGATCTCTGACTCCCATGAGGGGTCTGTGACCCATGAATGGCCTGGACACGACGGGGGCTGCAGGGCTGGGAGGGGGAGGCATGGGCTGTGCCCCCACTGGGGGCTGCAATTCCAACACAGGGTCTCGGGCTGCAGAGGGTGAGTTCAGACAGCTCCCCTTGAACCTAATCTGGTCCCAGGAGGCTGGCGCAGGACTCGTGATCCCAGAGGCTCTGAGCATGGCAGGAGCCGCCAGAAGCTGGGGTCACCCCATCTCGTCTGGATATTCCCACGGCTCAGCCCAGGGGCAGGAGCCTGCAGAGCAGTGGCCAAGGGACTCTGTATCCAAGGTGGGCCCTGCCCAGGGCTGCTAGCAGGAGGGGCATGTGCAGGAGGCTGGGAACCCCTGGGAGAGGCCCGGAGGCCCTGGGTGAGACATCACAGGATGGGTGGGGATTAACTAGCTGTGTGCCCGCTGCAACCTGGGCCCCGGGAGGCTGGGCACTGGCCAGACCTCTGCACGTCCAGGATCTATTTGTTCCTCACAGTAGCCCTAGGAAGTGGGCGGTTCACCCCTAGTGCCATTATACAGAGGAGGAAACCCAGGGTCAGGGAAGTGAAGCCACCTTAGGGAGTGGAGGGGATCTGAAGCCAGGCAGCGTGGTGTGGCAGGTGGGCATGTGAGCAGAAGGGGGCATGGGATGAGCAGCCCTGAGCTGGCCTGGGGGACAGGAGGGGCTGGAGGTCCCACCAGGGACTCGCAGGGAAGGCTCCTTGGAAGCGATGTGCTTCGCCCAACGGGAATCTTGGAGCCTGGGAAGGAGGAGGAAACGCAGAGTGAGGGTAGACTCTCACAGGTACAAAGGCCTGGAGGTGAACAGGGCAGGGTGTGCAGGTCCAGGCAGGACCAGGGCCGTGGCAGTGGGCTGAGCGGACCCAGAGCACCTGGTTTGAATCCCTGGGTTGTGATCTGGGCAAGTCTTCTAGCCTCTCCACACCTGTTTCCCCTTCTGGACAGGGACAGTGCCTGCCTCCTGGGATTGCTTCAGTGATTAGATGAGATGATGCTGTACAGGAAAAACCTGTTGCCCAGCAAAGAGCAAAGGCTCGTCTGTGCTGGCATCAGTGCTGTGGGCATGTTAGGGACTCAGGGAACCGAGGCTGGATTGATGAGAACCAGGAGGTGAGAGAGAGGGAGGAGAGAGGGAGGAGAGAGGGAGGAGAGGGGGCTGGGGATAGGAGGCGGGGGGGGTACTTCTGGTGGTGAGATGGGGCGGCAGAGCGAGCAGAGGGCATCGCCAGGGTCTGCCGGCTCAAGGGAGAGCTGCTCCATCACGAGGTGCCATCTGCCAGGCAGCTGCTCTCGAAATAGCTTCCCCTGCTGGACAGGGGCTGCGGGAGGCAGAGTGGAGGACCCATCTGGACTCAGCTGGGTCCAGAGCGCAGCCAGGAGCCCCGGTGCCCCCTTGTGTCTGAAGTGGGGCTCAGCCAGCCCCTGTGTCGTGGGTGGGAATGGGGAAAGTGGGGCAGCATGGGGCTGGCTGGATGCTGGGGACAGGCAGGGAGGGGCCACAGTGGTGACGATAATGACAGTGCCGCTATCAGCATTAGCAATGAGGCGGAACCAACACAGGGACAGCTGTGGCCACTGTCCCTTCTTTCTTTCAGGAGAAGGCAGGAGTTTCTAGGGCAGCCCAGGGACACCTGTACCTCCCAGACTCCTTTGCAGCTAGAGGGACCATGTGACGTGCTCCTGGCCAGTGAGACACCAGTGGAGCCTTCCAGGTGCACTTCCTCTTTGGGAGCCGGGCTGCACTGTCCTGGTGAGAACGTAGACTCGGGTCACGCTGCTGGGGTTTCCTCCCAGCTCTGCCACCTGCTGGCTGGGTGAGCTTCCTGAGCCTCTGTCATCTCACCTGTCTGCAGCTGCTCCCGACAGGGACCCTGGTGCGTTCCTCAGTCTAATGGGCTCCCGGGCCTTCGGGGAGGTGTATCCCTGCGTCCGACGTGGGGACTCTGCTTTGGAAACGTTTCTGGCACTTGGTTTGCTCTAGTTTAGTGGAGACGTTAGTAACAGCTTGTACTTGGAAACTAGGAGTGACACCCAGACTGTGGTTCCCGCTCACCTCGTGCTGTAAGTCCTGATCTTCAAGATCCGTGGTCCGGTGTCTGGTTCCTTCCAGATCTCCAGCGCCAACCCAGCGCCAGGCACGAGGAGGCGCCACTTCCATACGAACCCACGCAGGGACCCGACTAGAACATTCCAGCACCAGATTCCCCACTGAGAAAGCCAAGTGCCCAGCTGGGGGTCAAAGGAAAGCCCTGCCTCAGATTCTAGAACTCTCTCTCACACCAAGGATATGTCCGACCTTGTCCCCTTTGTTATATTCGCAGCACCCCGTACTGCTGGGCACTGTCCCTGGGTGAACAGATGACTCAGGGGGCAGCTCCTGGCCTAGTGGACGAGGCAGACACAGAAACCCCCGAGGAAAACGCCCTGAGGGGTGTGGGGATGTGCAGAGGGGCTGCCTCAGCCGGAGGGGGAGGGCGGGAACTGGGAGCTTCCCCGACTCGGCCTGAAGAGCTTTCTAGATCAGCTTCCCCTCAAGACCCGGCCGGAGCTGCTCTTCACCACGAGGCTGCCCCGCCTCCCACCGTCGAATTTCCCTCTCCATTTTCCTGAGCGTTGCCCCCCAGATTCTTCCTCAGAGTCTTTCTAAAGGCAGGGCCAGGCCTAAGGATTCGGTTCCCTCCATGGAGACAAAGCAGCCCACAGTGTCCTGGCCAGGGCCCAGACTCGCAGGTGGGGTCCCGGGGCCCCTGGCTGAGCCAAGCCTTCCTGGGCCTCGGTGTCACCTGCACAACAAGACATCGGATACCAGCTCGTGTCCCCAACCCCAGGAAACACCCTGTGCCTGTGAGGACCGTGCAACCAGCTGGGGTGGCAGTCGGGGGCCAGAGTGGCAGTCCCAGGTCCAGGCCTGAGCTGGCCGAGGCTTCCCGTCCCTGGGGGAAGCAGCCTCCCCTGGGGCTGCTGGGGTGACCTGGAGCTGTGCGGGGACAGGCTTGTGAACAGCAAAGGGCAGGAAGACGGCTCCACTGTCGGCCCCTCCCTGTGGGCTTGGGGCACTTTGCTGCCTGCATGAGGTCCCCTCCCCAGGGACGGCTCAGCCGGCCTCTAGGGTCTCTAATCTCAGGAGTGGCTGACGGGGACTCACTGGGTGGCTGATGGGGACTTGCTGCTGCTTCAGGATGAAACCTGTGGGAGTGAGCAAGGAGAGGGCGCAGAGACAGAGGGCCGGGAGCAGAAGGGCAGTTGTATGGTCTGGTGAAGCCCCCTGCCCCGTGCTTCCTTGGTCCCCACCATCCTGTGTCCCCACAATCCACCCAGGGAAAGGGGTCTCCAGGGCTGGCCGTTGAGCCACCCAGGAAATGGCTCAGCAGTTAATGAGACCATATAAAGCAGCACATGCTCCCCCTGGGTCCCCACCCCTGGTGGGGAGCTGTCCTTCCTCCTTCACACTCTGGTGTCCCCCTGGTGTCACCTGAGACATGAGACTGGAATTCAAGGGCATGGTGGAGGTCAGCATGAGGACCCAGGGCAGCCCTGCTTGGGTGGGGAGCAGCCCTGGCCAATGGGAGGAGGTCACTGTGGACCGCAGGTTCCTCTTCTGGAGGGTGGGGCTTATGCTAGAAGGTCCCACACCCTCCGGGAAAGGCTGAATCTGTCGTAGCTCTGCCTCATTCTTCCCAGGTCTGCCTGCTCCTGTGCTCCCTCCAGAACCCAGCACCTCACCCCCTCTGCACCACGCAGGGGCTTCCTCAGCTTCCTTCCCACTGACGCCCACTTCCTCTCACAGCAGCCGGAGTCTTCCTAAACCACGTGTCTGATCATGTCGCTCTTCTGCCAAAGGCTTTCAGAGTCACTTCTTCCTTCAACCCCTGCCTGAAGTTGTGCGATGCACAGACCCTGTACGAGATCCTGATACAGGTGGGGGGCCTGGCCCTGGAGGGGCTTGTGGTCTCCTGTGGAACAAGGAGGGTGGCCACACAAGGAGAAAGCTGCTCAGTGCTGTGTATCTGTCAGCTGCTATCATAATCATGCCATGTAACAAACAACCCCCAGATCCAGAGGCTAGAACAACAGTTATTGGTGTCTGCTCTGCAGTCTGCAGGTCAGCAGGGGATCAACAGAGGGTGCAGGGCTCAGCGGGGCAGGGACCTCTCATCCATGGACCACCCGGCTACTTGGAATCTGTTTGTCCCATGCTGATGGCTGAAGGGCCAGGAGCATGGGGAACCATGCAGTGTCTCCTAAGGCCCCCGCCCAGGGCTGCAATCCATTGGTCAGAGCAAGTCTCATGGTGAAGCCCAACAGCTGGGTGCTGGGGAAATCCACTCTGCCCCTGGAGGGAGACGTGGCACAGCCACAGGGAAGGTGGGGGAGTGGGAGGGGTGAAGAGCCAGGGCCAGGGGAGCCGCCTGCCGTGGGCTCTGCAGGGACAGAGGTGCTGCCCTGGAGATGGCCACCTTGGATGGCTGGCGAGGGTTGGCCCAACAGCACTTCCTCCTGCCTGGACCTCAGAAGGAGCAGGGCATTAGAGGCCCACCCTAGGGAGGAATCGCGTCACCTTGGGACTGGCAGGAGGCGGGCGGGTCCCCCCCCCCCCGGCACAGGCCTGGTTCCTCTTCCAGCCTTGGGACCATGCTGACCTCCAGCGCTGTCCCCACGACCTGCCCTGGCCAGGCGGAGCAGGCAGCTGACCAGCGCCCAGCCCGACCTGCCGGGGCCTCTGGCTTGCTGGGTCCTCGGCTGGAAACCCTGCCTGTCCCTCCACTGACTACCCCAGATGTCACCCTCTCGAGGAAGCCCTGCCTGGGCCCAACCCTGGAGGGGGTTCCCTCTGGGGGTTCCAGCAGGTCCAGGCATGTCACCAGCAACCAGGGCCTTCTCCCGTGACTGACTTGGCAAGAAGGGGTGTCCTCAAACCTTTGTTGAGTGAGTGACTGAAGAACATCCATCTCTGAACCCCACACCTGCGAGGAGAGCAGAGCAGGGCCAAAGGCTCCGGCCACAGGAACACACCTCAGCACTGCATTGAGTCTTTTGGATGACTTGGCCAACATTTATTAAGCACCATCTGTGTTCCAGGAGCAGCCTGAGGTACAGATGTGGGCACAATCAAGCCCTGGCTCTCAGAGCCACCTGCAAATAGACAAATAGACACAGGGCAAAGTGTCAGGAGCGGAACACGCAGGAAAGTGAAACAGGATGATGGGAGAGAAAGTGACGGAAGGATTTGGTTTCTGTTGTTTAGTATTTTGAAAATTTTTATTTTGGAAAATTTGGGGCCTCTGGGAGTCCGACCAGAGCGATGGCTACAGTGGCCGTCTTGCTGGTTTACCCTGCCCCAGCCCAGCCCTGCCTGAGTTTCAGCCACTGGAATGAGTGTGAGAGGCTCTCTGCAGGGAGGACATTCTGGGTGGCAGGAGACGAGGGTCAGGGTTCCAGGGGGACAAGGCCTGGTGGACGTGGGGGAGCCAGGCTCAGGGCAGGAAGTGTAGCTGAAGGGCCAGCAGCTGGGGGCCACCTGGGCTGAGTGTGGGGGAAGCGAGACCCCAGAGACAGACCTGGCCCCTCTGCAGCTGCCAGCAGTGGCCAACGCGGAGGCCACAGACGGCCTGGGTCCTAGACCGCATGTCCCTTGGTCATTGTGAGCTCTGCCTGTATCACTCGGTGTTTAGATGGTGGTTTCCTCCTCTGGAAGGGGGCGGCTGAGGGGGCTGCAGCTCCCCGGGCCCCGGGTGGTGCCCTACCTTCCCGTCTTCTCTACCCAGGCCTCGCTCTCCCGAGGGGCTTCTGGGCTGTTCATGTTGCCCATGTTGTCATGGTGTTGACAGCCCAGTCCCTGTCCCAGCTGCTGCCTGACCTCCCAGCCCTGCTCCATCCCCTGTAGCTTGGGCAGATGCCCTGTCCCCTACCAGGTCAGGCCCAGGTCCCAGCAGGGGGCTGGGTGTTCATACTGTTGGCTTAGCCCCTCTGGCTCCCCGTCTTCCCCGAGGTTCAGTGAGGGGAGGGTGGACTGGTTCCGAGGGGCAGGGGACAGCAGGGTGGAAGAGGCCGCTCTGAGCCCAGGCGCCGCGTGACCCCAGGGGAGCCGTCTGATCTTGCAGATTGTTTTTCTCATCAGCAGAATGGGATAATGGAATCCGCCTCCCAGGACATTATGAGAATTAAGTGAGGAAATTTGGAAAGAACCCCGCCCACGTGGGTTCTGGATCAGCTGCGTACTTTGGGGCGACCTTACTCCACCTCTGTAACCTCAGCCTCCCAGTTTGCAAAACAGGAGAATGGAAGCTTCCTCCTGGGGGTGTCGGGACTACCTAGGACACATCCAGAGAGTCCATAGGACAACAGGCCACACCCTGGGTGTCCCATCTCCTCTTTCCCCATCCCCCTCCTCCTTGGACAGACCTGGGGAAGGGAGTGCACAGGCTCGCTAGCACTTGTCCTCTCTCTCTACCTGTCCTGTCTTGGCCCAGTTCCCATGTGGGTACCCTCCTACCACCAGCTGCCTACCTGGGGATTATCCCTTTCACCCCCAGTGAGGGATCAAACCAGGTGAAGAGGCCCAGGCTCAGTGTGGTGGGGAAGACTCAGGCTCAGTGTGGTGGGAGAGACCCAGACTCAGTGTGGTGAGGGCCTAGTTCAGTGTGGAGGGGGGAGACTCGGGCTCAGTGTGGTGGGGCCTAGACTCAGTGTGGTGGTAGGGACTCAGGCTCAGTGTGGTGGGGACTCAGGCTCAGTGTGGTGGTGGGGACTCAGGCTCTGTGTGGTGAGGGCCTAGGCTCAGTGTGGTAAGGGCTTAGGCTCAGTGTAGTGATGGGGACTCAGACTCAGTGTGGTAGAAAGCCCCAGGATAAGTATGGTAGAGAGGCTCAGACTCATTGGGGTGAGGGCCTAGACTCAGTGTGGTGGTGGGGACTCAGACTCAGTGTAGTGCAGAGGCCCAGGCTAAGTGTGGATGGGAAGACTTAGGCTCAGTGTGGTGGAAACCCCCATGCTAAGTGTGGTGGGAGAGACTCAAGGCTCAGTGTGGTGGAGAGGCTTAGACTCAGTGTGGTAAGGGCCTAGGTTCAGTGTGGTGGTGGGAACTCAGGCTCAGTATGGTGGGGCCTAGGCTCATTTGGTGGTGGAGACTCAGGCTCAGTGTAGTGGAGAGGCCCAGGCTAAGTGTGGTTGGGAAGACTCAGGCTCAGTGTGGTGGAGAGTCCCAGGCTAAGTGTGGTGGAGAGTCTCAGACTCATTGGGGTGAGGGCCTAGGCTCAGTGTGGTGGTGGGGACTCAGGCTCAGTATAGTGGAGAGGCCCAGACTAAGTGTGGTTGGGAAGACTCAGGCTCAGTGTGATAGAGAGGCCCAGACTCAGTGTGATGGTGGGGTCTCAGGCTCAGTGTGGTGGGGGAAGCCCAGCCTCAGGGTTTGTGAGAGGCCCAGGCCTAGAGTGGTTGGGAAAACTCATTCTCAGTGTTTGTGAGAGGCCCAGGCCTAGTGTGGTTGGTGAGATTCAGGCTCAGTGTGGTGGTGGGGACCTAGGCTCAGTGTGGTGGGGGAGACTCAGGCTCCGTGTGATAGAGAGGACCAGACTCAGTGTGATGGTGGGGCCTAGGCCCAATGTTTGTGAGAGGCCCAGGCCCAGTGTAGTTGGGGAGACTCAGGCTCAGTGTGGTGGTGGGGAACTCAGGTTGTTGACTCGACTCTCTCCTTTGATGTTCCCAGTATCTTCAGAGCAGTTCTATTCTTGTGCTCCATTTGAGATGAGGGAAGAGTTAGGGAGTCCTGATGAAAACCCGGACTGTCTGACACCAAAGCCGGCACTGTTTCTGCTCCCCTTCTCCATGTTGAGAGCTGTGTGTGTGTGTGTGTGTGTGTGTGTGTGCGTGTGTGTGCGTGCAGGGGCTTCCCGGCCTCCATCCACCGGGCACTGTGGACGAGCACACAGGTGCTCGGGGTGCCTGAGCCAGCAGGCGAGGGGATGAATGAGCCTGTCTCCTTTCCTGAAATGTCCCCTTGGTCCCCGTGCCCTACCCTGCATGTGTTCACCTTGTCCTCCCACAGCTGGGCCCCTCCTCTCCCCTTAGGCTGCTGCCTTGGGCCACAATAGACAGACCCCCACCCCAGCTGCAGCCCACCTGCAGCCTCACGATGCCTCGAGGGAGTTGCCTTGGCAACTGCAAGTTTCCAATTGAAGGGAAAAGTTCCTCCCAGGGTTTGTGGTGGAGAACGATGGGGCGCACCAGCGGAGATGGTTGCCAGGGCAACAGGAATATTTCAGTCAACTTTTGGGTCTCGGTGTGGGGGAGATTATCCTTAGCAAGGCAGTACCCTGGGCCCCCTTGCCAGGCGATTGCCCACCAGAGCCGCGGGCTCCCGGGGCAGGAGCAGCCCCCAGGCCGACTCCAGGGGCTGATGGTGTCCCACAGGGTCTCCGCCTGCTGAGGAGCCGGGCTGGGTGGGAGCGAGCGGGCTCTGACCTCCTGGGCCTCCTCGCTGGCGCCCCGGGGCCGGGTGTGGGGTTCTGCTGCTGTTGCTGCCTCTTGGCCTCCCCGCCTGTGGACATGTGTCCCTTGTCCTCCTACAGAAGCGGACAGTGCTCTCAGCTCCTGACCAAGTGGCTCCCTGGGCCCCGCTTTGTCAGCAGTGTTGCTGGGGGTGAGAGGAAGGCGCCCGTCACTTGGGGAGAAGGGGGAGGCAGAGAGGGCGAGGAACTGGGCCAAGGTGGTGACCACACCCTGCGTGGAGAAGGCCACTTACAGGGAATCGAGGCCATTTGGCTTCTGAGGAAGAGCCCCCAAGGCACGGTCCCCTCTCAGTGTGCCTGACCTCCAGGGGAGCAGCTGCGGCTGGCTCAGGGGAGCCTGGGCCCTACCTTCCCTGGGCTGCCAAGGCCCTGGCTCCCGGACTTCCTCCTCTCTGTCCTGCTCCTCTGGTCCTTGGTGACCTAGGCAGGCCGACGAGGAGCAGGATCAGACTCAGGGAGGGTTGAACTTGGCTCCTGCCTTTGGCGCTGGGGGCCTGGGGCTGCGCGTCCCACCGGCCCACTCCCCCAGACCCCCGACAGCAGGCCCTGCCTCTCCCTGCTGGCTCACCCCACTGTCCTCCGTGACTGACCCCTCCCACTTTCCTGTTGCCAGGGCCACTCTCTGAAACTCTCGTGTTTCTACTGTCACTGCAGCGGAATGCGGGCTCTGCCCTGTGGGGACCCCGAGTCCCTCACATGCCACTTTTGCCTAAGGCAGGGAGCAGGCCTGGGGCCTCGGGTGCCTGTGGAGTTGGTGTGGAATGGGTGGGTGGGTGACCCTTGGCTTCCCCAGGTAAAGTGATGCTGCTTTGGGTTAAAAGAAATGCCACAGGGGAACGCCTGGCACCCGGCAGAGTGACAGCGACAGCAGCCCACGCTATCCTCCGTGCGCTCGGGAGGAGGGTCTTGCCCCCGCTGATGTCCAGATCCCGGCCTGGCTCCGGGCCAGGGTGGCCAGAGCGGCAGACAGAGGGGTTTACGCAGCTCGGCCGCTTGTGGATTGGTTCTCACTGAGCAAACCTGTGCGGCTGGTGGGAGGGAGGGAGGGAGGGACACCCGTGTCCTCACTGCTCTGCTCCTTGGGCCTGCTGGTGGCTCTCCTTGCACCTCACTGAGCTCCTGCGTCAGGCCTGAGAGGGTGACCCCCCTTGCAGACGAGGAGACTGAGGCTGGGAAACGGAGGAGGGCCTGAGCATCTGCACTGGATCGAAGGCCCCGTGGGACCCGCGGTGCCTGCTCCCCGGGAGCTGCTACCAGATCCCCTGGTGCTGCTCCACCCTCTGCCTCCTGCTCCTTCTCTCCCTGAGAACTCTGTCTGTCTGTCCAGGAGTCTGGCACAGCACGGCCTTGGCCTGGGCCCTCCTGGCCACACTTGCTGCAGACCACAGGCTCCCTGCTCCAGACACAGAGGCTGGGTTCCTGGGGCCCCACCAGAGCTCGTTACCCCTGCTGCGACCCTCCTGTGCGCTCAGACAGGAGGGACAGAGATGAGACAGAGGAACAGCCTCAGGGACAGAGGCAGGCACTCAGGAGAGAGGGAGGGAGATGCCAGGGTCCTCGGGAAAGGCCAGCCAGAGAGGGACAGAGGGACAGAGACTTAGCCATGGAGGACAGGTCCCCACCCAGGGCTCTCCCTTCTCCTGCCACAGCCCTCACCCCGCCCAGCAAACCCTGCGTGCCCATCTCGGGGGTGGAGCCTGGGCTCCAGCTGGAAGGACCCCCCTCGGGTCTCAGTGTCCTCTTCTGTCCAGTGGGAGAGTGACAGCCCTGCCGGGTCTCTGTGAGGCAGTGTGAGGACCGGGCTGTGGAGGCTGGGCCTGTGGGTGCTGGAGGGGTGACTTCTCTTGTTCTCAGTGCTGTCCCACTCAGAGTGACGGATGGTCTCCAGGGCTTCGCCTCCCTCTAGGGCACTGTCCTTACACATGAGCTTTGGGGGACACCTCCTATCTGGACCATAGCAGTGGACGAGGCCAAGATTCCCCCACCCTCCTTCTGCACACCAGGGGTGGGCCTGTAACTCAGACTTGGCCGATCAGAATGTCCCCTGCCCTTGACTGCCACTCAGGGCTAGGAATGTGTTATTGGCCCTCTTGGAGGCTCTGGTCTCCTGTAGAAGGCGATCCCGTCACAGAATGGAGAGAGAAATGGAGTCTGGCTACATCACTTGAGACCCTTGAGTCAGCCAGGCCTGAAGCCCACACCTAAGTCTTCATTCAGATGGTCCCTCAACTTTACAGTTCTTTGAATTCTGTGAGTCAACGGATTCTCTTAAACTAGTTTCAAATATGTCACCACTGGTTGGCAACTTCTAAGACCATGGCAAGGAGGCAGGGAGGGAAAAGGGACAGAAGACAGAACCATCCTGCTCAGTGTCAACCCACGAGATGCTCAAGGAGGGGGCAGGGGTATTAGCCTTGGCCTTGTGAAGGCTGAGAGGGGAGGGCGAGAAGACGCCCTGGAGACACGGCTGTCTGGGGTCCAGGCTTGGACTGCAGGAGGGCAGGGTCTCCAAGATGGAGGTGTGGCAGGCTGGTTTCCTCCGAGGCCTCTCTCAGTGGCCTGTAGGTGGCTGTCATCTTCCCGGGTCCTCATGTGGCCTCCCACAGTGTGTGTGCCCTGATCTCCTCCTCGTTTAAAGACACCAGTGGTACTGGATTAGGACCCCTGAAGACCTCGGTGTGACTTCATTTCCTCTGTATAAAGCCCGTCTCCAGCTGGGTTGGGGCGCAGAGACACAGGCCACCAGGGGACAGGCCTGGCCCTGTACCAGCTGGGCTGCAGGCAGCACAAGGCACAGCTGGGAGGGGGACTGGCTTGGCTCGTCCACGGCCCCAGAGTCCCCTGTCCCCTGCATTGGGAAGGCTCCCACAGAGTGGGCAGTGAGAACTGGGTCGTCCTGCCACGGAGGCGGTGACCTGGGAGTCACAAGGGCACCACACGGAGGCTCCTACGCTGCCCCCAGGGCACTCACAGGGACCTGGAAAGCCACCGTGAAGGACACAGGGACTCCAGATGGGCACATGGACACCAGGCTAATAAAGCTGTGGGGCGGAAGGAGCCGGAAGTTTCCATCTGACACAACTGACCAGAAAGAGTAATGGGGTGAAGATTCACCACGGAAGCCTGGACTTTGGTGCTTACGTCCTTGTCACCAAGCTCAAAAACCACAGTTAATGTGATGAACTGACTGCTGTCAAGGTTACAAAATAAATGAATAAATAAATAAAAAAGAAGAAAAGAAGAAAGAAGAGAGCCCAGCTCTGCGCTGTGGCATTCCAAGGCACAGGGTCCGCTCTTCACCATACGGATTTGGTGGGACCCTTGCCACCTGTAACAGCTGTGGGGTGACCAAGAGGAACACACTCAGCATCCCCCCACGCAGGACGTCCTGCCCGTCCTGGGAACGGCGCGCTGGGCTGGATTCCATTTGCTTCTGATTAGAAGCGCTGGGTTTTGATGGAGGAGACGTGCACATGGGACATGGTCCCAAGGCCCAGGGGCATTCAGAGCAAAGTCCTCCCCTCCCACGCTGCCCTCGTGTGCCCTGGCCACCCGCTGCCTTCCCTGGGAACCGGGCGTGTGGTGGTGCCTCTGTCCTGCCCCACGGGCACTGGGACCAGGCTCCTCGCTCGGGCCCTGGTGCCCGTCAGCGGAGCCAGAGTAGGGCAGGCCCAGGGCTTGTCCCCACAGAAGCAGACCCCAGCCTTGGCACCACGTCCTCAATGCAGGAAGAGGAGAGAGGGAAGAAGGGGCCGCCTGCCTGTGCCACCCCCCCACCCTGTTTCCTCTTGTGACGCCCCCTCCGATGGCATCGTGGTCACCCCCGTTTTACAGGGGAAGTGGTGAGACTCGGGGGCAGGATGACCCCCCAAGATCTCCCAGCCAGATGGTGCTGATGCATGCTCCCCCGAGCGCCTCTGTGGGGGGACAGCAGCAAACCCTCCCGCCTGGAGCCTGAGACACACAGAGGGGAAGAGCAAGCTCCCCAACCCTCCCTGCCCCCGGCCTCTCATTGGCCCCCAGGGGCCTGCCCTGCTCCTCCGGCTGCCCGGCCCTGGCCCCTTCTGACCTCTGTCTTCATCCTGTGCCAGGACTGTTCTTCAGCCTCACACTGTCTGATCAGGGACTGAGCCACCGACCCTAGAGACCAAGGCCTACAGAGAAGAGATGGGACCAACAGAGCTTTGAGCAGTGGGGGTGGGGGCAAGTGGTCTCCCTGAGCATCATTTACCCACCCACCCATCCCCCACTCCATCCACTTACTCATCCACCCATCCATCCACCATCTATCCACGCATTCACCCAACTGCCTCCCCACCCATCCCCCATCCACTCAGCCACCCACCTTCCATCCTTCCATTCAACCAATCACCCACCCACCCACCCATCCCTCCATCCACCCACCCCCTCATCCACCCATTGTTCACCCATCCTTCCTTCCTTGCCTTCCTTCCTCCCTCCACCCACCCACCCATCCCCATCCACTCAGCTACCCACCCATCTGTCCATCTACCCCTCCTTCCTGCCATTCACCCTCCATCCATCCTCCCTTGTGCTATGTGCCAGGCCCTGGAGATACAGCTGTGGACGAGGGCACACCACCCTGTTCCCAGTTCAGCAAGTTACTGAACCACTCTGTCCATCTGCAAGTCCACCATGAAGTAATTGCATTAAACCAAATTCTGCAGGTCCACACCTGCCCTGTTGCGGTGGCCCTGGGCAATCTTGCTCCCAGCCAAGAGGGAGACAGACTCTATTTTAGCACAAGATACAAATGGTAGAGAGCAAGTGTGGCTGTCTTTGAGGGACCCTCCCTGGGACCAAACCTGGGTGCTGATCAGTTCAGCTACGGGGTGTCCCCCAAAAGCTCACACATGCAAGAAAGCTTAGAGGTGAAGGTGGACGAGTTATGGAGCCTTAGCCCAACCAGCGCATTAGTCCACTTGAATGGGTTAACTGGATGGTGACCACAGGCAAGGCGCGGCTGGAGGAGGTGGGTCGGCGGGGGCGTGGCTGGAGGAGGGGGGGCGTGGCTGGAGGAGGTGGGGGGCGTGGCTGGAGGAGGTGGGTCAGCGGGGCGAGCCCTGGGGTATGTATTTTGTCCCTGGTGAGTGGAACAGTCTCTCTCTCTGCTTCCTGTTGTCGCGTCCTGAGCTGCTTTCTTCCGCCACTCTTTTCTGCCATGGTGTCCTGCCTCACCTTGAGCCCACAGTAACAGAGTTGGCCATCCCTGAAACCAAGAGCCCCAAATAATGTTTTCTCCTCTAAATTTGTTCTTGCCGATTAACCATGGTCTCAGCTCCTCCCCGCCCCCACCCCTTCTAGATGCAGAAGAAATGGAGGGACAGGTGAGGGACCCAGGAGGGGCTCCAGGAGGGGCCACTGGATGCTGTTGTCCAGGGGTGACTTCCCCTGGGACTGCTCTGAGAACCTGCACACGGTGCCAGCTGCTCTACTAGCAGAATGGTGTGGCCACAGGGGACCATCAAGGACAGGAGAAGGCCCTGAGCAGACACTCTTGGGGACAGATAGGAGGTAGTGGCTGCTCAAACTCTTCAGGGGGAAAGAGAATGGTGGCTGAGCATGGGACCCTGAGCCAGTCAGGAGCAGCTCCTGGCCTTTTACTAGCTGTGTGGCTCAGAGCAAGTTACTGAACCACTCTGTGCATCACTTTTCTCAACTCTAATTAGGAACCCCAGTAGTGCCTCCCTCTAGGACCTGGGACCCTGGGGCTAATGCAGGTGAGAGTTCAGCAGGGCTGTGATTCCCCGGATGGGCTGGGGACGTGGGCAGGCACTTGGGCCTCTCTGAGCTGCAGTTTTGTCTCACTTGGGACAAGAATAAGCCCAGCATGGACCTCACCTGGGAAAAGCTCTGAGAGGGGGCGAGTCCCCCTGGGACAGGAGGGACAGGAGGGACACCTGTTCTAGGGGTGAAGGCCCTGGCTGGGGACTGCTAGGTGCGCCGGGGGTTGGTGGCCATGGGAGGGTGCAGGCCTTTGTCCCCGTGCCAGGCTGTGCCGGAGCCCAGGGACTGGTGCCCCCTCCTGGGCATCCCGTGTGCCGCGGGCCTTCCTCTCCCCTTGGTTTAGAACCTTCTGTCAACTCTATTTATTTATTTATTTATTTTTGGTTCCAGGTATTGAACCCAGGACGCTTAACCGCTGAGCCACGTCCCCAGCCCTTTTTGTGTTTTATTTAGAGACAGGTCTCCCGAGTTGTTAGGGCCTCGCTAAGTTGCTTTGACCTTGCGATCCTCGTGCCTCAGCCTCTGAGCACTGGGATTGAGGTGTGTGCCACCGGGAGCGGCTCTTTTTTTTTTTTTTTGTATTTATAGATGCGACTTTGAGTCAGGTTTCTTGGGGTGTCATTTTCTCTTTTTAAGGCGCAGTCCTGCGAGTCTTGACAAATGCACACAGTCGTATGGCCAGGGGCACAATCAAGCCAGGTGACAGGTCCCTCACTTCCCAAGTTCTTTAGTCTCAGCCTCCAAATGTCTCTGATCCAGACCCAGCCGTCCCTGGGCAGAGGGAGGACGGGTCAGGCTGCGAGTCTCTGAGCCGTGGGCCAGGCTGGCTGGGCCATCTGCTAGGGGCTGTCCCCTAAGTCTGAGAGCGCCAGGTGAGATGGGGCTCGTGGGCCCAGGACAGCAGGGCTGGAGCCGAAGCAAGTACCCAAGCTGGGGGCAGCTCCTGGCCTCAGTGAGAGCCGGCTCCAGCCTGGCCAGCTCTGCTGCCCCCTTGGGTACCCACTGGGCCAGCTCCCCACTTCCTGCCGGGCCTCGCTCCCTCTTTGGGGCCTGAGGCACCGGGAAGGAACAGCGGAGTCAGGCATGGCCCTGGGACCAGCGCCAGGCTCAGGAGCCCAGTGTCCTGCCCTGCACAGGGCCTGGAGGCGCATGGGTCGGGGACGGACTTGCTGGTGAGGGAGGGGGATGAGGAGGCAGTTCTGTTAGCAGGGCTTGGAGGAGCCTCCAGCTGGGCCTGAACCCCAGGGCCAGAGCTGCCCCATGTGCTGCCTCAGGCTGGAGCTCCCTGAGTTCAAATCCCATCCTTGCCACCATGGCTTCGGGAAGACGATTCATCATGCCTCAGTTTTCCTGTCTCTCAAATGGGAATGGCGAGAATAACGCCTATGTCAGAGAGTTGTGAGGGCTAAGTGGGAAAACGCAGATTGTGACAGGTGGCACTTTTAGACTTGCTGAGCTTTGCCATCCTGAACTTGGCTACCCTGAGCGCTTGCTTTTCAACTGTGCTTTGTTACCTTGCAGTGTCAAAATGGCTGCCAAGCTTCATGACCTTACACCATCATCCCCATAAGGAAGGATTAAAGAGGCCAGCCTGTAGGTGGATGGAGTGCAGGGAGGGGGGAGGACACAGAACTTTTCTAGAACTTGCTCAGCAGACACAGCCAGAACTGGGACACATGATTGATGCTAGCGCGAGCAGGCTGGGAAAGGGTTTGGCAAAGGAAAGCCGTTGTCAATGGTCCAGAACACTCATCCCCAGCCCCGTGCTGGGCATCGTGACGTCCTTCCTGCCTGGGATTCTGTTCGCAGGGACGAAATGAGTCGGCTCTGGGGTCCATAAATCCCGAGTCTGCTCAGAGACCTTCAGACCCCGCCCACTCTGCTTCCTGTCGAGGCCGTGCCTTGAAGGACGCCGTCCAGCCCAGCTCCGACCGGGCCCAGCCTCGCTGACCGGTGCCGGCCTCCTCCCTCCAGCTGTGGAGAGGTGACGCCGGCCAAACGCCCCTCTTCCCGTCAGGCCTGGCTGTGCCTCTCGGGGTCCCGGGCCCCGTGGGCCTCCCTTCCCAGTGAGTGCCTCCCTCGTCCAGCTCTGAGGCCCCGGTTGTCCCCTCCAGCCCCCGAGCCCCTCAGCACCCCCAGCCTTTCTTTCTCGGGTCCTCCCTGGAGGGGCTCCTCATGATCGTTAATGGTGCCCACGGACGGGGACCCGCGTGACACTTCTGCACCCACGAGCCGCGCGCAGCCACCAGATGGTCAGCGTTAGCGGTTCCATGTCCTCAAACATTAAAACAAAGTTTGTTTTACGAACTTGTCCTGGTCGCCCTCGGTGGGGCCCAGCGAGGGTGCTCCCTGTTCTTAAAGCCGTGGGGGGTTCTCGTGGGTGTCAGCAGCCACCCTGTCCGTGCTGGGCATTGGTGGCCGAGAGCCCCTCTGCCAGGCCCTGTCCTTCCCCTGCCCGAGGCCACTGAGGAGCCATCGTGGGAGATTCCTCCCCAGGAAGCTCCCGATCTCTGGGTTGGCCTGGGAGCCCCTCGTCACCCATGCCCTGCCCTTCCGCTGTCTCTTGGCCCTGGACTGGGACCTCATGAGGGCAGGGCGGTCACGTGGTTCTGCCCTTCGGGGAGCTGGCTGGGCAGTGCTGGCGCGTGGCCCTCTCCTCCACCCTGAGCAGGGCCAGGTGGCTCTGCCATCTCGGGAGGTGAGGATGGCGCTCCTGGCATAGCCTCTCCCAGATGCTCCCTGGCCTGAGCCCCCTTCTCGCTCCCTCCTGTGGAGCTGCAGGGTCAGGTCCAGCCAGGTACTGGCTGGGTGTCCTCAGGCAAGTGACTTTACCTCTCTGGTCCTCAGTTTTCTTATTGTCAAGGTGGGGATGGGAACAGTCCCCTCATAGGTTCTGGTGAGGGCTGAGGGGTTGCACACGCGCGAGAGCCTCAGACTTAGGACTCGGGTTCCCGCCTGGCGCTCTACAAGGTTTCACCTGTCCTCTGGGCTGCAGGATGGTGGTGGGTGACGGGTGGGGACGCCCGGCAGCCTGGAATAAATAGCCAGTGGTTTCAAAGAGGGTGGGGCTTGGCATTCCCTCTGCAGCAAGTCCCAGGGGACAGGGAGACAGCTGGGAAGTGACATTCTAAGACAAGGGTCCCAGACCACAGGCCTGATTTCCCAGGCCCGGGGGAGGGGGGAGCTGAGATGAGGGCCAGGTCCAGAGAGGTCAGATGACTTATCCGAGGTCACACAGCAGCTGGCCCCTGACGGTTTTGTGGCCCAGACTTATTTATTTTTTTCTTACAGGAGAACATCTCCTATGGGCTCTCCTTGCGGGTGGCCAGGACAGGAGCCACTTTGCACTATCCTGGTGACACAGAGCTGACCCCTGGCCGTCCCCCAGTTTTGTCAGAGGAATCCTGCTGAGGGTGAAGAGCCTGGGGGTCAGCTGCTCCGGGGGGGGGGGCGGGCCTGGCCGAGCCTGGGCTGTGCTGTCTTCTCTCCCCTGGGCCTTTGCACGTGCGGCCCTGAGCTGCGGCCAGGCGGGCGCCCTTCTTCCGCACCGTCGCACGGGGCCCAGGAAGCAGCGCTGGGTGCAGAGGAAGAGGCCAGCTCTCGCCCGGTGCCTTGGTGGATTGCGGCTTCCCGAGGGCAGGACTTTATCGTCACCAGTCATCTGCCGATGGCCAGCACTGGGCGGTGACGGTGCCCTGGCCCTAAGAGGTGCCGTGACTGTGCCCACGAGCGGCAGACAAGATGGAGACGGAGGACGGAGAAGACGCAGCGCGCAGGCCGCCAGCCCCTGGAGCTGGGAGGGAAGGGGCAGCCCAGGGCCTGGTCCCAGGCCGTGGGGAGGGGTCCCGAGCTCTGTGGCTGGCCATGCCCCTGACGTCCCTGGCACAGCACCCTGTGGGGGGCCTCAGAGACCCTCTCCCAGGCAGGACACAGCAGAAGTCGCAGTCCTCACCGAGGGTCACATGACCCTGAAGACCCTGGGTCGGCCACGCAGCCCAAACTCGAGCTCCCTCTTCCCGACCACCCGGGGCCTCTCTGGGGAGTCTTGTCCTTGCGCCCAACGGCAAAGCTGGACTTAAAGAGCCAGGGCGCCGGGGCCGGGACCGATGGATGAGGGTGGGCGCTGCAGCAGCTCTTGTAGGCCAAGGGCAGGCAGGGGACTCATCTCGTGGGCACTGGGAGCCACGGGACGGTCCACCCAGGGGCAGGGCTGCCCATCAGACTCTAAGCCCCACACACTCCTGTGTGACCTTGAGCAGGGGCCTCCCCTGAGGGTAGGAAGCTCCTGGATCCTGGGAGGTGCCTGGCCCTGTTGGTCCTAGGAGCCATCTGGTGCTGGGCTGGGAACACAGCCTCCCGTCCCTGGGGTGATGCTGAGGACATGGGGGGCTGGTCCCTTGACTGTCCCAATGTCGTAGCTCCCACAGGGCAGGGCATCTGGGGCTGGGAACCCTTTTTTCTAAACTTCATGAAAATATTTGGTCAAAACTATTCTTTTTCCCTTCAAAACTCATAAGTTAGAAATTCTGCGGGCACATTTAATTGACAGTAGGAGAAAAACCACAGACACAGCAAAGACGAAGAGGCCATGGAGGAGGCCCACACAGGAGGCCCATGGAGGAGGCCCGCACAGGAGGAGGCCCACGGAGGAGGAGGCCCATGGAGGAAGAAGCCCACAGAGGAGGCCCACGGAGGAGGAGCACCGTTGGTGTGCACACCCTGACGCGCAGCTTGTTCTGAACCCTGCCAACGTACAGCCCGACTGTCACCCAGGTGGAGGGACGGCCCGCCTGCCTTGGTGGCCTGGCTGGGTTCAGAGCTCGCCAGACTCCAGGCTGTCCCCCCCTCGCCCCCTCCTGTGCCCTCCACAGCTGCCTTGGAAAGAAGCGGTTTTTATTTTATTTTAGTGTTTTGGCATTTTATTATGAAAATTGCCAAACACACTCAAGGCAGAGAGACCGTGACCCCGCTGACCCCAAGTCTGCACGCTCGGTTCCCCTGTTTTGTCCCAGTGTTACGTCACGGTCCCCAGCAGGGCCTCCACAGGCCTCGGAGCTGCAGGCTCTGGGGGTGGGAGGAGCAGGGGACCCCGAGAAGCCGACTCAGGGGAGGGCCCTGCCCACTGGGCGCCAGGACAGGAGCCCTCAGGAGACGGTGGGTGCAGGCCTCCCGCTGCCTGGGGGCCAGGGCCCTAGGGACCATGCAGGTGGCACCTCTTCAGGGTGAGGGACAGGAGCACAGGTGGAGGGCTCCCCAGACGGAGGCAGAGCCGGCCTGTGGCTCACGGCGGGGGTTGGCACATCCCTCATCGAAGTGACAGGGTGGGACTTGGGAAAACCGCCATAAATAGGTGCGTGGTGGAGGGAGAGGGCTGGCAGGTGGGGCAGAGAAGGCCGGGGCGGCCTGGCGGGGCAGCGTGGCGGGCGCGGCTGACGTCCATGAGTGAGGACGCAGCTCCGGCCTGGGTGGCCTGCCCAGGCACAGAGGCTCCGCCAGGCGGGACGCGATGCAGATTCCCAGGGGCTGGGCCGCTCCCCTCACCAAGGCCCGCAGCTGCCCTAGGCCAGGTGACAGCAGGCAGAGGCCCTGCCTCTGCAGACCTGGTGTCCGTCCGCGGGAGAGGCCCAGCATCCTCCCTCCCTGGGCCCCTGGAGCCGATTCACCCTGAGTCAGGAGTCAGACCCGATGTCCCCTGCGCTGCCCAGCAGGACGCGGAGCTCTCGGCAGAGTCCTCGCTCCCTGCCGGACTGGGGGGACTCACTGTCGCCCTGAGATAAGGGACGAGTTCCCTTCTGTCCTCTCTTTGTCTGGGGACAGCCTGGCAGTCAGAGAGGAGGCGGGTGGGCAGAAGGAAGCCCAGCAGGGGGACATTGGCGGGTACAGGCGCGGCACGTTTTGAGCAAACCCAGACCTGGTGGCCGTGAGGCCGGGTGAGGCCTGGCCCCGCCCGAGGTGAGTCGGCAGCCGCAGCCCCGCTCCCAGCCCCTGCCTCGATGGGCTTCAGGGTGCCAGTGCCCACGGAGACCAGGGGCCACGGCCACCCCATGCTGGGGGCTGAGCCTGGAGCAGAGTTAGACGGGGAGGAGACGGGGCGGGGCAGCAAACACAGAGGGTTAAAACAGAGGCGGGGACAGAGGTGTGGGGGGGACTCAGGGCCCACAGCACAGCAGGGAGGTCTTCAGTGGAACCAGGGCTCCACTCGGCTCCTCGCCTGCCCCACCTGGCCCCACCTGGCCACTGGCCCCTCCTGGCCCACCTGGCCCTCCTGCCCCACCTGCCCCTCCTGCCCCACCTGGCCACTGGCCCCTCCTGCCCCTCCTGCCCCTCCTGCCCCACCTGGCCACTGGCCCCTCCTGGCCCACCTGCCCCTCCTGCCCCACCTGGCCACTGGCCCCTCCTGCCCCACCTGCCCCACCTGCCCCTCCTGCCCCACTTGGCCCACGTGGCTGGTGCCTCCTGAGCCTCGAGGCCTCCCTGCCGTCCGATGGTCCCTGACGCACAGCAAGCCGCTCCACCCCAGGCCTCTGCCCAGACACTTCTGCCACCCAGAAACCTCCTGCCTGACTCTGTAGTCCCTCAAGTCCCCTCAGGATCTCACCTCCCCAGAGAGGCCTCTGGATTGCTCTACCCACAGCCGGTCTCTCCTCCAGGGCCCACTGTTTGTTTCATGCATAAAACTTGCCACAATTTATAATCCACTCTGCATTGTCTGGGTAGCCATTTCCATCCCTCTGCCACTAGACTGCCCTCGATGGTAGAGCAGGGGCCAGAGGGTGCTCAGTAAATATTTATTGATCGTCGGCAAACATTTATTGAATGTCTGTATGAAGGAGATACTGGTTTACCTGGTTTTGGAAAGCTGAGTAGGATCTGGGAAATTGAAGACAGGATGTGTTTAACTGTAACAAGAGCTAGCCCAATTATCAGCAGCTAAACTTGTGAGGGCATCTATTGTTATTTACAGATGTGGATGAGGTTTTTATAATGTTGATTCTGCTGCTTAACAAGGTCATTAGTCACTGTGGTTCTTTTAATTCTTCCACACTGGTATCCCCAACATAATAGCTCTTGTCTTTCAAGCTTGATACCTCATGGTCACAAGATGACTGCCACAGCTCTAGGCATTATATCTTCCACAACAGTGTCCAAAATAGGAAGAGGGGTAAGGGAGCAAAAGAGCCTCCTCTTCATATGCCTTTTGCATCCACAGAGAGGAAAATCCTCACTGCCACTCCTCACACCCCTTGGAGAGTCCTCTTGACATTACCGTCACTCTTGAACTGGACCACATGCCCACTCAAGATCAATGAATGGTAAAGCACAGAAATGACCACGATTGCCTTTGGCCAGTGGGATTTATCTCCTGGGCTGTGTTCAACTCAACCCAGGAGCCCACAGCAGTGCCTGCCCTGCCCCGCGGCAATGTGGGGTGGGCAGGGCTGCTTCTCCCTAGAGCTGTTCCTTCCTCTTGGTCATTTGGGAATACAAGGTTCAGAGAGGCTAGGAAATGTGCACAAGATCACACAGGAAACTGGGAGGAGCAGAGGTCAGCTCCCACCCCATCCCCAGGCCCCGGGAGCAGCTGGGCCCTGCACAGCCCTCACTCAGTCCTGCTGCTGCGGTGACCGGCATCTTTCCCGCGAGGCCGTCGCTCCCTACGTGTGGGGACCTGGGATCTGCCCACCATGTTACAGAGCCCAGCACCGCAGGGGTCCCAGGCGTATGGGACAGAGGACATCTGGCCTGTGGCTTGACACCCTGCAGCAAGTGGGAACGAGAGCCCTTGGCTGGGGCAGGCTGACGGGGAGGCTGAGAGGTTCTGCTATGTGGAAGAGAAGGAGCAAGGAGGCCGCAGCCGCAGCCGCAGTGGGAGAAGCTTCCGGGGGACACCCTCAGCTCGGCCACCGTGGGTGGTGGGGAAGTGCTTCCAGAGGTGGAAGGTGTCCTCCGGGTGCTCCGGGAGGGATGCCATGGGCACCGAGATGGGAGGCCCGGGAGTCCGCGCCCCAGGGCCCGGCTGGAGAGTCTCCACAGCACTGCCACTGGATCTTACAGTAGGGGGCTTGGAAACTCAGAGAAGGTAAGTCACCTGTCCAAGCCACACAGCTGATGGTGGAGACGGGATTTGACTCAGGTGTGAGTGCCTGTCCCTCCTCTTGGTCACTAGGCCACACGGCCTCTCACGGTCCTCTAGCGGCCTAAGGCTCTGTGATTCTGGAATCTGGGCTCCAGCACTGTTAGGATGTGTCTCTCTGATTCTCTGATTCGGAGCAGATTCGGGGATTCTGAGAGCCCGTGGTGTCACCCCAGGCCAGCAGGATCCTTGGGATCCGCCATGACATTTGGTGTGATGGAAAGTGCTGGCTCTTTGGGATCAGCTACCGTGGGCCCTCTGCCTGCAGGCCTGGCCGCCATCCTCAGGTCCCACACCAGCGTCCAGCTGGCTCCAACCCGGCTCCCCCCAGCGCTGCCCCACGGCCAGGCGGTGTGGGTGCTGCTGTGCGGGAGGGGCCTGGGGGAGGGACCCAGAATCAGTGGGAGCCAGGGCAGGCGCGGAGTAACCAGCACGCAGAAGTCCCCTCTCTGCGCCTGGGGCCCAGTCTGGGGGAGTGTCCTCCCGCAGGGCAGCCCCAGCGCCCAGGGAGCCTCTGCAGGAGCCCAGGCGGCGGTGGAAGGCGCAGGCACTGGGGAGAGCTCCGCTGAGCCCTCTGGTTTCAAGGGTGTCCCCGCAGCGGCCTCTGAACAGCCGGGCCTGGGACAGGGCGCGGGGCCTCCCGTCCGCCTTCCAGACGGGGAGCCTTGCTGACTGCAGGTCACTCTGTCCCTCTGTCGGTCTCCCCTAGCTGCAGAGACAGGACACTCCCGCCCTGGCGCTCTCGGGCTGCCGGCCACCCCTGCTGCCCACCAGAACTGCTCAGCAGCCCACCAGCCCACGCCACCCTGGCTCCCCAGCCCCATCCTGGCCGGGTCCTTCCTGTTGCCAAGTTCCAGCGGCGCCTGCTGAGGTAGCACAGGGACCGTCCCTCCTCAACCTGAAATCCTGGCGCTCTTCACTGAGGAGGGGCCCCCTCCCCTGGTGTCCCCCCTCCCTTAGCCTCCCTCCAGGCCTCCCCTGGTTGACCTCTAAGAGCCCAAGTCTCCATGGAGCCCCAGCCAGCGCGCACCTCCCAGAGCCCGCGGGTGCGCCCACCTGAGCCGAGGACTGAGCAGGCCACAGCCTCACATCGCCAAGAGGAGCTTCTGCAAGTGGCTCTTGAGGCTGTTGAAACTAAAAGTAAAAACTTAATTGAAAGTATCACTGACTCCCAGAACCTGGGGATGCTGTCCCCATTAGGGAATCCTGAAGTGAAGCTACTGTCACTCGGGAGTCAGAAAAGCCCTGAACATCGCAAAATGTTCCCCAGCGGGGAACACAGGGAAAGTTCATCACACCACTCTCAGAATCACCCACCCATCCACCCACCCATCCATCCACCCACCCATCCATCCATCCACTCATCCATCCATCCATCCACCCATCCATCCACAGATTCATCCACCTATCCACCCACCCACCCACCCACCCATCCATCCATCCATCCACCATCCACCCATCCACCTACCCATCCATCCACCCACCCATCCATCCACCCATCCACCCACCCATTCATCCACACATTCACCCACTTATCTACCCATCCATCCATCCACCCACCCATCTATCCAGCCATCCATTCATCCACTCACCCAGCCATGCATTAATCCACCCATCCATCTACCCACCCATCCACCCACCCAGCCATCCACACATTCACTCACCCATTCACCCACCCACCCATCCATCCACCTACCACTCACCCATCCACCCACCCATCCATCCATCCATCCACCCATCCACCCATCCATCCACCCATCCATCCATTCATCCATCCTCCCATTTGATAAGGGCTTCTTGGGTTCCAGCCACATGACAGGATGGAACCAGAGGTAAGTTGGTGGCCAAAGCTGGCACAGTGTTCCCTTGTGGGACCACCTCCAATTCAGGAGCTGTCTCTGCCGCAGTCTGGCTGGGCACAAATCACGAGCCACTGAAGCAGGAACAAACTTTATTTTTAAACTGCAGGAAAACACTTCACACAGCTCCCGGGGAATCCTCCCGAACACCACGAGGCTTGTCCAGGAACCCCCAGCCGGAAATATCTTTCCCGGAAATCCCTCCTCCTGCACTTCCCCAACCAATGGGAACTCTCGGGGAATCCCCGGAAATCCCCACGAGAACTCCAAAATAGTGCGAGAACTCAAAAGTTGCGGCAGAGGCGGATAGTAATGCCTCACCTGTCAATCAATACTGTTGGCAAAATGCCAGGGGCCATACAGACTCGGCCATGGCTCTCAGCATCTCCCCCTTTTTGTTTAATTAAACAACAAGCAATGTGGCTTAGGGACCGTGCCTATTAGGCAGTCCAATTCAACATATGGTCCTTACCCGTCATCGGATGAACTGACCTCTAGGCGTCAGCCTCCTGTCTTAGGTTGGTACCACTGCAATTGGATCATACCCGTCACTGACTACCGGTCCAGCATACAGCCATACTTGTGGATAGGCCTTTGCACCAGTGGGGGGGTGAGGTTCTTTGCCTCACCTCTGTTGGCCCCCAAATTTTAGACCATCACTAGTAGAAGGGAGGAGGATGCAAAATGCCATGACACTAAGCCAATTGAGGGCTCCTTTGAAAAATTGTGCCACCGGTGACACCATCAGCAAAAATACTCCAGCACTACCACAATTCGCTGTACCAACAGATAGTTCACAATGCATACAAGTGATACATAGTCCAGGCAAGTTCTGCAAGCAATTCAAAGCAGAGGAATCTGTCAATATGTCCATTTCCTCCCAAAGTAAATCGACTCCTTAATTGAGCATTACTTGTTGAGTTATTATTCATTGATGCATCAGTTTTTACAGTTTGTTGTGATAACTATCAAAGAAGCTGTAGTTTGGTTTTATCTTTGTCTTCACTGGCACTGGGATGAAGATAGGAATTCTGGCAATGATGCTAAGAAAAAAATTATGTAACATTCCAACAGGCACTAAGAAAACAATTTTTTGAACAATTTACATTATCCTGAACAGAATTATTAAATATAATGAGAAGGAAAGGTGAAAGTAAACAAACAGATCTGTTAACCTCCTTATTTGTTCACATATTAAAACAATTTTCAACAGCTGTTTACCCAATCTAAATTAAACCATTAAAATCACGTGAATAAAAAAATTCGGATCCATTTATTCATGAGCGCTCCTCATATATGATATATGGACATACGCACATACAGACATACAACACAAAACAGAAGTGTGCACACATAACATACAACACATAAGACAATAGTAAAGGCCTTGTAGCTTTACCTAGGTGAAATCTCCATTGCAATGCTTAAAAACTCCACAGTCAAAAAATAAAACTGATCAGAAAAACATTAACCTAGGTCTGTATGAGCTCAAAAATAAAACAGAACTTTATGATGTGGGAAAAGGCAAATAATAAAATAAATATTGAAAAAAGCATCCTGGTTAATCACTGTCGCAGATGTAAGAATAGCCAAACTGGAGTTCTGGATATCAGCTGTTATGGATTTGAGTCAAATCATCTTCCTTTTGGCCTGTAGAAATTGTTTTAGTTAATCTCTCTGGAATCCAAATCGGCTGCTGTTCTCCCTGTGGAAACACACAAACAGAACCCCGACTCCAGACAATCACTGGGTCAGGACCTTTCCATTGTCCTGTTAGAATATCCTTCCAAAGTACCTTAGGCTTATGTACATTTTTTGGACACATATGCCTTTCCGCAGCACTAAGCCCTGAGGAATCCAAATTTAAAAAGTTTAGAGTAAAAAGGGTTATTTTAAGTTTATCTTTGGGTGACATATACCCCTTTCCAATTCCCTCTTTTTGCTTTAGTAAGTACATTTTAATAGTTTGATGAGCTCTTTCAACTATGCCTTGTCCCTGTGGATTGTATGGAATTCCTGTTATATGAGTAATGCCAAATGATGAGCAAAATTGTTTAAAAGAGGTAGAAGTATAACCAGGACCATTATCTGTTTTTAACTGTTTTGGAACGCCCACAGTGGCAAAATTTTGTAAGCAATGAGCTATAACATCTTTAGTTTTTTCTCCGGAATGAAGGGAGCCCATCAAAAATCCGGAAGAAGTATCAACTGTAACATGCAAATATTTTAATTTTCCAAATTGTGGCAAGTGTGTGACGTCCATCTGCCAAATATGGTTAGGTATCAGTCCTCTAGGATTGACTCCAAGATTAACTTGTGGTAAAAAGGTCACACAATTTTGACATTGTTTTATTATTTGTCTAGCTTGTTCCTTAGTTATTTTAAAACGCTTTTGTAAAGTATTAGCATTGACATGGAACCTTTTATGAAAATGTGTAGCTTCTTCTAGTGTAGAGAAAATATGTATGTCATGTGTAGTTTTGTCTGCTAAATCGTTGCCCAAACTAAGGGCTCCAGGCAATCCTGTATGTGCTCTGATATGTCCTATAAAGAATGGATCTTTTCTGTCCCAGATTAGACTTTGTATAGTGGAAAGCAAAGAGAAAACAGTAGAAGAAGGGGAAATCCTACCAGCATCTTCAAGGGATACTATAGCATTAACTACATACTGACTATCAGAGAATAAATTAAATACAGAATCTTTAAACATCACAAAAGCTTGTAAAACTGCATTAAGCTCTACCTTTTGAGCTGATTGTTTGGGTACTAAAAATGTAAAAGTTTGATCAGGGGTAACTACTGCTGCTGTACCATTATTTGACCCATCAGTGAATACATTTGGAGCATTCATGATAGGGGTTTTTCTTGTCATTTTTGGAAAAACTACAGGATGCGAAGACCAAAAAGACAACAAAGGATTAGATGGTAAGTGATTATCAAATGAAACATTAGATTTACACATGATTATTGCCCAAGTATTTAACTCATTAGGTAACTCATCAATTTGATCCATAGTATATGGAGTAATAATTTTATTGGGAGAAATTCCAAACACCCCCTTTGCTGCTTTTATTCCTTTGAGTATTAATTGTCCTACAGCCTCAGGATACCTAGTAAGAATAGTGTTAGGAGAATAAGATAAATGTATCCACAATAATGGACCTTCTTGCCAAAATACTCCTGTAGGAATATTTTTGTTGGTATTACAATAAATAATAAAGGCAAAGTTATATCAATTCTATCCAAATGCATATTTTCCATATATGTTTCAATAATTTTTAATGCCTTTCTTGCTTCAGGCGTTAACATGCGGGGTGAATTTGGATCTGATGGACCTTTTAGGATATCAAATAAAGGTCCCAACTCTCCTGTTGGTATGCCTAGATAAGGCCTTATCCAATTTATGTATCCTAATAACTTTTGAAAGTCGTTAAGTGATTTGAGTTGATCTACTCGTATTTGAATTTTTGGTGAACGGACCATGGTTGAGGATAATAGAACTCCTAAATAATTAATTGGAAAATTTAATTGTACTTTATCTATTGCTATCTCTAGATTATAATTTTTTAATAAATTTGTAAGTGTGGCATAAGATTCTAGCAATGTGTTTTTATCTTTGTGTGCTAACAATACATCATCCATATAGTGAAATATTTGTAGTTTAGGATTTTGATTTCTAAGTGGCTGGATTGCTTTGTTAACATAAATTTGACACATAGTTGGGCTGTTAGCCATCCCTTGAGGGAGTACTTTCCATTCATATCTCTGATCAGGACCTTCATGATTCAGTGCAGGGATAGTAAATGCAAAATGTGGACTATCCTCAGGATGAATTGGAATTGAAAAAAAAACAATCTTTAATATCTATAGCTAAAACATGCCAGGTTTTTGGCAAAGCAGACAATTGGGGAATCCCCGATTGAGCAGGTCCCATAATAACCATCTCATTATTAATGGCTCTTAAATCTTGCAATAATCTCCATTTACCAGATTTCTTTTTAATGACAAAAATGGGAGTATTGTAAGGAGATATGAAGGTTGTATATGTCCCTCCGCTAATTGTTGTTTGACCAGGTCATGGGCTGCTTGTATCTTTTCTTTAGTCAGGGGCCACTGAGGAACCCATACTGGTCTATCTGATTTCCAAGTAATTTTTATTGCCTCAGTGACCCCTTCTGAAAACCCAATCCATGTCTATTTATTCCTTGATCTATTTGAATTGGTGCTGCTATGCCTTGTTCTCCTAATCTTTTTTCTTTCCTGAAACCTTGTCTAGCCCTAATAGTGGGCGCATTTGGATTGATTATATTTGTTAATGTCAAACCTAATTGATCTAGGACATCTCGTCCCCATAAATTTATAGGAAGATGATCCAATACATATGGCTGTATAGTTCCTTCACATCCTTCAGGATCCTTCCAATCTAATACCATTGCACTTCTATGGGGATTAGTTGCCACTCCTAGGCCTCGAAGCGTTTGAGTGGCTTGTTGTAATGGCCAATGTTTTGGCCATTCTTGACGAGATATGATGCTAAGGTCTGCACCTGTATCCAGTAGCCCATTAAATTCATGTCCTTGAATATTTAGTTTTAGCATGGGGCGAGAATCTAAATTTAAAGACAGCATAGCCCAATCTACACCTGTGGAGCCTAATCCCCTGGAACCTCTTTCTATAGTACTACTGGAAAATTTGTCATGTAGGCTGGGTATTATTAATAACTGTGCTATTCTATCTCCTGGTGAAATTACTGATATACCCTTTGGAGAACTAGCTATAATTTTTATTTCACCTTCATAATCGGGATCAATTACCCCGGGACTTATCATAAGTCCTTTTAGCGTAGAAGAACTGCGTCCTAACAATAAGCCTACTGTTCCTTGGGGAAGAGGTCCTTTTACTCCTGTGGGAATGATTTGAACTCCCATCTCTGGAGTTAGTACTGCTCTGGCAGAGGCGCAGATGTTCAACCCTGCGCTCCCTCTGGTTCGTCTGATGAGAGATCTGATGGGTAATGTGTCCTGGGCACTACCCTGATGGTGTTGCTGGGTTCCTCCACTGCCCCGTACATTTGTGGTCGTGGGCCCCGGAGCATTGGGCCCCCCTGTCCGTTTTTTGGCAATGGAGTCCGATGCCTTTCTCCACGATATCGTGGGTAAACACTTGGTCCTTGTCTGTTTTTTGATAACGGAATACCCTCTATGGTGGTTTGAGAACAGCATTCATTAGCCCAATGTTTCCCTCTACGGCATCGTGGGCAAATACCCGGTATTCTATTCGTTTGATATCTAGCTTTGTTAAACCCTCCTCCTATGGGGCAACTCCTTTTAAAATGCCCTGTTTGATCACAATTATAGCATCTTTTTGGCCTGGCATCTAAAGCCTATTGTACTGCTTCTAAGACTTGCCCTTGTTCATTAATGTCTCTACATAATTTAATATATGTGTTTAAATCTTCATGTCTCCATGGTCTAATGACCTCTCTGCAACAACGATTTGCTTGGTCATAAGCCAGTTGTTTTATAAATGGCATTGCCTGTTCTGTATCCCCAAAAATTCTGGAAGCTGCTTGAATAAGCCTATCTACAAATTCAGCGTAAGGTTCATTAGTTCCTTGTATTACCTTAGATAATTGACCTTGTAAACCTCCATGCCCCTGTAAAGTTTTCCATGCCCTAACCGCATCTACAGCAATTTGTGCATATACGCCAGGATCATATTCAGTTTGTTGCCGTTGACCCTCATAAGGTCCTTTTCCTAACAACATATCTAGATTTCTTTGAGGGTAACCAGCTGCTGCATTTCGTCTAGCTGTCTCCCTGCAAAATTCCTCATTGGCAACCTTCCATAACAAATATTGTCCTCCATTTAGCACAGATTTACACATACTAGCCCAATCTGCTGGCGTCATGTCCAAGTTGGTAATGGATTCGACCATGCTTACAGTGAACAGTGCTTGAGGACCATAGGTTGTTACAGCCTCCTTTAACTGCTTCACTGTTTTGAAATCTAAAGCACGGTGAATTCGCTGCCCTCCTGCCTGCTCAAGTACAGGGCATGCTAATCTTTGAGGTCCTGTCTCAGGATCCCATCTATCAACTACGGGGTTTGAGGGCCACTCAGCTATCTCCATAGGGGGAGCTGTTGGTTGAATTACGCCCTCTGGTGATAGAACGGTGTTAGTAGCAGCCTCCTGTTGTAGCTTTTTCCCTAATAGCTGTTTCTCCTCTAAGCTTTCTTCCTTTAAATTTTCTTCCTCTGTCTGACTAGCTTGAGAGACCTTCTCTTTTGCTTGATCTAAAATGTCTTTCTCCATGGTCTGAACCTCTAACAATTTACTTAACACTCTTTCAGTTTGTTTTTTACTAATTTCTAATCTGTTATAAAGATAACGCAACCCAATAAGATAACACAAAACAAAACCGAAACAGAATGAAACAAAAACGGAACAAAAAATCGTTGTATCAATTTTCCTATTTTCTTGACATGTGCATTTGTGGTCTATTTCTATCTCTTCCTCAGGGGCGAACAACTTCAAACCTTGAGCCAACCATTTTTCCCAATCTGCCTGAGAAAATTCTAGGGATAGGCAGCTTGAAACAAACACAAAACAAATCAAAACAAGAACACATTGTTTTTTAAAATGGTCACCCATTCTCTCACCTTCCCTTAGGGGCAAGCAATTTCACTTACCCCGAAGCTTCAGATGTTCCCCGTACGGGCCACCAAATGCCGCAGTCTGGCTGGGCACAAATCACGAGCCACTGAAGCAGGAACAAACTTTATTTTTAAACTGCAGGAAAACACTTCACACAGCTCCCGGGGAATCCTCTCGAACGCCACGAGGCTTGTCCAGGAACCCCCAGCCGGAAATATCTCTCCCGGAAATCCCTCCTCCTGCACTTCCCCAACCAATGGGAACTCTCGGGGAATCCACAGAAATCCCCAGGAGAACTCCAAAATAGTGCGAGAACTCAAAAGTTGCGGCAGAGGCGGATAGTAATGCCTCGCCTGTCAATCAATACTGTTGGCAAAATGCCAGGGGCCATACAGACTCGGCCGTGGCTCTCAGCAGTCTCGATCCAGGGGGGTGTGAACTGAGCCCCCACTAAGGGCCCTGCTCAGCCCATGGCTCACACAGAAGCCCTGTTGGGGAGGCACTTTTATTAGCCCATTTCACAGATCAGGAAGCTGAAACAGGTGTGATGTAACTTGGCCAAGGCTGCAAAGCTAGTAGAAGGTAAAGCTCAGAGAAAACGTTTAAAGCCAGTGTCGTAAACTGAGGGAGTGTGTGTGTGAAGGGGGGCCGGGGGTTCTGGGGGTCGAGGAGGCTGGGGGAGACGGGGCTGGGTGGCCGGCACCAGAGTGTGGGTTTTCCCACTCTGCAGGATGCGTTTATACTTGGAACACAGGCAGCCGCTGACGGGACAGGATCTGGGGGCTCCCGGAGCCTCAGGGGGTCTGAGCCTCTCCTCCTCACACTCTGAACGTCCTCCTCATCTGCTCCGTCCTCAGGATGTGAGCGAGATTCCTGACTCCAGGGTCCTGTGAAGGCTGGACGCTGTGGGGATTATAAAGCCCGAGTCTCCGTCGACAGCCAGTCCCTCTGTGAGCAGCGGCGGCGTCATCATCACCACGGATGAGCCCTGCCTGGTCCTGCCCTGCCACACTGTAGCTGCAGGGAGAGGATCGGGCTGCCACCTCTGCTCTCCAGGGCCACTCTACACCGTGGGACCTGGGATGTGACCCAGGAGGGGTGAGGCCAGGAGTGTTTCCAGTCAGGAGCCACCTGTTCCCCCCACTCCTGGGGAGGAGCGTGGTCACGGAGGGCGTCCTGATGGAGGCGGTATTGGAGCGCAGGGCTGGGTGAAAGGGGGAAGGTGCTCTGGGCAGAGGGCACGGCCATGGGTGGGAGCGGAGAGGGTGGCTGGTGTTCCTGAGACTCTGGCCAGGTCTGGGAGGGGCTAGGACCACCATCCCCGTTTAACAGAGGGCCACACTGAGCCTCCAACCGCAGAGTGTGGCTAACTCACCTTCTCAGGGATGTGCCCGTGGCCAGCCTCACGAGAGCCCTGGGGCAGGGCAGGCTCGGATGGGCAGTGGGGAGGTCCTAGTCCCAACACGGCCACTCGCTCTGCAGACCCACTGAGGCTCCAGGAGCCCCCAGTTCCTGTCCTCCTGGGGCCTCACCGTCCCCTGCCCTTCCCCTCCATGGGCTGCTGGGAGGCCCCCAGGAGAGGACAGGGGCCAGGAGCCTCGAGGCTGGAGATGCTGCAGCCCTGGGAGGGGGCCAGGAGCTGCCAGCCAGGGTGGGCCGCAGGAGCCTGGGGGCTGCCAGGTGCCCGCGGCAGCTGCTCCCACCAGTGGGATCTGGGCTGTCCACCGCCCTCCCTGAGGTGGCAGCCAGCGGGGGTGGGTACCGCTGCCAGCTCCTCCATATTTCCTCAGCTAGAGAGAGGCCCGGGGCGAGGGAGGGGAGCCAGAGCCAGGGGGACTTGCCCTCCCACAAGGCGGTGCCCCCAGCCGGGCACCCTGAGGGGCGACTGGGCCACTGCGGGCAGCAGCACTGATGCTGAAACCCAGGACAGGAGGCCCAGGGGCCTGCTCGTGGCTCTGGGCAACCCGGCGTGTGCCCTGTGCTCTAGTTCTCCACGCTGCCCAGAGACCGAGGAGGAAACCGAGGCCCAGAGTGGTGAGTGGCTGCCTGAGGCTCAACCAGGAGGTGGCCGAGCTGAGGTCCCACTCTCAGTCACCGGGGTCCCTGTGCTTCCCTCGTGGACTCCGTGGGCTCCATCCGGGGTCTGTCACTGCCTGGCTCGGCCACCGCTCCTCACCCCTGAGCCTCCGTGTCCTCCTGGGCACCAGAGCCGACTCACAGGGCCACCAGGAGCCTGGGGAAGTGCCCGAGGAGCACCCTTCAGGTCTTCCTTAATGTCTCTGCTCAGGGAGGCTGATCCAGAGGTGCAGCTCCCAGTTCCCCGGGCCTGGCTGCCCAGTTCCCCCGGCCTGGCTGTATGGTGTCCCCCGGCCTCTCGCGTCTCACCTCCTCTGTGGGCACATGCGGGACTCGGGAAGGTTTGCTCTGAGGATTCCCGGTGCCCGAGGTGCCCAGTGGGAGCAGTAAACACGTGATTCCCCGGGAATGAATACTCGAGGGGGGACTCTTCCCCATTTGGGGGCCTCTTGGAGGCAGGAGGACCCAGGGACGAGTGGGTGGATGGGAAATGTGGGGTGGGGGGGTGGGGTCAGCCATGGGGCAGCGGCTGCGGTGGCCCTGCTTCAGGATGGGCACACCCTGCACCCCGAGGAGCCCTCGTGGTCACAAGTCCTGCTCCTGGTTGCTTCCTGTGAGCCCCGGCCCTGGGCTGGGCGTCCTCCAGCCCTCCCCGTGGTCCTAGGACCATCTGTGTAACTGTCTGTCCCGTGGGTGGGTGGGGTGGAGAACAGGCCCCGACCCCCTCGGCCTCCCGTCCAGCCCCGTTGACAGGGAGAAGCTGGCGGGATCCCTGAGCTGCTGGGCGAAGGACCAGCACCTGGTCCCCGCCTGTGTGTGGCAGGGCTACGGGCTCTTCCCAGGGGCTCTGATGGAGGCAGCACGGGCCTTTCCTGCCAAGGTCCAGATCCGGTGTCCACACCTTCTCCCGGACCTTGGCACCAGCACCATCTCTCAGGTCCCTGAGGCTCAGCCACACTCCTGACTGTCAGGTCACCCCTTCTCTCCTCCCAGAGAGCCCTCCCCCCGCCGGACCTCCGTGGAAGAGGAAGGAGATGCGTTCCAGGGACCGCGCTGGACCCTTTCACACAGGACCTCCCTCGCTGGCTGCCTGGCTGGCCAGTGACCTGCCTCCCACGAGGGTACCAGCAGCAGGGCTCTGGTCACCTGCAGATCACTGGGCCAGCCCAGCACTGTCCTCACCATCCGCCACTCCTGCCCTATGTCTGGTGGTCCGTCCTCCTTGGGGAGGCCTCACCCTCTGCCCCAGGTCCTGTCTGTGCTGACCATCTCGGCCAGCCTTCCCCGGCCGTCCCCAAGCTCTCCAGGGACAGGCTTTTGATGGCAGAACTCTCCATCGACACGCCCACGTGCCTTCTCCCCTCAATCTGGGCCCCTGATTCCCTGTCCCCCTCCTCCCTGCCTTCTTGCATATCACTATCTGGGCTCCAGGCAGAGGCAAGGCAGTGGACACCTGTGAAGGCCTTGGGTGCTGGGGGCCCAGCAGAGCTGCCTGACCCAGGCGGGGGGCTCAGAGCAAGGTGACCCCAGTCAGAGTCCTGAGGATGTGATGAGAGGACACTGTCCCCGAGGAGACCAAGTGTGAAGGCCTGACCCTGGGAGTGCTGGTACCCAGAGCTGCAAGAATTCCTGAGGCTGGAGTCTGGATTCGGAGGCTGGAGGGAGGCCCAGACCAAGTGGCCAGGGTCGTGAACCACGTCAGTGTGTGGCAGGTGGTGACGGGGGGCTGCCAAAGGGCTTTTGGTGGGGGAGTGATGCAGCCAGAGGGCATCAGTGGCTTCAGGGCACTGTGGCTGCTGCAGGGACAAAAGAATTAGCACCAGAGGAGAGGAGACGGCATCCTCTGGGTGCTGAGGCCTGGATCAAGATGGCGGCAATGGAGGTGGAGAGCACTGGGTGGATCTCAGGCTCAGGACTGAGACTCACAGTGGGGTGGAGGTGGGGACGGGTTGTCACCATTGGGGACTTCCCTCAGGGGACTGCCCTCTGGCTCCCACACCCTGGGCTCCCTGTCCGGCCTGGGAGTCCCAGCTTAGAAAGCCACTGAGTAAGTGCTAACTCCACTAACTGCAGCCCGTGGACAGCTCACCAGCAGGCCCGTGGTGTGCTCCAGGTGGTGTTGGAAACGCTGGCCCAGGGAGGGCCTGGAGGAGGCGGCCTGGGGTGGGCAGAGCTGCAAGGGGAGGATGTTAAGTCTGCGGACCTCAATCCCAGGCCTCCCTGGGAGCACCCTGCCCTGGCCGGCTCATGGAGCCACACCTGGGTTCTTCCACAGAGTGTAGGGTGCAGTTTTGGACTCACACGCAGATTCTTTAACACATGTCCATATCTCACTCTAAGTTATAAGCTCCATGGGTGGCAGGATACCGCCACACCCTCAGCACCTAGCCCAGACCCTAGCGTGTAGCAGGTGATCAATAAAGGCTGAGTGCGTTTTGGATACATGGAGAAAGGAGCCTGGCTGCCCGCTGGACAGCACCTGGGTTACTGGAGGTAAGGGCAAAGGGAAGGAGGGGCCAAGTTCAGCAGCTGAGATCAGAGCCCGACCGCCCCAGCATCCACTTTGAGGAATATTCATGGAAACATGATTTTTAGGAAATCTAAAATAGTTAATGGGCTGAAAAAGACCCTCAGGCGTCGCCGAGGGAAGCTGGCAGCTCGCGGGCTGCCCATTTTCCGGAGTTACTCAGCCGGCGCTGGCAGCCTCCGCTGGCAGCGGGAGCCGAGCCGCAGGCCTGGCTGTTTTGCACATAGGGCCTGGATCCCGAGCGCGCACTAAATAAAAACTGGAACAAAATGTACCGCATCTCCAACCCGGAACATATCTGACGTTGACGATAATGTATGTTTTTTTTTTTTTTTTTTAACTTTTATTTTTACTAAGCCGCCAGTGAACAGGCTTTTCTCTTGAACACCCCTCCCTCTCCCCTGTAAGGAAGCGGGGCCAGCTTCGCTCGGGCCGCCCTCGGTCGCCTCGGTCCCTGCGCTCTGCGAATCTTTTCTCTCGGGTAACCCGAGTGGGTGACCTCTGCAGGGCCAGCTCCTTCCACGCGGCGGGGCTGCGGGACGCGAAGGTGCGGTCAACGCCGAAGAGCACCGGGTAATGGAGTTGCGGCCTCCCTCGTCCTGCCGCGCGGTTTCCAAAGCTGGGGGACGGACGCCCCACCCATTCTGCAACCTTTGTCGGGCACCTGGAATAAATGCCTGTTCTCGTTCCACGGCGGCTGGTCCTCTGCTTTTCTCAGTTCCTGGAGGATCCGAGCATCTCAGGCCACCCTTCGGCCTCGGGTTACATCGACAGGTCCTGACCCATGGGCTGGCTGCCCACGTGCTGGGTGCCCGCCCCTCGCCCGACCAGCTGCGGGGAGGTTTAGGTGACCTTCGGACATTACTTTACTATGGCCATTATATCGACGGGGAATCCGAGGCACCGAGAGGCGACTAATGACACAAAGCCAGTGAAAGGCGGGGTCGCGATTCAAACCCCGGGCGTTAAATCCGTGGTCCCCGGCCTGGATCACCTCGAGCTCCGGGGCTCAGCTAAGAGCCTGGCACAAACAGGGGCTCCGCGCTTACTAAGTGCGACTTTGAGAATAGTCACACTTAAGGGCTTATTATGAAGATTAAATTAGTGACTATGAGGGGAAACACCTGGCGGGCCCTGGGGTTGACGTTGCCGGATGAACTCGGTCTAATTCATTCAGGCGCGCACCCGCCCGCTTCCCCGGCAGCCTGGGCCACTGTCCCCGCAAACGCGCGGCCTCGAGGCTCTCTGAGGACGCGCGCGGGCTCCGCGCCTCTTTCCCCTCGGCTCACGCGGAGCGTCTGAGAGACCCATTTGCCAGGGGCTGGTCAGGCTCAGCGCCTCTCCCAGCGACTCCTCCAGGACCCCTCCCTTCCCTTCTGCGACCCTTCCCCAGACCCCACTTGCCTGTCCCGTCGCCTCTCCTTCTGGCCGCCTGTCCCCCTGCAAGCCGAGGCACCCGGGGGACCCCCACACACCGAAGGATCCCCGGTCGCGCAGCGCCCGCCCGCTACTGTCTGCGCCCCTCGAGACCCTCTGCTCCGCGGGCGCGTCGGGTCCCCTAACAGGCGCGAGGCTGCTGGTGGGGGCCGCCGGCTCCGCCGACCCGCGCTGGCTGTGCGTCCTGGGCGGGTCACTGCACCGCCCTGAGCCGCTGGCCTGTGTGCGACAACTGAGACTCCTGCTTGGGCCGCGGCGTTTGTGGCGGCCTAGATCAGAACAAGCAATGAGTACGTGCCATTTGTTTATTTATTTAATTATTTGTTTACTTTTGGTACCAGGATTGAACCCAGGGGCACTTGACCACTGAGCCACATCCCAGCCCTATTTTGTAGTTTATTTAGAGACAGGGTCTCACTGAGTTGCTTAGCGTCTGGCCATTTCTGAGGCTGATTTTGAACTCGCAATCCTCCTGCCTCAGCCTCCCTCGCCGCTGGGATTACAAAAGGGACTTTAAAGGGACGGAGGACACAGCGCTTGCCACACTTCAGAACAGTTTTCTCCGCCCTAGGGGCGGCGACAGGAGGGGCTCTTCGTGGGAGGGGCTTTGGAACCGCGCTCAGGCCCCGCCCAGACCCCCGCCCCACCCCAGGGAAGGGCCCCACCTCTCCTGAAGGCTTTCCCGATGGGGTCTTGGAGGGCTTTATGGTGCAACCTGGGAGGCTCGGATCTGAGCGTGGTGGGCAGAGAACACGAGCAGAGTGGGATTCACTGGGGGAGGGTGGGGTGAGAGGTGATGGCGCAGCAGTCGGGAGACAGGTGGGATTTTAAAGAAGCGGGGATGGGAGACTGCGCAGCCTCTTCTCAGAGTCTGAAAAAACAAGAACCTGAGTTGGTTTGTTTCCCAGTCAAGTTTATTGAGGTCTCATTGACGAACGATAGAATTCACTTTCTGAATTTCGTGCTCGTTCAGAGCAAGGATTTTGATGAATGCCTAAGGCCGGTAACCACCATCTCAGCCGAGACACGGGACACTTCTGTTTCTGTTGCCCCGTGTCCTTTCAACCCCTCTTCCACCTCAGCTCCTGACATTTTATTAGAAGTAATTCAAACTGTCACAGTTTAACATCTGTCCCTATGGTTTGTCCTTTTCCAGAGTGCCACATACATGTGACTAGGGCGATCAGCATTCCGTGTCTGGCTTCGTTCACTGGAGTCATCTGCATTGTGCGTGGGTCCATATTTGTTCCCGCTCACGGCTGAGTACTCTTTCGTTGTGTTGACTTACCATAACTTGTTCATTCACCTACCAGTTGGGTGAAACTCGGCCACTTCCAGTTTGGGGTCCTTATAAATAAGGCTGCTATGAACATTCATGTCTTTCAGTGAACGTACTTTTTCACTTCTCTTGCACAGATACTGAAAAGTGCAATTGTTGGGTCCGAAGATAAGAAACTGCCGAGCCAGAATGACTTTTTAGCCCGTGTTTCATGTTTCTTTGACAGTGATCTTGTGAGCCTTAACTATGAGTTCTAAGGTTGCTTTGTACTTTTGTTGAATGCATTGTGTCAGCTTTCTGTTACTGTAACAAATACTTGAGTTAGCCACCTTATAAGGAGGAAAGATTGTGAGTTCAAAGCCAGCCTCAGCAACTTAGCAAAGCACTCAGCAACTCAGCGGGACCCTAGCTCTAAATAAAAAGCGGGTGGGGGGCTCTGGAGATGTGGCTCAGTGGTTAAGACCCCTGGGTTCAATCCCCAGGACCAAAGAGAGAGAGAGAGAGAGAGAGAGAGAGAGAGAGAAGGTTAACTTTGGGTCATAGTTTTGGAGGTTTTACTCCATGGCGGATTAGCCTTGGGCCCCTGGCAGTACATTGAGGCAGAAGCACATGGTGGGCGAGGCTATTCCCTTCATGGGAGCCAGGAAACAGAGGAAGAGTGAGAGGCCTGGCATCCCATGATCCTCTTCCAGGCGCACCCCCATGACCTCACTTCCTCCCACTAGGCCCCTCCTCTTAAAGGCCCCACCTCCCAATAGCGCTGCAGAAGATAAAGAAGGCCTTTATCACAGGGGCCTGTGGGGACGTTCCTGCCCTCTTCCTGTACATACTGTTGTGTTCTGCGGTGGTTCAGCTAATATGTTTTTGAGATTGTTCCCTTTCTGCACAGAAAGGCCCTCGCACTCCAATTTCTTTCAAATTCCTAAACTTTGCCTTGGGTGGAGGTACCATAATTTGTTGACTCGGTCGCTTATGGAGGGGCGTTTACATTTTTTCCAATCTTTTTCTGAAGCGCGATGATCATGTCATCCCTGTTGATGGCTTCCCCAGTCTCTGCGGATAACATATGCAGCCTCTCTCTTTGGTTGTCTCCTTGCCACTCACGGTGGCAGACCCCAGGCCCTCCTCCAGCCTCTCCAGCTCGCTGTGGCCTGTGGTGGGGTGAGGGTCCCTAGAGGGCTTGTCCTGGAGGGGCTGGGGGCCCAGCCCTCCTTCCTTCTCCTTGGCTTATGATGATAGTGGTTTGGCCACCTGGCCCCTCCATCAGACACCTAAGAGTAGCCCGTTCACCTGGCTGTAGATGGAGCCTCTGAAACCACAAGCCAATGACAACCTTTTCTCTTTTAAGTTAATCGTCTTGGGTGTTTTTGTCACAGCGAGGGCACGCTGGCTGGCGCATGCTGCACGCTTGTACGCAGGCTGCTCCCTGTGCCGGGAAATTCCCCTCCCCCGCTGGTGACCCTTTCCTCTTGCAGATCTCATCTTGAAAGCTACTTCCTCCGGGCCAGGCCAGGCCAGGCCCCGCGGTCACAGGCCCTGGGATTGTGCCTCGAATCTCTTAGGCGCTGGGCGGCAGTCCAAGGACTGTTCGTGGGCCGGGCGCCCCCGCTGCCCCTCGTGGCCTCCCAACGACCCCAGCTCTCACTTCCTCCCCGCTCAGGCCTCCAGGTGATTCTTTTTTTTTTTTTTTTAAGAGAGAATTTTTTTTTTAATATTTATTTTTTAGTTATTGGCGGACACAACATCTCCGTTTTGTATGTGGTGCTGAGGATCGAACCCGGGCCGCACGCATGCCAGGCGAGCGCGCTACCGCTTGAGCCACATCCCCAGCCCCTCCAGGTGATTCTTGTCTGTTCTTCAGTGCAAGGTCCTGGATGCCGCTGGGGGTTCCTCCTCCAGATGGTCAGGCGGTCTGCGCCTGGACGTCCACACCCAGCAGCTCCTCGGTCACGAAAGGAACTTCTCTCCCATCACAGAGACTGTGCTTGTGGACTTTTTCCAGCTCCCACGGGCAAGAGTAGTGTTTCCGCCTCGGCCCAGCAGGCTCCATCGGAGGCTCCCCACCCAGATTCCATGCAGGGGGCGTGGAGCAGCCCCGCTTCACAGCCCAGGAGCTGCCCGAGAACTCTGGCCGCGTTTGCTCAATGTGCGCAGCCTCCCGGAGTGACTCCTGATTGGCCCAATCCATCCCTCTGCGGGTGATGGGCGCAGGGGTAAACGTGACCTGCTTCTGGTCAGTGAGATAAGAGGAAAGTTTTCCCGGTTGTAGAAGAGAGGGCTCCCCAGAGAGAAGGACGCCATTGGGGCGGGGGAGGGGACAGAGAGTAACTCCATCGAGCTCTGGATACTATTCATAAGGACTTGATATCCAGAGCCGTGGCAGTCATTTTGTGACTTGAGGCAATAAGTTTGAGGATGAGGAATCAAAATGCCGAGAATGACAGGCTGGAGGGGTCTGGATCCTTCCTGACGCGGGGAGGCTCCCTGCCTACAGAGGTCTCATGAATGAACACGCACAGCCTTCCAGCCGGGCAGCATCGATCGGGTTTCCTGTGACTTATGGCTGAAAGCATTTCGTCCTGATTCAGCAGGGTCCTGGGCGCGGGTCCCCAAGGTCAGCCAGGCCCCTGCTCCAGGGCGAGTTAGGGCCCGGCCCAGAGCACGCACTTCTGCGCTCACGCCTCTGTTTACACCCGGGCAAGTCCTCGCGGTGACTCACAAGACCCCAAGCCCCGGGGACTGCTGGAGCTCTTACCGATGACAGTGATGAGCGGAGGGGGTCCACGCGGAGCTCAGCGCTGACTCAGACGGGATCAGGCGGCCCTGGCGTCCTTATTCATCCCTCTTCCCGGTTTGCCAGCGATCCTCCACGGTGCCCCAGTTCCAGGGTGTATTTTTAGTGGAAACCAAGGTGCCACCGCTCAGGATTACACAACCCTTCGGGGGCTGTGCGTCACCTGCCACCGAGCCAAGCTGGAGCGCGCCGGGCGGCCGCCTCCCGGGCCGCCGCGGGAGCGCGCAGGCCGCCGCTCAGGCAGGTGGGCCAGCTGGGGACCTTATTTGGTTTGGCAGGGGAAATGCACCGTCTCCAACGGTGGCGTCCTGGGGAGGCAGCACATTTGGCTGTCACTCAGAGCCGGTGCCTTCAGGGCATTTTCTGTTCACCAGGAGGAGAGGCTGGGAACCCACTTGCCTCCCGATGGGAGCCCGCACCTGGCTGTGCAGCCGAGCAGCTGGATATGTGTGCAAAGGTGGGGGCTTGGGGCGGTCCTAAGGGGGCTGTTAAATCTTTCGCCTAAATAAGGGAGGAGATTTGAGAATTTCTAGAGGCCCTGGAGAAGGCAGAGGGCCATGACACCCTTGGTGACCTGCCCAGCCCCTCACCAGGGAAAGGCTGGCGAGTCCTGGGCCACCTATTGAGTGTCCCCTGCACCTTCCACTGAGACCTGGTGGTCCACAGAAGCCGGGGTGGTCACACTGCTCATCCTCTGCCAATGACTGACGACACAGCGGTCTGAGCCACCCACCCTCGGCTCCAGGTGGGCAACTGTGGCCCCTTTCAGGCTGCAGAGCCCCAGGGGACCTGCCAAGCCACGCTTCCTTTGGGCCATGCCTGTGAGCCCCTTCCCACCCTCTTCCACCTTCCCGTTTGCCTTCAAGATCCCCCCGAGTGGGACGGATCATCCCCTAAGCCCCCTGTCCCGTATGATGTCCTTGGAAGGGACCCTTGGCCTGCGATCGTGGAAATGACCATGGAGGAGAGGGGCCCCCAGGCTAGACAGGCCCCTCTGAATGGGACAAGATGATGGAAGTCCGAGGCCTCGCAAGCACAGGGATGCTTGGTCCTTGGGCCACGCCGCGGGCAAGGCTTCGACCTCCTGCTCTGCTGGGATCTTGCCCCCCCCCAGGCCTAAGAGCAGATGCCTGTGCAGAGGCCGAAGCACAGACGTGTGCGCCTGCAGGTGTGCGTGTGGCCGCGGGTACACACGGGAGAGGGGTTTAGCAGCCCGAAGCTGGGCCCCCCAGGCACAGACAGAGCATGCCGGACAGTGGGACCATCCACAAATGAGATGACCCCAGCAGAGACCGGGCTGGAGGGGATCACGAGAATACAGCACCTGGGGATGTGCACTCATGGGGAGGACTGGGGCTTCCTCGGGAACCGCTGGGAATCAGAATCTCCTTACCTGCGTCTGGAGCAGAAAGACTGCAGCCGGTGTGGGAGACGACACTGCTAGTTATGCACTGTGGTGGGGGAGACACTGCTAGTTATGTACTGTGGTGGGGGAGACACTGCCAGTTATGAACTGTGGTGGGGGAGACACTGCCAGTTATGAACTGTGGTGGGGGAGACACTGCCAGTTATGTACTGTGGTGGGGGAGACGACACTGCTAGTTATGTACTGTGGTGGGGGAGACACTGCTAGTTATGAACTGTGGTGTGGGAGACACTGCTAGTTAGTTATGTACTGTGGTGGGGGAGACACTGCTAGTTATGAACTGTGGTGTGGGAGACACTGCCAGTTAGTTATGCACTGTGGTGGGGGAGACACTGCTAGTTATATACACAGCATCAGTTCTCTTTCTTCCTTGGTAACAGCATCGGTTTCATTCTGGAGATCAACATACCCAATTAAAAGTAATCTTTTCCAGAGACGTTGGGGTGGCCAATGATGTAAACTCAAGTTTTTCGGTGGTACTGCTTGGAAGTCTCTTTAAGAAAAGTATAGCACAAGCTCATTTTGATCCTTTTCTTCTCCCTCCTGGATGTGATGGCTGGAGCCCCAGCAACTATCCAGAACCATGAGATAACATACATGGAAGGAAGACAAATACTGAGGATGGCAGAGCAGAAAAGCTTGAGGATCTGAAATCTCTGAAAATGGAGAGGACACACCCGCCCCTTTGGGGTTGAAACTACTAAAGTTGGATCTCTGGTTCTCATAGCTGCCCCCCAATGCCTGATGAAGGTGGGCCCTCATGAGCATGGCTTTTCAGGATTCTCATTGCTGCTTACTGCTGTGTTTCCATGGGCTCTGGGAAACAGCCTCTCGAAGGGGAAAAGCCTGGGCTTGGTGTCAGACTGCACTAGGCTCGCGTCAGGGGTCTCCTGTTTCCCCCCGTATGACCTTTGGCACGGGAATCTACATCATTGTCCCTGCCCTGAGAACCGGGTGTAATAAACTTCTGAGTTTCCCGAGGATCTTCTTCACTTGCTGGAGGTTTGCTGCAGGGGTTATATGAGGTTGTGTGTGCATGTGTTTAGGAGATACCTATCTCATGGTCTGGACACAGTAGGTGCTCAAAAAATGTCAGGCACCCTCACCCCCATTGGCCCTTTCCTTCCCTCTCCTTGAGGTTTGCAGGAAACCTGAAGAATGTTGAAAGAAAACCAAGTGTCCAGGCCACCTCCATGGGGTCTGGGGCTCGGTGCTGGGTTCAGCTCAGTGGTCTGTTTCTTTTTTCTTTTTTAATATTTATTTTTTAGTTTTAGGTGGACACAGTATCTTTATTTTATCTCTATGTGGTGCTGAGGATCGAACCCAGTGCCTCACGCATGCTAGGCGAGCGCTCTACCACTGAGCCCCAGCCCCAGCCCCAGCCCAATGGTCTTTAAGACCCTTTGTTCCCACATGATGAGCATGGCGCGGGGGTGGAGACTGACTGTCCCCTCTTCATGGTCACGAATGCAGCTCCCCAGCTCTGTTCAGCTGAGGTGGAAGAGGCCTCTGGAGCTGGAAGAGTCTTCCTGTGCTCCAAGACAGCTGGGCCGCCACCACGTGCTCTTGCCTGGAGTTTCCTGCGTGTGCTGGCATGGGGGGGTGCTTCTCCAGGGACGGAGGCGGAGAAGCCCGAGGGTACTAGCTACCCCTGCATTTACCCTACATTTTCCAAGGCTTGCGTTAGTCTCTGAATGAGACCATTTTCTGTTGCTATAACTAAATGCCAGAGTTGGGTACTTTTAAAAGATCGTAGCTTTGGAGGTTGAAGTCCAAAGTTGGGTGGCTCCCTCTGTTGGGCGTCTGCTGAGGGCCCCCTTGGCTGCATCACAGTAAGACAGACAAGTGGGAACGGAAATGGCCACATGCTGGAGGGGCCAAGCGCTGGGATGGCGTGGATAGCCTTGATTCAGACCAGCTGCGCTCTGGCAAGAACTGAACAGGATCTTCTGAGAACTAGGTTAACTTCTTCCAGTGGTGGCCTAAAGACCTCCCACAAGGCTCCACCCCTTAAAGATCCCTCCACCTCAACAACACCACCCTGGGCTCCCTGGGAGACACAGGCAACCCTGCCCAAATCAGGGAATCTCCACGGGTCTCCTCCACCTCGAATTAGTAACAGCAGGGCCAGACTCTGGTGTCCTTGTGTTATCATAGCGGCCAGCACTCACAAAGCCAGCTGTGCGGCCCCCACAAGGTAACAACCCCATAAAATAGGTGCTACTCACTTTCCCCCCTTTTTTAATTTTAATTTTTGTACTGGAGATTGAACCCAGGGGTGTGCTACCACTGAGCTGCATCCCCAGCCCTTTTTATTTTTTCTTTTGAGACAGGGCCTCACTAAGTTGCTGAGGCTGGTCTCGAACTTGCGATCCTCCTGCCTGAGCCTCCCAGTTGCTGGGATTACAGGTGTGTGCCACTGCACTCTGCTTAATATTTCCCTTTTACAGTTGGCCCAATCGGCTAAGACGTGAGCAGCGGGAACTTGCCTCAGGTCACACACTCTCCGTGCTTCAAAGGCTCTGGGGCTGTCTCCGCCCCGTCCCTTCCTCTGGCAGAGCCGGCAGAGGTTCTCTGGAGACTCATGCCCAGTCCCTTGCTCCATGCCTGGGGGCAGCAGAAGCTGCACCTTGCTCAGGTGATAGCTCTGTAGCAGAGCAGACCTGGGAACCCTGACACCCGCGGTATTGCAGGAGTCCTCTCGAAGCTGCCCCCCAGTCGCCACCCACGGGACCTGCCATCCCCTCCTTTCTCCATCACCAGGTCTCGTGCCATCTCTGATCAGGTGTGAGGGTGGATGTGCCTTTGGAGACCAGGTAGCACAAAAACATTGGTCCAGCTTAATGTGGTGACGCGCTTACTGCACAGGTGGGGACAGGGAAGGCGGCTGGACTTGCTTGGACTGCTGGGGGGAAGGGGGCTGTGGCACCGGGGCACAGGTGCCCACTGTGTGGGTCTGTCCTGCGGTCCCAGGCCTTTTGGTACAGCTGCTTCTAAATGTCAGTCGTCCCTGCTCCCCACCCGGTAAGAGGAAAGCTTCTTCACACAGTTCTGAGTCGTCCTGGGGGTGGGGCAGGGACCTGTTGTGCGGGGCTGTGGAGTGTCAAGTGTGTGGCGGGGTGGAGTGGCCGGCACCGTCTGTCTCCGCCCCTAGAGCTGAGCACCACAGCTCTGCCCGCCTTGGGGCTGCCTGCTGTCACCTGCACAAATGACAAAGCCACCAACATCTATTTTCCTTTCCCAAGGGCTACTTGCACCTGTTCCTGGTGCAGTTTTATAGTATTTGATTCTAAAGTTCTTACTCAGAACGACCCTTTGGGAGGTCTCCGAGCAGCGTCGCGCTGTCTCGCGAGGTCCGCCCGGTTCTGTTGGGTCTGTGGTCCAGGCGACATTCGTGATGCCCAAGACGACTTCCAGGCCATCATTGAAAAGGGACTCCAGCGCCCCGAAAGAAAACAGCTCGGCGGTCCCTCGAAGGACGCAGTCTGCCTGCAGGTGTGACCCGCACGTTCGGCTCCGGTCTTGGTGGCGAGTTCTCCGGCCTCCGTCAGCAGAGTGGCCGGGGCTGGCGCAGGCGCAGATCGCCGCCGCCCCGCCCCCCAGCCTCTGCGGCGGGCCTTGAACTTGCCTTTCTGGAAAGTGAGGCTGAAGCAGCTGGCCAGGGGCCACGTGGTCCTCACAGCCGTCACAACCCTGGTTTAAGGTCTCTTTCCCACCAGTGATTAAAACACCAGGTCCTCCCCGCGGCTCCTTCATTCATTCACAAATAATTACGGAGCAGCTACGGCCTCCAAGGTCCAGCACGTCCACCGTGGGGAAGACCCAGCCCCAGCGTCATCTGGGCAGTAACCTCCGAGGGCAAGGGAAGGGCAGGGAGAGGCGCCAATCACAGAGCACTCCAGGGCTGGGTGAGTGGGAGGCCCGTGATCCCAGCAGCTCAGGAGGCCGAGGCCGGAGGATCAAAAGTTCAAGGCCAGTCCCAGCAACTTAGTGAGTCCCTGAGCAACTCAACAAGATCCTGAGTTTCCCTGGCTTCAATCCCCAGTACCAATAAATAAAAAAATAAATAAATAGCAATGACCAAGGTTGTGAGGAAAACAGCAGGGTCAGGGGATCGGGGAGTGTGGGGACGCTGTGGGCGACAGAATGGACAGAGGAGGGCCTTTCCTAAAGGTGCCCTTGGGTGATCAAGTCAGGTGAAGGGGTGAGCCAGCTGAGTTCCTCCAGGAAGGACATCCGGGTGGGGGGAGGGTCGAGTGCGGAGGAGGGGCAGATGGGATGCTCTGGGGACCAGCCAGGATAGCTCTTGCTTCCGTGGAATTGTCCTTGTTTGGCACCAAACTGACCAGAGGTCAACACCTCCTTTTCCACTGAAACCCTGCTCCGAGCCAGCCCCCCCCCCCCCCACTGCCCCACCCTGTGCCCGGCTGGGGGTGGGGACTGTATCCAGGGTACAGAGTCTGGTCGTGAAAGTTCCTAAAAAGGGCTTAATCCCATCTCGGCCTTCACCTTCCAGAGCAGACCCAGGCGGCCTCCAGCACATTCAGGGATCCTGTCCCCAGGCTCCCCTCAGTATTCCCCAGCACGGTCCCTCTGTTCCTGGGCCTGGATGGTCCCACAGCCCGTTTCTGCCCCTTTAAAAACCACAGAGGGCTGCAGGAGGGGGCCTCCAAAGGCTGCGCTGCGTCAGCCGCTGTGTGACAGGGGCGACCTCTATTCATTTTCTTTTGCGGTTCTGGGCATTGATCCTGGGGTGCTCTACTCCGACCTGCACCCCAGGCCTTTTTATTTTGAGACAGGGCCTCACTAAGTTCCAAGGCTGGCCTTGACCCCGTGATCCTCCTCTTCAGACTCCTGAGTCGCTGGGGTTACAGGTGACTTTTGACCTCCATCCCCTCTCTCCCACCCTGGCGACTGGTGACAGTTCTCCTTGTCCACTCACCCCCACCTTCTGCCCCACTCCCACAAAGCACTCATTGGGGGAGGAGGCTACTCTAGACTCGGTGGACGCAGGGCCCCAGAGCGAAGGCCAGGGCTCTGCACAGAAACGCCTGTAGCTGCGAGACGCACGTCCAGCCTGTGTCCCAAAGCCTCTGGGCCACCTGCCGCGGGGTTCTCACTGGCTGCTCCCGCTGTGGCCCGCTGGACTGTTCTGATGTCTTCTCTTTGTGCCTCCTGTCTGCACGGATCATCAGCATCTCCTGCCTCCTTCAGGAGCAAAGCCCCAAGTTCACTTCCTGTTCACAGAGGGAGCCCGAGCCAGCTCACTGGGCTGTGTCCACCTCGGCTACCAGCCAGTGACCCGGTCACCTCGGGAGACCTTCCTACTTCTTGTGCCTTAATTTCTTCATCTCATAGCTGTTGGGGACATTGTCAACGTGAAGAACTGGGGGAGACACCTGGTACACAGCAGGTGGGAGCCAGCACCGTCCCCGGCAGCCTCTGGGCACTGACAGGAGTCACTCTTCATGGACGGGGTCTCCCGGGGTGGTGTGTGTGTGTGCCGTGACAGCACTGTGTCCCCCCATCTTTCTCTCCTCTCTCCATCTGCACAAGGTCACATGCTGGCTGGGGACCCTGCAGGCTTCCCACAGCCCCTGCTAGGACACTGGCCTTCATGAAGTCAGGTTTCCCAGCCTGATGGGTCCAAGTGTCCCCAGACCCCTCCCCCAGCAGCCCCCTTCTGAAGAGACCCCGCAAGGTAGAGATGGCGGCGGGGGAGGGAAAAGGTTGTCCAATGAGAGGGGCCTGCACCCCTGGGCCCTGGTTTGGCATTTGATGCACCGGGAATGGGAAGCCCGGGGTTGCTATGGAAACCGCCCTCCCCCGCTCCCTCTGCGCCCTGTGGGACGGTTCTGTGTGGGTGGGGGGAGCGCTGGGGACGCTCCTGCTGCAGGGGGTTGGAGAGCAGATGGCCCGCCCGGGTGGGCAGGGAGGATAGCCCCGAGCCGGGCTTGCTGTCCCGGAGCCTGCTGACCACCGTCCCGTGTGGTTTAAAAATGCCATTTGCCAGGCAGCGTGCAAGGCTCTGCTACCCAGGGACTCAGTTTCCGGTGCCAGCGCCGCCCACCTGCCCACACCTCGCCTCGGGGTCTCCACTGGAAGATCCGCCTGGTGACAGCAACCTCAGAGTGGTGGCCTGGGACCACGACTCCACCTCCCGCCTGCCCAGCATCCCCACAGTGGCAGCATCTAATCAAGGGTCGTCCCTCGTGTCCCTCTCCCCCCGCACCAGATCCCCCTCGGTTGGGCAGCAGGAGCCCACTTCACGGATGAGGGGACTGAGGCCCCACCGGGGAGGAAGGGGCTCCAAGTCCCCAGGGAGACAGGGCCAGTCAGGGACGCTCTCGGGCCTGTGCCCTGCCCTCCTGCCAGCCCTCTGCTCCTGCCCTGTCCCCTGGAGCTGGCCTTCATTGTCAGGCAGCGTGACCTGCAGGACTCCGGCCCCAGAGCCACGTGCTAGGCCACTCCACTCTCATTAGCAGCCGGCCTGTGGCGGAAACGAGCCTCTCCTGGATTTCATATTAAAATAGAAGAGAGTGCTGCGCTTTCTCTGTGGGGGGAGAGGGGGGAAAACAGCCAAATAGCCTGGGAGCCTCTCCGTGCCACCCCCCGCCACCCCTCGGCCCCCGGGGAGGAGATCTTCCTTCCAGGTGACTTGTTAGCTCTTTCTGGGGCAGAAGAAGGTGGAAAACTAATTTTAACTCTCGGGTGTTTTTTTTAGCTTTCGTGTTTTCCAGGCCGACAGTGGGCATCAGGAGCCCAAGTCCACCGAGTCAGGGGGCCAGAAGCAGCAGGCAGTGTCCTCCCCCAGGAAACACAGCAGACCCCGGTGGGGAGGAACCAGCGGCTTCTCCTTCTCCTTCCCTGCAAAACTCCCCCTGCCCCCCGCCAAGGCCAAGGAGGGCAGCACCCGAGGGTCAGGAGGCGGAAGCCAGATGGTCAGTTGATGGAAACTGGGGATGGAAGGCCCCCGAGCTCAGGCCAGCTCCTTGAGGACTTGCTGTGTGCTTTGAGCAAGTCACATTCCCTCTCTGGGGCCTCAGTTGCTTCATCTGTCACAGGGGGACAATAATTGCCATCTCGTCCCCTTCCTGGGGTAGCTCCGGAGGTTCCAAGTGTGCTGTGCTGATTTCTCAGCTCCAGGGTTTGGAGGGGACAGAAAGCTGGGAATGTCCCTCGGAGAGTGGACAGAGTGGGGCCGGGAACCCTGGCCTGCTCTCATTAGAGGGAGAACCAAGACACCAGGCTGCAGAGCCATTCCGCGTCCAGCCCCGTGCCTGGCGTGTGCAGGGTCCTAATGCACCTTTGTGGGTGGTCAGTTGATGGGGACGGGTGATGGGACAAGGTTATCCTGGAGAAGAGGTTCATGGGAAATCAGCTCATTGATCTCCAATCGCACAGTGGCGGTGGCAAGGCACAGGGAGGACATTGGAGGGACAGATTTCAATTCTACAGGACGAAGGAGGTGGGGGTGGGGGAGATGAGTCTGGGCTGAGCATCCGCAGTGTTTCTGGGAACTAAATAGCAATGGCTTAATTTTACTGTGCCCTTGTTGAGAGGCAGCGAGGTCAGGGTGGGGACCCAGAGTCTGGAGCCCGTGGCCTGGGCCCAGTCTCATCTTGGCCACTAGCTAGCTGTGTGATCCTGGGGTAGTTGCCTCCCATCTCTGTGCCTTGGTTTCCTCACCTGTAAACTGGGGGGAATAAGGTTGACTGAGGGATCACAGTGAGGGTCTCTGTCCTAGAGCCCTGAATCCTATGCTGGTGGTGGCCGGGAGCACAACCTTCCCTTGGTCCAGAGGTACCTGGGTTGGTTCATGTCATTTGTGTCACGATCCTAGTAGAGGTGGTTACTATCCCGTTATCCAGATGGAGAGACCAGGGACGTGCCCACGGTCACCTGTCCTGAAAGCACCAGGGCTTGAGCCATCTTGCTCACCCGGAAGCCAGCGCCCGTGATCACTGCTACGTGTTCATACCGCCCCTCTGAGGGACGCAGGCCATGCCCCCGTTCCCAGCCTGGGTGGCAGAGGCCCAGAGACAGCAAGCGCCAGACCCAACATCACAGAGCAGTGGAGGAGCTCAGGGGGGCTCCCGACCCCGGAGGCTTGCTTTCCTCACCCCACACCCTGCCATCCACCAGCGGGCACCGAGGGGTGAGCCCTTAGGGTTGGGGCCGAGATTCCAGATGAGCCTGAGCCACCTTCCCACTCCCTGCAGCCCTGGGTTGCACGTTGAGGTGAGACGACGGATTGGATGGACGCACCTGTGACAGGTGAGCTCGCTCTCTGCAGCTGCTCCTCATGACCAGCGGGGCCAGAAGTTCAGGTTCTCGCTCCTGGTGGAGCAGGAAGCCCCTGCTTCTCACCCGGACTAGTTCTTCCCTCCCCCGTGTCTGCCACCTTGTCTCCCTGCCCCCTGTCTGTCCGTCTGTCTGTCTCTCAGAAGATTCGGGCCCCATCCCCCCAGGAGCGCCCAACCCGCATGAGTCACCAATCCCCAGCTCCGTCCTTATCTGGGCCTCTCAGATTTTGATACTTTTGGCCGGAGAAGGTTCGAGATGTGATATCCAGCGTGAGTTACAGCGGGAGGCCGCTCCCTCCCGGGGACAGGCTGAGTTCTAAAGGTCGCCTGGTGAGGGCAGGCAGCGCCGCGTCAGCTTGCTGTCTGTGCCAAGGCCAGGGACGGGCCAAACTCGGGCCCCGGGATCTGTGGACCATCTGGGCCCGGCAGTAAGCGGGCTGCCTTCTGGAAATGGGTTCCGACGGCTCCTGAGGGCATTCAGACTCACGGGGTGCCGTAAGAGTCAGCCAAGGGGCCTGGGCTGGCCCAGGGGGTCTGCACTGGAGACCCCAGGAAGCGGAGGGGCTGGAAGGGTCCAGCTCGCACGGCGTAAAGGACACATGGCTTCATTCACTTGTTCTTTCTTCCTTGGGGACCTGGCGTTTCCTGGGAGGCAGATGGAGGCAGACCCTGCTGGCCCAGGGTGCCTCCTGCCTCCCTGAGCCTGGCTGGGGACCTGAGCCCGCGAGGCAGGGTGAGGGCCAGCCCGCGGGCAGCCTGGGCTCCAGCTTGGGAAACATAAGCCTGGCCAGGTGGAAGGCTCACCCTGTTTGCCATCTGTCGAGGAAGGGTCACCTATGTGCCACCTGGCTCCCTGGGGGGAGATAGCATCTGGGAGACCGCGCGCTCCTGGGGAGGGTGCTGGGGGGTCCATCATGACTTATTCAGCAGCCTCAGACACCTGCTCCCGGCGCAGCACTGGCCACGCTGACTACCCCGGACTCACTCTGGCGCACCTGCCTGTTGTCTCGTCCTCCGACCAGGACGCGGAAGGCAGGGGACGGAGTGCAGCCCCACCCCAGCCAACTGGGAGAAGGTGGGAGGTGCCGCCTGCCTGAGCCCCAGGCTCCCCGGGTTGCTGCCTCGAGGGGTACCAGGGCCACCCCCAGGGAGTCTCCTTCTAGGCTGGCCACCAGGTCCCTGTCCTGGGGAGCTTCCTCTGGCACTCCCAGGCAGAGCTCCCACCCCACCCTGGCAGCCCCCGCTGGCCCCGAGTGTGCACACACACGCACCTGCGCGCCGCGTGCTTGCAAACGGGAGGTGGGATGTTTTCATAAACCCAAAGCGGGATTTGCCAACAGCGAGGGTGGCTCACCGTCTCCAGGGAGAGCAGCTGCCCAGGCTCTGCTCCTTCTCTTGCTCCCACCCGTATCCCAGCGTCGTCCCTGCCATCTCGAGAGGCACAGGGGACAGGTATCAGGTGGCCCAGAGAAGGGTCACCATGCTACCAACTGAGCCAGGACAAGCCAGATCCCTTAACCCCACTGCGAGGTGTGGCTTGGAGACAGGCCTCCTGGGCACTGAGCCCCCGGCCTCCTGGCAGCTTTGAAGTTGCTCATTGAAGGAGAATTCTGTTTAACAATCGCTGTTATTTGGCTAAAGGTTTAGAGGAAGCTGGGGAGGAAGCAGCTGGGGAGGGTGAAGATCAGGCCCCCACCCCGTGCTGATAGCAGCCGGTTTCCATCCCGCCCACCGCAGCAAAACCTAACGCTGTTTCCTTATCACGTCCCACTGTTTTGAGGTGCCTGCCGTGAAGCCTTCCGTGGACAGGCCCTCCCCCAGCTCCGCCAGGCCACTCGGTTTCCCTACTGACAACGATCTGTGTTTTATTTTTTTTTTCCTTTTCTTTTCAGCAGGCCCTAGGTGAAGCACTAACAAACGTATACAGTGGGTATCAAAATCATTCCCATTTTGCAGATGAGGAAACCGAGGTTCTGAGCGGCTCCATGACAGTCAAAGTTAGCACACCAGGGAGCAGTGGGGCTGCGCTCCACATCCAGCCGGCCTGCCCCCCACCCCCCCACCCCTGTGCCTGGGAGAGCAGGGAGCAGCTGTCCTGTCCGACTCTCTGTCCGACTCTTCTCCAGCTTCTGGGCCCCACGGGGCTCCTGTCCTACTGTCAGAATCCCGGTGGGGAGGACCATGGACTTGGGGAGCACTGAGGATGGAGGGAGCTGGGGAGCAGCAGGGGTCCCCGTGGCTGAGAACAGGGCTGCTGGCGGGTACTAGGCTTCCTGTCACCAGCTCCCCGCCATGATCCCTAATGACAGAGCCACAGTGGGTCCCCGTGGCAGGGAGGTGGCAGAGCCGGCTCCACATGGCCCTCCGGGCAGGCGTGCGCTTCCTCTGGTCTTTATGGGAGCTGCCCTGCTTTCCAGATCGCCCTGAGCCAGGCCTTTCAACACTTGCTTATGTTTGTGACACAGGAAGAAATCAAAAGGCCCCCAGAGAAAAGCCCGCCGCGATCTGGGGGCTTGGGGGTGAGCTGGGGGAGAAGTCCGGTTGGCGTGGGTCCGACCCGAGGACAGGCAGGCGGCTTCTCTGGACTTGGGTGGCAGGCTCCAGGATCCCAGGGCCCAGCAGGGAGGAGGTGAGCTCCCTCCTGGGGACTAACTGGGACACACAGCCGCAGAGGACCAAGCGCCGGCTGCTCAGCCTGTGGGTGACATTTCACACACCCTCTCTAGTCCCCCAGCGGCCATTTTACAGGTGGGGAAACTGAGGCCTGGGAGGCTCAGGGACTTGGCCAAGGTCGGAGAGTTGGATACGCAGACCTGGCCTGGGATGGCCGGCGGAGTCTCCCACCTGGGCCCCTGGACCTTCTTCCCATTCAATGCCGCCTCCTGCGTGGCGCCCCCACGGCCGGCCCAGCTGCAGGGGTGGCTGCAACCTGAGTTTGCAGGCACCGTAGGCTGCGCCCGACCTTAGGCTGCTCTGGGAGTGCCTGCAGGCTGCGGAGCTGGTGTGGGAGGAGGCTGGACGGCACCGCGTGGCTCCACGCTGCCGTGGGATGCTCAGGTTCTGTCCCAGGCCTGGACACCAGGGGGTCAGCGCTGCCCTGTGGATGGAGTTGGTGGCGTGGTGCTTTCCTGTGGCACCGTCTCCTCGTGGTTGGCACCAAGCTTCTCTTGTCTACACCCTTCAGGGGGGAGCTGGGGGCTGGCCCACGACAACTGAGCAGAGAACAGCACACGGGAATCCCGCAGCCAGGCGGGTGCCATGTGCCTGAGTCCCAGTGGCTCGGGAAACCGAGGCAGGAGGATCCCAAGTTCAAGGCCAGCCTCAGCAACTGAGCGCGGCCCTAAGCAACAAAAAGGGCTGGGGCTGGGGCTCAGGGATGGAGCACCCCGGATTCAATCCTGGTACCAAAAAAAGAAAAAAGAAAAGCTAGCCTGAAGAATGACCATTTGCCTTTACAGGTGGGGACACAGGCCCAGCACACCCCAGCTTGCCCCAGCCACACAGTGGGGACAGAGCAGGAGCTGGAACTGAGGCCCCGATTCCTGGCCCACAGATCTGGCCATTCTGGGGGGCCTTGGGCCTTACTCCTTCTGGCGGGGTGACAACCTCCCTCTGCAATGCTCCCTGGGCCTCTTGCAGAGACCACCATGAGCACACGGGTGGGCCCTGTGGTCACAGCCTGTTTGGGGTCCATTTTCCCAGCAGACCCTGGGTTTGGAGAGCAGGTCTCTTGTAGGGTCTCTGGACCTTTGCTGCTTCCCAGGGCCTGGCCCAGAGATGGCACCAGGACGTGGTGGAGGAAGCCAGGCCGGAGGGAGGAGGAGGAGGAAGGGACGGAGGAGGGGCGGGGAGAGGGGCGCCTCCTCCCCAGGCGGCCTGTCAATCAGGGCAGAGTTAGACGGGAAGAACTCCCTCTAGACTGTCCGGGTGTAGCACTGAGAGTCCACAGGGTCACCTGATTTATAGAATCCCACATTTCTTGCATTTGATTGACACAACAGAGAAGTGAAGGGCTTGTATTATCCCTCTCTGTAGATGAGAAAATGGGCTCAACAAGGTCCTGTTGTCACTGAGAATAAAGGCCACCCTTCCCAGCCTCCCTTACAGCCCACTGACTCAGTTCTGGCTAATTTCCAGAGGAAGGGGGGTGTCCCTTTTTGTCCTTTCCTCTGCTTGTTAGATTGTGAAGTGATGACCGGACTTGGGCAGCCATCTTGGACCAGGAGGATGAGTCCACATCCCGGGGATCATGGAGCACAAAACTGGAAGAAGCTAGGGCCTCTGACCCCACAGAGCACCAGCCCCTCACCTCCAGAATTCATTTACTTGAGTGTGAGATAAATTCTCTGGTTTAATCCACTTTTATGTTGGGATTTCTGTGACTTTCAGTTAATTACTTCTAATCCTAAGTGATACAGCCTCAGAAAGGGCAGAACTGTGTCTGGCTGAGGGACAGGAGGGTCCTCTTGGCCCGAGGATGAGCTGGCTACCACTCACCCACGCACTCATTGACTTAAATGTCCCGAGGCAGGTACCGGAGGACTGGGTGCGCGCTGAGCTGGGCTGGGGAGGTTTGCAACGGAAGCTCCGCCAGGGAGGCGGGGCGCAGGGTCTGGGGCCCAGATCCCCCTTGTGGGGTGAGCAGCTTCCCGAGGCGGCAGCCCTGTGGGTGGTCACATTCGGGGGTGGGGGGCCGTGAGCCCTCCAGCCTCCCACGGAGCCCCCCACGTTCTCCCTGTGGCAGGCGGGTCCCTCCCTGCCTCCCTGCTCCAAAGGAGCAAGAACAAGCCTCCAGGGACAGCTGCAGCTCGCTGTCTGTCACAGAGGGGGTGGCACCAGCAAAGAACCGCTCTTGGGCCTCTGAAAACCCTGCCCGGTGTAGAGTGTCTGCTTAGGACACGACCGATGCCAGATTGTTCTAGAAGAAAGTCAGAGCCCGGGGTCTTGTACATTTTCTCCACCAAGGAGCCAGGACCCCGGGAGAGCGGGGGCTCAAGCAGGACCACGGGACTTGTTGGGGTGGGACGAGCTGAGAAGGAGCCGAGGGGCAGAGGGGACCCCAAGTGCTCTTCTGAGGCATATTTGATACCAGTCAGTATCCACCTGGAGGGAGGGAGGGAGGGAGGAAGGACAGACGGACTCCGGATGCTGTGGGTGGCCCTGGAGGAGCCCCTCCTTTCTGGCACTGGGTGGCTCTGGGTGGTTCTGCACATCTCTGGTCAATATCAGAAGGTAGCCAGGCAGAAACAAAGCCAGTGACCTACTGCTGTCGTCACAGGACCAACAATGACAGGTTGTGTGTCACTGTAACGCCGTCTCTTATGAAGGGAAAAAGCTTCTTTAGCTCACAGTTTTGAGTGTCCAGTCCAGGCCTGGTGACCCCATGGCTTGGGCCTTTGGCAGATGTGCCTGGTGGAGCAAATGGCTAGTGGCCAGCCAGGAAGGGGAGCATCTGGCCAGGTCCCACTGTCCCCTTGGGGGCTCGCCTGCCGGGCCTTCGAGCCTGCAGAGGTTCCGCCTCTTCCCAACAGCGCCAGCCCCGGGGCCAGGCCTCCAACCCATAGGCCTCTGGGGGACACCCAAATCCAAACCGTAGCAGACCATCGCAAAACCCGGGGAACTGAGATCCCCGCGTCGTAGGATCTCCAGGCTCTGTGGATCACGTGGTCATGGCTGAGCAGGACCAACTGCATTCAGCTGGGGGTGGAAGGTTCTAGAAGGTCGAGTCGGTTCTCAGCCTGCCCTTCTCACCTTGGGTCCCCTGCTCCTTCAGAGGGTCTGGCCTTCCTCACTCAGTGGCAGCTGGACCCTGAGCTGCTGGGCCTCTTGGGCCCAGGTCTCGAGCCCCCCGGCGTCACCCCTGCCGCGCCCCGTGGGTCCCAGCCAGGTCTCCAGGCTGCTGGGCTGCAGCGGGGAGATGAACCCCCTCTCCCCGGAGGAAGGGCGGCTGACCCTGTCCACAGACAGACCTCTGCAGGGAGTGGACGGGACCACGGGACCTGGAAGGAAACCAGATGCGACCCACAGCCTCTCGCAGGCCCGGCCCCGAGGAGGCAGAGCCCGGAGCAGGTGCCTGGGGCTGGGGGGGGCTCGGCAGGCGGCCCCCTCGGCTGGCCCCGCCACTTTCCTCTTCCTCAACAAGCCATCAGCTGGAGGCCACTAAAAGGAAAGAAAATGCGCCAGGCCACAGTCATTAGCTCCCGGAACATCGGCTGCTATTTCTGGCAGAGCCGCGGCTGCTGGCGCCCTCTGCCCACTCGGCGCTCCCAGACGTGGAGCCCACCGCCTTAGGGGGCAGCCACCGCACGTGGGCGCCCATCGGGAGGGGAGATGGGCTCCTGTGCTCAGCTGCACCTGGGGCAGGGTCAGCTCTGGGTCAGGGAAGGACAAGTCACTTTCCAAGTGCCCACCGTGGGCGTCGGCCCCGCGGCCCCCCGCGCTGCTCTGCTTTCTGGCCACGCGGGCGTCTCGGGACTCCGAGCCCTCTTTCTCTCCAGGCCTTTGCTTGTCCTGTTCCCTCTGCTTAAAACGCTTTTCCCTGCCTGGCGAACCCCGGCGCATCCTCCAGTCCTCTCTACTTCTTGCCCCGGGCAGGATCACTCCCGAGGCACTGTTCTGTTCTGTGTTTGTGGATTGGCTGAGCGATGGAATGAATGGCTCCTGCTAGTTCCCAGTTGGCAGAGGAGACCACTGAGGCTCGGGGAGAACTAGCCAGAGACCAGGCGAGGAGGAGGGGCCAAGCCAGGATCTACCCATGAGCGTGGGACGCCAAGCTTGGGCCCTGCACCCCACTCCTGGCTCTCAAGGGCCAAGGAAGGAGTGGGGGTGGCGAGGGGACCAGGAGAGAGCCGAGGTTCCACTCTGCCACGTGGCTCCCAGGCAGTAAAGCCAGACGGGGAGGCGCAGGCCGGGGTGGGGGCGCCTGGCCACAGTGTTGGCGCCTTGGTTAGTCGGGGTTCCAGTCTCTTGAGTTGGGGTCCCAGGTGCCTGCTCTGGGCAGCAGCTCCCTGGTGAGAATCCCAGAGTCTGTGCCAACTCCCAGGTCCTCGGTACTTTCTGGGGCCCAGGGAAGATCCCAGGTCAGAAGCAGGTGTCATCACGCCAGGGAGCTGTGCGGGAGGTGGCTTCTTGTGGCAGAGAGCACGGCTCAGAGTCCGATGGACAAGCCAAGAGCCCAGCCCCACCAAGGGTTGCTGAGTGACCCTGGCCTGGTTCCTTCACCTCTCTGAACCTCAGTCTCCCTGTCTGAAGAATGGGGAGAGTAAGACTCCTGGTAGCACTGCTAAGAGGTCAACTGAGTTGACACTGGCGCATGTCTAGGACGCGACCTGCCTCCCAGCTGAAGCCTGGCCCAGGCAGCATGGGTAACATCGAGCTGAAGGCCTCGGTTCCTCCACGTCCATCAGCCCTCCCCAGCCTCAGCTTCTCTCCCCTGCTGGTTTGCTCTGAGTGTCCCCAGGGCTGCTGGGAAACGAGAGGTGACAGAGGAGGGATAAGCACCTGACATGTCCTGTCCAGAGCGGCCAGGTTAAGGAAGTTGTGTTGGCCTTATTTCTCCACCTGACCCCATGTAGTGGTGGTGATTTGGTGGTGATGGTGGTGGTGATGGTGGTGGTGATGGAGGTGATGGTGGTGATGGTGGTGGTGATGGTGGTGGTGGTGGTGGTGGTGATGGAGGTGATGATGGTGATGGAGGTGATGGTGGTGATGGTGGTGGTGGTGATGGTGACGGTGGTGATGGAGGTGTTGGAGGTGATGGTGGTGGTGGTAATGATGATGGTGGTGATGGTGGTGATGGTGGTGGTGGTGGTGGTGGTGATGGTGGTGACGGTGGTGTTGGAGGTGATGGTGGTGATGGAGGTGATGGTGGTGGTGATGGTGGAGATGGAGGTGGTGATGGTGATGGAGGTGATGGTGGTAATGGTGGTGGTGATGGTGGTGGTGGTAATGATGATGGTGGTGACGGTGGTGTTGGAGGTGATGGTGGTGGTAATGATGGTGGTGGTAATGATGATGGTGGTGATGGTGGTGATGGTGGTGGTGGTGGTGGTGATGGTGGTGATGGTGGTGTTGGAGGTGATGGTGGTGATGGAGGTGGTGGTGGTGGTGATGGTGGAGATGGAGGTGGTGATGGTGATGGAGGTGATGGTGGTAATGGTGGTGGTGATGGTGGTGGTGGTGGTGGTGATGGTGGTGACGGTGGTGTTGGAGGTGATGGTGGTGGTAATGATGGTGGTGGTAATGATGATGGTGGTGATGGTGGTGGTGATGGTGGTGGTGATGGTGGAGATGGTGATGGTGGAGATGGTGATGGTGGAGATGGTGGTGGTGGTGGACCGGTGGAGGGAAGGATGGGTGGATGAGAGGGGGTGCTCTAGCGTGCTCAGGACAGGCCTCAGGACAACAATGGAAGGATGAATTGTTCTAACACCCAGATATTTTTCTGCCAGGCTCCACCTCTTACTAGCTACGTGAGCTGGGCAACCACTGCACATCTCTGAGCTTTGGTTGTCACCTGTAAATGGGAACAAAACCCTGCCCTGCCTGCCTCCCAGGAGGCCCCCGGAGACCCTTGGCTGCACGGGCAGCTCCAGCTGGGGCAGGGGCTGCAGCAGCAGGCAGACCCGGCTCCCGTGAGGTGCCACTTCCTGCCCAGGTGTCCCACTGCATGGGTCCCTCTTGGCTACCTTCCTCGTCCACAAGTGGACTCACAATGCCCACCCCCTACACTGGGTGGTGGTCTGTAGAATGTGGTTTCCGAGACCAGCCCGACGTCTGCAGGAAGTGGGGGTACTGCACCCAGCGGCCGGGGATGGCCCTGATGTGGTCGCAAGCCTCTGGATCCGCTGCTGCTTGTCCCGCTGCTGCTCCTCTTGATCCAACCTGGTGGAACGCAGGTGAGGTGGTCACACCCTCTTGTTTTTCACCCTTTCCTGCGAAACTGTCTCGTGTCCATTTCAAGGGTGAGATGAGGTCACAAAGGGCTTCCCTGTCTGGTTGTGCAGGTTGCTTACTGCTCAAGGGCACTCAGCTGAGGAAATTCAGCTCGTGTTCAGCTCAGGCTGTGAGCCCTGATGCGGGGCTGCCTCTTCCTGGGAAGGCACCTTTCTCTAGTTTCCACACACATGGTCTGGAAAGTGCCTGAGTCACCTGGAGGGGGACTCACCCAGCTCAGTCACGAGGGCTCAGATGGGGCCTCAGAGAGCATCTGGCCCAACGTTCTAGTTAAACAGAGGAGGACGGAGCCCTGTTCACTCAGCCTGCTGCACCAAGTGACAAGACAGGCTGCACCCGCGGCAGGGGATTCCTTCTGCAGGGCAGCTTCAGCTTTGGGGATGTGGAGGAGGGGCAGCAGGCTTCCCAGAGGCAGCAAAAGGAAGACTGGGCATCTAACAGCATCCCAGAGATGAGAGGCCCCTCAGGCAGAGGCACTGGCTCCAGCAGGGGCCAGCAGGTGTAGAGAGCCTGGGAAACTCAAGGGCTTACAGGCCAGTGTTTCTGGCAGCAGCGTAAGAGGTAAGGAGGAAAAGTGCTGGGATCAGAGGATCAGAGAGGTTAAACAGCTCATTAAGAGCCACACAGCAATCTTCTGGTCTAGCTGGGATTAGACTCAGTCTCCTGATTGAGTTGGGGTTTGTTTAGATCATGAGTCTCATGGGGCAGAGTTGGGGCAGGAGGATACCTGTGCAGGCAGCAAAGACAGAAATGGTCGAATAAGAGGAAGGGTACAGGGTGGCAGTTGTTTTGATTGTGCTCCTGCTGACCTCTGACCTGGAGACACCCCTCTTCCCTGCCATTCTGCCCCCAGAGATGTCAGGCCAGGTTCTGAAAGGCCAGGCCCTGCCATTCCATTCTGGCCATCTGTTTTCTACACGGACAGGTGTCTGTCCTGTGCCTCAATCCACTTGGGCTTGCGCCCAAGTGGATTGACCCACTGTCCTCCGCTCAAGTTCAATGCTGAATCAGATGCCCAGGCCTGCCAAGGCCATCAATGCAGTTAATGACTGTCCAGCAGGAAAGATCACTGTTCTCGGAGTCAGAGCTGGGCTCCGGGTCTCGCCTCTGGTCAGCACATGTTGGTCTTAGTCAAGCCACAAACCACATTTGTCTGCCAATTAGGAAGGTCAGGCATGGGACCTCAAAGGTACTGCAAACCCAGGCTCTGGCCAGTGCTTCTCACACTTTGGCGTGTCCCTGAGTTGGACATCCAGATTCCATGGGGTAAGTGGGGCTGAGATTCTGCCTCTTTAATTCCCAGCGGCCACGTGTTAGGAAGCCACACTGACTCGCTCTGGCCTCACTCTGATGGACGGGTTTGGAACACCGTGACTCCCAGGCCCAACCCCGGAGCCGGGAGCCTGGGCTTTGCTTCTCTGTAAAGCTCCCTGAGGGCCAGGGTTAGGGGCCACTGTTCTAGAGAAGCAGCTGGGAGGGGACAGGATATTCAGCGGAAAAAATGATCTCAGTCCAGTCCAGCCCCTCACTAGCTGCCTGGCATTAGAGCCTCCCAGGGCCTCGGTTTCCCTTGCAGCATGCGGGGCTGTCGGGAGGCCCAGCCAGCCTCCCCCACGCCGCTCTGCCCTCCCCTTCCCCTCGTCTCCCAGGGGACAGTGTGCAGATCTGCTCTGAGCGTGATTCAATAAGTGTCCATTAAAAACGCACAAGGTACAGGACGCTGCCCCTTAATGATGTGGGGACTGGAAGATGAATCAGGCTGAGTCTCCGCCTCGAGGAACTCACGTTAACCAGGCTGACGAGGACCGTGTCCAGAACGTGAGGCAAGAGGGGACACGGGCTAGAGAGGAGGTCGTCAAGACTGGCCAAGGCCGCTTTACACAGGCACTTTACAGTTTGTCTTCGTCCCCCCAACAGTTCCACCCGGCAGCTATGGTAACACTCGCTCTAAGGCAAAGAAATGGGTTTCAAGAGCCAGGTTTGGTGCCACCGGAGCCCCGAGGAGGACAGGGTCCTGCTGACAGAGAGACTAGGAGAAAGTCTGTGGGGAGAAAGGCGAAGGTCATGCCAATAGGTAGAGATAGAGAACAGGGTGCCCGAGGTAGGGGACCAGTGTACACAAACCCGAAGGAGGGCAAGTCCCACTTCTTTAAGGACCTGGCAGTAGTTCGATTTAGCCAGAGTGAAGGCTAGTGCAGGGCATGTGAGAATCAGATCCTGGTTAGAGGCTTCGTGTGCCAGCATAAGGAATTTAGATTTTATACCTTAAGAAATGGGTGCTGAGGGCCATTGCTAAGTAAGAATGACACATGGCAATTTATTTGTCAGCCTACCCAATGTTGCTCAGAGGAAGGACTCTCCATATTGACCCAGGTCATTTGCAGTGTCATTGCATGTAAGGTGACCTTGCTCAAGCACCAGGGCGGATCCAGGTTTAGGGCGGATCGGGGTTTAGGGCATTCCCGGTTTAGGACAATCCGGGTTTAGGGCGGTTCCAGGTTTAAGGTGTACCCTGCTGGGAATAGGGCGTATCCTGCTGCCTCAGGCGTGCCTGCTCGTTGAGTTCCCCGTTGAGTTCTCGTTGAGTTCTCGTGGGATTCAGAGAGTATTTGGGATTTTGCCCAGAACGTGATTGGGGCAGAGAACGTGGATTCCCCCAGAACGTGTCTGTAGAGTGCCGGTGTGAGTTCGGGAATAAAGAATTGCTGTTTGAATCTACAAAGCTGTGAGTGGCTCGTGATTTTGTGCCCAGCCAGACTGCGGCAAATGGGGAGCCATTGAAAGTTCTTGAGCAGGGGATGGCATTTTTAGGAAAAGGTTTAAGTGGTCCTGTTTTCTGTGGGAGAAGGGGTTGACAGAGAGTCCAATGAGGCAGGTAGCTACAGCAAATTGGTCCTGACAGTGGAGAGGATGGGGACATGGGCACGCGTGTGAGGTGCGCTGATGCCACAAGAAGGTTCCCTGGGCACTGGTCCCTTCTGTGCATCTGCTTATTAACTGCACTGGGTGGCTGGAGGGAGAGCGCAGCAGTCAGAGGTAGAAGTGGAGGGCTCTCCCAGGGTCTCTCAGTGCCACGTGCAGCTCCCCTCACCATGGGGACATGGCCAGTGGAGTGTGTGCTCGGAGGAGGACTCAGCTGAAGCGGTAATGGGTTCTTGGGCCAGTTCACAGCTGGCCACCTGCCACAGACCCATGATGGGAGCTGGCCCAGTGGCCTGAGTCCTCTTGACCCCAGCTTCCCAGGTGAAGCGAGCCTCCCGGCGCCAAGTTCACAGCCAGTCAAGGCTCAGAGGCTGTGTGCGTCAAGCTCAGCACAAACCCTCCGGGGCTAGAACCAGTTCCTAGAAGACCAAGTCTGGACATGGAAGAGCCCTAGGCCAGGACCCGGCCTCTTGCCAACCTGTGACCTTGGACACATCCCCGCAGCCCCTCTGAGATGTAGACTGGGTACCGAACAGTCGAGGAGCACAGTGGTGGGCCCTCTGAACACCCAGCCGCCCCACCTCCACTCTCCCCATCTTCCTGGTCAGCCTCCCCGGAGCAGCTGGAGAAGGTACCAGGACCGGAGGACAAGCAACTTTCTAGGCTCAAAGTCAAGGTCATTTTGGCAGTTTTGTCACTCTGTGGACACAGCAGTATCTTGTTCCTCTTATACTTGACCCAGTCAAGGCCCAGAGACTTCCTGGGACTGGCCCAGGATCCGAGGTGTGGGTGCTCACAGCTGCGGGAGCTGGCGCTCCCAGGTCTCACTGCTGTCATGAGGCGGGGAGCCAGGTCCCCAGGTGGGGAGCCAGGTGCTGAGGTGGGGCTAACATGGGTAGACACCCCAGGCTCAGGGTTTGGAGTGAGGAACGCAGAGAACATTCTCTTTGAAGCCTCCTGAACACATGAAGGGGAAAATCTCCCTGGTGCGAATGGTCGGAACGTTTCCCATCTCCCTTTTGACTAAGGGCACGTCTCAAACCTTGGCAGGACACAGATTCCAGCCAGAATCCAATAATTGTGCTTTGTTTCCATCGAGCTTATTCCACTGGTACCGACTATTTATGGTAAGCCATACTGGTTTCCCATTTAAGGCAGTGATATTAACGTGTCTCTGAAAAATATGTTGGGGGTGGGGGAGAGTGGATCTGGGATTTAAAGAAAATATTAAGTAATAAGTGGTGTCTAGATATGGCACAGTCAGATCCCCTGACGTCTGACCCGTGCAAACCCTTCGCTGTGAAGAGACGGCTGGGGTAGCTCAGTGGTCGGGTGCCTGCCTATTAATCACGAGGCTTGGATTCGATCCCCAACACGGGGGTGGGGGAGGGGTGGGGGATATGGCGACAGAGGCGCTGCCCAGGGGCTCAACGGAGCCCCGGGCAGGGCTCTGGGTGCAGCGCTCTCAGACCCGCACAGGCGCAGACTTCCCACTCTGTCGCGCTAGGTCAAGGTGACTCCTGGGCGCCCCCACCCCGCCCCCGAGATTGCACGTGCGCGGCCCATGTGCCAGTCCACGGGGTGCAGCTGGCATTGCGACCTCAAGAAAGAGGCAACGGCTCGGGGCGGGCAGATTGGGCATTTGGAAGGGTCTTGGGGGTTCCGTGGCGGGGGGTAGCTCCCAGGAGCCCCCTAAGCGCTGTCCGCTGAGGACCCAGCCGGTCACCTGCGGCCGGGGCAGGCGAGCGGGCGAGTGCGTGCGCAGACGTCAGCCTCCGAGGCTCGTGCCGCGCCGCTTTCCGGTCACGGTGCGCGCGCCAGAACCTCGGCCGTCCCCGCGGCCCCGGCCCCACGCGCCTGGGCACGCGGAACCAGCAGACTGCGGCGCCCGGGCGGGCGCGGGCGGGCCGGGGGCGGAGCCGGGCCGCGCGACCTCTGCCCATTGGTCGGAGCGGCGGGGGCGGGGCTCGGGGGCGGGGCTCGGGGGCGGGGCTGGCAGAGGAGGGAGGCCCGGGCGCCCGCGGCTGGACCCGTCGCTCGCGGGCTGCTGGGCAGGTGGGCGCCGCGCGGCCGGACCACTGGCGACGCTCGCCCGGCGGGAGAGGGCGCGGGTGCCGCCATCGGGAGCTTGGGCTCCGACCACTCTGGGGAGGGACCCGCAGCTTCGCTCTGAGGGGGAAAGGGGGGCGTTCTCCAGCCGGAGAGGGGCGGAGGGAGGAGCCGAGCCCGCAGAAAGTTCTCCTCCTCTGGGGGAAAAGGAGGCGAGCAGGGAGGCGGCGCCGGCTCCGGCTAACTTGGAGCGCGGAACCTTGGGGCGGCGTTCAAGGCCTCCTCCCACACGCTCGCGGAGCCGAGCGCCCTGCTCCTCCTCCGGCGGCTGGCGTCTCCTGGCAAGGAGCAGGGAGCCGGGGCTCCAGCCGGGCAGAGCTGCAGAGCTGCGGGCTGAGGAGGAGGCCGCGGCCGAGCCGGCAGCGCCTGTGTCCCCACCCGGGAGACCCCCTTTGGGCAGGAGAAGGTAGCGTAGGCGACCAAGGCGGGCTAGCCAGCCTGGGACGCGCACCCACGCACACACCCACAGTCACCCAGAAGGATCCGAGTCTCCGGGGGGCCGCTCCTTAAGACCGGAGTCGTCCCTCCATCCCTCCCCCCACCCCGGAGCCCCAGGCCGGGACCCCGGATCCGACGTCCCCAAGCCTCCGGTCACCTGGCTCAGCAGGAGGCCCCCGGGTCAGGGCACGGCAGGGCCGGCGACGGCGAGCCGGAGCCCGCCCAGTGCCCGGACCCCGCTGAGCCCTCGGAGCCCACCCATGGGGCCCCGGCTCCGCTCGCCTCCTCGGCCGGCCGCGCCCAGCCCGGCGCCCCGAGCCGCGCAGAGGAGGATCCCTGCGCAGTGACCCGGGAGCCGCCGCGGACGCTGGGAGGCTCGGCGGCTGGAGCGGCAGGCGGTTCTCCGCACCTCCAGGCGCTTCCAGGCAGCCCCCCGAGCCGATCCAGAGGCCCGGCGGCCCGGCCTTCCCAGGTAGGAGACAAACACCCCAGCAGAGCTGAGGTGCTGGGTGAAGTGGGGCAGCTGAGAAGATCCGGCAAGGGCTCAGAGAAGCCGTCAAGGCCAGGGAAACTTGACGTGGCTTTTGCACCTACTGTGTGCCCTCTCCATCTGGCAACTTTGCCTGTCTAGAGAGAGAATTAAACATGGGAGCACCTCGTCTGTGTCAACCTGGGCGCTAGACTTTTGACTTATCTCAGGAAAGAGATTTATTGAGCTTCTACTATGTGTTGGGTTTAGTGCTAGGGGCCTTCCGTGTAAGAGATGGAGAATCATAGGCCGTTAAAGGGGGGAAGCTTGCTCAGGGAGAGGAGCGCTGCCTTCCCAAACAGTCCTGCTGCGAGCTGCAGCCTCTGTATACCTAGATGGAGGGGGGGTGCTGGGGTAAAAGGGTGGGTGGCTTCCCCTGACCTGGCAAGGACCTCCCGCGAGGAAGGAAGGTCCTGGGCCCCTTGCTCATACAGTCCCCTGAGCTGCTAAGAGTGAGCTGGGGAAGGGCTTCCTGTACTTGCTGGCTCCAGGACCCCTCCCAGAGCTCTAGGGACTTGTCGCCTCCCTCTTTGCCTCCAGCCCTGGGAGGAGGATGGAGGATGTTGTCCAGGACCTCTGAAAGATGGGAGGTCAGGCTGGGGAGGGACAGCCAGCTCAGGGGCTCTTGATTCGGGCCTCCCCTAGCATCAGAAGGACAAGATGGGGTCGGTCCCTGCTAGTCCTCTGCCGGCACCCCCAGTTCCACCAGATCTAGCTGCTCCAGGTAGCCCCATGTTTCCAAGAGAAAATGTCTCAAAGAAAGGAACCTCGTGTTTGTTAAGACTGCTGCGTCCAGGGTCAGCAGCAGCCTCTTGACCTCCCACTGGACCCTGCTCCATGCTAGGTGTGTCTGCACCATCCTATTTAACAGTGCAACCCGGGCAGCAGGTGTGGGCAGCGAGAGGCGGGGCTGGTCTGCTGGGAGCTCCGGCCTGTGTGCTCTCTGCGTCCAGAGCTGCCCAGGACAGGGAGATTGGCTTTGCAAAGTCCGCAGGACCCTGGGGGTAGGGCACGGAGGCCAGTGACTGACGTGTGTCCAGAGGCTGGGGTGCACACTAATGGAGGGACCGGAGCAGTGGTGGGCAGGATGGGACAAGCCCCCCGGGGACCACACGGGGGAGGGGCACACCCAGACTCATCCTGCTGTCATTGCCTGTCAGACCTGTCTTCCAGGCAGGCCCTGGGAACAGGCAAGGCAGAAGGGAAACCCAAGATGCCCCTCTGGGAGCTGACTTGCAGAGTTTGCAGGAGAGTCCTGGGTAGTGACTGCCCCCAGCTGCCTGGAGGGACAGAGGGAATAAGGATAAAATGTGCCTGGGGTCTGTTGCGCCTGTTGCCAGCTGACGCTTCACTGAGTCAGACTCCGCTGTTGGCCGAGGGGTGCGTTTTCACAGTGCCGAGCGCCCAGGCTTTGGAGCCTAAAAGCCTGCTCTCAGCCCAGCCCAGCCAGTCATCTGCTGTGTGACCCAGGGCAAGTGACTCAACCTCTCTGAGCATCGGTGATCCCATCAGTCAAGTGGCCCATGGGGAACCCTCCTCTTGGACTGTTGTGAAGTCATGGGAATAAGGCACATGCCTGGTGCGAGAGGTGCCTGCTGGTCAGCTGCACCCCATCTCTGCTCCTGTTCCAGGGACATTCTGCCTCCCAGCTGCCCTCAGAATGGCCCTGTGGGGACTCAGCAGTCAGTGCCCACATCCAGGTGTTCTGTTCAGTCTCTGGGCCTCCAAGATTGGATACCAGACTCTCAAAAGGCCCCCAAACTCTGAGCCCTGCCTGCTCCTCCCTGTGGGGTCTGCCTGGCTGAGGGCAGAGGCTGCCGGCCACAGGTCCCCGCAGCGCTCCCCCCCCCTGGGGAGGGAGGCGGAGGGAGGCTGTGGGGGCGGGGGAAGGCCTGTCACCTGGCCTCCAGGTGCCTGGAGCATCACCGCCCCACGTGGCTGGGGCCATGTGAAGGCGCTGGCTTCCCAGGGGAGAAAGCCTCTGGTTACCTTCCCCCTGCCTGCCGCTCTGGCCCGGCTCCCCTTCCCACTTCCGCCTCCTTCTCCGGCCCCTGCTGCCTCCCCTCACGCTCCAGTTCATTCAGTCCTTGGTGTCACCCCCGCTGTCCCCGCTGTCCCCGCTGGAGCTGTCCCGGCTGGGGCTCTGGGCTGAGGCTGGGCCAAGGCAGTGATGGACAGGACCTGTCCCTGGGGCTGCTGGCCCCTTCCTCTCTTCTGCCCAGACCGAGGTGACCAGCAGAGTGGGCTCCCTGCAGGGCACTTGGGGGGGGGCTGTCCTGAGGTGGGGCCTCCCCTTCTGCTTGAAGGAGCTCAGCCAGCTCCACGGGAGCCGGCGCCGGTCCTGCCGCCTGCCCCAGCTCCTCGGCGTCCAGCCAGGCTGGGGGCGAGGGCGAGGGCGAGGTCCCTGGAGCGGGGCTTGGGGGAGACCACAGGGGCCCTTCCTTATGGGCTGGGGTTAGTCATGGCCGTAGGCACGGGTGTGAGGGAGAGGCCGCTGGGAGGTCCGGGCTTGGCCTCTCCACCCAGGCCCTCATTAACCCAGGGGGCGCATGCCATAGTCTTGTGATCACGGGGCCCTTATCTGTAAAGTGCGGGAGAGAGGCGGGTGCCTGGGGTCCAGTCCCCCTCTGCCGGTCACTGGCTGAACAAGTGTGATCAAGTGACTTAACCTCTCTGTGCCTCTGTTTTCTCGCCACTGACCTTCTGGTGTTACTGGAAGGATGAGCTGGTGACTATATGTGCAGCCCTCAGGACACTGACAATGCTAAAGGCAAAATCAATGTCAGCTGTCATCACGGCTCTATACTTAGCACCGTCCTTGGCACAGCCTGGGCTTGGCTGGTGGACCATCATTGTGGCTGAGGCCTGGGGCCTGGGGCCGGGGGCCAAGCTCGCCTATTGCGTGCATCTCTGCGGTTCATCTGTTGAGGTCACGCTGGCAGCTGGGAGTTGGCCGTGACAGGAGTGTGCACCCCTGGAGATGACAGACGCCACCAGCCAGGGCTCTAAAATAAATAAATAAATAAATAACAGAGCTTTCATGAGGGTGTCTTGAGGACGGTCGCTGCTCAGGGGCTCTCGGGCCGGGCTGCGAGGTGTGGGCACGTGCCAGGGACTCACTCCCAGGAGGTCTCGCCATTGCCAGGGGCAGGTGGCCTTTCATAGACAGGAAATGATGGCAATTACCTTGGGGTTAATGGGTGAGGCCCTGAGGCTGCTGACCAGGCACCCAGGGGCACCGGGCACCCAGGGGCGCTGGCCACAGCTGAGCACACAGAGCCCTTTGTTGAGGTGAGACAGCGCCTTCCTTGCACAGGGAGCTGCACAGCGACCCTTTCTCTGGCATGTGGCCCTCACTGGCCACCCAGCCAGGAGCCTCAGGTGGCACCCCGCCTTGCAGAGGCCAGGGTGTTGCTGCCCCAGTAGGTCAGTGCCCTGGGCAGTTCTGGGATTGGAGAGCTCCCTAGACGGGAGGGAGTCCTGTGGGACCGGAGGCATTTGAAGGAGACCCTGCAGGGAGAGGGGGAGGGTAACTGGGGGAGGAACTAGTGTGAACAGAGGGTGGGGTCCCGGGGTCCTGGGGGAATTCTGGTGGTGCTGTCAGAGGAAGACATGGCCAAGGGAGGTGGGCTGGGCTGGGTGGTCCTCAGGGGCTGGCTGCTTGCTTGTCTCCACTTGGGGTTCAGAGTTTGGATCTGTTTTAGCTTTTCCCATGAGGCCAAGAGGCTCCGGTGGCCCCGGGAGGTGTGGGGGAAGGTCCAGTTGTCCCGGGGCTGGGAGGTGAGAATCTGGGCAGGAAGCAGAGAGGAGGCTGGTGGCCCGGGTGGGGAGGCTGGAAGTGAGGGTGGGAGAGGAGACTGGGGCACTGGGGTGGGGGCCACCTTGGGCACACCAAGCTCAGGCCCGAGGGGAGTCCTCCCCTCCCCGTGGCCTTTCCCTCCTTCTGGGCCACAGCACCCTTAGATGCATGTGAGGACCCTCTGGATCAAGCCCAGGACCAGGGCCTCTGGAGAGGCTGGGGACAGAAGGCCTGGTTCCAACTGTGCTTAGCTTCTCTGAGGACCAGTCCTGTGCGGAACCCTCCGCGGACCGCCGCTGGCGGGGAGGCGGGGCTTCACATCCGTGCTGCCCTCAGACAGGGGCTGCGTGGACAGAGGGTGACCGAGTGGGCGAGCGGCTGGACAGGGGTAAAGAAAGGCCAGGGCGCAGACGCGGGTGGCGCGGGTGCAATTTTGCAGACAGAAAACTGAGACCCAGGCGGGGGCGCGGGTTGGGGAGGCCTGGGCCCACGACCAGGGGGGCAGGGCTGGGCTGGGCCCCGGCCTCCTGACGCCTGCCCCTCGCTTTGCCGCAGCCCCGAGCCATGATGAAGACCTTGTCCAGCGGGAACTGCACGCTGAGCGTGCCCGCCAAGAACTCCTACCGCATGGTGGTGCTGGGCGCCTCCAGGGTGGGCAAGAGCTCCATCGTCTCCCGCTTCCTCAATGGCCGCTTCGAGGACCAGTACACCCCCACCATCGAGGACTTCCACCGCAAGGTCTACAACATCCGCGGCGACATGTACCAGCTGGACATCCTGGATACCTCTGGCAACCACCCCTTCCCCGCCATGCGGAGGCTGTCCATCCTCACAGGTGAGACCGCGGGTGGTGCGGCGGGTGGCAGCGCCATGCCGGGAGCTGACTGGACTGGGGATCTTCCTGCCCAGGGGACAGAGCTGTGTCAAGCTGCCACCTCCCCGCTCAGGGAGTAGACCCGGCAGAGCCTTGGGGACCACATCTGGGCTCAGGTTCCTGACCTTTCAGGCCTTTGCCACTTCCCCAGGGGTCAGGGCAGGACCCAGGCAGCTGTCAGGCAAAAGGAAGGGACCCTGTAGTAACAACCAGGTGGTGAGGGCAGCAGCTCCACGCATGGGAGCCGTGGGCAGGGCGTGATCCTCGCAGCTAAATTCCAGACAAGCGCTTGCCTCCGCTCACAGGGAAACAAGGCTGAGAGGTTAAGTGACTTGTTCCAGGTGGCTGGCTGGGCTGGCTGGCTCTCCTTTACCACCGGGGCGGAGGTGCAGGGGGAGCTCCTGCAGATGTCCCCTTGGCCAGCACATCAAGCAGCTGAGAGGGCAGGTCCAGAGGCAGCCTGGGGCCCAGTCCTGGTTCCACTGCTTCCTGGTTTGGGCCTGTGGGGCAAGTGACTTTATCTCTCTGTGCCTCTGTTTTCTCTTCTGGAAACTGGGATCACGTGCACACCCGGCTCAAAGGTCCCGTGAGAATTAAATGAGTTAATACGTGTAAAGTGCTTGGTGAGCAGACATTAAGTGCTCAATAAATGCTGGGCTTTAAAATTGATGTTCCTAGTGTGCCCAATACGGTTACACTGTCATGTCCCACCGTGTCCCTCCCTTTGCTGGGCAGAGGGGAGGGTGTGATCAAGGGACTCCAGGTAGCACTGAAATAGCATTACAACTGAGAGCCTGCTGCTCGGGGAGCCATGTCCTGCCCACCTCTTTCCACACCTGACCAGGGCGGAGGCTCATAGGTGACCCAAGGTGAGTGCCCCGGGCATGTGGCTTCCTCCTCCAGGCCTCCTTGCTGATCCTCTGACCTAGGTTGCTCCCAGACCCCCACCTCACCCATATTCTAGAGAGGGAGCACGTAGACGGGGGCCCTGGGTGGCCCTGGGTTCAGATCCTGGCTCGGCCTTTGGTTGGCAGTTAGATGTGTGGCCTTCTGGCGTCTCACCCTCCCTGCAGGCATGACCTCAGTCCCCTGTGTGACCGTGAGCATAGAAAGAAAGCACAGGGGCCTCCTTCAGCCCAGCGGGTGTCACTGGCGTCTGCTTTTCCAGTCTTGGGGAGGGCTCTGGGGACGGGTATCACAGGGAGGTGCGGGGAGACACAGGGAAGGACCGAGTGTGTTTTCAGTTAGTTTCCAGTTACACAGACGCACCTCCATCCCACGCTACAGAGAGGACGGGGCCGGGGACCGAGTCCCCATCAGGGCCGCTGCGTCCCCCCGTGGCTGCCCCCTCAGTCTAGGGTGACTCCTCCAGTCCCTCCATGAGCACATTGGCATTCAGATGCGTGTTCCTGCGGCCTCCAGCGCCCTGGTGTGTCTGTGCTGCGCGGGCGTGCGCGGGCGCTCTGAGCACATCTGCTGCGGTGCTTTGTTCCCTCTCCAGCCCGTGCCTCGTTTTCCGACCTGGGGCTGGTGTGCAGGGAATTCTGGAAGCCATTAATCCCGCTGCCGGCTCTCTCTCCAGCTGCTGGCTCTCTCTCCAGCTGCCGCCCTGTCGGGCTTTTGGTGCTTGGCGTCCGTGTCGCGTTTAAAAATGTCAGGCTGCCGCGTCCTCGGGGGCTGAGATGAGCCTGATGGGACGGGCTGGCTGCCAGGGCAGAAGCGGTGGGTGGGCTGGGGCTGCCTTGCTGGTGCCCTTCAAAACATTGAGGTCCTTCACAGGCCCCACCTGGGCCCAGCCAGCCTTGTGGCCAGCACTGAGTGCAGGCCCCACCTGGGATGGAGTCCCGTGCCCCTGATCCCCCTGTTCAGAGCACACTGCAGCCAGACGCTGTTCTGAACATGACATGCTCAATTATAGGGGACCAGTGGGCCCTGGGCCCAGAGGGAGAAGGTGGTGGTTCCGCCAGAAGCTGGGCTTGTCCATCTCCTCCCGAGGATGAGTCCCAGGGCCACCTCCTCTGAGCCTGTTCCCTCGCCTGTGAGACAGGGACTCTGAGTCTAAGCGAAAGTGAGAAGAAGCCTGGAGAATGAGATGGTGACCGTCATAGGAACTGTGACCTGGGCAGGAGCGTGGAGGTGCTGGCCACACACTTGCCGCCCCCTCCCGCTTCCAGTCACTGTTCAGAGTCACTGTTTTAAGTGATGCCGAGAGTTGTAATAGAGGAAACAAGGGCCTTGGAGGTAATGTTCACCTGCTCATTTCATGGTTTATTCAAGAAGAGAGAGCACCTACTGTGTGCCAGGCGTGGGCCAGACGAGGACAGAATCGGGTTGCAATCCTGGCTTGGCATTTAAGCTGTGTGACCTTGGACAGGTTGCTTGCCCTTTCTGAGCTTGGTTTGCTCACCTGTAACAGGAAAGTAATGAAATCTCCCTCACGGAGGTGCTGTGAGAAGTTAGGGAGCAGCCAACAGGGAGCTCGAAGAGCTGCCTGTCCTTGTCATCACTGACATTCGAGAAGGCTGAGTGCGTGCCACCTGCATTCATTATCTCCAGGAACTCTCAAGATAACCCAGTAGGTTGTCCAGGTAGGAAACTGAGCTGGAGAGTCGCAGGCCACCCCAGGCCAGGTGTAAGCAGAGGAGGAGCATGCGCACCTGGGGCCCTTGGTGCCAGCATCTGGACCTTAACTATGGCCACGGGTGTTTGCTGAGCTCCTGCTGCGTGTCCCGGGGACATGCACTGAGCAGGACAGGCAGGACTCGACTCTCCTGAAATCTGAGAGCATCCTTGAAATTGCTAACACTCTACAGTCCCCTCAAGTGCTCAGGTCCCCTGCCTCCAGCCCTGCAGTCACGTTCAGATGGGGAGAGTAACAGCCGCTACCCCAGAGCCGCGGGGGTTCCCTCACTCTGCGGGGGAGCGGCTGGGAGGGCGCGCGCGCTCACGCCTCGCTCTCTCCCGCAGGCGACGTCTTCATCCTGGTCTTCAGCCTGGACAACCGGGAGTCCTTCGACGAGGTCAAGCGCCTCCAAAAGCAGATCCTGGAGGTCAAGTCCTGCCTGAAGAATAAGACCAAGGAGGCGGCCGAGCTGCCCATGGTCATCTGCGGCAACAAGAACGACCACGGCGAGCTGTGCCGCCAGGTGCCCGCCACCGAGGCCGAGCTGCTGGTGTCGGGCGACGAGAACTGTGCCTACTTCGAGGTGTCGGCCAAGAAGAACACCAACGTGGACGAGATGTTCTACGTGCTCTTCAGCATGGCCAAGCTGCCCCACGAGATGAGCCCCGCGCTGCACCGCAAGATCTCGGTGCAGCACGGCGACGCCTTCCACCCCCGGCCCTTCTGCATGCGCCGCGTCAAGGACACGGGCGCCTACGGCATGGTGTCGCCCTTCGCCCGCCGCCCCAGCGTCAACAGTGACCTCAAGTACATCAAGGCCAAGGTCCTTCGGGAGGGCCAGGCCCGCGAGAGGGACAAGTGCACCATCCAGTGAGAGGGAGGGACCCAGGGGAGGGGCTCGGGCAGTGCCTTAAGGGAGGTGGCCCCAGACGCCCGCTGCGGTGTCCCCAAGAGCTCAGCAGCATCGTGTTCAAAGACCTTTGGCACCAGCCCGAGGCCCAGGCGCCGGGCCCTGAGCATTCTGCCCTCGCCACTTCCCTCTTGTCCGTGGCTTCCCCGGACTTCGGCTGCTCCGTGGGAAGACCAACATATCCCTGGGGACAGGGGCCAACCAGGAGCTGTCAGGACCGATGCAGGCCCTGAGTTGGAGCCTTCCGGTCGCTGGGTTGGAAGACAAGCTGATGCTAGAGGTCGGGAGCCTCCGAGGACAAGTTGCGGACTGAGAGTCCAACAGCTGGACAGGAGCGGCTTCCGGCAGGGGGACCCTGGCGGCCATGTCCACCCACCTGCTGCTGCCGGATGTCGAGCCAGTGTGTGTGTGTGGGGGGGGGGAGGGGCGGCGCGCCCACCAGGCCACGCCCTCCCAGGCCACGCCCACCAGCCCACCCAGGCCACGCCCACATGAGCCACGCCCTTGGGGCTGCGGTCTGACCCCCGTGGCTTCCTTTGCAGCTCGTGCTGTGTTAGTGGTAGACAGGGAAGCCTCGCCACCCGTCCTTGCCTAGGGCCCCAACTTCAGATTCCCTGCCTCCTCTGGGGACACCTTCCTCTCATGCTCCCCGACAGGGTCCCGTGGTCTGTCTGCACGTAACCATTGGCCTGTAAGGGAGCGGAGCGCGCTGTTCCCAGACACTTGCAGGCCTCTGGGCAGGCAGGCGGCCACTGAGACAGGAGGGGAAGGTGACGTGGCCCAGGCCCGCCCTGCCTCCTAGCTAGATCAGGGCAGAGCTCTGTCGCAGGGAGCGGGCTGTCCTCTACTCTGTTCATTCCTGGAGCATTTACTGAGCACCTACTGAGTGCTAGGAAACAGAGAGGGTGAGGGGCTCACATCCCCAGCTCTGGCCTCTGTCCACCTCGATGCCTCAAAAGGAGGGGCAGCTGAGGTCAGAGCAGAGCCTGGGAGGGGGCAGGAGAAAGGCTCCTGCGGGCCTCTCCTGGTGCCCAGGCCACAGGTCTGAACTGGGAGCCCCAAGGCACTAACCACTGAGCCGCACCTCCAGCCCTTTTTATTTTTTTATTTAAGAGAAAGGGTCTCACTAAGTTGCTTAGGGCCTTGCTAAGTTGCTGAGGCTGGCTTTGAAATTGAGATCCTCCTGCCTCAGCCTCCTGAGTCACTGGGATTATGGGCGGGCACCACCAGGCCCAGCTGTCAACAGATACAGTTTACGTTCTAATCTCCTGAAAAATATTGAAGTTTAAGGTCACAGGAAACCACAATAGTCACTGAGTGAGTTTTCGGAGGCCCAGGAAGGTAAGCCCCATCCGTGCCCAGGTCACCCAGTCAAAGTGGCAGAAGCAGGACTAGCTCTGGCCCTTTCGCCCCCTCGCTCGATGCTTCTTCAGGGATCTGGGGCGTCTGACCCCTGTTGCCCCGGGAGGTCCCTGTGGGCAGTGTGGACATGTGCCCACAGGTGAATGCAGACGCCCCCGGCCCCGGCTCCGCACACCTGGCCCCCGCCTGCGTCTTGTCCCCGCCCGCCATCAGTGCAGCAGCTCTTCCCCCGCTCTGTCTCCTGGCTGTCCACCCTCCCAGTCAGAACCCTCGGAGCAGACCAGCCACCTCTCCACAGGCGTGTGGGGCCTGGTCTCACCCTGTCACCCTCACTGTCCCGGACCTCTTCGTTCACTATCAATTAAAGTGGATTTGTTACGAAGCTGTGTCCTTGCATTTCCTGTGCTTAAAGAAGAGGTGGTCTGTCCCCCACCAACGCCAGCCCCTCCTCCCCGGGTCACCTACTGGTGCCTCACCCAGCGTGTGGTGCCGAGTGGTCTTCAAGTTTAAACTGGGGAGGGGACAGTAAAACCCACCTGTGCATGGGATGTGCGTGTGTGTGTGTGTGTGTGCATGGAATGGTCATGTCCCCCTGGGGTGGCCAGTGAGGCCCACAGCTACCGGGAGGCTGAGGAAGGAGGATCCCTTAACAACATAGAAAGAGCACGTTTCCAAAAAGAAAGGAAACGTGAGATGGAGATGTCCTCCCGCGCACAGGGCCCCCCAACACAGTTCCTCAGCCTCACCTCAATCATGGCCACCCCTGGAGGTCAGCTCGTGCGCTCCAGGACGGGAACTTCCCAAACAGCACTCAATAGACTTGGGACAAACAGAGTGAGCCTCTGTGACATGAGACAGGAAAGTGGAGGCCGAGAGAAGGTCCTGGTCCAAAATGCTACCAAATGTGCCTCTTGGCCCCGAGGGGTCCTCCTTGGGGGGGGTGGGGGGGTGGAGACGGCCACTGGGTGCTGGCTGGGTGACCTGCCGTGTCTGGCTTCCCAAGCCACCTCTGCCATCCAGCTCCTCGAGACACCCACTCCTCACAGCGCTGCATTGGCAGTGAGGATCGAGGTTCAGAGACCTCAATATCTTGCCCAAAGTGGCCCAGCTGAAGGGGCCGTTGGAGGTGCAGGACCAGAAGCTGTCTCACCTCAGAGTGGGGAGGAAAGGATTTTGCATCGGGAACGAGACCGCTCTGCTGTGATGGGCAGACGCCACCGAGCATGACCAGGCGCGAGCCCTGAACACACTCCCGTCCCTGGCCACGGGCCTCACCACCCAGTGGAGGGGTCACGACCCTCAGGACACACAGAACAAGAGGGGTCAGGCTGAGGACGAGGCGGGCCAGGCAAGCCACGGAGCTGGGGGAGGGACAGCCGCTGCTCCTGGATCCCGGCTCCCTCCGATCCTGAGCCCACGGCAGCCACGGAAGGTCTGGGTGGGAGGCAAGTCCTTTGGATGCGCTCTAGGTCCTGCCTGTTGTAACCGTGAACTGTGGCCGTGGCCCCCTCCCCCGTCCCAGCTGAGACACAGGAAGGGCTGGTGCCCCGCAGGCCCTCCGGGTGCCCTGTCGGAGGCCCCGCTGCCTCCCTGCCTCCGTGCAGATAAGTCGCGTCCTCTCCCGGCCTCTGGTTCTTTGTCTGTGAAAGGGACGTGGGCAGGGGGCGCGGGCAGGGGGCGTGGGCAGGCGGCGTGGGCAGGGGGCGGCTGGCCCAGACGCACAGGGATGGCCTCCCGCGGCCCAGACCTTCTGCAAGAAGGAGCTGGTCATCCCGCTGCACCACCCGGCATCATGGTCTCACAACAACCCTGCCCCACAGCTCTGGCCCTGGACTGGGCTGAGGACAAGGAGAAAGAGTTCCCTGGCCAGGTCTTCCCGGCCCTGGGGGGGGTGGACTCAGATGTCAGGAGAGTTCCCCTCCCGGTGAGACCTTTCCAGGATAAGCCCAGTCCCAGCCTGGGAAGGCAACATCGCCCGGGAATGTGAACTCCAAGTGCTTGTTGTGTTCCGCCTCCCTGAACCTGTCACTCACTCCAGAGAAAAACTGGAGTCTGCGTCACAGCTTGGTGGGGGGTGCCTGCCAGCCTCTCGGCCTCAACGGCTGCCAGGAATGGGGGAAAGAAGGGAGCTGACCTTGGCTGAAGACCCACTATGCACCAAACACTGTGCTGGGCCTGTGACGTTGGATTCTCTTGGCAAAGCTACGTGGAAGGATTATAAATCCTTTTTAGATACGAGGGGGCAGAGGCTCAGATAGGTAGAGTCACTTGTCCAAGGTTGCACAGCAAATAAGCAGGAGAAAGCTGGGCTAGAATCCATGTCTGATTCCTAAGCAGGTTTGGTCTCCAGCGCTTTCATAACCGAGCCTGCTGGGGGGCTGCTCTCGGGAGGGAGAGGCTGGCGTGGGCACTCTGCTCCACCTGGTCATTCAGCACCCAGGATTCTTCCACCTTCGGGCTCCTCTGTCTCTAGGATGTTGTCACCTTGGCATAGGTATCGGGAGAGAGGGAGGGGAGGCACACCTCCCATTGTCTCATCCCTTCTGCACACGTCCCCAGGACCCAGGTGAGTGGCGTGCCAACCTGACCAAAGGGCTGAGAAACGTGGTCCCCTGCTAGGCGGCCCCAAGACCAGGGGTGACTTCGCTGTGGCCAGACCTGGCTGGCTAGCTGCTGCCTCCACCCTGCCCCGAGGCAGCGGGCCCAGCGTCAGGACACCAGGACACCGTGTCCACCGTGTCCCTTCTGACCTCACCCAGGCTGCGGGCAGCAGGCGCAACCGGAGAGCAGCTCCCGTCTCCCGGGCTCCCTGAAATGGCTCAGGGGCTCCTGTTGCCTCATCCCTAAGTGAAGCATGGACCCCCCACATCTCTTATCCCTCACGGTGACAGGGACCCCCCAGGCGCTCCCAGTGGCAAATACCAGCTCAACCAAACATCCTGGGCCCACGTGACCCCGCATTTCGGTCTTCATGGGGGGGGCTTCCTCTGCGGCTGGTGGCTACTGCACCACCCGGGGGAGAGGGGGCTCCTGGGTCCCTCTAGCGGCTTCCGGTTTCCCTCCCCCCAATTCTTGGGGGTGCTCTGGGGCGCAGGGGAAGAGGCCAGCAGAGCGGGGAAGTTCTTCCTGCCCGGTGGCCGTGCCCTGCGGGGAGGGCAAGGCAGACGCCTGAAGATGGCGTGGACCTGGATCGAGGGTGACTCCGCAGCTCCGCAGAGGCCACTGCCGCCCTGGGGGTCTCTTGGCTGTGGGGGCCTGTGTGGCTCTTTGTGGGGGCTGCTCAGCCCTTCTGTCCCTCTCGATGCCCTCGGACTCTATGACCCTCCTGATGTCCTCATGGCCAGGGCCTAGGGCATCACCGTGCCAGCCTCTGTCCAGTGGTCCCACGTCTGGGCAAAGCGAGATTCACGCTCCTGCCCACTCGACTCCGGGGGCTAAGTCACTGTGGGCTCCGTTGGAACTTGAGCTCCGACCCAGCCTGCCTGTCCCCCATTAGACACTTGGCCCCAGAGCCCCTTGCTGCAGGGACACAAGCCAAGCCCTCAAGCCGGAGCCACAGGATGACATTCTCCGCACGCTATGCTGCCCTCCACGCACTGTACCTTGCCCGCCTGTGTCTCTGACAAAGGGGGGCTGCAGGCTTGGGGGGCCATGCTCCTGGTGTGGCACCTGGCTTTGGAATCAGCCTCGTTAAAGTCTCAGCCAAAATGAAGGGGCCAGGGTCTGGGTCATCTGCCAGATCAAAGGGGCCTAGAAGATGGCACTCATGGAGGTCCCCAGCCTCCCCTTGGAAATAGAATGTGTGAATATTGAACCAACCCAGGTGCCCAGGAATATGCCCTTATGAGAGAGAGAATGCATTTTAACTGCTAATAATATGGATCCTGATCATAGGCTGCCTGGGTCCAAATCTCAGTTACTTTGTAACAGTCAGCAATGGCTGCAGAGATGCTGTGTAACAAACCACCCCAGAATTCAGTAGCCCATGACCATAGCATTTCTGCTGGGCTCATGGGTCTCTAGGTCCAGGAGAGTTTGAGTTGTCTAGACTAGGATGCCCTCATCTTTATTTAAAATGTTGACATCTTGTGTATTTTGGATTTTTTTACTTTAATTTTTATTTTGAAAATATTATTTGGCTCTATGACTGAGGACTTTTTTTTTCATCTTTTTAAACTGTGTGCCACAGCAGTGGTCTCTCTTGCCTGGCCTAATCCCAGGCGGCTCCTCTCTGTCTTCTTTATGACTCAGTTTCAACTTTCCCGTAAAGTTAAGGATGATAACTATCACCTATTGGCCAGTCATGAAGAGGAAATGGACTAATACTCAGCGTGTAACCACAATGCCTGGCACGTCATTGGTGCCAGCTGGTGAGACGCTGCTGGCCACCCTAGGGACGGGCAGTGACCCTGTCCTGGCCAGCACGGTGCTGACCGTGAGGCTCTTGTCAGGCAGCCTGGGACACACAGCTTTCTCTGTGCCTCGGTTTCTTCATGATGCCGGAATATCGTGAGGACCACCAGGGAGGTGTCCAGGAAGCCCCTGGGGAGTCCATGATCTGGGCAGAGGCTGGTCACGGTGATCCACCCAGAGGTGGGCCTGGCCCCCTCCCCTGGACGGCTGACCGCTCACTGCCTCTGCCCAGAGCATGCTGGGGAGCTGCCCTAGGCGTCTAAGGCCCAGTCGTGAAAGGCCACGTGTGCGGCATGGCCAGGTTCTCTTGGAGTGTCCCCTGGCCTTCAGGGCACTCCCTCTGAGAATCCAGCTGTGGACCTGCGAGAAGCCTGGTCCCTGCTCAAGGCCACTATGGGCTCCATCAGTCCCAGCTGTGCCCAGCCCAGAGGCCAGGCAGGTGAACTCTGGGGCAGCCTTCAGACACCGTGGAACAGGGGTCACACCCAAGTGGTGGCCACGGAGCCTGAGAGCAGGAAGAAGTCATTGTTTGATGGCACGACACTTGGGGTGGATGGTCAGGTAGCAGGAGAGGCTCAGAATAGGCACCGAACTCCTCCTCACGTCAGGGTCTCAGGTCACAGTAGTAAATCAGACAGTCCCTGCTCCACGAAGCACCAACAAGAGCCCCCAGCAGTCACATGTGACCTACTGAGCCACATGGCACATGAGGGTCTTGGACTCAGAGGGCCTCTCAGCCGGCGTGGGTGAGGTCCTGCACTGGGCTCTGCAGGACAGGATGCTGGAGTTGAATCTAAGATCTCAGTAAAGGCTAACCAGGGGAACCAGGGAGTAGATTCTTAGTGGAGTGTGCAGAGGATTAGAGGTGAGCGAGTGGTTGTCGGAACTCAGAGCAGCTCGGGCACAGAAAGTGAACAGCTGCTGTTCCTGGAAACGTGCTGTATCCCAGCGGCCCCAGGGCTTTGGCACGGCTATTCTCTCTTCCTGGAATGTGCTGTCTCCAGAGACCCTGCGGGTTCACTTGCCGACTTCATTCATGTCTTGGCTCGGATGTCACCTACTCAGAGACACCTCCCCGACCTCTCTGTGTCAGGTCTCCCCCCACCATCCCCTTCCCTGAACTTCTCCTTCCTGGTAGCAGGTATCCACAGGGCTTCGTGACCCGTGTCACCTGATGTCTTCTGCTGGAGTGTGGACTGCAGAAGGCCCGGATCCTCCAGCTGAGCACGGGGCCTGGCGCACAGTGGGTCTTCCTTACCAGGCGAGGCGGCCGGGCGCCTTCTGGAGCCCACTGTCCACAGGGCGTGGGTGGGGCGGGCGGGCAGGAGGGAGGCCTGCGCTGGTCCTGGTGGAGCCAACGCACGAGGCGGCCTCTCCTGGCCAGGAGGAGGCGGTGGCCGAGGGGTGGAAAGGAGAACTGGGCTCCAGGTGTGGGAGTCACCCTAGGTGGGAGTGAAAGGTGGGCGCCCGTGATGCCCCAGGACAGGGTGCTGGCTGGAAGCCCTGCGGGGGGCAAAGGTGGGAGGAGCCGAGGGCCTTCCCAGGGTGTGGCGTTCGGGGCACCCATAGGACCTGCAGGGGCAGCTGCCTCCAGGAGGCTGGTGCGTGGGTCGGAGGCTCAGGAGAGGAGTCTGTCTTCGGCCTGGGCCTGCGGGTTCCGCGAGCCATGAGAGGGGGTCGTGAGCGGAGCAGCCAGGACCCCATGGGTGGGGGGCCAAGTGGACTCAGGGGAGGACGGCAGGCCAGGCGGCAGGAGCCGAGAAGGGGCAGAGGAGGCAGGGAGGCCGAGGAGGATGCAAGTTTCCCAGGGTCAGAGGCTGCCTGGAGCTGCTGGCGGGTGTCACCCAGGCTCAGGAGCCAAGGCCACTGGAGACCTGGAGCCAAGGTCAGGAGGCCCCACGGCTCTTTATGAGACTCTTAGTTGGCGTGGTCCTGGGCACGGAAGAGCAGCGGGGGGTGAAACAGGGGGAGGGGAGTCCTGAGCCTTCGCTGTCAGGATGCCCTCACCCCCAAGGCACGGCGGTGACCTGCTGAGGTGCCTTGGGAAAGGCGGGGGAGAGACGGGGGGTGACAGGAGGACTGGGGCGTCCGAGCTGTGGCCAGGACGGATCCAGGGCAGCGGCTGGGTTTCCAGGGAGAGCCAGACGCTTTGAGAAGAAGCAGGCGGCAGCTGAGCCGGGCAGGAGCCTCGGGAAGCTTCAAGGGCATTGCTGCTGGGGACAGGAGCCGGTCCCCAGAGAGGACAGTCGCAGCTTTCTAATGTTTTATAAGAAATTAAACAAAGGCCAGATCACTTTTATCCAAAACTGAGAAAAGAGCTCTCCAGGGGCCCGGAGCAGGGTGGCATTCACAGGGACGTCTGAAAGGAAGGAGCCTGTGACACTGACCTCCAGAGCTGTGCCTGGGGGCCCGGGTGCTGGGGCCAGGGTGCCAGGGCTCTCCTAGAACCTGGGGCAGCCGGGGACAGGCGCACCCTGCGGTTCCAAGTTCTTGCTGACAAGGGCTGGGAAGATTTCTCAGGGGAGGTGACCGCTTAGCTGCCTCTTTGGGATTTGCAGAATTTTACCAGGAAGCACTTCCTGGCGGTGGGGAACCTCATCATTTAATATAAGCATCATTTTACTTAATAGGAGCCATTACACTATTTTTATTAATAGTTTTTACGCATTTATAATTTTAACTGCCACCAACATCCCCCATTTTTTTTTTTATCTGATACAGTTACTGCAGGTCCAAGAAATCAGACGAGACCTGTAAGAATCAGGGATACTGTCTCTGCCACCAACTCTGGCCCTCAAAAGGAGACGGGAGCAGTGGAAGGTGAAGCTACTCTCTTGGACACTTGGTGACTCAGGCAGGCCCAGGCCACCTCCACAGTACCAGTGTGTCCCTCGCTCCCAGAAGCCTGCAGGGATGCAGTGTGCCATGGTACAGACGGGGGCCACCAGGCCACTGCTGCCCTGCTCTCCTCTGACAGCTACGTGTCACAGGGTCCCCTGGAGTCACAGACCTGAGCCAGGGCCACGCGCTCTTAACCCACTCCCGGGCTCCTTTTTCTGACTAAAGACCAGTCAATTCTCAGTCACCCCATTTTTCCATTGTTGGCACAGCCGGGGGGACTCTCTAGAGGCCATTTTCCAGAAAGACACTGCTCACCTCTGGCTGGTCAGCCGGGCTCCCCACGGCTCAGCGCCGCCCGGACATTTTTGCCCCAGGAAAATGATCAATTCTCCCGGCCGATGGCCGATCAAAGCCGCGTGTTAAATCCCCGAGGGCCGAGGATTTCCTGGGTTTTTCAATCCCCTTCTTCTCCCAGTTGCACCTTTAAGTCACCTGAAGTTCCACACGTGCACACACGCATGCACGCACCATAAACACACAGCCCATGCACTTGCACACACATGAACACACACGTCACACAGACACATATGCAAGCATGGGTCCTATAAATGTGTGTGTGGCTCACACCCATGCTCACACGTGAACACATGCACACAGGGGGTGCACACGGGCACGAACATCCAGCACAAACCCACAACACACAACGCCACACGTGCACGCAGCCATGAGCGCACAAATGCAGACCTACGGACACACGCACGCACACGCACACACATGCAGACCCGCAGAAGCGCGGCGGGCACACGCTGTGCCTGGAACAAGTGGGGGGGGAGACGCATCACCCCCTCCCTCCCGTGCAGAGGACGTCTCTGCCTTGGCACCAACGTCTGTTTTGGTATCTTGTGTGGTTTTTTTGGATCATAAGGACATGGGACTGAAACCAAGTCCCCAGCTTTCACAGATAGGAAATGAGGTCTCTGGCAGCCAGTCTGGGGAGCCAGCAGGAGGAGGGGAGCCTCTGGGGGGCTCATTACATCTGCAGCACCCACCTCCGCCCCTGCGAGGAGGCAGCACCCGCTGGGAAGCTGAGCACCTGCCTCTGGCCCCGGCTGTGTGTGCTTGTCCACTTGCTCCTGTCTCTGGTCCTTCCAGCTCGGGCACTGTGAGGTTAGTTAGCCCATCTGGCGGGTGAACTGGGGCGGGGGGTTCAGAGAACTTTCCTGGGGGGCCGCGCCCCCATGCTGTGGCTTCTTCCCCCGGCTTGGGGCTTCTCTACCTGAACTGTGTGCCAACCACCCGGGACAGGTCGGTTCCGACCGGCACAGTGGGCCTGGTGTGGACCTGGATCTTTCCCACAGGCTCCCAGGCGAGGTGACGCTCCGGCCTGTGACTACACCCTGGCTGGAAAGTTCTGGAACTTTTAGAAGGCACGGTGAGGCTGAGGTTGGCTTTCTGCACTGTGCCCACTCGCCTGGCTGGGATGGGGCCTGGGAGGGCATCATCGAGCTGTGCCCCTTTCTCTTTGCCTCGGGGCACCCCAGTGCCACTGGCCTCCATTTTCTCAGCCACCTGGAGCTGAGGGGTCAGTGGGCCAGAGGGGACCCCATTCCAAAGCCTCAGATCTCCTCCCTACCGGGGGCCCCAATAGGTTTTCTCTCCTGTCTGAGCCTCAGTTTCCCCATCTGTGCAAAGGGGAGACGATGCATCCTGGGCCCGGGCAGCAGGTCAGAAGCACGGGCAGAGCCTGTGCACAGAACCCTGGCCCAGGTGCCCCTCAGAGTGTCCGTGTCACTGGACGGGTGAGGCACAGACGTGGAAGTGTTGGAACAGCTGGCCCTGCAGCGGTGAGTGCCTTGGTGGAGAACCACGGGTCTGGTGGTCATTGAAGGTCAGTGCCACACCAGCGTGTGGGCTGGTGGCCTGGTCTGCACTGATTGAGGGCTGGGGAACAGGTGACGGACACGCACAGAGAGGTCTCTGTGCATTGTCAGACGAGGGCACAGGTCCCCGTGGAGAGACACTCGGGATAAAGCCCCGCTGACACCTGAACTCCCCTCCTCTGCCTGGCAGTGGGGGGAGGCGGGTTTTAATTAGAGACTCAACCCCACACGTCAGTCACGGGGCCTCCCCGCCCACGCACCTCCCCCCCAGGGCTGGAAAGAGCATCTCGTGGGTGCCGGGGGGGGGGCGGAGGGATGCCCCAGATGCTGCTGAGCTTGGGGTTCACCTGGCATCATGGCGGGGGGACCCACCGGGCTGGAGCCCCTCGGCCGCCTCGGCAGAGCCCCGTGGAAGCCTGGAAAGGGCTCCTGCAGCCCGCGAGGTTTCCATAGCAACCTGCCTCTTCCCCGGGCTGACAATGGCCCTTTCACCAGGGGAGCCTTTTGGTGTCCGAGAAGCCCAGCCCGGAGCGGGTCGGCTGAGCCTGCGTGATCCCGAGGCTCTGCGGTGCCTGCTGGTAGCTGGGAGGCCATCCTTTTGCAAAGGGACGAGACCCCAGATGTGCAGGAGCAGATCTCCGTGTCCCCCGGGTGTTGGGGGTCCAGTCTCTGAGGACGAGAAAGCAGTCATTAGAACGGAGACAATCAGCAAGTCCCCCCCCATCCCTGGCAACAGAGAGTGGGGGCCCAGCACCTCCATCCTAGAGCCGCAGTACCCGGGGCTCAGATCCCGGCTCTGCCCCTGTGGCTGGGTCAGTGCCAGAGACCTGGTGGCTCCAAGCCTGTCTTCCCATCTGGGAGATGGGGATGCTCACACCACCCTCCTCTAAGACGCTCCCAAGGATCCCATGAGCCAGTGATGGCGGGCTGAGCGCAGGGCCAGGCCCCAGCAGGCCCTGGTCCCCTCGTGACTCACAGCGGGCGGTTCCAGGCCGTGAGGTGGCCCTGGGTGGGAGGCTCTGCCAGGCCCTCGGTCCCGGCTTGGCCTGCAGAATGTGGACTCATTCCCATGTCCAGCGCTCCTGTCCTCTACCAAGACCTCTTTGGGTAGGCACCAAAAAAGTATGGGAGGGGTGGGGTACTGGGTATGAACCCAGGGGTGCTCTACCGCCCACACACCCTCCCCGGGAGGGCTGGAGAGAGCATCTCTGGGGTGCCCGTGGGCGGAGGGCTGGCCCAAGGCATCACAGACGGGGGACCTCCAAGAAGGAGCCCTTGGCAGCCGCGTGGGAGGTTCCCCCGGAGCTGCCCGTTGTGTTTTTACACCCCCAGCCCCTTGTGGTTTTATTTTGAGACAGGGTCCCGAGAAGCTGCCGGCGATCCTCCTGCCTCGGCCTCCTGGGTGGCTGGGATGACAGGTGTGGGCCGCCAAGGCTCAGGCCTCAGACCTTTAGAAAACTCTAGAGGCAGGTAGAGGCTCGGCCAAAGTTAAGGACCAGCAGAGAGCCACCACCCTTGGCCCTGTGAGGCGTGGCTGGCCCGAGTCCCCAGGCCCCCAGAGCTCCTGAAGTCGGAGTGGAATGGGGGGCGTGCATCCCAATTTATCCTGCAAACACCCCGGAACTAGAGGAGGTGATGAGGACCACGGGAGCACCCGCAGCAAAGAGGGCGGCGCCCGGCCCAGCTGAGGCGGAAGGAGGCGGAGCCAGCAGGTGGGAGGCGGAGCCAGCAGGTGGGAGGCGGAGCCAGCAGGTGGGAGGCGGGAAGAGCCCGTGCCAGCCACAGGGCCCGAGGCGAGAGGCAGCCCTGGCACCTTCGAGCAACCCAAGGGTGGCTGCGTGGTTAACACGGGGTGAAGGAGGCGCCGGCCAGGCAGGGCCAGGTCCCAGCGATGCGCAGGCCGGGGGACTCCACCTGTATCTGAGCAGCACCAGGCGCCAATCGGTTTCAAGCACATTGATCAGATTTTCAATTTAGAAAACTCCTTCTAGCTGCTACAGTCGGGGGACAGACTGTCCCCCTCACGTGGCCCTGTCAGTCAACCCTAAGACAGATAAGGAGCCTGCCGCCCGCGGAGGCTGAGGCTCTGGTGGGAGTCAGGGCTAGTGGGCAACAGAGGCCAGCCTCCACCAAGCCTTCAGCCCAAGGCTGGTCCTCTCAACCCCTCTTCTGGCTGTGTCCATCTCTGTCCCTCTCATGGCTCCTGCTGTGTCCCCACCATCTCCTTCCAAACTCCAAACTCTCAAGAGACCAGCCGGTTAGTCCTCGTGAGATGACATCCTTTCCTGAAGCCACTGCAAGGATGGATCTCTAGTCTTTGGGGATCGGAGTGATTTTGAGAAGCTGCCAAGGGCCTGGGAAGCCTCACTTGGCAGGACGAAGCTGATGAGCTTATCGGTCCCCCAGCGCTGCATAACAAGCTGTCCTGAAACTTAGTGGCTTAGAACAACAAGGGCCATTGACCCTCACTGTCCGCATTGGGAACCCAGGAGCAGCCGAGCTGGGGTCTAGGCCTGGGTGTCCCCTCCTCTCAAGGCCGCAGTCCCCAGGTATCAAACAGAAGAGCTTGCACCAGACCCCGCTGGTCACCCTGGCCTGGTCACTCCCTGAGAGCTGGGTTGGCCCACTCTGGCTGGCAGCTCTTCCTCGGCACCCTCCTCCCCAGGGCCCAGCCCCCAGGGACCCGCAGGAGGTCGCCTGGACATTTTCTTTCCTGCTACAAAAACAAAACCCCACCTCTGGGCCCTTGATATTTCCCTGCCAGAAAATGCCAAGGAACCCAAGCCCGAGGGGAGGTCCGAGCAAGAGCCCCGAAGCAGCTTCAGCCCCAGCCCCTGCCCTGGGTGGGGCGCAGGCGAGGGGCCCCAGGACTGTTGGGGCCTGCTGTGCAGCAACAGGGGTACGCCACAGTCCTGCTGAGGGCCACTGGGGTGCGTCGCAGGTGAAGTCCAAGTGGGGACACTTGGGAAGGCTTCCTGGGGAGGTGAGGTAACAGTAGAGTTAAACTAGGGGAGAGGGCCACCCTTCGAGGACCTCGTCCAATTTTCCAAAGGAAGAGGGGGACAGGGCGACTGGGGGAACAGGGAAGTGTGGGGGAGGAGTTCTGTGGCACCTGTGCCAGCCCTGGGTGTGGTGGAACTGCGGGTCACGACTGTCACCCCAGGAGTTCTCAGAGAGGCCTCCCTGGGCTCATTCATATCCTGGCAGTCCAGCCAGAGTCCCTCGGAGGACCCGCCGCCCGCTTCCTGCCTGCTGCTGCAGGTGGTGGGTGTCCTGGGGATGGACGCCCACTGTCCTGCCTTCTCTGAGAGTCTGTCTTCTGTGAAGCAGTCAGTGCTGGGATGGATCGTTCCAGCCAAATGCTGAAAACAGCCCCAGTGTCTCTGAGCCACCCACCACCTGCCGGCGCACAGGCAAGAGCCTCTTCCTTGAGTCTCTCCGCCCTCAGTTCTTCCCAGGATGCGAAACAGATCATCTTCTCCCTAACCCAAATCCTCCACAGGCGTCCCCAGTTCCTCAGCCACAAACTGGCCTCTAGACACTCCAGCTCAAACCTTGCTGTGCCTTCAACTCACCGGGTTCCAGCAACCTCAGGACCTTTGCACCTGCTTTCCCCACCGTCTCTGCTTCCAGATATACACGTGGCTTTCTCTCTTGCTTTGTCCAGGTCTTTGCTTCAATCTCACCTATTCAAAGAGGGCTTTGTAGCCGCTCCATCCCAAATAACCCCTCTACAACTATTTATTCCTCCCCTCTGTTTTTTAATTCTCCCTAGCCCCCGTCACACTGTGTATACACACACTCCACCTGCCTACAAGGAAGATAGGAGCTATTAGGGGGAAAAGCGCATCTGCTCTGAAGGCACAGGTTATTTTTCTTGCGACCATCCCCTAAACGATACAGTGTGACAACTACTGTGTAGCGTTCCTTTGTATTAAATGTGATCTAGAGATGATCTGGAGTGTGCGAGAAGACTGTAAATACAGCACCGTTTTCTATAAGGCATTCCAGCATCAGGGGATTTGGGGATCCGTGGGGAGGGGTCTGGGAGGCAATCCCCCGTGGAGATCGAGGGCAACTCTATACGGCTTTAAAATCTATTATCTGTGTCTTTCCTGGGATGAAAACGTTGAAGTCTTGAGAGCCGATGGCCCAGGCGGCCGTAGGGAGAGGCGCCTGCAGGTCACGTTCCCGGGCTCAGCCACCCATCCGCTTCCTGATCTCTCTTCGGAGGCCTTGGTCTTCCTGTGTGGTGGGGGGGGGATATGAGATCATTGATTTGTTTATTTTTAATGCAACGTTTCCTCAGCAGCTTTAGGAAGACTTCCGGGGGACCCAGCAGATGAAGTGGGGTGGGGTGCTGAAGGTGGGAGTCGTGGAGCCCCGGCCACTTGAACTTCCTGCCGCCCACTCACTGTGGCCCACCGGGGTCCGAGAGGCTCTGGAAATCCCCAGAGTCTCTTGAGAATGGTTTAAAATCCACTCGGCCCGCCGTTCTCCTACACGGTAGTGAGCTGCACTCCTGAGGCTGGATCCTGGCAGGAGAAACGCCTGGGCAGCCCTGGACCTGACCCCAGCCTGGATGGGAGCTGCCGCAGCTGCTCACCCTGCTGCTGATGTGCAACACCAGCAACAAAGAAATGGCAAAACCACCGCAAGAAAAAGACCAGGGGATGCTTGTTATGCAGCACAACCTGGTGAAAACTGACTAATGCAGAATCCTTCTAGCTTTCATGTGACTGGACCAACTCTGGGAGGGGGAGTGGGCATTTCGTACAGAGTACAAAACATATATCTTCTGCTAACTTTTCAGCTGTCCTTTCTCCTTGTGATACCGCCCTGAAAATCCTACTCTTCCTGGCTCCACGTGTGTCCACCTACCCGTGCATTCAGAGGGTCACCTCAGGAAGATCCTTCTCTTTAGTAAACGTTAATGGTGTTCCTTCTCTGCCACGGCCGCTGAGAGGAAAGGACCCAGCCCTGTTTCCTGGCAATCTAAGGTATTCCACCCGGGGTTGGATGTGAGTAGGCCCCCATCAGCAGCACACCCCCAAAGCCCTCCTCGGCTCAGATTCAAAGAGCCACTCGTGGCGTACCCTGAGCGAGGCTGGGTGATTTCTGGGGTTGAAGCGTGCTTACTGCATCCACAAGAAGAGCCTTGGCAGCAGCGGAGCCTTCATCTGGCTCGCGGGCAGCTGAGCATCCCCACCGTCCTGTCTTGGCTGTCGAGACTGAGACTAAGTTTCACAAACATCATTTTGAAAAAGCGCCGCCGTGTGCCAGCGTGGGAGTCACCTCGGGATGCGGGGGGCCGTGGGGTGGTGTCGCTTTGCCTCTCTGAGCCTCAGCTTCTCCATTCACCACGTGGGCTGTGGGGACACAGTGGGCTGGGCCAGGTGACTCTCTGCCTGGGAGTCTCAGGTGTGTTCTGTCCGTGGCTGAGGGGAGGTGCCTGCTGTCCCCGGGGACAGGGGACTCAGTGAGGCAAACCTGGGCCTAGCTTCCTTCTTTCCTGCTCCCTGGAAGCCCAGGATTCCTCACCAAGTTCTGTGTCACCTCCCCGCACCCCACCTTTCTTCATCTGGCCTCACCTCCCGGCTCTCTGGACTCCCCAGTCCTTGCAGATTCTTGAACGTGCGAAGAGGTCTGCCCCCGCCCTGCCCTCTGCCCGGAGTGCCCTAGCTGGGGTCCATGGGGCTCCATCTCGGTGCTTTCAGGGCCCTGCTCAAGGGCTTACCCTGGAAGAGGGCCCCCCTCAGCCTGCGGCCCGCGGGCCCCTGGATCACCCCATCGCCATTTCCTTGGAACGAGTCCCCGTCACAGCCCGAGGACCCCCTACTGCAAGCGCTCGAGGCCGGGGGTGTTTGGGATTTCAGATTTTTCCAGATTTTGGAACATTGGCAGACACATGAGGAACCGTCCCAGGGAGGGGACCCAAATCTAGGCTTTCAATTCACTTTTGTGGTGCATGCACCTTGGACACGGAGCCTGAAGGGACTCTACACCACACTCTCAACGCATCTGCATCTCGACGGCAAAACGTCACACGAAGTCAGGCGACCTCGGTCGGTGCTCGGGAGGCCTCAGACTTTGGGGCATTTGGGATTTCACGTTTTCAGCTGAGGGCTGGACGCTCGGCCTGCCCGTCCCCTCCGGAACCCGCAAGGCGCGGTCCACTGCGCATCCCCAGCGCCGGGTCTGGCACACGGGAGGTGCCCACGGGTCTGAGGAGGGAGCAGCTGGGGGGCCCTGCTCCAGCCACGGGCTCAGCTTTGCCTGTCAGCCCGGGGGCGGAGACCTCACCCAGGGGCAGCTGCTACAGCCAGCAGCAGGCTCGGGAGGGGACCCATGATCAAGAGCAGGCCGAGGCCTGGCGTGGGAGAGGGGCCGTCCACTCCGCCTGCAGGATCCCGATGCCAGGAACCTGGGGTCCCTTCACCTGCCCAGTGCGACCTCCAGCCACCGCCGCTGCTGAACTCGTGCCCTGCGAGGATGCCCAAGGGTGTCCCTTCCCGTCTCAGCCCCGAGTCCCTCCCGGCCTCCAAGGGGATGGAGGCTGGGCGGGAACTGAGGGTGTCCCGAGGCCAGAGGTGGCACACGCGTGCTCTTTCTGTGTGACCTCCCCACGGGCCAAGGCGTCCTCAGGGTCAGGGCCATTGTCCACGCTGGATGGACCCCCGGAGCGAGGCCCGGGGATGGAGCTGGCCCTGGCTCGCCAAGCCGGAGGGTGACCCAGCAGCGGTCTCTGTTTCCGCCTTCAAGGCCCCGGGTGCCTGGGGGGCAGCCCAGCTCCTCGCGAGGGAAGGCTGTCACTCAGCCCTGAGCTGGGCCCCTCCTCCCTCCCACGCCACCTGCCTGTCACATGCACCTCAGGGAGCAGAGCCTGCGGGGGCGCCTCCCCCAGGGGCTGTGCAGGGAGCCCTGGGAGCCGCACCCTGTGGGAGGCGGGGGCAGGGTTCTGCACATGTTCAAGGGCCCCATGTGCACGTGCTGCTACCTCCGCGCCTGGGTCAGCAGCCCCACGGCAGGGGCTCCCAGGGAGAAGCCTCCAGCCTCAGCAATGGCAGTGGACCTTGGAGGTCAGCAGGAGCAGCCTCCCACATCCTCTGGCTCAGACAGCAGTGGAATCCAGACCCTTGTGTGCCAGATCGGCTGAGGGCGCAGCCAGGTCACCGTCCTTTAGAGCAGCATTGCGTCTGTTCCACACAAGGGCTCCCATGCCAGAGCACCTGGGTTAGAATCTCCTGGCGGGTGGACCCCAGACGTGTTCCTTTACCTCTCTGAGCCTCCATTTCCTCACCAACTTTAAGAGGTGGCATTTATTGAGCATTACTCAGTGACAGGCATGGTTCTAGGTGACAGTCTCTGTGACTGTGTTCAGTCCCCCACGTAACCCCAAGAAGCAGGTACTATTGCTATCCTGATTTAGAAACCAAGACACAGAGTGGCTGGTCACCTGCCCAAGGTCACACAGCTTTGGAAGTAGTAAGCCCCGATTTGAGCCAATACAACGGGGCTCCAGAATCCCTGAGCTCAGCCACTATGTGGCCTCCTGTCTGCGGAGGGGTTGCAACTTAAACAGGCTGTGCAGGCCGTGCGGGAGTGGCCACATGTGCCCCTGCGAAGGAGTAAGCCAGCAAGGTGGGCGCTGCCTGGCCAGCCCGAGCACCTCCGAGGAGTGAGTGATAAGTGAGATAAGGCGTGGGCCGTGCCCGGCAGCCTACATCAGTCCTGACCTTGACCGTGTGGGTGACAAAGCCCTGGGCTGCGGGTGCGGAAGGGCCCTTTGGTGGAAGGTCAGCAGAGACCTCCGTACAGTCCAGGTTCCTGCTCCTGAGCCCCCACCCCGACCCCGCTGGAACCGGGGCTCTGTCCCACCCTGTGGGTCCCGCGAGGAAGGGGGAGGGGAGGGCTGGTGGGGGTGTCCACGTGTCGCCCAGAGGAGCAAACCGAGGCGCCAGGTCGGGGGCAGGCTGGCCGCATGACTCTTCCCCCAAGGTTCCCCTGCTCCTGGCTCCTGGCGCTGCTTGTCCCTGACGCCAATAAGAAGCGGGGTCCCCAGGGCCACGCCCACGAGGCACGCGCTCACCCCAGACTGGTCGGGAGTGGAGGGTCGGGAGCGGGTCTGCGCCGGCGGAGCGTCCAAGGCCGGGTCAGAGCGGCGCCGGGTGCTCTCGCGCGGGTCTCCCTGAGGACACGGGGAGGAGGGAAGGAGCCTGGGTCCTGGCAGGCGACAGCGCCGCTGCGACCCCAGGCCCACGACTGAGGCCGCCACCTGCGTGGCCGACAGTCGCCCCGGGACGGTGGCCAGGCCTGGGAAGGGGCGGGCGCTCAGTAGCGCTGGGTAGAGCCGCGCGGGACAGGGCGGGCGGTGGCGCAGAGCCCTGGCGTCCACGTTTGCACAAGGACAGTTGCTCTTAGAGTTAAGCAGTTGACAACTGTCCATTGGAAGTTGTCCCCCGTCCTTCTCGTTTGTCAGTCGGAGACAGTTCACTGTGCAGATTAAAGGGGGACCGCAGGCGAGGGGCGGGCAGAGAGGCACCCTCTGGACTTGGTGGCATCGGTGTCGCCCACCCGCGGAGGCTCTGGTTCCCAGGCTGAGCTCCGAGGTGTGTTTGTGCTTGCGGGAGGCTGGGCTGAGGGCGGGAGGACAGGGGAGGAGGCTGGCAGAGCCGGTGGGAGGGCAGCCTGGAGGGAGCCCTCGTCCCCAGAGCACAGGGAGTGTCCGCGCACAGTGGAGAAGGACCCTCTATTGGAGAGGCCTTTAGCAAAGGGCGACCCAGAGCACTCCCCTGGGGACTCCCTGGATGTGACCCAGAAGAACAAAACGTCCTGTTCACCACCAGGGAGGACCTGCCCCAGCCCCCTCTCCAGCCCCTGTCCTCCGTGAAGCAGCCAGTCACATCAAGGGTCCCTTGGTGACACCTTACAACACTCTGATTCTCGGGTTTCCTGGAGCATTGGGAGGAGGGCAGGGCTGGGGGGGGCGGAGGGACGCTCCCTCTCCCAGGGCCTGCGGGGCTACTCAAGCTAGAGGGTCTGGTTGGCAACGAGGACACCCTGCAGCGACCCCCACTCCACTCCAGTGACAGCTGAGGTCCACCCAGGCCGCAGCAGACTGCAGGCTCCACCGCCCCCCACCCCCTCTCAGGTTTCCCCTAATGCCACCACAAGCCACTAACCCTGACCCCGGGTACACTCACTCTTTGGTGTTGCTCGGGCTTGCCAGGCAGCCCCCACCTTGCTGGCTTACTCCTTCGCAGGGACACATGTGGCCACTCCTGCACCTCTACGTAGCCTGCTTAAGTCGCGACCCCCAGGCCCTGCACCTGTGAGTTCCCAACATGCTCCCGAGTGTATTTTGTAAGTGGGCATGACCCGGTGCTGGGCACAGGGCTCGCTCATTGGCTCCGGGTGGTGCCCCATGAGACAGACACAGGTGGCTTCTAGTTTGCAGATGAGCAAGTGGGGGCTCAGGGAGGGGGTTTGCTCCGTGACCCACAGCACGGCTGGGACTAGAACGTGCCGGAGTCAGGTCCAGAGTCTCCCGTGAGAGCTCGCGAGTAGTAAGCAGAGTCCAGCGTGGCCTCTGCAGGACCTTGACCTTGGCCAGTCCTCTCTTCTCTCTGGGCCTCGGTTTCTTCGCCGGTAAACTGGGACAACAGCGGTCTTGTCTTGGCAGGGCTGCTGTGTGGGTCAAGGAGGCCACTGGGTGTGGACCCTCACAGGAGGCCGAGCAGGGGCCACCGGAAGCTGGGCAGGCGGTCCTCAGACAAGCCCAGAGCCCGGGCTTCCGGTAATCCAGGATCACCCCAGGGACCAGTGTGGTCGGGGATCCACCCCTCCAGTCTAGGCCCCTCCCCCTCCCAGCTCCACTGGACGCTGCCCCCCCCTCGCCCCCCTCCCCCCGGGAATTTCTCGCAGCTGTGGGGATGGGGCTGCCGCAGGGCGGGGACAGGAAGGGCTCAGAGTTTTCCCAGGCTGAAGGTCACGGAGGAGCTGCCCTCCCATCCCCTGCCGCAGCTGGACTGGGCTCCAGCGTGGCTTTCCCAGACCCCGCTGGCCCCTGTCTGCTGGACAAACACGAGGAGCCAGGGGGAGGGGAGGGCCTTTCCAAGAAGGCGGCTGGAGGCTGGGGCCTGGGGGTGCAGCCTCAGCTTCCTCACCTGGAAAATGGGTTCCCACTAGACAGCTTCACCAGGCTGCCCAGCACTAGAGGCCAGAAGAACAGACCAAGCAGCCCAGGGACCTGCCCAGAAGATGCCCCCGTCCCCGACTCCCCTGCGAGATGGAGGCAGGTCGCTCTCTGTGTCTGGCCTGGGCTAGCGGAGCTGGGAGATCCTAGAAGTCCCTCTCCACTGTCCTTCTGTCCTAGCGGGAGGAGGGAGGGGGCAGCACTGAGAAGATGCTGCCAGGAGCTTTCTGGCCATGTCTGAGTTTCCTGTGGCTGCTGCAGCCCCCGGCTACACACTCGGTAGCTTAAAATAGCCCGCGCTTGCCGGGCCTGTAATCCCAGGGATGGGGAGGCTGAGGCAGGAGGATGGCAAGTTTGAGGCCAGCCTCAGCAACTTAGCGAGGTCCTAAGCAACTTAGCAAGGCCCTGTCTTCAAATTGAAAAAAAATAAAAAGGGCTGGGGTGTGGCGCACCTGCCCTGGGTTCAATCTGCAGCACAAAAAATAAAAAATAGAAAAGCATGTACTTGTCATCCACAGCTCTGAAGCCCCAAAGTCCAAAATCAGGCTCGCTGGGCTGGGATGTCAGCTGGCCGGGTCGTCCTGGCCTTCCAAGATGGATATGGCTGTCACTCCCACACGTGGCCTGTTCTCCCTCTCCTCCTGCCGTCCCCTCTCTTCTGACACTCCTGATAGCCTCTTAAAGGGACCTGCACAGCACGTGCCACATGCCTGTCATCCTAGCGACTCAGGAAACCAAGGCAGGGGACCCCAAGCCCCAGGCCAGCAGGCGAGAGCCTATCTCAGAATTCTTAAAAATATAGACAGGGCCGGGGACTCAGTGACGGAGCACCCTGGGCTCCGTCCCCAGTGCCATAAACAAGGTGCTGTGATGACCCCAGGCCCCAGGCAGACGGTCCAGGGTGATGTCCTGGCTCAAGTTCGGCTCCCTCCCATCTGCACGGTAGTGAGGTCCAACACTCACGGGCAACTTGGGGTGTCAGGACCTTGGGGTCCCCTACGGGTCTCTTAGCAGCTGCCCCACTGTGGGGGGGCTGTTTCGGTCCCAGCTTCTGCACTTAGTGGCAGTGTGACCTTGGCAGGGATCCAACTTCTCTGGCCCTCAGGTGCCCTGTCCATCCTGAGAGATGGAGGCCAGGGTTGCGGGCGAGAAGGCCGGGCATGCTGGATACAGCGTGGACAGGAGTGGAGTCCTGCGGCTCTGAGCATGAGGCCTTGGCCCAGGCTGAGGGTGGAGTTCACGAGGTAGCCACGGACACCAGCCCACGGTGGCCCTCGAGGAACTCACCAGAGAAACAAGAAGACAGGTTTAGAACAAATAGTCACACAAAGAATTTGGTGATGACCCCTCGAAGCCCAGAGAGGCCCAGGTCACACATCTGGGAAGAGAAATGAGCAGGGGTCACGCCGGACGCTTGGCTCCCAAGACTTTGTTTCTTGAAGACACTCTCAGACTTTCAAAGCTGATTGAGGTCAAGCAGAGGACCAGAGACAGGAAGTAACTTGCCAAAGGCCACACAGCAACACAACAGTCAAAGGCAAACCAGAGCTCTGGGCATCCTGCCCAAGATTCTTGCCCAAGGAGCCCTCGAGGCGTGTCCTAAACTACAAAGGCTCACTGGTGACCCCAGGGACAGATGGCGCTCACTGAGCTTGCACAGTGCCAGGAGGCAGCAGAGGGGTGCTTGTGCCCCAACTGGTTCAGTCTCCCCGACTCCTCTGGAGAAGACTCTGGATACCCTGCTTTACCGAGGTCGCAGAGGTCCCAAACCACGCCCAGGGCTCACCCAGAGAGGCACAGGGCACCCCCTAGGAGCAAGGCCTGGCTTGGAATCTCGGGCTCTCCTTTGCAGGCCTCTGCCAGGGGCCTCCTGCAGGGGCCTGGAGCCCTGGGAGGAGGGAGGTGAGGTCAGCTCACCCCAGAGCTGGGATTCCCGGGCAGCCTCAGGGAGATGGGTGACCCGCTGGCGCCATCTAGTGTCCTTGAGGAGACACGCCAGTTCCCCCCAGGAGTCTCTGGGGCCCAAAGACTCTGGAGAGTCCCCAACACCAAGTCCCACCTGCCTTCAGCTGGTCCTTGCAGCCCACTAAGGACACTGAGCTAAAAGTGACCAAAAAGCCCTCCTCGTTTGGGCGTTGAAGAAAACGAGGCCCAGAGCGGGGGACCACGTGCTCTCGGAGGCCAGAGCTAGTGAGCTCAGAGGAGTCCGCCTGGAGGTGAGGCCCTTGGATTTGGCCTGGAGGCCGGGACAGCAGGAGGATTACGGCCAGTTACAAGGAGGGGACCAGGAGGCTGGCAGCAGACAGCCCGGCTGCAGTGAGGACCGAGGTCCTCCACAGAGAAATCTGTGATCCTTAGGGACACACTTGGCGGGAGAGATCCCGTGATTCTGAGAGACATTTACAGTTCCTGCCTCTCAGGAGCTCCACGCGTTGTTCATTCATTCAACAAACCATCTCTGACAGTGAGCTCTGAGCCTACGCAGGACAGGACCTGTGCTTGGGAGCCACAGGCCAACCAGAGCCCAGGCAGAAAAACAGGCATCACGCCAAAGAAGTGGACCGGTACAGACACAGCTCCTCATCCGCAGGGGACGGTCCCAGGAGGCCGGAAACTGTGGAGAGTGCCCGACGCCGTGTGAATTGTTTCTTCTAATGTTTACATACCCAGGATAAAGTTTGACTTACAAACTGGGTAAAGTAAGAGATTAACAATGATATCTATGATAAAGTAGATCAATTATAACAATGTGCTGTCATAAAGTCATAAAGTGTCTACTCTTGTGCTTGGGAGCATAATCAAGTTAAATAAGGGTTACTTGAGCACAGCACTGCAATACTGTTATAGTTAAAGCTCCGTCCCAGGGTTTCATGAACTGACTTCCAGACCACTCACGTCTGATCGAATCAAGCCTCTATTGAAGCACACCGGTGGCGGCTGACCAGAACATAAGGCTGTTCCCCTGATCAGCCTTGAACAATTGCAAGAGCACTCCTTATAAGCCTGAAAACCGCAGAAGGGATGTTCGGGGGGTCTAGCCAATGCAAGCCAGCCAGGTTACAGAAGCAGGACAGTGCAGTCAAGCGGAGGCAAGCCTAACCAGTCACAGTTAGCTCAGTCACCCCAGTTACAGAAACAGAGCCCCGTTACCCTAGTTACAGAAACAATACCCCATTAGGTACTTTTGCATTCTTAAAGGTTTCTATAGCAAAAGGAAAAGAACATCTTGCCCCAGTCTTGACTCTTCTACTTGGCATGGTTGTTTACAGGATGTAGTCATAAAACAAAATGGAGTCACATTTGCTCCTACTACCACAATACCATGACAGTTAACCTAGTCACTGAGATGTTTACTAAGTGGCTGAAGAGAGGGTAGTGCATACAGTGTGGATACATTGGTAAAGGGATGATTTGCACCCTCAGCAGGACAGAGCCGGACAGCGAAATTTCATCATGTTACTCAGAATGATGTGCAATTTGAAACCTGTTCATGTCTGGAATTTTCCACTTAATATTTTCAGACCAGTTTTAGGTGGGTAACTGAAACCTCTAGAAAATGAGACGGAGGATAAGAAGGATCTCCAGAGGGCCAGGGCTCTACCAGATGGATCTAGTTGGTGATAAAAACAGTGGTGTGGCTGGGCACAGTGGTTCCTGCCTGTAATCCCAGCAGCTTGGGAGGCTGACGCAGGAGGACTGCAAGTTTGAGGCTAGCCTCAGCAACTTTGCAAGGCCCTAAGCGACTTAGCAAGACCCTATCTCAAAATTAAAAAATAAAAGGGGCTGGGGATGTGGCTCAGTGGTTAAGCAGCCCTGGTTCAATCCAAAACCAGACCAAACCAATGGTGCCTAGCATGTATTGAGTGCCTACTATGTGCCAGCCACTGGAATAAGTACTTTATATTAGCGAATTTGATGAAATTGGGACCCTCTCCTACTGTGTGACATTAGGCAAATTACTAAACCCCAAGATTGTCATGGAAAAATGGAAGATTTAATACCAACCTTGTTAGGTTACTGTGAGGTGTGAATGATGCACGTGTGTGGCGCCTGCATACAGTAGGTACTCCATAACAGCTGCTCTAAGGGAGGGATGCTGAAGGGGCCTCAGTCTTGTGCTCACGCAGTCCAGGCCTAGGGCCAGGGGCAGCTGTGTCCGAGGTCAGGCAGAGGGTGGGAGGAGGGGAGCGAGGCCAGGGCCTGGGGGGGCTGGAGGCTGGCCCTCCTGCCACCTCTGCTCCGTCAGCCCCTGGGGCTCTCCCGCTGCCCTCCATGCCCGCTGCCCTGGGGCTGGCATCCCTTGCCTGGCCCCACCCCAGTCAAGTCCTGTGTCCCCAGAGGTCCCCAGGTCTCTGCTGCCTGGAGGGCCACGAGCTGCCAGCTGCCCCTCAGGCCTCTGCCCTCCTGGCGCAGCCCTCCCAGGTCCCCGCGTCCCTCCCTGACGCCCTGCACAGGTCCAGATCCCCAGCCTGCTCCACCCTAGCGCTTGGCTGATGAGTCCACCCCCACGGGGTGGCGCTGTGGAGCCAGGGGAGCGGCCACTGGAGCCTCAGCCCACCTAAGGCCCCAGGTGTCCAGCGCGGCCTGACGCCTCCCCACCTCTGCTGAATTCAGCCAGTGACACTCAGGCCTGCGCCTCGGTGCCAGGCGCCACTCGGCCACACTCCCAGGCCCCTTTCACCCCCAGGCCCGGGGAGCTGGCACCCCAGGACCCTGCGCTGTGATGAGGAAACTGAGGCAAAGAGGACGCTGTTCCCGCTGGGACGCCCCCTCCCCGCCCGCCCTGGCCGCCCTGGGCCTCCTCCTGGCAGAGCCTTCCCCGAGCCGCCCCGGGACGCACGCCATGTCGCCCCCTGGTTCCGGCAGTCCCCGGTGTCTCCTGCTGCTCTTCATCTTACACCCAACGCCCGGGCACAGCCCCCGGACACCCGGTCACGCTGGGCCTTGAGGCAAGGGCGGCCGGTCTCCTTACTGCCTGCACCGGTCCCTTGGTGTGACTGTCACGAAATACCCAGCAGGCCACTTTATAAAGAAAGGAGGTTTATTCTGGCTCCCAGTTGCAGAAGTCCAAGGTCGAGCGGCCACATCTGGGATGGCCTTCTTGCTCACCTGTCCCCAGGTGGCCCAGGGCCAGAGACGGGACATGGCTGTCTGTATCATGGCTCTCCCTCTATGAAGCCACCAGGATTCAATCATGGGGCTCCACCGGATGACCTCATGTAATCCTGTCCCCTTCCAAAGGCCCCTTGGACACCACGCTGGGTCGACTCCCGCCCTCTTAACGCCCCCCCTGGGGTGAAATTCCAACACACGAAGCCCAGGGGACACCCAGCCATATCTAAGTCACCTGGGCTCAGCAGGCGCAGCTGACCTCCCAGAGGGTCCCCTGAGATCCTGGCCTCCCGGGCACTGGGCAGAGGCCTGTGGTGGCAGCAGGAGAGTGAGGCTGGTCGTGAGGGACTCCCAGGTCCCCGCTGGGGGAAGCCAGCGGCAGGGCAGGTTCCCACGGGAGGTTCCCACGGCCGGGCACCGAGGCCTCCACCAGCAGCCAGCCTGCGCCTGCCTGTGGGCACGGGGGTGGCCCTGCTGCAGCTCAGCCCCGGGCACGCCCTGGCACCGCCACGTCCAGAGCCGCAGGACTGCCACAGAGGGCCAGCGCTGGCCACCATGGGACACTAAGCTTGGACAGCCGCCCGAGGCCGTGCAGTGACAGTGAACCTGACACTTGCTGATACCGTCCTGGGAGCGCTGGGCAGGCGAGGCCAAGGCCACACACGCTGCCCACGGCACTCTCCCTTCCCCGAGTCCCGCTCCACACTGTCCCCACTCAGGCTGTCAGCGGAGCCCCACGGCCGCCTCGGAGCTGCCATTGCGCGTGCCCTTTCTACACATGAGGAGGCCCCACAGTGAGGCCAGCCACTCGCTGACGTCACCCTGCTGGGACCCAGCTACTGTGGGCCACCGGCTCCCGTGGCTGCGCCTCACCACCTGGGCGGCTCCCGGTCAGCTCTCTGGGCAGGAAGCGACTGGCCAAGGCCTGGCCCCGGGGCCTCGCCCAGGCTGTCCTGGAGCTGCAGCGTCCTGGGTGCCGGGGCCGGGCATGGCGTGGCTCGCCACCAGAGCTGGCACCTCTGCCCCGCTGCCAAGAGCACTGCCCGTGCCCTGCTGTGGGTGTCAGATGGACAGAGGACAGGACAGCTTCTGTGCGGTGGCTCCACAGGAACCAAGTGGCTGCAGGGTGCCAGCCGAGGCTCGGGCCTGCGGGGGTTGGGCACCAGGGGAGGGCTGGGCAGGGAGGACTGGGAGGCTCCAGGCCCAGACAGCGTGGCAGGAGCAGGGCTGGGGGCAGCAGCAGAAATCCCCAATCTCCCTGACCCCCAAGACGGGCTCCTGGGAGCGCTGGCACTGGTGCCCATGCCCGGAGCAGGCCCCTGTGAGGGCTGTGAGGCATGAGGGGCCCGGGTTCAGGCAGCCGAGGCCCAGGCACAGGCTCTCCCTGTCTCACTCACTGTGTGACCTCGGGAAAGTTCCTTACCCTCTCTGTGCCAATGCAAATTCATCTGAAAATACGGGGATGGTGAAAGTGCCTCGGCTCCAAGGGTAAACAAGCCTGGCCACAAGTGCTCTGGGCACCGGATCTTAGCTTCGCGGTGGTCCTTTCCAACGACCTCATGCGGCTGTGTCCTACTGCCTTGGACACAGGAGGAACCGAGTCTTCCTCTAGGGTGGGTCCTCCCGCGGCCGCACACAGCCACGGCCACCTGCCACCTGCCGCGGTGTTTTGGAGGCACAGCCTGGCTCTCCTCAAAGGCTCAGAGGGGCTGCGGAGGCCGGGCGGGTGGCCACAGGGGCAGAGTCCGCGGGGGGCCTGGAGCGCTGTTCTGGGGTTGCCCTCAGTGCGCCCAAGGTCCCGGATGTGAGGGTTCAGCTCTGTCCCCCAGGGGACACGAGGGCCCAGGTCATTAGGTTCGTTTGGTGGTTTGGGAAACTGAGGCCCAGGGCCGGGTCGTGCTCAGCTGGGCCTCGGTCCAGGTCGGTGCCCATCGAGGCCCTCGCTGCAGAGGAAGGAGCCACTGGGGAGAGGCCGGAGAGGCCGTGGGTGAAGATGGGAACTGAGGACCCGGCCGAGGCCAGCGCAGGCCTGAGCCCAAGGTGGCCACCCAGGGGCTTGCGAGGCGGGGCAGGTGAAGGCGTCAAACAGGTGAGCACCGGCCTAAGAGACTGGCCTCCGGCTCCCTCGTGGGACAGAAGAACCAGTCAGGGCCGAGGGAGGCAGGTGCTTCGAGGCTGATTTGGAGGCTGCAATGGAGAATGGGCAGCGCTGGGTGGGGAGGGGGCGGGTTGTATAGTCGGAGGCTGTGGCCCAAGTGGAGGTTAATTAACGGGGGCAGAGCCAGGGCTGGTGCAGGGCTGACCGCTCTCACCCAGCCCCTGCCACTCCGCCCATCCAGCAGGTGATACAGCCAGACGTCCTACACCCTCGGGGTGCGTTGAACCCTGTTCTAGGTGCCCCCCTGGGTTAACCCTGATGGAACAGCCACCCTGTGAGCTGAGGGCTGGGAGCCGGTCATCTCTCTTTACTCAGAAGAGGAAACCACCACCAGAGAGGTTAAATAACTTGCCTGAGGCCACACAGCATCGAATGGAGGACTCATCTCTGACAGAGGCTGCTGGGCCAGGGCTGGGCTCGGTGGCCTTCCTCCTGAGGGTGGAGGGCACCAGGCTCTCTTCTCCCCCTGCGTCATCTTGTGTGCCCTTCCTGTGGTGGCTCATCCTCCACCCCCACCCTGTGAAAGATGACTCACGCTGGGCCCTTGTCCAGGTCCTGGGCGGGCAGCAGAGCTGCGGCAGGGCTGGACTTAAGCCTGAGAACCCCCTCGGCCACTCGGAGGCACCTCGTTTCCACACCTTTAGGGAGGCCGAGCACACTGCCAGGCGCTTGCTCGTGGGGAATGTGCGGCCTGGGTGCTTAGTCCATGCGGAGTTGTCCCCAAGCCCCAGGCAGGCTGCCCCCAAGCAGAGCCCACGCTGTCACCCGCAGCCCCAGGCAGCCACAGCCCCTGGGGGTCTCACCCAGAAGGAGCCATGCTGAGGGTGGCCTTTGCAGCACCCTGGGGTCTGGGCTGTTGCAGTGCCATGTAACTTGCCCGAGGCCGCTGGGCTCAGAAACTGTGGGCGGGCCAGGGTGGTGTCTGCCTCACTCCAGATGACAGACCACCAGCTCAGGACTGGATCCCAGGGTAGCTTCGGGGACCTGGGGCTGGGATTCGGGATGGGAGGAGGCTGAGAAGTGAGGAGTTTTGCTCGAGGGTCCTACGAGATGGGGCCACAGAGAGAAGAGGCCCGCCCCTCCCTGCCCTGCTTACCCCCTGGGCGAGCCCGGCTTCTGGCCCCCGAGGGATGACTCAGCCTGAGCCCTGGAACCAACCTCGTCCCCTCTGCCACCTGTCCCTCTCTGGCAGCACCTGCCTCCTGGGACACAAGTTATCGCCAACAGCAGGTGGCTATGCCAGTCCCCAGTCCAAGGACAGCCAATGCGTCCTTGGGAGGCGGCCTGGACCTTCATGCCCTCCCGTTGGAGGCACAGCCCACCCCCTGGAGGGCCCCCCAGGAGAGCCCCCTGGAGAGCCCCCCTGGAGACCCCCCTGGAGAGCCCCCCTGAACACTCCCCTGGAGACCCCCTGGAGACCCCCTTGAAGAGCCCCCCTGGAGAGCCCCCCTGGAGACCCCCCTGGAGAGCCCCCCTGGAGACCCCCCTGGAGAGCCCCCCTGGAGACCCCCCTGGAGAGCACCGGGAGCCCCAGGCGGTGCTTGGAATGATCTTGGGACCTTTGAAACGATTCCTGTTTGGCTAAGAAAATGCGTTGTGGAAGGTGCCCTCCCGGCTGCTCTCTGCCTTGGACCCCCAACCCGACCCCCTGGGGTCCATTCACCTGAGGAACTGGGACTCGCAGTAAACTCCCCTTTGATGAACGAGGAGACAGGCTTCCCCAAGGTCACTCTCTGGGAGCGGGAGGCCTAGGTTCCCAGCACCACGGGCCCCTCCCTGGTCGTGGAATTCTAAGGGTATGGGACTGGGGACTGTTTGAGTCAAGTGACAGCAGCAGCTGCCTACTGTGCTGGGGACAAATTTCACCCACTTTTCATCTGTTAGTTCACTTGGAGTCAGACGGCCTGGCCTGTACTGCCGGCTCCGCCAAGCTTCACGCTCTGCAACTTTGGGCAAGTTGGTCAACCTCTCTGAGCCTCAGTCTCCTTATCTCTGAAATGGATGCAATACTAGCTTCTTCTAGGTGAAGGAGGTGCTGTGTGTACAGCCCAGGCCCACGGGTGAGCGGCTGCCATTACCGCTACAGTTAAGGCCCCACCCAGCCTGCGGGAGCTCTCAGAAGTGTGGAGACGGCCAAGCAAGTAGGACTCCTTTGGTCTAGAGAGGCGCGGGGTGGACATCTTCCGTCCAGGCTCAGGGCCCATGGGGGATCCAAGGTGCTGTGCAGGGTGCCTGCTGGGAGTCAGGGTCCCCCAGCTCTGTGACCTTGGGCAGGCCCTGAGCCTGCTCCGGGCTGCAGTTCCTGCAGTGCATGGGTGGCCCAGTGTCGGGAGGCTGCCATGGTGGCTGGGCTATTTTTACAAATGGGCAGTCACACGTCTTGGCTCAGAGTCAGGCCCTGATGGGAAGGCGGGCGCTGAACCCACCTGGCCCCGGCCCTCCTGAGTCCGAGCCGAGCTCCCTTGCCGCCTCCTGGGCCCTGTGTCCCCTCTGCCCCAAGGCCTGGCCCCACCCTGTCCCCTCAACCCCCGACGCCCCTGGCTAGTGAAGCTTTTCATATTGAGCTGCTCACAGGTTATAGGTTGGGGAGGGAGGGAGGGAGGGAAGCAAGAGCCAGGTCCCAGTGTCAAGCTCCTGCCTGGGGGCCAACACCCTCACAGATGACACAGAGACACAGAGAGGACCATGGAGAAGACAGGCAGAGCCGGGGGTGGGGGGCCCTGCGAGCCCCACCCCAGAGCCCCCTGGCCAGGGCCCACCCTGCAGGACCACCTTCCCACGATGGCAGACTGACCAGGTGCACCCCCTGGGGGTGGTATAGTAGGCAGGTGGGGTCCCTGGGAGTGTGTCCTGGGGGATTATGTCTTGTCCCAGGCTCCTCCGTCTGTCCCTGCTTCCCGGCCCCCGGTAGCGAGCAGCTGTCCTCCGCTACCTGCTTCCATCATGGTATTCGGCCTCCTCTCAAGCCGAGAGCCGTGGAGTTGGCCCATCGTGAACTGAACCTCTGAGACCAAGAGCCCAGAGTGAGCTTTTCCTTTTCTAAGTTGTTCTTTGGTTACAGCAACAGAAGCTAACACAGAGATGGGTACCACGAGTGGGCTCCTGGGATGAACCGGACCAGGTGGTTCACAGGGTTTGGCGCTGGTCTGCCGGAGGAGCTGGGAAAGGTTTGGAGACACAGATGGGGAGGACTTGGGATGTCATGAGCAGAGCTTGGCGGCAGTTCTCCTGGGAGCTCACAAGACTGCAATGTGGGTAGGAAGGCAGACAGTGGGGACTGGCTCACGGAGTTTCAGAGGGAAACTGGGCTTGAGGCCACTCACTTCACATTCTGCAACAAACTTGTCTACATTTTGCCCGTTGCCCTGAGTCTTTGTGTGGGGCTGAACTTACAGGTGATGGATTAGAGAACCAGACCTACAGCCTGACCCTCTGAGCTGTGCATTCACCTCCCGACTCCAGATTCTTGTGACACGTTAGCGCTCCTTACTCTCCGAGCCGACCTTGGTTGTGTTTTGGGTATTTTGAGTCTGGAAGTTTCCTAATGCAGTCCTCACCAGCCCAGGAGCTGGATGAGCCCATCTTGCTGAAAAGAAAACTGAGGCTCAGGAACATTAAACACTCCTCAGTTAGGAACATGCGAGGCCGTGATGGGAACCTGGCAGGGATGATTCTAAGGTCACCCCCTGGGACACCCTGCCCTTCTATCAAATCCTACTGATGACTTTCTTTCTCACCCCTCACATGACAAAGTTCAGGCAATGTGGCCTGAGGCTCGCTGACAAGTGCCCAACCATTTGCTCTTCCCAGAGGGCCCTGGACATCCCCCCCTTCAGTCCTGTGCGGGCCCTGGCCCTCCGCGGCCCTCCTCCGTCTGGCGAGCGGTTCTGGTCATGCCTGCCCGCCAGCCAGGGCGAGGCCCCACCCTTCTGGCACATCCCTCCCTTTAAGCACCTGTCACTCTACTCCAAGTCCTGGCACAAAGACAAGGCACGGAGGACCTGGCAGGATGCCCAGAATCCAGGGCTAGGATAGCGGGAGCCATTTCTACCTCCAAGTGCAAGGGCGGGGACATTGTGGGGAGGGGGACAGGGAGCTGCTTGGAGCACAGCTAGCCTGGCCCACGGGAGCCCACGGGAGCCCACGGGAGCTCTGGCTTCCCTGGAGGGGGGGACGCTGGGCAGCCCCCAGCAGAGGCTGGGGTAGGAAGATGAAGGGATGGCTGAATCCCTCCCTGATTCTGAGTTCCAACACTTGCCCACGGCAGCCTGAGGGCAGACGGCCCGTGGGTGTGGTCCCTGGGGTCAGCTGCCCAGGCAGGAAGCAGGGGCAGGGAGAGCGGGTCCCGGAGGGGAGGAGGCCGCTGTCTCCCGCTGTTCTGTGTGACCCAGGGCCAGCGGGGACCCCCCACAGCCCCTCCACTCTCCTTACATCTGTAAGTGGAGCCCAGCTCTCCTGCCCCGGGACACCAGCCACCCTGTGCGACTTGTGCCTGAGGGTAGCCTGTGGAGGCGGTGGCCTTGGGCATCGAGGTCACAGAAGACTTTCTCTGGGGTCTCCATGTGTCCACGTCACGAGGGACCACAGCCACCTCTGGAGGGGCTGCGTGCAGCTGGGGGGGCGATGGGGCCCTGAGATGGGACCCAGCCGTGTGCCCAGAGCCACGGGGACCACGGGACCACGGGGGCCAGGGGTGTGGACTGCCCTGTCGCAGGCCTCCGCGCTTCCGAGTGATTTACCACGTGGCCATCCAGACGGCGGCAGTAAGCGTTTCACAAGTCTTTGGTGAAGGAAGTCGCCGGCCCCTGACCAGGAGGAGCTGCTGAGAGTGGTGTGAGTCTGAGAGAAGCTGCTGCTGAGAAGTATCCCGGAATTTCAGCCACGCGGCAGTGACCTGGGTCTGCTGGGGCAGTCTCCCAGTCGCCCTCTACGCCCTCTACGCCCTGCCCTGGAGGTGAGAGGTGACTGGCTTAGATCTGGCCTCTCTGGGAGGCTTTGGCCGCCACCAGGCTTGAGATCCTGGCCAGCCCAGCCCACAGGCACTTAGCGGGGGATTTGGCCTCCAGGAGTCAGCTGGCAGATTAGCGGGTCCTGCCTGGGAACACCATGGGTGATGTGGACCCTGGCTCAGGGTGCCTGAGGGCGCAGGGTGGGACTGCCCCCCCACCCCCCACCCCGTCTGGTGGCCTGACACTTCCCTCTGCTCACCATGACGGGCTGAGACTCTGGGTGCAGATCCCAGCTGCTTCTTCATCTATAAAGTAGGGATGTGGTTGCATTGGGCAGGGTCAGGGACACAGAAGCATAATCATGGGTGTTTAGAAAGAGATTGATTTTAAGGTTCGGCTTACACAATGATGCGGGCTAGTGAATCCGAAATCTGCCGTTCAGGCCACAGGCTGGAAAGCCAGGAAGAGTTCTTGTTGCAGTCTTGAGTTCAGAGGTGCTCGGGCAACCCAAATCCTTCCTTCCTCCTCAGGGAACTTCGGTCTTTTCTCTTAAGCCCTTCAGCTGATTAGATGGGGCCCACCCTTAGGTGGAGGTAACCTGCTTTACCCAAAATCTCTTGATGTAAAGGTTAATCACGATCAAAAAATACCTTCACAACAACCAGACTGGTGGGTTTTTTTGTTTGTTTGTCTGTTAACTTTTTAATTTGTTTTAATTAGTTATACATGACAGTAGAATGCATTTATGTCCTTTGATATTTCATACATAGATGGGATATGATTTCTCATTTTTCTGAGTGTCCATGTTGTAGAACCACATTGGTCATGCAGTCACACATATACATAAAGTAATAATGTCTGTTTCATTCTACTATCTTTCCTATCCCCACATCCCCTCCCCTCCCCTCCCATCACTTCCCTCTACCTAATCTAAGGTAACGCTATTCTTCCCTAGTGCCCATCAACTTATTGTGAATTAACATCCACTTATTAGAGAAAACATTCGGCCTTTGGCTTCGTGGGATTGGCTTATTTCACTTAGCATGATATTCTCCAACTCCAACCATCTACTGGTAAATTCCAAAATTTCACTCTTCTTTAAAGCTGAGTAATATTCCATTGAGTATATGTACCACATTTTCTTTATCCATTCATCTATTGAGGGACACCTCGGTTGGTTCCATAGTCTAGCTATTGTGAATTGAGCTGCTATAATCATTGATGTGGCTGTGTCACTATAGTATGCTGATAACCATATTTATGTGGTTTGTCTCTGTGTCCTCTATTCTGTACCTTTGATCTCCATGTCTATTTTGGTGTTTGACCACACGGTTGGAGCCTGACCAAGTTGACACATTAAGTCCTTTGAGTATAAACCAAGGAGTGGGAAGGGATAGCTGGGTCAAATAGTAGTTTTATTTCCAATTTTCTGAGGAGTCTCCATACTGATTTCCATAGTGGTTTCACCAACTTGCAGTCCCACCAGCGATGTCTGGGGGTACCATTTCCCCACATCCTCGCCAACATTTATTGTTGCCTGTATTCTTGATGATCATCATTCTGACAGGGGTGAGATGAAATCTCAGAGTAGCTTTGATTGCTTTTCTCTAATTGCTGGAGATGTTGAACACTGTCTCATATATTTGTTGGTCAGTGGCATTTCTTCTTCTGGGAGGTGTCTGTTCAGTTCCTTGGCCCATTTATTGATTGGGTTATTTGTTTTTTGGTGTTCGGTTTTTTGAGTTCTTTATATATCCTACAGATTAATGCTTTATTGGAGGTGGATGTGGTAAAGATTTTCTCCCAAACTGTAGGCTCTCTCCTCACTTTATGGTTTCCTTCGCTGAGAAAACGCTTTTTAATGTGAATCCATCCCGTTTATTAATTCTTGATTTTACTTCTTGAGCTTCAGGAGCCTTGTTCAGGAAGTCAGAGCCTAGGCCGACGTGGTGAAGATCGGGGCCCATTTTCTTCTATTAGACACAGGGTCTCTGTTCTAGTGCCTAAGTCTTTGATCCACTTTGAGTTGATTTTTGTGCAGGGTGAGAGAGAGGGGTTTAGTTTCATTTTGCTACACATGGATTTCCAGATTTTCTTTTCTCCAGTGGATGTTTTTTGGCACCTTTGTCTAAGGTGACATCACCATATTTATGTGATTGGTCTCTGTGTCCTCTATTCTGTACCTTTGGTCTCCATGTCTATTTTGGTGTTTGACCACACGGCTGGAGCCTGACCAAGCTGACACATTAAATCAGCACCAGGGCTGTCAACAGAATAAGCAAGTCCGAGTACAGGAAAGGTGTGGGGTATGCGGTGCCCTCCTCATCCCTGGCTGCCCCTCGCCCATGAAGCATCCGATTCACATCATTGAACAACACTCTCATGGGTATCCCAGGGGACCATTTGAGCCCCAACAGATTCACCAGGCCCAGAGTTGAAGCAAATCCTTCCCAACAGTTTCACCCCGTTGGCTGATTTCTCAGGGAATCCCAGGCTCAGCCTCGGCACACACAGAAGTGAACCTGCGCCAGCTGATGCGGGTGGCCCAGCCCCTCCTCCCCTCCATCCCGCCGGCTCCAGGCCAAGTTCCCAGTGCTGAAAACCTTAAGCTCCTAATAATCCACCTTCATAATCCACCAGGCCGACAGAATCACCTCTGCATTCCTGGGTGGTGAAGGGTGCCCTTCTACCCTGCAAGTGCTTTGACTTGATGAATCATTAAAGCTCAGCTTTCCACACACCGCCCTGTGGCCCCTGGGAAAGGCCCCCTGACCAGCCCTTGGAGACCTGCTTCCAACAAGACCCTCCTGCGAGTGGAGGAGTCCTCAGCCAAGGCCAGGATCTTTGGAATGTGCACGCACAGGGCTGGGACTCTGTTTCTGTTGGGAGTGCCAGCCCCGCAAGGTTTCGCGTTTGGGTTAACTGTGGTCACAGGAAGGCGGCTGGCTTCATGCGGATCAAAGGTGAAGGTTTTGTGGCCTCTTGCAGTTTGTGTCAGTTTCTGAGACACTTGTCAGGGGGGCACAAAAGGGATGTGAGAGAGAGACAGCGATGGAGAGAACGGAATGAGAACGAGACGGCATCCAAATCGCCAGGAAGGTGCAGACGCGCATGAGCCGGGGCTTATCAGGGCGGCCTGTCGGTTTTTGAGGTCACCGATCCCAGCTCTGCTCAGGAGGTTCGCCAAGTCAGGAGCTGCAGGGAGTCATCGGGGCTTATCAGCTCTTCACGTTTGTCACGGAGGCTGGCCTTGCGTCCTCTCCAGCCCTCTGCCAGCTCCACCCCAAGAGTCCCAGTCGCAGGCTCACAGGGACTTCAGGGCGGCAGGTGACATGGACAGGAGCTGAATTCACCACACCTGGTGTCCCCTCATGTGGCGAACTCACAGGTCACCTCACATGAGGACCCCTGGGCACGGGCATGCTCCACAGGCGCAGAGCTCCGCTTCAGGAGTCAGACGTCCTGCTGGGGCCCTCGGAGCCATAATTTTAAAAAGCACCCGTAGTCCCCAAGGTCATCGTATGTCCATGCACGCAGTACGCTAGAGCATCTCCCAGATAACACGGCCGACTAGAGCTGGCCTGGGGCTAGGGACAAGATGAGCAAGCGGGGGACCTTGCTCACTCCGGCCACCAGGGGGAGACAAAGCGAGAACAGAAAATGCCCAATAAAAACCAGTGAAGCAGCCGGGTGCGGCCCAGGTGCTCTGGAGGCCGAGGCAGGAAGATCACAAGTTCAAGGCCAGCCCCAGCAACTCAGCAGGCCCTAAGCAACTCAGCAAGACCCGTCTCCAAATAAAATATAAAAAGGGCTGGGGACGTGCTCAGGGGGTGAGTGCCCTTGGGTTCAATGCCCAGTACAAAATAAATAAACAAATAAGCAGAAAAGTCCATCATTATAAACTGGGCTGAGGATTTCCATTCTGGAAGGACAGCGGCTGGATACTGTGAAAAGCAGCCCATTCCTACAGCCCTGATAATTCTGGGGAAATAAAACACATTTAAAAACAAAAGCGTGTGGCTCAAGCGGTAGCGCGCTCGCCTGGCAGGCGTGCGGCCGGGGTTGGATCCTCAGCACCACATACCAGCAAAGATGCTGTGTCCGCCGAGAACTAAAAAATAAATGTTAAAATTCTCTCTCTCTCTTTAAAAAAAATAAAATAAAAAATAAATAAAATAAAAACAAAAGTGTGTGTTCCTGTGTGTCCTGTTGGTGCCTTTCTCTGGAGAATCCTGCTACGGTTTGAATGTAAGGTGTCCCCAGAAAGCTCCTGTGTCAGCGCAGGAGTGCTCAGAGGTGAAGTGGTCAGGGGGCGAGCGCCGTGACCTAGCTGGCCCATCCTCCTTGATGGGACCTGGGGCGACGGCAGGCGGTCGGGCGTGGCAGGAGGAGGTGGGCCACCTGGACGGAGCAGCCCTTCTCTGCCAGGCCCTTCCTCCAGGGTGCTCCGCCCACCTGCCCAGAGCAATGGAGTCGAAACCCTGAACTCAGAACTTCCCTCCTCTAAGTTGCTCTTGTTGGGCATTGGATGGCTGTGACAAAATGCTAACAGGTCCCCTGAAGGCCTGTCATTGCTGGCTTGGTCCTCAGCCTGGAGGGCTGGGAGGCAGTGTCCCTTGAAGAGCTGGGTCCTGGGGGAAGATCTCCAGGTCCTTGGGGCCGTGCCCCTGAAGGGGACGGTGGACGCCGAGCTCCTCTTTCCCCTTTGGTTGCCGGCCATGAGGTGGACAGGCGTTCCCTGCCACATGCTCCTCCTCCCCACAGGCCCGAAGCAGTGCCCCCAGTCGGACATGGACTGAAACCTCCTAAACCGGGAGCCAAAGCAAACCTTTCCTCTTTGTAAATTGATCATTTGGGGTATTTGTTACAGTAACAGAAGGCCCCTGCCGTGGCTCCCGCCTCCCACACTTCTCAAAACCCACCCATCTCCTTGCCTGCACCAGGGGGTTCCCTCAGGCAGGGTGGAAGCTAGCTCTTCATCCCTGTAAGGTCCTTGCTTAGCATCTGGATGGCCATCTTAAGTGACAGATGCCATCCTAAGAGAAAGTTCTGCTCTCCCACCCGAGGGCCTTTCTGAGAAAGGCTCCCCACCCCCTCACACCAACCCACCTTAACCACCGGCTTTAGGACCCACCCGGCTCTGATCCCTGAGCCTGCCCCACAGAAGTCCCGAGCCCCAGCCTGCGTTGCCTCTCCCCGTCTGGGGAGAGGTGGCCTTGATTTGTCAGCTCTGACAGATAACCGCGTGCCTCTCTGCCTGGTCTCCGTCTTTCATTTCTCGCTCGCCATCTCCAGGTTCCTCGCTTTCCCTTCATTGGTGCTAAGACCCTGGATGGGGTTCCCCGGTGTGCCCGCTCCCCTCTTCAAGGGCCACCGAGCGTCCCTGGGCCCCCATCTGGATTCCATCATGGGACCAGGCCCTCCATTCTGCCGATCGCCCTCTCTGCACCCACCACCGGGCATTCCAGGTAAGACCCCTGTCTCTGGTTGACCTAAAAGACCTACGGGTCCCGGGAAGTGACCGTGCATCGTCCTACACTCCCAGGGTTACCGTGTGGTCGGGGGCACCTCCAGCCTCAGCCTTCACAGCTACGGCTGGTCCCTGCTGTCGACTGGGTCTATAGGTGGGCTTTGATTTGGGTCCTGGGTTTTGAACTCTCTCATCTGGACCTAAAGCCCCCAAAACTCATCCGCTTGTGCAACCAGGTCTGGCCTCAATATCCTTTGGACTCTCAATGGCCACTTAACAGCACTTAGGTCCCATACTATCAGGGATCCTTTCACCTATCGGGAGCCTTCAGGAAAGTGGGAAGAGAGGTCGGACGTTCAGGCTTCTCCTCTCTGCGCTCTAAGCCCTTCCCTGCAACTCCGGCTCTCCCACACGAGGCCTCTCAGTTCTCACCTCCCCTGCGCCTGCTTCCAAAGGGACAGAAGACCCCACCCAGGACTTCTCCTCCTTTGACCCAGGGGATGAGCTCCCGACACACCACAGTTCTCTTTTTAATGAAGCCATCACAGTAACTGTCCCCTCGTCCCCTAGTCCCTTCTCTCCTCCTGCCACACACTCACGGGCTGCCCCACCCGCACCTCTGTGTCCCGAATGCAGGTGGCTGGGGTAGGGGGTAATCCGGGTTCCTGTGCCTTTCCCTTTGTCCGATCTTTCACAGATAGAAAAGCGGCCTGGGTCCTATACTTCAAGCCCCACCACATAGATCAAAGAGTTTCAGTATCTGACCCAATCAGATGATTTGACCTTCCACGATGTCCCTATGACCTTGTCTAACGCCCTCCTGCCCGAGGACCGCAGGCGAGTTTGGGAGCAAGCTAGAGACCGTGCCGATGGGGTAGTCAGACCTCCCCTGCCCACCTGATGGGCACTGAGGCAGTCCCTGACCCCCACTGGGATTATGATTCGCTGGAGGAGTAACTGGTAGAAACCAATTCCTTACTTGCCTCCCGGCAGGACTTGGAAAGGCAGCCCATGGGCCATCAGTGATGAAAGGCTCCAGGGAATCTTCCCAGAAAAGAATGAAAACCCTCCAGCACTTTTTAATCTGCTGACCAAGGCTTTATTACAGTAACTAACCTGGACCCCGAGACCCCAGACGGGAGACCACCACTAATGACCTGCGTTGTCTCCTAAGGCACCTCGAGAGGGGCCCCTAACTCTCCAAGCTGAGGTTCTGGGAGTGGCCTTTAAGGTACATAACGGAGAGAAGAAAAGGCCCAGAAGCAGAAATATCGGATGCTCACTCAAGCCAGCCGTCGGCCTCAGCATCTGTCCCTGGTCCACCGGCCTGTGGGAGGGTCCCTGGGGACTGCCCAGACCCTGTTTTAAATGTGGTCAGACGGGTCACTGGGCTTGTACATGTCCCAAGCCTCACAAGCCTCTGGGCCCTTGTCCTAGATGCCATCAGAAGGGACACTGGGCCTTTGACTGTCCCTGAGCCCCGAGTGGCCCCTGGCCATCCAGCCCTTCTGGTTCCCCTCTCCGACTCTTAGGACTGGCACAGAGGACTGACGAGGCCAGGTCCCCGTCACCTGACCACTCCCTTCACTCCGTGGGAACCGGGGTAACTCTGCGTATTCCAGGTGGCCTGTCTCCTTCCTCCTGGATACTGGGCTACAGACTCAGTCCTCAGGAGATCTGGGGACCTGCCACTGGTTCTGTGACCTCTATTGCGGGGTAGAGGGCAAACCTCACCAGCCCTTGCAGACACCTGGCCTTGTTTGTGCCTTTGACTGTCTAGTGTCACCCACTCCTTTTTGGTCATTCCACAGTGCCCTGTCCCCTATGGGAAGGGACATCCTCACAAAGTTGGGGGCTACGCTTTCCTTCTCCCCTCATATAGGCTTCCATCCAGACTCGCCTGCCCCTCCCCTGCTCCTCACCCTGACCTTAGGGCCACCCCCTATGCCATCTGCCAGTGCCTCCCCATTGCCCCCTTCCCAGGTGGACCTACTGTCCGGGATGTTCCAAGTCCTTCCATCGCCTCACACCACAGCCCATTCACACGGTCTCAAAGGCCCCTCCCTTTTCCGCCCAGTCACAATACGCGCTCTCCCAACAAGAACTCCTGGGCTTGCAGCCTGTCATTCAAGACCCTGTGAAAGGGGTTCCCTAGACCTACTCATCCCCTAAAACACCCCCATCTCGGCAGTAAAAAAGCCAATGGCTCCTTGTGCTTGGTCCAAGACCTGTTCCACCAACTCTGTGGTCGTCCCAGTCCGTCCCGTGGTGACCGGTCCTTACACCCTTCTCTCCATGTTCCTTCCGGGACCTGGTACTTCTCAGTGCCAGACCTGAAAGATGCCTTCTTCTCTACTGCCCTCCATTCTCGCTCTCAAGACATTTTCGCCTTCACATGGACAGACCTGAGCCCTGTAACTCCACTCAGCTGACGTGGACAGTTCTCCCCCGGGGGCTCCGAGACAGCCCTCGAATCTTCAGACAGGCCTTGGCTAAGGACCTAGTGTCCATCTGAAGTGGCACCCCCTTGCTCCACAGAGAAGCCCTCTTCACCATGGCTGATTTTAGGACTGTCAGCAAGAGTCTCTGCGAAAGAGTCCAATGTAGATAAACTTCCTATTTTCGCGTCGCCCTGTTCACTTGGCCACTGGCCGAGAAGATACCAGCACTCCAGGTGCTGGACACCCCCTGACTAGTTTTCACAAACATGTATCCAATATAGTAGTTTGTAGAAATGTGCAAACCAGGCCTCTGGCCTTGAGCTGGGCTTCACAGAGCTGTCTACATTGTTAAGATAAGTTACAACTGGGCTCCATGGTGACAGCTGGCAGGGGAGGAAAGAGAGGGGAGAAGAAGCTCTCCCCTTCTCAGGTGCTGTCCTTGAAGGGTTAACTTGCCCAGAACAGTGAGAGAAAAAGCTGCTTTTATGTGAACTTCTGCAGACTGTGAGCTTCTGAGCCCCTCCCTTACACGCTGGGTATAAAACTCCGAAACTCCCTGAACTCGGGGTTCAGGGGCTTGACTGATTACAGCAAAAGCTGTGCCCTCTGAACCTGGCTGCAGCCAAATAAAACGGTTTCCTGCTGTCTTGGGTGCCCTGCCTCGTCTGTCCCTACAACACCTCCATCCCACTCAGCCCAGCATGCTACAGTATGTTGATGACCTCCTTCTCTGCAGTCCCTCCTTTGAGGTCAGTCGTCAGGACACCTCTAGACTCCTTAACTGCCTTTCTTCCGTGGCTAGAGGGTTTCTCCATCCAAGGTAGGTACCTAGGCCTCCTCCTGACCCCACATGCTGAGAGCCACAGCTGAGTCGGAATGGCCCCTGGCATTTTGCCAATACTATTGATTGACAGGCGAGGCATTACTCTCCGCCTCGGCCGCTACTTTGCAGTTCTCACGCTACTTTGGAGTTCTCCTGGGGATTCCCAGGGATTCCCAGAGAGTTCCCATTGGTTGGGGAAGTGCAGGAGGAGGGATTTCCGGAGGATATTTCCGGCTGCTGGTTCCTGGACGAGCCGCGTGGCGTTAGGGAGGAGTTCCCAGGAGCATGTGTGGAGCGTGCTGGTGGAGTTCAGAAATAAAGTTTGTTCCTGCTTCAGTGGCTCCTGATTTGTGCCCAGCCAGACTGTGGCACCCACACACAGCCATTATGGTTGACAGAAAGGGCCTTATCGCTAATACACCAACGCCCTCTACTAAGGAAGAAATTCTCTCCTTTCTGGGTGTGGAAGGGTTCCTCAGAGCTTGGAATCCTAATTACTCCAATGGGTCAGAGAAACTCACCTCTGGGGCCCACTCACCACCCTGCTCCGCGTCACCTATGAACTCCCCACCCACAAGGGCTTACATTCCTCACCCCCGTCACCTGTGGTCTCTACAGGTGTCCCTGGTGGAAGATCCAGCCTGACTCTCCACCTTTGAACCCTGCTGCTCTCCTCCCACTCCTCAGGACCCTTCCCCTCTCCCCCTCTCACCCATTCCTCATTGAGACTCTGTCTCCCACACAGGAGACCCCTGCTCCAGGCCACAGGCACGTGGTCCACAGACGGCTCCTCCTTCCTTCAGGAGGGACTTCGTGGGGCAGGGGATGCTATGGTCTCCGACCTCGGCTGGGAAGCGGCTCCCTCCCCGTAACACGTCCACTCAGCAGGCTGCAGGGGCCGCCCTCATCAGAGCCTTCACCGTGGCAAAGGGAGCCCCCGTCCACCTCCACCCGGACTCTCAACACACTGTCCCCACACTTCCCTCCACTCCGCTGTCTGGAAGGAGCGAGGATTCCTTTCCACCAAGGGGACCTCAACTCCTAATGCCCTTTACCTCCCATCTCCTCAGGCCTGCGCTTCCCCTGTCCCCGGGACTGGAGGACGGCGGCTAAGAACCCCCTCTGCAGGGGCACTTCCTTCCTGACCTCTCCTCGCCACAGGCCTTCGGCTGATCCTGCCCCCCATCACTAGATTTACTCAAGGCCAGATTCAAAGGCTCTGAAACCAAACCCTGGACCCTCACCCTTGGAGTCAGCATCGCCGGCACCTCCTGACCCTCACCACTGCCTCAGTGACACCCGCGCCCCTGACAAGGGTCCAGACGCCGCCCCTTCCCAGCAGGAAGAAGCTACAGAAGATTGATCTGTCCCTTAAGGGGCCCAATAACAAACAAAAAGGGGGGAATGTGAGGTCCTTGCTTAGCATCTGGACGGCCATCTTAAGTGACAGCCGACATCTTAAGGAAAAGTTCTGCTCTCCCACCCGAGGGCCCTTCTGAGAAAGGCTCCCCACCCCCTCGTACCAACCCCCCCTTAACCACCCGCATCAGGACCCACCCGGCTCTGATCCCTGAGGCTGCCCCCTAGAAGCCGGAGCCCCCAGCCCACGGTGCCTCTCTCGGTCTGGGGAGAGGTGGCCTCGATCTGTCAGCTCTGACAGAGGAACTCCGTGTGGCTCTGCCTGGTCTCGTCTTTCCTTTCTCGCTCGCCGTCTCCCGGTTCCTCACTTTCCTTTTAATCTTGGGTCCCCAAGGCCTGGCCCATCGCGGGCCAAAGCAAACGCGTGTTCCAGGAAGGCACCGCTGTGCCACTGAGTGAAGCCATGCGCTCCCCCTTCCACGGCTCCCTGCGCCCCAAACTCTCCTCCTCTGCCTGTCAGGGTCCCCGCCAGGCCCAGGTGGGCTCTTTCCCTCTCCTTCCCAAATCTGGAAGCTTCCTGAGGGCAGAGAGCATGTGGCCTGGTCCCAGTCGCGGCCTGGGGTGTGGATTTGCTCAAAAGCTTCAGAGTGGACGCTGCAGGGTGGTTTCCAAAACCCCAGCCTCGTCCCCCAGGGTCTCTGAGAGCTAACCCTCTTCCTTCCCCTTTGGCTCCTATGTTCCAGAAAATGGGTCTCGTTGCCCAACGCCCAGGGGAAGATGTGACGCTGAATACAAAACAGAAATGACCTGCGTCTCCTGCCTGAACCTGTAGATCTAAAGCTCAGGGCCGAGAGCTCCCGGAGGGGCACGTGGCCCCAGGGTTCTGCAGGAAACCTGGAGGCTGAAAAGGCTTCTCTGGAATTGTCAGAAGAGAGCCAAAGAGGAAAAGTGCAGATGGCCGTGGTTCCCGGGGAAAGAGGCTCTGCCCTGCTCCAATCTCCAGAGGTTCTGGACCCATCTTTATGTGCCCCTTGGCCAGGCTTGGGGATGGAGTGCACAACCCACACAACCCTACAGGGCAGCCCTGCTCGTGTTTTTCTACCTGTAGGATTTGGCAAATACTCGCCGAAGGAGGACCAGCGGCTGGGGTTCCCCGCTGCCCTGATTCTGCCCAGCCCTGGTCTGGATGCCAGCGCCAGGCGGTGGGGACGGGCATGTTCACCTTCCGGTCCCTGCACTGACCACATCCGAGTTGTCAATCAGATTGCTCTACAGAGCATGCAATTGTCCTCCAGGTCTCAGGAGAGAGACCCCCGGCCTCTCCCCCGCTCCTGCAGGGCAGAAGGTGCCCCAAGCCTGCAGCAGCAGGAAGCAGGGGCCCCTCTGAGGCTGCCGTCCAGGGCCTGGTGAATGGCTGTGCGGGGCTCCAGGTGTCCACGCCAGCCCTCAGTGGGCCCTGCTCAGTGGCCTGAGTGCTGGCTGGCCTGAGGTTGGGGCCCGTCGAGGCAGACACTGGAGGGGGGCACAAGGTCACCATGCTGGGACCCTCTGGAGAGGGACACAGCTCAGCACTTGAGCTGTCCACCAATGACGCCGAGGGCTGCTGGTGTCAGGGTCCTGGGCTCAGGCACTGGCTCAGGTCCAGCCCCTAGGCCCTGGCCTGTGCCCCGCCCTCGGCCCCAGGTCAACATCCGGTCCCCACAGGGACACCCCCTCTGCTGCCCGCACTCTTGGGGCTGGTGGACGAGGATTTGTCCCCTGGCCTGCGCTTGCGACTTGCTCCCCACGGGTCTGTCTCTTCTCTCTGACCAGAAGGTCAGCGCCTGCCACTGCTGGCCGCCTGGCTGGGCCCCAGGCCAGGGTCCCTGCCGCCTGCCAGGCTGCGGCCTCCCTGCCAGCTCTGCCACTTACTGGCTGGTGACCTTATCATGTTGCTGAGGCTGTGGCCACAGTGACCATCTCCTCCCTTGTCCCTCCACAGCCCATGCCCTTGACGCTGACCCCGCATTGCCAAGGTCACGGCTGCTGGATGCCGTCTCCGGACCCAGCCCCCAGGCTCAGGCTGTGGTCCTCCCTGCAACTCCCCAGGGCCTCGCCTGGGCCTGTCCCTCCCCAGGGCCTCCCGCCTGGGCCTGTCCCTCCCCAGGGCCTCCCCCCTCAAGGTCGCCACCGCAGGGTTACCTCCCCATCTCCTCCTGGGCTGCGGGTGGGCGCTTCCCTCACTCTGGGACAGACCAAGGCCAGGCACAGACTGAGAGGTTGCAAGTGTTTTATTAAAACCAGGAGGGTCACCCCGATCCCGGAGGCAATGCGTGCCCAGGAACCTGGCCGCCCCCACTGCCCGGGCTTCCCCCCTCACAAAGGGACATCTGTAGATGAGGGGTCAGAGAATCCAGGCAGCGGGGGGCTGATGGCTGGCTCTGGGGTTCGGGGAGGGAGGAGAGGTGGCTGGAGGGCGGAGGGAGCTGCCGTGGGATCTGGCCAGAGAGACATGAGGCCACCCAGCCCAGCGACTGCGGTCAGCAGGCCACGATGGCCGGTTCCCAGGGCGGTGACACTCCTCTGGGGCACCCACCGGCTGTCTCCCGGCCACCTCCCCTAAGCAAGCGGACACACCACACACACACTGTACTCGGCCGCCACGGCCCTCGGTGCCCACCCTGCCCCGGGGCCCCAGGCCGCCTCGGGGCTCAGCCCTGGAACCCCAGCTCCTTGTACTTGGTGGCCATGTCGTTCCGGAACTGCTCCAGCGCCTTGCGCATGGCGGCCTGGGCCGCGTCGTTGAAGTCCCCGGAGTGCTTGCTCTTCAGGACCTCGATGATGGCTTCCGAGATGAACTGTGGGGAGGGACGAGGGAGTGCTGGTCATTGGGTGGCCAGGGCCCAGACAGCATCACGGCTCCCCTGACTCCAGGCTGCTCCCCAGCACTCGCTGTGCACAGGCACGATCCTGGGTGACCGCCAGGAGTGTCACGGCCACTAGGAGACAGGTGCCACCACCACCGCGTCACAGCGGGGGAGACCGAGGCCTGGGGGCGCAGCCACATGTCGGTCAGAGCCAGGAAGGGCGGGTGGAGTTTTGCTCCCCACTGCCACAGGCCAGGGCCGGGCACCTCCATGGCCGGCAGGAAAGGCCGGGCCTTGGCTTCAGATGTCACCAGGTCTCAGCCGTGGAACCCAGGGGCACGACGTCCCGCTGTGCCCAGTCCGCTTTGGCTCTTGGTGGCCTGCGGTGGCTGTTGCTTTGAGGCCCCAGTTTTCCTTCTTTATCTTTCCCGCTGCTGCCCGGGCCTTGTCCGCCCGGCCCCAGGGACCCTGTCCTGGGGGGGCTAAGATCAGTGCCCCCCCAACCAGGAGACGGGACAGCGGTGCCCTGGGCTGGCGGGGAGCGCCCTGTGCTCTCTCCACAGGGAACCAGGGCTTGATCCCAGCCACGCCCTTGGCCCAGCACGGAGTGGTGACATTTGACAGGAGACAACCAAGCGGCCAGACTGAGGTCACACAGCAGGTGGATGGCAGAGACCAGCAGGGACCAGGAGGGGGTGGGGACTGGCGGCTGCCAGGGCCAGAGGGAGGGGGGTCAAGGGCAGCTGGCTCTTCCCTGTCTCAGGCCCAGGGTGAAATGCCAAGGGCAGGGCTGGGGGGGCACCCAGAGGACACCCTGGGCCAGACACAGGGCTGCTGCTCCCGCCTTGGGCACCAGGGAGACAGGGCGAAGTTCACCTTGAGTTTCACAAATTCAAGACAAAGTCGGAGGACAGGGTGCCCGAGATCTGGGGCCGTTTCTCCCGGTCAGTGCCTCCCCCCATCCCCTTCCCCCGGGGGCTCAGTTGCCCCCTCCCCCCGGGCTCAGCCATCCCAGCCGCTCACGGTGCTGGATGTGGAAATTCTCTGGGGGAGAGATTAGTGATGACACAGCCCGGCAGGTGCCTTGACAGGAACCAGGACAAAGTGACACTGGGTGGGGTGCAGATGAAGCAGCTGACTTGCCCCATGGGCCTGGGGACCCCAGGAGGCTGCTTACCCTGAGCCCCCAGTTTCCTAATGAGGAGTGTCCCTGCCTGGGGCAGAGACTGCTCCTCGCCTGCCAATCTCTCTCTCCCCTCTCCCCCACTATGTTTCCCAGCTCTCCGGGCCGACCGCCAAGACTAACTTGGGGCCAATGAGATATCTACAAAAGTGTTAGATGAGACCCCAGAACCCCTTAAACGTCTCAAAAGGGAGTCTTCTCTCTTTCTGTTTCCTGTTTGGAATATGGATAAAGTGGGTGGAGTTCTTGCAGCCATATTGGGCCATGAGGCCACTTTGAGGATGGATATCACAGGCTAAAGATGGCAGCGCGGAGGACTGAGCCCGGACCCCTGGCTTCGACACGGCCCACACTGGGTCTGAACTCTCTACCTCTGGATTTTTTTTTTATCCGGAAGGAAAAGAAGACGCGGAATGCAGTCCCCACCCCGAGGGTGTCACTTGTGAGAATTCCAACGTGTGGCCCAGGTGAGTGTCGAGCACAGCCTGTCCTGACTGGTGGCTGCCATCAGAGCATGCACCTGTCTGCAGGTGTCCCAAGCTCCCGTCCCCAGTCCCCTGCTGCACTGGCCATGAAGGCAGAACCAGAGCCCAGCGCCGGCCCTCGGCCCAGCCCAGCTCAGGAGGTCCCCTGCGGCTCTGCCCAGGGCTCAGGGCTTTCTCCACCTGTGAAGATGCGGGGCCTCTGCGCGGGCCGCTGCCCCCCACGTGGCACCCAGCTGGCCACTGGGGCCACCAGCCTGTGTCTGACTGGGCTGCGGGCGGGGCCGGGCTTCTGGGGAGCGGCACCCCCAGGGCTCAGCCCTCCTTGCTGGGGAGGAGACGCGGTGCCCAGAGGGGAACCGAGTCCAGGGAGCAGGACGGGCCGCCCCTGAGGCAGGCCCAGCTGGACGCCGAGCCCTCACGGCCTGCCCGCCCGCCGGCCCTACCTCCAGGTACTTGACGGGGATCTTGTGCTTGGTGGCGTGCGACTGGGCCAGGGGCTTGATCTCCGCCTCGTGCTGCCCCTTCTTCTTGAGGATGCCGCCCAGCGCCGTGAGCACCGTGGTGCCGTGCTTCTTCAGGTCCTCCGAGGCCTTCATCTCGTCCTCCGACTTCAGGTGCTTGAACTTGTCAAACTTGTCCAGGGTCTCAGGGTGCCCCTTAAAGAGACTGCGGACACACGGAGGGCTGGGGTCAGCTGTGGGCACGTGCAGTGGGGCCTGCAGGGGGCCGGACTTGAGTCTAGTCTGACCTGTGCAACCTCAGGCAATTCACTGCACCTCTCTGTGCATCTGCTTCCTCATCCAGGGAATGGGAGCTTAAGTGAGATAGTACCTGCCCAGGGGTAGAAAGCACAGTGCCACGCGGCACTCCATCCAGCTTTGCCCGCCCTGCCCAGGGCGTTGGAGAGTAGGGCCGGGGCTGGAAGCCCTGGTGGCTGAGTGCCCACTCTGGCCAGGCCCCTGCTGGGCTCCGTGCCTGGGTTTCCCGTCAGGGCCACCAGATCATCAGCCTTCACAGCTGGGGAGAGGGGCCCAGTGGGGTGACGTCACAGCTGCATCTGGGTGACTCAGAGCAGTCCTCCACACGCTGGGGACCTCGGGGGTCCCACTCCTGAGCCAACTCCGTGCCCCTGTGGCTCTGCTCCCTGCACCTCCCCGTCCCTCTCCTACCCCCCGGGGGGCCCTGAGCCACCCGCTCTGGCTTCCTGCTGCAGGAGGTGGGGGTGGAGGGGGCCTCCCCTGGCAGAGGGAGCCCCCGTTCCACCACGCACAACGGGGACCACAGAGCCAGGTGACGGGCACGGGTCCCACGCAGGTTGGTGGCGAAGCCCAGACCCAACCCAGTGCTGGACCGTGTCCCGGCCTCTCTCCTGGGCCACACCCGAGATGTTGGGGAGGCCCCGTCTCCCGCAGCCCCCTCCCATCTGGAGCCTTCTGTTCCCCCCAGGTCCCTCCTCTGCGGTTTCAGGCTTGGTGGCACCTGGCAAGCCCCTGGGGTCACACTCTGGGTTGCAGCCTGAGCCACAAAGTGGTCCCTGGGAAGCACCCAGTCCCTGAGGTCTCTGTCCCAGGGTCCCCGGGGCGGAGCTCTGAGTCCTCTTCTCCCCCTGAGAATGCCGTCTGGTTTCCCGAGTCTCCTCCCTGGTGAGCTCCTTAGCTTGTGGTCAGCTCTAGCCCCCAGCTCCTCTTCGTAGGGACTGTGCTCCCCATTCATCCTGTGGTCGGGCAGCTGGTGACTGTGACCCTGGTCCAGCTCCCGTCCAGCCTCAGCAGCCTGACCTTGCAGCGTGGGGCGTGGTGGCTTCTGATTTGGGGTGAGCGTCCTGGCCTGTGAGCCCAGCCTCGGGGAAGCTGAGGGCCGCGGAGCGCTCCCCAAGGACAGGCTGTGCGTGCGCTCGGGCTGGAGTACCGGCGACCCCGCCAGGGGGAGTCAGTGGCCAAGTCTGCTTCCCGGGGTGCAGGTAGACCACACCCCACGCACCGCGGGTCCCCACAGGTTCCCATTGTGCTCACCCATGCGGGGTGGCCTGGGTGTGTCTTCCGAGTGTGAGCAAATAGCATCTCATTAAAAAGCCTCGGGAGGCAGGTTGTTTGACAGGTGAGGAGACCGAGGCCCAGGAGGCCTGAGGGGCTGGCTGGGGGTTGTCCATGTCACACAAAGACACCGAAGTGCAATCTGCATGTGAGCACGGGCACACCCATGGGCACAGAGGTGCATGTCAGTGTCCCCCGGCCAAGCACGCAGCGCTCACGCCACCTGCACCCCACGGGGACGGGGGCAGCGCCTCCCCCGGGAGCCTGTCCCCCCAGAGCGCCATTTTGTCCACAGCCATGACCAACATCCCTACGTCACCCGGGACCCTGTCCAAAGCCACATGCGTCACTGACGGCTTGTCTCTGGCACCTTTCTTCCAAGGGTCCCTGAGCCACTGACTATTATTATCTGGTGACAATGACCCTTGGATTCCTGGTGACGATGCAAGACTTGGCACCCACAGAGGAGGCTCAAGGTCACTGAGGGAGATTGCTTGGGACAGGAGCCGGCCAAGGAATGGGCGCCTGAGGCAGCAGGGGTCTTGGGCATTTGGAGAGTCCCCCAATGTCTAGGGGACAGAATCACGGAAGCCAGGTTCTGGCCTGGCCCTGTGTGGGAGGTCCTGTGTGGCACCAAAGAAGTCACTCAGCCTCTCTGAGCTTTGCCAACTGAGTTGGTCTAGATGATCGTTCAACCTCCAAACGCCTTTCCCACGCTCCACCCTCCGCTCAGCAGCAGAGACAGAGGAGCCCGCGGTTCCTGGGTGGTGCGCGAGGGCAGAGCTCACGGGTCTCCGCTAAACCACCCTGGCACCGCGGAGCCTCCGGCCCCATCAGCCCCGGGTCCTGCAGCGCGCCAGCCCCGGGCAGCACCTTGGAAACCGACCAAGGACGCCACCTGCAGGGGCGACCGGGCACCTTCCTCAGTGGCCCAGAGGCTGGTCACGTCCTCGGTCCTAGCGTCACCCCCTCTGCTGAGCCACGGAAACCCTTCACGTTCCATGGGAACAGGAGACCCAGAGAGGGGGCAGGAACCCATCTCCAGCTTGGCAAGGCCACGGGGCAAGAGAGCAGAGTCCTAAGAGCAGGGAGGCTGAACTGAAGGTCCTGAACTTCAATCCCAGCCCCCATCTCACTAGCTGTGTGACTTCGGGCAAGTTACTTAACCTCTCTGTTAAACATGGTGATTACAACCTTGACTTCATAAGGTTGTTGTGAGGCCTACATACGGCGCACCTCCCGCTGGCCTGGCATTCAGTAGGCGCTCTATAAATGTTTGCTGTCTGCCTCCTGCTCTTCGTTGTCACTGTTATCATCCCGTCATTATCGTGTGGCCATCGTCACCAGGAATCTTAGGGTCTGCCCTCAGGTGGCCCTGACTGCTTGGCGCTCCTGGGCTGTCCCTTCCCTGTAAGGTAGCAGTCGTGGCCGCCAGCGCGGCTTAAACAACAGAAATGCAAAGTGAAGTGAGCAGGGTGGCCGAGGGGCCCACGGCACGAGATGGCCCTGGGGGAGGCCCCAAGGCCGTCCTGACCGGAGCCCAGGGCTCAGAGTGAGCAGGCAGGAGGGGCTGGGCGGGAGCCGCGGGGCTGGGGTGGCTGGACACTGGCCTCTGAAGGCCCGGCCCCGGCTCCCGTGAGCGTCCAGCCTGTCGCTAGAAGCCGTGGCCGCTGCTGCTCAGGCCCCGTCCACCTACGGCTCGCGGGCAGAGAGGCGTGACCTTGCCAAGGTCAGGGAGCGAGACCAGGGGCCCGAGGCCAACGTCCTGGACAGTTGGCGTCCCCCCAGGAGCCCCACCCTGCACCCCAAGCCCCGAGAGGCGGGGGCAGCGGGCCAGGGGCCAGCCCAAGACAGACAGGGCGCCGCGCCCGCTGGGGCCTGCCAGGGGCCAGCCTGGGCGTGGTGTCTTGCCCCTGGCTGCTGGCCGCTGGCCCCTGGCCGCTGGCCCCTGGCAGGCCTCTCTGATGCGCCCTGGAAGGGAGGAAAGGTCTCCAGATCACGTAACACCCGAGTCCCCTTCAAGATGTCCAAGTCACTGCTGGGGGCCCGGCCACTCTGCCGTCTCCCCCGCGGCTCCTGCCAGCCCTGCGTCCTGAGAGCAGGGCAGAAGACAACCCCTCACTCAACCACTAGGGAAACAGAGCCCAGAGAGGGCCAGGGACTGCTCCAAGGCCACACAGAAACTCGGTGGCTCAGGGGTGGACGAGAGGCAGGGAGCATCCTGCCCTCCAGGTGGGGCCCGCTGCAGCCCAGCAGTGGCTGCCAGTGACAGGGACAGGGACAGGGGAGCGGCTTCCTTCCTACCACCAGGGCTCCCAGATAACCTTGCTGGCTGCGGGGCTGCTCCCCAGCAGGCAGGAGGGGACCCAAATCCAAGGGAGGCCAAAGGTCATCTGAGAGGGGAGGAGACTGTCCCCCCATGGAGGGGAAAAGCGTTTGCTCAGAGAGGTTGAGTATCTCCCCTAAGGTCACACAGCTGCTCTGCAACAGATCCATGTATGCATCCCAACGGGACTCCCCTTGGAAGTCATGCCTTAGCTTTGACATTTCATGGACTTCAATGAGCTTGTGGCTCTGGGGACATCCTTCCCCTCTGGGTCCCCTTAGTAATTGAAGTGGTGAGACAAGATGGTGCAGGGCCTTGGCTAGCTCTGTGTGTAATTCTAAGATTCCCCCCGATGGGTTCAGGGCTTCCCCGGCTGCTGACCTCAGCCGGGATGGGCGCTTGTCCTCTCCTGAGCAGGGTCCCTGACTCTTGAGGCAGAGAAAACCACCTCGTCTCCGGAGCCAACTGGTCTACCTAGGGCCGCCTTCCCCTTCGACCATGTCTGAGCCCTCTGGGGGGCGGGGGGCCGGGGTCCCTCCCCGTTACCTGATGAGGACTTGCTGCCCATGGCCGGCGAGGTCGGTCTCCACCTTCCCCCAGATGTTCAGCACCAGCTGCCATTCCGCGTCGCTGAGTCCCATGGTACTGAGGACAGAAGGAGCAGGTGCTGTGGCCCTGGGTGCTGTGGCCTGGCTCGGCTGGGGGCTGCCGGCCCGATGGGCTTTTATACCCGCTGCTGTGCCGCGCTCCCGCCCCCTCCCCTCCGCGGGGTCTGATCTCTGCCTTCTCCTGCCTCACATGGGAGCTATTTTGGGGCAGGTGCCATTGTGGACAGGGCCAGGACAGCTCAGGCCACGGGGAGGGCTGGTGTGAAAAGAGCCAGCGGGAAGGGCACAGCCAGGCCCCTGCCAGCGCCGTGACACCCGACGCTCCCTCCCGGTCCGTCCCCAGCTGGGCACCGGCGCCCACTGGCCCCAGGACTGCCCTGACCCTGGCAGCCTCCTCAGTCACGTCCTGCCCATTTTCCTGGACGCCCCTCGCCCACCAGGACGGGTGGGAGGAGCCCGGTGCTGTGTGTGCCCCGGGCGGGGGGCTCCTGGCTTCAGGCCCTGCCCTGCGAAGTGGCGCTCGGGTCCTCCTCGGGGGTGCTTGGCCTCAGGTGCACAGGTGCTGCCCGCGGCCCGGCTGCTGGTGCCTCCTCGTCCCCAGCCTCTCCCGTGACAGTGGCCGGCTCTCGCAGACCCCACCAGGGACCAGGCCCCTTGGAGGGGAAGCTGGTCACACAGCGGCTGGTGGCAGAGTTGCCTTGGGAGCTGGCTGCCAGGCCCCATTTTGGTCTCGAGGGGCAGGGGCTCCGCTCTGTCCCCTGCACAGCTCCTGGGCCCCGCGTGTTCACTGAGTGGGAAGACGGCTGGTGGCCTTGCCAGAGAGCCCAGCGCAGGGACAGGGACTCAGTATGCATCCGGCACCCCCTTCACAGCCACAGGCACCCCCTCCACAGCCACGGGCACCAGCCACAACCGCCCATTCATCTCTCTATATGTCACGGACCCCCCTCCTCCTCCCTCCTCCCTCCTTCTCCTCCCTCCTCCCTCCTCCTCCTCCCTCCTCCCTCCTCCCTCCACCCTCCCCCTCCTCCCTCCTGCCTCCTCCCTCCTCCTCACTCCTCCTCCCTCCTCCTCCTCCCTCCTCCCTCTTCTTCCTCCCTCCTCCCTCCTCCTCCCTCCTCCCTCCTCCTCCCTCCTCCTCCTCCCTCCTCCCTCCACCCTCCCCCTCCTCCCTCCTGCCTCCTCCCTCCTCCTCACTCCTCCTCCCTCCTCCTCCTCCCTCCTCCCTCTTCTTCCTCCCTCCTCCCTCTTCTTCCTCCCTCCTCCCTCCTCCTCCCTCCTCCTCCCTCCTCCCTCCTCCCCCTCCCTCCTCCTCCTCCCTCCTGCCTCCTCCCTCCTCCTCACTCCTCCTCCCTCCTCCTCCTCCCTCCTCCCTCTTCTTCCTCTCTCCTCCTTCCTCCTCCCTCCTCCTCCTCCCTCCTCCCTCCTCCTCCTCCCTCCTCCCTCCTCCTCCTCCCTCCTCCGTCCTCCTCCTCCTCCTTCTCCCTCCTCCCTCCTCTTTCTCCCTCCCTCCTTCTCCCTCCTCCTCCTCCCTCCTCCTCCCTCCTCCTCCCTCCTCCTTCTCCCTCCTCCCTCCTTCTCCCTCTTCCTCCTCCCTCCTCCTCCTCCCTCCTCCTCCTCCCTCCTCCCTCCTCCCTCCTCCTCCTCCTTCTTCCTCTCTCCTCCCCCTCCCTCCTCCCTCCTCCTCCCTCCTCTTCTTCCCTCCTCCCTCCTCCTCCTCCCTCCTCCCTCCTCCTCCCTCCTCCCTCCTCCTCCCTCCTCCTCCTCCTCCCTCCTCTTCCTCCCTCCTCCCACCTTCTCTCTGCCTATCCATCATCTGTCATCTCTCTGTCCCATGCACAACTTGTCGGACCCTGGCTGTGACATGCTGAGAACGACAGGATAAAATAAGACCCCCTTCAGCAGGCACAGAACCCATGTGCGGTGACCAAGGCCACACCAGGTGCCTCTCTGTGTCTTCACAGACAGCCTTGTCCCCTGTGACCACTGTGGTTCAGAGGGGCGAGCACATGTGGGCTGTCCAGGGCGTGCACTGCAGGGGTCAGCAGCGATGGCCACCTCGTAACTCTCCTGAAGACCCCTGCCCAGCACGGCCCTGCTGAGGCACAGGCGTAGGGTCACTCCTGGGACCTCAGGGTTCTCCCCTAAACCTGCTGCGGGTCACAGCTGGTGGGCTGGGGCTGGCCCCTGACCGAGGCCTGACAGGGTCTGTGGCCTCTCAGCCCTGCCAGTCAGTGGGAGCTATGGGTAAGGCCAGCCAGTTAGGGCTCGAGGGTGACCATGAGCTGCTGCTTCTGGGTGACCCTGGTGTGGCCTCCCAGGGTCTATTCACTGCACTGTGGATTCCCGGTGATCACAGCCAGCACCGCACAGGCTGCGCGTCTGGCACCCTTTCCCGAGGACCACAGTGACCGCGAGCCAGCCGACGCTGAGACTCCCTAGCAGTGGGTCCCCCTGGCAGCAGCCGAAAGACCAGGCAGAAGTGGCACAGGGACCCCAGGGGCCCCGCCTGTCCTTCCAGTCACTGGCATCCGTGGAAAAGGAGGGTCTGGGAGCCGCTCAGACCCTGGCAGCTCCAGCCCCTGCCTCTGACTGGAGGGCGAGGCCCTGGTGCGGGAGGGGAGGCCAGAAAGAAGGAGGCTGCGATGGCTGCCCGAGGCTGGTGGGGCCACCTGTCCCACAGCCCTGGGATCCGACTGACACCCTCAGTGCCAGAGCTCGGGACCCGTCAAGCAGTTTTCTGTCCCCTCCTGCCTGTGTCCCCTGAGAGCCGTGGGCACCCCAAGGGGTGGGCTGCCCGAGCTGATCATCTCCAAGTCCCGGCGCTTCTCCCATCCCAGCCCGTTGTCTGGGGACAGCCTGAGTGTGTAAGTCTCATCATCGCGTCAGGAGGCTGTCACCAGCCTGCAGGCCCCCGTTAGCGGGCTGCACCTGGAAACCCGCGTCTGTGGAGCTGACCACTTAACCTAATGGAGGCCAAGGCCACGGCCACCACCCGCTCAGGCTGCAGCAGAGTGGATGCTGTGGCTACTGGGGTGGGCTGCTCTGCGGGGGGCTGTGGTCCCTGGGACGGACAGCGAGGCCTGTCCCCCTCCTGGTTTCCCTCTTCCTATTCCAGAACACAGTGAGTCCCCAAATCTGAGCGCCGTGGAGTCAACCTCAAGCCTTCAAATTCCGAAGTCTTCTCCCTACAGATCCTCCGCCAGCTCTGGGGTGCTCCCGGGGACAGCAGGTCACCACCTAAGCCTTAAAAATGCTTCCTTCTATCAAGACAAAGCGTTCCCTTCTGCCACCGCCACCCCTGGTTCAGGCTCTGAGGGCCCCGGGGCTGCAGGGGAGAGCCACGCCCACCCAGGGCCCGCAGGTCCACCTAAGACCCTGCTTGTCCACGCTGACCATGCCAGACCCTGAGAACTAACCAGGCGAGGCAAGTCACCAGCTGTCACCAACATGCCAGCGCCCCTTGGCTGGGCTCCTGGCCTTTGGAGTGGTGGTCATTTTAAGTGTCATCATCTAAGCTCAGGGAAAGGTCCTGGCAGAGGGTCCACCATCTTTGGTCTCTGGTCCCCTGCACAGAGAGCCCTCCAACCCCACGGGCGGTGTGAGCCCGGCCCGTGCTCTCCAGGGCGGAGAGTCCAGTCGAGGTGGCCTCTGAGTCTGCCAGTCTCCAGGAGGCCACCAGCTGCCTCTGGCAACTCCTGCAAGGGGACCAAAGACGAGGAAAGAAAAAGAACCCTGTCCCTCCGCCAAGCCGAGTGCCCTCCTCCCGGCCTCCCCCTCCCTCCCCCTCCCCTCCCCCTCCCCTCCCCTCCCCCTCCCTCCCAGGCTGGGCGGGGCGCAACCTCCCCAAGCCTGCAGCACCCCACACCCAGCCTCCTGGCAAGGGCACCCTCCTGGGCCAGCGCCAGGCCAGGACTCGGCATAGGGCTGGACTCAGTTGGCAGGACCTGCCTGAGCCCTCGGCAGGACAGCAGGGCCCCAGGCTGCTCCAGACCCCCCCGGGAGCCACACCGTGGCTCTTCTCCAGGCCCCATACTGACCAGTCCCTTCTCCGTGTCCTGTGAGCTCAGCCAGGGGCCAGGCTGGGGGTGGGGGCAGTGTCTTCCAGAGGCCGAGGGTGCAGGGAACTAAAAATACAATTGCATGGCAAGGCCCCCCCCCCCCCCCCCGCAGGCCCAGGGGCTTACTGGAGGAGGGCTGGCAGGACAAGGGACAAGGGCTCCTTGGGCCCAGGGAACAGGTGTGGCCTGGGACAGAGCCTTCCCCTCCCAGGCCCTCCCAGTCTGGGGGTGCTCCTTCCAGGTCCCTGTGGGGGGAACAGCGCCCCCTGCAGGAATCCTGCTTCCCCCCCATGACCTTCTCTGCCCTCTGGCCTTAACACTGGCACAACTGCTCATCTCTGCCATTTCTACCCTGCCAGCCCCTTGGGGGCAGGGGTGTAAAAGCCACAAACACCCACTGGGGATTCACAGCATGCCAGGGCCCTGAGCCTCCCCACGGGGGACATTGTAATTCCCACTTACACATTAGGAAACGGAGGCAGAGAGAGGTTAAGAACCTTGTTCAAAATCACACAGCCAGGAAATGTCAAGGCGAAGAGGAACCCAGGCGGTCTGCAAGCCTGGAAGGGGTCTAATTTTCAGACCTTTTGCCTCTCCTTCCCTTGAGACTACCTATCAAAGGAGCGGCCAATACGCTCTTTGAATGCTTATTTTATTGTACTGAGTCCCCCAGGGTCTTGGCTTCCTGGGGGGTGGGCAAACACTGACCTTGCGGCCTTTCCCGGGTAGCCGACAACTGGGGGCGCTGCTGCCACCTAGTGGCCACAAGGAGGAACGCCCACCTGGGCCGCTGGGTCCACCACCGTGCGGGACTCCCCAGCGCTCTCGGGGGTCTCCAGGCTCACGGCGCCGGGCGTAGCAGACGAGGGCTGCCTGCCCAGGTGTTAAAATGATAAGGGCAAACCCTGGGCTTGGCTCCCGAGGGCCGCAAGTCAAGCGGAGGAGACATTCCCGTGGGAATGTGTGAGCCAAGGGCCAGGGAGGGCGAGAGGGCAGCCCCAGGCCAGTGTGGAGAAGGGCAGGCGCAGGCGACAGCGGCTGCGTGTGCAGGTGGGGGGGCCGCCCGCAGGTCCCTGGGCCGAGCGCCGTGTGCAAAACCCAGGGGGTGCTCGGGGGAAGGGACTGGGCAGAGGAGAGAGCCACCAGGAAGGACCTTGTATGCCAGTAGGCACTTGGGGGCTCCGAATGGGCACTTCGGTCCCACCGTGCCTGGGCTCACCTGGCAGGTGTCGCTTTATGGGGTCAGTGTCGGGCAAGCAAGGTGAGTACACCTGGCCCTGAGTCCTAGGAGGCATTGAGAGGGACAGATGTGCAGGCAGCCGCCCCCCCCCCCCCGCAGGGTGGCTGGGGGTGGGGTTGGCAGTCAGCGCAGAGTTGGAAGAGGAGGCCCTGGTCCCCCAGACTCTGTGCGTGTGGGGTGGGGGTGGGTGGGACTGAGGTGGGACCCAGGGCCTTGCTCACGCTAGGCTGCCACTGAGCTGCAGCCCCAGTCCCAAGCTCTCTATTTCTGTGATCCTGGAAGAGTATCCTAACTTTCCAAGGACTTTGTTTCTTTCATCTGTAAAAGTGAGAAGTTTTAAAATAATGACCATCTCAAATGCCTAGTGAGGATTAAAACAGAGAGTGCGGGTACAGCACTCAGTGAGGGTCCGGGTATGCAATAAGTGCTTCATAATTGCACATGTGGAAGGTACAGAGAAATCGTGAAGCAGGAAATAATTAATCATTAGTTCTACCAAGGAACACGTAAGGGAAATGGTGACCTGAGCAGGGGTTTGAGGAATCCATAGGAGTTTTTTATGAGCAAACTGAGGAAAGGTTATGATAGAAGGGAAATTCTGAGATCTCCTAAATTTAGTTACCAGGGCCAGAGGATGAAGGGGGAGCGATAAGGGAAGGTAATCCGTTGATGGTCATGGGCAAACCAGAAATACACTGCTTCACATTTGCTAATGTACATTGAAACCCTTCAGCCCCATGTGGCTGACCACTAGGACCACCGGCCCTGTTCATGGGTCAACATTCCTCACCCTTCGCCCCAACAGATCCGGAAGCAACAGTTGCTTCCCTTTACGGAGGATCCTCCCATCCCAAAGCTTCCCCCCCCCCTTTGCATGATCCCATCTGGGGCCAGGGGAAGTTGGGTGTAAACCGTTATGTTTTCCTTTCCCAGATTTGCCTTCTAACAGTACTCTCAGCTCTCGAAACGTAGCAGATGTAATTCCCACACCATACAGCCCTGCAGCCAGGAGCCGAGGGAGCCCAACACACCCTTTTACTCACAGATCTCTTAGTATCAAGAATTTTGGTTTAACAGACTTTTTTAATATTTATTTTTTTAGTTTTAGTTGGACACAATATCTTTTATTTTTATGTGGTGCTGAGGATCGAACCCAGTGCCTCACGCATGCCAGGTGAGCGCGCTACCGCTTGAGCCACATCCTCAGCCCTAACAGACATTTTAAAAACAAGGATCAAAGCATTCAGACAGAGAAGTTGGTATGTCAGGACTGGGTTTAGTTGTGGGTGACAGAAAACCCAGATCAGTGCTTAATTAGCTTGAATGAGGCCTTGGGTTCCACCCCAATACTGCAAAACAAACTAGCAAGCAAAAGTCCCAAGGCGTGTTTTCAATAAGAGGGTGTCACCATCTCTCTCACATGGAAGTCCGGTGATAGGTGGCCCAGTCTGGTAAGGAGCACCCCGGTGTCAGAGACTACACACGGCTACCACCTCCCGATCCAGTGTGACTCCAACCATCATGTCCTCACTCAGTCGCAGAAAAGAGAAAGGGGTGAAGAATGTGGTCTCCCTATCTTTTTTGGGGGGGTGGATAGTGGGTACCAGGGATTGAACTCAGGGCACTCGACCACTGAGCCATATCCCCAGCCCTATTTTGTATTTGATTGAGAGCCAGGGTCTCACTGAGTTGCTCAGCACCTCGCTGTTGCGGAGGCTGGCTTTGAACTCCCGATCCTTCTGTCTTAGCCTCCTAGGCTGCTGGGATTACAGGCGTGTGCCACCACGCCCAGCTGTGACCCCTATCTTTAAGGACACTTTTCCAGAAGTAGTTCCCCCTCTTGCTGCACATCTTAGGGCCACAGTTTGCTGTGAAGGAGGTTGGGATATGGAGTCCTTATTTCTGAGTGGTCATATCCCCAGATAAAAATTCTATTACTTAGGAAGAAGAGAAGAAGGCAAATTCAATGACAATGAGCAATTTCTACCACAGGAGCATAAACTAGCCCCTACATGTAGGAATACAAAAACGTTTGTGCTTCCTGGTATAGATAGGTATTTCTGTCATGGAAAAGGAGGGGAGAAGGGTAAAAATGCAGCCGTAGAATTAGATAGAGGCCTAGCTCCAGCCCCTGGGAGCAACTGCCTGAAGGCATCTCCCAGGGGAGACCCTGGGGGTGTGAGCAGGGAGGGCACCAGTTGGGAATGAGGAACAGAGAAGTCGGTCTGAGGGCAGGAGACATTTCCCCCAAAGTCTGTTATAAAAATGTTCCTCCTGCAGCTAAGGGGGCTGGGGTTGGGGCTCACAGGGAACATCGCACCTGGCCACCTAGATACCCCCTTTGGCCTTTACTAAACTAGTTTTATCACATCGCTGTTTGTCTTCCTTATTTCTGTGACATTTCAAAGTACGATCTTGCACCATCTAAGGACATTTGGGGCGACACTGTGGGCAGTGATAGGCTGCCTAGACGGGGTGGATTCTAACGAGGCAGGGCCGAGAACTGTCTGTCCTTAGGCCCTTTTCTGTACCTCCGCCATGTCTGCATGTGCTTAGAGACCCAAATTCTTAGCATGGCTTTACAGTTGCGAGTCTCCAGTCGCTGCTCTGCGCAGGCTCTGCCACCAGCCCAGGGCGCAGGCGATCCCACCCAGGTTTGATCCCACCCAGGTTTGTGTTTGTCACTCACAAAAGCAAGCCAAGGAACAGCAGTTCTCAGAAGGTGCCTGGTTGTTCCGTGGCTGAGGGCTGCAAAGCCAGGTATGAAAGTTGTACATATTTTTTCTTTGGGTGTAAAATTTGCATCCAACGGAAGCACACACGATGCACACACCTGACGTCTACACTCGCAGGATCTTCCTCACTGCCTACGCCGGGGCAGCCCAGGCAGTCCCAAGAGAGCGAACACTGTCACCAGCCACAGAAGTTCCCGCGAGCCGCGTCCGGGTCAGTCCGGCCCCGCCCACCTCCCCGCCTCAAGGCTACCGCTGTCCTGATTGGCTGGGGAGACAGGTGCGCAGCGCCAGCGGTGGGGACCGCGGCCGGGGTGGGCAGGGGTCAGGCTGCGGGGCGGCAGGGCAGAGGGACACTCAGGGGTCTCAGGACTCCCCTGGAGCGGTTTGGAGCCTTTCCTAAGGGAGATGCCAGGAGGTGGTGAGCCAGGCCGGCTGGGTGGGGACGATCGGTTTTTCGGTCGCCTGGAAGATGCCCTGGGGCACCTGTCGGGCAGGTGCACACGTCCACCGGCAACTCCCTTTCTCCGGACCCTGCAGGGGGAGGCGTGAGCTGTCCTTGGCAGGTGGCTTCAGGGGCCGGTCACCAGCGCCTGCAAGGCTCCCCCGAGGAAAGGGGGCGTCCCTCCTCACGTCCTGGGCCCTGAGCTGCTGGAGGGTGGCGGAGAGGACGCGGGAGAGGAGGCCCTTCCCAGGGCGCAGGCGGCAGCTGGACAGTGTCCCCGCGGCGCTCCTCCTCCCTCCCAGCCGCCCAGAGCGCGGGCCCTCCCCTGTCCCCCGCGCTGTGCATTTTGGCCCTTTCCCAGGACCTCCCCCTGCCTTTAAAGACGCCAACCCGGGGTCGCAGCTGCTGGAGCTCCTCGGGGAGGCCCGCCCAGGCCCGCCCCAGGGAGGGCAGCGGCGGCCCCGGCAGGAGTTTCCCAGTCTCTAGACTCAGCACCCGCGCAGCAGAGTCATTTCTTTCTTAAAAACCCACGTGGTCCGCGGGGACATTCCTGCTCTTGCCATCAGTATGACTTGGACTTAGGTCTCGGCCGTCGGGTGTGTCCCCCCTCCTGCCCGGGTCGCCTCACACCACAGCCTGAGTTTACCTGGCAGCTTGGAGAAGCCTGGGTTCCTGCGTCCCCCACTCGTGCATTAGCTGCAGGGGGATCAGTGCCCAGGAGGTGGCGCAGGAGGGGGCAGAGAATGTCAGGGAAACAGGAGGACTGGGGGAGGCCAGCATTTAGGAACTGGGGAGAGGAGGTGGAGAAGGAAACTACCCAGGTCACCGGGAGTCCTGGGAGATCTATAAGGAGGGCAGCCACAGGGTCAGGTCTGCATAGGAGGAGAGAGGGGGCGGGTGCAGGGTGGAGGTGATAGCTGAAGGCTTCTCCTGCTCCAGGTTTGCTCCTGGGGGAAAAGTGGCCTCACTGGTGTGTTAACTGCAACACCAGCTGCTGTAACAAACACCCCCATCTCAGTGGCTCCATAGTTCTCAGTGCAGGAGGAGAGCTCTGCTCACACAGTGACTCGGGGACCTGGGCTCCTTCTCCAAGGACCCCAAAGACTCCCGCACCTTCTGTATCCCAGGGATAGAAACAGGAGACAGAAATGAGTGAGGGGATCATGGAAGACGTTCTAGGAGCTGCTCATCATTTCAGCCCCTTCCATGAGCCCTATCCCAGCCGCCTGGCCCTGCCAGCGCGGAGGGAGGAGCAAGAGTGAGGCCTCTCTGCCCGGGGGACAGGAAGCAGGGATGTGAGCACAGAGCCCCGTCTGCCACAGCTGTCCCCTGAGATAGGAAAACATTTGATTCTCCAAGCGCCTGTTGTGTGGCCGCTGGGGAACTGGGGGGAGACGGGGAGAGAAAGGGGCTGGGAGAGGGCTGAGCCTCCAGAGCCTCACCATGGAGAGACGCCCGGAGCTGCTAAGAGCAGGAGGGAAGCCCGATGGCCCGGGGCATGACCAGGAAGCCCCGAGGAGGCAGCCTGGCCCCCTCAGAAGTCCTGTGAAGTGGACTGTCGTGGGGGAGTGGGAAGGCGGGCTTGGAGCGGATGGGAATGACTTTGAACTTGAAGAATTTGGGTGAAAAAGCCAGTAGGGGGCGTCACTCAGACCCAAAGGAAGGCCTTTTACTCCTGCTGTGCCCTGGAATGGGACTCTGTGACACGCCTGCCTGGCCTGTGGTCTCCCCTGCCCCCGCCCATCTGTGCAAAGTGCACCCTCGAGGGTCTTCCCTGCGGGCCCCTCCAGCAGGCTCCACGGGAGCCCGGCACCCCGAGACACCGCTTCCGCCCCGCCCTCTCTTTCCTGCAGAAAACTAAACGTCCTGCTCAGCACGGTGGCTGCTGAGCGCCCCTGCAGTACCAGGCGCCACCGCATTCGGTACTAAAAGCCCTCCCCAAAGAGCCCAGCCCAGCAGAGGGCGGGAGGGACACCCCTGGAGCTCTGCCAGCCAGACGTGCGGGAGGTGTCAGGGGCGGGGCTTTCTTCTGCAGCTGAGGTCCACACTGCCGGGCGGAGACAAGAGTGTGTGTGTGTGTGTGTGTGTGTGTGTGTGTGTGCGCGCGTGCGCGCATGAGTCTGTCTGGGTGTCCTTATGCAAGCATGTAGCTGGGATCCTGCATGTGTCTCTGAGAGTGTGACACCCAAGTCTTCCAGGGTGTGGAGAAGGAGCCCGGCTGCTGAAGAGAGGGGAATGTTCAAACCGGGAAGACGAAGAGCAAAGGAGCATCCGAGTGGAAACTTGAACTGGGTTTATGGAGCAGGTGTGGCTGGATCATAAGGAGCAGGCCCCTGAGGGATGGGAGGTGAGGCTGGACAGGAGGGCAACTGTAGCTGTAGAAAGCTGTGGCTTTGTGGTCAAATCCCAACCATGGTCCCAGGCCTCACTCTCTCCAGAAGCCCTCCGCTGAACCCTCTGCTGTTTTCCTGCCTCTCTGGCACCCTCTCCCTTTCTTTCCTACTGGAATTCATTGCATTTGGCTGATCCTGCCTCTCAGCTGCAGTGATTGGCTCAAAGGTGGGCATAGGGAGTGTTGAGGGGAAGTAGGGAATCTATTTGTAAATTTAAGTAATTTAATGTTTAAACTTCATTTTAAAGGATAATTTAAAATGTAATTTAAATTTGTTTGATAAAGATCTAGAGAGATAAAGGAGAAACCATGGAGTTGTCAGGGAGGAAAGAGTCCCACCAGAAGGAAGTGCAAAGGCCCTGAGGTAGGAGTGCGTCTTGCCTGTTCAAGGTTCAGCAACAGTTACAGGAACCCAAACGTTCCGATTTGTGCACAGGGAACTTGAGTTAGACTTGTGTCTTGTTTTCAAAAGATTCCTATTAATCTCGCTTCCCTGATTACCCACCAAGAAGCTAGCTCCCTCTCTCCTCCCATCCTGCTCTCCTCCTGATGTCTGCACCTCCTACTAGGTTTGCGGTCAGTGCTCTCTGTGGCTGGATGGCTTCGTTTTAACTCATGTGTCATTCAGAAATATCATCACACACCCACATGCCAAGCAGCAGCCCCTGACGTGGATCTTATCTCTCACCTACGATGCAGCAGGAAAGTTCGGAGGGAATGAGGAACTTTTCCCAGGACGGAGCTCTCAGGAGAGAGCAGAGCTAGGACTCAAACCCAGGCTTGTCCCGCCCTGGGCCTGCGTTGCTGCCCTGCATTCCGCAGTCAGTGGCCGAAGACCCTGGGCACAGACTCCAAAGGAAGCTGACTTCTTAGGAACCCAACTGCAATCCAAGCAGCCTCCCCAGGACAGCGAGGCCTCTAAGGATCCAGGCTCCGCCTCTGACTATGCCACTTCACGTAGTTTCACAGAACCCTGGAAGGCAGGGGTTGCTGGTCATTTGGGGGGACTCTGTCTGCCCTGCCGTAGCCTCCCATGAGGCGGGCGCGGCTTCCGGTTTCCCCTCTGAGTCCTGCAGAGCCCTGGCCCTTGCGAGTCCTTCCCGTCTGCTCCTTGCTCTTACCTGGCAGATGGTCTGCTCTGCACCAGGGCCACCCCTCAGCTGAGACCCAGACCCCCAGAGCCCCTCTGCAGGGCCAGTGCCACCCTAGACAAGATGCCACAGCAAGGGGGTCTGAGCCCCCTGAGTGGGCCCGGCCAGGGCGACACCCACCTGCCTGGCTCTGCACCCTGCGGGTCCTGGCTGCTGTCCCCACCTGCCCAGGTTCTGCCTGCAGAAGGGCATCAGGCGGGAGGTGCCAGCACAGCCACCTAGTGCCAGCTCAGTCTCTCGACTCAGCCAGGAGCTTCCCAGGGTAGGGGTGAAGTTCAAGCCTCTTCCTGGCCTCTGTGCCCCTGAGAGACCCCAATCAAAAACACTCTCAGATGGCAGGGGTGCTCTCTAGGTGCCCTCACCGATGGACACAGGTTGGTGGCTAGAAGCATATGCTGTCATAGCCGGGAGGCCAGAGGTGCAGATCAGGGTGCCCGCAGGTGCCTGGTGTCGGGTGCTGCTCGTGGGGTGCACGACCTGCAGAGAGAAATTAGTGGTAAAACGTTTCATTCCCAAGAGAGGAGGGGCCAGACTCCAAGAGGGCCGTCCCCCAAGTCCTGGAGAAGGGGTTCTCATGGGCGTGTAAGTGTTGGGGGACACTGTGGGGAGTGGGGTGCTCTGCAGACCCTGGGAGCCTCTGGCAGGACACAGGACGGACCCTCCAGGACGGTTTTGAGCTCTCAGGAGCCTGCTGTGGATTCTGCAGGTGCTGGTTTGCCTGCTGTCCCGTCCGGCCCACTAGGACACGCGACAAGCTGTCCCAGAAGAGAATTTGCTTCCAACCATCGCTGTTCCTGGAGGCTGGGAGGGAGACTGCCAGGTTTTCCCCCCCCGCCCTGGTGGCCCTCCCCCCTCAGTTTCCCGACTGTGTGTCTGTTTTTTCCTGACTCTTTGAAGGACACTGTCATTGGATTTATGGCCCACCCTACATCCAGGATGATCTCATCTTCACATCCTTATTTAATGACATCAGCAAAAAGCTCTGCTTCCAAATAAGTCCCATTCACAGGTCCCCAGGGGGTTAAGCTTCAGCATGACTTTTTGGGGTCACCAGTCAACCCAACATAGATGGAAAAATGCAGGCTCCAAGTAGAAGGGACCTCACGGTGCGTTGCCACAGCCGAGGGACGGCCCTGCCCTGGGGATCCCAGGCCAGACCTCTGTCTCTGGACCGGCGCTGCCCGGGTTCCCGGGACCATCTGGAGAAGTGCTCAGTAGGAAACCATCTGGGCAGCGTCTGGGCCTCGGCCGCGAGCTGCCTTCCTGCTCAGGGTGGGACTTCGCCTGGGCGGAGGTTCCCTTCCTGGCTGCTGGCCGAGGCCGCACGCTGGTGAACACGTCATACCCTGGCCAGTGTCCCTGCGGGGGCCAGAGACAGCCCTGGACACTGTGGCGCTGGGAGAGGACCGTGGAATTCCTGCCGGCGGGTCAGGGAACACTGTAGGGTTGACCCTGAAATCCAGCTCCCAACCCTCCAGCCCCGAGCCCAGGGAGGATCCAGCCAGGGAACCCACAGGCGGCCACTCTGCCTGTATTTTTTTTTCTTTCCTTTATCCCCTCCCCCCCCCAGGTGACATTTGGCCTTGGGCACCTCACCATGCTTCCTAGGCTCAGTTCTCACTGCAGACCAAGGACACAGCAGGTGACCTCACAGCAGTCAAAAGACACCCCCCTCCCCACTCCCAACCCATCAAGCAGCTGAGGCAGAGCCTGAGGTGGGTCAGACAGAGACCAGCTAAGACATCATGTGGTCACAAGGACAGGGTGCTCCTAGGCACAGCCCTCCTCTGTCCTGTGTCAGCTCTGTGATGTCCTGCGCCTGCCTGTTCCTTCTCTCTGGCCAGCTGGCCTCTCCTGGCCACACAACCCCTCTGTCACCAGACTCCACAGCTTATCCTCCTGCCTGAAAAGCCACTTCCCCAAAGGGTGCTCTGCCCACCTGCTGTGCCCACAGAGGCCTGGCCAGTGTGGCCGCTGCCAGTGGACATGAACCCCGTGTGCTCCTGGCTGTGCACCTGGGGTCCCCTGGACCAGCAGCCCCACTGTGCTGGGCGCTGAGTGCAGAGAGAAGGGATGGGGAAGACGCGGCCCTCTCCTGGCTGAGGGGCGGCTCTGGGGTTCAGCAGGAGCCCCACGTCCCATGCTCAGACTTGCGGGTGGGGCTCCTCCTCTGTCTCCTGATGGGAATGTGACCACGGGTCCCTGGCCACCCAGCTAGAGCCCACCTCCTGTCCCTGCAGGGCAAATGGCGTGCCCAGGGCCACAGCAGGAGGGCAGGGCTGGTGTGCTGGTCCCTGGCAGGGGGCTCCAGGGCCTGTGGTTTCTGTCCTGGGCCCACCCCCAGCAGCTCCCTGGAGGAGATGACATCACCCAGCAGGGCAGAGGTCCTGATGCCAGGGAGGGAGTCGCAGAGGGACCATTCTCAGTGAGGGACGGGGAGCAATGCCACAGGGTCGTTTCCAGAAGCCCCCTGGAGAGGTGGTGGACATCAGAAACGGACCCTGTGGCTGGAGCAGAGAGGGCTGTTCAGTGAGGACACCCAGGTGCCCACCTAGGGGACGAGCTGCTGGGGACGTGCATGTCCTTTTGCACAATGCTCTTCCTGTGGTCCCCGGGCCAGACTGTTCCACTCCTGACTTGTAGAGGACATTCCTCAGGGGCCTGGTCCAAGGGGACCCCCTTTTATGAAAGCCCCATTTCCTCCTTGAGGAGAGGACCATGGAGAGGGAATGGAACCCCAGCTGGGGACCCAGAGAACCCCTCCCCCAGAGATCTGCCCAGGGAATCTCCTGACTGCATCTGCGGGGGACGCCCTTCTTTCTCCTACAATCCAGGGCTGGGAGGACATGAATTGAACAGGATAGAGACTGGGGTCTCTGCTCTCCATGAAGCCCACCTGCAGGGGGACATAGAACAAGGGTGGGAGAGGGACCTGGCATGGGCCCTGGACCCTGCACCTGGAGCTGCCTGATACTCTGTAGATTCTCCCTGGATTCTGTGAGCACGTCAGAGCCCAGACATTCTAGCTGTGACCACATGCACACAGAGGTTCCCGTAAGCAGGCTGTGGCCACGGGCACATGATTTTCATGAAACAATACATATGTCCTCGTTACATAGGACACACACTGGTATTTTTCATTCTGTGCCATTTCCTCCTGTGACAACTGAGACCCACTACACTGACTTCACGATGCACTAAAGCAATGTGACTTGGGCAGTATAAAAACAACCAAGCTAGCTGGGCACAGAGACCACACCTGTAATCCCAGCAACTCAGGAGGCTGAGGCAGGAGGATAGGAGTTCAAAGCCAGCCTCAGCAATTTGGTGAGGCCCTAAGCAAGTTACTGAACCCTGACTCAAAATGAAATATAATAAGGGATGGGGTGTGGCTCAGTGGTTAAGCACTGCAGGGTTCAATCCTGGTACCAAAACCAACAATCAAAATGAAGAACAAATAATAAAAAACCCAAGCTAGATCCACAGCCTTCAATTTATGGTCATTTTTGCTTACACCAGACCAAGATGAGCTTGTTACTTGTAACCTGCTAACTAAATGTGCCCCTTGCTCGTCCTTCACCTGCATTCCAGCCCCTGCCCTCGTCCACCCCTCGCCTGGCCAGGCTCACGGGCCACGAGGAATGTACTGCAAAAAGCATTCTTTTCCCCTTCATCTGTAGAAAAGCGACGTGGGCTTCTGGGAGGTGCTGTGGGGAGGGGAACTGTGTCACACCTGGGCTCCAATCCCAGCCATCTTGGTCTCAGACCCCGTGACCTTGGTGAGTTCCCTGAGCCCAGGAGTCTCAGCCTCAGCAGCTGTAGAATGGAGAAAGCTCCCTACTCATGGGAGGAGCCTAGCCCCAGGAGATGAGAATGAAATGTCCCCAGCACAGGGCTCCACAAGGAACACTGTACACGTGACAGCTCCCAGCCCTCCAAACACAGGAGGAAGAGCACCCTTTGTCACTTGAGGTGGGAGCAGTGTCAAGAGTCTCCAGCTGTGCGGGGTGATGCACACTTGTAATCCCGGGAGGCTGAGGCAGGAGGATCATGACTTCAAAGCCAGCCTCAGCAACTTAGCACGGTGCTAAGCAACTCAGTGAGACCTGTCCCCAAATAAAATACAAAAGAGGGCTGGGGACATGGCTCAGGGGTTGAGTGCCCCTGAGTTCAATCCATAGTACCAAAAAATAAAAATAAAATAAAGAGTCTCTCCAGCCTCCCGTGACAGTCAAGCCCTGTGCCTGTGTCCCCACACAGGAGGACTGGTGTGCCACGGTCAAGGTCACACTCTTGATCTTTACAGAAGGGAGAACATGAGGGCTGGACTTGCAGCAGGACGAGGCCAGCCGTCTGGCCAGCCAGGCCTGGGACGTGGAGCCCTGGGCCTTCTCAGGGCTGTTCTCCCCTAGTAATGGCTGCTCCCTGCTCCACCCAGCGGGGCTCCCGGATCTGGAACAGCTTCCAAGCAGAGCTGGGGGCAGGGGTGCAACTCTGACTACATTTGGAAAATTCTACCTCCTGGGAAGCCTCAGTTCAAACGCCCCCTGAACACTTCCCCCAGGAGAAGGGCTCCTGGTGTTGGGAACCGCAGGGGGCCCTTCTAGAACCACCCAGTCCCCTTCCCTTTGCCCCAGGTTAGGGGGAGGCTGTTGGCCACAAAGCAGGTCCCAGCACCGTCAGTTTATGACCTGGGGACCAGAATAGTCTCCCTTCTAAGGTCTGACAGGACACCCCATTGGCCAGGGGATGTTCATCAGGGGGGCAAAGCAATTCTTGCTGTAATATTGTCCCATCAGACCAAATGCCTGGGTAGACTGGCAGAATAAACAGCTGTACCCTGAAACGAAAAGGGCAGAAACGAAAGCCCACCTGTGCTTCGTGGGCAGCCTCCTCCTAGGGATCCTCAGGGAAGCCTAAGAAACGGGAGGAAAGGCCCCGCCACGGCGTATCCGTGAGCCTAGTGGAGGAAAAGGGCCCAAAGGAGCCTCGGGACCACTGACAGCAGGAAGCCGCTTAACGCTGACGGCATTGTATAATGAGAAGGAGACAGACAGTCAGACTCAATGCCTGTCCTCCAGCCCCGGGACTGCAACATGGGAGGAAAAACGATTAAGGCACAGTGTTTTGTTTTTTTTGTATATGCTGGGTTGTCCAACCCTCTCCTGGGATGAAATTTGTGTGTCAATTAAATGCACAAATAACATTCATAAAGTCTGTGTCACAATATGAATATAAGAAAGAGTCACAAACTACAAAAAAATAAAAGAAAAGGATATGTATGGAAATACATTTTAGTATGGAAAATTGGAAGGTAAAAAAAATGTTTCTGGATGAGAAAATATTTTGGCTGGTTAAGTAATATTCTAAAGTCCAAGAAGAAAGGGGATGAAACTTACATGTAAAGTTGTGAATGTCTAAGTCGCAGAAGGTTTGTGGAAGGTAAAGCTCAAAAAGTGTGTTTGTGATTAAATTGGCTATAAGTGACACAGTCAGTTAAAGTTATTTGAATTTGAATGTACTGATATAAAAATCTGAAACACAGATCTACTCTTATTATCACCATAATTTTCTTGTATTTGTGAGGTTTTATTATTTGTGGAAACTCAGTCTTAAAGGAATTAGTGTTTGTACCTGTTGTACAGCCTTAAATGATCACTTTGTAACTGGTCAAGGAAACAATTGTTATTTAAGTTATAACAATATTGTTGACACTCAAAATATATGTGACTAGGTGTATGTAGGCATCTGAGAACGATACCTGTCTAAGCCCTGTCTACTTGTTATGTAAAAGTTTATAAAATGAAAGCTTATGTAAGTTTGCCAGCAAGATAAGCAATAAGTGCTCCCTTCTATACATTATGCTCTCTTTTTTGACATAGAAGGGCCACACTGTCATTCGAAGTCCTGTCTTATATCTGTTTGCTTTAACTAAGCCAACTTTGGGTCATTAACACTGTTTCCTAAATGTGGTAGAGATTTAAGGCTACTCTTGGATTTTTGTTAACCCATGCAAACCTGTGATTATTGTTACTGTACACTCAGGATTGTAAATTGGACTTTAAAAGTTAAACTTAGTTAAATGTAAAGCTTAGGAGGGCTCTTTAACAAGTTGGTGTTCTCCAAACTAAAATTAGGTGTAGCAAGTGTCTCGGGTTTATAGAAAAATGACAATTTTGATTGGTATTTATTCATGTCATTTGATGTTTTATAGCTGGATAAAGTAAACTGCTGTCAACTTTGCGTTACTCTTCTCCCTGAAATTGAAATTTAAATGCATTTTTGGAAGACAATAAGGAGAGCCTGTTCTGTTCAAAGGAGACACTGTAAAACATGGAAGCATTCTGGCACTTTGTCCACAAAAGGAAAGTTACAAGCTCTCTTAGCCTCTCTTTGATTCATGTTTCAGGTGTAATGTTGTATTGTGTTATTTGTGAAGAGCCCACCTTACCTGAGATAAGGCTCTGCTTCCCACCTTACACCATTTTAAAAATGGCTCCAAAAATGTCTAGACTTCAGCCCATTTAAAGTTGTATTCAGAAGTTGATTTTTGTTGTAAAGATTGCTGTGCTTTCAGACAGGGAATATAATATGTAACTAAGTAAAGGTTCAAGATTATAAAAGCCATTTTTTTTGGTTCATAGTTATTACACAAACTAAATGTGTTTTTGCTCTGTTAATTCATTTTGGATTTTCCTTGTAAACTTTGTAACTGTTGCCTTTTAGTGTTTTGCAGAGGTACTGCTTATTGAAAATAAACAAACAAACAAACAACCATGGTTAATTTGAGATAATAAGTCATCACCTACAGGACAGACAGTATGTAATGCTGACTTCCAGTACTAATACTGACTTCAATTAAATGAAAGGGGTACCTGTAAAACGATAGATGTTGAAGTCTTAATCCGTTATTCCCTCTTTAAGCCTGGTGAAACTTTCTTGCTGGGTATTTACAATCAAAAAGTTGCAGACCAAAGTCAAGGAAGTAAAAGGGCCAAGGAAAAAGCATCCAACATTTTGGCCCTTACCCTTCAAAGGTCAGCCAGGACCCAGAGAATGACAGGACCCCTCTATGGACCCTGCAATGGTAGTGAGTTACCTGATCTACTGAGGGAGATCAAGAGCACCCTGGAGAACAGGAAGCCAACCAGTGCACATTCTGCAAACGGAGAGTCATTGGAGATGAAAATGTCTCTGATGCTTCCAAGAGAAGCCACATATGTTCAGCTGGACCCTGACTTATCCTGGCAAGTGGCACCACAGATAGAGGAAAGCTAAAGGAGCCAGGAGGCTTCACACATGTTCGCAAGGGTGATCTCTGAGGAATCTCAAGTGACTGAAGAGTAGATAGGAACAAAGTCAGTTTTGACCAACTGGTCTTAAACACCTGGCAGGAGAGTAGAGCCTAAGAACAGTCCTACATGCACATTAAAAAGGAAAAACAATTGTTTTTTTTTTTTTGTGTAACTTAAGATGTACATTTTTGTCATCCCTACCACAAGCTTTGGGCTATGAAGGAAGGGATATTGTATAGGAATATCCAATAATAATGATCACAAAGAACTCTAGAGTCCCACGTTTTTCCTGAGTCAATTGGAGCCTGATCTCATACACCTATAAATCTTTTCAACCTCCCATATTGATAAACTCTGTTTTTCACTGATAAGTGCTCATAGTTTTCAGAAACTGGCTGAAATATTAATTGCTTCTGTGCTAATTGTTTATAAGCAAAGTAATACTTTGCTGCCTTGTTTATTGCTGCCTTATCATGATCTCTGCCCTATGTATGCCTTGTCTACTCACCTGTCACCAGCCACTATGGACCTTTGGACTGCTTTGATGCTGAGTGCGTTAAGTGTCCACGCCCCAACTGATAGAAAAAAAGGACTTTGGGTTGCTTCCACAAACTTCACCCTCTTTCAGCACAAAGCAGTTTGCAGATGTTGTTGCCTATTTTTCCATAGAAATGGGAGGTATAAATTGACTGTGGGGAAATATAACAGTGGTCCATTGTATGCTTTGAATGTAGCCCTTGCTGCTCTGCCACAACAACTTGTTTTTTTAAGTGGACATTTTTCTTGCTCTTCCTCTCTCCCTCCACTCCCTATGCTCTCCCCTTCCTAATGTCAGGGGAAACAGGATTACCTTTATTCCCCATCCCACACAGTTATCTGTCCCTGAGTTCACACCCACCATAGGAATGAAGTAATCCTGACTCTGGGGATGGTTCCAGAAGACCTCAGCAATGACTATGTCCCAAATTAACAGGTGAATTACAATGCCAACAGAGAACACGTGGACTGTCGCCTTGGAAACACCTCTTTAAAAGCCCCCTATTCCTGCTTATGGATAGATTCATGGCCTTTGGTACAGGAATTCCCGGTGCTGCTTCTTTGCTAGCAAAGCAATAAAACTTCTTTTTCCTTTATCTTAAAACCATGTCCTCCTAATTGGATTGTCATTTATTATGTAACCCCCAGCAGTCACCCTGAGTCAAACACAGGCATTTCTGTAGAGGATCCATGCACGATGCAAGTGAGTATCCAAAGATATTCAAATTAAATGGAATACAGAAAAATCACAAGAAAATTCGGGCCAGTTCAGGTCAGGTTTTGCCCTGGAGTGAATTAGCTGTTTGAGTCTCTGGGCTCAGAGCGTCTGCATGGAAGAATGACAGGTGCAAGTCCCCGAACCTCTAAAGTCTCCCTCCTAGGGTTGGGACAGGGCTGTGTACCTATGTAAGATGTGGTGGGAGAAAGGGGTTTTATAGTTGTCACAGGCAGCGGCCTTTGATCCATAGGCTGGTTGTCCCTGCAGGGTGCTGCCCAGCTTGGTCACAGCCTGGTCACAGCAGCTCAGAGCCAGAGGTTCCACAGATGCGGAGCCAAGGTCAAGGGAACTGAGCAGCTTGCTCACCCCACTGCAGCGCTGAGTGGCTTCTGGGCTGCGGGGTCCGCCTGGCAGGACCCATGGCTCCATGACATGGTCCAGCAGCTGCCGCCTCTGCTCTTCTCTGAGCTGGAGGGAGGGGCCTCAGGCTGCTGCTCAGCCCCTGTCCACGCCCCAGCCGGCCTCGGGCTTGGATTCTGCAAATCAGCCTCCTGCTCAGTCACTGGGTGGGAGGCGAAAGTGAAAGAAAAAGTGGCGCTTTTTCGGGAAAGCCCAGGTCTTCTGGGAACCTGCCTCTAGCTGGTCCCTGGCTTGTCCTGGGAGGCGGTGGCTTGGCCAGGCCACTGCCTCTGCCTCTGTCCCTGTTCACAGCTCGCTGCTGCAGCACCAAGGACCCTCAGGGAGGGGAGCACAGAGGTGCGGTGGCCCTTTCCCCCACACCTGGAGCAGAGGGACCGCAGGCTAGGGAGCCAGGGCAGGGGCTGGGCTCCTGAAGGAGCAGGTGCCAAGGGTTGGCTCCTGGCTCTGGACAAACAGCTGTCCTCAGGGCGACTGGGCTTTGCCTCCCCGCAGCTGGGAACTGTGCAGCTCCGGGCTCCGGGCTCCGGGCTCCGCTCCTCTCCTGAGAAACCAGGGGCCCCACAGCTTCAGGGCTCCTCTTGGAAGAAGCTGCAGCTGGCTTCGCCTCCTGATGCAGCCCCAGTGTCCCGTCCTCTGGATTCAGGATTATTTCGTCCTGTTTACTTGATGAACGACGCAGGGAGGTGTCCTGGCAGTTTCTGAGCCAGGCATTTTGCAGAGATTTCCCGGATAAAGAGAGAGCAGCGAGGACAGTCCTGAGACTGCAGAGCTGGAAAGGGACGGGGGGGGGGGGGGGGGGGCTCTGAACCCACTTCAGCCACCTGTGCCTCTGCTAAGGAGAAGGTCTGTTTTCCCCTGTAGAGAGGGCGGGCAGCTCCCCTGCCAGCCAGGACACCCTGCCGTTTTGAACTAGGTGAGCAGAGAGACCCTTCAATCATGGCGATCAGAAGGACATCTCCATTCTACAAAGGTAGGCTTCCCTCCCGTGCAGCCAGTTCACCCTGGGAAAGTGGAGCCCAGAGATGGCTTGGTGGGAGAAAGATGGAAAACAGACTGGCCCAGATGCTGAAAACGCACGTGGGCTGGGGTCGCGGGTCATGGCGATCCCTTGTCCTGCGTGGGTGGATCCCAGCGCTGCAAACGCAAGTCCCCAAGCCAAGGGGACACCAGGACCTGTGAGACATATTTCTCTGTAGCCAGCCGCCTCCCCTCTGTGACTTTCTGCTTCTCTTCCTCCTGGACTCTAAGGCGTGTGGCAGTCCAGGGCTCTGTGCTGGGGCTGTGCTCGCCCTTTTGGTGAGGAGTTCTGCTTCCTCACTGATGAAGTCTGAACACTGGAGAAGCCGTCAAGGCAAGCATGTAGAGCAGGGTTTATTCAGAAGGTCGTAACCCAGAATTCTCCCGGGAGGAGAACGGGCCCTACCTTGTATCCTGGTATCCCAGGAAGTGAGGGTGTCCTGCCCTTTACACATCCTGGACCTTCTGTGTCTTCCTGCCTTCTTTCCCCTATCTTTCTCCTTCCTGCACACCTGAGTAGGCCCAGGAGATGTCCTCAGTGGAATGGCCAAAAGGTGAGAAGCCCCTGGGCAGGGGGAAGGGCTAAATGGAGTGATGGGGGAAGGAAGCTGGCCTGGAGAAGTGAATGAACAACGTTTACAACTCCCTGTAGGGAGGGACAATTCCTGGGACAGGTTCTTAGCCCTGGGTTGGAACAGAGCTGAGGAGGAAGGGCTCTAAGGCATGGACATGTCAGTATCTCGGGGCAGTCTCCAACTTCCCAGACCCAAAAGGGCCTTCCCTCTCTCCTGCTGGATTCCTGTCTGCACACACTGCCTGTCTTTAATTCTGGCTTCATGACTTCTCTTCCTCTAGAGCTCCCCTGTCCCTGGCTTTAACCTCAGGACTGGAATCGAACTTGAACCTGAGTTTCAACACAGCACATTCACACCAGAACAGTGCCTGGGCCACACTGGGAAATGCCTCCTCCCATCCTCTGGTGTTCACAGCTCTGGGGACACAGGGATCTAGGTGGCTGGCACCTTTGTGCAATCAATCCATCAGTCAATCTCAGTGCCCCTTTCTCCTCCCTTCCCTGGCCTAGGCAGGTGGATGGTGGGCTGGGCTTCAGATGGGGTCTCAGTTCTTATATTGTATGGGAAACCCTTGTTCCTCTCTGCTGCTGTCCTTGACACCCACACCAATCCATTCTGTGACCAGATCCGGGGCCGGGGAGGAGATTCCCACACCAAACAATCCTGCACTTCTTAGTGGGGACCAAGGGCTGTCCTCCAGCTAATCAATTGTGACCTACCAGGGGCTAGCCTCAGGGTCCTGCGAGCTGGGGGCTCAGGCCCAGCAGACCCTCCCACTCAGAGGCCAGTCCCAAGTCCCAGCCTCTGCCAGAGTGGCGTCCGGCTCCTGGAGCCCGCCCTCCTGGCGAGCATACAGAGCAGGGTTTATTTAAAAAGGGGTAAAATAGACTTCTCTCAGGAGGGAGGAGGGGCCATGACTGGCACCGTACAAGTCAAGGAGTCGTGCCTTTTATTGGTCCTAGGCCTCCTTTGTCCTCCTGCTCTCTTCCCCTTATCTCTCTCCTTCCTGCTACCTGACTGGGCCCAGGAGTTGCAGGGTGGGGTGGCCAAAAGGTGAGAGGCAGGTGGGCTGGAGGGGCCAAGGTGGAGTGTTCTGGGCCGGAAGGGGGCATAATTAACAACTCCCTGTGGGGAGGGTCGATCCCTGGGACGGGTTACCTTAGAACAGGTTGGAGCTGGGGCAGGTGATCTGGATAAGGTGGAGTAAGGCTTGAAGTCATGAGCACTTCAATCCTCCATTCTCTGGATCTGACCCTTGCCTATCTGCCTGTCTAGTTCTGGTTTCAATTTTATTAAACACTATAAGTCACAAAATCAGACCTAATATTCATATGTCCTCGGGCATACAATCTATACAGTCTTTATAAACGCCTTATCATGAAAAAAGGATTTTTTTTTCTTTAACTGGGGATTGAACCCCGGGGTGTTACCCACCGCCTTTTACTGTTTATTTGGAGGTAACAATGATGCTCTGGAAATCGTAGGGTCACCAGATGAAGATCTGTCAGATGAAGAAAACTATTTCTTGAAGTATCATAGAGAACAATTTTTGAAAGATTTCCCCAAGTGGAAACAGGAACAAGAAAAAATTATCAGAGAGCTCCGTGCCCGGGCAGATGAGGTTGACGCCACCCATGAACAAACCAACAAGATCAACATGGTGGCCCACACCACAGCTGTCTTCTCTAGAGCCATGAGCTTCTTGGGGATTGCCCTCGCTCCACTGACCACAAGAGGAAGCCTCACGCTTTCAGCTGCCGGCAAAACTTTGGGGGCAGCAGCTGGGATCACCAGTGATGTGACCAACCTGATAGAAGGGTCCTGCAATAAAAAAGGTAAAGCTCAGGCCACCGGGCACGAGCCTACCAGTGAGCCAGAGTTCGAGCAGGTGGATGAGAAGTCCATTTTCACAGCTATTACTAATATCATGGACAAGTTTCAAGACACCTCCAAGAGTCTCAGGAAGAGCAGGCGTGCCTACAGGGTAGCCCAAGCCAAGCCAAGCTTGGCTAAGGCTGCCAAGCATCGCCTGACAGGTGGCAAAGTCTCAGGCAAAACCAGCAAGTATGTGCAAAAGGCCTTTGATGGCACACCTCTGGGAATGACCAAAAGTGCTCTCTTGGAGGGAGGTGCAGAGACGGCTGTCCACCTCGTCCGGGATTTGTGCAATCTCTCTGATACCTGGAAGAAACTGAAGGATGGAGACAGGGCACAGCGGGCAAAAGAACTAAGGGCCCAGGCCCAGGAGCTGGAAGAGCTGGTGACACAGTACAGCCACCATTATGAGCGGCTACAGCAGGTGAGCTCAGGATGTTGGAAGGGGGCTTTGGCCCAAATCCATGGAAACCAAGGTTGTCCAGAAGGGTTTAAGGGAGTGTGTGCTTGTGAGTGTGGCAGTGAAGTTTGCATGGATGTCCTTGAGGACATAGCATATGGTGGCCCTGAAGGCCCAAACTGTAAGAGGTTCCCCTGGAGATGGCAGTCCTGCACAGACCTGGTCACCTGTTCCCTCTCCCTTAAGGCTCCTTTAGGACCCCGTGCCAGGAAGAGTATCTTCCTGGCTTTACACAGGAGGTCACTGAGCCATATGGAGTGCTCTGGACTCAGTTATGTCCCCCTCAAATTATTCATCAAACGCCTAAGGCCAGTGCGGCAAGCTGGGGGTGGGGCTTGGGGAGGTGACGAGGGTTGAATGCAGACCTAAGGACAGGCCCTAATCTGATGGGATCAATGTCCATATAAGAGGAGGAAGAAGCTAGAGAGGGTCCCCCTGCCCCCAAAGCACCACACCGAGAAGCCCTTTAAGGGCACAGAGAAGGCAGCCACCTGCCAATAAGAAAGAAGAAACCCCTGCTGGGAGCACAGTGGGCCAGCATCCTGACCTGGGCCAGCATCCTGACCTGGGCCAGCACCCTGACCTGGGCAGCACCCTGACCTGGGCCAGTGCCCTGACCTGACCAGCACCCTGACCTGGCCAGCACCCTGACCTGGGCCAGTGCCCTGACCTGACCAGCACCCTGACCTGACCAGCACCCTGACCTGGCCAGCACCCTGACCTGGGCCAGAGGCCTCTGGAACTCTGGGAACTACGTGTCAGCTCTATGAACCACTCTCTCTGTGGCCTTCCATCATGGCAGCCAAGACCAGCCTGACAGGGGGTGACGTGGCTGGCCAGTGTCCCCCTCTGCTCCAGCTGCTCTAACAGTGTATGTAGACCAGGTGACTTGTGAACAACAGAAATGTGTCCTTCCCAGTTCTGGAGGCTGCACGGCCAAGGTCCAGGTGCCTGCAGAGGCAGGCTTGGTGCTGGGGAGGCTCCCGCTGCGTCACAGAAGGCCCCTTCTTGTCCTTCCTCACCTGGACAGAGGGGCAAGCAGGTCCCTCAGGGCCCTCTCATAGGAGCCAGTCCCACAGGTGAGGCCCTGCCCTCATGACCTGTCACCATCCCAAGGCCCCGCCTCCTAGGGCCAACACTTGGGGGTTAGGGATTGACCTGTGAATTCTGGGGAACACAAATATTCAGGGCCTAGCACCAAGTTCCCCAGGATCTTCTGTTAGCTGCAGGGCGGGCTGAACTGTCAACCCCACTGTCTGGCTCCTGACCGCTTGTTTGCCTCAAGGCTGAGCACTCAACCCCCAAGACCCCCACTCGCCTGGTACAACAGAAACCCACATCCCGCCCCTGCCCGGTCAGCCTGAGAAGCAGAAGGTGACACCCTGAGCAACTCCTGTGTGATCCTGTCACTGCAGGCCACCAGGCAGCTCGCAGACCCAGAGACCCCACTAGATTTTGGCTATAAAAACTCTCCTGCCTGGGGTTGAGGCTCAGTGGTAGAGTGCTCGCCTAGCGTGTGCGAGGCCCTGGGTTCCATCCTCAGCACCACATAAATGAAGAAAATGAGGATGTGTGTCCAACTACAACTAAAAATAAAAAAAATAAAAAATTCCTCCTGCTGCTCGCTCTCCTTCCTCTTTCCTGCTGTCTCTCTCTCCTCTCTCTCTCTCTCTCTCTCTCTCTTCCCTCCCTGGTAATCAGAGACCACCGCAATAAAGATCTCTTGGTCTCACCGAGTGTCTGGTCACTTTCCTTTCATTTTCCTTCTCTCTTTTTTTCTTTCCCACTTCCCTCCTTGTCTCTCTCTCTCTGGGGACTGAGCCCAGGGGCACTTTTATCCTGAGGCAAACCCCAGTCCTTTTCATTTTTTTAAATTTTGAGCCAGGGTATCACTAACTGATCAGGCTGCCCGTGACCTTGGGATGTCCTGCCTCAGCCTGCCCCATAGCTAGGATTTCAGGAGTGGTCAGTGCATTTAGCTCTTTTCATTTTAAAATTAATGACATGTAATAATTGTACTGTTTTTTTTTTCTCCCAGAAACTCTATTTTCGTTCTATGTTGTTGCGTTTTGTTTTGTTTTGTTGTGTTTGTTTTGTTTTGTATTTCCTCCCACAAATTCTTGAATTCTTGACAAGAAGAACAGAGCAAAATCTTTTGTCTTGGGAAAGCAACAGAGACTCAAACTCAGCCTCCATCCGAGGCGCAGGACAGGTTCCAGGGCCAAGTGAAGCAAAGCAATTAACCTAGTTACCCAGGAGCGCCACTCGGAGGGACCAGAACCTGCTGCCCCCCTCACAGCACAGCGAAGGTCACGGTGAGCGGGAGACCCAGGTGGAGTGGCAGCATGAGGGCCCTGGCAGGCGCAGGCGCAGGCGCAGCTGAAACCCCCACGCATGCGATGACTTCGAGACCCCAGCCCTGCGTACCTTACAAGCACTATAAAGCTACACATTTCTGTCTTTTGGTTGAGTGTAAGGATGGCCTTAGGCCTTAGCCTAAGCAACTCCATTTTAAAATAAATCTGCATGCTCACCAGGCAAGCCACAGAGCCCTCAGATCGTCAATCAGGCACAGCCTGATAAAAGCAAGTCACTTTCCACAACCCTGATAAGAGCCAGAAGGGTATCAGGGCGGAAACCACAGACCATATGTCCATTCTAATATGTAAGATGTCACTAAGTAAACCTGGTAACAGCTGATAGGGACCCAAAGGGCGAGCAGAAGCTCCCAAAATTTAGTATAAATAATGGAACAAATGAACATTCAGCCAGCCGACACCGATGCCCACATGCCAGAGACCCTCATGAGGACCTGGACTACACCCCAACTCTTCTCATCATCTGCCTGATCCTCTGCATCGTCCTCACCGCTTGCAAACTCGACAGCTGCCTCTTGATCCTAGTGGGAAAGGCGACTTCTCCTTATGCCCATCTCCTCAGCCAGCCACCAACTCACACCAGGAGAAGCCTCCATCAGCTCCTGACCTGCTCTCTGCATCTGAGTGCGTGGGCAACTGCTGGACTTAAGGCCTAAGACTTGAGACTTTAAATCTAGCACCTAAACTCAGCATGCAGAGGGAATGTCTGTAACAGGTCTGTCAGGATGAAGTGTGTTTGCAGTGCTCAGAGTTAACTTAGAATTGTTTGCTTTGAATTGATTTGTCTATAGCAGTGCCCAGCATTAAAGATTGTCATTCCTTGATTAAGAACCTATAGAATGAAATTGTATTAAGTGATTTGAGTGAATAAAATATTGAAAAGGGCAGAAGTGCATGGATATTCTTTATCTCTCCTTTCGAAAGCAGATGTCACACTTTTGCCCATTGCGACATTGAATCAGGCCTGGATTTCCGTCCTCCCCCCTGCTCCAGCCTAAGAATAAAGAGTCTCACTCCTGTGTCCTCTGCAGGGTCTGATTCTTCTGATGGGAGCACAAGTGAGAAGTTAGCTCTCCACCAGGTGGCCTCTCTCACAGGGTCCCTGCTGGCTCAGAGCCAGGTTTGCACACAGTGGGATGTCCCTGTCCCTGGAACCTGCCCCACCAGATCACTTTGTAGGAAGGAAGGGGGCCCAGGAGCCCCCTGTGTCCCCCACAACCAAAATCCTCCCATGTCCTCAGGACTGCTCAAGTCCCCCTGTCTGTCCCGTCCACTCACCCAAAGATGACTTTTCTTTCCTGTGCTTTAGCTGCTGTTTTGAGAGTCAGCCATGAGCTTTACATGCGATTTTTTCTTTAAAGAAAAGAAAGAGGAAGCCACACTGGCCAAAGGTGACAGCAGTTGCTATTCTTGCGTGGAATTTCCTTCTGTGCTTTTCTTGCTTTGGGTTTTGAAGTGCTGGCTTTGCAAGACCCTCCCTGCAGGCCGCGTGATTGGCGTTTCTCTCTATTCCCAGGCCCCTCATTTGTCTACAGAGCTGTCACTTATCATCCCGCTGCTTTCACGAAGCAGAAACATCTAATATTCAACGCCTTCATTGGTTTTCATAGGCAGTTTTCCCACATCTTTTATGGGTGCGCTATCTGTACATAATGACGGACTTGTTACTCATCCGTTCATGCACACAGCACAACAGGACTATTTGGCCAATGATCACTCCCCTGCCCTTCCCCCTCCTTCCCCACCTCCCAACCCTGGTCCCTCTCCTCCACTGGTCTCCCTTTGATTTTCATGAGATTTCGCCCCCCACACACACACCTTTCTTTTCCTATTTCCTCTCTAAAAACTTCCACACAGGAGAGAAAGCATACAACACTTGACCTTCTCAGTGTGGCTTATTTCACTTAATATAACGTTCTCAAGTTCCTTCCATTTTCCAGAAAATGACATAATTTTATTTTTTTTTATGGCCCCATTCTGTATATACGCCACATTTTCTGTATCCATTCTTCTGATGATGGACACCGAGGCTGGTTCCATAGTTTGGCTACTGTGAATTAGGCTGCAATGAACATGGGTGTGCATGCTGATAGCATGATGACATTAATTCTTCAAAACAAAAACCGATGGGTGGTAGAGCTGGGCTATATGGTGGTTCAAGGCCTCATAGAGTTTAATATGTTGCAAAGTATTCACTTGACTACATACAGTATTTTTCTTTTTCTTTTTGCAGTACTGACCTGGCCTTGCTTGTGCATGCTCCTTGAGGGCTCAATGGCTGAGCTGTATCTCCAGCCCCCCTCCCATTTTTGAGATAGTGTCTCGTTAATTGCCAAGGCTGGCCTCACACTGGAGATCCTCCTGGCTCAGCCTCCTGAGTAGCTGGAGTTGCAGGTGTGCACCCCCACACCTGGCTATGTACAGTCCTTTAATTAGGAAAAGATAGACATTGATGTTTTAAGTGCCCAAAACCAACTCAAAATGGCTTATAAAGTAAAAGGAATTAGTTGGCACACAGGCTTCACAAGCTTGGGGATACCATGGACTCACGTGTGTCTGGAAGCACGCAGCAAAAATGTCACCAGCCATTTGTTTTTCTGACTCACACGTTTCACAGGGCACCCAGCCCAGGTGCTCCAGGTTCCTAGAGGAAGTGGGCAGGGAGAGACCCTGGTCCACTCTGATTGGCCAAGCCCAGGCCCCGCCCCTGGCCCGCTGCTGCTGGGAGGCTCCTTGGGAACCACAGGGGAGGAGAGGGAACGAAACCCCAAGCAGAGGACCATGGCTGTTGGCCTCTCCCAGTTCTTGAACTTTTAGATTATTTCAAGTTTTTATTTACACAATATTACCAAGTGTTTACCTAAAGGCAGGGTCCCTTTTCCCTCCTGGAATTGTGGACCCAATAACAAGATGGTCTGAGTGGGGGCAGGGTGACAATACTCATACATGGATATTTCAAATCATTTCCATCTCTGAAACCAGTTCCAACAACTGGAGGAACCCCTTCACCTGTTTTGCTCTGTGCATGGCCCCCGGACTGTAAACGGTATTTCTAGAGGTGGGATGCTGATGTCAGGCTTTCTGTGTTTGGGGATCCTCCACATCCGCCTTCCAACACCCCCGTCCTGCAGGCCCCTCAGCGGGAGTCTGCAGGCGCCCGTTCTCTCTCCTCGTGGCCAGCGCGGGCGGGACACGCTCATGCCTCTTACTTTTGCCAAGCCCATCAAAATGGTCTCCAGCAGTGGTCTGGTTTGCATTTTGGTGCTAGTGATGTTAAGCATCTTGACCTGTATTATTGGCCACTGGACGTGTGTTAGTCAGCTTTTCTCCTCCCGTGACCAAAAGACCAGACAAGAACAGCTAGAGGAGGAGAAGTTTATTTGGGGGCTCACAGTTTCTGAGGTCTGGGTCCATAGACGGCTGACTCCATTGCTCAGCGCCTGAGGTGAGGCAGAACATCATGGTGGAAATGGGTGGCAGAGGAAAGCAGCTGGGGACACGGCATCAGGAAGCAGAGAGAGAGAGAGAGAGAGAGAGGCAGACAGACTCCCTTCCCACAGACAAAACATACACCCAAAGGCACGCCCCCACTGACTCACCTCCTCCAGCCACACTCTAGCTGCCTACGGTCACCACCTGGTCAGTCTCTATCCGGGGATTAATTAGCTTAAAACCCTCATAATCTAATCCTTTCACCTCTAAACTCCCTTGCATTGTGTCACACATGAGCTTGGGGGTGGGGACACGTCATGTCTGAATCATAACAGGGCATCTGTGAGACCTGTGTTCAAAGAGCACAAGAAATAACCTGCTGACAGAAAACAATGTCCAGGCTCAGTTGGAGACATCAAGGACTTTGCTACAGTTTCCCAAGACTCCAAACAAGAATGGGCCCAGGACAGGGTGGATGGGGAGGTGGTGGGGGTGGGGAGGGGGCAAGGGTTCACATCTGTTACTTGTGATAAAAACTGAAGTTAAAAAAAACCAAGAGCGTCCCATAAAGATGTGAAACCACGAGTCCCTGGTTGTCCTGGTAAATTCTTTTATGCTTTCAGAAAATCAGCAGTGCTTGGGCAGTGTGAACCGTCACCAAATGGAAAAGCTTGACATTATTGTGTATTTAGTCCACAAAGCAGATGTGACATTGATGATACTCCATGGTCACAAGAAAACCTTGGCTCAATCTCTTTTGTGACTCTATAAGATGAACATGTTGAATAAAATGCTAGAAAGTATAAATCTGTGACACACCGATACCCAAATCTGCAGGGACCAAGTTGAGGTTTTCACAGCATATAAGGATATTTCAATATGTGGAAATCTATGCACATAATGTACTATATTTGTGGCATAAATAAAAAAGGAAAATTATGATCATTTGATTAGAGTCTGAAAATTCAGCACTTCATCCAAATAAAAATATTTAAGATAGGAATGAAACACACCACATCATGATGAAGAGTGGCTTTTGTAATCCAGCTGCCACCTCTGAAATGCTAGAGTCAATTCCACCCCATAAAGTAATTTAAGAATTCTAGCTAACTCAATAAGGCCCAGACCGAAAATAAGAAAAAAAAAAGTATAGAGAAGTTGGGGGAAAACAATATTATTTATTCATGAATTATTCATTCAATAACTATTGTATCAGCAAAGATTCAGAAAAGCCCAAGAGGAATATTAAAAATGAATAATATTTCCATGGAGTAAGAAAACAAGTTAGAAAATGTCACATTAAAAGATACGATTCATAATAGCATCAAAACAATTTAAAGTACCAAAGAAATGCATGTTGGCAATAACTACGAAATCAGCAAGTCCTTTTTGAGAGAAAATGGCACTGTGGGTCTCTGGGAAGGAGGTGCGAGGGTGGGAGAGACATACAGACCCGTGGCTTCCTCGAGGGACCCTCTGGGTCGCTTATGTTTGCAAACACTGCAACAGCAAACCATCGCCTTTGTAGAGTTCAAGGGTGTGAGGAGCTCCCAGCCCCTGCAAAGCTGAGAGGAGGAGGGGGCAGGGGAGCCAGAGACCAGCTCCATCACTGTTCAAGTGGGGACAAGAAAGGACGGGGGTGGCATTCTACAAAGGACTTAAAACAATAACAAAAAGGTTAAGACTCCAATGTACAGGAGCGTCTCTCTGAACATGAGAGTCCATCTCCTCTTAAGAAAAGAGCACACGCTCATCAAAAGTAATGGCTATGACAAGTGTCCAGAAATATGGAGACATTCGTATACTGTTACTTTTAAATTAGGGCATACAGGACTGCAAATTGGTGCAACCATTCTGGAATGGTATGGAGATTCCTCAGAAAACTTAGAATGGAACCACCATTTGACCCAGCTATCCCACACCTCGGTCTATACCCAAATGACTTAGAATCAGCATTCTACAGTGACGCAACCGCATCAGTGTTCATAGCATCTCAATTCACAATAGCTAAACTATGGGACCAACCTAGATGCCCTTCACCAGATGAATGCATAAAGAAAATGTGCTATACATACACATATACAATGGAATACTACTCAACCAAAAAGAAGAATGAAATTATGGTATTTGACAATAAATGGAAGGAACTGGAGATTGTCATGCTAAGTGAAATAAGCCAGTCCCAAAAAACCAAAGGCCAAATGTTCTCTCTAATATGTGGATGCTAACTCAAAATAAGGGGGTGGGGTGAGGGGAGAATTGAAGTTCAATGAATTAAACAAAGGGGGATGACAGGAAGTAGGTATGGGAATAGGAAAGACAGTAGAATCAGTCATAACTTTCCTATGTTCATATATGAATACATGACCAGTGTAACTCCATATCATGTTCAATCACAAAAATGGGAAGTTATATTCCAAGTGTGTATAATATGTCAAAATGCACTCTACTGTCATGTATATATAAAAAGAACAAATAAAAATAAATGAATTAGGGGCTGGGGTTGTGGCTCAGTGGCTGAGCCTTGCGTAGCATGTGTGAGGCGCTGAGTTTGATTCTCAGCACCACATATAAATAAATAAAGTAAAGGTCCACTGGCAACAAAAAAATATTTTAATAAATAAAGAAAGAAAGAAATTAGGACACCCAATTGTAGGTGTAAAAGCCATGTGAAAAAAAAAAACACATTTGAAACATAATGGAGGAATAAAATTGGTGGCTGTGTGTGGTAGGGCCAGAGGTGATTTTTCGTCAAATTATATTGAAGATACATTTAAAGTGAATTTTGAGCAACAAGGGTGTCAGTCAGCTCTCCATCTCTATGACAAAACACCTGAGGCCTGGAGTTATAAGGAGAAAGGTTTATTCTGGGTCACATGATTGGTTGGCCCTGTTGCCTGGGGCCTGAGGGGAGGCTGCACAGTATGGCAGGAGCATGTGTCAGGGCAAAACTGCTCCCTCAGTGGCCAGGGAGCAGAAGAACCAGAAAGAGGAGCCCGGAGGAATGGTCCCACAGTTCCTGTTGAGGACACGCCCCAAATTCCCAGACACTCCCACAGACCCCGCCTATCAGAGCTTCCACCACCTTCCAATAGGGCCACTCTGACCAGGACTTTGCCACACAGGCCTTTGGGGGACATTCACATCCCAGCTCAGCACCCTGCAGTGCGGCCAGCCTAGTTAAAATGAACGAGCAAGCCACCAGGGGGCGCCTCATCTTGAGGAGCACCAGACTGTGCCCCTTTCAGGACGGGAGATGGTCAGAAGCTCCCTCTGCACTTCTCATTAGGCTACTGGCTAATTATCAGCGGTCTTTTGTGACTCAATATGTAGTATCAAATTCCAAAAACTGTTTGCCAGTCTACTTTGCCCCCGAAGAGATGGCCAGTTTTAGTACTTCCCAGTCACCACTCAGTTTCCCCGCTTTTTGGTTATAATCATTGGGCAAAAATGATGTGAAATTTTTGAGACGTTAAGATTTTTGATATATTCTAACCTGGTCTGTTTTATTCCTGAAAGTGATCATTTGAGAGTCCCCTTCACCAAGCATTAAGCCTTTGGGGGCCACCTGGCTGCAGAAGCGCACTACTCTTAGATGCATAGACTTGGGAGAAGATTATGGAGGAAGCTGGAAGAGATAACCCTAGGGAAGAGGGAGCCCAGGAAGCCTCTGGAAGCTGAGTTCCAGGAAGGCAGGGGTTAGGGCGTTGTGCTCATGACACAGTCCCAGTAACTAGAATGCATCTGTCGCAGGCCTGCACTTGGTAAGTATTGGAAGGAAGGAGTAAAATCTGGTTGTGTTCAGATTTTCTCGGCTGTGGCCGCCTTCATAGAATAAAACACACAAATGTTGGGCTGGGGTTGTGGCTCAGTGGTGCAGCGCTTGCCTAGCACGTGTGAGGCACCCGGTTGGATTCTTAGCACCGCATGTAAATGCATAAAGTCCACTGACAACTAAAAAAATATTTTAAAACACACACACAAAGGTGTTCAGCAAAGTTGGCTAAAGAGTTATTCATACTGCAACTGGAGATGCGCAGCAAGAAAGGAAAAGAAAAGATGTGCTCAGACAAGAACGTGTCCCGGGAAAGCCTCGTTCAGCAGGTCAACTGGAGCTCAGACAGGAGGCCTGTTGGGTGATGGGATCTTAGAAACCGAACTGGCTTCTTTTCTTCCAGCCCAGGCCTACTCCTCCTGGCCTTTCCCACCCTTTCACAAGCGGGGAGAATGTCTGGGCCCTGTCCTGAGACCCACCTGGGACTGGCCCATCCAGGCCTCTCCCACGAGCTGGGGCAGGAGTGTGTGGCTGCAGACTCTGCGGCCTGGCTGGGCTGCCCTTCCCCTTGCTGAGGTTCCGTGACATGGATGGAGGTCGTCAGGAAGATCTCCATCAGCCCCTCCACTTACCTGTGACGCTGCCCGGCCTCCCTCCTGTCCTCTCCCCATGTCCAGCCTAAGACAGCTTCAAAAGGCGTGTGCACTGGCTGCTGGCTGGTGTCAGCTGGTCACATGCCATGACCCCCAGCACACCTCCCCTCTGTTTGGGGGGACGAGCAATGCTCCCTTCCTCTCCACGGGTGCTTCTGGGAAGCTGGAGTCCTGGGTTCTTACCCTAATGCTATTGCTAACTCGGTGTGATCAGGAGTCACCTCCCTCAGAGGGTCCGATTGCTCCTCTATAAAAGGGGGCTTGGACTCCCTGATGGGCCAATGAGGAGCACCGCCAGGGGTCCCCCGTGCTCTACCCCAGGATCTCTGTGGAACTGCTCCCGAGGCACCGAGATGCAGCACCCCGGTCCGTGCTCCTGTGCTGGCCAGCAGCAGGGGTGAGTGCTGGTCTCTGGAGTTTGAGGCTGCAGTCCTAGGTGTATGGAGATGTCCCCAAGGAACCCCCACTAGCCTCTAGTAATGAGATGGCCCCTCCTGCTTCCCTACAGAGGAGTCCGCTGGCAGGTCCACCTGAGGCTGCGGATGACCTTGCCCACCAGCAGAGGACGCCAAGGGCATGGTCAGTAGTGCCCTTGAGGCCTTGGTGCTTCCTCCCAGGCCGGTGTGCCCAAAGCCCTGCCTTCCTGCCCCCAGACCCACCCTCGGCCTCCCTCCAACCCCGCCCAGCGCCTTGCAGATGCTGTCAGGAGAGCGGCAGGAGTAAGCCTGGAGGTCCCCCAGGTCCAGTCTGTCACGTGCTCCGGGAGGTCCTGTGCAGCGTCTGCACAGCCCAGAGCCCCCCCAAATCCCACCAGGGGAACTTACCCAAGACAGCGATCCTCAAAGAGCCTGGAGAATGTGGTACTCCAGGAGCTGGGCCACGTGACTGGACAGGAAACTGAGAACGGGGAACTCGAGTTCTCCATGACAGGGCGGGTTTGAGCCAATGGAGAGAATCTGCCCAGCTGTACACACACCCCCCCCCCACCCCGTCACCCTTAAAGCCCGCACGCCACTCCTGCTTGCCCAGTCACCGGTGAAGACGGTCCACCCCCACGTGACCACTTCTTGCTCAAAATCTGCTTCCAGGTTTTAACACATGCCACCCTGTCCACCAGCATAGTGACAAAGAGCCTTCTCCCTGGGCTGGGGATGTGGCTCAAGCGGTAGCGCGCTCACCTGGCAGGCGTGCGGCCCAGGATCGATCCTCAGCACCACATACAAACAAAGATGTTGTGTCCGCCGAAAACTAAAATAAATATTAAAATATTCTCTCTCTCTCTCTCTTAAAAAAAAAAAAAAAAGAGCCTTCTCCCTGGGAGGTGGGACACGGTTGTTGGAGGTGCCCACCTTTTGCTTTGGAAATATAAGTTGTTTCATTCGGTTTTTGTGAATGATTGAAACACACATGATGTAAAACCCTAAGAAACAAAAGGGCCACCAGTAAGCACTAAGGCTCCCCCAAACTCCCAGCCCCGGCAGTGCCCTCCCTCCCAGAACAAGCAGGGCTTCCAGCACGTCCCTTTCTCACGTTAAAAATAAAAAGGACATCAAGACCCCTCTCTGTGTACACTTAGGTGTTGGTTGGTTGGTTGGTGTTGGCACCAGGGATGGACCCAGGGGTGCTCTACCACTGAGCTCACCCCCGGACCCAACCTTTGGAAAAATTTTGTTTTGAGACAGTGTCTTGCTAAATGGCCACGGCTGGCCTCAAAGTTGTGATCCTCCTGCTTCAGCCTCCCAAGTCGCTGAGGCGTGCGCACCGCCCCCGCTCCCATAGGTCCTTAGCAGTCTATTCCTTATGGGGGGAGGGCAAGGAGCCAGTAGGAGGGTGGATACCATCAAAGTGCATGGTAGGCATGTAAGGAAGTGTCGCACGGAGTCAGACGTCACTTTCCCATGTTCATACTGAACACACACGACCCGTGTAACTCCACATCACATACAACCACAGATCGGGAAGTTACACTCCATGTATGTAGGATGTGTCATACCGCCTTGTGAAATTAAAACGAATAAAAAAAAATCTTCAAAAAAAAAATCACTTGGAAACCCATTCTTTTGTACAATTTGTGTGCTAATAATTATAATTTTAAAATGAAGTAATAACTGCTCATGATTTATTCTATATGTGAAAGTCATCTATGTAAGCATGTAGGTACACATCTACCAAGAAAAGACGTGGGATGCTCCTAGGTGAGTTACTCAGTACACGGGTGCCGGGGACATTTAGGAGTGCCTTGTGGGTGAGGGCGCGGGGCCTGCCAAGGCGGGCACCCGGCCACTCGGGGCTCAGGCTGCAGAGGACCTGCTGCCTGCCTGTGTCTGCCCCCACCTTGCACCGTGATCCCCACACCACCCCCGAGACTGAGAACTTATGTCACCAGACAGGTTTCGTCTCCCTGGTGACCCTGTCCCAGAGCTAGAAAAATAAGCATGCGAAGCACTGTCCCCAGGGAGGCGCCCATGTGCTGTCCCTCGTTCCCTTTGAGGAGGGAGGATGTGGGTGTGCTCTGAGAGCACCCCGTGACCGTGCACGTGGGTGGGTGTCCATCGGCAGCAGAAACCCCTCCTAGCAGAGGCCCGTTTTCGTAGCAGAAGTCGAGGCTGAAGAACATCAGAGAACTTACCACCGCTGCCAGCCTGGGAGCCAGCCCTCCTGGCTGGGCCCGGTGTCCTGAGAGTCTGAGTGGCTTCAGCCCTGCACCTGTGACCGTAGGGGGCCCTCGACAGCAGGGTAGGGTCGGGGCAGCAGCGACCGTCACTGACATTTTGACAAGTGTCTCAGCAACTTGGCAGTGAGTCAAAGGCAGCAGACTGGCGCCAGTCAGGATGACAGGCGCGCACAGCTTCAGCAGGGACAGGGTGACCGAAGCTGAGGCTGCTTGACTGTGTGACGAAGATGCCAGAGTATTCAGAGCATCTTAGTGTGGACCGAGGCCAACGCTGGCTTCATGGATGTGGTCAAGAATTCTGGGCCACAAGCCGCCGCCCTTTCTGGAAGGCGTGTGTGTGTGCGTGTGTATGTGGTGGTGCAGAGAACCTTCTAGAGCACAGCTCTGGCTGATCCCAGAGTGCCCATATGGTGCTGCCAGCAACCAGTTCTTGCTTATCCCAGAGGTGAACAGCCCCCTGCAGAACCGGCAGAGAGTGGGGCAGTGAGGGCCTGAGGAGCTGGCGCAGGAGCTGAGCCGCTCACCCGGCGCCTGCCACAGTCTGGGGTTCCCAGGGGTGGGGGGCTGTCAGGGGAGCCGAGTGGCCAAAACAGAAGTCAGGAAAGATCCCCTGTAATCCCAGCAGCTGGGGAGGCTGAGGTAGGAGGATCAAAAGTTCAAAGCCAGCCTCAGCAACTTAGTGAGACCCTGTCTCTAAATAAAATACAAAAAGAGCTGGGATCTGGGGATGTGGCTCAGTGGCTGAGCACCCCTGGGTTAGATCCCCAGTACCAAAAAAAAAAAAAGGGGGAGGAAGGGGTGAGAGATGCCCGTGTGTCTTGCTCCCGTGGGGCGGAGGTTGCTAACAAACAGACTCAGAAATAATTTACAAGGTCCTTTCTCTAGCAGAGGCCTTCCCCCCCCTCCCGACTTAGATTAGGTCCCAACTATTCTTCCAGAATCCTGTTCTTTTCTCTCAAAGTGCTGACCTCAAATTTTGAAACCCCCTATTGGTTAGTGTGGGTGCCCACTGCCTGTCTCCCCAGAGGACCATCCACGGTGGTGGGTCAGAGATGGGCCATCTCGCCCACCCCCGTGTCCCCAGCATCAGGCAATGCTCTGAGCATGCAGGTGCCTGCTGATTTGTGCTGGAAGGCAGGGGTGTGGCATTCCGGGATTCCTCCAGGGAAGCCGGGAAGGGTTTCTATTTTCAAAACACTTTGTTTCCAGATTCCCATATTTAATTAAATATCTGGATGCAAAAGCTGAAACAAGAAATCACTACCAGAAAATAAGGGAGAATTTGAAAAACATCCTCAATTTTATAAACGAGACTAGGTAGTGGGTCACAGCGGGAGACCTGCGGCAGGGGCCATGGGCCTTTGCTGAAGGTGGGAAGGCTCCTCCTGCAGCCATTCCTCCACCGGTTCTGCAGAGTCTAACCGAGCCTCTGGCAGGGGCTGAAGGTTTGGGAAGCACCTGCATATTGCAGTTACTTGGGAAGCTTCCAGAATGAGCGGTGGGGCCCACCCCAGGGACTGGGATCTCATTGTATGGGGATGACCTGGACTTTGTACTTGTTGAAGTTCTCCAGGAAATTCTGCTCTGCAGCCAGGCTTGGGGACTGGGTGGGAGGCGTGTTCCTCCTGCCACCCGTCCTGGGCTCCCCGGGTTGGGCACGGTTTCTAGCTTCCTGACAACCCCAGGCAGGTTTCTTTTTTGTGGAGACACTGGGTCCCATTTCAGGGCACCCACCTACCTCTTTCCTTGCCTGTCTCAGCCCCAGCTTAGGGCAGGCCCGGGGGGTGAGGGTGTGCCAAGGACACTGTGACAGTCTCTGCCTAGTAGTGTGTGGCCCAGAGAAGTCATTTTTGAAGAGGGAGATCAGGAATGTCAGGAAGCCCCTATACTGCTCCTGGGGTGGGTGCAATGGGGCCAGAGGGGAGCCCCCTGTGAAGAGCGCTGGTCTCTCCCCACTGGCCACCAGCTGTGGTTATGTCACCAGCCCCTGTGCTTCCAGCCTGTTCATTTATTCAGTTATTGAGGGGGCAAACAGCAACTGGGCACCCTCTGTGCTGGGCATAGTGCCAGGCCCAGCATGGGCGGGTGTGCGAAGTGAGGAGGGACCTCGCCCAGCCCTGTGGCACCTGTGGGCTCCAGCAAACCACCCTGGGATCCCCAGGAGGCTGCCGAAGTGGGTGAACCACTTCCTTCCCTTTGTGCCCTGCTTGGTCGGCGGTTTCCACAGAGCCCGGGTTCAGCTGGGTCAGGAGCCACCTCAAAGGTTGCAGGGACCGGATCAGGGGGGTGAGGAAGGAAGGAGGCTGCAGGGCTTTGCAGTGTCCCCGGGACTCCAGGGGCACCTGGGACCACAGGGGAATTTACAGGAGCCCAGACTCCAGATGGGCTGGAGGGCAAGGAGGCCTTCCACGGGGTGCACCAGGGATCAGCATCTGGGATTTGCGTAGGTTCCATATTGTACGCGACCATGAAAATGAAAACAATTACTTAAAAATGGGTGGCTCTCCACCACTGTCCCCTCCCTCTGCCCAAGCTCAGAGGGGCTCTGTGCTCCCTGCGGCCTGCAGTGAAGCCAGTGCTGAGAGAAGCCAATCACTCAGAGCCCGGTCCCCTCACTGCTGCAGAATTTATGAGTCACGAAGTGTTGCTGCCATTTGGGCGTTTGACACCAGGGAAACATTAAATGCGAAACATTCACCCGCTCAGTGGAAATCCTGCATAAAGGCGAAGGTTGTAAGGGTTGACATCTGGACGACGTGGACACGTGTCGTTTACCGAGTTGGGTGAAAAAAGCAGGAGGGAGGTGAGCCACCTGGGGGGGGACCCGGCTGGGGAACTGCCCTGGGAGGAATGGCGGTGACGTGCCTCTGCCTTGCCGCGTTCTCAGGTGCTAGGAGAATCCCTGTCTATAGAATGGAAAGAACAGGTCTATGTGTCGATTACAATTAAATTTACATGCTTACATATATTTATTAAAATTAAGTTAAAAAAAAGACCACTTTCTAGTCTGCTGCGCTAAATTAGCTTCTTCCATTGCTTGACCGGGTCCAAGGCTCCTCATCCTGAGGCTGCCGTGGGGGGAGACCCGTGTGTTTCCGTGGAAGGCCGCACACGGGGTTGGGTGGGCCAAACGTTTACTGGGCCCACGCTCGGCGCCACCTCCTGCTAAGCCTCGTGTACATGGTGCTGTTGGGAAGCCGGAAGGACGACCGTGAGGGCCATGATCCTGAAGGTTGGGACTCCAGAGGATCAAAATCTCAAAATCAACTCCCTCAAATCACAACCCTGAAACACTAAGATCAGGAAAGTCCTGAAAGTCGAAACACCCCAAACCACAACTCCCATTTCTATGTAATGCCCACAGTTCCCATTTCTGTGTCAGAGGGGTGGAAAGCCAAATCCTGAGAAAGGGACTATTGGTTGTTGCAGGGTGGTGCCCGAAAATGCCCTTCTTTGGGCTGGGGGCACAGCTCAGCGGTAGAGGGCTGGCCCAGCATGCCAGAGCGCCTGGCGGTTCCTGGCACTGCAAGATGTGGCCTTTATTAGAGAATTAAAAGAATGTGATGGGTGTGGCTATTTTCTGAACCAAAGGCTCTGTCTGATACACAGCTTCCTCCAGGGTCCAAACTCAGCCATGGTGAGCTCTTTTTGTTAAGGACTTGACTGTCAGATAAGAGGGGTTCCTAACACTGCTAAATCCAACAGAAAAACCAGCTCAAGTCTCCTCTGGTCTAATGCATGTCACTTCTGAAACTGTCCCCAATTTTTAAAAAGTCAAATATACAATTCATGCCCCTGCTGGATTAAAAAAATTCTAGAACTTAGCCATTTCTTCATGTATGAATACCTGGAAAAAGTGAAGCACTTCATAAATGCATAGTGGAAGATTGCTGACCTGTGCAGAAGGAAATGTATTTCAGTGGAACCCCCGAACCAAGACCTAGGTGTGACCAAGTCTCCATAAAGCGACTTTCAAGGTGTTTGCAATAAATTTAAGTTCCATCCCCAGCACCAAAAACGAAGAAAAGAAAAAAAAAATGTTTTATTTTTCGGCATTGGCCCTCCTTCCAGCAGAAATTCCAGGAGCTTTTAACAATCAAGCAGCATTGGCTCCAAGAAGCCAGAGACATTGCTGGCAGTGGGAGAAGGTTGTGTAGGATAAGAAAACACTTGGAAATGGCGCTGGTCGGGGTTTGGGCATGAGTGCATGTGGATGCATTTCTGTGTCCCCCAAACAACATGGGACCATGGCCCAGAAGATGGGAAAATTTAATAACAAGGAGCTCATGTTCACTGAGGCAGAATCAGAAGAATTTCCAAGAGAGAAGCACCATATGGGACCCGCTTGTGAACGTGCTCTCCAAGGGAAGCTGTGCCCTAAAAAGAAAGAAGCTCTTCCTCACAATGTGAGGTTTCGAATACTGACTGTGAACCAAGGGCCAGCCCCGTCTCCTGAGCCTCTGTGCAGCTGTCCATGACCCATCTCTCTATACATCTTCTCATATATCCAATTTTCTTTTTAGTTTTGGTTCCTTCTTCTTCTCCTTCTTGTTTTCCTCTATTATTTTAAATTGTCAGCATTATTTTTTACAATTTGCTATGCTATATATTTCTTCTTCTTCTTAATTTTTTTGGTACCGGGGATTGAACTCAGGGGCTCTGGACCACGGAGCCACATCCCAGCCCTGTTTTGTATTTTTTTTAGAGACAGTTGCTTAGCACCTCACTGTTGCTAAGGCTGGTTTTGAACTCAGGATCCCTCTACCTTGGCCTCCCGAGCTGTTGGGATCACAGGTGTGTGCCACTGCACCTGGCCTGTATTTTATTTTAGCATCATTTCCAACACTGGAGGTAGAAATTGTTGAGAGACTTTTAGAGAGCTTTAATTCATTTTATGCATTTTTTTTTTTTTGCAAATTCAACTATGAAGTGCATTATCACAGCACTGACTTCATAACACTGTGTAAGTAGATATAAATGTTGAAACCTCCTCAGTGAATGAAGAGCTGCCCTTTTATTTGTATTTTTCAAAGATAAAACTTCTCGACATCTCGGTTCTTTGGGGACTGCATATGGCGTGTTGATCCATTGCGGTTTTTGGTCCAGCTCAAGATTTAGGTTGTCTATCTCAGTGCTTCAGAACGACCACAGTTATAAAGCTGGGGGCGCACAACTCCAGCTACAGCAACACCTGTTCTAAGTTTTGCTGTTGGACCTCCTTCTTTATGGATATGGTTTCATCTGCTCATGGCTGTTAGACCCACACAACTGCTGTGAGCATATCTGAGTGTGCTGTCCAAAACACATTTGGTATTGTTGCCTATTTTATTGTGTAATGTGCCTATGAAGTGTTCTGTTGTGTTTTTGTCTTTCAAATAAATCCCTTTTTATTTAAAATTTTTTAGTTGTAGTTGGCCACAATACCTTTATTTTATTTATTTATTTTTATGTGGTGCTGAGGATTGAACCCAGGGCCTCGCACATGCTAGGCCAGCGCCCTACCGCTGAGCTGCAACCCCAGCCCCAAATAAATCCCTTTTTAAAACTGTAGATATTAATTATATTTAAAAGAACTAAAAAAATATTTTTCCAGGATTATATTTTAGAGTTTTGATCTTTCACAATTTTAATCCTTCAGGACTTGTGATCCTGGTATTCGAGAATGGGTCTTTGAGATTATGGTCCATACTCTTTACATATTGGACTTAGAGTGAGTGCTCTACCTGTAAGCTACACCCAGCCCTTTTTATTTTGAGACAGGGTGTCACTAAGTTACTGAGGCTAGCCTCAAACTTGTGATCCTCCTGCCTCAGCCTACTGAGTCTCTGGGATTACAGGCATGCACCACTGCATCCAGCCACATATTAACTTTTTAAGTGCCTTCAAGAGCTTTGCTCCCAGACAGCAGGAGGCTTCCCCAGAGAGGGAGAGAATCCGAGAACAGAGTGCTCCAGGAGGGGCCCCGACCCCTGAGCCTTGACTGTTCCCACCAGCCCGTGACAGTCGAGCTGCCCCTCCTCTACATCAGCACAGTAGGCTATATTTTTAGAGTGGAACTGCATGGCAGGTACAGAGAGCTCCCATGTCCTCCCCGAGCCCAGGCCATCACAGTGCCAGGTGGAACCTTGCTACAGCCCATGCGCCTGCTTAAGGACACTGATCCCAGCTGCTTTAAGATGAGCTTTTCCGACCAGGCTCAGTGGTACATGCCTGGAATCCCAGTGACTCTGGAGGCTGACAGAGAGATGATGGCAAATTCGAGGCCACGCCCAGCAATTGGGAGGGACCCTCAACAACAAACTTAGTGAGACTCTGTCTCAAAATCAAAATCAAAAGGACTGGGGATGCCGCTCAGAGAGAAAGCACCCTGGGTTTCATCCCTGGTTAGAAAACAAAGTGCTTTTCTGTTCTTAACCTTCAGGAAACCTGGAGAAAATGTCAGGGTCCCCAACTCACTGAGCATGGTGACTTCCAGGCAGGCACCTTGGGATCATCTTTGGCCTTTTCCCACAATCCAGAGGTAAAGGTACCACTTGGGCCAGGTGAGTCTGGTCCTCTTCTGGGTGTGCATCTGGATGTTTAAATGAGATTCTGATTTTCACCTCTGGCTGAGAGGCTCCAAAGTACTTTCCAGTAGTTTCCAAAACTGAGGCATCCTTGACCTGACAAGCTACTGCAGAGTGCCAGCTATTTTTGTTTTTGTTTTTTGGAGGGTTACCGGGGATTGAAGTCAGGGGCCCTCAACCACTGAGCCACATCCCAGCCTATTTTGTATTTTATTTAGAGACAGGTCTCACTGAGCTCATAGGGCCTCGATAAGTTGCTGAGGCTGGCTTTGATCCTCTGGCCTCAGCCTCCTGAGCTGCTGGGATTACAGGTGTGCACCACTGTGCCCAGCGGGTGCCAGCACTGGTTCCACTGGTGAAACTGTCAGCGTGCTTGCTCCTGTGGGCTTCCTGAGGGGCTCAGGGTGCCTGCAGTGCATGTGCTCCAGGAAGAAGGGACTCTGCTCCAGTGGATGGAAGGCATGGCCCTCGTCTCAGGGTGGGGACTGAGCACTGTTGAGTGGTGATTTTCACCTGGAGAGATGAATTCTGTTATCAACGCTATGGAATCAGTACTTCTACATTGGGAGGATCCCACAGAACATCTATTCTAGCCTCACATGCCTCAGATGGCGAGGCTGTGGGCAAAGAGGCAGAGACTTGGCCAAGAGCAAGTGGCTTCTGTGATGGAGAGAGAGCAGAGGTCCTGCAGGGACTCCTTCCCAGACTGTCCTCCCCAAGCCCAAACATACATCGCTGGTTGTCTTCACAAGCTCTGTGGTAGCTTGGGAATGTGCAGAGGTGGGCTGCTCCCAAGTGCCTCTTGCAGAGGCACCACTGGACCCTTATCTCAAAGCACGTGCGATTGCCAGGTACAGTGACCCACGCCTGTAATCTCAGCGGCTCGGGAGGCTGGGGCAGGAGGATCGCAAGTTCAAAGCCAGCTTCAGCAACAGTGAGGTGCTAAGCCACTCAGTTAGACCCTGTCTCTAAACAAAATAAAAAATCAGGCTGGGATGTGGCTCAGTGGTCGAGTGCCCCCGAGTTCAATCCCTGGTACTCTTCCCGCCCCCCCCCCCAAAAAAAAAGCGTGCAGTCACCTTATGTTTTAAATTGAACCTCTGGGGCTTATGTGTGGTTTCATCTCAGATGCACACTCTGCCTCTACCTGGGGTGCCCTCAGCTGTGTTCAAGACTTACTTTGGGGGAACCTTCAGTGTATTTATATTAGGGAGCTCCAGCAGGTGCCCCTGGGAGGTTGAGGATTCTGGACATGATCAGTCAGGCCCCTGCTCTTTGAGGCTCATCCTGGTTGGGGGAAGACATGGACACCATCACCTAACTTCCCTAAGTGGAAGCTCCATTTTTTTCAGGTTGTATTTTGAAAAGGCACCAATAACATGGCTGTAGGTCACTTGGTAACTGATGTCTCTGTGAAACAGCTGGCTGGATGCCAGTCTGATCTGAATTTGAACAACAAAAAACATCATCGTTATAGCCTACCAGAGCAGGAGGAATGACGTACGTGGAAGGAGTTCCAGTCAACCCAATAAAACGTCTCGAGCACAGCACCTGCCAGAGAAGGTCAGTTCAGATGTGCCCCGGGGAATACAAGTGCTGAAGAACCAAGGAGGGCAGGAGGGGACTGAGGCCAAGAAGTGACACCTGAACTGGGCCTTGCAGATGGCAGGGTGGGGGAGGGGAGGCACAGCTTGTGTGGGAACAGACCTGGGGACATGGCAGAGCCTGTAAGAAGGCAGGCAAGGTGGCCCGTGCCATATGGCGTTTGGAGTTCAGACTGTGGAAGACGGGGTTTCGAGGAGACGGACAGTACTGGCAAATAGCTTTTAGGGGAATCAGGTCGGAGTGTGGAGAGTGGGCTGCTGGGGGCAGGCGGCACACTAACCCACCTGAAGCCCGCTCCTCACCATTAGACCCAGCGGAACAAGAGACAAGACACTTCAGTGGGCCGGGTAACGCCACGGCCCTTCAGACTGCTATGAAGGGAATCCAAGAGGGTGGGGGACGGGGGTGAGCCAGGGTCTTCTGAGGGACAGGCAGAATCCCAGGGTGCAAGGATGACAGCTGGGGGGGCCTCAAGGCAGAGCCACAGCCTGGGGGGAGGACCTAAGGTGGAAGGAGGCAGGAGTGGAGGCCACTATTCACCCCGAGGACTCAAGATGAGGAGCCTGGTGAGTGTCCTGGGGTTCAGGAGTGTCTAAGATATGGAGATGGGCTGCTCGGACAGGCGTGGCTCAGGTGGAAGAATGTCACAGTGGAAACTGGCCTCTCCTGTGCAAGATGAAGGTGGGACCACAACCCCTGAAGCAAGGCACTCCCTTCCTCTTCTCCTTTACACCATTTTCTCTCTTTTTTCCTATTGCTTTAACATAGTTACTGCAATTGTTCCACTTACTGACCTAGGGGACTGCTACAGCATCGACGTTTGTCCTCTTGCAATTTGTATGTTGAAATCCTAACCCCAATATGAAGTAGGGCCTTTGGGAGTTAATTAGGTCACTAGGTATGCCCTGGTGAATGGCCCTGGGAATGGGCCTTATAACATGAGGGCTGGCCGGCCTCTTCCCACCCATGGACTGTGGATCCAGGCCTTTGCCAGACACAGAGTCTGCAGTACCCTGACCTCGGACTTACTGGCCTCTGGCACCGTGAGAATGAAATTCTGTTGTTTATACGTTACCCAGCTAGTGGGCACGGCAGTCTGTGCTTCGGCTTCCTCGACTTGTGAGTGGCAACACCATAGGTACCGGATCTGATGCTTCCTCCTAGAAGCCCAGGTCTGACAAAGGGCTTCCTGACTCAGGGCACAGCAGGCCTGAGGCCTCAGTGGTGGCCGTCCTCACCACTTGGGTTTTCTGACATATGAGTGAAAGGGCCCAGGAGGACTCTGCAGCCAAGCAATTTGGATAGAGTGTCAGCTGTCATCACAGGGGCTGCTCCCCACACTGGAGGCAGAAGGCAGGGGCAGCAGGCTGCAGGGCAAGTCAGAAACTTCCAGAAGTGTGGCAGGAAGGAGAACTGGGGATCTTGAAAACAAATTATAACATGTTCAAGAAGATTTGAGCATGATTAGATGCTAATGGGACTCTAGAAATGAAAAGGCCAACTACACAAGAGAAGATGGCAAAGCGTGGTAGGGAGCAGGCACAGAAAACAGGGAAGGGGGCCACCTGCGAGGTGAAGGCCCCGCCATCAGAATGGGTGGAACACAAGGAGGTTTACAGAGCTGGTGGCAAAAGTTCATTCAGGGAGATCCTATCTGAAGGCCCCCACTGTCTCCATGAAGTGGGATCCGCGACACCCTGGCAGGGTGAATTAACCCATTAAGTTCATCGTCCCATTTATGAAACACTTAATAAAACTTAAATTGGACAACAAATACACAACTTATGGTAACTTTGATATAAATGGTCATGTGTTTAGAGTTCTATTTTGAGAAAATAGCAGGTATATGATTAGTGATAATATTCACATTGAATATCATTAATGTTATTGATAACAAATTATATAGAAAGCTCTAGACTGATTCATAACCTATTTTAATGTACCTGTGTCAGTTTCACTGAAATATTTGCAGGATTGAAAACTTGGGACTTAAGGGGTTGAAGGAGTTGCAGGTCTATGGAGAAGGGAAACTGGGAATGTCACACCTTCGCTGTCACTGGCTGAGAAGCCTGGACTGGAGGGATGGCAAGGAAGGCACAGGAAGAAGGAAAGGTGCAGCAGGAAGACTGGGAAACAGGCATGAGGCCGGTATGAGAGGCAGACCCCCAAGAGGTCAGGCGGATGGAGCTCACGAGGTAGTGAAGGCGGGAGGAAACGGGGAGGGAGGGGGCTCCAGAACTTCAGTGGAGCCGGGGCTCAGCTCAGACCCCAGCGGCTGCCTCATCCAGCTCCAGCTGATGACCACTCAGGTCTTCCATGAGAAGTCTCTGTTTTCCTTCTTCTTTTTCTCCATCTTAGAGAGTCAAATGCAGGGCACATCTGAGTCTCGGGTGCAGGCATCAGGGAAAGAGGACCAAGAGACACAGGCCAAAGAATGGTGTTTCTCTCTTTTATTTAAAAACAGTGCTTCATTACCATTTGCAAAGGCTGAGGCAGTGCTCCTCCTTCGCTTAGAGTTTATAAAAGCCAGCAACATGATCAATAATTTATACACATGGAGAGTAATACAAAAAAATAAGGAATAAAAGCTAAAGATCTAACTACTCCGACCTTCACAATTCCAGCTACTTGATAATAATAGGAGTAACCCAATGAATACTGTATGGTCTGAAAGCTACTATACAATATGATTCTTAACAAGAAGGGACGGGAATTAGAGACTGTCACAAAGCCCTGGGATGCTTCTCTGGAGTTAGCAGGGAAACAGGACCCTGGGCAAGCAGCTCGGGTGTCCTAGGGAGTGATTTTGGGGGAGGCCAGGAGGGGAAGGAGAGAAGGCTAGGTGTCAATTGTACAAGCATCCCATGGGATGCCCCCATGCCCCAAAGGTACCTGTTCTGCCATGGCGACGGGAGGGGCTGGAGACCTGCACGTTGGGCTGGCCCAGTCCCTGCCATGGGCGTGGGGAGGAGAGGAGAGGTTCTGCAGTGTTTTGAGCCTTGCGAAGATTTGGACTCAAAAGCTCAGCGCCTCAGGGAGGCCAGCCTGCTGGGGACAAGGACACTCCGCTGGCTCTCTCCTCATGTGCAGCCCTAGCTTATGTGCGTCAGCCCCGGGTTGGCTCCAGCTATTCACAAGCAGAATGATAACACAAGGAAAAAAAAAATCCATGTCCCTTAGGGAAAAAAGAAGATCAATTCATCACTCGAGATTATATATATATATATATATATATATATATATATATATATATATATATATATATAAAAAACAGCCAAAATGAGCTGCCAAAACAAGACCGCACACACAGAACACTGTCAACAGAAAACACCAGAGGATGACTGCGCTGGGGTCTGGGTGGGTATGGACATGGCTTAAAGCACTTATCAGTCCCCGGAAAAAAACAAACCAAAAACAGTTTTTTGAAGAATTCAAACCTCACATAGCCCCTGGGACTCTGGTGATGGTGACGGGTGGGGGAAGGGAGGGAAAGAGAATCGTTCTTCCCTTTCTGCTTGCCAGGGTGGTGGCGCCCTCCCAACACCGGCATGCATACACCTGCCAGAAACAGAGCCCCAACCCCCATCTGGCAGTCTCCTGACAGGCAAGGTCTGGGTTTTGGCTGAAGAGCGGTTCTCTCGGTTACCAATCCCTGCCAACCAGCACTACCATGGCTGAATTGATCTACCGTTTTCCTGAGTAAACTGTAACTGGCTACAGTTTCGGTAACGAGGATAAGAACTCGGCTCCCACAGCCAAGGCAATACTTCACTCACCCCAGGCTCCTGGCTCCTGGCTGCTGACCCCTCACTGAGAAACGTGGTCACTTGCGGCAGTCTGGTCTGGGAGCCTACCATCAAAACAAAGTGCCAGGGACTCTGCCACACTCAGTCACCCAGAGGGCACATACTGGCTTGGGACACCCAGAGCCTGCTTGGAAAGGGGCCTGTTTCACTCTAGCTCACGGATGGCTTTGCCTGGCTGATCAGTACAGCAAGGGTCAAAGGAAGTGCACGGGAAAGAAGGGAGGGGAGAGGCTTTCGGACAGTAACATTTCCAAAAAAATAGAGTGTCTTATGCAACAGAGAATCAAGTGTCACTGGTGTATACTACAAATGTCAGACATTCTCAAGAGCATGACAAAATAAAAACACACAAGTTTACATCTGATGTTCACCTCGCCCACTATTTTTTTCCTATTTTAAAACAGTGCAAACAGGTAACTTATGCTTTTAAAACACCACAACCCCTTCCCCACCCCCCACCCCCAAAGTCCCTTTCCTCCTAATATCTGGGGGAAAAATCTGCAATTCTGCAAATGTTACTGTGCTAGAGGGCTGTAGGCAGCAGAGAGCCAGGCTGAACTGGGTGACAGGGGAAAGGTCTCAGCAGCTTCCCCTCCCTCCTCCAAGGCCAGTGCTTTCCAGACTCCCTCTGCGGTCTTGTTGTCCCGCCAAAGGGAAGGGGGTTCCTTGTGCCTTTCGTGCATATCCTGGGGGTTGCTTCCATCCCCGTGTAAGGAAGTTGACTAGTTACAGGATGATGGCGATGCCCAACTTATCTGCTACATCTCTAGTAAAGCACAACCTAAGCTAAGAGCAGGTCAGCCCCTGAGGAGTCCACGTTTGAGGGAAAGCTGCGCTGGTTGGTGTCTACCGACTAGATCTCCACTAGCTCCCCTTAAACTAAGAGCCAAGCCCCAGTGCCCTTCTTTTTCAAGGAAAGAAAGTATATTGGCTCAATTGAGACTGAGGCAGCTGGAGGATGGTGTGATAGTAGGTTTTGTTAAAACCTGAGAGCCTTAAAGATGATCACGATGGTGGATCCGAGTTTGTGGGAGTTCAACACACACAAGAAATTCTGGAAAAGACCTAGGGCCAGTTCTCTGGGCTGAGAGAAGGACAGTCAGATAAAGGTCCCACTAGAGGTCTCCTTAAAAGAGGTGACCTTAAAGAGGTGTAGTGCTTAAAAGCTTCTATGAGTAAGATGCTTAGTGTAGAAAGTCCAGGTTGTAAACTACAGAAAAGCTGAAAAAACTCATTCACATACTGTGATCTGGCCTAACTAAGGTTTTTTGGAATTATCGACCAGCACCCTCAAACAAACTCACAAAATGCCAAACTGCTCTTTTTCTGAATCCACTGAGAACTAGAGTCCAGGAACACACCAGCTCTGCTGCTCTGGGCAACCTGCCTCTGACGAAGCGACTGCAGCTCAGAAGTTGGTGGGAGGGTGACACTGTCGTCTAGATGCTGAGCAGAACCCCAGTTCCCAGTGTTGACCCTGAAAACCAAAGACCCTTCCATGAAAAGCAGAACTCTGTGTACAATCTTTCTTAGAAAAGGGAGCTGGAGCAGCAGCGATGGGCTTCGGACAGCATCTGGGAAGTGCGGCAGAACCCATTGGAAAGCCGAGCTTGCCTCGGGCCTCAGCCAGAACCAGCTGAGCTGAAGTGCACACAGTCCCTCACCTCCAGCGCCTGCCTCTCCTGACGGGGTAGGGGGAGCTGCCTTCTCTACCTGGCCCATCATCCTTATTTCTGTCTGGGAAAAAAGAAGAAACACATTCTTAAACCCATTCCCCTGTTTCCCTGCCCTGCTGTGGATACAACCATTCAGGATGTGGCCTAGTCTCCACAGGGCTAAGTGGCTTGCCAGCTTGCAAGAATGGCCCTTACTGAACAGGACCCCAAGTTTCTTTTTCTTTTGTCAGCAAAAGTTCTCAAAAGGAAAGCAAAAGAAAGAAAAGCCCTCCCTGCCCTCATTCCCTGGAACTGTGAAAGCCCCAGATCCCATCCCCCCTTCCTCTAACTGAAATATTTATATACATATAGCAAAAACTGTCCTAACAGCAACAAACCAAACTTTGGCTTGAGGGGAGGGATCCTATACATGGCCAATGGACCGGGCAGTCTGTCCCTACCCTACATGCTCCCCCAGAATCAGTGACCACACCGAGATCTCCAGTTCCAGGCATAGCCTCTCGGCATAGCCTCTTGAACCTGTCAAGGTTCCAGGGAGAAGAGCTGAGGGGAGAAGATCTGTGTCACACACAACAGGCCAGGGCCCTCCCTGACACGTCACTCTGCTCACAAAGACTGCCTGATGCTGTCACATGTCAGCCATTTTAATTCAAGGACACGAATTGGTTATTAGCCAAGAACACATGTGGAGGCGGGAGTCAGAATACAAGCCAAGACAAACCTGACAAAGCAGAAGCGCCATGTCTCTGAATGACTCCCTTTAGCAGCCATCCCTTGGGTGCAAGGTCACCCTAGTACCATGTGAGCCGGCCAGGGAGCCTAGCAGACGGTGCTATTCCATTTCCTAATGCCTCATTCTGGAAACACCGGAGGATGCTTGTCTATGTCACACCTAGGGGCTCGGAGAGAGTCACTCCTCCCTGCCTTGGTGGCGTAAGACTGAAGCCAGGCAGCAACAACAGGGACTCCCTCCAGGGCTCTGCAGGAAGACCACGGCCATGTCACCCTCCTTCCATTGTGGGGTCTGAATTTGTGTCCTGTAGGGTTAACTACACCAAATGGACCAGGCTTTCAGCTGGTGTCTTTGGAGGGTAATGAGAAGCTGGGTGAGATGGCCGTGGGAGCTGGTGTCTGTGGATAGAGAGGTGACTCACAGAGGCTGTGGAAGATGAAAATTCCTATGGCTTTGGAGCAAGTACAAAGTGTCTCTGACTGCCCTCCATGTCCTTATCACCAAAACATCCAGGGACAGCCAACCCAGGGGCTTGGTGCCTTACCTTTCCCCAACAAATCTTTGTGTTTTTTTATCCTTTGTTTGTACTGACTTTCTGATGCAAGAAAAAGACAAGGACTTTCAGACCTTCTAACATGCCTTTTCTCTTCTGCACCCTCTTTAATGGCTCTTCACAATGTGTACTTCTCATCCTCAAGCTGTGCCCAGATACCTGGGGAAATCTGGCCACTGGCTATTCATTCTTCTGTCCCTGGGTCCTAAATTCCTGAATCTTGAGGACATGGGAGCAGCATATTAATAAAAGAATAGATGAGCTCAGCTGTGGTTCAATTAAAGGGAAGGAAGCCCAGCAGGAAGTCCTGCCAGGTTACAGGACAGGAAAATGAGCTTTTTCATACTCCAGAGCTTTTTTGTACTCCGGAGTTCATTCTGAGATCAGTTTCCTAATGAGGTGTTTATTATCCACAGTCTGAGAGCATGTTTGGAAATACCAATACTATAATTCCAAAAACTATGCCAACTGTCTCAGCCTGTGCATGTAAGATGATTGTAAAAAGGATGGAGAAGACAGGAGGGAAGAGGAGAGGAAAGCGTCTTTTTAATTCTCCTGCTTTGCAAGCACAAATTCCTATCTAGCGGCATGTGGATTCCAGCCACAGCCAATCAGAACTGCCTGCTAAAGACCAGAAATTCAGAAGACCAGAAGAATATATACTGTTGCAGAAAGATCTCTTCTACTTCTGCTTGTCCCCCATTCACTCAGCACCAGATACTTTGGTAATCCTGTCTGCTGATTTCTGATCAGATGCATTTATCAGCTCCTAATGTCTCTCCTTCCTCTTAACTGCCTCTTCCGTGATTGATAGAATAAGCTAAGCACGGACATACAGACATGAAAATGCATTATTTTTTTTTTTTTTTTACCACAGTTAAAAAAAAAAAGAAAAAAAAAAAAAGAAAAAATGCACAATCTTTGGAACAAAAGAATTAAAGGCAGAAATTTAAAAGAAAAAAATACATATTCAAAGAACATAGTGAGGTATAAAAAAGTATTCTCTCTTTTTTTGTGTTTTTTTTTTTTTTTTTGTTTGTTTGTTTGTTTTTCCTCTTCATCTTGCTATAGAGTTCCTCTACTAGTAAATATTGCAATAGCCAGGCCTCATGAACTGGGGGGCTGTCCCATTTGCAGGGGTCTCACGTCACTTCAGTAGGGGGCAAATCGGCTGTAGCCACCTCGGTATAAACTCGCCTGCAATAATTAAAGACATAAAAATAATTAAAAGGTTGATGACAGAAGCATTAAAAATGAAGACACATGTCCTGAAAAGGGACCAGGCAAACCACTTCCTTGGTAGCTTCAGAGTAGCTGGCCAGCGCTGCCTGGGCAGCAAGTCAGGAAGACACTTCTGGTTCAAGGTGCTCTAACTATAACCCGGCCTGATCATGGCTGAGCTGCTGAGCTCCTGGTCTCTGGGAGAGTGTGAGGTCAGTTTACTTCATTATTTACATGAATCAGCAAAGAAAGGAAACATAATCCAGCTTGAATCTAGTTCTAAAAATAGTGTGATTTTTCTGAATCCGAGTCTGTCTACCTCAATGCACCACCACAGTCCTGACTGAAAACAGACTGCAGCGTCTGCCTGCCCCATGGCACCTTCCAGGGCACATGTCCTTCTGACTACCTTCTCTAGCATGCGTGGCAACATCCTGTTTGAGATGTTGTATTCAAACTTAAGTCAATTTTTAACTAATAAAGTCCACTTCCTCTATAATTTATAAATTATAGTTGTCTTCTGGTGTCTGTGGGGGACTAATTCAAGGTCTACCCCTGGATACCAAAATCTGTGCATGCTCCAGTTGCTTATATAAAACAGCTTAGCATTTGCATATACCCACACACTCCCTCCTTCTACATTACTTACAATAATCAATGCAATATAAATGCTGTGAAAGTCATTGTTATACTATATTATTTAGAGAATAACAGTAATTTTTTAAAAAGTTCATACACGTTCAGTACAGACACAATTCCCACCCCTCCAATATTATGGTTGACTGTATGGAAATGGAACCCACAGATACCAAAGAGCTAACTGTACAACTATATACCATGAGGTTATTTCTTTCTCTCTCTCTTTTTTTTGTACTGGGAATTAAATTCAGGGGCACTCAACTACTGAGCCAAATCTCCAGCCCTATTTTGTATTTTACTTAGAGACAGGGTCTCATTGAATTGCTTAGTGCCTCGCCATTGCTGAGGCTGGCTTTGAACTCACGATCCTCCTGTTTTAGCCTCCCGAGCCACTGGGATTACAGGGGCGCACCACCGCGACCGGCCACGAGGCTCTTTCTTTAAACTTTATCAAATGGATTTATCTAATGGCATCTCTCTCTCTTTCTCCTACAGTACTGGGGACTGAACCCAGGGCACTTTTGCCTTTGAGCTACAACCCCAGCCTTTTTTATTTTTTGAGACAGAGCCTTACTACATTGCCCGGGCTGGCCTTGAACTTATGATCCTCCCAAGTAGTTGGGAGGCCTCAGCCTCCCAAGTAGTTGGGATTCCAAGTGTGTGCCACTGTACCTGCCTAGTTTGTTTCTTCCAATGAGAAGTTCCTCAGGAATATATTTTTCCTAGGGTCATTCTTTTAGTATATGAGTTTTTCATCTGGCACTAAATAAAACCTCAGAACCTTCCACCTCTATCTTCATATTGTCATCTCTACCTCAGTTCTAAACACACAGTCCGGAGGACCCCATTTCTTCCTTCCCCAAACTTGTACCAGTAGGAGTTCAGTGTGAGAAATGACAGCTTTTATGCCTTAACTTTTACACTTCACTCTGCCTCCCTGACAGATAACTGTGCCTGTGTCCAAAGGCATTGCCTAGATGCCCACTGGACTGGAGAGTGCTTGGTATCAGCAGTATATCCATGGAATGGCCTGTCTCTGCCAAAGCCAGTGTGTCCCAACTGGTGGCACTGTAGGTGTTCAGGCCAACACAAGATACCGTGAGGGGTCCTGGGTTAGGATGGAGCATTCTAGACAAGCTCTATGGGCCTCTGTACTTCCACGAAACACGTTTTGCCAAAACTGTTATTGATAACATACTCTCATAAATTGTTTACTTGGCAATTCCTAGTACTATCTACCAGAAGGCTAAGAATAGCAGAGACATCTTTTGGCATCTGCAACCGAAAAATTATACACATTAAGCTTTTTGGAAAGCTTATTGCAAAAACTGAGAGCTTTAGGTTCCCAAGACTGCCAATGCCTATCAATAAAGCTACACCACCAGTTTGTACTCAACATTAAAACCAACATGAAACATCAATCCATTCCCTTATTCCTCTCAGGGCAGACTGTCACCATCCATTCTTTCCTACAGTTGTTAGAGACCATGTGGCTGGTCCTGCAGCACACAGATAAAGAGAGTAAATTTCCAGAGACCTAAGTGGCTTTGACACTACTTCCCTAGATCTTTTACAATTTGTGGGTAGATGTTAGAAGGACTAAAACAGTTTATATAAAAAGATAAATGAACTTACCACAGCGCCAACTCCATAGCTAGCGGCAGGGGCAAGGGCATGGTAGGGGTCGGCTGTGTATACCCTGCCGTAACTGGAAGAAAGAAGCACAATCAGAGAGCGGCAGTAAGCCTGCGAGCTAAACAAGTCAAGGGTGTGCTGTGTGAAGACGGGTGAGGTACTTCACTTGGACTGCTTTCAGGAAAACTGGCAGAATGGAAAAAACCTTTCTATTTCTTACCCTTGAACTCAATAACTGAAAAATTCTTAAATTCTTCTCTAAAACGGAAAGGAGGGAGTTGGAAATGAGGAAGAGGGAGACTGTAGTTGCAACTCAAGTAGAAAAAGAACCAGAAGGAGTCAGGGGCTCGTGCTTTGGCACACAGAGGCCATGAAAAGTGGGCTGGCAGGAGGCCCGGGAGACAGCACTGCTCTGGAAAGGCGAAGAGGAAGAGGAGGTGGTGCCGTGGCTGGTGCGGTTCCCTCCGGCTCTGTACTTACCCGTCGCTGTAAGCGGCGGCAGCGGCGGCAGCAGCGGTGGCTGCGGTTGCAGTAGCAGGCTGTGCATATCTGTAGGCTGCATATCCACCCTACAGGAGAGAAGAGAACTGACTTTACAGACACCTCTCCCCGGGGCAGGTCCACACACACCCACCCACACGCAGACACACATGTGTAGACACAGGGCAGACACGAACACAGACACACACATGGGAAGGAAATGTTTCAAACTGCATCAGTCTGCATGTTACTGCATGCTTCTCTTTGTGATAGTACCCAAAATAAGGCATACAGGTAGTGTTCATTAATTTAAAAAGATACAGATGTGACTTTGGATCTGCCTTTCTTCTGTCTTTGTTGGAACTTTCAACAGGGAAAATATTCATGGAATGTTGAGAGAACTCCAACTGACAAGAAATGCAAATTATGGAGTTAAAACAAGCTCATCTCTGTGTCAACTTCAGAGTCTGATGCGCACCTGGACTGGTTCATTACTAGGGACCACAGCATAGAACAGAAAGGTCTGACACAAAGCTTGGCTGCATCCGGCCCAGCACATCTGCCAAGAGGCCCAGATGACCAGACAGTGTTTGTTTAGAAGCAAAGAACAGAGTAGATCAGGGTTGGCAAACCTTGCCCTGGGAGCTAATGCAGTTTGTCACCTGTCTTTCAAAGTTCTTGTGACAGAGACTGCATGGCTTAAAAAAACCAAAAATATTTATCTACTACTTGGCCCTTTATAGAAAAAATTGACCAACGACAATCTACATCTCAGACTGGCAAACCAGACCACAAATGGCTGAGGAGCCTTTGGCTGGGTTCCAACAGCTCAGGCGCCATTTCCCCAAGGCCCTTAACTGCATTTATTTCCCCTCTCTAAACCAGGCTTAGATTCCTAGCCTCATGCAGGTGCCTCAAGCCTTCCTTCCAATGGCCCAGAGATCCTCTCAATCCTAAGCAGTTTCAGCCCACCAGAGCCTGAGATTTCTCTTCTGTTTATGTGAACCAAGACTTTCACTGGATGGGGAAACACGGGTTCCTTAAGGATGTATTCAAAGACAATCCCCACAAATGGCCCATGAGACAGGCCACAGTGAAAAGTGGCAAGCCCTGTTTTTCTTTACCCTTTGAGAATTCATCTATTTTTTTACCTAAACCTAATTCAGTTGCAGATTTTTATTATTGCCCTTTTATTGTCAAAAATAGCTGTTAAATTGGTCCACTTGGACACCACTTCAGTAGTGAATAATAGCACAAACATTTTATTCCTGCAGATTAACAGTATACATTTTTCAGGGACATCTGAAACTTTCTACTTTGTGTTCCTTCAAAGGTTCAGATTTTGATCAATCTACAAAAGAAATTTCACATTAACTTCTGTATGGCTCCTTATGATTAGAGTGAGTGTTTGCTGGCAAGTGTTCCCTTGTTCTTCTTTGCCATCTGATGCAGTCATTTCTACCTTGTTTCATTCTTTCTATCAAATTTTACTTTGGAAATGTCTATGAATTTATGGGCTTCTAAAGCTTTTTGCTTCTGTCTTATATAATTCATGCTTTCTCTAGCTGAAGAAACTGCAAGGTCAGGGAAAATTCACTTTGCTTTTTAAGTTTATGATGTGTGAAGTCACCACCATATATATATTTATATGGTTGAAATCCTAAACTGATTTTCAGTAGTTATGTGTTATTCTTTCTTTATTCTTCCAGTGACTCAGAAAAGTAAATATTTCCTTCTTAATGTCAAAACATTCTATAGATACCCTAAAAATAAGAAAGTTCTAATTAATATTAACAAATACTGACAGTGAAATGGTCCTGGGTGGGGACATGACAGTACCCTATGGGACTATCTGTGACCAAGGGCTCTTTGGAATTCTAGCCAGGTCTCTGAGAATGGGCAGGCAAGGACTGATGTGGACAAAGCTAGACACCCTGGCTGTGACAGATAGCTCACTAAGATTTCTTTACTTCTATTTTGAAGCTTCTAAAGAAGACACAAAGCAGTAAAAGCATTTGCTAAAAAAAGCAGAAGTTAATCATCACAGTTGAAATGTTAACTGAACCCTAAAGGCTCAAATGACGTAACTAGGGATGGTTCCATTAGTTTAGAATTAGAGCTAGTGCTAAGTCTAAAGCAGGGCTACCTTCAGTAAAACTACTTTTTTTTTTTTTTTGAGGGGGGGTACCAATGCTTAAACTCAGAGGTGCTTAGCCACTGAGCCACATCCCCAGCCCTTTTTAATATTTTATTTTGAGAAAGGGTCTTACTAAGTTGCTGAGGCTGGCTTTGAACTTGCAATCCTCCTGAGCCATTGGGATTATAGGTATGCACCACCATGCCCAGCAGTAAAACTTTTTTTGTAATCAAGGTCAATTTAGCAATATGTGATTTGTCTCTTTAGTATTTCTTCAAACACCAAAATAATCTTTAAAAAATAAAAGCAGTCAAGGCCAGATTCATGCATGAAAGCATTTTTAAAAAGGGGCATACTCCTAGAGCAAAAATAAGGGATACTTATTAAAAAATTCTGAGTGCACATGTGAGGAACTGGGTTTGATCCTCAGCACCACATAAAGATAAATAAATAAAATAAAAAGGTACTATGTCCATCTACAACTGAAAAAATTTTCAAAAAAAAAAGAAAGAAAAGAAAAGAAAAAGAAAAAAATAATTCTGAGGCTCATATGTTTTAGGCCTGACTCCCAGGAAGCAATACTGGAGTGGAAATAATACAGTTATATTCTCTTGATTTTACTAATTCTGGGAAAGAGAGGTTCTAAGGGAGGCTACTGACAGGACAGGTTCCCCTCACATTTTTTCTGGTGTGCAAGAAGCCAGAGACCGTTAGGAGTAATGTCACTGCTAACGAAAACAATTCAGAACAGATCAGACTATGGGAATGAATCTTCCTTTGGATCTAGAAGGAAATGGACAGACTGCATCCGCAGTAGTTTCCTTCTGTGAAACTCTGACTTTGGAGTCTAAATTTCATGAGACTCTCTGTGATTCAAGTTCAGAAAAATAGGACAACAGAAGGCTTGTGAGGAGCATTAGCACTAGGAGAAACTCTGTCCATAGTTTTTTTAAAAAGCATATCATCTGGGCTGGGGCTGTGGCTGTGGCTCAGGAGTAGCGCACTTGCCTGGTATGTGTGAGGCACTGGTTCAATTCTCAGTACCACATATAAATAAATAAAGATCTATCAACAACTTAAATAAATAGATAGATAGATAGATAGATAGATAGAAAGAAAGAAAGAAAGAAAACAAAGCACATCATCCTTCATCACGACCACTCTCCTAGAGCCTGTGTGATTACAGCAGGAAGGAGCAGTCCTGCAAAGGAGGGAAAAGTCCCAGCCACCACACTAACAAGGTAACTCACCAGTGACTATTCCCAAATAAGAAAAATTGTGTATCATGGACTTATTCCTCTTAAATACATATTCTTGCTCCAGAGTATGTCTGTTGCTGCTTAAATTGGTCATTCAACAAAATATTTCCCCCAAAATGTAGGGCAAAATCCAGACCTATGTATTTGTAGTCTGGAATTCAGAGTGCATAAAGATTCAGGCTGAGAAGCTGTTTTTCAACTTTCCGTTCTGCCAGCAGATCTGAAGGCTTTATGGAACATGAGAACAAAGTGCAGTTTGAAACACCAAGGTTTTCATTACTATTTCTTAAATTTTTCAAAAAGAACAAGGTGGGAAGGGGGTAGGAGAGAGAGGGTTCAGGCGTGGGGAGGGGATATGGCGCCACATTTATTAATCACATTAAAACTAAGCATGCCAACATCTGGAGCTAAAACAACCAGCAAAATCACCACGTTCAGACTGTGTTGGCTAACTCTATCTATCCCAGCATTCTCTTGGGACAGCGGTTTGCCCTAGGCTCTACCACAAGCTCGGTGAAGTACACAGCCTCAATTACTAGAGCGTGCAGCCACAACGACCTGGTATTACGGAAACAGTCAGTCACCACTGAGTTAACATTCCATACCCTAACGACTGCCCCCCAGCCCAAAGGAAGAGTAAACCTTGCCCACCCTAGCCCTGGCCCACACCACAATGTTAATAATTATAACAAGCAGTAACCCATCTGTTATATCAGAGAAGGGAACAGAGACTCCACTGAGAGATTTAGAGTGAGATGTTAACATTTCTTCAGCTGACTGCACAAACAAACAAACAAAAAAAGAGGAGAAATAATTCATTTGGAGATATGAAGTCATGAATAGCTGATGTGTATTGCTTTTAACCATGCACTGATGCAAAACTGAAGCAACCATTAATAATAAAAATTAAAAAGGACATAATGTATTTACACACAATCAGACCTGTTGGATCTGAAGCAGTTTGCAGATTCTATCTGTGTGTGATTTGAAATAAAACAAAAAATGGGGATTAGCATGGCCACAGCACACCCTGATGTAGGAGGGCACACACAGACAGCTTTTTGGAACTCTGAGATTGTATAAATTTGGCATGGTTAAGCCCGATTCAAATACACTCTTGCCCCTTGAAAAATAATGACTTTCTTTCCCCTTTGCAATTCATTTTGGATGACTCCTGATGTTCCCAATGCTACCTCACTCCCCTTCCAACCTGCCTGACCCTGACAGCATAGTTCGGCCTGGACCCACACACTTGCTTGTATGTTTGTCCTCTATGAACAGACACCTAGTCTGACCCAGTGTTCTCCTAGAATCATTCCTGAACTGAAGAATCTTATTTTTTTTTTTAACATATTCATAACATATCTTTGTGCCTTCAACTTCTGGCATTTTCAAAGGAAAATGCTGTTGCCTTTAAGATTCTTTTCTGTAATGCCTTCTGAAGCTGTTTAAGCAAAGCCTCAGATTTCCACAGTTCCATGTCACTTCCTCAGGTTTTCTTTTCTACTCTGAATTAGTTTTATCAACTAATTAACCTGACAATGCTGCCACACTGACTGCATGGTTCTTCTGCACAGTTCTGCAGCTGTTTAAACCAGAACAAACCAAATGAGTTCTAAATGTCACCCCTCCTAGACCTGACATCTGTCTGTATACCTTAGTTTCATCTCATGCTGATAAACTTTTGCCTTGTCTTAATTTTAACCCTGCCTTTCATTTTATTACATTTTTGTTTTAGGTTTACATTAAAACAGGACTTTGGTGAGCATGTGATGTCAAGACACCTTCTTTCTACCTGAAAGACAATGACATTATGTGACACTGAGGAGAGTGTGTATTTCAAGACCAGCAGACAAAATGAAAGCTTGTTACCTCCACATACTATCTAGATCAACATAGCAAGGGGTGTGCGTGTGGTGTGGTGGTGGGGACAACAGGTGTAATACTACAAATCACTCCAGCAGAGCAGAGTTCTACTGCAATTGGTGGGAGTTTAATTCTGGGTCTCTGGTAATCATTTCAATTGCCTTAGATGATTCTAACTCCCTCTGTTACCTCACCACCTCCCCTTCCCCTCAGAGAATCACTGTTCTAAGGAACACCCTGAGTTTTTAACGTGGCATCTTTGAGTACATGTGAGTAACAAAGACCAGAAAACACAAACTTATAATAATGGTAACATGGTTACTATTCTTAAGACATCTATCTACTTTGAAAAGTAGATTTAAATTTTATCTTATTATTATTTAAAATTGTGGTTAAAGGGAGAAACTGTGATGATCAACTCAACATCTTCAACTTATAACTTCTATGTTAGATGAGAGATGATTTTTACTGATTGTAAAAAAAAAAAAACCTTTCAAATAGTTTTGCTATTCCACGTCTCTCCACATTAGTTCATTTCCAAAATCTCACTGGGCAGCCACATGAATAAAGTAACGGTATTAAGAGCCACTGACTGTACTCCTTCTCCTAGCCCTCGGCTATCAACAGACCTCAGAAGGAGCGTAATTACCCAAATGAACTCGCTCTTCTTCTCCAGGAAAGGACAAGCTACAGGCAAAAGGCAAAGCTTGGCTTTGAGTCCAATCTGTGTAGACTTTTATGTAGTAGCACATGCCGATTACTAGGGTTTCATAACAGGGCCCAACTTGGGATTCAAGTAAGTCCCATTTGGACAAGGTTCTACTTCCTCCCTTTACACATTTCTTTCACAGTCATAAGAAAATGTCCCCAGCTGCTAAGATCTCTAACAAAAAAAGATCAGCTTAAATATCACGGGCAAATGTGATTGACAAACTAAAAAAGGCAGCAGTGATGGGACAGTGCATACAACACACCTGGTGCAGATATGTGGCAATGGGACAGGAGCAGTTAATTTTGGAGGAAGTGCCATTGTGTGTAGATATGACTGTGTGCTCTGCTGAGGTAGCAGGGCTTAGATCACACGCTCACAAGTCTTGATTGTCCAAAAAAGCCTCTGTTCCCATCTCTAACGTGGAGCTGGAATGGTTAGTATAATTCAATTTTTTCACTGCAATCCACAATCTGATTGATTGGCAGGTCACACTGGCACTCCTACCTGAGGTATTTTAGCGCTAATGATTGGTTCCTGTAAGACTATTCTATAACAGAACACAGGAAGAGCAGTTCAAAAAACACAGCTGTGGAAGGAAAACAATCATACAAAAAGCCCACTGTGGGGCCCACCAGCCTTTTCTTTCCTTTGGATGCAAGCATGCTTTTCACAGGATGAGAATTAGAAGCAGTTTGTTATCCCACTTAAAAGGTGAATTAGGGTGAACTATGCCTTTTCTGCTCAGTAAAGAAGAGCGGGGAGGAGTGGACACAATCTGTCTGCCTCTCCCCAGCCCTATCCCGGCAGGTTTCTTTAAAAACTGTGGACACAATTAGTTGATCAGTTCTCTGGAGAGCAGTGTGCCATAAAAGAAACAGAAAGGAAAAAATGGCCACAGGGATCACTAAGAGTGGAAAAGAAAGGGACTTAAAAAACCCTTCAGAATTAATACCATGTAAGCAAATCAGCACCTAAACTCTTCTTTCTTGTGTCTTCTAGGCTCAGTGCACTTTTTAACACAGAGAAACCCTTCCTCCTTTCTATACTATGTGATTTTCTGAGGAAACAAAACTAAATGTGTACTGACAAATTTCCACAGACAAGAAAATGTAAAGAGAGAGCAGAACTCAAGGCATAACAATCATTTCTGTCTGTCTTTAAGAAGCACCCTTTGCCACCTTGCATGAAATCAGCACCACCCACTTCCACAGTTGCAGTTGCCACGGGCCTGACTTCACAGCTGCCTATGACATGCTCTTCTTTCTTGCTAGAGCTTGGATGCCGTCTTAGCACTAGTGACTGACTTTTTTTCCTCCAAGCAAATCTGCTTTAAGATAGGAAGAAAGGAGTAATAATTCAATTTTGCTAAGTACTTTAATTAATAAGGGACCACTAGCAAAAAGAAAAAAAATTCTGACCAGATCACTGAATTACTTGTTTAGCTTCATAAGGTAATCTGGTTAGTAGATTAGGGGGGAAAAAATCAACTATTTTCTTGACAAGTATAGAATAGTCTCTCTCAATGAAATTCTATATTATAAACTAAGGAAATGAGAGAACTGTAAACATATATTCAACTGGTGACTTAACAAGGTGAAAGTAGGCAATTCTTACCAAGTCAAAAGGAAGACATTAGGGAGGAAACATGGATTTAAGAAATAACTGAAATGGAAAGGCTTGTTCTACTAGACCAGACCTCAAGAAAACAACATAGAGTTTTACGAGAAGATGGATACTAATGCACATGGGAGAATGTATACATGTTAACATCAGGAGTAAACATGTAATTTGGCCAGATTTCCCCAATTCTCTAGTTTAACTGTGAACATGGGGAAAAAAGATATCTTTCACTACTTCTTATAAATGTTCTGAGGAAAGAAGTAGGTTTTGATTAAAGTACAAAGAGTGGTAATGAAATCTGAATTAGTTGGGTTTTATGCTCAGCTTTATGAATAAATTACGTCATTCTGGGCAAGTTACAAACTAAGAAATGTATCTACGAACTTAGGGGTTTGAACTAAGTCATGGCTAAGTCTCTTAAGCAGCTGCTCCACCAAGGGGCACCAGAGAGGGTGGCCTCATCCCACCTCTACTGCTTGCGGTACAGCCAGTCTCCCAGTGCACTGGTACAGGCATTAGCTTCTTCAGATCACCAGAGAATCTCTGGCAGGCTGCAGAAATAGTTCACTAGAAAAAGGTCAGCTTGTAGGTTTGGGAAGTGAGGGTGAAAGAATGTTCTAGACTATTTTAACATTTCATGCTGGCAAGTTTCTCCCTACACAACTGTTTCCTAATGACTTAGAAACTCAAAAACTTTCACTCTGTCGGCTAGGTCACTTTGTCCATCTTTTAAATAGTATGTGACAAACCAATCATGGAACTTTAGCTATAGTTAGACAGCTTAAATGATGGATTAAGTGTTCTGTGGCTAGAAGAATCAACAAATCTATGAAGTGGTCTCAGGAGAGTCTAGGTTGTTAATTATGCCACTATTTCCCTCTTCTGGATCTTAAGAAAAGACACCTTGTGGTTGTGGCCCTTTGGCCCAAGAAAGGTCAAGCACTGACCACCTGGGCCCCTCTCCCTGCACACTCTTCACTGGCATCAGTCTTAGGTCACTCTCACCAGTGCATGTTCTCTCAAAGTTGTAAATCAGAAAGCACACAGTCCAGAAAGTTTATTGCCATCTATTTAAAAAAAAAAAAAAATCAAAGCTCTAATGATCTAAAGAGAGATGTGAAATGAGGAGAAAAGCAGAAAAGGTAAACAGGCTAAGCTAGTCCTATTATTTATGTATGCAAATGATACGGCAGTAATAAGACTTTAAACCTGCTGATCATCTCAACAATAAATCAGAGATATACAGAACATCGTGGGTTTAGGGAAGGGAAAAGAATATGTCCAGTAGACTGACCCTGGCAATGATCAGGGAACCCAAAGGCTCAGGTTTTGCACCCAGGGGCAAGCGCAGTGGCAGAGAAGCATGCTTGCATTCTTAAATATATAAATATATATATATATATATCTCCACAAGGAAAAAGGAACTAAAAATTAAACAAATTATATTAAAAAAAAAAAAAAAAAAAAAACCAAACCAAACCAAACCAAAGAAACAGAAAAAAAAAGGCTGGCTTGTCAGGGGATGGGGTCGAGAAGGCCCCAGTGTGTGTACTTACATAGAGGTCAGCACCGTAAAATCCGTCCTGGTAAACCACACTGCAGAAAATCCACACAAAAACAAAAACAAAAAAACAAAAGAACAGAAACACATTCCGGTTATTGAGGACGGCAGCATGCACATGCGCTCTACACAGGCAGGTGATGTATGAATACGTAAACTGGGCTTGGGCCATGGCAAATCAGTGAGAAAAACAGAAAGTGCACACGCTCATCATACAGCTCCAGGAAGCGAGGGGAGACAAAGGCATGCCAGTTGGAATGAGCTACTGGTTGCGGGATACCAGTAAGCAGCACTCTCAGGACAGCTTGCTGTAGCTATTCAAATTCCCTGGATTGGAACCATCAATCTTTTGTATCTGCAGTATTTTTTAAAATAAGTTTGCCCCAGGAGAAAGTTTTTCTTTAAAGGGCTTACAAAGGGGGATAGGAGTGAAGAGGGGTTTAACATGAAAAAAGTGAACCCAAAGAATTCCATCAGGGAATGTTTCAAAATTATGTTTAGTATTTTGTTTTCAGTTCTGTAGTAAAATATAATTTTTTTCTGCTATCCATACATCACCTGCTTTTTACCCTGCACATTAGACATGCGATAAGATTTGGCTGATCACACAAGCATGCAAAGTATTATTATTCAGCATTTTTAAGAACCAATGCAACACCTCAGAAAAACAAGTCAATCAATTCTGACCAAAGTAAACAGAGAAATGTAATTAAAAAAAAAAAAAAAGAAAAAAGAAAAAAACAACCAAAAATACCCACAATGCATTGCTTTCACAAGCAGAGATAATGAGCTAAAGGTTAAGGTGATTGGTCCAAGGTCCAAGAATTGAAAGGTGCAGTGGGGATCCCAGATAGTAACAATATAATCCAGAGTGGGAAGGAGTAACTGGAAGATTTTAAGGGTTTCTTTTTGACCATAAAAATATGCATGGAGTTCTGAAAAATATAATTGATAACTGAAGTTCTGGGCATGACCAAGGATCATCCTGTCTTATTTAAAAGAATAAAACTGAGATGGTGGCTAGTTAGGAATAGAAGGGGCTATTTTCCTGTTTAGATAATGAATTTGTATCAAACAAATTTCATTTTTTCTTAAAAAAACAAAAGACCCTGGAGAACCACTACATTATTATTCTGAATTGTAGATTTCCATTCTTTTAAGGTTTTTTTTGCATATACAGACTTCCCCAAAAACATTATTTTGGGACCAAAAGGCATGAAACAGCAGTAGAGATAAAAGATATTTTTCTTCATATTTGTTAGATCAAGATTTGGCTGTTTAAATTAGACGATCTGTTTTTTTTTTTTTTTTGGGGGGGGGGGGATACCAGGATTGAATCCAGGAGCATTCTTGGGCACATTCCCAGCCCTATTTTGTATTTTATTTGAGACAGGGTCTCATTGAGTTGCTTAGCATTTCACTTTTGCTGAGGCTGGCTTTGAACTCATGATCCTCCTGTCTTGGCCTCCTGAGTGCTGGGATTACATGTATGTGTCACCGCTCCGGGAGAAATGGGAATTTTTACTACTATTTTCTGCTGCAATAAACAAGCTGGCAAGTAGGGGCATGAAATCATATTTTTAATTTAAAGATGAAGTGACCTATTTCTTGTAGGTGGCTGAAAAGTGTCTTGACTTTCACTTCCAATGACCTTTTGTTGCCTTTACAGGGCACTGTGGTCACACTCTGCAGTGTCCCAGATACGTTATGCCTTTGTACTATATAAAAGGCAAACCACACTCTTCTCTGATGGTCATTTACCCAAGTCCTTTCTGTTTTCATAGTCTTCAGCTGCAGTTAAGGCTCATATTAGAGAGTCATCTGCCTCTCCATTACATTTTAGTAAGAAAGACTTGTCTCTTAATGAAAGCTGATAAAATGGAATGCACTGAAGTCAAGTGCTGACTAGTTAACCTTCAGCAATTTCAGGAAGGGGATATAGGCAAAGATTAAAAACATTCCTTCTAGAGGAGAGTATTGACAATAAAAACAAAATGTATTTTGCCCTGCATCAAATGCCTTAATGGGAATATTCACCTAAATTCTGGAAGGATTCCAATATTCCCTGTATCAAATGCCACAAGGAGGCGAGAACACAATGATTAATGATGGAGTTAGTTTTCTAAGCTGAAAAGCAATTCTAGGCCATTCCCCATAAAATACTGGACTTATTCCTTGCCATCTTCCATGTAAACAGGTGGTTTAGTTAATAAAAAAGAAAACATGGGAAATTAGTGTTCAATGTAATGCACAGAAATTGAGGTGATTAGACATAAAAGATAAAAATACCTTTGATCAAATATATACCTGAAATAAACTTGGTAGAGAATGGGCTCTCAAGTTTGGTCAATATACTGAAATGACCTACATTGAACAGTAATGAATTCCAACCACTTAATAAAGGAACTCAGGAAGGTTACAAAATAAGAAAATCCCATGTTTCTCTGAGTAGTCTCTCTTTGCAAACATGACAATAAACATTTTTGAATTGAAATGGAAGGCACTTCATGGACAAATTTTCCTAGTGTGCAAAACGTTCAAAAAAACTTATTTTATTTTCATTTGCATGTTTCTTGATGAAACAATACTGTATCATTATTCACTTCTTTAAAAGAGATGTCAGAGGTTGAAGGTCAAAGGTCAAGTTGCGAGAAAAAAGGATAAAATTAAAAGTCATGGCAGAAGATGGAGATGATGGAATGCATGGGATTTAAACATCTATAAGTTGCAAACAAAAGTTAATTTCTGTAGCAGTTCCCTTCCAGTGTTTTTTGGAGCCTGCCCACTTCAACATGCATACTTGCCTGGTCTAATAAAAGTGCTTTAATTCTGTGGCATGGAGGACTCCTAATGGTATGTCCATTTGGTCTATGAATGAATGAATGTTAAATTAGTACACCTCCCGGTGAAGCCAATTTTGCTATCAGAAAGGACATACAAAGGAGGCTCTTTCCCTTTACATTTTAACTAAGTAGCGGCTAACTGGCTTCTCTGCCACTAGTTATTTCTCCATAAGAATACAGAAAAAAACCTGTCACAGGCAGAGAAAAGATGAAGAAGAGAAATGTCACATCTTTGAAGAGAGAAAGTCCTTGGTACAACTAACTTATAAAAAGTCCACTCTTTATATAAAAATATACATTTTAGGCTGACACAGAGAAACAACTAAAAACAAACCTACCATCTTCACTCCTTCTCCCCATTCAATAGCAAAGGATTTATTTGTTGCTATGGAATCATTCCACTGCATGAGGCACCCTCCATGCAAAACCAAAGGGTGAAGGGTGCTCAGCTGCAGCAGCTGTTTTACATCCTTCAGAAGCCAATCCTCCTACTTCTCCCTTCCTCCCTTGATTCAATTGGACTTGGTTCATCTTTGAATTAACCTCTTTTAATCCATTTCCTACAAAGAAAGCAAATCCATTGTGGGTAACTAGCTCTGCTGCTCACCACCCAGGCAGTGAAATCACGGGGAGGCACATGTGCCAGCCTCTGCCCCAACAGGGTGGTGTACCCAGCAGAGGTGGTCTGGACTACGACCCCCAGCTCCTCTCTTGTTCTCTGCAGTAGTGTTAATCCACACTCGTGCGCTGCTGTGTGAGCTCCATGCCAACACACTGCTAGTAAACAGACGGTTCTGGCTACTGTCTTAAGCTCTTACCATGAAGGCTTAAGGTGGCCCAAATAAGATTTATATAACAAATTGACATTTTGTTACATTCTGATGATGGTACATTTTGGTTTCCATCTAATCCATTAATTTGAAAATATTCAGACTAAGTGGCACGGTAATGTCCCAGAAGTTATGAGAGGGCCATGGTATTCCTTATTTGTCCAATTGCTTATTTCAGAAACACACTGACTTTGGAATCTAATGCTTACCCTGGATAGGCGGGGATGGCTGTTGGAGGTACCGCTCGGACTGCACCATATACTGTCCGCCCTCTGCCCCTCAGATGGGCTCCTCTGAAAGCGGCTGCCGTGGTGGCTGCAGTTGGGTAAGGGAAGCCAGGAACTAAAGGGAGACCCAAAATATGACAGAAATTTCAACTTGCATTCAACAGTAGGTATATAGTCACAATGTGCTGTAAACCAGTTATAGAAAAGCTGACAAGATAGGTAGCACATCCTTCCTGAAAAGATGTCACACAGATTATTCCACCCATCTCCCACCCGGGATCTCTGAGCAGGAAAGAAATGACAACATGTATAAGTGAGTGATTTCATGCCTTACTCTTCCCAGCCCTTGAGTGATTTACTCTGCTCCTTCCCAATTCTGCTATTATACCATGAGCTGGTGAGATATGGGCCAAGGAGCTCTGAGAACTACTGCCCTAATACGAGATAAGACTTCTAACTTCTGTGGGCAGTGCAAATCAGACTGATAGAAATTCTTTAGTTGGCCAGTTATTAATCTTGTTTCCAAATATTACTATGTGGATATAATAATGATTTCTCAAAAGAATGTTATTTTTGTATTTTTACATGTTGTCAGCCTCCAATGCACACAGTAGACTTTAGACATTTCCTTCGTCAGTTTCATCCCTTTATCTAACATGTTGTAATCCAGCAATGAAGGTGAGAGGGAAACCACTCCTCCCCCATTGCCCTGTATCCTCTTAAGAGGTGGATGTTCACACAGGCCTATTTTAAACTGCACAGATATGTGGCTTCCGCATCCACTGAATCCTGTTTAATTATACCTCTGCTAGAGGACAGGCTTGGGTAGAAGGGGTTCTAGGGACTTCAAGAGAGCTGGAATGTCAGTGATGCTGGAGGTGCTCTGAAGTGACCCTCCACTGGAGAGCAGGGCAGACTATTGGAGGCATGGAGAACAACCTCCACACCACACATGGCTTTTGTTTTCTTTGTCATCAAGTACAGACTAGAATATTCTTCACATGCCTTTACCCCCTCTACCTTATTCATCTGTTTTTGTTTTGTGGAAATCTTAATATGTGGTCAGGAAGATTCCAGCATACGTTGAACAGAACAGGGCATTGTGATTGTACTTATTACCCCTCTTGAGAACGCTTCTCTTTCAGTTGTGTATTATAGTAGGATAAACAAAACAAAATAAACAAACCAAACAAGCACATCACTGTTCAGTCACAACAGTTACAATCATGCCAGGCCAACATAGGCTACTTACTGATTAAAGGAATGTAAGTGTTGATACCCCCTCTTCCTGACAGGGGCACTGCTGCATCATTGCCGAGGGACACATCTGCTTGAAAGCTGGATGCTGATGGCATTTAAAAGAATTTTTTTTTAAAAAAGCAAGAAGATTACAAAGGAACAGCACATTGAAAATCCACAGATGTTGCTACAGTTAAATAGCACGCAAGGAAATATTATAATGTCAATTCTACCTGCATATAACTCAGGGCCGTACACAGCTCCAACTACTGGGCTTAATTTCCAACCTGAAATGAAAAAAAAGAGCAGTGAGCTTTAAGCTACGTGAGGAAAAGGAGTGATTAATTCATGTCAGTTGGCTTTGGACGTCTCTGGGCTCATTTGTGCCTATAATTAACTCCTTCAGAACCTAGCCACCTCTGGGTCTACCTGAGAGCAGGGTGGTACTCTTTAAGCAGGACTAGCACAGCTAAAGGGATAATGAGGGGTTGCAGAGATGGAGGCAGGGCATCGGGGAGAGAGGGGAAGAGAAAGAAATTAGGAAGGAGGGAGGGAGATGAAAAGGGAGAGAGGATAAAGGGGGAGAAATAACCTCTGGGTTTTGGTGGGTGCTTTCACAGCACCACCTGGGCGACCTACTCTTAGTTTAGGAAAAGGAAAGAAGGCAGAACACGAGCTATTCTGCACTACTTGGTGATGTGCATTCTTTAACACTGTTTACTACTATGGCTCTTTATAAAGGTATCCTCTGAGTGAATTCAAATTTGACTTGGATTTTTGATCCCATGTTCAATTATACCATACTGGTTTTCTGAGGAAACTGAAATTCCCTTTCATCAGGATTCACTGTTGGGATTTTACTGGAGTTCGCTAAGTAAAAGAGGAAAGTCATGAAATAATAAAATTGAAGGTACATTCCCAAATTCTCTGTGTGGCTTCTGAGGTCTTTATTTATAATGAACATATTTAAGTTAATCACACCAAGAACACCACCAGACTGCTACTGACTGTGAGCTTCAACATTTATAAATGTTGTGTTTCCAAAGAATATTGTTTCATGTCAATTTTATTTCTTTTGCCCCTTTTACATTTACAAGAACATAGCAAGGGCTAAAAACATAAAATGATATTACTGCCCACTGACAGTGAATGAGTACATTCCATGTGAAAACCTTAATAAATATTTATTGAATTTTGTACTTGATAAGCAAAGATATCCTATTATTTTTCTGAAAGGCTGGCTCTTCTATTAATTTCTTTCCTAGCACTGTGCCACTGCTACCGTTAACATATATGAATGAAGAGGATAAAACGTCAATTCTAATGATCTTAACAGATCTTTTTATTAAACATTTTTTGAATCTATTTTTTTTAGTTGTTGATAGACTTTTATTTTATTCAGTTATATGAGGTGCTAAGAATTGAACCCAGTGCCTACACATGCCAGGCAAGTACTCTACTGCTGAAACACAACTCCAGCCCCTGACCTTAACAGATCTTAACAGCTATAAGCAAAACTATAAGTAAAGAGAAAATCCACTACTTCTCAATCACTCCAGCCTCCCATTCTGATGAAGGTGCTGATTTGTGTGCTATAATGATAGCCCCATGAGTCCTTGTGAAATCTGGGTGAAACCCAGATTCAAATGCTACTTGAGTTTTAAGAGCATGTATGATCTGCACTGTCAAAGTTTGTAAGTTGCACAGCCACTGAGCAAATGTTTCTGCACAAATTAAGTAATTCAAACCAACACAAGTGAAAATGCTCCTTGAGAATTCACTCAGCACACTCTTCTTAGGGCCTTAAGCAGAAGTTTTCTTGAACTTAGGCTTGAATATTAAATTAGAATAACATCTAAAGGATGAAATTTTCTTTCCTACTAGTGACACTATTTCCTGAGATTTCCTTTATGTCCATAAAATGGGTGGAGGTTGATATGTTGCTAATAATACTTTAGGTATGTTTAGTTTTGTACAATTTACAGTGTATTTTCACAGAAGACATGTGACCTTCACAAAATCCAAATAGGAATATAAGTACCACATGTGACCTTGGGTAAGTACTCTACTTGTCTGGCCTTATTTCCTAAATAATAAGCTTAGAGAATTGGCTTTTGATGTTTTCTAAAGCATCTTCTAAAATTCTGTGGATGCCAATATATAGATGTAAAAATAGAATCAGGTTAAGAAACTGACCCATTGTCATAGAGTGATATGTAGAGGCAAATTCAGAAGTAAAATTTCTGTCTTCTCAAATTCCATGAGGGGCTATTTTCTGTCACATCATTTTCTCTGGATCTAAAGAAAATTTGACATGCTCTGCCTCTCTTTCCTATTTTGCTTATGTTGGGTTTTTTACCAAAATTGCACAAACCTGTTTTTGTAATAACCATAAAAATAAGAAAACTAGAGGTTAAGTGGGAGGCAGTGATATGCCTCGGATGATGCCACTGATAAATGGGTAAAGAAAATGGAAATTATGTGGATAAATTTGTATTTGTTGTAAAAAAACTGGGTTCGATATATCTAGTAAAGACTGTAGGGGATATATATATAGTCAATATTAATATTTCTACCTGACTTAAGGTTTTACTAGCACCTAAGGTCATGCTCTAGAACATGAGGCTCCAACTTTCTTAAAAACCAGCAAAAACCTTCCCTTTTATCAACATAATATATATAAAAAAATACAACAGAGAATGAGTAATCTCTTAGATCAAAGCAGAGCTGGAGGACTGGAGGACAGCTCAGTGGTTAGATGCCTGCTTGGTACACATGAGGTCCTGGGTTTGACCCCATGTAACACCAGAAAAATGAAAAAGCAGAACTGTAGACCTCAGGATCCAGGAGCCAACCCATTTGATTTTACCTTTATTGTCCCCCAATCTGACTCTGTAGGACAGTTTGCAATACTGCGTGGTATTATAGATTAAAATTATATTGCATCCCATTTAAAGAACAGGAATCTAGATTAAATTTGACAACTGACATGAAACTTTTGTTTTTATTAGAATAATTATTCATAGAAAATTTCCTTCTCAATGAGAAATATTTAAGTTTACTATATAGCTTATAATCATGGGATAGAAAATGGCACATTTCCCTAACTAGGGCAGTTACTGCTAGGCCCTAGGGAAGCAGGAGTCTAGAAATACAAGTGATTAAATACACTATCCTTTCAGCTTACCCCACTCAAGATCATCTAAGGAGAAAGCATCTGAGGGCTTCGGGGCTTTATTGACAAGTCTAACATATCACAGAGAACTACAGTGGCTGAAAGAGGGTGCTTCAGGGAACCTCAACTGAGTTGACAGGCAATCGCAAATGGCATGTTTTTACAAGATGAACATTACTGAGAAGAAAACACCTTAATAAACCAAAAGCTTAGCTAATTCTAAGGAAAAAGTTAATGTGCAAAGATTAATGTAAGTTAAATGCACTGTCTTAAGACTAAAATATAGGATTATTAAAAAGTTCATATATTCATGCAAAAATAAACAACATCCTTCAAAAAATAATTTTTAGTTTCTTACCATTTGCATATGGTGTGACCATTTTCTTATTAGTCATTACACGTGCTGTAGCATTATTCACCTAAAAATGCAAGCAGAAAGAAGGGGCAGGGAGGAAGGGCCCACATTAGGGAACTTGAAATTGCTCATCCAATAACACAGTACTTAATTCAAAATGTAAATAAACTTGATAGCATTAATTTAGATGAATAATATAGCCATATAATATTAATATATAGAATTTTAATAAGTGCTTATTAAATGAGGCTAACAAGAGTAAAATGCAGTTTCTTAGTCTCCACGTGGAAAACTGAGGTTACTATATCAGTACTCCAAAGAAAAAATACATTTTAAATTCTTGGGAGATCCTTAAACAGAAGTTTCTCCATTAAGGAAAACATGGGAAAAAACAGGGAACAACTATATGTACAAATGAACTCTGAAGTTGATTAATAAAATGGAGGCTTGCCACCTGATTCATGAAGTAGATTTATAGGGAGATTATAAACTGGATCTATTGATTTCACTTGTCTTAATGTTCTGCATTTTTTGATGTTTGTTTAAGATTTTACTGTCAGAAGATAGTAAAAAAATATAGGAACTTAAATGCCCATGTGGGCAGCCTTCAGGGCCATCTGAATTTTCTAGACTACATGGTCTATTCATTTAAGAATGAAGTTTTCAGAAGGCCTTTAAAGTTGGCACTTTCAAGAATTGTGAAAATAAAGTGTTCACTGCTTTTCTTTTATGGTACCCTCTATCCTCATTACAGAACTGTATCATTTCAATGAAGCACTCTTAGTGCCACGACAAGTAGATGTCACAAGGATGGTGCTGCTGGAGAGATGAATGAACTTAGGTGCAAGAGACCCGGGTCAGGATCAACCTGAAAGCTCTTGCAAGGAGGGTAAAGCCTCACCACAGAACTTGATTAAATGACTGTCAGGTCATGCCAATTTTAATAGGAATTATAAATGTAAGCATGTCTTATTTTGTCTGCGGACTGTACATTGTGTTAAATTTGTGTTACAAAAAGGCCAATTTTAGGTAGAATTGGAATTTTAAAAAATCCTAACGTGTCATATGATTTGTACAGTAATCCAACTGCAGTTACTCTAGTTTGACCCCCAGATAATAGAAACATTTCACATTTACAAAGAAAGAATGGGAAACAACAATGATGAGACTGAGTGCATGCAGTTAACACACACACACACAAATAATAGAAAGAAAGAAAAAAAATCAGTCTGGGGAAGAAGGGAGGAAAGGCAGAGCTGGGTTAAATGAGCAGGAGCTTGCACCAGCTGCTAGAGCAGAATGCAACCAAGCACTGAGATGAAAAGTCGCTACAGCCAGTCAGAAACTACCAGTCAGCAAAAGAATCAAGAGCTCCGTGGAGCAGAGAAGGGAGGGGTAGGAAGAATTAAGGAGAATTTGGGTAAAGAGAACAATGAGGTAGGGAAAAAGAAAAGAGAAAGTCAGGAAGGGTGTCCCAGGAAGGAAAAGAGCAGTCAAGGGCAAAGAAAGAGTTACACAGTCAGAGCCCCAAACAGTGGTTTGGGAAAGAGGAAAAGTAGAAAGGAAGTAGGGGCAGGAAGTGCATTAATAAAACTAGCCAAACTGGAGTTCAGTGACTCTGAGTAAGATGTGCAAGGGGAAAAATCACCATGAAGTCAGTAACCAAACAGCTCAGACAGCTACAAAACAATATGTACATTCAAAGTCCAGGCGGCATTACTCAACAGCAGTGACAATAAAAGGGGGAAAGGAAAGGAAGGGGAACAAGTCAAATCACATTTTGTAGTGTTAATGTGAGATGGCAGATGGACTTTTTATTTCTTAATTGTTTTGTAATTACATTTTTAAAAGCTTCTTCTCTAGTGCTTGTTTCACTTACCGCCAACGGGCACCATCGCCAGCATTGTGTATAGTTACCATGGAAAGAGTGAGTCAAGTGAAGGGCCCTAAATGCTAAACCATTGGAAAGGGGGGAAAAAAGCAAATATGCAGACATCTTACTCAAATGGTGGCTTTTATATTTAATACTTTAAAAATTGGGAAAGGGGAAAGGAGCCAGTTAACCTTCAATGCGTTATAATGAAGGGCTGGGGAGCCTGGTGGCTGATGCAAGCCAACCACAGTGCGTCAGCCAGCCTGCAAACCCTCCTTTGAGGATGTTATTCGCAAAACGTAAGAATCAACGGTTGAAATTCTTGGCATTAAATATATTTAAAACTACATGAGTTTTGGGTTCTCTCCTCCCTCCCCACAGCCTCTAAAATCTTCTATTCTGTGCTAATTGCACACACATGGAGGCAAACTGGCCTCCCAAGAGAAAAAAAGATATTGGCTGGCCCCTTGATTCATCACAGACCCCAATTATAAATTGGATATTCTTAGATATCTTTAAAGTTAGTTTGCTTAGGCCTGATTGTGGAGTACTGCAAACTGAAGCAAAGGAAAAAAAAAAAAAAAGAGAGAGAGCAGAAAGATGAACATTTCGGAGAAAGAAAAAAAAAAAGTGAAACACACACACACACACACACACACACACATCAAAAGCAAAACCCCAAACAACCAAAAAAAAAAAAAAAAAAGTGGGGGTGGCAGAGGCAGACAGAAAGTGTTATTTTTATACATTTTAGTGCAGGAGGTGAAGAGCACAGAAAACACACATACACGTGGGCATATGCGCGCGCGCGCGCGCACACACACACACACACACACACACACAACAAACAAGACAGGGTTCCAAATGTGAAATAAGTGAGGCAATACAAAAAGAGAGAAGTAAAAATAGAAACCAGAAATTGAATTATTGAAGACATGCACCTCGATTTTACGGCCCTCTACCACGGTGCCGTGTAATTTCTCCCTGGCCCTGTCTGCATCAGCACTATTCTCGAAAGTTACGAACCCGAATCCCTGCATGCAGCGGGAGAAGGGGGAAAACATGCACATCGTTATATTGAAATACTGATCTGGTGGTAAACAGAGAAAAAATATCACAGTATGAAACTGACATCAGCAACAACTCAGCAATACTCTCCCAGAGTCACATTTTTTTTGGTCCATGCATATTTTGTAAAGAGAAATTAAACCCAATAAAAGAATAAATAACTACAATAACAATGGTAATTTAATTAACATTAATAATAATAAAATATAAAGCATATGAGGCCAGACCAAAATTAAGGTATAGAGTTACTCGGGTCATGCAATTCAACCAAGAATCTGAACATTTTTTAATGTTCTACCTTTCTCCCTCAACTCATGCTGCTAGTGTATATGTCCCCTATATATTAAAAAAAAATTAAATTGATTCTCTAATATCCCAAATCCATCATTCTCCAGTAACGGCTATACGAAATCTGACATTCAAGATTAATCATTGTATGAGATTTTTTAGGAGGTCTAAGTGTCTAAGCCCCATACTGCCTGTTACTTATATCACTATGAATGCCTTTGGGAACAGAATAATTTAAGATAGAGTCTTGAGGTAGAATTTTATAGATATTAGGTGCAGAAAAGGAGAGTACTCATGCTCTTCTCAGCAAATGAAAATATCACTAAGCAATGGTCAATTATGATTTTTCTTCATTGCCAATTTTAAATGGTTGAATAGGCACTTTATATAAAACTATATCCAGTTGAATTTCAGAAAGTTGCTAACACAAATTTGCCTAAATAATACATCTGTTGATATCTATACCTGTTATTAAGCATATTAGAAATTTTCCACATGTAGAGAAAAAAGAAATAGTCAATGGGAATGAGATCTCATTAGTAACATGAGATATGTTATATTCAGAATATTCAATATTCAATTACACTCAGTAGGAAAAGAACAACCTAAGACAACAACATGACTGCTGCTATGAGTTTAGGATTAACTTATTTGTCCCTTGAGATGCTACAAAATAGGAGCACACCCTTACTTAGTGAGGTAGACAAATCAGGAGAACAGGGAGAAAAGCCCTCTCCTCTGTGCACACCATTGTGCTCTTCATTTCAACACCAACAGGATCTGCTAGACGCCTGCATGACGACTAAGCCAGCATCACATCACCTTTAACTCTAGGTGCTTTGTCCTCATCTTTCCATTCTGCAAATACAATTTTCCAAATAATCTCTCAAGCTATTTACATGTGTAGAGTAGAAAATCAGTAGGATTTTTCTGGAAAGTATCATTCCAATAGCTTCAGTGTCCTCTTTTTTTTTTTAAATATTCCATTGTGGGATAACTGAAAGCCCTTTAGTTTTACTGAGGTTCTGCCTTGCTGAGCATTCCTTTATACACGAAACATGGTCTTCACTAAGGTGGTAAACAGTATGTGTTGCATCTTTAAAAAATGATTTTACAGGGAATAGGGCTGTGGTTTAGCGACAGTGCACTTGCCTGGCATGTGTGAGGCACTGGGTCTGATTCTCAGCACCGCAAATAAATAAATAAATGTTTATCAACAATTAAAAATATATTTAAAAAATGATTTTACAGAAGCAACTCCATTTTGAAAGATCTGTCTACTAAGTATTCTAAATGTTATTATGTTTATATAAATTTGTTGGAAATACCAGTGAGAACATATTTTCAGAAACAAAATTTTGAGAAACATGTGTTATAGCCTTATATATTCAAGGGCAAGTTAGTATTTAAGGTCCCAGTGGTCACCTACATTAGCATCTGCTGATAAAAAAAAAGCCCCCCAGCTCTCCAATCCCAGAGAACCCTTTAGTAGGGAAGGTAAGCCCTTTAAGAAAGGTCATGGATGGGGATGTATTTTTTATATTACACTCAGAAAGCATTATAATTTGTATTCCAACTCATTCTTGCAGTCATAAAAGTTAATACTTGAGTTAAATTAATAAATTACAAATAGGTAAGTTACTGTGAGTTTATGTGGAGACTAACACCTACGTGTTTAACATTGTAATTGTCTACATATATCATATACACACATAAAGACCATACATACTTCATTTTGAAGGTAAAGAAGCTGAGTCAAAATGAGATGAAGTACCCAAGAATATACAGCTATTGTGAGGAAATCAGAAATTAAGCTTTGCAAATCTAAATGCAAAATTCTATTTACTAAGTTACATTGGTCTGAAAACACCCCTCCCACCCACCTAATCTAATCGTGGAATGTCTTCTATAATCTTCCTTTCTGGAATGTGTTGATGAAAGGAACATCAGTGACACAGTAATTGCACCCGAAAGAATGGAGGATGATATTTGGTCAGCAAATGACCAACTTTAACATTAATGTCTGTTTATATAAGGTTTTCTCAATAATTATTTTATTCAGGAACCAAATTGCCTTTTCAAATGTTTTTAAAAGTGTTTTATAAAGAATGGTGCTTATACACCAAAAGAGATGTTAATCAAGACACCAAAGACATAAAGCAATCTTTGCAGCTATCTTTTCCTTGGGTGACAGGAGGGAGAAGGTCTGGGTGATGCTCTGGAATTTTCTGACATGAAACACAGAAGTAAAAGGATGTCTTTCTTTCTTTTGAAGAGAAATAAACCCTGTGGTAGGCAGAATAATGGCCCCCAAAGTTATCCATGTTCTAATCCCTGAAACTGGAAAATATATCCCCTTACTTGTTGAAAGGGATTTTCATCAATGTGATTAGATTAATGATCTTGAGATAGGAAGATTACTCTGGATGATCCCGATAGGCCCAGTGTAAATCCCCAGGTACTCATCAATGAAAACAGAAAGCAGGAGACTCAGACTTGGATTGTAGCAGCCTAGAGAGACTTGACTGCCCTCGGTTAGCCTCAGACACACAAGGAGGCTCCAGCCCAAGGAAAATGGGATCCTCCTGGGCTCAAAAAGGCAAGGACACATCACCCTGAGGAATGCCACATCTTGATTTCAGACTAGCAAGACCTGCTCCAGACTTCTGACCTCCAGAACTGTTAAGATAATAAATGTGTGGCTTTCAGCCACAAAATCTGTGACAATTTGTTCAGAAACATAGGAATTGATGCATACCACTGAAAATTAAAATCCAACACCAGGAATGTGAGAGGTTTAACTAGCATTTTTAGATTATTGTTCTTAAACACTTTTTTTCATGTTGAAACTTTAAAATTTAGCATTTTAGAAGAGGTGCCAGGAACTATGCTAAGGACAATCATAGTTTATCCAAGCATAAAGTTACTCACAGAGGGCTGGGCTTGTGGCTCAGTGGTAGAGTGCTTGCCTAGCATGCTGGGTTCTATTCCCAGAACCAAGAGTGAGGGGGAGTTACTCATGTAAGTAAGTCTGCTTACATGAAATTGTGTCTTTGCATGCCTTCATTCTTAGAAATCTAATTGACATTAAGTTTGGTCATTCTAATCTCTTGCTTTAGAAGATAAGTTATAAAATAATGTCTAAAACTAACACATTTTTTTTCTAACACATTTTTCTTAAACAGCTTCAAATAGTCACACAACATATCAAACATTGAAACGTTAAAAACCAATCTGCACAGGTATATAACAAATAGGTTAAATAATCTGTAACAAATAGATTTAATCTCAGACTCTTGACAAGAGTAACTATTTCAGATATGGAAGGAAATGAAGAATTTTCATCCAAACTCTCACTAATAAAAACCAATAAATAAAAAGTAAACTTTTTTAATAATAATACAAAAAGATGTTGGCACATTTGTCTATACAAGTACTGACACATATAATTTTAAATTTTCTTAAAGTGACATACAAATAATATAAGCTGGAAAAATTAGTTTTAATAGAGTATTTACTTAGCCTAATATGTACAATGTATTATCATTTCAGTATGGCAACAATATAAAAACATTATTTGTGAGGTCCTTAACATTCTTTTTTTTTGTGCTACATCTTTGAAACCCAGCGTGGACTTAAGAGCACATCTCAGTTGGACCGCCATTCCCAATGCATGACCTGGGTGAGCAGGTCTGCACATTCTTGCTAAAGTTCTCAGTTCTGTAAGTCTATGTTAACAATTCTATATTCATGATTTAAACACACCAGTGTTACATTAGGGATTTACAGAGATCCTGGATGTCTGAAGGAAATCAAGGAATGGATTATTAGGGTATGGCTGTGGTTAAAACCTCTAATGAGTGGGACAGCAATTTCATCACCTGCCTTGACATCCATTTATCATCAAGGACATTATAGTAGCCGAGTAACTGTCACCTTTTTAGTCTGGCCTCAGGCTGCAATAAATAACAAGCAATAGGATGAGCATTGGAAACATATTTTTAACTTGTATAATCTTTGAATTTTTCCATCTCAGAAGAATGAGAAAGAAAATTTACCATGTAACTTTTAAGGGAGAAATCAAAAGCAGACGGATCTCCTGGGTATGGCCAGAACACAGAAATTAAAAAATAAATAAAATAAAAATAAAAATAAAACCCATAAAATGGAAACAAAAGGAAAGTAAACTAAGTCCTTTGGAAATAACATGCACTGTTAATTCAGTTTCAAGTATAACGGAAAACATTTCACATTAGCATTACCTGTCAATTTTGCTGAAAATCACAAAGGTCTACTTAGCACAACTTCAAAAACAGTGTATCAACCACAGTTTGAAAGAAATAACTAATTTCCCTTGGCATGAAATCAGAACCCAGGGTAATAGGCAAGAAATTACAGCACATTACTTGTGTTTGAGATCCTAATAGCCTTAACTGAAGCCCAATCTAATTCCAGATCTCATGGCCAGAAATCCATCTGAGAGAATCAATGAGAACATTTTCATCAAAACTCGCTGGAAATATCAGTAACCGTTGCTGTGCTCTCTAAGTTGGGACCTAATGATCAACACTGTGTAAAGAGGTGAAGAACTGCCATTTCTTTATTTAGTAAACTTGGTAAATATTGTCAAAATTGTGAGGTGGCTGGGTGATAGTAAGCAGAAGGGTGGAAATCTTGGGTTCAACAATGGAATCAACCTCTGAAAGGTAAAAATAAAAAATTCTTAGTCATTAAAAGACTCTAGCAAAGAACTGCAAGATCAAGAATACTGGGGTTGAATGACGTTACTTAGGGTGCTGTTTAAGATTCTTTATGAGACAAAAGACTGGACCAAAGTATATGAGAACAGCCCCTGGCAGTCTCTTTAGTGAACTACATGTTTTTCTTTCTACTTTGCATTAAGGGACATGTTTAATTTTAAAAGAATGCTTTTTAAGTTGCTAATCCAAGGATCTACTAGGAGAGTGACATCATAGTTTATGGTTCAAACAGCTATTCTGTGGGAACAGGGGGAATTATTATTAATAATGTGTTAAGACAACAGGTGTGAAGTGGGGCTGGCCTGGATAAACCAGAACATGTGGCTGCTCTATCGAGGCATTATCTTCTTATTTGTGTTACTATTTTGTCATGATTGGTAAAGTTTAGAGAATCAATAAAGCTATAAATACTTATAAAATCATTTTCTAAATTCTGTTTCAGTAAATTAATTAATTTAAACATATATATCTGCATGTATTGGATATATACAGCCATTCCTTAATCCGGGGAAGCCAAATCTAGAACATGAAGATCAAAAGGAGAAAAGGACAGCAGGGAAGCAGCTATTTCATGAAGAACAGCAACTCTGCTCTAGAGCAGAGAGCTGGGGAGGTAGAAGGCTGGCAGCAAGAGGGGTGGATGTGGCAGTGTCACTCTGCTTACCTGAGTTTTCAAATGGCTACATTCTAAAATGCTGGAGAGTCTCACAAAAAATAAGATATGATAAAGAGTTGCTTTTTTGTTTGGTAGCAATTTGATTAAACACTGATTTACATGTAAGTACTACTAATCTCAGACTTATTTTATAACTAGTTTTTCCAAAAAACTTTCAATAATGCTAATTTCTGTATAGAAAAGCACTTGGTTAAAAGAGAGAGGGGAAAAAAAAGTCAGCACAATTAAAAACAATTTTTTTTTAGTTATACACGGATACAATATCTTTGTTTTGTTTATTTATTTTCATGTGGTGCTGAGGATTGAACCCAGTGCCTCACATGTGCAAGGCAAGCGCTCTGCCACTGAGCCACAACCCCATCAGTGCAATTCTTAATCAAAACAATAAGACCACCTAAACTCCTTTTCGCTAGTTGCGCATGTTCTAATTTTATGGTTAACCCAAATGTACAAAAGAAGTGAAAAATTAAACTTGGTTCAGAAAAAGAAAAGCACTCATTAATTTCTCTCAGTGTTTAATCAAGTTCCTCAGTATTGCTGGAACTATATTGGGCTTCCAGTTGTTAAAACTATTTTAAGCATGCTCTTAAAAACAAAAATATCTAGACTATTACTTCAGATAAACAGTATGGTCAATAATCTTCACATATTTATTTTACATTCATATGCTTCCTGCCTCCAAACCACAGTTATTTTCCCACCTATTTGCTAAAAACTTCACAAAATATAAATGTAAACTATACAACAAAGAAATAAAACTCTATTGTGTGTAAATAACAATCATACATAGTTTTATTGGTTGATAGTTAATAGATTTCACTTTAAAAAATACTTACCAAGTTAAGGGCTGGAGAAAGTTCTGTATAGACACATTAATTTCTTTTTTGTTTTAATTGAAAACTGGAAGCTTAGAGTATAATTACCTCTTTAACAAATAATTGTCATGGTCAAATTAAAACACTTTTAACATTGCTACATTCAAAGGAAGGGAATAATAATCATTAGAACAGAGTATACATTTATTGTAGTACTGATGGGGTCAGGAGGTACATACAACTGTATATATGTTATCAATTCCCAAAGCATGGTCAAATTTGGAGTAGGAAATAGAAGAAGAGGTAAACAGTAATTGATTTATCCTGGCTGTATTTGGCTTTTTCTCAAATCACCTTCTTAGGAGATTTAATCACAGCCAAGAGCTATTTTTAAAATTCAACAGAGGTGACCAAATAAAAATTAATTTAAAAACTGCTAATAGGAAAATTATTTTAATGAACATCTCAGTTTTTATGCAGAACATATTTAGAAAAGAACACATACACTGACTTAAACCCTATTGCTTCTTTCATTCTTAGGTACAAAGCTAACTCACTGTATTTGTAATTGAAGAGACTCCATGTCCTGAAGCTGGCCCATCTGGATATAACTCACAGAAAAAAAAGATGGGTTCACAGTGAATTCCAAAGTCACTACTCACTGTTTAAGCTTTGTGAAATGTATCAAAGTGGAATGAATAACTCAACATTAAAACTTGCCCTATATAAGCCATTTTGAAGTTGGAATTTAAAAAGCCGAATTGTTCTGATGGAATTCTTAATTTTAATTCTTACAGAAGCAGACTTTTTTTTTCAGGCTTTCTCTTCCTTTAAACTAAGAAGACCTAGGTCAACTCTAAGGCCGCTCAAGGACCCACATCTCACTCATCCTATCCTCTCTAGTGCACTCTCCTTTCCAACTTATGTTTAGAGATAATCTAACCCAAGGTGGGCATTTGAAATACCTTAATGAAGACTTGAAAAATGGTTCATGCTTTCTGAATACCTAATGTTGAAAATAAAACAAAATTTAAAAAGAAATTGAGCACACTTGATATTGAAATAGAGCTTACCTTAGAGCCACGCTCGTTAAAGATTATTTCTACATCTAGGATTTTGCCAAACTGCTGCAGAGACAAAAGCAAAAACATTTATTTATAGTCAGCCTTTAATCCACAGGTTTTATTTCCTTCTGAGAAATAAATTGTTTTTTTTCTTCCTCTTTGAACCGGTATTTATCAATAACCATTTTTTTTTTTTTTTTAATTTACTGGTGGGTTTCAATACCAGTCTCTGTTTTTTTTTTTTTCTCTGAGCTGATGGCATCTCCCTGTCCCTTCTTCCTCAACTCCCTCGCTAAGCGCCACCCTTCTTCTAAGCGCAGCCACTGTGTGAAGACACTACAGTGACACCCTACTGATGCACTTCTACACATATAGATTTTTAATTACCCCTCTAATTTTTTAAATGTCTCAGTTTTAAGGAGTAAATCCTGCCTGGGCGTGTTGGGTGCATGTCTGTAATCCCAGTGACTGGAAGGCTGTGGCAGGAGGAATGGAAGTTCAAAGCCAGCCTCAGCACCTCGGCCAGGCCCTAAGCAACCTAGTGAGACCCTGTCTCGAAATAAAAATAAATGAATGAATGAATGAAATAAAAAGAACTAAGGATGTAAAAGGGCTGAGCGTGTGGCTCAGTGGTTTAGTGCCCCTGGGTTCAATCCCCAATACTAAAATAAAGGAAAGTAAATCCCACTAAGTAGGATAAGCTATTGAAGGTTGTTTCCCCCCACTTTTTGTGGTACTGGGATTGAACCCATGGGCCCTTTAACTCAGCTGCATCCCTAGTCCTTTTTATTTCATTTCATTTCATTTCATTCATTCATTTATTTTTATTTTGAGACAGGGTCTAAGTTGCTGAGGCTGGCCTTGGACTTGCTATCCACCTCCCTCAGCATGGACTGCAGGTAAGCACCACCATGCCTGGCTTCCTCCTCCTTTTTAAAAAGAATTTTATACAAGTAAACCATATTCATTGTATAAAAATTAGAAAATATAAACAAAAAGAAAGCAAGAAAACTGAAAAAAGATTATACGAATCCCACTATCTTATTAGTGTTTTAGTATATGGCCTTCTAGGCTTTTTTCAGGCACACAGATAGAAATAACTGTATCAGATACATTCCACATATTTCTTTAAACTTAGCAATAGACTATGAACAACTATCAAAATCAACAAATATATATCTGTGTTATCATTCCTATAGGCTACATGCCATTCCACCATACATTTTTGACATTAAGGATGATTTCACTTATTTGCCACTTCAACTTTTCTGCCACAAACATCAAGAATATTTTAGGTAAACTCTTGTTTAGTAATTATATAAATATCTTAACACCCTAAAACCAAATGGAACTAAAGACCCAAAGTCTATCTGGCCATTACTAGAAAGTTACACAAAGCACAACCTTATTCTAGGGGAGGCAGATTTAAGGGACAGAACTGTTTAGTTAGTACTTGGATAGGCTGAATTGAAGGAATGTGCAGGGAATCTCCAGGTTATCTTTTTGGCTTACACTTCCCTTAGAGTACTGGGCTCATGTCCCATTAACTTATTTCACTTGGATTCCAAGCCAGACCTTTAAAAATGTGTGTGTGTGTGTGTGTGTGTGTGTGTGTGTGTATGTGTGGGGTGGGGGTGGGGAGCAAAACAGAGATTATGCTTTTCTACTGGACTGAATTACTATTATCTTTATCAAAAAACATGTATTAAGAATCCAAGTTTTTAGGGAAGGGAAACATGAGAGGAATAGATGAATTCTAAATAGATGAATTCTAAAGAGGGGAGAGAGGGAAAGGGAGGAGGCAGGGGATTAGCAAGGATGGTGGAATGTGATGGACATCATTATCCAAAGTACATGTATGAAGACATGAATTGGGTGTCAACTTACTTTATATACAGAGATATGAAAAATTGTGGTATATATGTGTAATAAGAATTGTGATGCATTCCGCTGTCGTGTATTTAAAAAAATAAAATCAATTAAAAAAAAGAATCCAAGTTTTATAGAAGAAGACATCTAAGCCTGATTCTGGTTTCATCTTTGAACAGAAAATTAGAAAAATCAAGGAAAGAGAAAAATAAGCTGCCAGGTATACAGAGCTAATAAAATGGTGCATGGAATCTCTGCTCTTCACCAATGCCACTGACTTTCTAAGTCACAGGCATTAACCATGTGGGGGGGGGGGGTGGGGGGAAGCAACAGGTGTTCCCTGTAAGGAAAAATTTCTTTCTCATTTTAACCTTATGGGAAGGGCATACTACATTTCAAGAAATCCCTAACTGACCTAGGCAGTTCAACGGACACTGTTTTTCTGACTCAAGAGAATACACATCTGACAGATGAGAACGTGCTCCCTTCTTACAGACTCCAAAGACTAAGAGTTTCATCTGTGTTGGAAGGTTGCAAAGGGAATCCAATAATTCATGCTCTTGGGAAGTGTCTCCTTATTTGCTGTTCTTTCTACTTTTTGTTGCAGTCTTTTCTGTCAAGATGGAAAACGGCCAGTTACCATTTTCTGTGTAAAAGCTCTTTAAGGACTTCAAGAGCAGCATTAAAAAACCACCCTGGCCTTCTCTTCTGTAGGAGACAAACACAGGAAGCCAGATGAAAGTGAAACAGTTTTGTTCCAGTGTCCTGTCACCACACAGTGGACACAAGATTACTGCAGGGTTTCTCCTTTTCTAATAAGGCACTAGGCAGCTATCCTAATGAAATTTTTAATAAAACTATTGACTATTACTTGGTCCTAGGTCAAGTTGAAAGTTTGATCAAATTAAAATAGGCAACAATACAAAAAAATCAAGACTCTTAAAACCCATTTACTTCCAACAACATATGATTTTTTTAAAATTTATTTTTACATTTTAGGAGGACACAATATCTTTATTTTACATTTATGTGGTGCTGAGGATTGAACTCAGTGCCTCGTGCTTGCTAGGTGAGCACTCTACCACTAAGCCACAACCCCAGCCCCATAACATGAATTTTTAAATTACACTTTGCTTTTGGAGATTTGGGAGGAGGTCAACAGTTGAAGGGAATACATGAAAGGTAGCAGTATAACCCTCTACATCTCATTTTAGATAATGGTATTGATACTACTAAGTATAAATAAGGAAGTAAAAAAAAAAGGATATTATTCCATTTAATTCACAACATTCTGCAAGACAGAGATTACTATCACTATTTTTAGATATGAAATTCAAGTTCAAAGAGGTTACATGACTTTCCTAGGGTCATAATCAAACAGAACTCTATCCCAGGATCTTTGATGCCCAAATCTACACCTTTTCCACCTTAACAAACCACCCCTAAACCTATATTCTTTACACCATGATATTGCCAAGGCAGGGTAGCAAACAACAATAATACATTTCTGAACCACAGTCCTGGGGTTGAAAGCATGAGATGAGAGGAAGGCAATAATGTGCTGGGCTTACAGGGAAGGTAAAGAGCTAAGAATGTGACAGAAAAAATGCCCAACAGTTCCCAAACTTATCCACACAATAGAAACACCTGGGGATCTTGTAAAAAAAACCATGTAGGCCCAAGTTATACCCAAGCCAGTTAAATCCCAGTCTTTGGATGTGGGACACAGGCATCAATATTTTTTAAGCTACTCAGGGGACTTCTAATGTGCAGGTAAGTTTAGGAATCACTGTGCTAAAACAACATGTATGTTTAGCTGGATTCAGTGGTGCACGCTTGTAGTCCCAGTTACTCAAGAGGATTGACTGAGACCAGCCTAGGAAACATAGCGAGACTGTCTCAACAACAACAAAGCAAAAAACAAAACAAAACAAAAAAACCCAAACCAAACCAAACCAAACAAACAAACAAAAAAACCAAAGTGTATGTTTTCTCTTTTAGGTGAAACCAAGCGTAATAATAATAATAATAATAATAATAATAATAATAATAATAATATTTACTAAGCTTCGTATGTGGGCAGGTGGCATCTCATCCTGGTTTCAGTACGGGAAGTCTCGTGGTCCAAGAAACACCTCATTCCCAGCCACACTGCAGTCAGTCTACAGCAGACTGGGTGGCAGAAAAAGATAGATGACAGGGGCTGGGGATGTGGCTCATGTGGTAACGCGCTTGCCTGGCATGCGCAGGGCGCTGGGTTTGATCCTCAGCACCACATAAAAATAAAATAAAGATGTTGTGTCCACCGAAAACTGAAAAATAAATATTAAAAAAAAATTCTTTCTCTCTCTCTTCTATCTTAAAAAAAAAAAAAAAAAGATAGATGACAATACTGACTTACAGGGCTGGGGCTGTAGCTCACTGATAGAGCACCCGCTAGAATGTGTAAGGCCCTGTGTTCAGTCCCCAGCACCACAAGGAAAAAAAAAAAGAAAGAAAATACTGATTTACCTCTGGATCTTCCTCAATCTCTTGTAGTTTTATCCTAATATATTAATGATTAATAACATATCTGGTGGATTAAATTCTATTATAATTACAAAATCCTCAAAAGGACTTTAGAAACTTACCCCAAACATCTGCCGGAGGTCAGGGTCCCGGAAGCGGAAAGGAATATTTGAGACATGCAGTCGTTTAGGGGTAGATTTACTCTCTGAATTTTCACTACTCTGCGTCTGTGACTGCTGGCCGTCTGTCTGTGCTCCACCTTCTGTCTGCTAAAGAAAGAAGCAAATAACACTGAATGAAAAATAAACACAATTACTTCATAATTCTATGAAAAATAAAGTCCTTCTTTACCACTTCCTAGGTTTATTTATGAGCAAACATAATTTTCCCCTTCAAAGAGAGAGACAGAAAAAAAAAAAAAAGACACCAAAGGTATTATCGATGTTCAAAATGCTTTAGTCTACAAACAATATTTGGATCTTCTGAATACTTACGGCACATTAACAGGAGGCACAGACACAGAAACACCAAGTGACCTGCCCCCCATCACATGGAGATATATTAGGATAACTGGTCATGTAAAAACAGTACCGTTATTCTTAGATTCTTATAGAGCTTTGTATTTCTGAGACTTTTCTATTTTGAAAACAAAGAGTCCATTGTACTTAGTTGTAGAGGTTACTCCACCTTTGGTCTTTCATCTCAGGCTCTCAAGGAAATAAAAGGAGGAAATATTTTTATATTCCATTCAGTCTATCCTAGAATACACGACCAGTTAGTTGACAAAGTATTATCACAACATTATAAAGAGGAGAACCTAGTGATGATAGTCAATTTGCCTAAAAATTGAAGCAGCTTCTTATTCTGAAATAAATGTGTACTTTCCTCCCTAATTTATGCAATCCAGGGGCCACCTCCTCCTTCACTAGCCCTGAACAAAGTTGCATTTAGTGAATCCAACTACTGAAAAAGACTTTTAAGGGACTCTGACTAACCTATTATCCAACATATAAATGCCAAATTTGTCCATATCCATAGTGGAAGAGTGTGAGTAAGTGTGGGTACACATTTTTAATCACAACTCTTTTGCAACACCTCAGGCACACATTATCCATTTTTCCCCCCACCAATTCCTCAGAAAGGTGGCTATATTGAGAAACATTTCTGACAAATGTGTAACAAGTGTGACACATTCTAGGCATGCAAAGATACATTTATTTTGAAGTATTCATCTGGCACTATAAGAGTCTATGTTTCACTATTTCCCTATGAAATACACGCCAAGCTGAATGGCTTGTTGAGCTGATTAACCAACATATTTTAAAAACAAGAGTGGACCTGCTATACTTATTATCAATTAAGACAGAACTGAGTCTCTGGCAGATTCTTCTGGTAGCACAGCATGAATCTCCTCCTTATGACCCAATGTTCAGGCTAAAAGAAACTGTGAATCAAAGATACTTTTGTCTCAGAGATGTTAACAACCATTTTGTAATGAAGTTTGAAATTTTAAAATAAAAAGGAAAATTAAAAATAAACTCTAAATGAATATTAGCTTTTCAAGAGTCACTCTAAGAGATGGCAGCTTGTTATCTCATCCCATTCAGGCCTTCCAGATGGCCTAAATGTGATATGATTCATGTGATTTGAAAATAGCAGAAAAGGGGAGAGTTATGAAGCAATATTCCATGAAAGTATAAGGTTTTCAGTCATCCATCGAAACACAATGTAGACTAAACAAAACAAATTCTATTCAGAGATGAAGCTTACTACAGCAGCACCAAGGACCCCAACATACAGTCAAAGCAACAGGCATCAATTGCAACTAATGCTCACTCAAGCGCCTTCAAACTTGCCTCTTATATTTCACAGCTGGATCACATAAAACTCTCTTCAAACTTTAAAAGCACCAGATTTGATCTACAGGAGGACAATGTATAACTTTGAGAAAAGTTAAAAAGATTTTACAAAGCTCCAAACTATAGTTGTAGACGGACACAATATCTTTTATTTATTTTTATGTGGTGCTGAAGATCGAACCTAGTGCCTCACACGTGCTAGGCAAGCGCTCTACCACTGAGTCACAACCCCAGCCCAAACTACAGTTTTCTTTATATGTATATTTCATCAGTAACCTGCCATAGTGTGTGTGAAGTGGCAGAATCTAAGAAAATTAATGACTACTTTGACATACATATACTGACTGAGGTTCTTAATGGTTACTTTTGAACATTCTTTACTGTCCTGAACATACAATTTAAGAAGGTTAGAAGTCAGACTGATAAAATTTCCAGTTTGTAATGAATACCTACCTACCTACCTATCTAAACAATTTTTTTTAAAAACATGGAACGCTTCACAAATTGCGTGTCATCCTTGCGCAGGGGCCATGCTAATCTTCTCTGTATCGTTCCCATTTTAGTATATGTGCTGCCGAAGCGAGCACTACCTATACTTTTTTTAAATTATGAAATCATAATTCTAGGAAATGTGGCAAGTGGAAAACATGAACTATCATTCCCCCAATTCTCAAGCCTTCTGATCTAATGCAACTTTTTTTTTTTTTTTCAGTTTAAATATCTTAAGTTTATTTTATTCACATTTTCTTAACCAGGCAGCACTCAAAACCAGAATTAATTCAAAGAATTTCTGGGCTCAAAGTGGTCAATTATTTATAGGCAGAAAACATAAACAACATGTAGACAAAGATTAATTGGTTACAGCTCACAGTGGTTTTTTTTTTTTTTGCCTTATTTTAATCTGCTGGCCACCCATGATTGATACAAGCTCAGCTTCTGTGCAATCACAGTAGACTCAGCTATTTGTTACAAGAGTATACTCCTAAGTTAGGCTTTTGCTTGGTTTACATACTAAGTTAGGTTGTAGTTTGTTACCTAAGACTAATGCAACTTTAAAATGGGAGGTTAAAACAGATAAAAATGCATAAATCATCAGCAAATCTGTACATTTTCACACAGGAAGTATAACCAAAATTAGATCAAGAAATGAGTGGCACTCCAGGAGAACCCCAAGGGCCCACCTTAGATCTTGGTCTTAACGCCTAGCTCCCCAGGTTAGTTTTGTTGTTTTTCAATTAAAAAAAACAATAAAAATAAAAGGGATCATACATATGTACTCTTTTATTTGGCTTCTTTCACACATTGTACTTATGAAACACACATATTATTGTAATTTTTCCATTCACACTTTGTTGTATAAACATACAGAATTTATTTGAGCTGCTTTCAGTTCTGGCCATTAAGAAAAACATTCCTGGGCTGGGGCTGTAGCTCAGTGGTAGAGCACCTGCCTAGCACAGTGAGGCACTGGGTTCTATCCTTAGCACCACATAAAAATAAACAAATAAAATAAAGGCATTCTGTCCGTCCATAAATACAAACACAAACAAACAAACAAAAACATTCTTGTGAACATTCTTGCTTACCTGTCTTTTGTACACACAAACATGCATTTGCATAGGGTATATGTGCATCCAGGAGAGGATTTGCTGGGTCAAGGATAGGTATATGCTCAGCTTTAATGACACTGCTACTTTTCCAAAGTGGCTGTGTTATGTCATACTCCCAAAAATTCTTCATAAGAGTTTTAGTTGCTCTTAGTTTTGTCATTTCATAGTAGCATTATATTGTGGTGTTTATTTGCATACCTTTTCATGTTTCTTGGACATTTTGATATTCCTCTTTTGTTATATGTCTGCAAATTCTTTGACCATTTTCTATTAGAATGACTCTTTTTGCTTGTGATTTGTAGGTGTTTTGTATAATCCCAATGACTCCCCTTACCTCCTTCTATAATTAATTAATTAATTTGAGGTGCTAAGGATCGAACCCAGAACCTCATGCATGGTAGGCAAGTGCTCTTCTACTAACCCCTGGCCTCAGGATATGAGCCCTTTGACAGATGCCTAATTATCTGTTTATACTCTTGTAGTTCCACCTTCAGCTTTTTCATATAACTATTTTAACTTGCTGGTTACCACCTAAAACTCCTCTACCACCAAAACGGCCATATGAATGTTCATTTTTGAACAGACACTATTATCTTTTCAATCTGCTTCCTCAAATATCCCCACATAACACATTCTTGATCTCATTGGTACAAACACGCTCTCCATTTCCCCATCTCTGACTCCTCCCTCACCCATTCTTTCCTTTCCTTTCTATTTAGGCTTCAGGACCTATCATTTCGATCTTGTTGGTTGAATCTGCCTGGAAAAACCACAACCTTGAACGAGTCCCACCATCAATTCTAAGCTTAAGCATGGGCAGGTAACTTGCTGGAGGAAAGCCATGCACCTGAGCGGTTGTGTGACACAATAGTGGCACCAACTGCAGAGGCCCTCTGTGCCGCCAGCCCACACGCCGAGTGTCTTCAGTCAGCTCGCACTCCTGCTCTCTACAAAGAGCATTTCAAACTTGCTTTCCTCTAGTTAAACCTCAGGGCTTTTCTTCTTTCTACTTAAATAATTTTGTTGAAAAATAAGAATTCCCTGTAAAAGAGCACCTATTTTTTGGAGTGTGTATTCTGTCAGATCTGATCTAAACCTTTAATAAAATTAGGACTTTGTAAACAGAGTTCATCAGTTTCCAGACACTAGCCTAAGTATTTTACACATCTTAAGAAATTTAATTCTTTCATCAATCCTTCTTTTTTCTTTTTACTGAGAGCATGGCTGGGTGCAGTAGTGCACGCCTATAGTCCCAGTGACTCAAGAGGTTGAGGCAAGAGGACAGCAAGTTTGAGGCCAGCCCCAGCAACTTAGACCTTGTTTCAAAAATAAAAGGGGAGGGGGGCTGGGGAAGGTAGCTCAGAGATAGAGCACACCTGGGTTCAATTCCCTGTAATGAAATAAATTGAATTAAATTAAAAAATTTTAAAAATGAGGGACTAGTACATGCTGCTTCTTGTTCTCATTCTTTAGAAGAGGAGACTAAGGAACAGAAAGACTGTCTAAGTGATGGAGCAAGGATTCGGGCCCGGGCAGTCTGGCTCCAGAGTGTATGTTCTTAATCACTATATTATACTATGCTTTTCAGGTATTATTTTAATTCTCACAATAACTCTATGAGGTAGGTACTATTATCCCCAACTGACAAAAAGGAAGATATTAAGGCATAAAGAGGCTACCCAACATCTAAGGTCACATAATAAGTGGTCCAGTAGGAATTCAGTGAGGTAGCCCAATTTCATAAGCTGAACCTCCTTCTTCTAGCCCGGCACAACCATGTCCTCATAGGTTTTCTCATCCAAAGGGAGATCATGTGTGCATACCATTCTCTCACCTTCTCAGGACCCACATCAGAAGGAACAATAATGCTCCTGGGGTGAATGGAGACAGGCATGGGCAGGAGACAGGAAGACCAGCCCCTCAGCCAACAATGATCTTGTGGATGCAGCTACACACCTATCCTCCAGCTGTGCAGCTGCATCTGCATGGCCCGGCTGCCTTCAAGGCTCAGCCATCTGTCAACATGCACAAGAGTCTGGGCTTCTTTTTATGTCTTAAAATCTCATCCTAGAAATGAGGATTAAAATTTGTTTAAACGTTCTTGAACTTTTTACATTCTTTTTTGAGCCAGAGTCTTGCTATGTTGCTCAGGTTGGCGTCAAGTCAAGCGAGTCCTTAGTGTCTTGAGTAGCTGGGACTACAGGTGTGTGCCATTGTGACTAGTTATGCAAGCACTCTAATACTGAGAGCTACACTGCCAGCCCTTAAAATTCTTCTAACTGGGAAATAAATTCATTTTTTGGACTTTCCTATGAAAAAATTATTTTTTACACTGTTTATAAACTCTATGAATACATGCTTTGTAATTATAAAGGGAACAAGATTAAGTAATATTTTTCAAGTCTCTATTACAAGATGACAGACAACTTACAACTTGAGCTTCTAAGGAATCTCTTGATAAATTCAAGAATAATATTTTGATTCATGGATTATCCATTTTCTTCAATATTTACCCACTTCCCATTCTATTTCAATGGTGATTTGCCTGGGTATAGAACTCTAGGTTGGGGAAAAAGGTCCCTTGAGAATTTTGAAGGCAATTTTTACTGTCTTCAGGCCACTGATGTTGCTTTGAGAACTCTAAAAGCATTATCAAGCCTGTTTTCTCTTATGTGACTCTTCTCCTACTCTATCTGGTTTTTCAGGGTTACCTCAGTATGTGGTGTTCCAAAATATTGTCTGCAGTGAGATGCACTAGTGTGGGTACACTTTATTTTCATCTAATTTGCTGAGAATTCTGTGGTCTCTTTCCTAGGTCCTGGGAAATTTTCTTAAATTATTCTGCTGAGGATTTCTACCCTACACATTTTCTTTCTTTCTGGAACTTGTATATGAGAAGCTAGATCTTTTGGACCGGACTTCTATTTTTTTTAATCTCTTTTTATTTTTTTGACTCTCTGCCATCTGGCTCTATTTTCTAGCCTCTGATCTATAGGTTCTTAATCCCTTACCTGAAACCAAATGTGTATTAGAATTCAGAATTTTTAGGATTTTAAAAAGGTAATGTGGCTACTGCCATGTGCAAGGTCTTTTACCTTTAATGCACCTTTTATGGGTGCATTTTACATCCCTGCTTCCCCCCCCATTCAAATGAAAAGATCACAGTTTTCCTTTTTGCAGTGCTAGGGATTGAACTTTGATAAATACTGTTTTTATCAGAATGAATTTTAGGGTACAAACTCTGAAGAGTTTGAGAGAAAAAAATGACATTGTTTTATAGGCCAGGGACTGCCTCTAACACTTTCTTTGAAATGAGATAATTATATAGGGATACTATTCCAGCTCATATATATTTAGTCTTCACTATGTACCAGGCAAAAGCAGTTGATATTCATTTTCTCATCTCATCATGTTTATATATTGATCTGAGAAATGAACCAACTAACCTTGATTTCCAGGGTTCAAGTGCTCTAGCCACAAATATTATACAATAAAACCCAGCTTATTAAGAAATTAATTTTTCCTTATAATATTTAAGAAAGTGGATTGAGATATCTCACTATGCCATTTTTTATTGTGCCTTAAAATAATAATAATAAAAAACTACACTCCATGTTGGTACCTCGACTAAATTTATTAGCACTAAAAGCATTTTAAAAATATTTATAATGGAATACATGATGGATTAAAACCAGGTGGAATTAGATATTATGTATTCCTTCTCAATGAGGAAAAATATTATAACATAATAGAACATTTTTCGAAAAAAGTAAAATCTTGACCTACATGCTTGTTTACTGAAAGTCCACTTCATGGTGCTAAAATACGTATCAGAACACCTATGATATCCTGGATATAAATATATATGTATATATAAAAATGTATACTGGACATAACATTTCTTTATTTGAAACAATTTTCTAGACACAGAATATTCAAATCTAGAGAAATTTCTTACTTAAGGAAAATTACCTTTAGATTTGTTTTTAAGAGAAATATGGAAGCATTTCTTCTGTTCATTTGAATACTGCTATGACAAGCTGAATTCTAAGAATGAGATCCTGTTTGAGTATTTAAATGTACTCTAGCACTTTTACAATGAACTAGTAATTCAATTTCTTCAGAAAATATGTAGTTCTATTTTCTCAGTGGATCAAGAGTCATAAAAGGAATTATGAAAGGCACCTTTGTATGATCATGTCCTAATCACTTTTCATACTGTGAAAGAAAAAACACCACCACACTCCTAAATAAAAACCATAACAAGCTACTTATTCTTTTTATCCAGGAATGAGAAGACATAGTAGTGATGTGCATACAAAGATCACCTCAACTTTTAAAAGCTAATAACAAGCAACCCCTCTTTATCTGTCTCATTTTCTATGGTTTCCGTTACCTACAATTAACTGAAGGTTGAAAACATTAACTAGAAAGTCCTGGAAATAAACGATGTATAAGTTTTCAACTGTGAGCTGTTTTGAGCAGGATGATGAAATCTCCTGCCTTCCTGAGCTGTACCAATTGGTCCCATCCAGAACACACATCCCTTTGTCCAGCGTATCCACCCAACTCATCAGTCACTTACAAGCCATCCTGGTTATCAGATTGACTGTCCTAGTACAGCAGTGCTTGCATTCGAGTAACCCTTATTTTACTTCACAGCCACAAAGCAAAAGAGTAGCAATACTGATAACTTGGATGAGTTAAAGAAAAGCTATAAAGTGCTTTCCTTCAGTGCAAAGGTGAAAGTTCTCAATTTTAATAAGGAAAGAAAATATTACATGCGGCAGCTACTAAGATCTCTGTAAGAATGAATCTTTCATCCATGAGATTGTGAATAAGGAAAAAGAAAAGCGTAAGAGTTCTGCTGCCACACATCAAACTGCAAAAGTTATACCTGCAGCACATCCTACATGCTTGAGATGGAAAAAGCATTTTGTGAGTAAAAGACATGAATAGAAATTTAAATACTGACAGCAACATATTCTGTCAAAAAGCACTGAGCCTAAAAAAAAGCACCAAGACTTCAGTAAGGGGCCCCCTGAAATGAATGACACCAAGCTATTTATTGCAAGTCACGGATGACTGCACAAATTGAGAAATAGGTTTTACCTAGAACACACACACACACACACACACACCCAATCAATCAATCTATTTATGGTGCTGGGGATTGAACCCAGAGCCTTGTGCATGCTTAGACAAGCGTTGTACCAATGAGCTACATCCCCAGGCCGTAACTCAGAAATACAAAAGTTACTGGCAAAATGTGCTTGCCAGTGAAGAAGCTGCTGTTGCATTTTTGGTAGAGAGGAGTTGATTAAGGAGAAAGGATAATAAAGCAAGGCTTAAACTGAGACAAAATCAGGCTCTTCTGGAAGAGAATGCCCAACTGAACTTAATTATAAAAGTGCAAAGCGGATACAGAGCATAAAACATGGAACTGAGGTAGAATAGAATAAATAAAGATAGGTAGAAACTAAGAGGGAGGAAAAAAAGAAACTAATTTAAATCTAAGAAGCTCTATGGGCACCCTCACCTTTATTCCCTAAGCCTGTTTTCCTCCTGACATATCTTAAGAGTACTGTGTGAGTCTAGATGATTAATGCTTAGACACACTGCTACCTTGTACAATGTATTTTCTTTAGATTAAATAAAGCCAAGGGAAAAATAGTTAGAGGCATATGACATGGGTGAGTTCTAAACATTATTTATTGATAAAATCCCAAAGAAAACCAGGCCCCCATCCTGCCCTATGCTCCCTAAGAAAATCAAGTTTGCCAGGCTGATGTCACACCATATTCGCTATTTACAAAGTTTCCTTTGGAAAGAAGAACTCAAGACCCCAAAGTACATCTCATTCTCCAGTGCCTGTCTCTCTTCTTCCTTTGAGCAAGTACCCTGTGCTGTTGCTTGTTTTCTTAAAAAAAAACACAAAAACCTCTGTGTCTCTTTTGATGCATCCTGAAATTTCTTTCCGGGGTGGGGTGGGGTGGGGTTATGGTTACTGGGGATTGAACTCAGGGGCACTTGACCACTGAGCCACATCCCCAGCCCTATTTTGTATTTTATTTAGAGACAGGGTCTCACTAAGTTGCTGAGGCTGTCTTTGGAACTCACGATCCTCCTGCCTCAGCCTCCTGATGGCTGGGATTACAGGCACACGCCACCACACCTGGCCTGAAATTTCTTTCTGTGGTATATGTCAAGAACCTGCCAGGGCCAAGTTGAGATCCCCTTCTCCTCTCTGGGGGATGTCCTCAGACTTCTATCTAATGACAGATCAGATTAATTCTGGTATTATGTGGCAATACTGCAGAGCAAACAAAAAAAAAATCTAAGCATAATTTGCAGAGCCAAGAACTCATGCACTCTCAAGAGAGAAGGAGCTCATATTCACATAATTTTTATTATAGTATATTACTATAATTGTTCTATTTTTTACCAGTTATTGTTGTTAACCTTTTACTGTGCTGAATTCATAAATTAAACTTCATTATAGGTATGAATGTACATAGGCATATGAGAACCCAGACTATAGTTAGAGTTTGATACTATCTGTAGTTTCAAGCATTCACTTCAGGGTTTTGAACTATATCCCTCAGTGACAAGGGAGAATGACTGTATCTTACTGTTCTTTATTATTTTCATGTATATTTTAGAATGAGAGAACTCTTTGTCAGTATGTTCAGGCTAGAGCTCCCAAGGTTTAAGGTTGAAGAGTAAACAGAAGCTAAGATGATAAGATCATCTTTATGGATGTCTTTTTTTTTTTTTTTTATTTGCATGGGGAAGCAGAAAAAAATAAAAACAAAAACCACTTGAGAGCAGATTTTCTGGGGTTTAGCTCTGTAGCCAGCTAGCTATAACCTTGCTGATGTCATTTAACACTGCTGACCTTAGTTATAAAAGGAAGGTATGATTCTAAAATCTGCTTATCTGGAAACCAGTGATTCTCATCAGAGTCTACAAACTTTAAAAGACAGCACAAAATATTTATTAAAAAATGTACAACTTTTATAGGAAGGTTAAAAAAATATGCCCCCAAATTATTATTATTTCATCATCCTTGCTGTAAGACGTGAGAGCTATAATAAGTGTCAGCAGATCACAGCAGTATTGTTCCTAGCAATTTTTAAGTTTAGTTTCTTTTTGCTAGAGGGACTAGCAAACAAACAAATGAAGGCATGCAAAATGGAAGAAGCAACAGCCATGAAGTTAGCAATATTAATAGTGTGATAAATTGTATCTTGGATGTTACATGAGCTAAAGGGCAACTTTCCCTATTCAAAAATACACAGGCCCAGTTCTAAGAGTGGTTCTCTGTGGCAATTCTTGCATTCTCAAGTCAGTCTACAAATTCCTTATGGATCCAGCTTGGAACTGTCGAGCTGCTCATGGGCATCAAAACTCTGGAATATATACAAAATTATTTTGAAGGGTAAATTGATAAAGAATGTAGATATTTTAGATAGCTTGATATATTCTGTCTTTTATTACTTTAAGGGTAAGCAAGAGCCACTCTTAGAAAGGTGACTGTCTGATGAATGAACTTCTTTGTAGTCCCAGGCTCCTAGTTCAATCCTGGAAACAAGCTAATGATACCTATGATGCAGGGTGAAGCTAACAGGGCCTAATAATACACAATGAGCTAGAAGGACTTTGGCCCCATTGTCTCCATACATTCCAGAAGTTCTCATCTGGGCAAATAAATCTACTGTTAAGGGCTATAATTTCTTGGTAATATTCTAGTAGGTCACCAATCTGCAAGGAACCTTCAAGTGTTATCAGATAAAGGAGCCAGTGGACAATTCCAATTGACAGTGGCAAATATAAGAGAAACCGGCTTTAACCCCAGACAAAGGGTGTGCAACATAGCAAACACACTCTGAGGACAATGGGCAACATAAAGTGTGGGTTGAGGTGTGCTTAAAGGCCCAGTGAGGAGGACTGTAAAATCTAAAGTTGATTAATGTATTAGGGTGGGCCACTCAGTTATTTTCTCAAATCTCTGCTTTCAACTCACCAACAACTCTTGTGCGAATACTTGAAATGACCCTCAGCCATTTAGCCACTGCAAATTCTCTGGCCTTATGTGCAATGTTCTCTATAATTTAACCACTACCAACCTTCTTATGGAGTATTATTATTTCAGAAGAGCCTCTGTACTAGCCAAACACACTGTACTCAGAACACCACACTACATACCATAAACATATGCATTTTTACTTGTCAATTAAAAAAAAGAAAACTTTATATGCACATTCTCACTTCTAAATGGGAACCCCTTTTAGCTCTTAAAACACTATTGAGCATCCAAAGAGCTTTTTGTTTTTATGGATTATAGCTATTGTTATTTACCATGAGAAATTTTTAACAAACCTATTATGTCAACATAAATAACATTTTTATGAAAAATTAACTATTCTCTAAAACAGAAATTTAGTTAGGAGAGTGGCAATCTCTTTAATATGTGCATTTATTCTGTTGCAATATATTGTTCTGACTGAAGTATATGAAGAAAAACCTAGCTCACACAGAGAGCTGGAAAGGGAAAAGTATTTAAATAGTCTTTTCCAGATTAATATGAGAATACTGTGTATTTGATAACACACCAAAACTTGACAAAGAGTAGTTTCTAGTTGGGGACTGAACCCAGGGCCTCACACATGCTAGGCAAACACTCTATCACTAAGCTATATTCCCAAGTCTAAAAAGTAGTAATTTCTTAAAGGCTAACTGTAGTGTTGAACCTGAAACCTTCTCAGTGAAGTTTTCATACTTTGTTACAATAAACTTCACTAGACAATTGTGTGCTTTGCATAGATCTTTTACTCCTGCATGATTCTGTAACATTTTACATGAGTCATCTGTGAATGTAATATACTGGCTTACTGGTGAGCCAGGGAGCTTTTCAGTACATTTCGTACAAAGTCTGCCCTTCTTCCAACACATTTGTTAATATCACCACTGATTTCATCAGACAGATCTAAGTACTGCCACATGTCACTTAATGACAGGGAAACATTCTGAGAAATAGTGTTAGTCAATTTTGTTGCTGTACATATTTCATAGAGTATACCACAAAACTAGACACCCTGCTACTTCTAGGCTACCAGCCTTTACAACAGGTTACTATATTGGATTCTATAGGCAACTGTAGTAGGTATTTGTGTATCTGAACGTATCTATACCCAATAAAAACACGGCATAAAAGATAAAAAAATGTACACATGTATAAGGTGCTTACTGTTAATTGAGCTTGCAGGACTAGAAGTTATTTTGGGTGAGTCAGTAAGTGAGCTTACTATAACTTTTTACTTTATGAACTGAAAAAAATTTAGCTTAAGACACAAACACATTGTACTACTATACAAAAGATGTTCTTTATTTAAGTCCTTATTCTGTAAGCTTTTTCCTGTATTTAGATTTTTAAATTTTATTTACTTTTTAACTTTTTTGTTAGAAACTAAGACACACATAAGCCCTGGGCCTCACAGAATCAGGATCTTCAATGCCACTGTCTTCCACCTCCATCTTGTCCCACTGAAAGGTCTTCAGAGGCAGTAAAATGCATGGAGCTAGTATCTCTATAGCAATGCCTTCTTCTGGAATCCCTCCTGAAGGACTGGCCTGACACTGTTTTACAGCTAACTTTTATCTATATGTAAGCAACATTCTAAAATAATAATAAAAAGTACAGTATACAGTAAATATGTGAACTAGCAGCATAGTCATTTATGATCATTATCAATTATTATGTATTGTTGTCATATGTTATTATTGCATGAGCTACACTTTTATATGACAGGTAGTACAGCAGGTATGTGCAGACCAGCATCACCACAAACATGTGAGCAATGCCCTGTACTACGACTTTACACCTGTCATCACAAGTTGACAGGAATTTTTCAGCTCCACTATAATCTCACAGGGCCATTGTCCTATGTGTGGTCCACTGTTGACCAAAATGTCACTATATAGTGCATGACTGTACTTGGAAGCTCACAGAGGAGGATACAAATTTTTCAAAATTCAAATTTTTGCAGAGGTGACAGTCCTAGTCATAAAAAAAAAAAAAAAAAAGTCTGTCAGATACCCAAGCTGGAATACCACAGTGTGTGCATCAGTTGTTCTAGAAAGAAAAAAAAAAAAAAAAAGGTGCCCCAAGGAAAAAAGGACTAGTTCAGGCTGTGGCTCAGTTAACAAGTGCTCCTGCTTGAGACAATGGAAGTATTCTGGAATGTAGCCCAAATGCTCAGTGAACACTTTACATTTTGCCACCAAGAACTTGAAAAAGATCAGGCACTCCACAGTGGGGAATTAATAAAATTAATATTTCCCTGACTGTTTCATCAAAGGCATTCTTAGGTGAATCTGCTTTTTTTATTGTTATTATCTTGTGAGATGAGGACAATGAGGGATATCATGACTGCCAGCAACACAATTTAGTGTTGCCAGATTTCATGCTAACACACTGGCAATTTTACTTACATGGACTACTGCTTTTGCACTGATGGAAAAGTCAATACATGCAGTGAAAATGGTAACTAATGTCTTAGTATCATTTTGAAATTAGTTTGACTTAGTGGTCCTTCCACAGAGTCTTGGGAACTGCCCTCAAGCTGTAAGCACCTTGGGAAAATCATGGCCCTGGAGCACTGCTCCTGCATGCAGTGTCCTCCCCTCCACTGGGGGCTAAGGAGTTCATAAGTAGGGAAGCGGTACCTGCCTCCCCAAAGTACCTCTTGGCAACACCACCACACTCTCTCCCAGTAGCACTCAGCAATACTTTTGTTTTTTGACCTGGACTTTTATATGTTTACTGAGGGCAGCTTTTTTACATATCCCCAGTCCTAGTAATTTGTGCACATAATAAGCATTAAACAAAACATTTATTACAAATGACCATGACGATATAATTTATGAGAAAGGATGCAGCCATGTGCTCAGATCCTTATGCTGCCACTCATTAGCTGTGTGATCCTGGACAAGTTACTAAATCTCCGCCTCAATTCTTCATCTGTAAAAGTGAAGTAATAACAATATCTACTTTCACAGAGTGGCTGTGATAATTCAGTGGAGCTAATATATAGAAAGGGCTTCCAACAACATCTAGCACAGTGTATTTATTAATTATGTTCTGGTTAAGGTTAATTAGTTGTTGTCCCTTATACATACATTTTTGTTTTCTTTTTTTTGAGTACCAGGGATTGAACTCAGGGACACTCAGCCACTGAGCCACATCCCCAGCCCTATTTTGTATTTTATTTAGACTCAGGGTCTCACTGAGCTGCTTGGTACCTCGCTTTTTGATTCTCCTGCCTCAGCTTCCTGAGCTGCTGGGATTACAGGCCTGTGCCACTGGCCATACATGTTTTAAAACTAATTTAAAGTATGATACTTTGTTGATGTTTTTCAAAGGTAGCTCTCAGAAACTGTGTTCTGAAGAGTTTGTAAAAGGAATAGTTTTTAATTTTCTAATGATAAGTTGAAAAATCTTCCAAATTATGTCAAACTAAGAAAGAAAAAGCTTTTACATTATGTGAAAGAATGCTGGAGAAGTGAATTTTGTTATCTAAGCTAGCACATTAACTTAATTTTTTAAAAAAGCATATTTCTAATACCTTATTATCAACCACAGATGCTTAATATACCTTTATAAGTTACGCCCCTCATCAGCATTAAAAAACATGTGTTAAACATCCATTGTGTACAAGTATGAGTGGTAAAAAGAGGGAAGAACTATTTCCTGCCTCAAGGAAAATATAATCCAATATACAAATATAAACCTTATGTTTTAAGATTATTCCCTGAAGTTTTTCTACCTCAAATACTTTGGTTATTTATGTCTGCTGCCATTTAGAAAAATATTGAAAACATATAGAAACTGAGGTCCTTTCTTCTCTGCAGGCAGGCTGTCACTGCTACCTCTATTGCTAATGCACAGTAGGGGACCAAATGACTGTCAAAACAAGTTCTCATCTTAAGAGCAGAAGAAGCTTCTAACCTGATGTTAAACAGATCAACTTCTAAAATTTATTTTAAAAATAAGGATTCCAGAATTTAATGCTTAGCTGTTGTTTTTTTTTTAGAGAGAGAGAGAGAATATATATATATATAGTTCTTGGCGGACACAACATCTTTATTTTATTTTTATGTGGTGCTGAGGATCGAACCCAGCGCCCCGGGCATGCCAAGCGAGCGCGCTACCGCTTAAGCCACATCCCCAGCCCCTAGCTCGTTTTTATATGAGAAGTCCTTTCTTTTAGTCCTCTCTGTCAACAAAATAAGGCTATCCAACCTTAATAAGGTAGCTGTAGGTCACAGTAATAAAAAGCACTAACAGTGCAAACAGGAATAACTGATTTTAAAAGACCTCAGATGGTTGAAAGTAATTATCTTGAAGAACTATTTAAGTAATTTCCAAAGCATTTCTGAGTTATTCTCACACAACTCTACAGTCAGCCAACATTATTAGCTTCATTTGACAGAAGAAAAAACAAAACACATCTTGGAGGTAAAATAATTTACTTGAGCCTCAGTTATGACAATGAAGATGCCCGTCTTTGTTCTGCTACTTCACTCCTGCCAAGTACCCACCAAATCCTCTCCATTCTGCCTTCATTATTTCTTGTGAACTCCTCTACACAACCACTGTGACCCCAATGGAAGTAGTGACTCCAGATGCAGGGACCTTCCCACCCTGTGTCCCTGCCTGTCTACTCACCTTGTGTACACTGAAACAGAAAAACTTCTGAAAGCACATTCTGTGCCCTTCATTTTCCTGCCTAAAACCGTCAACAAAGTCCTTGCTTCTCAGGCTGGCATTCTTCCCAATCTGTATTCAACTGACCTTTCTCCAGTTTCTTTCCCATTAGTCTCCAAACACCCAAAGTTTCAGCCAAAAGGAAACCCGTGCTTTTATCCAAAGACATTTTTTTTTCTTTCCCATCGCCCCAACTCTGCTTGAGAATTGGCCACGTATGCACGATCGAACTCCTAGCACGATGGTACAGGCTCTGATCCATGCTACCTCCACCAAGAAACCTCTGCTTCCTTTCCTGGGAACAGCTAGAGCATACCTGCAGCTGTGGTGCACAGAAAAAAAAGCTCACAATACAGACAGGACAACCTGCTGCTTCTTTTTCGTAGGAGGTATTTACTGAGACACTGTGATAAGTCAGGGAATGCAGAGTTACTAACAAAGTGCATTTTCTTTGAAAGCTCATGGTTTAGTCAGAGACAAAACTAAATAAAAAACATAAAAGCTAGTAAGTTCCACAAAAAGTGATCAGCTCAGGAGTCTACTTGAGCCCAGATGAAAGATTCATAAGTTGGGCTTTGACTAGAAAAGTCAGGAAGGCTTTCCAGCAGAGATGCAACTGGTCTAAGTGGGAAAAGATGCTCCGGGCATCAATCTACATGTTTGACTTCCCTCCCTCCCTCCCTCCTTTTCTTCCTTCCTTTCTTGGTACTGGGATATGAATTCAGGGATGCTGTACCTCTGAGCCACATTCCCAGCCCTTTCTTATTTTTTGACAAGGTCTTAATAAGTTGCTGACACTGGCCATGAACTTCCAATTCTGCTGCCTCAGTCTTCTGGTCACTGGGAATACAGGCATGTACCACTGAGTCTAGTTTTCAGTATTTCTTTAGGAATTCAAATTGATTGATAAAATTATACAGTGAACACTTTTTGATATGGATGAGGAACATAAATTTTAACTATATATTTGCAGTAAGGAGTAGAACTTGCCCTCAATCGCTGCCACAGGCATATATAATCTGGGAGTCTGAGACAACGGGAAATGGGAGGAAACAAGACAAAGAGTAATGGGCAGTGGTGAGGACAGGGGCGGGGACTTCTGGCTATCAGGGTGTGAACAGCTCAGTGAATTCTTTCCTCAAAACAAAATGATGAGGGAAAAAAACTGGTCAAAGTTGTTAAATACAACCATTTCAGAATTCTAAAAATCTACCAAATGCAGACAATAAATAGACAAAATTCCTGAAAAACTCCTAGAGTGCCAAGAACAGAGGCATACACTTGTAATCCCAGTGACTCAGGAGGCTGAAGCAGGAGGATTGCAAGTTTGAGGGCAGACTTGGCAACTCAGAAAGATCCTTAGCAACTTGGTGAGACCCTGTCTTCAAAAATAAATAGTTAAGGTTCAGGGCAAGACCAACAGAAGCCTGCAAACTTAACAGGGGCCATAAAAAGCAGTAGCCTTTGCTGCAGAGACAATGGGGAAGGGGGAGAAGAAGGCAAAAACCCCACAGCTTTGTCACCTGTAAGTGGCAAATGCAGTAAGAACCTAAAGGGAGAACACAGTTCTTTTAGCTTGGTGTGGTAGTTTGACTGGAGGCAGAGATTGGCTGGGCAGAAATCTGAAAGAGATGCTGGACAAAAGAACACTAGAAGGGCTAGATACGCTTTTCTCACATGCCTGTGTTGATGTGAACCTACACAAATGAGGAAGAAAGCCCAGGGTAGACCGTGAACACACATCCCGACCCACAAGTCATTGAAGGTGGATGCATACAAGCTCCAGGTGCTTGAACTCAACCTCTGCTCTAATCACTGGTGACTACTAACCTATGGAGACACACAGGAGTGACTACCAACCAGGATAAAACATAGCAGTGGAAGTGGAAATGGAAGGAGAAAAGAAGAAAATAACTAAGCAGAAACTTCAGTGCCCTTACATTGTACTGGAGTCAGACTTCATAGAAAGTGTGCGAATTGCCTAAAACACACATATGCTCTCTCCAAAAAGTAAGCAGTACTCCGGAGTCACGACAATACAAATCTGCATTAAAAAATTACGAGACATGCAAAAACCAGGAAGGTTCAAGGAAACAAGCAGTAACCAGAAACAGACTCAGACTCAGACTCAGATGTTGGGTTTAGCAAATGATGTCCAAGTAATTAAACACAAATACAGTCAAAGAATTATAGGAAAATACAGTAACAAATAAGAAATATTAATAAAGAAATACAAATTTAAATGGAAATTCTAGAGCTAAGAAGTAAAATAACTGAAATAAACTCACTAGGTGAGCTCAATAGTAAATTTGAGATGGCAGAACACAGAACAAATGAACAGAAAACAGGATCAACATAAATTATTCAATTTAAAGAACAAACACAAAAAAGATTGAAGAAAAATAGAACTTTCTTCAGATTCTCTTTAGGTTCAGATTAAATTTTAAAAAGAAAAAAAAATCTCTGAGAAATTAGCAACTGTCCTACTATATGGGTAATGGTAGGCTTCAGAAGAAAGAAGAAAAAGAACAAATATTTGAAGAAATAATGGTGAAAACACTTCACATTTTTTAAAAAAAAACATTAAAAAAAAACTTTAGTTGTAGATGGATACAATATCTTTTTATTTATGTGGTGCTGAGGATCGAACCAAGCACCCCACACATGTGAGGCAAGCACTCTACTACTGAGCCACAACCACAGCCCAACACTCCACATTTGATGATAAAACAATTTATATAGATCCAAAAATCTCAAAAGACCCAAGTCTGATAAAAACAAAGAACCAGGCACGGTGGTGTACACCTGTAATCCCAGATACCTCAGAAGGATGAGACAAGAGGATCTCAAGTTCTAGGCCAGTCTCAGCATCTTAATGAGATCCCCAGCAATTTAGTGAATCCTTGTTTCAAAATTAAAAAGTTAAAAGGGCTGAAAATTTAGCTTGGTGGTAAAGCAGCCCAGGGTTCAAGGCCCAGTACCACACAATCAATCAATATACACCATCCATCACAGTGAAACTGCTCAAAGTCAAAGACAAAAAGAAAATCCTGATATCAGCAAAAGAAAACAACTCATCACATATGGAGAACAACAATGAGATTAAGATCTGACTTCTTACCAGAATTAAATGACTTTCATGGGGGGTGGGAGGTGAGGGGTGACCTATTTAAAGTGCTGGGGGTGGGGTTTGGAGAAGAAATTGTCAACCAAGAATTCTATAGCTAACAAAACTAACCTTCAAAAATGAACACACACAAACACACACACACACACACACACACACACACACACTCACTCTCCTAGATAAACACAAGCAGAGTTTGTTTCAAGCAGACCTACCTATAGAAAATATTGAAGTAAATCCTAAGGCTGAAAGAAAATGACATCAGAAAATAATTTGGATCTATAGGAAGATCACTGGAAATGATAATAAGATTTGATATCCAAAATGTATAAGAATGATAAAATTTAACATTAAGAAAATAAATTATCTAATTAAAAAATAGGCCAAAGATCTAAACAGACGTCTCATCAAAGATACATAAAGGACAAAAAAAGCATATGAAAGGATGTTCCACATCATATCATCAAGAAAATGCAAATTAAAACAACAATGAAATGCCAGTACTATTTCAATGGTCAAGATCCAGAACACTGATAATACCAAATGTTGATGAGTATGAGGAGGAAAGGAACTCTCACAACTGGTGGAAATGCAAAGTGGCACAGTCACCTTGGAAGATAGTTTGGCAGTTTCTTAAGAAACTAAACATACCCTTACAATACCATCCACCACACCACTGTGCTCCTTGGTATTTACCCAAAGGAGTAGAAATCTTAAATCCAGAAAAACCCTGCACACTAATGTTTATTGCCGCTTGATTCATAATTGCCAAAATCTGGAAGCAACAAAGATGTCTTCAATAGATAAATGGATAAATAAACTGTGGAACAACTATATAAAGGAATATTATTTGATGCTAAAAAGAAGTGAACTAAGTCATGAAAACACATGAAAAAAAACTTAAATGCCTATTACTAAGTGAAATAAGCCAATTTGAAAAAGCTACATTTTGTGTGACTCCAACTATATGACATCCTGGAAAAGGCAAAACTATGTAGACAGTAAAAAGAGCAGGGGAGATAGGGGAGGGAAGAATAAAGAAAAGGATTACAGGATTTTTAGGGCAGTGAAACTACTCTTCATGATACTATAATGGCAGATAAATGTCCTTATACATTTATCAAAACCCACAGAATGTACGCCACAGAGAGTGAACCCTAATGTAAACTATGAACTTGGGGTGATAATGATGTATCAATATAGCTTTATCAGTTTAAAAAAAATGTACTGCTCTGGTCTGGGATGTTGATAATAGGGGAAGTAATACATATATGGGACCAGAAAGTATATGGACTATGTCTATACCTTCTTCCTAACTTTGATAGTTTTTAAAAAACACATAAGATTGCTAAAAGTAGTAATTATATTTTATTGCTGCATTTCTACTATATATAGTATCTTACATATCTGATATATATAAATTTTAGTATATATATGTACATGTATGTGTGTGTGTGTGTATGTAAAGGAGTATGGGGAACGAAAAATTGCTTTATTTTACTAGAATAACACATCACAAACATACACACATCAACAGATTTTGTGTTAAATCAAAGATGTATTTCCTTGACCAAGCACTAAGAAAATATGAGGACAATAATACAAACAAAAATAACTAATAAAAAAGATACAATAGCTGGGCATGGTGACACACACCTGAAATCCTAGTGGCTCAGGAAGCTGAGGCAGGAGGACCACAAGTTCAAAGCCAGCCTCAGCAACTTAGTAAGGCCCCAAGCAACTTAGTGAGACCCTCTCTCTAAGTAAAACATAGAAAGGGCTGGGGATGTAGCTCAGTGGTTAAGCACCCCTGGGCTCAATCCCCAGTACAAAAGAAAAAAGAAAAACAATAAAAACTAATGAAGGGGGGCTGGGGTTGTGGCTCAGAGGTAGAGCACTCACCTAGCACATGCGAGGCCCTGGGTTTGATCCTCAGCACCACATAAAAATAAATAAACAAAATAAAGGTATTGTGTAGTACAACTAAAAAATAAACATAAAAAAAAAAAAACCTAATGGAGGGACTGGGGTTGTAGTTCAGTGGTAGAGCACTTGCCTTGCATGTGTGAGGCCCTGGGTTTAATTCCCAGTACTACACATGTACCTATGCTTGAGCATGCGTGCACACGTACACGTCACGTGCACGTGCACACACACACACACAAATTATTTAACAGAAATTGATAATGCAGGAAGAGAAATAAAGACATGAGACATAATAAAATGGCAGACATAAATCTACCCATATTAATAATTATATCAAAATATAGTAGACCAAATGCTATAACAATAAGATGGAAATTTTAAGAATAGATAAAGAAGAAAGATCAAGGTCTAGCTGTACACACACACACACACAAAAAAAAAAAAAAAAAAAAAAAAAAACCACACACACTCAGACTAGATAAATAAGATCCAGTTGTATATACCCACAAAAACTTTTTCTTTTATAACTTTATTTTGTTTACTTTTTTATGAGGTGCTGAGGATTGGAACAAGTGCTTTACATGTGCTAGACAAGCACTCTGTCCCTGAGCCACAACCCCAGCACAACACACACATTTTAAAACGAGAGACAAACTTCAGATTCAAAGAGGTTGGAACAAAACAATGGAAAAAGATGTCATGAAACAGCAACCATACAAGTGATTAAGTGGCTATATTAATACTAAACAAAATGAAGAAATATCAATAGAGACAAAGAGGGACTCTTCATACTGAAAAAAGGGTCAATTGATTAGGAATGTTATGTAGGATAGACTACTAAACCATAAATCAAGTCTCTATAACTTAAACATCTGAAAGTATACCAAGTTATGTTTTCACTATAAATGAATTATAAATGAAAAAAAAAGAAATTTGAGAAATCATGAAAACACAATATATCACCTTTTCTGGGATCCAGCTATAGAAATTAGTTTGGCAGCTTCTTAAGAACTTTTTTAAAAAATGTTTTTATTTTTTATTGTTGTAGATAGACAGAACGCCTTTATTTTATTTGTTTATTTTTATGTGGTGCTGAGGATAGAACCTAGTGCCTCATGCATGCTAGGCAGGCGCTCTACCTCTGAGCTACAACCCCAGCCCCATTTATAACTTTAGACATAGAAGAAAACCTAAAACCAATTATTATGGTTTCCAACACAAAAAGCCAGGAAAATAAGATCCAATCATATCCAAAACAAGCAGAAGGAAGTAAAGAGTAAAGATCAGAGTAGAAAGCAACAGAATATAAAACAGAATGACAACAAAATAAAAACCAATGAAACCAAAAGCTTGTTTCTGGGATGATCTGCCAAATTAATAAAATTTAGCTAGACTGATCAAGAAACAAAGATATAAATTATCAAAATCAAGAATGAAAGGTAGGATATTACTATAGACCCTATAGAAATTAAAAGGATTATAGGACATTATGATGAGTAACTTTATAATTAAATAAAAACACAAGTTACCAAAACTGTCAAGAAATAGAGAACAGAAAAAGAAAAACAGGAAACAGAACTGTGTTATGGTTTGGATCTGAAGTGTCCTCTAGTAAGCTTATACAATAGTGCAACAATGTTTAGAGGTGAAATGATTAGATTATGAGAGCTATAACCTTGTTGGTGGATTCATCATTTGATGGATTAATCATTTGAAAGGTCTACTGTGCTATTTGGTAATTGTGGGTAGGTTGGGTGCGGCTGTAGGTTAGGTCACTGCAAGTGTACCTTTGGGGATTAATCTTGTCCCTGTCCCCCCCTCCCAGCAACAGCTGTCCTGAGCTGTGTAGCTTTCCTCCACTACACTCTTCCTCCTTGATGTTCTGCCTCTCCTCAGGCCCAGAGCAACACAGTCAACCAACCAGGAATGAGCCAAAATAAACTTTTCCTCCTCCCAGTTGTTCTTGTTGGTTAGTTTGCTGACAAACAGCTAACACAGAGTGGTAGCTAGCATAGAAATAGAGTTACTAATTAAAATACTTCGAAGAAGACTCAGATATATATTTTATTACTTCTTTTTCATTTCTTTGAAATTGCTATTCTGGTAGTCTGTGAATTCATGATCACTTCAAAATTATTTAGAAATGCAGCTGACACAGCGAGTCAAATACTCATGATTCTAGAACCAATACTATGGAAAGCCTCATTTGTTACCTGTCATGCCTGAACTCTCCACCCAGGTTGTTTATTATAGTCCATTGTTTACAAAGTATAAAATTAAGAGATTTTACATAACTAATCAACATTAAAAGGACAGCATGATTTTAAGGAAAGAAGGATTTCTTGGAGGTCCAATATCTAATAGAAGAGAATAAAAAGTATTTGTAGGTTAAGTCTAGCCTTATGCAATTACAAGGCTAAATATTCATTTGGAAGTAAATCTTATCATGTGGCTTCAAGTCTGACTAAAGCCCTCCTGTTAATCTGATACTGAAAGGGAAAAATGAAATCTAAAAACTAGAGATCTCTCTTTTGATACAGAGTACAGAATATTTTTATCCTTGGAATAAAATCCCACAGACAATACAATTTCCTGAACTTTGATATGTATGTGATACATATCTATGATTAATTTTTGATATGTCTTTTTTACTTCGGCTAATAAGCATAAGGGGTGAGATCAAAGAGGTGGGCTAGGGACCAAACAACTGAGTCCAGCCTAGCTGTACTAGAAAACTATAAGAATTAAGTAGGAAAATAGCACAATTTGGATTAAAAAACAAAAACTATTTGGGCTGCTATGCAGAGGATGGATGAGTCGGGCAGCAGTTAACATGGGAAATAAGTGATGAGGTTTGGTCTGAAGAAGTGACCACAATGACAAACCCCTCACCTGACTTGAATCTTTCTAGATTTCCAGACAGCTTGCTGAGGCAGGTACTATTATCTTCATTTCCTAATATTTGACACTCATACCTTCATTTACCTTCCTAAGCCAAGGCAAAGGGAGATGAAGTAACTGGCCTAAAGTGTTACTTCTTAGGAGGGGCCATGCTGAGATCACCCCAACCATCTGGCAGAAGAGCTGAGCTCTCCCTCCTGCAGTGGTAAGATGAAGAGAAAAGGCTGAAGTAGTAAAATGTTCTGGAGTTGCAGCTGTCAAGCTTTATTAATGGATTAGAAGTAGAGATAAAGGAAATAAAAGAACGACTCCTAGGTTTTGCTTGAGCAACTAAGTGAATCTGGTAGTATAACTGTACAGAGAGAGCATACGAAATAGGAAAAAGGGTTCAGTGCCCAAACTTGGAACATTGCAATATTTAAAAGTTGAACAGAGGAGGAGGAACATGCAGAACTTACAGTGCTTACAATGAAAAGCAGAGAGCACAAAACCCCAAGGACTGAGCATTTCAAGGAGGAAGGAGACAACCAACATGAAGAATACTGCAGAGCAACAGGGGAAGTGAGAATAGAGGTGGGTCATGGGTCTTTGCCCAATGGAAAGTACTGGAAAAGTTGAAAAGAGCAGCATACCCCCTAAATTTACTTTCACCACTGCATCTGCTCTGCTGAATTGTTAATCTCATCTGAAAGCTCCTGGCACTGAGTTTTAATTCAAACTCCCTATCTTCTAATCACAATTCTTGGAGTAGAAATGAAATTACATACATGCTATGCAACAGAGTCTCAATGCTAAGTTAGTTCCAAGGGTTTTCTGGTCTTATAATAAAGGTGAAGTCAGTTGCACTAACATGCACCCTTTTACCCTCCACTTCCAAATTCACATACCGTGAGAGATCCGTTTTGTGTGCTGGGTGAGTTGCTACTCTGCTCTCCGTGGGCTTGCGTATTTCCATACAGTGTCAGGTTATGCTCACTGGTCTGGCCGGCATAGTCCTGAGTGTGTGGCACTCCATATTCTGTGGGAATTCCATTCTGTGGAGGTGGTGGGAACGGGATGGTAGTAAAAGGCTGGACCATTGCGTCAGGAGTTGTTGTTGGCTCCTGGTTACCCTGGAACAAGCAATGAAGGGAGAAAAGGAGGAGAAAGAGTGACTTATTAAATCCTTGTTATAGATAATTGCTTTAAAGGTGAATATAAAGAGTTCTCTGGGGGCTGGGGATGTGGCTCAAGTGGTAGCGCGCTCGCCTGGCATGCGTGCGGCCCGGGTTCGATCCTCAGCACCACATACAAAACAAAGATGTTGTGTCCGCCGATAACTAAAAAATAAATATTAAACTTCTCTCTCTCTCTCTCTCTCTCTCTCTCTCTCTCTCCCCCCCCCCCCACTCTCTCGCTCTCTCTTTAGGAAAAAAAAAAAAAAAAGAGTTCTCTGAATATTCTCTCACTGCACAGATAAATGGAACACTCACTGCCCCAGGATTAGGGAAAATATTGTTATACATAGACATATAAATAGATGCGCATACATGCCCCAATTTAGGCCAATTTGTGGATGCTAGACAAGCGAAGACCATATTAAAATTAACTAGATAACAAGAGGTCAAAAAGCTTCCCTTTAAATCAAGTTTTGAAAAAAATAACTCACATAAGAGATGACTAGTTTGTCTAGCATGCACAGGCCCTGGGTTCAATCCCAGTACCCTCCCATCCCTCAAACTGCAAAATTAGTTTGGGCCATTAGTATGTTTTTAAAGATATTCTCTAATTCTTCAGCAATTCTTAAGAAGAAGCCAAAGGAGTACAAATCAATTTCCTTAAAATTGCAATTCACAGCACTGGTAGAACAACATTGTAAAGTCTTAAAATGAGATAACAACAGATTTTTAGATTCCAAAGAAAATATTTTTTAAAAAATTCACCTTTAGATATCAAGGCAGAGACTCTTGGATACTAGGCTAATAATAATAAAAATAATAAAAATATTTTAATTCAAAATTTTAGAAACAGACAAACTTCCCAGACCAAAAAGAACATGGAAATGTTCTTCCTAATTACTGTTGGCATTATAAGGTGAGCCACAGGGTGCACTCCTGTGGCATCCATTTCCAGATGTTAATACTTGGGATCCAGAATGATATCTGAAATATCAGTAAAGAAGATGCAGATGCTTGCCTACCATGTGCAAGGCAAACCCCAACACTGAGGGGGTGGGGTGAGGTGGGATGGGGTGGGGTAGAGTGACATTAACTATAGGAAACTGTTAGAGGCCATTCTGGCTCCAAGGTCTTTCTCACTTCTGTTCCATCTCCAAGTTCATATACAAAACAGGGGAATCTGTGATACTTACTTTTCAAAGCCTTCACTATTCTACCTTCTCATCAACCTTCCATTTAGCAGATAAAAATAAAGGCTATTATTTTACTGAGGACACACAAGTCTACAAAGTCTTGGGCAATTATCTTTCTGGAAATAGCTAGCAGAGGTGGCCAAAGGCTTTAAAATATTCGAACTTAGATAAAGTTTTCCCATGTTTTAGACATTAAAACATTAACGATCAAGGAAAATCTGGGTTTACAACACTTGGTCTCCTCCCCACTGTGAGCATCATGTCTTTCAATCAAGGAAGTAATCATTCCCCTCTCTCCCTGATTCCAGTCATCCTTCTTTCCCCTCAGATGGACAGGTGATTCTCTAACCACTGAGAGCGGCAGAAACCTACACTTTCTGCATTTTCTGAACATCACTCTAAGCATCACCATTAACTTGATGCCATTAAACTCACACTATCTCAAAATGAATCCAAAGCTACACTACTACAATAATTATTCTGCACAAAATAAAACATAAACCTACAAATGTGGTTATAAATGATAAAATATATGATCATGGATTGAAAGACTTGATGTTCTGAAGATGACAATGTTTAGTAATCCCCATAAAACCAATCAAAAGTTACTATTAACATTTATATGGAAACTCAATTGATCTAGAATAGCCAGAACAATTTTGAAAAAGAACAAAAACTTCACTACCTGATTTCAACCAAGACTTACTTTAAAGCTACAGTATCAAACTAGTATAACACTGGTTTAAGGATGAACAAGTAGATAAACAAAACAAAAGAATCCAGAAACAGACATGGGCATATACTGTCAATGAGAGGTGAATCCAATGGGAAAAGGAAAATCTAACAAAGGAATAACTGAATACTTGATGAAAAAAATAAGCCCTAACTCTACCCCAAATATACAATGGTAAACTTGAAAGAAATAATAGATCTAAATATAAGAAATAAAACTTCTAGAAACACACAGGAAAATCTTCACATCTCTGGAATAGCTTAGGACATAAAAGCAAGAACCATTAAAAATTGATAAATTGAACATACCAAAATTAAACAACTGCTATTTGAAAGATATCAATAAGATAATAAAAAGACAAGACAGACACTGGGAGACAATATGCATAATACCTACATCCAATAAAGGACATATACCCAGGATTTATAAAGCACTGTTATGTCATAATAAAGCATTTTTTAAAAAATAGGCTAAAGACTTTTGGCAGCTATTTTCCACTAAAAGATCTACAAATGGGCAGAAAAATACATGAATGGGTGAGGCTCAACATTAGCCATCAGAGACATGAAACACAAACCAAAATGAGATACCATTCCACTACTGCTGGAGTGGCTAAATTAAAAGACTGGAAACATCCAATGTGGACAAGGATGTAGTGAGGAACTTTCACACACTGCTGTGGACATGTAAAATGTATATCCACTTTACAGAAATGTTCTGTTGTTTATGATGTCAAAAGATTCCCTTGGGCATGGTGGCACATACTTGTAATCCTCCCTAACTTGGGAGACTGAGGCAAGAGGATGGCAAGTTTAAGGCCAGTCTCAGCAACCTACTGAGATGTTATCCCAAAACAAAAAGCAAAAATAGCTCGTGATGTAGCTCTGAGTTCAATCCCCAGTACCACAAAGAGGAAGGAGGGGGGAAAAAGGAAAAAATAAAAATAAAAAACCCATTTTTTGTATTTACCTAAAAGAAATGAAAGCATGTCTTCAAAAACATCTGTACAGGAATGTTCTTGGAAACCTCATTTATAATAGCTCTCATTGAAAACAACTGTACTTCAACAAGAGAATGGGTAAAGAAAGTGTGGGCTATTCACAAAATGGACTGCTTCTTGAAAGTTGGATAAATCTTAACACTGAGTTAAATGAAGAAGCCAGACATAAAAAATTACATACTATATAATTTTACTCATAAAGTCTAAGCATAGGAAGATCTAATCTATAGGGCAGATATGAGAATCTACTGGCCTCTGTTTAGGGGTGGGGAAGCACTGGTTGAAATCTGATATACTGGAACATTCTACAGTGATGAAAATGTATTATGAGTGGGGATTATACAGATTTATCAAATTGTTAAAACTCATTAAACTAAATATCTGATAAATATCATTGTATCTTATTTATACCAGAAAAGAAAAATAAGACAATAAAAAGCCACCAATAAACATAAGCTATGAAATACTGTCACTTATTAACAAAAGACTACTGCACCCATCACTATTATTTTATTTTATAAATAATAACACAATTGAAATGGAAATAAAAATCATAGAGACCAGGTGTCCTTACAAATATGACATGTATTTCAAAACATCAAAAGAATTAACTACATACAAAGTAGCAGATTAAGTAATACAAAATTCTTAAGATTTATTATATAATTACTTAAAAATAGCAATAAACATTCAAAATAGTGACAAAATTTGTAACATTCAATATATAAAATAAAACAAGAATAATAAATAATAGTTACATTTTTTGAAGGAACTCTTAATGTAAAAATGTTAAATCAGTCCCAAAATAAAATGCACACTTAATTTCTTTCCCGACCAGAAACAAATGATGTACAGGGAAGAAAGTGGACTAAATATTTTTCTTTCCTTTTTTTCCCTCCTTGTAGTTGTAGATGGACAGTATGCCTTTATTTTATTTGTTTTTGGTTTTTTTGTATGTAGTGCTAAGGATTGAAACTAGTGCCTCACCCATGCTAGGCAAGTGCTCAGCTCCAGCCCACATTTTTCTAATTTCTAATTTGTAGAGGGAATACTACCAGGAAAGTTTGAAAGTAAAAAAAAAAAAAAAAAATTAAAACTTGTTTTAAAACTTTTTTTTTTTTTAATATTTATTTTTTAGTTCTTGGCAGACACAACATCTTTGTTTGTATGTGGTGCTGAGGATCGAACCCGGGCCGCACATATACCAGGCGAGCGCACTACTGCTTGAGCCACATCCCCAGCCCCGTTTTAAAACTTTTCATAAAACTACTGTAAATTAAACAGGATACACAAAGTGATCAAGGGAATACTGACAATCCTCAACAGATTCAAGTTTATATATAAAAGTAATAGAAGAACATTACTGTTATTTGCAAAAGTTGAACACCTATCAGCAAAAAAATAAAATATTAGCCCCCCCAGCTCATCTGCCATGCCAGAAAAAAATTCCTGAAGAATAAAGCCTAATACAAAAGTGGGAAACATGGGAATACTTGGAAGTACAAATAGGATGTGGGAAATTTTTAAAACAGTACACCTAAAACCCGAATTCGGGGGGTGGGGAATGACAGCTTTGGTTACATTGGTTAGGGAAAAAAGAAAAGAGGGAGGCGGGAAGAGAAGCAGGGCGAGAAGCAGATTTTAAAGTCAAAAGAAAAAATCAACTGGGATAAAATATTAGCAAAGGGAAGACACACAATGGATTATTACCACTGATGGAAGAATGAATTATTCAAGTTGACCAGACAAGGCACACACACATGCGCACAAGCACACACATCCTGCAACAAAGGATATATAACTTAACAATTCACAGAAGATGAAATACAAATGGTAATATAATAAAAATGTTCAACTTCAGTAAGTCATGGAAATATGTATGAACATCAAAATAAGACCAATATTTTTAGTCATCAGCAAAAATTTTTTAAATAGTTTTCTTGAGGTATAACTGTCATGTAATAAACTGCATCTACTTATCTGTAGTACACAATTTTGCAAGTTAATATATATACACATGTATTCTCATGATCATCACCAAGCAAGATAGTAAATGTTTTTTTTTTTTTAATGTTTATTTATTTTTGGTTGTAGTTTGACACAATACCTTCATTCTATTTATTTTTATGTGGTGCTGAGGATCGAACCCAGGGCCTCGCATGCGCTAGGCGAGTTAGCAGTGCGAGATGGGGAGAAAGGTAAAAACATTTTATGACCATGTGTAACCTCCTGCTTTTCACAGAAATGCAAGCCAGCTGAGACCCCTTGTTCCTAAAAGGGCAATGCAAATCTCCACCAGGAAGTCAAGGACACTACTTACAGAAATGTTTTGTTACTTATAGAAATGTTTTTTTAAAATTTTGGTTTAAAATGTAACAATAATTATGTATATAAACTAAGAGATAGGTGTGATTTCACATTTTACCTCATTTATTCTGCAGTGTGTGAATATTCCCAATACACACACACACACACACACACACGTTAAAACAATTTCAAATTTCCATTAGATTTCTATGCCATATTCTGAAGTTCTAAGTTTAGAAGAGAAGTACAATAGCTCTCAGACAAACTATGTGATAACAGTCCATGTGATTATTTCCAGGCATGAATTTAACTCTATGTTTATATGAAAAAAATTTTTTTTTGTTTTTAATACTAAAGGCCAATCAGCTTAAGTACATCTTGCTTGAGAAAATACATCATTAACTTTCTCCACTGTGTCCACCTGGGTGGACAATAACTCTTTCTCCTAACTTAGAAAGTCTACACACTTTTCTCCTACCTTCAGTTAGAACAATTCCTTCTGCTCTTGTATTTGCATATAGCATTTAGCTTGCACCATGAATGTGTACAAGACATTTAAATTCAAAGCCTAATACTCGACACATCCAAATGTGTATTTTACCACCCTATCAGAGTGAAGATTCATTATGATGGATGGGGACTGTCCTGTACAATGTAGAACCCTCATGATGCCTAATAATAGTTTAGTGTTAAATAAACAAAAATGTTTATTTAACACTTAACTATTATTAGGCATCATGAGGATTTATTTATGAAATAAAGGAAGATAGAAAGTCATGTGTACAAACTGCTTTGCTTGACTACAGTAAAGAATATAACAAGGAATACTATATAATAAAGCAAATGTTATCTCATAATGAAAAGAATAAAAATTTAAGTGTTTGTGCTTTTTGTACATGATTTCCTTTCATCTTACAAACAGGATTTAAGAGTGTTGACCTATTGTAAGTGAAAACCAGATGTAATTGTTAATTTAAATTTTTTAAGAAAGATAACCTTTTTCCTTTAAATCACAGCAACAGAGGCAATCCATACCATAGATGGTCTCCTGGTGTACGATCTGAAATTTACTCAGTGTGTCCATTCTGAAATAAAATGTACATTGAGCATAATTAATTTGAAAATTCAAAATCTGAAATGCTCTGAAATCTGAAACTTTTGGACTGTGGACATAATGCTCAAAGTTTTAGACTCTGGAGCATTTCTGATTTCAGATTTTTCAATCAGGGATGCACATCTGGCAAAGTCTGTAAATACTTTAAAAATCCCAAAAAACTAAAATATCAAAAATATTCTGTATTTTTTTAAAGTCTAAAAATAGCCAACTGTTAACTAATGCACTGTTTGTATACTGGTCTTTTTTTCCCCCTTCAAAACTTGAATAACCTAGAGGGAGGGCTGTATCATAAGAGTGTTTTCCTTTTCTCACCTCAACAAAGTTTCACAGTCTTAATACACAGAGCTGACAGCGTTAGTGTCTATAATCTGGAAAATATCTCTGAAAAAGTACCTGAATAAAAGTAATGCATTTTCTTTTTAGAATAAATACAGATTATATCAAGAGACAAGATATTAAACAACTTGTGGGTACATTTGAAATTTATGGGAACAATCTATATATAAATTCTCCATGGTTGGTTGGGGTTGTGGCTCTGCAGTAGAGTGCTCATCTCCTACATGCGAGACCCTGGGTTCTATCCTCAGCACCAGATAAAAATAACTAAGTGAGATAAAGATATTGTGTCCAACTACAACTAAAAAATATATTTTTTTAAGTCTCCATGTAAGCTCCAATTTCTAGATTCAGGTGGAACTCTAAGAATTCATTTTTTACTTGATTGCTTGGAACTTAGTAGATGGCTGACAAAAACAGATGATTATATAATAAAAACAACTGTAGCAATAGAAAAACCTATCACCACTGAAATATTAAATTTAAGTGAAGTGTTTCCTAATTCCAAGTAAAGAGTTCAGGGACAATACACTCCTGCTTCAGTATTACCGACAGATTACTGACCCCCCGCAGTACAAACCCACTTCCTCTGCTCACAACTCATCTTTTCCCTCATTCCTTCAGAGCAGAGATGCTAGTATTTTGTTGTATTTATCAACTACTTAGGGGAAAATGTTAAAATGCAAATGTCAAGATCCTTTCCTCTACAGTTTAGCATTCAGTGGGCTGGAGTGGGGCCCTGATGCTCTTTGGTACAGGCGGTTTGGGTACCACGCCGGAGAACACTGCTTTAGAGGTTTTGACTGGCAGGCAAGAAAAGGGTTCCAGTAGCAGCATGCCTCCACCAGAGGCCCTGATCACCTCCACTGCAAGGAGAGGCACAAATCAGGGAGGGGAAATGCTGTAAGAGGAAGGTGCGATAGGCACTTTTACAGAGAACAGAATAAACACTTTTCTTTTCTCTCTCTCTCTCTCTCTCTCTCTCTTTTTTTTTTTTTTTTTTTTTGGCAAAAGCACAAATCTACTGAAATGCAGGCTTAACAAAGAATCCTTTCAGAGTGGGTTTAACTAAAGCACCTGGACCCAAAGTGTGTGTTGCTGCCCTGGGGAGATGGAGTGCAGGAAGGGGTTAGTGTAATCTTGAGCTCTTATAAACAGGCAATAAATAACATAAAAATTAAACAGGCAATACGACATACTTTACTTTCATGCTCAGAATAAAAATAAATGACTAAAACTGGTCAAAGGCTAGTACAGGCTTGTCAGACAAGAATACTGCAAACCTGTCGTCAAATCACTTGTCTTCAAAACAACACATACACACACACTCTCTCTCTTTTTGAATTACTCAAAGAGAGAAGTCAAACCAATCTTCCCCCTGAAGCTGAGTTCTGCCATCTCTCACAGCAATGAATATTTAAACAGGAAAATAAATATTTCAGAGCAAAGTCATTCAAACCAACAGTCTATTAGGTTAAAAGTTACAAACCCTATAATAGTCTTAATGTCTCCAACCTCTTAAAAGCTCTTCCATTTCTCCTTAAAGCAGTACTTAGAACCTCAAACATCCATGAATCACATCTTCCACCAAACAAGAGGATGCTGGAGCTGCTCTGTCTAGCTTCCTGCTTCCCGGGAAGCAGAAGGCCTTTATGCACAGGGAATGGTTACATGTCTATCCTCGTCAGTTCATTAGTGATTTATGCCATCCATGGGTGATTTTTTTTTTCCCCTCAAACTTTCACTACAATTTAAATTAATTTACTCTGTGTTGTCTTCATGGATAATTAATTTTACATATTCCATGTTAAACTGAAATATTCCCAAAAACAGTCAAAACTCAGGTTAAGAATAAAACAATCTACAGTGTCTTCAGAATTGTAAAATATATAATTATGCTTGATGGATTTTATGTGGGATATTCTATTATAGTGCACTTCTTTAAAATGGGAAATTCATTATATGTATATGAGATATACATATTGTAACAGACAAGAACTTTTCCTATTCCCTTCCTAGGGACTACAATTATTATTACATGATGACATGAATATCCTGTAATTGCTTCCTAAGACAAGTCCCTTAGCCAATCAGGGACTGAATCACAGGCTTCTTTATCTAAGTTTCCTCATCAAGGAAGGGATGATCTTTAGAGAATGCTTATGAAACTGAATACCTGCTTCTGAAGAGTAAGTCTATTAAAAAAAAAAAAAAACAGAACTCTTCTCTCAATAGCTGTATCAACTCTGCAGGAAGTTACAATATAAATGAAAACTCAAAATGAATTATTAGAGTTCTATTAAAATACATAGAATAACTGAAAGGCTACATATAACAGTCCATGTTATGTGCTGTGAGAAAGAAAAAGAAAAATGTCTCTGCTCTCAGCAACACTCACCAGGCTATTTAAAAAAAAAAAAAAATCTTTCTTTTAATATTTTTCCTTTCTTAGCCTCAAACTAATTTTCCAAGCAGCTGCCAGAATGACCTTTCTAAAATAAACTTTAAATCTAACTAATATTGTTAATTAATCTTCTTCCTAAAACCCTACTGCCCCCAGTCCAAACAACTTTGTATGGGAGTCACAACTTGGTACACTTTACCTAGTCAGCTTCAATTCTTTCTCATTTGATTCTTCAACATTCAGTGAGCACCAGTCTAGTTAGACACTCTGTTTTTTGCTGGGCAACAACACTGATTAGTAAGACAAAGTCCCTATCCTTATGGAGTTTACTTTCTAGCAGGGAGAGAAAAATAATAAACAGACAAGCAAAACAATAAAGAGAAGGTGTGTTATGAGGGAAAATACAGTAAGAAAGAGAACAGTGGATATTGGGCCTAGAGGGCTAGGAAATTTCTATTTTCTACAGGGTGGTCAGGGAAGGTGACATTTGATCAGATCCCTTGAGGAATTAGGGCAGCTAGCCATGTGTGTATCTGGATCGAAGAGTACCCCAGACAAAGGGAACATAAGTGCAAAGGCCCAGAGATCAAGACACACTCACCCTAGTTAGATTTTATCCTTTTTCTAAATGTATGCTAAGAGATCTTTGATAATTATTTCTAGGGTGTGTCTGGTAATTCATTTCTTCTTTTAAAGTTTTATTTTTATCAAGTTTGTACATGCACATGGCCGCAAATGAAACAGGCAGAGAAGAGCTTATGATGAAAAGCAGCCATGCCCTAGCCTTCCCTTGTCAGTCCTCTGGGAAGTGACCCTCTGTTAATAGCGGCTTAAGAGCAGAGGACCAAGGGCCCCTGGCTGCACTCGGGTTAGTGACCCACCTGGCTTCCAGATCTAGGCAACACACTATTCAGCCTAGATCTGCACAGACCAGCACACTTCCGAGGCCATTTAAGGGTTAGTTTGACACAAACTTACTAACAGGAGGAGGTGGAGATGGGAGGAAACCAGCCCTAAACACCTGCTCCAGGCAGAGGCTGGCCAGAGAAGCCCTGCTTCTCTCTGAAGACTTCCTTAGAAACCAAGCAATGAACAAGCCTGTCATTAAGCTTGGGCCAGCCTTTCTGCTTTGCTTCACTCTCTTTCTCCTCCTGCTTTCCCGAAATCTTACCCTCCCATAAGCTGTTAGGAGGTAAGATTTTGTCTCAGACTTAACCTTCTAGAAAGCAGGGGCTAAGGAAATGACTGTGTCTTGTCTCCTCCACTTTCCATCCCGGTGTCTTAAACCTCTACATCTTAAGAGATTTTCCAACTGCTCTTTCTTGAAGTCATCATGTCCTGTATTCTCTACCTGTTCCCTTTCATTCCTTACCTAGTGTGGGCTTTATGGATATATGAGTTATCAGTTGGGTTTCCTTCAAGTTCCTGGCTTATTTGTGTTCGTGTGTGAGTTTGTTTCTGCTACTCTCTTTCTTGCTCAAAGTTCCTCTTGGACTTCTAATGATTCTCATGTTCCAATGACGCAGGCAGAACGATGAGGTTAGCTGGTGTGGGTTTCTGCTAGTCTGTTTTCTGATGAGGTCTATTCCCTGGAATTAAAATTTGACGGGGAAGAGCATGGCGCTGGCAGGCTTCCTCACAGTGTTGCCTGCCTCTATCCTCAAATATGAGGTACCAATATCTAATTCCAAAAGAATAAAATCTCCCCAAACATTCTGATAACTTCTTTGGAGACAAGCAATCATGGTGTTTGGTTTTCCTTTTTTCGTAATGAAGAAAGTGAGCTGCACAGCAGCCACTGGGAAGGGGCTGAGAAGGCCAGGGAAATCCAGGCAGCAGAGCTAACCCCACAGGAAACAGTATCCTTGTCTTCTTCCTTTTCTTTTGCTCACAGAGTCTCCTCCTGAGGGCTCCTCTTGGGTACGCTGGCTTCTACACCCCAGCAGCCTCCAAGAATTAACCACCAGTCTTCAGTTCCTCCTCCATGTCACCCATCAGTTGGGCTCCATTTGCTTTACCTTTTCCAGAAACTTGTTTAACTCTCTTGCCTGTTAGCAATATCATTCTTTGTCCTTTTCTATTAGCTATTACTAATTGGTTTTTGTACTACTACACTGTTATTTCAGTGGAATCTTAAAAGAGACAAAAGGCAAATGAAAGCATTTATTATCTTGACCCAAAAGTCATAATTTATTTTATGCTAAAGAAGATCTCAAGCATAAGTAAACTCTAGGATTCCAGGTTTCTTTATAAATTTGAGAAAGGTTAGTGATCTATGAGGCTTACAAAACAGCCCTTTCACAAGAGACTTGTTGAAAGCAAATTAGAGAAGTTTCAAAGGAAAATGAAAAGTGTATACTATAATTTTTGAAACAGTTCTGTACTAATGCTAGCAAATTAAACACATTTAGATTACAAGAAGCAAGGCAACTCAGAGAAGTGCCAGAGCTATGTGCTAAACATGATTCTAAATACTGACAAAACGTAAAAGATTTACAGGGTCTAACCACTTTCAGAAAACAAAACAATAGTAAAAGTATAAGTATTTACCAGTCAGAATGCCTAATCTCCACCTCCTTCCTCCTTCATGAACGCAATAGTGACCAAGATCAGCATGCAGCACACAGCGAGGAAAATGATCCCTGTTACCCCATTTATCTCTAACGAATGGATCAATAAGGTATGCAGTGGACTCTGATCCTTCAGCCTGGAATGGCAATGCAATACAAACAAGCAATCACATTGTTCAATCCTTCAATACAATAAGGCAAACCTAAAGAAATCTGAGTCCCATGTTAGAAGAAACCATCAAAAAGCTATCGTGAACAGGCTGTTTTAACAACAGGAGAGCCTCCTCAGAGTAAGGGAGGAGGTTCAGCTTAAGAAATGTGGTGCAGAAGACTGAGCTGCGGAGATCTGAAACTGGCCGTTTATACTTGGATGGCTGCTTAGTAAAGAAATCAATGTCATTTCATAGTTCCTGTGAAAGTCGAGTCCATGATCAAAACAACAACTTCAAGCATACAAAACAACAAACTAATGAAGGGCATATCTATTTCTTTACCCCTCTTAAATTTTCCCCACTTAAAACTTTATTATCATCATTATCAAATCAACTAGACTATGCCCATTTCATTCAAGTACAACTCTTCAGGGCTGGGGTTGTTAGGCAGTGGTAGAGCACTTGCCTAAAACACGTGTGAGGCACTGGGTTTGAGTCTCAGCACCACATATATGAATAAAATACAGGTGTTGTGTCCATGCACAACTAAAAATATTTTTTAAAAAAAGGAAAGAAAGAAAGAAAAGAAGAATTTTTCAGCAAAAAAATGGTAGCTTACAATGCTTAAGTTTAACTTTTTACTCACTTTAAGATTTTCCCTTTCAGGAATAAGGAGAACAGATCTGCTATGTTAGCGTCTACAGATTAAACATATTTAAGGTCTGAACTTCCAAAAGGATGTTTTGATAATAGAAGGAACAAGAGGTGGATTATGGAAACATGAGCTCTAGCTCCAGTTCTGCTACTGCCTTGCTGTATGACTTCAAAATCACTTCTCTGAACCTATATCCTGAATTGTAAAATACAGTTCACTTTAGTTCTAAGAATTTATGATTCTGTGACAAAGGGTCCTTACTCAAGGGCTAGAATGTAGGAAGAATTAAGAGGAGAAGGAAGAAAACCAAAGAAGGAAGGAAGATGGAGGAAGAAGAAACATTAGGTATATTCATACAAAACCAAATATTTTCTTCTGCAACAGAGAGTCAAAGAAATGTCACTAAATAGATTATATGTTCCTCTTCCCCACAGAGCTAAGAGCTACTCTAGAGAGCCAATACAGTCGCCTTCTGTATCCACAAGTTCCACACTCATGGATTCAACCAACAATGGATCAAAAATCTTCAGGGGAGGAAAACACACACACACACACACACACACACACACACACGACCGTTGTCTGTACTGAACTTTTATTGCTTCTCATTATTCTCTAAACAATAACAACTATATCAGAATACTTAGTTCTAGTAGTTTAGTGATGATGGAAGTATAGTAGAGGATGTGCCCAGGTTACAGGCAAACACTACATCATCTTAATAAGGGGCTGGATCATCTGTGGACTTTGGTACAGGGGAGCAGGGCTGGAACCCATTACCATGTAAATCAAAGGGTGGCTGTAGACTTTGGATTTCTCTCTTCCTTGCACAAATACTCTCCATAGGAAATACTATGCCATCAACCTGTAAAGGCTCTGAGCTAAGTTAAAATTTCAGAAAACTAAAGTTATATATCAAATAGTCAAATTGATTGATTCTCTACTTCTGGAGGAACCCAAGGCTCCCAGAAAATTAGTGGATATTTCTCAAAGTTTTGGCCAAAGATGGGCTAAAGTGGGGGGGAAGTAGTTTATGTAAAGTTAAGTAAATCGAAGCCTATATTCTTTATATTATACTTGATGTAATAACTACCATCGAAAGGTAGGGAGGGCAGAAAGAGCATAAGTTGGGAAAAATTAACATGTCTTACAATATCGACTCTGCCATCTATTATTTGTGTGTCCTTGGACAAGTCACTTAATGTCTCAATGTCTCAAGTTTTTCATCTGTAAAATGTAAATAGGGATCACTACCTAATGGGGGTACCTCTAAGAATGAACTGAGGTCAAGTATACAAAGGTCTTTGCTCCTGGCTTCAAAAAAAGTGGAGGAGGCATGGCAGCTGGAGTTGTGGCTTGGTGGTGGTGCACTTGCCTGGCACTTGTGAGGCACTGGGTTCGATCCCCAGCACCATACAAAAACAAAACAAAATAAAATAAAGTCATTGTGTCCATCTACAACTATATATAAGGGAGACAGAGAAAGTAGTACAAATAAAAACCACCATTACTACTGTAAGGAAGAAGGAAACAGGGGAAGAATACAGTCCAAAATGTAAGTGTGAATAGCTGAGTTGAAATCCTCAAGTTCCATGTTCTTGCTCCATAATCACAGACATTAATACAAACATTAGAGAAGGGAATCTTGTTCTTCCTACTAAAGACTTATGTTGCCTGGTTCCTCAGGAAGGAAAACTTCAAAGCTTATGCTTAGATGACTTTTGGTCATGGCTGCTGTGCTAGCAAAGACAGATAACCATCCTAACTGGAGCTCTGAGAAGTGCCCCCATTCTTTAGCTCCACAGTGCCTTCTCACAGAAACTTCCAGATAATCTAATGACCATGGAAGCATCCATGACTTAGAAAACCTTAGTAAGAAATATTGAGATTCTTTAAGATTCCATAAAAGTTTGAAGGAGTGAACATCATTTTCATAGTCCAAAGTGCCCCTTTCTTCTACCCTGTTTGAGTGAATAAGTGGTACTCCCATTTTTTCTCTCGACTGTGCTAGAATTACAAGTACAGATAATACATAAGAAAAAAAGGATCTTTCTACTTTTCTGCCCCAGACTAGAAATCACAGTAACTACAAAAACACAGAAACCTATGTTCCTGTGTTTTTGAACATGTATTTCTGTTAATAAATGGTTTTTAGCTTTGATCATATTAGTTCTAGACTCTGAAACTAAATTCCCACTAAACTTAATACTAAAAAAACTTGATTCTAGATTCAGAAATGAATTACATAACACACACACACACACACTCAAATAACACACACACAAATAACATACACACACATAGGGTCTTTCCTCTTACCCTTTGCACCTCTGCCAACTTTCCCCAATTCTTTCCTCAGATGATCATCCAATAGCATTTGACTGGCATCATCTTCATATATTTATTGTATTCCACCTTGTGTTATAATTATTTATGCATCTTATGCATTCTTTTGTTGAAGTTACTATTCAACTGAATTTCATTAATAAACTAAGAATACATTAAATGAGACACTGCTCTAATTTTATGTAAAAATAAGTGATTTCAGCGGGGCACGGTGGTGCATGCCTATAATCCCAGTGGCTCAGGATGCTAAGGCAGGAGGATCGCAAGTTCAAAACCAGCCTCAGCAAAAGCAAGGTGCTAAGCAACTCAGTGAGACCCTGTCTCTAAATAATATACAAAATAGGGCTGGAGATGTGACTCAGTGGTCAAGTGCCCCTGAGCTCAATCCCTGGTACAAAAAAAGAAAAAAAAAAAAAGTGGTTTCTCTTTTGCTTCCAAACAAGATGGAAAAACAAGAACCAGACTTGTTTTGTTGCCTCAAGCAACTTAAAAATACAATGAAACAAGAGTACTCAAGACACCATACAGGAGGCAAGGAGTCAGGTAAACCTACAACTGCCTGGAGTCAGTGTCCTAGCTGTTGCACAGAGGGAGGAACTGAGGCTAAGCCTGGTGGCCTCCATGAAGTGAGGAGACAGAACAAGGAGCCAGTCTGGCGAGTCACTACAGATCACAGAGGGCCCTCCTCAAGTACTCAGTTGAGTAAGGACAGTTACATGTTTGTGGAACTACCAGAGGCTGGGCAAGAAAACCTGGAGGACATGGAGGGGGTGATGCCACAAGCTCATACAGTGCCAGGAAGAGAGTCTGTGCTCAGTGGCCAGAGCAGAAACCCAGAGCTCTAAGAGCATCAGCGACTGAAAAAAGACTGTCTCAGTAGCAGGGAAAACTTAATCAGAAACTAAACAGCTATCATCCAGCACAGCTTGAAAACAGGACCCAAAAGAATCAAATTATTTCTAAGAAAAATGCTATAAACTCAAGAATATTTATAAGCCGGGCATTATTACATCTGTAATCCCAGTAACTCAGTAGGCTGATGCAGGAGGATCACAAGTTTGGAGGTCAGTAGTGACAACTTAGAAGACCCTGTCTCAAAATAAAAATAAAAAGGGACTAGAGATATAGCTATGGGGTAAAGCATCCGTAAGTTCTATCCCCAGTACTGCGGGGGTGGGGAATATTTATACAATTAGAAAATCACTTAGCATCCAACAAGATAAAATTCACAACATCTAAACTCTAATAAAAAATTACCAGGCATGCAAAGAAACAGGAGAATATAAGCTGTAATGCTGAGAAAGATAAATCAATTACAACTGATCTAAAACTAGTGCATGTTAGGATCAGCAGACAGAGCCAGATATGGTGGCACACATCTGTAACCCCAGCGACTCAAAAGGCTAAGGTAAGAGGCTCAAAAGGCTGGTAATGTAGCTCAGTGGTAGGGTGCCCCTGCTTCCAATTCCCGCCACCACATGCACACACATACACACAAAAAGAATCAGCAGATATGGACAAGGTAAAAAATGACAAGGTAAAGAAAAAAAAAATCATGTTAAGAAGAGACATGAGAAGTGTAAAACACATCTACATCAAAATTCCAGAAATGAAAACTATGTGTGTAATGTTAAAAAACACACTGGATTGGACTAATGGCAGAGCAGACTCTGCAGAAGAAAAGATCTGTATACTCGATGACACCACAACAGAAACTATCCCTGCCCCAGAACACATAGAGGATAAACAACTAAAGACCAGCAATGAACAGAGAGCCTCGAAATGATATGGAATACTCATGGTCTAACTATGGTCTAGATGTACAGATGTATTTCAAAAGTAGTAGGCAAAGAATCTAACTTGGTCATCCTGAGAGGAAGAAAAAGGACAGAGGGAGGAGGATGTACTCGGTTTACTGCAGATGCACTTTTACCACGTTGCCAGTCCCTAAAGTCCTCCGGGAACTTCCCACATCTCTTTCTTTATCCTGCCTTTCTTCTCTCTTACGTGATTCCCGGGGAGACCAGACCTCATATGCCATTTACCTTCAGTTACCTTCTGAATATTTGTAGTCTTCCACTAGAACATCCACAAGAGTTCTGTATCCTCCAAATAGCTGTTTATTCCCAAATCCCCCTATCTTCTAGTCAAGTAAACCACCCATTTCCCAAACTATTTTATACTTTAAGTATTGACTGACTTAAGTAATAATAATAAGTGTCAGAATGATGACTGCTCTACTAAACTCTACTATTTTACATTTCAAAAGAGGATATAGTCAATGTATTAATAAGATGTAAAATTCATTAATCCATCCAAAAATATCTGCTGATACTAAAATTGAGCCAGACATCGTAATAAATACTGGTGATTTCTTCCCAATCCTGAAAGAATGCATAGTCTGATGGAAAAAAAGACAAATCTATACTTATAGTTCCAGTCCTCTATAACACAGGCTTAGAGAACGGAGAGAGCCAGGGAAGCACAAAGGAAGGACAATCTTGTGAGGTGGAGTGAGGATTCTGAAGTAGGTGAAGTCTAGGATGAATCCTAAAGGACAAGAAAAAAAGTGGGGGGCTCTCTGGTTCAAAACAACAATACATGAAAATATATAAAAAAGAATATATGAAAAGTAAGAAGGTATAAAGAAGGCATAATTGGTGAGCTGCACACAGTTCAGATTTGGGGGTAGGGTGGAAAGAGAAAGGAAGAGAGAGAGAGAGGGGTGGGGGAGGGAGAGGGAGGAGAGAGAGAGAGAGAGAAAAGAATCTCCATATTTTCTGGGAAGAAAAAAATAAGAGAGCAAATCAGGGGTTTCATTCTAATAAAGATTCGAGATGACTTATCAAAACTGCTCAAAATTATGTCCCTGTCATTAACTAAACAGGAAAACATCACATACGTTAAAGAAAGTAGCGAAGACCTGTACCCCTCAGGGTCCAGCAAACCATGGCGTGTTGTTCAAAGCCTGTCCACCATCTATTTTTGTATAATCTGAAAGCTGAGCAGTTTTTATATTTTTAAATAGTTGAATGAAACCCAAATGAAAAATATTTTGTGACACATGAAAATTACATGAAATTAAAATTTCAGTGTCCATAAATAAAGTCTGACTGGAACGGAGTCATGCTCACTTGTCTTGTGTTGTCTATGACATCTTTAGTGCCACAGCGGCAGGGTGAAGGGGTTGTGACATACAAAGCATGGCCCACAATACCAAAAACAGATACTACCTGGCTCTTTACAGAAAAAGTCTAGGGACACTTGCTCTAGGAGTCTTTCAAAATCTAATTGCCTTCACTTAAGTCTTGGTTTGTCTCTTTTTAACAAGGAATCTCATGATCAACACTAGGCAAGTGAACATAGGTATGTAATGTGTGGACATAAAAGTACTAATTAGTAATTTCATAAAATAATTACTGGCTTCTCTCACAATATTTTCTGCATAAATAATCCTTTAAAAATTCAATACTACCAGAATTTCGCTATAGAACTCTATCCTATAATTCTGAATGAATTTAATAACTCTAGTTAGGATTTCAAGTTATAGTTGTTTGTTTATTCATTCATTCATTCATTTATTTTTGTAGTTGGAGATGGACAGCATGCCTTTATTTTATTTATTTTTATATGTGGTACTAAGAATCGAACAGGCTAGACAAGTGCTCTGCCACTGAGCCCCAGCCCCAGCCCTCAAGTTATAATTTTTAAAAACTATTTGCTTTTGTTAATAGCAATCTAGCTATATTATTTCCTTCCTGAGTGATTAAATAAGAAATGTTACTGTAATATTCCGAAATTTATAGCCCTTTAAAAAGAAACTCAAGAGGCATTTTGAAAATAACATGCTATAGCAAACCAGACAATATTTCTATTTGTTTTACAGTGAGTATTATTAAACGAGAGAGTTTTTCAGGGGTTTAAATTTTTGTGTTTTACTTTTATTTCCAATAGAAAATAAGATCATATTTTACTCTTGCTGCTAATTTATAATTACCAATTTTGGTTTCTAGATACTTTTGGGGGGGGGGGATTACTGGAATTTGAACCCAGGGTACTTAACCACTGAGCCACATCCGAAGCTCTTATTTAATTTTTAATTTTGTAATGGGGTCTCACTAAGTTGCTGAAGCTGGCTTTGAACTTGTGGTATTCTTGTCTCATCTGGGATTACAGGTCTGTGCCACTGCACTGGGCTCAAGCACTTTTTAAAAAATATTTCAACACTGCAAGGGAAGTGATCAAATTTACTATTGCTGATTTTCAACATGTCATTTGCCAATTCAATTAGCATCTTCACAAGAGGGTTTCTAATAAGTTAAAACACACACACACACACACACACACACACACACACCTCAGTGATAGTAACCTCTGAGGATCAGAGTAAGGCACAGAGGCTACAAGACAAATAGATTCTTGCCAGTCAGCTGAGAACATGTTTTATAATGGACCAGAAAAATAATACTCTTTTTAGGAGGTGAGGTAATATCCTTCATTTTTTGAAGTTAAAAGCTGCTGATAATATTATGTGGTCAATAGGCTATAAAACTGAATGAAGTCAAACATGTTATCATAAAACAAAACTTAGATTTGGTACTTACTAATACTCATAATAGATATTTTTACTTAGTAATTAAGTACAAACACAAAAGATAAGCCATTGATATAAATTAATACAATTGGCACAAGACTGTAAAGATTCTGGAAACCACGTTTTCTCATCTATGAGGAATAAATAATTTAAGGCAATAGGAAAAATAAGCAAAGATAATAGAAGAGTAAAAGGAACATTTAGCAGTATCTTCAAATATTTGGTTCTTATGTAAAGAGATTAGCCTACTCTATGTGCCGCCCAATGACAAATGTAGGAAGCAAAGGATAAAGAAGAGACTTCAGCTCATCATAAGGAAACGCTTCTGCTTTTTAGTGGCCAGTAACAGAACTAATCATGAGGAACTACTTGTGAATTACTATTAGTATTAAGAAAGAGCATGTGAATTTGATACTAAATAGATCTCAGGTTTGAAATCCTTTTGTGCCCAGAGCCACCAGTTGCTTGACCTCAGAATCTCAAAGTCTTGTGCAAAAATTGGAAAAAAAAAATCTATCACAAATGTGATTGGCAAGGGACATATGATATGAACGTAACTGTTATATTTATAAATGTGATATGTGTGTAAAACTGGTGCAAAGCAGGTATGTAAAAACAAAAGTTATTTCAGTGGCAGTCATTATCAGTGGTGGTAAGGAATGCTGGTGCCGAACTTCTTAGATTTAAACCCTGGTGTTGACAGGATTCAATGAATTAAGGTAAGTAAAATGCTGAGAACAATATCTGATATTAGTACATCACAAGCATACAGAAGGACTGGCTATTATACAACTATGTGTCTGGCACTTTTGTAGGCACTGGAGACACAAAGAGACCACGATCACAAGCAGCTTTATGGTCTTTGTGATGGTGGTGGGGTGGGGGATAGAATGACAATATACAAATAAACATATAACCAGTAATGATAAACACCAAAGTCAGATAAGTGAAGAAAAAGAAGGATGGGGGGATACAGAATGACAAGAGAGTGCTAATTCAGACAGGTCCAGGGAGAGCTCTCCCTTGAGAAGTAACATGTGAATAAAGCAAGTCACTTGGCATGTCAGGCAGAGGGAAAAAGTGAAAAGACAGGGAAGGTGCAGGGTCTGTTAAGGGAACAGCAAGGAGGCCAGTGTCACTGGAGGGAAACATGAAAAGGGTGGCAGGAGATGAGGCTGGGCAGCCAGCCAGGTTCCTGATCATGCAGGGCCTTAGAGACCTTGTAAGGACACAGGATTTTATTTTGACTCTGAAGGGAAACAATTGTTGAGGTTTAAGCACAATACTGACAAAAATCAAGACTAGCATTTTAAGTGAGTCACTCTGGCAATGACTCCTAAAGAACTATTTGACTCCAAGGTTTTCTGAATTTAATCATTCTAATAGTGTACAGAGGAACATTTAAGAGTTTGGAAAATGGAAACAATACCTCAGAATGGCCAAGTGCAGCAGCACTCTGACTGCCTAGAAGAGGCGCACTGGAGCCCAGTACAGAAGTACAACCTCCAAAAGGCAAGGCCTTTCTGGAGGGAAGGTTCCACTGTGCCTGGTTGAGTACACATGCGACCCTTCAGTGAAGAAGTGTGCAAGAAAGAATTAATAGTAATTTTGGAATGCTGGAAACAAAGTAGAGTGAGGAATCACAACTCACAGGGGAGTACTCAGGATACCAACAAATGTCAGATCCCAGAGTGGCCTGGGTGGGAAGGGGTGGGGGCTGTATTATCAATATGGCTGGCTTCTATTGACACTAGTCTATCACAATCAGGCATCCACAAACAACCTGAGATAAGGCATGACATGATAACAAGTTGAAACATTCAATTCACTTCCAAAAGTGAAAAGCCAGATGAAATTGTTCCCAAATGGCCATCTATGTAGACTGTGAATCTGGAATTTTTCAGGGAAGAACAGAAAACTAGAAGAACAAAACCAGGAATGTCAGTTACTATGAGGCTTGAGGAAGGCCATTCATTACCTTTCAACATGATGGTGTCTTCTGTAGCAATACAAACTTCAATAGTAGGTTGTCAAACACTAAGCTTACCTAGTATCAACTGCAAAACCAAGCAGAAAGATAAAAATGAAAAATTGTAGAGGGAAGGGGCAAAGAAGGGGGATGGTAGACAAAAAATTTAATCAAAATTGTTCAGATATAATTACAGCTCCATTTATGGAATTCTGGGTTATCTTTTCAGGAAAGCTAAGTACTTTTTAGAATAGCAGTACTTTTCAAGCCAGCTTTGGCCTTGGCAAGGAAATGGTTATAAATGAAAATATGGGACAACACAGCAGAATTCAGAAAGAAACCAAATTATTGGAAAAAGTGAAGCTTTGTTGTTGTTGTTGTTCATTGTAAAGGAACATAAATTTAGTCTGCAACCCATAATCCCCGCCTACCCACTAACTTCCCCAGAATCCTGTGCATCCCATGTAAAGTGGAAAGTGTGCCAAAACAAATAGTGGGGCTCAGCTCCATGGATGAAGGGTGGGATGAGATTCGGGTGGGATGAGATTCGGGTGGAAAGGAACATGACTGGCAGGCCAGGGAACAGAATCACTTTAGAGCAAGGCCACAAAATGGAGACCAAATAATCTAAGGACTTCCAGAATTCATAGAAAATGGAATATACTTTGCAAAATCATAGCCAAGATTCCCTATTCCAACTCATTTCAAAAAACAAATGCAGAAAGAACAGGATAAAATGAAACAAAGCCAAACATACCTGCTCTCTTATCTGTCTTTAATTAAAGATAAAATACCCTCCTCCCTCTTCTCTTCTCCCAACCACCCAGGAACCGAGAGCGAACTGGCAGCAGCTCAGGTGAAAGACTTCAGCCTTCCAGCTACAAAGAGGGGAGATAGCAGACAATGGAACTGGTGATTCATTACAAAAGAATACACTCCAGAGCGGCCTGCTGCCACATGGACTCCCGGCACTATTTAAAGGAACAGCAACCCCCTTTCCAACCGCCCTTATTCTTAACACCTTCCCTCCTCTTGGTTCTGATGGAAAACAGATTTTGAAGAAAATGCCAGCAAAGCACTGAGCTATCCAAGAAAGGGAGGGCTTTGTGCTACATAGAAGCTGGCAGTCTCATACCACAGCAGAGCACGAAAATTTGCTTTCACGTCCCTACTGTAAAATTTTTTCCTCTCTAATACATTTTCCCTCTTAACAATAAATAGTGTAACTGAATCTGAGTCCGGCTAAACTTTTTTTTTTTTTAATCTAACTAGAGGCGAAGTCATTTGGAACTTGAATTTTACACATATTATGAGAATGATTTTTTCCTTTTACTCCATATTTTATTTTCATAGATGTGAGAAGTGGCAATATTTTTTTAGCCTGTAAATCAAATTAAGAGAGGAACTCAGTGAAAATCTCCTGCACCATACACATGAATAAGAGATATTCTTTAAAATGTCACATGAGCATGTCTGTCTCCTGTATTAGAATTTTTGTCATTCAATTGCCATTTTTAAAGGAAAGCATCAATTACTTATCGTAAAAGATAGAGAAGTTTGCTAATTAAAACCCCAAAAGGTCACATAAAACTAGAACATACGTAATAAAACAAAATGTCATCCACTGAGAGCCCTTCTTCCACCTACTGAGTGATAGCGATCAGGCGTAGGCAGACAGGGTATGCCATGAAGATGCCAAGAGCCTAAATAGCAAATTATGAAAACACATCCTCTATCTCTTTCTTCACACACTAGCCAAAATACTAAATATTGTACTAAACCATTTAACTGTGGTGTCCCAGCCCTAACCAATGCAGACAATTTACACTGAAAAAGCTTATATGACAGGTCACTGTTAAGGGTTGGGATTGGATGCCTGGTTCAAAAAAACACAACAAACAAAAAATGAATCAAAACCACAGGAGAGATGAAAAAATTTGGCTCAGCTGATTATTCCCTTTGCATTTGTTTTCTAGATAACTAACAATCATGTACATTAACACTGAAAGTGGACACGCCAAAGCAAATACACTGCAGGACTGCAGATCACAAATCTGACATTCTGTCTTTTCCAGTTGTATAAATTCAGGATAGACAAAAATGAGTTACTTCTTTCCTTCAGCACATCCCGAGAAAACAGGATGATGATTTAAATTCACCTATTAGAATTCTTTTTTTTAGTATTTGTTAATTGTAGATGGACACAATACCTTTATTCTATTTATTTATGTAGCACTTAGGATGGAACACGGTGCCTCACACATGCAAGGCAAGCACTCTACCCTTGACTACAATTGCAGCCCTAGAATTCTTAAACACAGAAAGAAATCTCTTTCCAGTTTCCATCTGTTTCTTTTACTTCATTCCTAAAATTATAGTTCCCTGATATCCTAATGACTAGGACCATGGTGTCACGAAACATTCGTGCAGTGGTAAGGTGCATCCCAACTTAGGCTCACACACTTACCAGCTCCTCTGGAAAGCAAGGCAAATGTTCCAAGAGGCCACAGAAAACTCCAATTATGAAAACTCCTAGTTTAGATAACTCTTTCACTGATTTTAAAATATGGTACATGCAATAAAAAGTCAGGTCATGAACAAGACCTTCAGCTTTTAGCTGAGAAAGAAGAGAACTGTTAACCCTCTAATAATGCCAGTTAATGAAAATTGAATGAGGGCTCCAGGGCGAAGCAAGTATCATGTCCCAAGCAACAAAGAGAATCCAGAAAGAGGCTTTCTCTTTTATGGTATTAAAAAAAAAATAAGGCAATATACCAAGAGTTAATTAGACTGACAATGAGGGAATAAGCAGCAGAAGAGAAATATTTCAAGGGATTTTCCATTTTCCAAAAGAAAGGGCACCTTAAGGTCTCCAAATTCAGACTAAGTAAAAAATCACTTTGTAAGGATGTATTCTTTGAAACTTCCCTTCCCTCTGGGTCACGATGGGCAAATCTCCTCCATAGTTCCCTCGTTCTGAACAGCACTGCAGGGCATTATATAACATTTAACTGAACAGGATTCCAAATCCTAAAAGGATGCTTCTATCCTGATAGCTAGCTGACTCTCTCGCCCTCCGGTGGTGACTGAGAGAAGAGAGAGGAGAGAATACAAAAAAGGGCAACCTCCTTAAAAGGAAAGCACTGTCCAGTGATGAAATTTCCCCAGGAGCATAAAAGCCTGGAGTGAAACTGATGCTAAGTCCTGGACTGAGGATGTGAATGTTCTAAACATGTAAATGATTTCTTACCAACAAATCACAGCCTCCTTATTCCCTCTCAACCTATAAAGAAAAAAGGGTAAAGAAGCATATGAAGGTTGCCAGGAAGAAAAACAGCCCTGCCAGGGGGCTATGGAAGAACACTCACCTTTCCATTCGCCAGGAATGACTTGCTAAATGCAGAGTAGACACTGCGTGGCATAACCAAGAGAGGCAGAAAGGGAGAGAGAGGAGAGCCATAGCTTCCATTTCCTCCTCCCTCTCCTTCAAATGTCTTTTAAAGCTGGGGTGACTGTCATTTATAAATCTGGATTTGCTCTGTCAGGGTAAGTTCTACCTGCCTCTGCTACACCTGGAATGACTCTGGGTTCCCACTGAATGCGTTGTTCGCCAGTAATAAAGCCATAAAAAGGAAACATTTTTTATAACCTTCATTTTTAATAAGCTGTTTACAGTAAAGGCAGCAAAACTGCCTTTCCAAAGCCAATCCTGAGAACCAAAGTGAGTCAGGAATCAGATTTCCTATAACCCAAATTCTTCTGCAATTCTTAAAAGGAAGTCACTCCCTCTCCCCTCTTTTTGGCAGGCTACAAGAATCTCTTCCTACCTCTGCAGTCTTTCTCTCCCTCCCTCTTCTCAGAACCAAGACAAAGAGGTAGACAAATCCCCACAGGGTCTTTCCTGAGCTACAGCTGCACAGTACAGGAAAGAGGAATCTGTTATGGAGCTGAGGGAGGGGGACAAAAAAGCTACGAGAGAGAGAGAGAGAGAGAGAGAGAGAGAGAGAGAGACAGAGACAGAGACAGAGACAGAGACACACACACACACACACACACACACACACACGGACTCAGACACAGACCAGCGCTTTTCAGCTGATAACAATAAATACGGCCTTTCCTAAGAAGACAATCATAATTAGACCTCTGCTGGTTATACTCCACCCCCAAGCTCTACTCAGATCCCACAGATGAGAAAAGAAACATGCGGAGGAAGAACAAATCTTACCTGAGTTACCATTTTCTTTTTCTCCATAAACCAAGGGGAACAGATGATAAAGCTTTCAAAGCAGCCGTGCTGGGGCACACCTCCTCAGCTTCCTTGGCCACCCCCTCCCCCCCAAGCTGGCTATTTAAGGGTGGGTAATTGACTCCCCTTTACACCGTTTTCCTTCCTTTTTCTTCCTAATGTTTCTTCCTTTCTTTTCTCTTCCTCTCTGGCAGTCTCTCCCCCTCCTTCTTTCTCCAGCTCCCTCCCATATCTCAGGCAGATGGCTGAAGGAAGCCCCACCCCTGAATGCCTAAGGTAATTAATCAGAGCAGAGCCCCACCTCTTCCTCCTCCCCCCACCCTTCCCAGCAGGCTGACAGCTCCCAACTCCAGAAGCAGGCCTGCTGGAGAATGGCAGTTTGGTGTGCACTTTGCTTTGCGCACGCGTGTGCTCGTGTGTGTGTGTGTGTGTGTGTGTGTGTGTGTGTGTGTAGGGGGAAGGAAGCGGAGAGTGAGGGAGGGGCAGGAGCCATGTGCTGGCACATTTTAAGGATGTGATGAGGACACTAATGATATTGCACTGAAAGCATTCATATCAAGTCACTATAATTAATGCAGATTTAAGAGATTACGACAATGAATATGTGATAATACATAAAAAATGAAACAAAAATTTTTTTTTTAATCTTCACCAGGGCCAGGGGTGTGGCCCAGTGGTAGAGAGCTTGCCTAGCACATACCAAGCCCTGGGTTCCATCCCTAGCATCACAAAAAGGAAACAAAAAAATTTTTTTTCAGTGATGTATACTTAATAGATAGAGTAGATTTAATGACAAATGTGAAGCAGAAGGTGTTTAATGACCGCTTATGTGAAGGCTTAAGGGAAATACACAAGAGAGCATGTGTGTCCTAGAAAACCACACCAGCCCAAGGAGGCAAAGGACTTCAACTTCCAGGGAGGTGGTCAGCAAAGTGCTTTTTTTTCCCCCTACTGTATAAGAACTGGGGATTCTGAAAATGGTGTCTACAAATAGGACCGCTTAAGAAACTTCAGATGTATGGGAAAGTGTCCATAAATTTGACTGCTTAAGGCTTCCTGCTTCATTAAAAATTCCAGGTAACAGGGATTCACCTGTGTTCCAGCCTCTGGTGAAAAAGAATAAATCCTTTCTTAAATGTATACTGGCATCTGTGTCACTACTGTAAATACTGTTACTACAGAGCGCTATAAATAGGAGGTTTAAGAGAATGTTTACTGAACACAGGAGTTTCTTTAAAGTTCTCTTTTTAAAAAGATATAATGAAAAAAGCATCAAAAAGGGAATTCAATCCAGAAGCCCTGCTTTAGTGATGTTGGAGGACTCTTTAATTTCTGCATATAAATTTCATAATCTCCTTACTTTATGTATGCTCATTATGTAAATGTTTGATGATTTTATGACTTTGTCATTTGTCTCATAAACATTAAGATTCCCTAATTTTGTTTAGTAATCTGGTAGGATTCCATCCTAAAGGATTGACATATTTAAGTTCTGCCACATTTATTATGTTAATTTCTCAAATAGACTATCCAAAGATCAGAGTTAATTCTAAAATTAAGCTTCTTATTTTTAAAATAAATACACAAGAAATAAAAATTTAAAATCAGCAATCACTGAGAATAATAGGTTGTTACTGTCTCTATGAGAATTGTTTGGCACAATGTAGATCAGGTTTTTAAAAATGTCCTGTATAGGGGTTGGAGTTGTGGCTCAGTGGTAGAGCACTTGCCTAGCATGTGTGAGGCCCTGGGTTTGATCCTCAGCACTGCATACAAATAAATACATAAATAAATAAAGTAAAAGATTCATTTACAGCTAAAAACGAAAATTTAAATAAATGAACAAACAAACAAACAAAATGTCCTGTATAATGCCATTAGTTTGCAATTTTCCAATGCTACATCACCATGTTCTCCCCTATTAATAATCATTTTAAAAACAATTCCAAAAAGAACACAGGATCTACACAGCCATCTATAGAATCTGTAGATAGCACAATCAGCTATTTACAACAAGAATTCAGGCACTCTTCTGGCATTTTACACATATCTGTATACCTTTAGTATAATCCAAAACATATAAATATATATAAAAGAAGGGGCTTGGGCTGGGGTTGTGACTTAGCAGTGTGTGCTTGCCTAGCATGTGAGAGGCCCTGGGTTCGATTCTCAGCACCTCATAAAAAATAAGTAAATGAAATAAAGATACTATTTTCAACTACAACTAAAAAATAAATATTTTTTAAAAATAGAATGACCTTGTTTTCAAGTATTACAAAGGAAATTAGAAACAAAGAAGTAGATCAGAACTAAGTCTGTTCTTATTTAGAAATGCTCTGGAAGACAGAATATTTAGTGCTCTTGAAATTTGCAACTGAAAAGCCAATTGGAAGGAGATAAAATACAATTAAATCTTTTCAAAGACAAAGCAAATAAGTAGAAAATGGCTAGGTAAGTTTCACTGGAAGCCAAGTATGCTGAAAGCAATATACTTCTGGAAAAATGCAAATCATATTTATGGGAAAATTGTGTTTTCAGATTTAATACATGAAATAAACCTGTAAATCACTGTTATACCATTCTCTGCATCCACCGGTCCACTATACTACTCTTGGCAAAAAGCCCCCAGAAACAAGAAGACAGATGTACCCCACATAGCATCACCACTACCACATACACTCCTAACCTTAATAAAGTCCAGCTACCTTGACTGCTAGGTGTGAATGCAATCTCCAAGTACCCTGGAAAGAGACAAGGCCCCGAGGAGAAATTTTTTTTTAATAAAAAGACAAATCAAAGATTCCTACATGCGAAGAGTCTAGAACTAGGATAAGGGTTTCCTTGGGCTCAAGATCCACACTGCATTCCCACACTTAGGACCAATATTATACAGTTCAAGAAAGAGACTATACAAGCTTCAAGTGAAAAATGGTAAAATGATTTTTATAAACTCCCTAAAACACAGAACCCAAGTGAGCACTGGACAATGAGATTTTGAGTGTGTTCCTGACTTTAATGACTGGCATTCAGAGAGGACAATTTGCTCCCAGGTGCCCAAGAGAAAGAAAAGCAAAACAACTGGAATCTTTAGGTGGCTAAACGTGCCCAGCATATACCAAGGAGAAATTCATTTAAGGGCACGCTCTCTGAACACGCACACATGTGTGCTTAGGAGTGGAAAGACAGGCATAGGTTGGAGGGTTGGAGAGGTGGGAAGATAAAAACATGTTATATGATTGTCAGCTAAAGGAAACTGTATCCTCCTTCGGATACAGTTTTTGCTTCCAGCAAGATGGACTTGGGACATAGTAGGTATTCAAGAAATATTTGTTCAATAAACAAATGAAGGAAAGAAGCACTTCTAGTTGTCCCAATTTCCTGACAATTCTGTCAATGTATCATGCAATCTCCAGAATCCTAATTGCCTTTCCCCATAACTACTCAAATGATATTTATCTTACCGAAATCACCAAAGGCCTTCAAATAATAGCCAAATTCAATGAATCTCTCTCTCTCTCTCTTTTTTTTTTTTTTTTTGTGGTGCTGGGGATTGAACCCAGTGTCTTGCGCATGCGACGCAAGCACTATATATAGTCTCAGCCCAAACATTTATATCTTCTTTGACTTTTCTGTGGTATTCTCTCTTTCAGGAAACTCTTGCTCTTAGCTTCAAATAACACCAGACTTTCCTGATCTTTTTTGTTCCTTGCTCACTCCTTTCTTCAACTTCTATCACCCTTTGACCACTTCTTACTGCATGCTAGAAGTTCTTCACCCCAAATGCACAGTTCCTCTCACAGGTACTTGATGGAAATTTGTTTTTCTTATGTGCCTTTCTGTGCAGAGGACCATATTATTCATCAGATTTCTAAAAGGGTAGAAACCTCAAAGAAGCTGACACTGCCAACCACACTGCTGTGTTCTAACTCATTCCACACTTCACTTGCCAACCATTTACTCAGATGCCCCCTGCACTTCCAATTCCAGCACACATCTCTCCCGAACTACAGATCAAAATATCCAACTGCCAAATAATGGTCAACTACATTTTAAAACCCTTCAAATTTCTATTATTTAAAAGTCTAAAGCTAAATTGATTCTCAATTGAATCATTAATTCATTTAACAACTATCTGAGTGCTGTGTGTCAGGCACTGCTCCAGGCACAAGGAGAAAGCAATACAGACAAGGAGGGAATATTCCTACTGGTGGGAAGCTCGGATTCTAGCACTCATTCTACCATGTTGCTTTCCTGGTGAATGGTTAAGTTTCATGACAGATAAAACAGCTATCATTTCTTGAGAATTTACTCTGAGGTGGCATCTGATAACACAATGAATCAGATTAGATAACTAATTAATCCACTTCATCTTCACGACAACTATGAGATATTTTAATATCCTTTTTGAAAATGAGAAAACTAAGCTAGGTGAGGGTAAGCATCTTGCCCCAGGCACCCAAGCTAGCAAGCTTCAGAACTCAGATTCAAACCCAAAGTGATGGGCTCCTCATCTTTATTCAGTAACTTAACAAGTCAGAAGCTTAGGGTCCTTTGATTTCTTTGGTATGCTCTTTCTTTCCATCATATTACCACAAAATCAGTCTGACCTCTTTATTCTCTAACTGTTCCCTAGTGGTAGCCTTCAGTCTACCACTCTTCCCATCCAAACTTCTCACTGCCCACCACTACCTCCAGAGTGATCTTTCTAAATGCAAATTTCATCATGCCACTTCCCTGACAAACATCCTCAACTGCTTCCCACATCTGACAGGGTGGAAGAATCCTAATTCTTAAACAGGAACCTAAAATATAATCTGGCTGCAGAACACCTGTCCAGAGGCACTGTCGGTCCCCTCCAGTGTCCTTCCCTGCCCCCGAAACCCTGAGCAAACTGCAGTGGGTGCCTCCACACACCATGTTTCTGTTCTCTCTCTTTCATCATGACTTCTGTTTGGCTAGGTTTACTTCATGGATCTACAACTCCAGAAACTCTTTCTTGACTCCATCTGCTCCCACATTTGGGTTAGGTACCCCCTCACCTGTGTGCACACAGTACCCTAGTACCTAACCAAGGGACATAACTACTGGAGTTTATTATTTCTGCATAATTCTGACTAGCCTGCAAGCAGTCTGGGGTAGAAATCATGTTTTATGTCACACCCCAGTTCTTAACCTAGTACCTGAATGCACTGTAAATGGGGGGATAACATGGAACAATGTCTTGATTTCTATCTCCAGCCATTACATAGGCACAAATGGACCCATAAGATTGAAGAGTAACTTTGTAGTTATAAAACTATTATAGAAACATTATTTCTTTCAAAAGCATGTTTAGAAATATATTCAAATTTATTAAATTCATTTAGCATCTTTTTAGAAAGCTGAAGTGTAAAGTAAGATATACAAAAAGAGTGGGAGAAAAGGTTTTATTTTTAGCTTTATGGGAATAGTTGAGATTTTCGACAGAATAATACCCACTAATTAAAACACACACACACACACACACACACACACACAACTTTACATGTTCTTGCTCTTCACAACTTTATAGTTGTAATTCAACTTCCCTACCTTCCACCCACATACCAGCACTGTTATAAAAGCAAGCCCAAGAGTCCCTGAAGAGAGGCAGGGCTTGCTCATATTTTCCCAGGCTGCCTCTGACACCCAAGTGAAAAGCAACATTAAAGGGCTAGCATTTCCTGCAATAATAAAAACTTGTTAGTAGAAAAGCTCTTCATAACACGCCCCCATACAATAACCTTAACTAAGTGTAAATAACAATTTACACCTATTACGTATTAAATACCTTCCCAGAAGCATCTCTAAGCTTTGCCCCAACATTCCCTTTAATATAAGTGAAGTCAAATTAGAGCTAACTCTATTTACAGTCTGCTAGCTTCTTCTCTCTAGTTTAGGCAGGGTTCAGTTAGTTACATAGAGAAAGAAAGATGAGAGAAAAATTTGAAATTAACAGTTTTAAACCTTGTATGTTTATTTTTTAAAATAATCATTTATTTCTCATCCCCCCATAACCAACCTCTAGAATAAGATCACAAATAACATACTAGGCCATTGGTAAGACCAGAGGAATTAGAAAATACTATGTCATGAATTAATTTCTAGTTTTGGATAACTTACTTTTATATCTTTAAGACATCCCAAACTCTAGAGAACTAGAGTAATCTACACAACTGAAATTATGTCTACATTCTCTGTATTCCGTGAGAAATTAAGGAAAAGGTTCTCACATAAATATTAAAAAGGAACGGGATATAAACAAATATATCAATAACTGGATTATCAAAAAAGCAATAAATGATCAAGCAGGGAAAACTGAAGCACACTGCTTTCCTAACACTGAGGTCTGCTATGATGTCTCTATTATTTACTGGAGACTCTGCTGCCTGCTCCCCTTTATACTCTGTGCTGGCGGTGTCCAGCACATAGCACAAAACACACATGACACATGATTCACAATGAAAAATATGAAATAAAGAACATATCTATCACTGTACACCCAGGTCAGCTTCCTGCAAAGAAATGGACAGTGTACATACTAATTCATTCTCCAGCATTCTGACACTAAAACATACCTCAGTACCAACAGTACCTTTTAGGTAGGTGATTTTCTGTCTCTCTATCTTCCAGACACCTAATATCCTTCTGCTGTCTTTTGTTGTACTAAACTCTCAAATCAGGACTTTCAGCTAAACCTCCAATAATTTAAGACCCTCCTTCCTTGTCCTCCATCTACCCCATTGCTGCCTAGGTGGCAGGCAAAGTAGCCCATTATCACATCTTTTCACTAAGGATAAACTAAGATAATAAACAATGTACTCAATTTGCTACAACAGTTACATTTCATCCATCTAGCCAGAGTAGGTAAATATTTAATTCAGGAGTGTCTAGAAGAATAATTTCAGACACAGTTTCTCAGATTTTTTCTAAACTCAATCTTTTAAAAATAAAATCTAGCAAGCCTTTATCTATTTGTTTTTCCTATATTTTATACTTTGTCTAGATTGGGTCATACAAAAATTATAATAAGAAATTTCATTGTACACCTATGTGGGGGCGGGAGTACTGGGAATTGAACCCAGGGGCACTTAACCACTGAGCCACCTCCCTAATCCTTTTTTATATTTTATTTAGAGGCAGGATCTCCCTAAGTTGCTTAGAATCTCACTAAGTGCTGAGGCTGGCTTTGAACTCATGATCCTCCTCTCTCAGCCTCCTAAATTGTTTGGATTACAGATGTGTGACACCGTGCCTGGCTCAACTGCACAAAAAAATAAGGCAAGCCTGATTTTATTAACAATAAGAGCAATGAAAAGTCAAGTGTGTAAAATGCTTTATTGAACTCACTTTGTTTCATTATCTCAATGCTATCAATGCTAAAAATGCTCAATTAAATATGGGTGCAAATCCTAAAAAACACTATTTTTCATGTTCTTAATAATTTTCAGTTGCATAATGTACTGATACATACCACCACAAGTATTATGCAATGAGGAGCTTTGATTTAACTAAGTATAAGAATATAACAAAAGCTAAAAAAGAATATTTTATAACTACAGTTAAGGCATTTGTGAAGCAAATACCTATCTGCTGCTCATTTATAAATGTGCTGAAAGAAAATTGCTATCTTAACGGAATTAATAAATGAAATTATAAAATAGCTTTGGATTCTTCAATTTAAAATTGTTTTTCTCAATCCCATTAATTTGCTGATGTGGTGGAACAGAAGACATACCCTTAAATTTTAGCATCCCATTACCTGAATTTCTAAGCTCCCTTAATTTCCGATAGAATAAATCTACTAAATGAAGCAAAGCCAGGAAAGGCGCGGCTTCACATACTGAGTACTACATACACCAGTACTAAATCTTAACGAGCAGAAAAGATGTGGCAAAAGGGTGGCAAATTCATCTTATCAAGAATAAGTAAAATTTCTGCAAAAGACTTTATCAAACCATGTCATGATTTCTAAATGGAAATTCTTTAATTCCCATTGCAAATTTTTTGGGGGGAGTTGGTCAATTTTTACCTAACAAATTGATTTACATGCTATAATTATTTTTTCACATATTTCTAACACCTCAATTCTTTTGGAAACTCACTTTTTCCTCATATAATTTTATATACATTATAGTTATTACAAGTCCCGTACTTTGCTAGTTAGGTCTCAGGAATTTCCTCTTTACAGATGTTTCTAGTCAGAAGCCCATCAATATTTACTATTAAGAAGATTTGCCTCTAATCTAGTCTCATGACACTTCCAGTCTTAAGCTGTTAGAAAGACCAATCCACTATTTTGTGTCAGTAGAAAAACAGTGCATAAATGAAATCCACAAATACATCAAAGTCTCATTACAGTGAAAGTAACACATTCTTAACTTGTATAATCAAAAATAATGGAAACTGTTATATAAAACACATAATACAAACTGAAGTGTTTGAATAAAAGAGAAGCATAACCACAATCCAATACTGAAAGCTTCAGACACAAATGCGAGCTGAGTGTACTCTAGAGAGCTTATTTGGTAGGCCCAATTCTAAATAACCTGTTTTAGGGATGGCAATGTGGTTCAGTGATACAGCACTCGCCTAGCATGCACAAGGTCTTAGGTTTCATCCACAATCAACACACACACACACACACACACACACACACACACATGCTTGTTTTGGATTTGGGGCCTCAAATTCCTAACAAGATGTACTAGTCTGTCATTTCTTTTAACCCTATGAGTTCTTGCCCAATCTGTAACAGATGCCAACGATTAGAGAAATGACCATTTGAAAGTAAAAAAAAAATTGGTGATGGCCATGAAAAACAAAATATAAAACTAAGAAACCAAGAAGTATCTATAATTCATAATTAACTGTATTAACTTTTTATTTTGCTATTCTAGCTTTTCAGCACAATTAATATTTCAAAGAATCCTAACATACGAGATATCTGCTGGTCAAACCCCTTCATTTTATAGGAAAATGTAGTGAAGAAAAATGAATTTGTTTGAGATGAGCATAGAGATAATTAACTACTATAACTGGAGCCAGAATCCAAGACTCTTAACTTCAATTTGACTTACTATATTGCTACTAATTCCAAGGCAAATAGATATTCAGGTATATGCTTGATAATATCCTAATATCTTCTGATTCTGGATTACAAGTTAATTAAAATGCCACTTATCACAAAATAATCCAAAATGTTAAACTAAAAATAGTCTAACATAGTCTGTATGTGAAGAGAATGCTCCCTAATATATATTACCTTTCTGAAAAATCCAGCAACATTTGGAAATTGCCATCTGTATCTCTCCTCTGCCCAAAAATGAAGCCTCAAGTTTACTATAATACTTTTGGCTTTGTCGTGTTACATTTGTATTGCCCAGCCTACCCTGTTTTAAGACACAGAGATACACACACACACACACACACACACACACACACACACACACTCTCTCTCTCTCTCTCTCTCACATACGAGAATCTCTCTGAAGTTTCAGAACTTCTAGAGGTGAAAGTCAACCACCCCTGTCTGGCACCAACAATATAAAATTCAAACCTCCTGCTACAGCAAATTAGCAAAATATCTTGGGAAATCTGTGTCCTGAATGGTACCAGGTCAAACGACAGAAACCCTATAAGCATTTCATTCCACTGCAAAACCTTCACATCCGCCAAAGAGTACTTAGTAAACAAACAATTTATAACCCTCAGCTTACCTGGACAACAGGATATTGATAATCCATACAATATACACCATACATAGCAAAGGGGGGGAAAAGAACTTCCGATAAAGACAGTACAAAAACCGACTAAGTTTTTGCCTTGTTTGATCTGGCTGTCCTGTCCAAAAGAACTAGGAGCACCAAAAAAATCCTTGGCTGACTTCCAGTCTACGCTGTTGATAGGTATGCTGGCTCAGCTGATGAAGTTGGAGCTTGGTTCAGACCAGGCCTCCAGCCCAAAAGGATTCAGGAATACACAGAAGAGATGTTCAGGGAAAAGCAAAAGGCTCCGACAGCATTAGTAGTTACAGACTGAAAACTGCACTAGAGATTTGCTGTTACTGTTGGTCTGAAGCTGACAACTCCACCAGAAACTCAAGAGGCAAAGAATGACTGCCAGGGAAGGGAACATGGGCTTCTTAAAGTGGCACACAAAAACGGTAGGAAGCACAAGGTATCTGGGTGCCAAAATATTATATATGTCCCAGGCTTTGAGTGCGTCAGAGGGAACACTCCCAATTCAGGACATGGAAAGGCAGATGGGACTGGTATTATTTCTCTACTCCTTCTTGGGTGGGAGCACGCACGCGCAGGCACGCACACACACACTTACACACACACACACACACACACACACACACGCACGCACCCTTCTCACTGTCTCCGGCAGAGACAGGTGTTAGGATTAACAGCATAAACCCCTTCTGCTATGGAAAGAAATGGGAGAAAAGAGTCACACTGATACATGCAGTAAAGCGATCCCTTTCATGACACTGTATGTTTTTGTATCGTTTAACATCCCCCCTCCCTGTGCTTTTACAGAAGCTGGGACAGCTGGCAGGATCAGCACTAGAAAAGAGGAAGGTGGCCCCAACTCTGAGGCAACATGAGTCCACTGGAGGCCTTCAGATATGCAGGGTACTCACTCAGCTGTTCCAATCAAACTTGGAGGGATTAACTCTGGCTGCCTGCAAAAAGGTGGGGGTGGAAAGGTCTTTTCAGAAAAGCCAGTTGCTTTTCCTCTTTTAGGAAGCTGCTATACCCACCATGCCAACATTATGTACAACACACATAGGCACAAATATTTCTACAACCAGTATTTTTAAAAAGTAACAAACATGGACAGATGTGAGGTTAGTTAAACAAAGCACAGCAGGTTAGAGTTGGCTTCAGAGCCTAAATGGCACTTCTAAAACCAAAGAATTGCTGCATAATTCTTAGAAAATAAGGCACAGAGTAAGCGGAACGTGAAAACGAATATTAATTAAGAGATACATCAGTTAACCATTTTTATTAAGAAGTTCTCTGTTGGGGACAAGTATTCAACAGTTCAAAATGATGAATAATTCTAACCTTGTTTCAGAGGCTATGACCTCCTAATCTTGGAGAGCCAGTAATATTACAACATGCGTTCCTAGGATTAGACTGTGAGGATTAAATGCAACTGTGAGGACATCTGTGAGAATTTATGTATTACCAAGTCCCACCTGCCTCTACTGCAATTTTTCTCCTTTTATGGTCACTGTAATTTATTTTAGGATTGTTCAAAAGAAACTGTTTTTTAAGGGTTAAAATGGTCTTAGCCAATCTAAAGATAGTCCTCTTGGTTAAACATTTATCTTAAATTGATTCTAACAGATTAAGGGATCAAACAACACACTAGATTATCTTTATATTGCCAGTACTGATTCTTTATGTATTAACAAGAATAAATTGATTCCACATAATTTTTAAAAAGTTACTGAACATCTATTACTCACAAGTATTATTCTGAGCACTTGAGAAATGGATAGAACCCAGTTTATGGAAGAAAGAACAGAATATACAGGCAAAGGCAAAAGGTAAAACATTGCTATTACACAAAACTCAACATTGTAAGCAACATCTCATAAGTAGAAGGATATTTTTTTAAAGTTTTTCTTAAAAAACACTTATAAAGTCTCCACTTTCACATCATTAAAACTCTAAGACTGCTACTTGGCCAAATCTTCACAGAGATTATCAAAGATTCATAACATCTTGGATCTGATTGGCCACATCGTAAGGACTGTGGTATACATTCTCACTGTCCCTATAAAGCTATCTTAAACAGCAACTTGAAATGGCAAATTAAGAGATAACAAAAGAGGGCTGGGGATATAGATCAGTGGTTCAGCACTTGCCTAGAAGGTGTGAGGCTCCTGATCAATCCCAGCACTGCACCGCCCCCTCCCCGCAAAAAAGACAAAGGGAATGTTTCTGTAATAAAATTGCACACTATATTTGCTCCTCTAATTAAATCAATTCTCTAATTGCCATTGGAGACACTGCATCATCTCATTTTCAGTCTACATTTCATACACAGCAATAGCATATCTGGTCACATGTATACTTATAAACTAGTATCTTAAATCACTATTAAATCTTCTGAGATTCCTCTTAATATGAAGACTGAAAAATGATATAATCTTTTATATACCATAGAGGGCCATAATAATTAACTACAGACAAACTTACAACTTCATGAGTTAACCCAATTCAGTATTTGGTAGATTAATTACACAAGATGAAATTCCAAGGTGGTAATATACTAAGATAACAGACAATAATTCAAATCCTAAAACAACTGACATAATTTAAGCATAAAAGTGATCCCCAAATAGGTTATAGGGAAGCCGAGTCAATTCCTGGAGATTTAAATTCTTCTTGAGGACAGATCTGTATCATATAAGGTGAAAAGACATGACTAAAACAATATTAAGAGAAAAAATCATGTTGTTGAATAAAGTGTAGAGTATAATTACTTACTTACTTACTAATTTGTAAGCTTTATAAGTTATGTATATATGCACACACATAAAACTTATTACACTGACATATGCCATATTTATGCATTGTATATACTATATAATGTACATAATATATCCCATATATGTGTGTGTGTGTGTGTATATGTATATCTCTCAAAAATACACATGAGACAAAACCAATACCTCTGGGGGATGGGATGAAAAGGTAGCTGGTTTTCTCTTATTACCTTAGATATAAATTTATATTTTTCAAATATATTATTTGAAATTATTATTAGCTATTATAAGTTATCTTGTTAAAAGTTTAAGGGAACCAAAATAGATCCACTTTCATTATAGGTATTTTAAACATTAATAATAATAATAATAATTAATAATACTCTCTGGGTCTCTAATTTATACTGTCATACTTGCTTTAGCTAACATGCTGGCATAACTATAAATTCTCACTTGGGACAGAAGAATATAGACAATAAACCACCTCAAACAGATGTCTTACCTAGATTCTGCCCAAATTATGCCCAGCTCTAGTTTACATAATCAGCCCTTCAGAAAAATGGCAAAATAATTAAACATTTTAATTTTAGCTTCCTATATACCTCATGTTGCCTTTTTACTCACTTGTTTCTGTTGGAAAAAAAAATTAAATCTGAACAATTTAAAAGACCAATAATCTAGTCAAACCAAAATTCTAATATTTATAGAAAGAAAGGTCAACTTTTCATCTGAAAGACAAATTATTACAACAAAAATTACAAATCTTAGAGTTGAAGGCCCTCACTCTCCTCTTTATAGTCTTTGAGCAGAGTAACATTGCCTTATATATTCAGATTAACAGAAAGAAATTCTATGCACAGATCAAAAGCTTAACATCACTGTTTCAGCATTTTGTCCACTAACCTATGTGATTTTAAAAAACAGAAACAACAACAACAAAATATTTCCCAACTCAGAAATTACACTTGATTTCTTCCCCCAGAACAGACTGGATATTTCCTTTGAATTTTAAATACTATCATATTCCCTCAAAAACTCCAGAAATAGGGGATGGGGTTATGGCTCAGTGGTAGAGCACTCATCTGGCAGTGTGAGGCACTGGGTTCAATCTTCAGCACCACCTATATTTTTTAGTTCCAGAAATAAAATGGTTAATTTTCCACAATAAGCTCAGAGTTATTTGCTGATGATGCCAACTTACTTTGTTTGGAAAAGTATATACTCTGCAATATTATAAAAGCTTTTATAGTATTGGATCCTGAGTTCAAAGTCAGCCTCAGCAACAGTGAGGTGCTAAGCAACACAGCGAGACCCTGTCTCAAAATAAAATAGGGCTGGGTATGTGGCTCAGTGGTCAAGTGCCCCTGAGTTCAAACCCTAATAGCCCCCCACCCCCCAAAAAAAGTTCTTGTGTCCTGATCAGTTAAAAGTATGAATATAGAAAATAGCTTTTCGTGTATATTTCCACACATTTCATTAGCAGAGCCATGTACATCAACTCATTTTTCAATATAGGTTTCAATACTGGCACAACTAGAATAGTCTATTAAATAGAGTGTGATGATATCAGAAATCTAGACCTAGAGCAAGATTTAAAAGCAAGACATCTAGAAGTATGAGATTTACGAAAGTTAAATTTTGCTAAGGACAAAATAAACAACCTAACAAACATCCCGTGTCAGAGGACATGACTGATGACACTACAGTATCATCTATACATCTACAATCCTTGAGGGTATTAACTACAGCAGTCTATGAACTGTTAGTGCAAAAACACACACGAGCTACAGGAATAAAGAAGGCATACCCGTAAGACACAGGACAAAGACAGTCAACACAGGAACTGAAGGGTGTGCACACGCAGAGTGCAGGAGAAAGGTAAATGTACCACTTGGGCCCTGAGAGGCTGACTGGCCAAGTGAGAACAACACTGCTAAACCAGGAAAGCTCAAAGCAGGGACTGATTTGAAGTTATTGTGGAAGGATATTCAATAGAAAATGTCTAACAGGCACTCAGGGTTGTAGCCAGAGGTCAGCATTAGAAATGGAGATCCAAAAGGAACATAATAAGAGAGACAGCCAAGACCGTCATGGAATTGAGACTTGTCTCCCACATAGATGTGGTCCACAACATTTGATGAATATCAACCATGTACTCCCCCCACCCCCCAAAAAAGATAGAGACAGAGAGAAAGACAGAGTGGGGAGGGAGAGTGATACATGGATAGAAGGCAAAGAGCTGAAAATAGAACCTTAAGGAATACTCACTCATTCCAGAAGGCAGAAATAGAAACAGGATAAGAAGACCAAGCAGGATCCTGAACTAGTCACAAAAGCCAGAACATTTGTTCCTTTTCTTCGATCCTGTATTCCTTACACTAGGGAAGGTATTTCATGGTACCAGAGATAAATATATAACAGTATCAAGCTGAAAGGTTAAAGAGAATGAGAGCTTAGGAAAAAAATGACTGAATTGGGCAAACAGGAGCTCAAGAGTTTTGACTGAGCTGTTTTAATAACATGGGTAAAATGATGATAGCCAAATTGATACATTCTGGATCAAGAATGAAAAATAGACATAAAACCTGCAAATGAATTTTAACTCTTTCTATCTTAGGATAGTTCTTTGCCTTCCAAGTGTCAAAAAAAGTACAAAAACAATTATTGATACATTCAACTCCCCACTGTTGTTTTTGGTTTTTGCCTCTGTGCCTTTGACCACATTGTTTTCTTATCCATTTCAGAATCTCCAAATCTGAAAATGGGTCCTTAACTACCTTAAAATGCCATTTGTTCCACAAAGCTCATCTTCCTGGCTATCTCCAACAAGAAGTAATTTTTCTTTTCTCTGAACTTATGTGGTACTTTCTATTTGTTTTCAAGTGTACAGTTTTATCTATTAGATGGTTTTTTAAAGCTAAGACTTGTCAGTTCATCTTTGAATTTCTCTCAACCAAGCTGATGTCTTTGACACAGTATGTACCATCAGCATATGGAAAGAGAAGGTCTGCAATAACTTGCACCCATAAATCAGAGGCACCATGTACAGACCTTCCATTAGATCAAGACTCATTCATTCAATTTTCATTCATTTCAACCAAGACATCCCCAACGTTGTGTGAACTCAAAAGAATGGAAAAAGCTCTCAAAGAGCTGAAAATATAGAGGGGGAAAAAGCAGAAAATAAGAAACATCAAAATATCATCTGATGAATGTCATACTTAAAATAATAGCTTGAGGGAAAATAAAGCAGCAATTGCACCTAAAACCTTCACTGCTACCATCTCATTTTCTAGGTTGAAGGAAACCAGGAATATTTTACAAGCAATTAATGCTTAAAATAAACTGTGAAAAATTAGGGAAAGTTCTCCATATGGATGGGGGGCTGTGGTGGGCTTTGAGATAGTGGAATAGCATTCTAAGTGCATAAAACAGTATGGCATATGCAAAGCCATATTCAGGCACTTACAGAAGGACAAGCAGGTAAATGTATCCCCTCAAAAAAGAGGTCAAAAAGCTATTTTAAAATATCCAAAGTTCTCTATCATATGAAAATTGTTGAATTTTTTATACCAATAGAAATCTTTAACTTATATCTACCAGAACACTGAAAATCGCAGTTAAGTACATAACACTCCTTCACATGACACATGAGAGGAAAGAAAGTATGGGGTAACAGAAGAGACCATGGTGAGGCTGAGCTGTGTTATTCTGTTTGGGGGTGACAGGCATGGATGAGAGTGTACAAATCATGAGGCAGGGAATCGGCATTTTTTATTAGAAGTGTCTTTCGTTATTCTTTCTTTCTAAATCAGTGCAGATTGAGCAACCCTAACCAAAAGGTCTGAAATCCAAAACTTTCTGAGCACTAACACCAGCTCAAAAAAAGTTTCAAATTTCAGAGCAATTCAGACTTCAAATATTCACATTAGGAATATTCTAAAATTTGAAAACTCTAAAATCAGTAATTCTGGTCCCAAGCATTTTAGATAATGGATCCATAAATGACCATAAGTAACAGTTACTTTAAATTCAGAAAAATAATTTAGAGAGAGTAAGGGTAAAAGTGTAACATTTTTTTCTTATGGTGGTGAGGATCAAACTCAGGGCCTCTTGTGTGCTAGGCAAGTGCTCTACCATTGAGTCACACTCTCCATCCAAAATGTAACTTGTAAAGCAGAAAACAATGGTAAATATCCTAATACTGTTGGGGAAATATGTCTGCAAATGAATTCAGATATACCATACATCAATCACATCACATAATCAAGACTATCCCTTCCATTAAAACTTTTACCTCAATTAACTAAAAATTTGTGGTTAATTGCAAAAAAAAAAAAAAAAAAAAATGTTCACAATATTTCACAGCTCCTTAAACAGTAAGAGAACATTTTCCTTTACTCCTTGAATTTAGCCTTAGCCTCATGACTCACATTGCCAGGGGACATTAGCAAATGTGACACAAGCAGAGACTTGTCATTCGCATGCTCTCTCTTGCTCCTCTCTGAAACCCTGATACTACCATGTGAAGAAGCCTGAAGGATAAAAGACCAAGTAGATTAGAAATTAGTTGTTCTAGTTGAGCCTCCCAGACCAACCAACCTGCCAACTGCCAGATGTGAAAGTGGTGTCATTCTAGACTATCCCAGGCAAGCTGATCCAACCCAAACTGAAACAGAACCATCCAAACTCCTGATCCACATTACTGTGAATGAATGATTAAACTGTTTTACACCATTAGGTTTCGAGAAGGACTCATACAGCAAAATCTAACTGTCACAGTCTCACTGCATACAAGTATGATAACCTCAATACCAACACCAATACCAAACTCATTGTAGCCTGAAATCAGGTTGTATTAGTTCTCTAACTTTGTTTTTCTTCTTCAAAATTATTTTGGCTATTCCAGGTCTTTTACATTTCCATTAGAACTTCATAATCAGTTTGTCAATTTCTATAAAACTCTGGCCAGGATTCTGACTGAGATTACACTGAAGCTACAGATAATTTGGGTAGAGTTAATACTCAAAACTATTAAGTCTTGCAGACCACGAACATGGTATATCTTTCCACTTCATTCTATTATTATTCAAGTACCATATAGGTTTTTAAAGGTTATGATTATCTTTTCCTTAGCCATGTTCTAAAATCAAATGTTCTGGTCTGGTGATGTGGCTCAGTGGTTAAGTGCCCCTGGGTTTAATCCCTGGTACCAAATCAATTAATTAATTAATTAATTAAAATGTTCTGATGTTTGTGAAACTTATTGCTTTTCTGAAGTCCACTAGATCCCATAATATTCATAAGAAGAATAGTACACTCTGTAAGACAGAGTGATACTGGTGTCAAAAAAGAAAAATACATCAATGAAACAAAATAGAAAGTCCAAATATAACTTCACAGGTGCAAAGGCAATTGAGTGGGGAAAGAACTGTCTTCTCAACAAATGGTACTGGAACAACTGGATAGCCATACAAAATAAAAGTAATACTATACAGAAAATTAAACCCAAAATGGAGCATAGACCTAAAAAGGTAAAACACGAGACTTCCAAGGGGGGGGGGGACTCTCAAGAGAAAACTAAAATATGACATGAGGACTGGGGTGCAGATCAATGGTGGAATGCAAGATGACAGGTTCAATCCCCAGCACCAAAAAGTGGCACTAAAAAAAAAAAAAAAAAAAAACCCATAAAAGTACAAACTGAGCTTTACTGAAAACTTCTGCTAATCCAAGGACACCAAGGGAAATAAAAAGACGAGCCATGATTTAGGAGGGAATATTTGCAAAGCCTGTTATCTGACAAAGGACTGGCATCTCAAGTACATAAGAATATCTCTCCAAGCTCAACCATAAGAAAACAACCCAATTTAAAGAAAAAAAAAGAAGTGGGCAAAAGATTTAAACACTTGGTTAAAAGAGGCAGTAAATAAGGGATGATAAATAAGAACATGAAAAGATGCTTAATATCATATTCAAAGGAAATTAAAACCACAATGATATCACTACTCACCTCACAGAAAGACTAAAATTAAAAGATTGACAATGCCAACTGTGGGCAAGCCTCTGAGGACTAAATGTCTCATACACTGCTGCTGGGACTATAACCAATGTGGAAACAAGTTGGCCTCTATTTATTTATCAGCATGTTATAATAATACATAATAGTTGGATTCATTGTGATATATTCACACATACACATGGCATAATTTGGTCTACTACATTCCCTGTACTTCCCCTATAGTTTAGCAATTTCTTAAAACATTAAACTTTCACCTACCATATGATCTATGCACTCCACTTCTAAGAGTTCACCCCAGAGAAACAAGAACATAACCATGTGAAGATTTGTACTTGAGTGAAAACTCAGAAGATGTGCATAGTCTAAAAGTACAAACAACCCAAATACCCATCAGCAGATAAATTATGAACAAATTGTGTATGTGCACAACTAAATGCTACTTAGTAATAAAAATGAATAAACCACTAACATGTGCAGGATCACAGAGGAATCTCAAAAAAATTATGATAGCTGGTCGAGATGGCACATGCCTATAATCCCAGCGGCTCAAGAGGCTGAGGCAGGAGGATCGCAAGTTGAAGGCCAGCCTCAGCCAAAGTGAGGCACTAAGCAACTCAGTGAGACCCTGTCTCTAAATAAAATACAAAATAGGGCTGGGAATGTGTCTCAGTGGTTCGAGTGCCCCTGATAGGTGAAAGAAGCCAGGCCAAAAAAAAAAAAAAAAGAGTATTTATCATTATGGTTACATTTATATAAAATACTAGAAAATATAAACGAATCCAAAGTAACAGAAAGCAGATCAGTGGTTGCTTGGAAAGGGGCAAGGGGGAGGGGATGTTGAAAGGCTTACAAAAGGCCATGAAGACACTTTAAGAGATGTTAATGTTAATTATGTTAGCTGTGGTGATAACTTCGTGGTTGTACATAAGTCAAAACTTTACAAATTATAAGCTTTAAATATATGCAGTTTATTGTATATTAATTATACCTCAACGGAGCTGTTAGCAAATTGAAATAATGAATTCCTGCTCCACTTATTAAAATGAGTCTTTGGAAGGTTAGCTGCTTTCTTCGGGGGAGGGAGGAGTGATAGGGAGACAGGGTAAAATCAAAATCTATCCTAAACTACTACAGAGAAAAATCTTACGAAAAGGAAGAGGAGGGCTGGGGTTGTGGCTCAGAGGTAGAGCGCTCGCCTAGTGATCGTGAGGCACTGGGTTCGGTCCTCAGCACCACAAAAATATGAAATAAAGACATTGTGTCTACCTAAAACTAAAAAACAAATTAAAAAAAAAAAAAAAAAAGGAAAAACAAGGGTATGACAGCAAATTAGGCATGAGATTTAGGCAGGAGTAAGATAACAGGTTTTTCTGTAGTCTGGAGTAGACCCTGCCGCACCTCCTGAGCAATTGCACATATCCTCCTCAACTTTCTCTCACTCTAGAAGGGCAGGTTCCCAGTAGTCTGTCTTATTCCTTTAGGTATCCCTAGCACACAGCGGGTGCCGCATAGCAAGTGCTTGAGAGCCCAGGGTTCTGAAGTCACATCATTTGGGTTCAAATCTTAGCACCATCATTTCCCAGCTATATAATTTTGGAAAAGCTATCTAACCTGAAGTTCTTCATCTGGAAAAAGAAAAGTAATACTACTATCGTCTAAGGTTGTGATAACTCAATTTATCAATAAGCCCAGCAGATAGTGATTATTAAATTACTGATGCTGTTACCATCATCATTGTTGTCATCATCATCTCTAATATTTTAGGAAGTGTATTAAGGGAGATTGAGAATTATCTGAATTATGAAGTCAGACCCATATCTGAGGACTAAGTGGCCCCAACATCAGGCAGAGAAAGCATGTAGCAAGCTATATAATTGTGCTAGGAGGAGGAAAGGCGGCAAGGAGCAGAGGGATATGGGAGGCTTCTACACATACCCAGTGTAGGGCAATAAATTTATGCTGAAATGAGTCAAGTGAAAATAACATACTAACCAAGAAGGGAATATTAATGTGTTAAGGAACTGAGACAACGTGAGTGATTTTTATGCCCATGCAAATCTCAAGTGAATCTTCCCATAACACTGAAAAACAATGAGAAACCACTCCCTGTGTTCAATGTAAAAAGCTAACTGAAGCTGTGTGCCAATGGAGCACACCTTGATCCCAACAGCTCAGGAGGCTGAGGCAGGAGAAATAAGGACAGCCTCAGCAACTTAGCAAAGACCTAAGCAACTTAGCAAGACCCTGTCTCAAAAAAAAAAAAAAAAAAAAATTAAAAGGACTGGGATGTGGCTCAGTGGTAAAGCACCCCTGGGTTCCATCCCCAGTACAAAACAAACAAAAACAAAACAAAGAAAGAGCTAAGTGAAGAGGGAAACCACTTGGTTTTGAACAGTAACCTTCTCTGTTCTTGAGTCGTATTGATTATGCTCGCGCCTTACAGATGAACTGTCAACATCTAAGGGCTTCACCTGCCTCTCATCCTACCAGGGACAGGGACAGGGCTCTGATAGCAGTAATGCTGCAGTGTGGGAATCCTGGGTTGGCACCAGCCCCTTGCTCCATTCAGACCTGTAATCTCTTCTGACTTTGATTTAATGCAGCAATTACTGGTAACGTGGTTTGAAGGAGATAAATGCCCAGTGTAGCCAGCTGTCGCTGACTCTGCTCATGATGCAAGAACATTTTTAAATTAAAATTCCCTTTATGATAAAGAAGCTGCTTTCCCTAAATGTTTCTGTGCAGCCCTGATATGGAGCTTCCCCCAAAGCGGATTAGAAATTAAAATTGCCCCACCTCACTTCTGCCAAAGCATGCATCTATACAATTACCCCATACCTAAAATGATTTCCTTAGCCTTAATTTTTCCAGTTCATATAATTAGTTCCTGACAACAACTTTTTTTCTACTTTTCAAGACCACAGTGTCAGCATTAGACAATTTTCATTAATGAAAACTTGACTCTTCTTTTAACAACAGAATTCCATTAATTTTATTTTAAATAAATAGGCAAAATAAACCTTCATAAACATACAAACATAAAAGACTGTTTACTCAACTCATTTGGAAAAAATAAAGAATAGCTGAATATAAATTATCAAAATATAAGGCCAGTTTTATTTTAATGCATAATATAGTGGTTTTGCTATATCTTTTATATATAGGAATCCTATAGTAATTAAGTCATAAATGAAATAAACATAGAAGGGTTACTAGTGTCTACCAGGGTTTTTGCCCCATGACATAAAACCATTCTTTTATAGCAATATAGATTAAGCACTCCAAGTCAAAACTGCATAATATTGGCAAGCTAGTTAAAAACAACAATAACAAATACCACCAGATAACTAGAGGAAACACAATCACAGTGAACCTCAATAAAGACTATCTAGTACTGGTTCCTGAATCAATGTTTAGATCCAATTACAAAACTTCCTACCCCTAAAAGCAGAAATAAGAAAAAAATAATAATTTATGGTTACCTAGGAATTATCATTTTATTTGCTTGGACAGTCCTTGAGTGCACAAGATCCTAATCAGTTATATTCTGCAAAGTAGAAGCAAAAGACCCAAGATTGAATGTGTACTTCCTTTTCCAAATGCACACAGCACAATTTTAGTGCAAAGGTCAAAAGTTAAGGACTTATTTTCTATTCCACTGTAGAAATGTGGTGTCTTGGTCACAATTAATTCATCCCATATTTTTTGATTAATAGCCTCTGGTAACATCCCACTTTCATAAAAGTTGTGTATGTCTTCCCAGGAAATCCATGATTCAGGCTAGATTCCCCTCCAGAGGCCTTCCAAGATCTCCTCCAGTCCTGGGTGAAAGAACATTGCACTGGGGTTGTTCTTGCCACACTAGCACTGCTCCTGAGTGCTGCACAGCTCCACAGCTCTTCAGGAGAGAGCTGAACTTCTCTTCCAAAGAGAGGACAGACATAAGATATATCACTGGGAAAATAACTATGAATACACACACACACACACACACACACACATACACACAGGCCTTTGGGAAAACAGCCTGGCATAATTAATAAGATTAAAGAAGGATTTAGGATAAATAAGATGAAAGTTAGTCTGATCCTTACAGGATTAAACCCAAAATCCTAGTATGAATCCAACAATTTTAAGATCAACACCATATAACAGGATTAAATCAATAGCTGCTTTTGTTTTCATATTGGCAATTTCAGACCTATAGTATCTTAGGGGTTAAACAGTGGGGAGGTTGGGGATAAAAACAAGGGATTTTACTCTGACTAGGACTGTGGAGTACCCTACCTACAGAAGTCCAAAACCTCTTATCTTTAATTCCAAAGTCCAAAAAGCCTGCAAAACTATATCTTTCTTCTTCTTTCTCCTCCCCCACTTCCCTGTGGCAGTGGAAGAGGGATTCATTTAGTACTAAATATGACCTAAACCAATGAGGACGTAAGGCTATTATGATGTGAATATTCAAAAAACGCTTAGCTGCAAAAAGATTAGTAAGTACCCTAACAAGAGAGCATATGCACTGTATATTCTTTCTAAAATCCAAAAGATTACAAATTATGATGCACATCTGACCTCAAGGGTTTCAGCTAAAGGACCATGGGCATATATTAACTTTCCAAATATGCTGTCTTTTGTTTTGTTTTGCTTTTTAATAAAGAGCCAGGTTCTATTATGTTGTCCAGGATAGCCCTGAACTCCTGTACTCAGTGATGCTACTGTCTCAGCTTCCTGAATAACTGGGACGATAGGTACATTGCTGTGCCCAGTCAAGATACTGCTCTTCAGCTTTAAAAAGGTAGCCAAGCATGAATGATGGCAAATCAGGAAACAAGCTAAAACTGCTGACACTTGAAGAAGTAACATCATGCTAAATAACAGTTACCAAACTGCAGCCAATGTATATAATGGACATGTGCAGTGGATAAATTAGAAGAGCCAGGGATCCGGCCAGAACCACACATGCGGCAAATTGATCTTCATATTTTCAAAGTGACCAGAAAAACACTATATGTTCTAAGAAAAATTTCCCTAAAGTCTGGTTTAGAAGCGAGATGAAAAAATTCAATCCTAAAGGGATTCTACTATATGTATCTCTTTTACATAACATTATTGCAATGATAAAATCATTGAAATGAAAAAAAAATCATGGCTGCCATTAGTTAAGAGGGAAAGGAGTGAATGAGAAGTGGGTGTGGCCATGAGAGGGTAACATGAGGGATCCCTGTGGTGATGGAAATGGTTCTGCATCTCTACAGTGTAGCATCATAACCAGGGTACTGTCAATACCCTGGTTACGATGCTACACTATAGTTTTGCATGAAATTGAGAAAAGAGGGCCTGTGAGATTTCTCTGTACTATGTGAGTGTATAATTAACTGACTAAAAACAGCAACTGATGAAAAGGAAATTCTACCTGTGCTATCAAAAACATTACTGGGACAACTGGCAAATTAGAATATGGGCTGCAGATATAATAATGGAACCTATATTAAATGTCCTGATTTTTATAACTACATGGTTATATAAGTGAATGCCCTTTTTTTTTTTTTTAGAAAGTAAATATGATTATTTGGTACCAAAGGTGTATTTTATATACCTTTACATGCCTTTTGGGATGAGAAATATATTCATTATCTTGTTTGGGGTAGTGTAACAAATGTTCACCCATGTCAAAACTTCATCAAATACCTTTTTTTTTTTTTTTTTTTTTTTTTGGTACTGGGGATTGAACTCAAGGGCGCTCAACCACTGAGCCACATCTCCGGCCCTATTTTGTATTTTATTTAGAGACAGGGCCTCACTAAATTGCTTAGCGCCTTGCTATTACTGAGGCTGGCTTTGAACCTGCAATTATCCTGTCTCAGCCTCCAGAGCCACTGGGATTACAGGAATGTGCCACTGTGCCCAGATCATCAAATGCATTTACATGTGCAATGAATCTACAATTATTAATTTAGTGTTGAAATCAAGAATAACTTTTATATTTTTAAGATGATTACACCCAATATTTATAATATCATGTGTTTTTTCCTGTGAAATTATCAAATACTTGATGGACTTGACAATGTATTATTTGTGTTCACTGATCACATAGTAGCATATAGACAGGACAAAATAAGTATAACAACAGCATTTTTATTTATGACTCATGTGTCTTAATATACAGTTTGAGCTTTTCTAATCCAAAAATCTAAACCGAAAACTTAATGAGTACCAACATAATGTTCCAAAAGTTTTGGATTTTGACTCTTCAGATTAGGGGAATTTAACCAATAAATATGCAAAGATTCCAAAATCCAAAAAACTCTAAAATCTGATCTGGTCCCAAGTATTTCAGATAAGACATATTCAACCTGTATTAACTAAGTGTTGAGAGAACTTAAGAGACGGTCCCTCAGTAGAATGTTTACTTAGTTTTTTTTTTTTTTAATTAACATCCTTTGAAAATTATTTTTTAAGAAAAAAAAATAAAGACTTGCACATTTCATTTGACTATCAGAGTTTAAGAGTTAAAAAAAATTTTCTTGTTCTGGTGCTATAGCTCAATGGTAGAACAGTTCTCTAGCATGTATAAGACCCTGAGGTCCAATCGCCAGCATTAAAAAAATAAAAACAAGAAAGTTTTACTACCTCTAGAGGAAGTTCCCTTTAATCATATTAACGAAAACCAAAATATGATTATCAAAAGATAGGTGTTTATTTTACCAAAGGTAATACCAACACAACATGTGACACGACTTCTTTAAAAACTGTTTTTATATTATCTATACGAATATTTAAAACTAAAAAAATAAAAACTTTAAGTTAGAAGTTCATGTTTAAATCAATTAAGGAACAATATAGAATCTTCCTAGAAAGTCTCGGTTAATATTCCAAGACTTGCTATTTCCTAATTGAAACAGCAACAATGTAAAAGGATCAGACACCTTGGAATCATCTTTAAAATACACTGCTAAATAACATGCATTGCTAAGAAAGCAATAATCTAAAACATGTTTCTTATGAAACCTCATCAAAAAGTATAATATTCACCACCTAAAACAAAATAAATTAGGAAAATCAATTCCTAAATTCTAAAATATCTGCAAGATCAGGAAGGAATAACTTTTATTTGCTATTCAGAAACTTTTTTTGCTCCCCTTCCTCTCATTCCAGGTAGTCTGTCTCATTCCCACTCTGCCAGGCTTCAGGCTAACCAGTGCAAGAATGTGTTCCTACTTTCACCAGAAACATAAATGTAGTTCTGTGATAAAGCAGCAACGGATGATTCAGCACCCACATTAAACCTGCTTTGTATTCCCAGCACTTATAATAGTGGTCAGTCCACAGAGATTTGCACAATGTATTTGTGAAATTAAAAAAAAAAAAAAAATAGAAGGAACAAATAGTGTCCAAAACCTATTTACTATAGAGGTCTTGAGTCCCTCAGACCTTGTTCAAGAATCTTATCTCTAAAACACTGTCTGGGCTATTTCCCTTGGGATCAAAATCCCCTGTCTAATTTGGTCTCCTTGGATTCTGGAGTCTAGCCCACAGGTCTTCAATACTGTCTGATCTTTCTTTCAGTTCTCAGTCAGCCCCAGTGAGTAAGCCCACTCTGGCTCTGTTTTTCCTTCCACATTCAAGTCCTTTCTACAAATACACCACCAGGATTCAGCCTGCTATCCCCACCTTAACCACAAGCTGCTGGGCACTGAAACCTTCAACTTTGCAGCAGCCTCTGTAGTTATGCTATCTGTGGTTTTAGTGTGAGAGTTCTGGGGCTTGGAGCAATCTTGTACTTGTTACTTTTCAGTATCCTGTAATTCAGTCTGCTAGCATCATCCTTTTATGGTGTAACTTCCTAGACAACAAGGATAAGTCACTTGTCCAGAGTCACATTGAATGGCAAAGCCTGTATTGTGGCTGATTTTCCAAGATCTTCTTTTTGTCTAGTCCATTAAATAGCATCTCATACCCTGGCTATCTCAATTATCTTCAATTTTTAGAAAAAGTGCTTACTGGCTGAGTGTAGTGGTGCACACACATAATCCTACCAATGTGGTGGCTAAGGAGGATTGCAAGTTCAAAGTCAGTCTCAGCAACTTAGCAAGGCCCTAAACAACCTAATGAGACCCTGTCACAAAATAAAAATAAAGGGCTGGGGTTTTAACTCAATGGTAGAGTGCTTGCCTCACATGCATGAGGCCCTGGGTTTGATTCTCAGCCCTACATTAAAAAAGTAAATAAATAAAAATAAAGATGCTGTGTCCAACTACAATTTAAAAAATAAATAAGTAAATATAAATAAATATAAAAATAAAAGGGCTGGGAATGTAGTGCAGTGGTAAAGCACCCTTAAGTTCAATCCCTAGTACCACCCCCCCAAAAAAATGCTTACTAAAAAGACTTGAAAAAAAATTAAGTTCTTTAAAATCCAGATTCTATTATCATCTGTCACAGAGTGTGGCTCTAATGCACATATGTACTTTTACTTTGAATTTAATCAGTCTTCATATGTCAAACAATATAATCATCTTTTAGCCTCAAACATTTCTCAAGGCTCTAGGTTCACTACATTTTCACCAAGGTTGGACAGCTGTGATGGAAGAGTTAAAACACTGTTAAAATACTTGAGCTTCACAGTGTAAACGATCCCCTGAAATCAGTGTGCAAAATGTTGTAAACATGTACATTGTTCTGGGAACCTTGTCTAGGACTTGCATTAGACTCTCAGTGATATTCAAGACCCAATATAAAGAAAGACCAGCAGGCCAGAAAATTAAGAAGGTTATAACTCTTTCTTTAAGGAGCTACTTCATTCAATTTCCTTGGCAAAGCACTAATATTTCTAGTTATTTCTCCCAAGTCCATTCACTTCCTAATCCCACCCCTTTTCAATGGTTTCCTTTAATGAAAGGGCCTTTACCTTCATTTTCAACCCTTACCTCCCAGCCACCCCCCCACAAGGTTAGGCCCAAGATCCAAATCCTAGCCCCACCCACAGCAATTCTTTCTAGTCAGGGACCAACTGACAAGACACATTCCTGCAGCAACATTCCAACTGTCTTACTGAAGGGCTAGTCCACTGAGAGAGGCCTTTTTGGGTTTCCCTCCTTCCTGTTCTTTATTTGTGGGAGTGGGGGGTAGGGGGTAGTATATAGTTGTTTAAACTAATCTGTCTTCAAATCCTCAGGAGAAAATATGGGGTCAAGAATATATTGCTTCTTATGGCCATGTCTGAACTTTCTTCAAGTCATCCCACATATTTTAGTCTGAACAAGCTTTAATGACATGCTTCTGTTGCAGACTTACCAAAGTAGAAATTTTTTTAGTCACTCTGAGAAAATTAAAGACTGTAAGCCAGTGTTTCTTAACCATTTTTAATCCCCTTGTTTCATAATACATACTTTTATCTTCTGAGTCTTCCACCAACCCAGAATAGCATGTACAATCTACTTTCTTAAATGTTCCATGTGACTGTGGGGTGTAAGTATTCTTTTTTGAACTGTATAGTCTAGTCTCTCTTGTTTTAACTCTGAGATTCTGATTTATACTTCCCTCTCATTCCTGATTGAAACCATAGTTCTAAAGATACAAAATGTAAACATAGACTTTTGTGGTAAGGTACTTTCAAAAGGTTCAAAATAGCAGTCCATATGCAAGAGAATAAGGATAACAAAAAACAACCATTGCTGGTTATGAAGGAAACAATAAAATTGGAAGAAAAAAGAAACAAAGAGGAGTTTCTGGTAAACTGAGAACTGGCATATGTGAAGGATGACACACAACTGCACTATGAAAGCATGTGCAAGCATTGCAGACACCTGGCTGCATTCAGGCACAGCACATGCTTTTTTGGATAAATGACTGATAAAAGCCAGTCTCAATTTCCTCTCAAAACGATAAGATATATTTTTAGGTTTTGACATCAGTAATTTGCAATTTCAGAATTTGTTTACAGATAACAGGCAGAGTTTAGAATCTTTTTAAATATTTTTTTAGTTGTAGGTAGACACAATGCCTTTATTTTTATTCATTTATTATTATTATTTTAATGCGGTGCTAAGGATGGAACCCAGTGCCTCACCCACACTAGGGGAGTGCTCTACCACTAAGCCACAAGCCCCCAGGTAGAAGTTTAATGAACTTTGACTTTTAATTTCAATGATGAGATAGATAGATAGATAGATAGATAGATAGATAGATAGATAGATAGATAGATAAAGTTATTCAGTCCCTGTACCATTAAGTGAGAGACATGACTGCACAGAACATAAAATTTAAATAAAATGGCTCAATGGAGTTCTCGGTGTTTTCTGGATTGCTATTAGTATTCTTTTCCATGGCAGAGACAGCAGCATTTCCCTACTCCCCTTGCTTTTCTCTCTTCCATTTAGTTACATACTTTTGAAAATTGCTCATTTTCAAGGTTTACTCCTCTTGTTCTTGCTACTCCATGCCAACTGGCTTCCATTCAACAGTCTCCTGCGGGAGCTGGGATGCTGGATGCCTCCCTTGAAAGACATTCTAAAAGGTCACTATTTTCATTTGAGCTAATTTCCTGGGGAGAGAGAGATGAAGGGAAACTGAACTTTGGAAGTACATAAACATGTTTCCAAAACCCACACTCTGAAATATAAGTGAATTTCCCTGTGTAGCGTATACTACATGGTTGGAGGAGAGAAGAAGGAAAGAAATGTGAAGAACCGAGAAGGAAATGAAGGAAAGTAGGAAGCTGTGAAAGTTCAAAGCAGAAAGAAGGAAAGAGGTTTTGAATAACTGTTAAGAGGACCTTCAGACTGAATGTTGCTTAATATGCAATGATGGAAAATACTAGGAAATAATGAAATCTTGGGAGCAATGAAATAAAGGCTGGTCAGGATAGAAACTGGGAAAAGACTGATCTTTTACAACAAGAAGTCAAGATCCAAATGGTCGAGTCTTAAGAATATATCCAACTAGTCTACTCTGAACAGATCTTGTATTTAAGGAGCTCAGTATACAAGGTCTTGCATGGGAAGGAACACTATCAAACTCAAGGCAAGACAAAAGGAATCAGAATCCAATAAGTTGAGAAAGACACTAGCAAAAGTGTCTGAGGCCATCCCTTTGATAACTGTTGGGCTCAGATTCTAAGAGAAACTAGAGTGCTACCATGCACCAGGGCAAAATGCCTGGTGAGCAGAATAGCCAATCTAATGAGAGTAATATTTAACCCCTGACACATGGGTAATGAGGCATCAGACTGTTAAACAACAAAGCTAACTACTGAGTAGCTTCCTAAGAAGGCCAGGCTAAACTCTAATGCAGAGGAGAGGAAGTAGAATTTGCAAGCCATGTGTAGCCACAGTTGGGCAAGGAAGGGCAGGCAAAGACTGACAAGTCTGAGCAAGATGGTAAAATCAATTCCACATCTCTTGGGTACCTGATATGTATCCAGCACTGTACTAAGTACTGTAACAAGAGAAATCATCCCTGCCTTTGAAGAGTTTATAAGAGAAGCTAGAATGGTCTATTTATGACCACTTACCATGGGTTGCTCTTAGGATACAATGTGGTAATGACTATAAAATACTCTGTATTAAGCCTGACAAATAGTAAGCATTCAGAAACCAGTAGTTGTTAATCAGCATCTTTATAATTATCATCATCATCACCATCATACCTGTTATCATGTTGTAGGGATGTATGGTTTAGATGTAGTATACTCCAAAGCTCACATCTGAGACAATGCAAGAAGATTTGGAGGAGAAATGATTGGGTTATAGCCTCAACCTAATCAGTGAATTAATTCTCTGATAGTGGTAACTGAAGTGGTAGGGTATGGCTTGAGGAGGCGGGCATTGGGGATGTAACTTTGGGGTATATATTTGTATCTGGCAAGTGGAGATGTCACTCTGTTTTCTGATCATCATGTGAACTGCTTCCCTCTGCCACACTCTTCCTCCATGATGTCCTGCCTCACCTTGAGCCTTGAGGAATGGAGCCTGCTGTCTATGAATTGAGACCTCTGAAAATGTAAGCCCTCAAATAAAATTTTCCTCCCCTAAAATTGTTCTGGTCAGATCCTTTAGTTGCAGCAGCAAAAAAACTGATTAAAACAAGGGATTACAGATTCTTAATTATAAAATAAACAGCTTTAAACTGCAAAATATTGTCACTGAATAGTTTGTTTCTCAAGACTGTGCCCATCAAACTAAGAATTTACATTAAAACTAGGGCAAGACCTCTCCCCACTCATGATCCAGTTACTACAATAATCCTAGGGATACTGTTTCTGGCAAACATTCTCAATTAGTTAGGCAAAGGTTAGCACAACTGAGTCTCACACCTACATTACCCCAATTTTTTACTTCCTGTGAAGCTGACTTCATAGCTTCACGCTGATGATCACAAAAGGAGAAAAGCCACTGAGGCTACAGAACATTTACTTTCAAACGTCAGAGATCAAAAAGGATAGCACAAGGTCTTTTCTTTCCTCCAGAGTGGAGAATACGTGATGGTCATCTCATCAATTTACACTTACCCATCTCCTGCAAGGAACTAGATGCTTCACTGAAAGTGTATATGAAAAACAATGTCACTAGCCTCCTGTAGGTAAATTGTAAGAAATAATGTGTAAGGAAACTGGCATAGCAAAGGACAATTGGCTACAAGAAAATAAACCAACTATGTATTATAGTGATATCAACCAGTTCAACAGCTCTGCTTCATTGATCAGGGAACTGTGCCCTGGTGAGGCTGAATAATTCCTTGTGTTTACACAGCTAGATAGTTGCAGGTCTTACAGTAGATATTACTACACAGTAGATACTCAAATTTTTCTGTACTTACAAAATATATCCTTTACTCAGTTCCCAAACTATGCACCAACTATAAACAACAATGCTCTTGTGTGTGTTGCAGTCCTGCCATAAAGATATAGACTGCCACTGTAAGAATCTGGACAGGCTCCCAAACACCATTTTCAGACTGGCCTACTCCCTTCATCTCTCCTTATCCCCTCAGGTGGTTAGCCTTCATACTTTAAAATTTATATTTCATTGGCCAAAAAAAGATGAACTTCTCACTATCAAATTTTAAGAAACCTGTCAAATGTATTTTGTTTTGTAAAATAATGTAAAAGTAAAGAACTCTATTGCCCAATTTTAATGTAAATTTTAAAATTTAGACTGCTTCTAAAAAGACTTGTAAATCTTAAGGGTTCAAAAGAAATGAAGGTTACCAAAAATGCATATTACAAATAAAGAAAATTATGTGTGCCTGTGTGTGGTGGGAATTAATCAAGAAGAGAGAGCAAATGGAGTATTGTTCTCCTTGTGACCCTTATTAGGTAATATATACTAGGTAACAGCACAGCTCACCTTACAGACTCAAAGCCGCAAAATAAAACTCCTTTAAACGGATGCATAAAAGGGTTCCTTCCTTTGCCCTAAAAGAATGTCATATAGCCCTTATAGAATCTTACCTAAAGTTTGAAAAATGGATCATATTCAAAAATGCATTTTTATCTCAGGTGTTTAGAATTCTGATCACATTTCCTCATTAAAAGAAACACAACACACACATGAAAAGAGATTTGTAAGTGGCAGCTGAATGTGTAGAATGGATCACAAATCTAGTCATGTAATGAGGAAGGTGGGATGTCTGAGTTCACTGAACTGATAATGTACCTGAACTACTATATATAAACAGAAAACATTTTAGATGGTTAAAATTACAACAAATTACAAATAATGCCAATATAGTACACACAAAATTATTTTCCCCCAGTTCATATTATTATTCATTGATTAAAGACAAAATTCACCACTGGCTACGAAGGTAAAGATTTGTGGACATTTAGGAAGGAGTAAGAGGACTTTCAAGGGTTTCAGTGACTGGTATTATAGTTTTGTTTTGCTTTTTTGTGGGGTGGGGGTACCATTTTTTGAAAAATAAGTTCAATTTTATTTCAACATGTACAGCACTTCCATTTTCTCTGACACAAATGTTATTCTAGTCAATCAACCATAAGGAAGGCAATTTTTAATTTTATACATGAAACAAAGGTATAGAGGCAGGGAAAAGAAAACAGATTCATAATAACAGGGAAGGGAAAAGTGACGCTTAATAAATATTTGATGAAAGGAAAGGAGAAAAGAAGGGAAAATAATGTCAATATCTAATAGAATGCTGGAAGTGAGAAGTTTAAACAGTAAAAGCCAGAGACAGAGGCAAAGGGCAGAAAGGGGAACCCAATGTGGCCATGACATTTTTAAAGGGGCAAGAAAATAGGTGGAATGAATCAGAGAGTGCTCAGTACAGATATTCAAGAGTACAGCTGGTACACAGCAGCTGGGATGGGTCTAGAACAGTAACCATTATAATAACTAACATATTATTGGTCATTTGCCATGCACCAGAACTGTTCAGAGAGTTTATGTGGCTCAAAACAATCTCTATGGTAGATAGTATTTTAAAGTGATTTACCCAGTGCCACTGAGACAGAAGGCATCGGAATTTACTTTGGAACCCAATCAGTCTGGTTCCAATGCCTGTGCCATTAAAGCCCTGCAGGGACATACTATCACACACAGGCAGGGACCTGAGTTCCTGGTAAGTGAGAAAGACTGATGGCAGCTACAGAGAGTTCCTGCACTACAGATTCCTACAGCTACTAGGCATGCCCTCATTAAAGAAAAATTAACAAGTAGAAAATCTCTGGAATTTAGCACCCATTGACAAATATTTACTGAATACTATTCACAATTCTAGGCCCTGGGGATATAAGAGTGAAGAAACCAGACAAAAAATCGCAATAGGGATGAGACAGGTCATTAAAAAAAAAAAAAAAAGATGGTGAGTGCTATGGGGAATTTTAAATGGAATGGCTTTAAAAGGCTTTACTGAAAAGGTCACATTTAGGCAGAAATTTAAAGGCAATGAGGAAGATCTAAGGACCTGCAGAAGAGCACTACAGGCAGAAGAAATAAGCACAAAAGGACTGGCAGATGTGAGGAAGAGCAAGAAGGCCAATCCACTGGGCAAGAGTGAGGAATGGGAAGCAGAGGGGAAGAGGGGGGGTCAAAGAGGAACAAAGAACCAGCCTCACCAGACCTTGAAGAGACACTGGCTTTTCCTCTGAGTGAGAAACATCAGCAGATTTTGAGCACGAACAGATTTATATTTTAAAAGGATTAGGTCAGATGCTGTGATCAGAATAAATTATTCAATGGTGGAGGCAGGGAAACCAAGTAGGAGACTTAACAATAATCCAGGCAAGAGAAGACGGCACACTGAACCAGAATAGAAGCAGCAGAGCTAGTAAAAATGGCTCATATTTAGGTTATTTTTCAAAGTTGGAGCCCAAGGGAGTTGCTAATTAATGGGACTGGCATGGGGGAAAGAGAAGAGTCCAGAATGACTACATTTTTTTGTTGTTGTGTTTTGGCCCAAGCTACAGAAAGATGTCATTTCTGAGAAAAGGAAAGTAGTGGGTGGAGCATGTCCGAGGATGGGGCAGGGCAAGTGACAGCAGGAGTACATCTGTGGACCCCTTAAATTTGAGGTCACTATTATATACAGGAATGTCGAGTAGGCAGTTAGAAGCTTCCGTGGAGAAGGCTGAACTAGAACTATACATTTGAGAGTCATTAGCAGTATTTAACTCTCAGTAGGCCATCAGAGTGTGCAGGGCCTTGTTTATTTATTTGTTTATTTATTTATTTTTAAGCAGTTCAATCTGTGAGAATTTACATTTCATGACTTGTTCATTCTCTGAAACATTCCAAATAGCAGTTACTTTGGGGTGGGGGAAGCTCATTTTATCTTGCAATTAATATATGAGCTCCTTGGACCTTGTTATAAATCTAATATTATAAGATTTTAGGAATTTGATTTTTCCTGTATCTTAAAACATTCTGATTTTTCATCATCCGTTACTCATTAACTATTTGTAGCCATGTTTGAAAAAAAAAAAAAAAAGAAGAGAAAAGACTCAAATAATGTAACAGAAGACCAATGGCATATATTCATTTGGCCTAGTGATATAATAGTGAGATAAATCATCACTAAAACATAATCCTTCAGTTTTCTTATTGCATTGTACAAAAAATTGCATTGTCTTTCAAAAAGGGATTTTAAAAGACTGAAGACACTGTCATTACAGTTTGCTTAGTTTTCAGCAAACACAGTTATGATCAGGCTTTTTGATGGCAAAGAGAAGAAAATTAACTGAGGAAAACATTCATAATAATTATCAGATGAAGCAAAAGATGAATGCAAAGATAACAAGACTCTTAAGCTCTAGTGATGATGGCAGAATCTGATGAAAAAAGTTTCAAGACTATGACTGCTTAGATACCCTACCTTAGATGCATTTTCTCAAAGTTAAGAATCAGGTGGGGTTGTGGCTCAGTGGTGGAGCACTTGACTTGCACATGTGAGGCATGGGGTTCAAGCCTCAGCACCACATAAAAATAAATAAATAAAATAAAGGTATTGTGTCCATCTACAACTAAAAAATACATATATTAAAAAAAAGAATCAGTAAGTGAACAATGTATTTCTTTATTTTTTCCTTTTTTTTTTTTTAGTTTTAGATGAACACAATATCTTCATTTATTTATTTATTTTTATTTGTGCTGAGGATGGAAACTGATGCCTCACACCTGTGAGGCAGGCGCTCTACCACAGAGCCGTAGCCCCAGGCCCTGAACAATATATTTCTAAGAGCAAAAAGGAAATATGATATACTCGTTCAGTTCAACAGAAAGGATTTCTTCATCGTTATTTTGCAACAAAAACTTGATCCTATTTCACTAAAAAGATGTGACAATATTCCTTCATCTCACAATATTTATGACAAAACTTACACGGTTGGCAAGTGCACAATGTTGAAGGAAGGTATACATATAAAGGAAACTGATGATATAGAAATGGAAAAAAATTCTTTCGACTGATCATTCTGAATAGTGTTTTAAATCTAGACAGATACTTTTTGTAATTATCTAGATAGATACTTTTTGTAATTATGGAGCAAAAAAGACATTCATCCCCTCTCCAACAAAATTATGTGTCACCAAAGGTTTTTTTAAAACCTTCAAACATTGCATTTTAGACTATTTAACTGTAAGAACCAGGAGTAATTATAAGCTAGGCCACTGGAGATAAAATTTAAATCTGGAATCAAGATGTATAAGAAGGACACGTTCCAGATAGCCATGATGGTTTACAAGCAACCAACTGCATTTAAAAAGGAAGATGACTTTTCTGCTATACTCACTTTTAAAACCAGGAAAATAGAGAATAAAAAATTTGAGTAGTATGTCAGTGAAAATATCATACACTGGGCAGATTCAGATCTAGACAGGTAGAAAGCTACAAAAGAACAAGAACAAAGGGTCAAAGGTTGTACAAGTACTGACATAAGAAATAAAATCTTCTAGATTTTTCAAATAGAAAAGAAGAAATCAAAAACACATTACCATATTTCAAAATGACTTGATGATTCTAATTAGGAAAATCTACTAATAATCTTCTCAGCTCAATGTATTCTGAGATTAACAGATCCAAAATCTCCTGTTAAGAAAAAATACTGAGGGCTAGGTGGATATAGCTGAGTGGTAAACTTCTCAACCAATATGTGTGAGACCCTGGATTCAATTTCCACCACAGCAAAACAAAAACCAACCAATCAAACAAAAAACAATCTAAAGTGATCTTCTACTCATACAACACTAAAGGAGCTGGTAAACAAACTGATAAGATGGCCAGAATCTATATTTTTGAAAGAGTAACTGGAAGACAGCTGTAATGATGTGGATGGATATGAAGTGTTCCTCCAAAGACTTGTGTTTTGAAGGCTTGCTCCCCAAAGCAGCAATGGCAAAAAGAGGGGGTTTGGGGAAGTGATGGGATCATGAGAGCTCTGGTCTCATCAGTGAATTAATCCACTGATGGATTAATAATCTAATGGATTTATTGGAGGTAGTAAAAATTCTAGGAGATGGGGCCTAGTTAAAAGAAATAGGCCACTGGGAGTGTGCTCTAGAAGGGCCGTTTCTTGCCCCTCGCCCTGTTCTGAGGAGCACTCTCTTTGCTTCCCAGATGCCATGAGTTGAGCAGTTTTCCTCTGCCATACCCTTCCCCCATGATGTTCTGTCACATCTAAGGCTCAGAGTAATAGAGCTGGCTGGCCAGCCATCGTGTGAAACCTCTGAAACCATGAGCCAAAATAAACTTTCCTCCTCTAAGTTGTCCTTGTCAGGTATTTTGGTCACAGTGATGACAAGATGACTAGCGCAATAGCCCATGAGATATTCTACAACACGATTGATAAAAGTACAGCTAATGCTTCCATTTGGGGAAAAACATCAATAATAAGACAGTTCCCCACAAAGCTAGGAAATGAATTTTCAGGAATAAATACAGAACACTAGAAAGAGAATGTCTACCCTCTCAACGGTAAGCATAGATCTCAGGGAAAAGGAATAAGAAGACAGGATACTGATACAAAGAGAAAACATTCAGTGTTGCAAAAAAGATTAAAAAAAAAAAAAAGTGGGGGTATAGCTCACTGATAGCATGCTTGCCTAGCAGGTGCAAAGCCCTGGGTTCCATCCCTGGTTCTCTAACAAAACAAAACATGGGGCTGGGGATGTGGCTCAAGCGGTAGCGCGCTCGCCTGGCATGCGTGTGGCCCAGGTTCGATCCTCAGCACCACATACAAACAAAGACGTTATGTCTGTCGAAAACTAAAAAAATAAATATTAAAAATTCTCTCTCTCTCTCTAAAAAAAAAAAAACATGAGCAGCATTCACATGTGATTTTTCAGTCATGTAAGGGTGATATGAAAGTAGTTTTATAAAATGTCTTTCTCATTTCTAATAAAATTGTTTTTCACTATCCCTTTATTCTAATTTCTTAAATAAGTCATAAGAAGACTGAGTAATTTAAGAAATTCAAAAGGGTCCACTGGATTCTAATGATAAATATTTTTATCTGTTTTTCCTAGTTAAAGGTATGAAAATGGATAAAATCACTGAATGAAAGAGAATCAAGAAAAAAGGTCCAAGGACTTGGTCCAGAGTATTATAACTCTAAAACTGAGGAGGAAAAACTTCCAATGAGGTAGGAAGAACATCAACAAACTCAAGTATCTAACAGAACATCTGGGTGGGAGCGGAGGGTGGAACCTCTATAGATGGATCAGGTAAAAACAGGGCTGAGACCTGACTGCTACATTTAGCAGTGTGGATATTACTGGTAGCCATGATAAGAGCCATTTCAGTGAAATAGTGACAATAAAAACCTGACTGTATGGGTTTAAGAAGGAATGAGAAGAGAAGAGCTGGTGTAATCAAGTATAAACAACCCTACTGAATTTTGCTCTAAAGGAAGAAAAATTCAGAATAGCTGGAAGAAAAGTGATGAAAGAAGGGGCTGGGGATACAGCTCAGTTGGTAGAGTGCTTGCCTTGCAGTTCAGTCTCCAGCACGGCAAAGAAAAAAACATTAAAGAAGAATATAACCATATGATGATGGGACTAATCCAATAAAGAGAGGAAACTCAGTGACCCCAGAGAGAGGAGAGAGAACTCCTGGGTCCATGTCCTAAACAGACTGGCAGAGAGGGCCCAGTACGCGACTGGAGAGGCAATTTATACAGAAATGTGATTGCTTTCTAGGGGCAGGGAGTTGACACCGACGGCTGGAGGTAGGAGATCCTTCCTCGGTGCTTCAGATTCTCTGGAATCTATAAGAAACCAACGGCACAGAGGAGGATGACTGAAGAGCAGCTGTGGCATCCTGGGAGTCTGGCCTAGATGGCATCATGGTTTGAGGGCACCTTTCACACTTACCCTCATGGTTCTGTTCTCTGAAATCTCTTGTAATCGTCAAATGGTATCACTTTGGGGACAGGGAATGGAAGGCACAAAGGAGTCACTGGTCCCCAATGATTCTGAAAGTTAGAAGTTCCTCCACTAGGCCCCAAGGTTGGGAGAACAGCTCTCCATGACTCCCAGCTCCAGCATTCAACCTCAGAGTCACCATCCCTTTAAATGAAAGGCAGCATGTGTCAGCAGCTGAGGAGTTTTCTCAGCCTGTTTCCTGCTGCAGAATCTTATGGGTGTCCAACAGCCTCTTCTCATCTTGTTCAATCTTCTCTTCCTGTTCAATCCCAGCTACAAGGGGTATCCTTGAATCTCTCTGTATTAAACTAAAGGCTATCTCCACAAATACCTTCGAGATAAGCCCTTCCTTTCCTGAGGCAACTGTTAAAATAGTGAAAAGCCCTGTTTGACTGAGAGGCCTTTTTCTTTTTTGTGGTACTGGGAATGGAACTGAGGAGCACTCTTCCACTGAGATACACCCCCAGCCCTTTCATTTTTTATTTTGAGAAGTTGCAGAGGCTGGCCTTGAACTTGCAACCCTTTTGCCTCAGCCTTCTGCATAGCTGGGATTACAGGTATGCGCCACCAGGCCTAGCTCTCAGAGTCTTTTATAACTAGACGGTACCCTAAGACACCACCTTTGGTTTTCCTGAGATCTTGCCAAAAGGTTTTACAGTCATCCTCAGGGTTTGATCTTTGGACCACTGTTCTCTTGGCAGTGCCCTTGAACTGATCTTTGCTAGGAACCCATGTCTTAATTTTACCATCAATTCCCATCCAGAAAGGCTGAGAATTTTCAAAAACTTTCAATTCTGGCTCTTCTTGTGTTTGACAAGCAGCCTGGGGTGTTTGTGATGTTTTGCTGGGATTCTACTTAGCTAGTTCCCAATGCATTTTCTGCTTCCCACATAACTATGAATGAGTGTTGTTAAACTTTCTACCACTACATAACAAAGACCCCCTTTCTTCCATTTCTTTCCTTAAACTCCTTTGAGGCAACCCCCGCAAAGACCCAATATTAGCCAGGCGTGGTGGTGCACGCCTGTAATGCCAGCGGCTCAGGAGGCTGAGGCAGGAGGACTGCAAATTCAAAGCCAGTCTCAGCAATTTAGCAAGGCCCTAAGCAACATAGCAAAACCCTGTCTCAAAATATAAAAAGATCCAAATCTTTTTCTAAGACATTTTAAGGTATTCTGATCCTCAAGAATACTCTCCTCAAAGTCTACTGCCCCATTCCAAAGTTTAAATTTGTGGTATAAAGCACCCTACTCTTGGTATCAAAATTTGTAGTTTTTTATTTCTGTGTAACAAATATCTCCCAAATATAGCAGCGTAAAACAACCCTTATCTCACAGCTCATGTGGATGAGAAATCCACTGGGTTAGCTGGAGGCCTCTAGCTCAGGGTGCCTCACCAGGCTGCAGTCATCAAGGCTCAGCTGACAAGGACCCAATGCCAGGCTCACTCACTGGGCTGCTGGCAGGCCACAGGTCTTCACTGGCTGTTGGCCCTGCCCATCAGCTCCTTGCCATGTGGGTCTTTCCAAAGGGCTACTCATGGCATGGCAGTTTGCTCCTCCCAGTATAAAAGCTCTAAGAGAGAACAAGAAGGGTGAGTACTCAAGGTCAAAGCTACAGTCTCTTGGTAAACCAATCTTGGAAGTGACATCTCATCACTTCTACCATATTCTATTCATTCAAAGTGAACCACTAGGCCTAGTCTACACTCCAGGAAAAGGAATTAATTACATAAGGATCTGAGCAAGAAAAGGTTGGGGGTCACTGGAGAATATCTTAGATGTTGTCTATCACAGACCAGCTGGAAGCATCATAGTCTAGTGGTTTAGAGAACTGACTCTGGAACACAACTGCTGAGTTTGAACCTTGATTCCCCATTTGAACATGAAATAAGACAATTGCTGGGAAAGCACCTGACCCAGAGCCTCATGCAAAGGAGACATCTGATAATTTCTGTTCTCTTCTCCCTTCCAATCTTAACTGTCTTTAACTGTCTTGAAATTTTCTCTGATAGAAGATGCTAGCCACAAACAAAGAGCAACATGAAAAAAAATGCTTTTGATTTCAACAAATCCTGGAAACTTATTTTTAATGGAAGAAAATAAGATAAAAATAAACAACTACAAATAATGAAATAAAGCAGAGGCAACATGCTCCCCCAAACATGTACCTTCCCCCCACAATGTTTGCCACCTACTGTACTGTTTAGTGAGACTTTCAGTCTAATCTGAACTCAAAATCATCATGATGCTTTATTTTAAAAAAATATTTATTTTCTAGTTTTTCGGTGAACACAACATCTTTATTTTATTTTTATATGGTGCTGAGGATCGAACCCAGTGCCCTGCACATGCCAGGAGAGCACGTTACCACTTAAGCCACACTCCCAGCCCCCATCATGATGCTTTTTACAGAATAAATCATTTTAAACAGAATAAATCATTAACAATATTTTTACTTAGATGTCAGTTTTCCTGAGGAACAGCATTTAACAAAATGCTGCTAGGAAGTATCCATGCCTGTTTTACAGACGATACAAGGACACAAAGACCACGTGACCTATACATAATCACCCAACAGATGAAGGACTGAGCTGGGGACAGAGCTATAACCAGCATATGGTGTAGTAGACAATGAAGCCATAATTAGTTATTTCTGATTTTCAGGAATATAGGAATCTTGCTAAAACTTTTAGAGACTGAAGGGTCGATCTTATCCTTAGAGGAAATAATATGACAGTTATTTACTTTAAAGAACTAAGGCTAGGTCTAGATTTCATTAATCCTTAATTAATGGTTTAGACTCACAAAATCACATAAAACACTACAGAAGTTAATAAACAAGAAAGTATAAAACCTATAGGTTTCAGACCGTGGACTCACCCATTTCCAGGTGGAGCCTCTGCTACTCACAATGGTGCCACCCACAGTCTCAACCTTCAGCCAGGGCTTGTGGGCTGCTTCCTCCATGCTGGCCTTGTAAGACAGCTAATGTGTTTCCCCTCATTAACACAAGTGCAAGATGCTGAGAAAATATTCTTGAAGAGGAGCAGCATACTCACATTCAGAGAAGGCTGTCACTTCTAAAAGGGAATGCAATGCTTTTTAACTAGTCAAGTTTTAAAAGCAATCCATATTTCCAGAACCAAGAAGGAAAAAAAGAGAGTTAGTAAAAAGGAAGACTACAATTCTTAAAATGTGCTTTTTTTCTGTTGGAAAAAGGGCCTAAGGAAACGTATCCTGAGAGTGGTACAACCCCCACCTTCCCTCCTTGTCAATTAGTATGTCTACTTTGTTCCAAATTTATCCTTTATAAGTTTTACAACAAAATTCCATATTCTGATTTGAAACATGACAAAATGTTCAAGGTTAAACGCCATATTAAAATAAATCATAAAGGCAGCTTTCTTATTGAACTGGAAGTCTACCACCTTTTAGCATTAATATGTAAGACATTCATCTTCTAACTAAAAACTTTATCCTCACTGCCAAACTTTGACCCAAAGTCTTTTTACCTTATACTTGAACAACTACAATAGTAACTGATCTCTGTATTCGAGTCTCTCTCCCAACTATCCTTTCCACAGAACCAAATTACAAAGCAGTGTTTAAAGAAGGTTGACAAACTTTCACGAACCCTTATCCTCTATGGAACAGTGACCGACTGAGTAGGATTCAAGATCCTCCAAGTTATCCAACAAGCCGTCTTTTTCATTCCTCTCTCTTCACATGACAAGGGTCTCTTCATTATTCTGTCTTCCCTTCTTTTCACTCGACAGGTGTCCAGTCAGTGCCATTATGTTTCAGGCACCTTTTTAGGCACAGAACATCTACCAGTGCTTTCATGAAGGAAGAAAAGCCATAACAAATATATAGCATTGTAAGATGGTGGTGGTTGCTATGGAGAAAAGTAAAAATGGGTGAAAGGAGATGAACCAAGAGGTGTGAATTATCTTTATATAGATAATTCCTTTAAGCATAACATCTGAGTACAGATCTCATGTAAACAAAACAGAAGTCATGCAGCGCTCTGGGGGAAGAGCAGTGGAACGGGTAAGAAAGAGCTACAGCCCTGAGAAAAGGGTTCAAATAATGACCAGAAGGTTGGTATGGTACCAGTGGAGTGGACAGAGAAGGAGCAGGGAAGGAAATGAGGTGGAAGACTCAGTGGGGCAACAGTGGGAGAGCAAACCGGGTAGGGCCACAGGGGCCAATGCAGCATCAGGCTGGGTGTGCTGCGTGAGAACTGAAGCCACTGGGGTGTTTCGGGCAGAGGAGCAGTGTAAGGTGATTTTAAAGGATCACTTTGGCTGCTGTGTTGAAAAGAAACTTTAGGAAGAGGAATGGGGAAAAAAGAACAGAAGCAGTGAGGCTAGTATTAAAATTAATAACACAGACAAGAGACAGCAGTGACTTGGGACAGGATGACTGCCGTGGGACTTTCGAGAAGTGGCCAGTTTCACGCTACTCTCCACACCTGCATCTGCTCTGCTGTGCCAGCTGGCCTCCACTTAGTCCTGCCAGACCTGTGCTCCAGCCTCTCTGCCTCAGACACCTTCCCCAGACGACCCTGTCTTCTGCACACGCCTGTTTTTCTGAACTTCTGTGGACAGCTGCCCACACCACTTACTGATTGGCAATGAGTCTTTGCTACAATGTATAGTTATTGATCTATTGACCCTCTGTCCTTTTACTCCACTGTCCTTGAGAAAGAATAATTTATAGCTGTTGGCAGTCTCATGTTGATGTATAAAGAAATATTCAATAAATGTTTGCTGATAAACAACATAAATCACTTAGAAATCACTATCCCTCAAAAAAAAATCATCATTACTCATTTCCTCCTTAAACTGCTGAAGTCAGAGAGATGCCAGACAAGGCTGTCCCAAGAGAATCGTTGCCCATCACCCAGGCATGCATCATCTGGACCTACAATTCTCAGCTGTTGTTAGTTGCCACCTACAAGCCACCGCTATTTCTCTAGATCGATGGTTTTCAAAGTGTGCTATCTGGACCAGCAGCAGCAACTGGGAACTTAACAGAACTGTCAACTCCTGGGCCTGCCCAGACCTAACGAATCCAGCATTTCACACAGTGCTTTGTGTGAAATCTGCATTCTAATGCACTACTAAGTCTGAAACTACTGCACTATCTTTAAGATAGCTTAAGATAGTTCCCAGTTTTTCCAAGAGAATTCCAGAACAACTCCATCCTGGTTCCCATCTTCATTCACCTCAAGCATCATCAGAAGTCAAGCTTTTGAGATGGCTCACCCATGCGGGTCAGCATGTCTGTTCTGATGCCATCGCCTGCCCTTCCCTGTCCTCCCAAACCCTGGAAGTCACAGGCTCACCTCAGCAAACTCCCTCTGTAGACTTGCCCTCTCGATGATGCTTCCTGCCTTTTTCCCTCTAAAGGAAACTTGACAATTCGGTTGCTTCTGCAGTAAAAGCAGAAGCCAGCATCACCTTAACCAAAACTTTGGCCTCCAAGGTCTTCTTTTTAATGTCTTCAGCACCGAGTGTATTTCCTCACCACTTCACCTCAGCCACCCACCTAGCATCACAACCTAACACTGTCACACCTCCAAAACTTTCAAGAATTTCAAGCATTCTATTACCACATCAAGAGTTTGCCTGCGCTAATAGTTTTCCTACTAGCAATTCTCCAACCTCCTTCCTGAAGCTCCCAGTCACCAAACTGATTTCAGCATTGTTTTATCTCCCCGGCCCCTGGAGCTCCTTCTTAATTCCAAGCCAGGTTAGATTTGATGACTCAGAACCACAGCTGGTCCTGTCCAAAAGTCTTAATCCCCTAGTCCCCTTTTGCCTTAGTCTAACTTATCTGGAAAAACCTCTGGTTATCTCTCTTGCATCTAAACAACACAAGATTGTGGGATTAAAAACACACAACTGACCTGCTACCATTCACAAGAATATGAGTGTGGTTTTTCTAACCACAAAGCTCAAGCCTACTCTACCACTAGTAAATTCACTCCTCACTGTTCGCACCCTTCCTCTTTCCTCAAATCTGCAATGCTTCTCCACTCCCTACACTTCTGCTTTCAACTATATACCCCTTACATGTCACAGCGAAAGCAGATATGATCAAAGGACACCCTCATCTACCCGAAGCCAATGTCACCATGCTACCTGACTCTAAACCCATACACTCTCTCCCTTTCTTCTTAAAAAGAAAAAGTGCATCTCATCTTAAGGCCAATCCCTCTTCTCTAAGTTGGATATAACAAATTGGCACCCATAATTAGCCTCTTTCTTCCCAGCACTCTTTATTTCTTCCTCTCTACTTGGATCTTGCCTTACACCTATCTTTTAAAAGTCCATCCTTGAGCCTACAATTCCCCTCTAGTTACTGCCCCAGTTCAGGTCTCTGCTCCACAATATTCACTGTCTCAACGTCCTCACCTACCAAATAACAGCTCAATCCATTCCGAGGCTAATTTCCATCACCCCAAATGAAATGGCTCTTACCAAGTTTACCAATGACTAACATAAAACCAAGGCCAATGGCCTATTACTTGTTTTAAATTATCCAAACCCAGCAGCACTTTCTTCTCCAGAGCAAAACTGCCTAGTTTTCTTCCTACCCCACCCAATTCTTCTCAGTAACCTTCGGACCTCTACTGAAATGACTCAGGGCTTTGATCTCAGCATATTCTCTAGTTACATTTAATTCTCAAGCTTTAAATATCACTAATGAACCTCAACCCACAACTCATATCTCTCTTCTGAGTACCAGATTCATATCAAATGGCCACTCCATTTAGACAGAAGTCAAACTTATCAAATCCAAGCCACACAAATTGCTTTTTGTGTCTGTTATCTCTTCTGTTGTAATGAAATGGCCCCTCCATCCATATTTCTCAAATCAAAAGCTGAATAACTCAGATTCCTCTTTAATTTTAACTCTCACCCAAGCCATCTTATTTTGTCCTAGCAAAAGCTGCCCTCCAGACTCTTTAGATGACAGCAATAGCCTCCTGACCTCACTTATTGCTCTGCCTACATAAGTCACCTCCCCCTTGTAAGCTCCCAATACCTTCCTGGTTTAACCAGAACAAAATTCAGATCTCCACCATGGGGAATGACCTGGCTTTGCCCACCTCTCCATCCTTATCATCCTACCATTCTTTTGTTCTCCACACTTGAACCACAACATCCTTCTTTCTGTCCAGACTCATTCCTACCCATGGACACTGCGTTTGCTACTACTTCTGCCTGTACTGCATTCCACATTGTGACAAGATGTGTCTCTTACCATTTAGTCTTCTTTTCTAAACCACTCAGAGGCATATTACCTTGTCTTCTCTACAGCCTTTACCAGTTCTTGGAGCTATTTTGTTCACGTTTACCATTCGTATAAAACAAACAAACTCACTCTATGGGAAAGGACTCTGTCTTGTTCACTACTCTTTCACCACTCCTCAGGAGACGATCAGTACATAGGAGTCTCAATAAATATGCACTAACTGCATCAGTCTCATATTATTAATAACTTGTTTAGACCCATACAGTTTTCTGAGCTTTTAAATTATTTATTAAACCAATTTGATTCAAAGTATAAATATAAATTCTGCAACAATAAAGGAAGCCTCTTGCTATCTCTCTAATATTCAAATCTGATCATACTTGACCTTGTTTAAAATCTATCAATGGTCCCTAAGTGGAATAAAAAAAAATTTTACATCTTTTAGACAATCTAAAATAATCTAACCTATGCCTCTGTCTCTGTATGTCTGTCTGTCTCTGTCTCTCTCTCTCTCACTCTCTCTCTCTGGTCATGCAGGGACAGAACCCAGGGCTTCGCACATGCTAGGCAAATGCTCTACCACTGAACTACATCTTCAGCCCTTTCTAATTTTACTTTCTTTTGAGCCAGGATCTTACTGAATTGCCCAGGCTGGACTCATACTTGGGATCCTCCTGTCTCGTCCTCCTGAGTAGCGAGGATTATAGACATGCTTGGCACTTCTATAATTTTTTTTACCACCCCTATTCCACTCATCCCATGCATATAAGCCACATGGAGTTACATTATATATGGCTCTATATGTATATGTGTATATACTGTTTCACCAATCTATTCCTTTTTAGAAAAATCAGTGCCCCTCCCTTTCTACCCCTCAATCCATCTTGCCTGTCTACCTCTACTGTACAGACCTCTTAGAACTTTTAGATGCTGCTAGCTTTTCTGACCTGCATCTGCTTTGCCTCCTGTTAAAATGGGAGCTCTCACCCTACTCCTAAAGCCCAGCCCATTTTCTCAAAGCAGAAGCAATTAGCCCTTCTTTCATATATACTGTTTACTAAAAATGATTTATTCAATTAACTTTCAAATATGATCAAGTCTCATTCATTCATTCTGCAGTGCTGGGGAGTGAACCCAGGGCCTTACATATGCTAAGCACACTTCCTATCACTGACCTACACCCCCATCCCATCTCTTTTATTCAAAATAAAACAAAGCTTCTTCATGCCACATCTAGGTATCCTCTATATTCACCAGAGTCAAAATTTTCCAACAATTATCTATACTAACTATTTTTATCTCCATTTCCTTGCCTCTCCCATGAACTACTCAACTGACTCCATGCAGGCTTCTGTCCTCATTATTCCACCAAAATAACCCTTGCTAACATCACAGTGACTGCCACATTACTAAACCCATGGACACTTTCAGTTCTCTTTTTGCCACATTCTCTTACCTTGACTTCCTAGTGACCTGGTTTTTCTCCTAAAGAACAAGTTTTCTAGAATCTTATTCCCTGCTTCCTTTGTGGGTTCATACTTCTCTCACAGGCATTAACTTCTCTTCTTGCTCCATATTGCCTCCCTAGGCCATTCTCATTCTCCATGGCTTCAATATCCACTGCATGCAAGTTTTCTCAAATTTCCATAGTTTAAGTCTTTACCTTTACTTGTTATTTCCAGAACCAGGTAGGCAGCTATCTAAAGAATATCTCCTCTTTAACATCTCACAGTTACCCCAAAAATGCCAAATCCAAAATCAAATCCATGATTCTCTTCATTTTCCCTCCTCTTCCAAATCAAGACAACCGCCTCTCACTTCACCTCATGAAGACGTCTCATTCAGTTCTGCTTTGCGGCTACCTTATCACCACCATTCCCTGTCACTGAGATGTTACACAGCAATCACCTAATTTCTCTCTGTATTTTTATTCTCCCCTAATCTGTGTAGACAGCTTTAAAAAACAAAAAACAAAAATAAAAACAAAACCCTCAATCTAATTATAACCTCTAACTCACCCTACTCCTAATCCTACTTAAAATCCTTTAATGGCTTTTCACTGCCAAGTTCCCACTTATAGTTTCTGGCCTTAAGTGTTATCTGAACCGAAGGATTTCTACGATTTGTGATAACCTGATTTACTACTGTTTAGTTCTCTGATCATGGAAAACAATTAGAATAGCAAAATAGTAACAAAAAGTGAGCACTAAAAGAGTAACCTGACTGGAATCTGAATTAAAAGGTGCTATTGTTGTTATTACCTTATATTTGCTTAGCACAAAATGGCTTCAAAAGATCTTTCATACTCATCTAAATCACCAGTTAATCTCATTTTAAAGATTAGAAAGTGAAGATAATAGCTAACAAATGTTCAAAAAGGTTATACACTGATAAGTGGCACAAGTGAGAACAAAAACTGCCTCTGGCTCATAGTCCACGATTTCCAAGTTTTACGATAAAGCCATTGGTTGTTACTTTACTCTAAAATGGCTGATACCATATTCTAAGGATTATTCCACAAATGTTCTCAAGAACTACTGCATCCTTTTCACCACCTGAAAAATAAAAGTATATACAATCTAGTAACATGTGTCAGGTAACTAGTGGTGATTCAAACAGAATTCCGGTTTCCTTCTTTTCATTTCCCCACTCTATCCCTGTATCGTATCATGCTCTATGGCAGCAGTGAAAGACTGGAAACTCCCGAACAAGTAAGAGAAAAGGTTATGTATGGTGTAATAAGCTTCAGAGCCAGACGAACCAGAGTTCAAATACTAACGCTGCCAGTGCTAAATTACATGACTTTAGCAAGTTACTCAAGTTTCTGCTTTCTCATCTATAAAATGAAGATAACAGCTAACTCCAGAGAGGGGAGGTGAAGACTATGTGGGTATATGTCTAACTTATTCAGACAGTTTAAAATAAAAATGAATAAATAAAATAAATTTTTGTAATATATCAATGACATCAGCTTCTCCCAAAAGAAGAGAGTGTGAAAGAAGTAAAAGCCATAATTTTTAGAAAGATGGGACTGGGTTTCCAGGGCTGCCATTTATTAATTGTCACATGCTCGTCCCATCTCCTTCCTCACTTGCCCAACACAATAATGACACAACTTGGCGATGGTGTGAGGATAAAATAAGATAACATATAAAAACACTTTCTTAATAGAATAGCTTCATACAAAAATCATTATTATCTGCATACACACATTACCACCATGTCACAAATTCTTTAAGGACATCAGATGTCATTAATCATCTTTGTATTTGCAACAGCTGGTTCTACTCATTATAGGCATTCATTAAATACTAGCTGAACTGATTTATTTAGAAAATGGAATTGATCTATGACAAAACAATAGTTTGTAATGTGATCCTGAAGTTCATCCATATAGGATATGAGTAAGAGAAAGCCTGGTGCCAGCCTAGCTAAGATCAGTTCACATCCTGCCTCCTGAGAACTTAAGTGGAATGAGATTTTGTTTACTGGATATAAATTATATAATCATCAAACAAGTAAGCTCCCTCACTACAGGAATCATGTCTATGTGTCTGTCTGTCTCTTTCTCTCCCTGTTTTGGATGATGAAGAGACAAGGAAAATAGATGACATAATGAATGCTCAATAACAATGCAACCCCTCCAAAAAATTATGAAGTTTAGAACAAGCCATGAGTTATTCTCCATCAAAAGGCGACCTTAATGAGGAATACTTAAAACATAAGGGGGGGAAACACTTCACATAAAACTAGTTAGTGTTTATCAAAGTTATCCCTATGAGAATGCAAAGATATCCTCAATGAGATAGATCCATCATTTGCAAACCGTCTGTAAATGTCAAAAGCAAAAGATTGACTTGCACTAGGTAAGTGAAAAGCATCCACTGTGTGCCACACACTATGTTAAACATATTTTGTAGGTTATCTCAAATCTTCAAAATGATCTCATAACGTAGGTTATTAATTTCCCTATATAACAAATGAAGAAAGTGAGGTTCAGAGAGGTCAAGAAACTTGTTGCAGCTACACAACTGGAAACAGCAAGATTTAGTGAAGTTTAAATGCCCATACTCTTCACAATGCACTATGCTGCCCACTGATACTACCAAATTCACCAAAAAGGAGGACCAACTCAACAGGAAAGATCTGGCAGAGAGAGGCATAGACAAAGTCAGAGACAGCATAAGTCAAAGACAGCATCCTATCTCAGTCTTCCAGACACAAAGGAGGAGGCTAATGTGTCACATCTAACTACACAACGACTCTCCCTGGGGTAAGCTGTAACTTTTACTCTTCAGAGCCACAGGTTCCACAAAAGCTCACACACTAAGAATATGGACAACTGAACAGTTGAGTGACTTTCCTAGAATGCTCAGAAACAGTACCTTTGACTCACTGCTAGTATCAAACCAAGCAGACAATGGTGGTGGTGCTGCTTCATGGCTTATATTCACCAGAACCTACGCATCCTCACACACTGGGCATGGTATACATACTTATAGCTATATAAAACTCACTTCTCAAGATTTCAGGAATAGAAGGGGTTCAGTTTAATCCTGTTACCATGTGAATGTGGAAAACAAAGCCCAGAATAGTTAAATGACTGCCCAAAGTTACATGGCTTGGTCCCAGCTCAACCTAGATTGGTCCTGGCTAGATCTGGACCAGAGAGAGATCTTCTATTTCTAATCCTGTAAGTTGTCTCTGAACTGCTCCTCAGAGACTCTGACCAAATGCTTGACCACCTACATTTCCTCTCTGAATCTCAGAGTTAAGCAGCTATTGCTCTTCTGGACATCTTTGTGGGATTCAACAAATGTTTGGGGCGCTGGGCTAGAGGATGCAGATAATAAGGAGACAGAGCTTCTTCTCTCCTGTACACGATGCTACCCAAATTTTCAGGTGTAGCACACATAGAAAAATGGTAATATTTTTATGGTATACAGTGGCAAATGAGGATGTGCACAGTCAATGTAACAGGGAGAATCCCAAGCCCCACCTGATTGGCTGCTCTGAGGTTGTGGGGAATAGTTGTCTTGGCATATATGCATCTTAATCCTATATGCAGCAAACTGGTTGGGAAGCTCTGTTCTGGGGCTAATAAGAGGATTGAGACAAATATATAAATAAGAGGCACACAAAGGAAATAACTAAGGAGACTGCCACTGTCTGCTTTCATCAAACATAAGTGAGTGGAAATGAGATTAATTCAAATTACTTCCTTTTATAACTCCTCTTCCAAACAATCAAAAGACAGAATAACCTATCCTTATGGATTGAACAGTGCTGTTCAATCCCAACCACCAGGCAGGTGAAAACTACTCAACACACACTGGTGTGTCAGAACAGTTCTTTGAGTTCTCATAAATAGAGCACTACAAAAATAAATCAATAGAGGGGAGGAATTTACATTCCAAGGTCATGTGAAGGAAGAAGCAGGAAAAGAAGCACCTCCTGACGCACGCATACAGATACACAGACACACAAATACACGCTGCACCCCTCCCCGCCCCGTGGTCATGCTCTGTCCCCACAAACCTGGTTAAAAGTTTGCTTTCTGATATTTATAAATTTAGCCTGTCTGAGCCAAGTAGGTTCCTGCAATTCCAGACATCTGGGCTGAAGGGCAAAGGGCAAAATGAAACTTTCAAAAGTTGGCTAGTAGCCAAGGGCATCCCATCTCGCAGGCTCCCTTAGCAACGCACAACAGCTGTCTACTCAAGAGAGTAGCACAGCCATCTTTGCAAGGGACTATAGATGTTCTTGTTTTTGCAACTAAAAATGAGGAGGGGTCAGGGTAGTTCTGTTTTCATTTCCCTGACATTCTCCTAAAAGCTACCACCGTTCATAATTTACAAATCTCTCCAATCCCGGTATTTTTCCTCTATCCCAAATCACAATGACACAGTTAACAGTAAATCAAAATAATGCAAGGTACATATTAAATTCCTGGCAAATATAAAATGCTTTGTAATGTTTGCTTATTAATTAATATTCTAGATCCTTTAGACTTGATTTCTAACCATGGGCAAGTGACTCTGTGACTTAATTACTTTCCTCGAACAATTTTATTAATAACAGTGACCCATTTCATAAGACTATTGTGAAGGACATTAAAATTATTACATAAAAACTTAACAAAAACTTATTCCTAATTAAGGATCATGCCACCTATTGGTTCTCAATATCTGAAGACATGGCTTGATTATCAAGGTCAGTGCCCCCCAAACATAATCCAAGTCAATCCTGATCCACCAGGAAGACTGCCGTTGCTGAAGCCATCGCTCCTTTCACCTGCCCACCTGCCTTCTCCAAACCTACACCAAGCCCAGGGGATGGCACTGCTCTGGGAGCTCAGCCCTCTCACCTAAGTCTAACGAGATAAACAACATTTAAAAGCAAAACAAAACACCAATGTCACAAGCACTGCTAGGTTTTAAAAACCTGACACCTGTGTGAAGAAGGGGATATGGCAGTCTGTGCCCTGTGGGGAAGGCCATCTGTGCAGGAGCAAAACCTCAAGCTTTCCACTCCTTATATGTGCAAGTGCAAGCCCTCGCCCACAGCACTGTACTCACCCAGAGGTACATCATGTCAGACCAGGCTGCTCAAACTCAGCGGTCCGTTGATCCTGGACTGCAAAAAGGCACTTCAGTGAACGGTGGGAAAGGAGGTGCCAGAATGGGGGGCAAGGAATTGGGGTGGGGAGAACCCCCCCAAAATTACTTGAGTTAAAAAATCTAAAAATCGACCGTCTCCTCCCCCCTCCTCCCTCCTCTCCAGCTGACTGTTCTGTTGTTCTCTCTCCTCCCTCTCGCCCTCCCTTTCCTCCCTCCCTGTCTCTCTCCCTCTTCTCTCTCTCTCTCTCTCTCTCTCTCTCTCTCTCTCTCTCAGCTCCCAGCCCCTAGCGTCTGAACTTGAGTGTACACCACACTCTGTGTTTGCCTTTGGGAATCTCTCTGTCATTCTACTTCTAGAAATACAATCACCACTCACAAAGACTATTGCAAAAGACAGAAATGGGTGGGGTTGGTAATAAACCACCAGCACCAGTTTCTAGTGGTAGACATAAAATTAGTCTAACATGAGTTCTTTAAACGTGAATGAAGCAATCAAAAAACTCGGTCTTCCAAGATCTAGGCATCTTCCCCTCTGACCAGATTCTTCCTGATCCCCCAAAAGAAGCCAGGCATGCACCACAGAACATGCTCAGAGCCACATTCCCTTCCTGCAATGTCGCCCTACCACTATTATTCTTTATATCACTTCACCTGTAAAAATTCTTTATTTTTTATTATTTTTTAAATTGTTTTGTAGTTGTAGATAGACAGAATGCCTTTATTTTATCTACCTTTACATGGTACTAAGGGTCGAAACCAGTGCCTCACACACACTAGGCAAGCAAGCACTCTGCCACTCAGCCCCAACCCCAGCCCCATTGCCTGTAAAAATTCTTAATCTTATAGGATTTTACAGCACAACCTTCCTTCTGAAGGGACAAATGACAAGTGTTTTAGCATCAAGTGAATCTCAAGCCCCTAGTATGTTACAGATATTTTACTAGGCATGCAGAAGGGGAAGGGTATAGGCCCAGGTTTGAACTCTGGATCTATAGTTATTATCATTGTGGCCTGGGGAAAGTTTTTAATCTTTTCAGGCTTTTGTTTCCTCCCCTCAAAAAAAAAAAAAAGAATTTAAAAAACTATGTTTGGAGTTGTAATTAAATTAAATGAAATGATATAACTATGTAAGCTCTCTGCCATGATCTTGGTGACCATGTTGCCCAATTTTAGTTCCAACATTTCTTAAGTACTTCCTATATGCCAGGCAAAGCTTCTGTCCATTACATACAATGATGAACAAGTATTATCCAATCAGTGGGTTTTATTCAGAAAATAACTAAATTCTCCTCCATATGCCAATGCTCATGCTCTTTTCTTACCTCTCTGACCCATTTCCCCACATTCCAACTCAAAAGCCCACCCTAGCTGTAAGTGGCTCTCCTTCCTCTGTGGGCCTGGGGTTTGTAATGTAACATTCACTTCTGCCATTTGCTACTAAATGTACTCCTGTGCCAATCTTATCTCCTTTTCACCCTTCAGGGTGGAAACTTACAAAGGAGATTTCCTTCATCTATTTTTGGCCAGGGAGTCTTTTATGTAATACCCAGCATATGTTAGATACACAAAACATTCTCAAATGTTATTGTTTAGAGGTATATTCTACTCCTTTAACTCATTAAAGGAAAAACAAAACAAAATCAAAACCAAACCAAAGTAAGAGGCCTACTGCCTTTCAGTTGCCCTAGCGCTGTAGTTCCCCCTGAGACGTGTTGAGATAGCTCCCTCCAGCTTAGGAAATCTCCAAGTAAGGTCTGCAGCACGCCAGGCAGGCCCCATGCATAGGTTCATACTCATATTTATTCATTCTCTCCCCGCCACACACACACACACCCGGCCTAGTTACCTGCTGACCTGAAGTCTCCTGTACTTTTAAGGTAGAAGTCAGGTCACTTTTTCTTTTCTTTCATATTAAATATGTGTCTCCTCAGGAGGTTCACAATGCCTTCCTCTTCTCCCACCTTCAACTCTCAGCTCATTTAAACTTGGAGGGGTGGGGCAGGGATTCTCAGCCTCACCCAACCTTTTATTTTTCTTTATACAGAACCTCCCCCACCCCACTTCTTCTAAGGCAGCATCACCTCATTTCTAGTACAAAAGAGGAGTAGGAACTTCCAAGCTTTAAAACAGATGTCCTTGTTTGTTTTCCCCTTTTTCTTGCAGCACTGGGGACTGAGCCTAGACAGGACCTTGCACATGCTAGGCAAACGCCTCTAAGATATGTCCCCAATAGCCTTTTCTAAAAAACTGAATGTGAAGAAAACTAATCTTGACTTTGTATGAACTGTTACTTAAGACTCTTTTTATATGTCCATAATCAATTTGCATATGCAATTTTCCTGTCTCACAGCAACCCCCAAATCTGAAGCCATAACTATAGTAACATCACACCAAGAAGCTTCAGTCTTTTCAACTTTTTTTTTTTTTTGAGACAGACAGAGAGAGAGAGAGAGAGAGATTTTTTTAATATTTATTTTTTAGTTTTTGGTGGACACAATATCTTTATTTTATTTTTATGTGGTGCCGAGGATCGAACCCAGCGCCCCGCACGTGCCAGGCGAGCGCGCTACTGCTTGAGCCACATCCCCAGCCCAGTCTTTTCAACTTTTCTTTGAAGAGTTTTTATTTTAATACTTGTTCATCCTTAACTACCACAATAAAACAAACACCATCAAATCACAAATATTCATGCTGTCATTTTATGGTGTTATCTTTTAATCGATTTGGGATAGGATAAAGATAAAAACATCTGCAGCAAAGAAAAAGAAAAATACAGAAATCCTCAAAATAAAGTCATAAAAGTTTAAATATGTCACAAAAACTCTGAAAACTACCTCAAAAATTCCCATGGGTAGAACCATTTATAAACTCCTTTGAAGCCCAAAGAAGAGTTTACAAATTTCTAATGCTATTTTCCTGATTATAGATTTTTAAATTAGGTAGATAGTCTTGGTCAGAAATGAAACTCTTTTGTGTGTTTCCTTCACAAACTTGTACTCAAAACACAACCACACAGACGAGCTACTGGTCTTGTTCTTGCATGCTCCTGCATGCCCACATTTTCCTATCTTAAAAAAAAAAAAAAAGAAGAAGAAGAAACACAGAAAGACACCAAAAAAAGGGAGGAAAAAATTCTCTTTGATCATCAAAATAAGGAAGCTTGTGCTTTATAACTATGTAGGACTCACTTTAACAGGGGAAAATAAGGGTCTAAGGATCGTACACGATGAAGCCACTCTGGGAAAGATCTCAAGCCTTCAGAGATTGAGATGCACACACACTGCATTCCACCAGGAGGACATTTTATCAGACTGCACTCTGAAGCTATCAGCCTCCAGATTAGCTCAGAGGTGAAGACGTGTCAATTTGAGCACTGGAGAAGGAATTCTTCTAGGCAGAGCCCACAGAGGAAGTCTCTGGCATGCTGGACTCATGCTGGAGAAAGAAAAATCAGATAATCTGGTATAGCAAAACAGGGGCTGCCAATAATTCTAGTCTTATAATGCATTCGAATCCCTGCTCCTGAAAGTCCTGTGTTTTACAACTTGACAAGTCTGGTGGGCAGAGAGGGTTTGGAGCCACGTTTCAGATTCTGTCTCAAAATCTAATAATTCAAGAGACCACTTGTTTTTAAAAGTTTCTCTGGCTGTGTGCATGTGGGGAGCCAGCATGATTCTTGAAAAATATACCTGAGAAATCAGGCACTGAAATTTTTCAAACAAAATCTGATAGGACTCTCTATATAATTTATAGTCCTTTCACTTTGAGGATAGGGAGAGATAACAGAGCCTCACCAAGCTGTGGACTAGAGAAGTGGGACATGTGAAGTCCACTGAATTTGACTTTAAAAAAAAAAAAAAAAAACAGTTGAAAGAATAAGTTTCTTATACCTCATTTCCTCTCTGTTTTAAATAGCAGGGATTCCCACAGGGCAGTTCTCTAATAGAACTCTGCTACTCAAAGTATGCCTCATGGGCCAGCATCAACTAGAAGCTTCTCAGACATGAAGAATCTTGGGTCCCACTCTAGACTTACAGAATCAAAATCAATATTATACCTGAAGCCCGAGGAGCATCTGCGCATACCCCAAAGCCTGAGAAGCTCATCTAGGTAGGCATAGGGAGGGTAGGGATAGTTATGGCTTTGCCATTTTCCAGTTAGACCCAAGGCACTCTGGAAGATGAGCCGGGGAGTCTTCCATGCCTGCTTGCTGATTTTAGTGCCAACACAGTCATCCCCATCCAGCGTCTATCGACTGGGAGCATGCTATGTGCCACAGCTGTGCAGGCATAGTCTCACTGCGCCTTCACAATAACTCAAATAATAGGTATCATGGCTTCACAGTTGGGAAATAAAGGTGCCAAAACCTAAATACAAGTTTTCAAGATTCCAAGATCATGTCTACAATATACCATACTTATTCACTGATAAAATCTGATCAAGACAGGCAAAAATCACTAGAAATTTTACCCTAGTCAAATCCTGCACTCCATCCCCGGCATTATCAACGATTATACCTACAATGCCAGGGAGAGGTTCGGGACTTGGTATGCACACATTGTATGTGGGACTGGCCGTCATACTGCTGCACTAGTGCTGTTGTCAACAGAATGGTCCTGAAAATTCTTGTGAACTGTGATTACCTTCCTGGATGTCTAAAGCAAGCTCTGCTCATTCACATGTTGGGAATGGTGCATCTTGAAGCTGGCCTCTGGAAAGGGCAAAGAGGCAATTTCTTAGAATTCTTATTTCAATTTTAGGGAACTCAGGGCTGCCATCCCTAAAATAGGAAACCACGTTATCTTAAGAGCCCTGTTTCCCTGTAATATGTCTCCATTACACTCTTAAAGAATCTCTCCCACTTCTGACTGACTTGCTGTGGTATCCCCTCCACACAGTTTGGGACCCCATGGAGTTTTTCTAACCCCGCCACTTTTCTTCATCTACCCAGTACAGTTCTCTCTTCCACTCCTTCCTTTGCTCCACTTTGATTCCACAGTCCATAATCATAACCCCTGCCTTGCAAAGACCCTCCATCATTCGTCCTCTCATCATTGCCACAAGGCAAAACTCCAAACGTGGTTAAATGCAAGTTTCTGCCCTCTCTGCATTCATGTCCCAACAGCTTAACTCTACTGAAGGAAAATCACAACCAAGCTGATGGACTTCACTGCATGTTCATAATCATAAAACCTCAATGGGCACTTGACAGTGCCAAGCAATCCCACCGAAGCTATCCTAGGAAACTTTCCTACTCTTGAAAGTGACTATTTCTTGCCTTTTCTTCCTGTCTCATTCTCTCCCCACCTCCAACTCTTGGCTGATCTCTATCCAAATATGTCATTTAAAAAGAGAAGCATCCATACAGCATCTTCTCACTATCAATTCAACAGTGCTACTTAGAAATGCATGCACCTCCTCCTGTTCACAGTGAGCACAATGAAGGAGGCGTTTCCCCCACTACTGCCCATCTGCAGGCCATCCTCTAGTGCCCAAGTGAAGACCTGGCTGCTGGTCAGTCACCCATTTTCTCCTCCATCATCGCTCTCACCCCTTTTCACTCATCATGATCACGCCCAAAAATTCACTCATGTCCCATCTTCAGAAAACCTACTCTCTGCTCTCACATACTGATGGGGAAAGCATAAATTGGCCCTACTACCTTGGAGGTCAGGCTGGTAGTACCCATTAATTTTTGCAATGTGCACAGCCTGTGGCACAGCTATTCTACCTCCAAGCGGCCTTCCTTAGACAATCCCCACCAGTGTAGAGGAAGTTCACTACGACCACCTGTAGAAGTAAAGCACAATGTTTAAAACACAGGTGTCTACTAGCAGGTAAGTGACCAAACAAACCATGATTTTAAAATCATGGGGACCCCATGGAATTTTTCTAACCCCACCACTGTCCCTTTACCTCATTCCATTATCTACCATTACTCTGCTCATCACTTCACAGTAAAGCTTCCAAAAAGTTTTATAGACCTCTTTTCTCCTTCATCTATTATATCTTCTTCAATCTGCTCAAAATAAATTTTCCAAGCCTCCACCCCTTTAAATCAGCTTATCAAGATTTACTACTTCCACATTACTTAATCCAATGGACATTTTGCTGTCCTCAACTTATCTGGTTTCTTATCAGAAGTCAAAAAAATTGGCCATCTTCTTAAAACATTCTCTTCTTCTTCTAGCTCCTAAGGTACTTATTACCACAATCTGGTTTTTGGTTTTATTTTATCACTGGTTATTTTTTCTGGCTTATCCCTCAACAAATCTTTAAAAAGAAAATATTCCTAAGCACTCCATCGTGGGTCATTCTCTTCCTTCTGAGTTGCTTCACCCATTTCCATTACTTTGATTCATGCTAATATTTCCAAGTTATGCTCCCTGTCTAAACCTCTTGCATGCTCCAATACAACTACATGACTGTCACCCAGGCATGTCAAACATACAGGCTCGAAGCTGGGTCCGAATTCCCTACCACCTTTACCTTGAAATCTAGCATTCCCCTGGCACTGCCTACCTCAGGATTATGAAAGGCAAAGGATCCTTGCCCTATCCCTCACCCCTTGTGTCCAACCTACAGCAAGGCCTGTGTATGATTTCTCTGGATCTCCACTGCCAACACTTCAACCCAAGCTACCATCATCTCTTTCTAGAACATCACAGTAGTTTTCTCATTTCCATCATTGCTTCCCTTCAAAACACCCATCCCACAGGAGCCAATGAAACATTTTTTTCTGTTTTTTGTTTTATTTGTTTATTTGTAGTCCTGGAGACTGAATCCAGGGGTGCACTAACAAAAAGCTAATTGCCCAGCCCTTTTTATTTTTTATTCTGAGACAGGATCCCACTAAATTGCAGGGCCTGGACTGGAACTTTCGAAACTCCTGCCTCTAAGTAGCTGGGATTAGAGGTGTGTGTCACCAAGGCCTGGCCTAAGAGAACGTCTTAAAACAAAAATCAGATCATATAATTCCCTAACTTCTACAGTATCACATGACATAATCTTTTTTTTTTCTATCCAAACTCCTTATGATGGCTCTTAAGGTCCTAGGTGACTCAGAGGTACCCATTCCCTCCAGTCATATTTCATACTGTTAAATTCTTTCAACCATTGCTCTAAATACACTCATCTCCTGAGCTATAGTGGGTCCATCCTTCTCCCCCAAGACCCATTTAGCCCCGTAATTCCCTCTTTTGAAATCCCCCCTCCTACCCTTTCATTCTTTGCAAAGCTGGCTTCTTCTTATCTTGTGGGTCGTGGCTTAAATATTACTTCCTCTAATAAAGCACTCCAAACCATCTAGTTAGAAGTCCTTCTCCTTGTCTACCCCTTTTTTTCAATTACTGTTCCCTGTTTATGTTCTTCCTAACAGTTACCAACATTTCTAATCATGTACACATTTGTTTCATTATGTATTTCTCCAAAAGAATATAGTGTTTTGTATGTCAGATATAACTGAGACCTTCTACTATGGAACATTTTATCCCCTGACTTTTTGTTACGGAAGGTCAAAGTTATTTGTAGGCATTTCTGGCACTCAGGCAACTGTCTAACCAAGTTCTATAAATAAAGTTGGAGTGCTACTAATTTTGCCCTAGTTACCAAAAGAATTTACAACTTTGCCATAGCTACAAACCATAAATACATGATGGCATAATGGCTTTAGAATGTTATGGTTTGAAATAATCATAATGTTAATACAAAAAAAAGTTCCAACTTAATCATTTACTTTTAAGCTAATTGGATCATCAACATGTCACCTCTCCTCCAATGCTACCCATTTATTCTTCTTTGCACAATAAAATAATCCCGATTCGAGCTCCAGTCTAATCAAGCTTGATGTAGACAAGTTAATTAAATAGAGTCTAGTCATGTGCGGCTCTCTGAATTTATCTTAATTAAAATTAAAATTTCAGTTCTTCATTCACACTAGCCAGAATATCAAGTGCTCAAGGGCCATATGAGGCTAACAACTACATAACAGACAGGGCAAACATAAAACATTTCCATCATCACAGAATGTTCTATCGAATGGGAGTTATTCTAGACCATGGTAATAATCAGAAAACAAAAAGAAGACCCTCTAAGCATCCGAGATATTGACACAGGCATGTGCCTTCATCAGAAGGAAAGCCCAACAGAACTTCTTTCTGAATTTATTTTTATTTTAGGGATATTTCTGTTCTGGCTTTCTGGCTAACTGCCCACCAAAAATTCAAAAGGCAAATTAGGAACAGAAACTAGAAAACAGTAGCGCATAAGTACCAGAGGAAAGAAGAATACTATATTAGAGGCAGTCACATCAGGAACAAAGGAGACCCAGAGGAAAACATTTAAAAAGCAGGTATTTCCCAAAAAAAGAGATGATAAATTGAGCGATTTAGTAAGGCCAGCTAGCAAGCTCCTGAAATACTACTGTTTGACACTTCTGAACAATAACTGATGCTGACAACTATGTTAAAAAAGTACACTGTTAAAAAAAAATAAATTATATAACATGTTTTAAAAGGACTTATTTCCAAAATGACTAAATCTTAAACACCTTAGTCCTTAAAAAAAGGAAGATACTCAACCACCAAAAACAGCTCATTCCTAATATCCTCTAAATTCAAGTCAAGACTTCAGTTTAACTAATATGAACAAGACAAGATCATTCTGTTTCACAAATTATGGTTCAACTACACTAAAGAGCTTTTGGGAGCAGGAAGGAGATGAGAAAGCTCTTAAAATACAGTTAAGAAATAGTCTAATATATATTATTAAGAGGAAAAAAAGGTTAAGAACTATGAATAGCACAGCATCAATGGTTTAAAAAAGAAAAATAAAAGGGAAGAATTATATAAAAGAAGGCTACAACACCCAATGCCTCTGGGGGGAAGGAAGAGGAGTGACGATTCACCATATGACCATTATGTACCTTTTGAAAATTTTACTCTTATAAACGAATTATTTTTAAAATAATTATTATTCTAAAAAGTAAATAACCTCGAATTTTAAAAAAGCAAGTTCTCTATTCTCTCAAAATGTATAACCTAGTGCTTATCCAGGTTTCAACAATTTTTTTCTTTACCTAAGAACAGATACTTAAATATTTCATGTTTATATTTATTCTAACATCTCATATTTAAACTCCCAATAAACAAACTTCAAAAAACTCGAACTTAAAATGGAAACTGCAATGATCCTTATTATTTTTTTTATTTTTTTTTTAGTTGTAGATGGATACAATATCTTTATTTTATTTATTTTTATGTGGTGCTGAGGATCGAACCCAGTGCCTCACATGTGCGAAGCAAGTACTCTGCCACTGAGCTATAACTCCAGCCCCAATCCTTATTATTTCATATTACTTAACTTAAAACACCTTTGCATAAAGATGTATAAATTTAAGGAGAAAAAAAATTACCTTCCTGGATAATATGGCAAAGACTAGTTGAAAGTCTCACAGGGAAGCTACCAAATGGTAGCTTCTATATCATGTGGGAGGAAGATCAGGCCACTCTGATAATTCCTGGTGCTTTCCTTTCTTGCCTTCTTCCTTAGTAATAAAATCAGTTGTCACTCTAGCTCATTAGCACATACTCCTCAAAAAAGAGCTCTGTCCCCTAACCTCCATTACAGCAAGGTGTAACCATAAGACCAAGTTCTGGCCAATGAGATATAAGCACAAATTCATCTAGAACTTCCTGGAAGTTTTCTTAAACAGGAGAGGGGACACCACCTTTTTCCTCCCTTCAAACTGCTTCACAGAAATGGGGAAATGATGACTGAAGCTCTAGAACCATCTAGGCAACATCCTACAGGCAAAGAAGCAAACAGCAAGAAGGATCTCAGATCCTCCATCACCACGATGCACACCATCAACACCCTGAACTACCCACTTCCAAACTTTTTTTGTGTATGTGAAAGAAAAAAAAAAAAAAACCCTTTCTTTCTCCCTTCTCTTCCTCTCTCTACCCCCCACTCAGTTACTTTTCTTTTGGGGTGGAAATATTTCTGTTATATCCAGTGGAACTTAATTCTAAATAGTGATTTCAATAATAAATCATCTAATCTACAAATTAAAATTCAATTTCATTTGAAACAACAGAAACTCTATGTACATCAATAGTGTGCAAATTTAATGACTAAGAGATTGTCAGCAAGTCCTGAAACGTCAACATTATGGTTTTGGATCTTAAATGTCCCCCAAAGGCCCACATGCCAAAGGCCTGGTGGCCAGCCTGTGGCATTATCGAGAGGTGGGGCCCAGTGGAAAGAAGTTAGGTTACTGGTAGCATGCCCCTGAAGGGGACATTGGGACTACAGCCCCTCCCCTTCTCTCTCTCCTCTCGCTCTCGCTCAATGAGCAGCTTTCCTGCACCACATATTCCTTGCCATGATGTTTTATCTCACCACAAGTCAAGTAAGCAGGAACTAAAACCTCTGAACTACGATCTTCCTTTTAAGTTGATCATCTTAGTTGTTTTGTCTCAGTGACAGAAAGCCAACATAGTCAAAAAGGAAGTTTAAGCCAAGAAGTCAATGAGCCTATCACCCTCACCTACTGCCCCTAACCATTCTGCACCAAAATGACTGAAATAAAATATTAACATAATCATCCCTGAATTCTAGTAATGCAAAAAGATCAAATATATAGTGTCATTTTCTCCATCTGAAAAATGGGAGTACCATTGCCTACATTACAGGAATGTTGTCAAATCCATCAGAATATGTTAAACCATTGTGTACTTACACTATGATTACCATTACACTATTAACAGCCAATTGTTAAATAATCACCAAACAAAAAATATTACATAGAAGCAAACAAATAGGCAGATGCTTGAGTTTGGGGCCCAATGAGTTCTATGAACTTGTTAAGCCTATTTCATTCTTTCTCATCTCTTCAGAAAATATTGTATTGTGAACTTCAGTTCCCTTCTTTAAAGCACTGGGTCTGAAAAGAAGGGAGTTGAGTGGTTAAAAGGAGAAAATAAGAACAAAAGTAGTAAAAGGCTTAAAGCAATCAGGGACACAATGCATCTGAAAAATATAATTCTGATTTAGCATTTTACAAGTTGTCAACAGGTAGTCTAGCAATTCTTTCTTTCTTTTTTTAGTTGTAGTTGCCATACCTTTATTTTATTTATTTTTATGTGGTGCTGAGGATCGAACCCAGGGCCTCGCACATGCTAGGCAAATGCTCTACCACTGAGCCACAACCCCAGTCCCAGCAATTCTTAAAATGATGTTAATTATTGTTTTCTAGACTCAAAAGAATCTATTCATTCAAAAAGAAAAATACTAAATATAAATATAGAGTTTCTATTAGTATGCAACAATGTATCATTTAAAAGTAGGGTATCCTCTTTGAGAAATAAGGGTACATGTGAGCTGCTTTGAGGCAGAAAGGCCTTATTTATTTAACCTGTGCATTAAAGCAGGCATTGTACATATAGTTTTTTAAATATATATTTATATATTTTAATGTATATTTACATATTTTTTTAGTTGTAGGTGGACACAATACCTTTATTTTATTTATGTATTTTTTTTATGTGGTGTCGAAGAACCCAGTACTTCACACGTGCCAGGTAAGCACTCTACCACTGAGCCACAACCCCAGCCCATATAGTGATAAAATTAACAATGTTGTGGAATTATGCTCTTAAAATGGTTTAATTTCTTTAAATTTTGTACTTAAAAATAATTTAGCTTCTCCAAAATTTTTTTTAAAGTTTGGGAAAAAGAAAATTGATTCATTTCTTGAAACCATTAACTTATTTCTGAGACCTGCTGCTGGTGACTACTTTAATCCTGACACACACTGTACATGAGTCATACCAGTGCTACACTGTTCAATCGTTATATTTTGAGAGAGAGAATTTTTTTTTAATATTTATTTTTTAGTTATCGGCGGACACAACATCTTTGTTTGTATGTGGTGCTGAGGATTGAACCCAGGCCGCACGCATGCCAGGCGAGCGTGCTACCGCTTGAGCCACATCCCCAGCCCCCAATCATTATATTTTGAAAAGTGTTTCATGGTTAAATAATCTTAAGAAACACGTTTTAAGCAATTTTACTATTTGCCCAATTTCAGAATTTCATAGCCTTCCAAGAGAATACTAAAATTAATAGATGCTTTTTGCAAATTTTACAAATACTCATTGGAAGAAAATAGACTATTCAGGGGTGCCAGTGATTAGCTGACAGGCAGATAGAAGCCAAGAATTTGCTGCACAATTTAAAGGGCTACAGTCAGGATAGCAGGAATGTGAGGCACAGACTCAGACAGCTGAAGGTTTTGCTGCTGCTGACCTAGCTGTTTGTTCTTAACAGTCGCATCTAGGCAGCTTCACTGTGAGCTTCCTGGAAAACAGAACTGCCCTGCCTGCCTGCCTAGACGAACGTTACCCTCTGATGCCAGTTTAGGAGTCTGAATGCATGAAAAGGGGGTTCGGAGTCTTCTGAACTAGGAGGAGAAACTGAAATAACATTATTCTCTGAGAAGGTAACCTATCTAATCCATACTGGAATGCGCTACACCACTCTACCCTGGATCTGACCAATGGTTTCAACAGCCACATGTTTCTAAAAATTAATACATCTCCAACTTATTTTCAGGTTGTGACTATACTTTTAATAACATAAATGAATTCAGTGGGGCTTACTTTAATTATTTCTGAAACACAGTTTATTTTTAGTAAATATTATAGTCCCCAACATGGAAAGCTACAACTATGCCAGAAATTTTCTGAGGTGATAAAATCCTATTTATAGACCTATCAGTTGAGCCTTGCTTAGGTTGTAACATAGTTTCCACTTTAGGCCTGATATGACCTCCCTTGACTTCTCTGGTCTCTAATGTTCCTTTCATCCTGAAGTTTCCCATATTTATCTTTATCTCCATAGGTACTTAGAATTAAAACTACTAAGGGGCGGGGGAGAAAAGAATCTCCCTTTCCTAAACCACCACCTACAAGAAAGTTTTAAGAACTTATAAAGGAAAAAAGTACTCATTTGGTGGGTTTGGGGGAGGGAACCCGTAATATTCGGCAACCATCTAGAATAAGGCTGTGAGTAAACAATGTACAGGGCAAATGAGAATGACAAGAGAGTCTCTGGGTGTCTTAAACTGTGTATGATTTAGGTTAAAGTTTCCCAAGTTTCCAAAACCCAATAAGAATAAATGCCAATGTGTTTTAATACAGAGAATACTATATCCTCTAATCAAGGAGAAGAAGCTAATCAAGGAAACCAAAAGATCAATTTAAGAAATTAAATTTTTCCTAAAAACTATAATCTCAGGGATTGAGTTGTCGCTAACATTATTTTTTACATTAGTGTTGGCATTAAACATTTTCCACTTAAAATGCTAATTGGTGGGATCTTCCTCCCCTCTCAATCTCAAGTGATGATTCCATCAATAATTCTAAAAGGCATGAGCACCTGGCTCTAATCCAGTGAGCCATTTTACTGTGTACCTTCACGACCTCTGCCATGACCCATACCCCATATCTCACTCCAGCCCTGACCTACTCCATACTCTGGATGAAATATTAAATGAACTGTTTTTATTTCTCTGGCAAATTCTAAACCCTTTGATCTCTCTGTTATCTTTGGCTCACTTATTTAATTTATAACCTTAAGTATTTGTTATTAATTCCACATTTGTAGGTCTTGTGTCCTGAACAAGACTAAAAAAATCTCAACTGGATGTACCTAAAGGACAATGACCATGTCTTATTCATCTCCATATCAACAGTGTCATGCTAAATGCGTATCATAGATATACAGTAAACACTGTGGAAATACTGAAATACTTCATTATTACATAAGAATGCTTTCCCTATATGAATCTTTCATAGCACATGACTGGGAAAACCCAACATAAAGGCAGTAGAGTTGAATCACAAGGAATTCCTAAAGTGGGGCAGGGAGAAGTACATGTGCATTAAATACAGGATTCTTTGGGGGGCGGCCAGTACCGGGGACTAAATTCAGGGGTACTGGACCACTGAGCTACATTCCCAGCCCTATTTTGTATTTTATTTAGAGACAAGGTCTCATGAGTTGCTTAGAACCTTGCTTTTGCAGAGGTTGGCTCTGAACTCACAATTTTCCTGCCTCAGTTTCCTGAGCCACTAGGATTATAGGCACTAGGCATGCGTCACCACACCCAGTTTAAGTACTGGATTCTGATAACCATTCTCAGGTGCTCTGGGAAATGTTGAACATAGGATGTACCAGGCGATAAGACAAACAGTAACATTTTCTAACCCAAGAAAACACTTCCAGCTCTTCTCCAACCACCTAATACTCATCCTTTAAGGCCTACCTCTTCCCATCCACCTTAAATCACACTGAAATCTCCTAACTGTTCATTATTTGAGGGGGAGTAACTACTTTTTTCGCATTTTTATTTATAAGATAGGATGGATTTAAATTTCAGTAAAAGTAATGCAAAGTGAACATCAGTAAGCCAGGTGTGATGGCGCATGCATGCAATCTCAGCAACTTGGAAGGCTGAGGCAGGACAATGAAAAGTTCAAGGTCAACACCAGTAACTTAGTGAGATCCTGACTCAAAATAAAAATAAAAGATGGAGGGGAACAGGGATGTAGTTCAGTGGTAAAGTACTCCTGAGTTCAAACTGCTTCTGGGTACAGTGGTGTGGGCAGGGGTTGACCAAACATCAGGTAAAATCACCTGCTTGTTTGTTAAAGCTCGAAAACACCATAAAATACTTACCTTATTTTTTACTTTTTCAATTGTAGAGTTTATCATATAAAATTGTATTTCTCCTCTCCAAAGAAACAACAGGTGATTGAGGTGATCAGAGCTGAGGTATGGGCCCAGATGATCAAATGAACTCTTAAGATCATTTTCCAGAGGCAGCACGGCAATGAAGACAAGAATTTAATTTGGAAGCAAAACAGACCTGGAATTGAACTGAATCACCACTCACCAGCTATGACCTTGAGCAAGCATTTACCCTCTAACCTCTGTTTCCTCATCTATGAATGTAGAGTTATGATGAAAATAATAATGTAAATAAAACACCTAGGCCAGTGCCTCAATTGGTAAGCTACAAGTGTTAACAGATTTGCTTATCATTTTTCTAGCCTACAGTAAGACAGAAAATGACTTCTACAGTTTTTTAATTGGTAACAATAAAGTATTGATAAGAACTCACCTAAAGAAAGCCATTTTCTTTGTGCTTCCCCCTCCCCCACCTTTCCCCCCCCCCTGGAATTAGATCTTGCCATGTTGCCCAGGCTGGCCTTGAGCAATCTTCCTACCTCAGCCTCCACAGTAGTTGGGTCTACAGGCACACGCTACCATACCCAGCTCTCTGAATTTAAAGGAAAAATTTACAGAAAAAGAAACACAAGTGTTCTGTTGGATAAGGTGTCTCTATTAAATTGAACAGCTAGGATAAGCAAAAAAAAAAAGCTCAAAAAGGGAAGCTTATAATAGGATATATGCACACATAAATGCACATAAACACACACACACACACACACACACACACAGAGATTCCAGGTAAGTGTACTATACGTGTGTCATAGAAAATCTACGGATAAAGAAGATTTTCTTTTAACTTCCTCCAAATTCTGTCCACTAAGTAAGAGATGCTTAGCTTGCAATTACAAACACAAAGCAAAGAGAAAAGAAAATATCTGCACCTGCATGAGGAAAGGCAGGTGGAATGGGTGGACGGAGCTGCTATACAGGATGAAAACTCCCTGGAGTAAGGAAAAAACTGATTGCTACACAATCTTTTGATATTTTCCAATGATGAAAGAATATCTAAGTCATCTGCTTCTCAAGTAGCAAGGCTGTGTTTGGCCATTCTATAGGTCAGGACTCAAAGCTGTTAAGGAGTTAAAGCTTTCAGAATATTAGACTGAAAACACTGGCAGTACTTTCAGGGTTTTTTTCACCAGTCCAGTGGAATGGAAGAGCAGATGGACCTTCCCAGCTAAGTGACCTTGGGCAAATTGACAGCCTCTCTAGCCTTCACTTTTCTTGTCTATAAAACTGGGTGAAAAGCATTTGCCCTGCAGAGTTGTAAGAATTTAATAAGCTAACAATTAAAAAGCAAACTGCTTCAGAGTAGGCATTCAACACAGGTCAAATGCTCTTCCCCACATCTCGGGCCCCTGCAATATACAAAATGCTGGTGGCACATATACAATTATATCACCAACACTCATTCTTTTTCTTTCCTTTCCCTGTTATTTTGCAGAAAGGGGATTGAGCCCAAGAAGGAAGAGTAGGTTTCCCAAGGTTATACTGCTGGTTACTGGCAGAATTGGGACTAAAAATTAGTTTCTTCAAGCTCAATGCACTGAATCTTGCCTCAGGAGGCATATCCCCTTGGGGATAACTCAAGAGAGTCAACACAGACAAGAAAACAGGCTCACTGCATTGTCACCAGTCCTGTGAATCAGACACCCAAGAGTTAAATGCTCAGCCTCTCTAGGCCCAGAAAGCAATGTGGTAGATTCCTTATGGGAGGAGGCCAGAAAGGCACTGAAATATATTCCTCCATGTGATTGGCTGGTTCTCAAAGCGGTGGGAAGAGGAAGAGGGAGAAGAATGTCACAGATTTTCACGGGTAAACAACAGCAGGAGCATCTGCTCTGGTTTTCAACTAAATTTGTGAAATATTTCTGAATACCTGACCACGAATCTTGAAAGACAGTAACTTCTAGCCTTCATCAAAAAGAGAGCCCTTGTTATTCAAGATTCTTACTAACTCACGCTGGATGATCAAATGTGAAAGAATAATTTCTCTAGCACAAAATCAGTGCCCAATTCTTGCACCCCGGGTGCTAGAAATCCACATCTCCCCTTGCAATTATAAAGAGGACCAGCCTGCTGATTTCTAGTCTCCCACTTCTTCAAACTCTGCTGTTTCAGAAACAGAACTACTCAGTCACATTCCCCCTGAATTTTTCTCCATCCCCTTTTAGAGGGGCCCTCTCCTTTAAGGGTGGGAGGATGGTTTTTGTTGCAAGATGTAACTCTTCTGTAATTATGTTAGCACACACATGCAAAACAGAGGGAAGGGCAGGCTTGCAGGGAGAAAAACCCAATACCTAGCCAAATCCACTGGGAGGTCAACCCAAATTATTAATCCAGGACAGGGCCACTTAACTGAAGTAGCTGAGGCATGCCTTCAGTCCTGACAACGTTCTTTGCCCCCAGGGTGGGTACAGAACTGGTTTCTTTTCCTCATAATCTTATTACTCCCAATGACTCTTTTTTGCTCAGAAGTTTCTCCCATTTCAAAGCTTCACATAAAAAGGAATGTGCAAGGAATGAGATGCAACCACTCTGCCCCAGAAAACCACAGGGATTCCACAGGACTGGTCAGTGAAAAGCCATGAATACTGCATTCCCTTTGTTCACACAGCCACAAAGAAACTCTTAGGTACCCATAATGCACATGGGGGAGGAGCTAAAGTATAACTGGAGAAAAAGCTTCCTGCTGAGAGGCTAAGGCCTGGGCACCTTTAATGCCCCCCACATCAGTGCCCCAGAACCAGGACTGAGCCAAACCCTCCAGAGGCTCATCCTAAACAATCTGGAGTTGCTGGACAGACCCATCTGTAGAACCAAACCATGGAGTCTATGACTGACCTGAAATCACTCTAGACCCCAAAAGCAAAGATCCCTCAGCACTGTGCTGAGGGCAAATCAGATCCAGGAAATAAGTCGTAGAGGCTCCCTATGTCTCCACTCTATAATCCCAAAGTCAGTTTAATCTGAATTATGTTGCTAATCCCTTTTGCTAAAACAGATGTCTCACTTATCAATCCCAGGAAACATCAGTGACTCAGCTCTCTTCCACAGGAACGTTCAGAAATTAAGTACTCAAGGAGGCTTGGCACAGCTATCGAAAGCACTGACTTCAGTATCAGGCAGGCCTGGTTTAAATACCTGTTCCACCACTTTCAAACTCCACTTCTTAAGCCTCTCTAAAGCTCAGTCTCTTCTGTGAAGTACAGCTTCTACCATGTCCCTTACATTAGACTGGTCATTAAGATAATGAGGAGCTGGGGGGGTGTGTGCTCAGGTATGTACACACTTAATGCACAGCAAGCATTCAATAAATAGTAGCTGTTGCTCTAAATTATAACTGAGGACTATAAAACAACTTCTATAGAGGAATAACACTGCCAGGTGACAGCCTGTCAGCACTCCTGTGCCTTCCTCATGCCACTGTAGAATGGTAAGCAGCAAGAGAACACTAAAGACTACTTGATGATGATATTAAAGATGGGGAAGAGGCTGGGGATGTGGCTCAAGCGGTAATGCACTCGCCTGGCATGCGCGGGGCGCTGGGTTCAATCCGCAACACCACATAAAAATAAAAAATAAAGATATTGTGACCACCTAAAAAAAAAGTAAAAAACAAATATTTAAAAAAAAAAAAGATGGAGAAGAGATGGGGCTGGGGTTGTGGTGTGGCTCAGAGGTAGCATGCTCACCTAGCATGCATAAGGCACTGGGTTCGATCCTCAGCACCACATAAATATAAAATAAAGATATTGTGTCTATCTAAAACTAATAAATAAATAAATAAGTTTTTTTTTAAAAAGATGAGGAGGAGAGCAACGGACTCTGCTCATGAAGAAGCTCGTGCTGGAGGACTCCACAAAAGGCAGGCATGATGGGGAGGTACTGAAGAGGGTCTCAGGATGGGTTACTGCTCTGTGTAAGCATCATATTGGAAGGGGCTACATTTAAATCTACCCTAGCAATGACAGTCACACTGAATAGATCTGTGAGGATCACAGGGCAGGGGGGTGCTGGAAGGCAAGGGACATTTTGGAGTTCCGTACACAAAGAATGATGGGAAGGGTCAGGAAGCTGTGCACAGTAGAAGGCTTTTGGTCTCTTCACATTATACCTGAGGAAACTATACTGGGCATAGAGCTGACAACCATGACCAAACATTTTCAGGCAGGCACTACAGATGATGCTCGCTAGGTTAGTGCACATATGTTTTAGCAAACAGACCAGAGGCTCACAAGGAATTACAATCATAATCAAAACAAATATCCTCACTGGACACAGTGATGGGAGGGGGAGGGGTGCTGGTTGATGAGCCAGTGGCTCTTCACTCTCACACACCTGTACTCTTGCTCTCTTTCTTGCTTGAAAATTTTCATCACCACACTTCCAATCTGTCACACACTCTCTCTCAGACCTAAAGCCTGCAGTGTTGATGAAGTGGAGCAGGGTTGGGCAGCTCCTTCGTCATGACACTACATGTCCATCAGGAAACAGCATTACACTGGGGGAAAAGGGCTGAACTAGGGGCTGGGGTTGTGGCTCAGTGGTAGAGCACTTGCCTACACGTGCAGGTCACTTGGTTCGAGCCTCAGCACCACATAAAAATAAAATAAAGGTATTGTGTTCAACTATAACTTAAAAAAAAAAAAAAAAAAAAGGTCTGAACTAAGAATGGAGGCTTCATACCACAGCTCCAGCTTTGTCACTAGCCAAGCTATAGGAATAAAAGGCTATGGACTTCAGTAAATCCTATAAACCCCCCTGAAACTCAATTTCCCCATCTGCAAACAAGAATGATGTCACTAAATCCAGCTGATATTCAATAATTGAGGAGCAGGGTGAATTTCCCTAACCTGGGTTCCTGTCTCTGTATTGGGATAAACATAGCACCAAGGCATTAAAACAAGTGATTACCATTCACCTTCTAAACTAGACAAAGTTCCAGCACAGTAATAGGCAAATCAAAACATTTCTGGAGTACAAATTAAAAGGTTTTAGAATTTACCAAAACTTAACCTTTTATTTTATGAAAGTCAGTACTCCCTGATCCTTGGATATTAAACCAAGAAAACAAGCAACAGGAAGTGAGGGAACAACAGCAAAGTCACCCAGCACCTGGAAGGAAAGAAGGTTTGCTTGCTAGAGGAGCTTTCCAAACACTCCAGCTAAGAAAAACATGCAGGCTTTAGAGGTGGCATGCATTCTAAAACACAGGAACGATGGCTACTATGATGGTTACTATTTCTGACCAATGGATTAGGACCTGAAAGATGGTTATAATCTGCACTGAACAAATCATATGGTCAGAAATAATCTTACAACAGCCAGCACTCAACAAACTGGCAGCTCTTTAAAGAGGACTCTCTGGGGACCCTGAGCTACAGTAATGGAGGGAAATGTATCCAGATTAGATCAGCAAAGGCCTCTCTGGTTCCAAATGAATGTATTGTAGGGGCAATGGCACTGGCTGGCACACAAAGTTTAAACAATGAGCTCCCTGAATGTGGCACGTGTCCAGGTCAGAAGAGCTGCTTCTCTGCCACAAATGACCCATGAAGTTGCAGGTGCCAGTAAGCCCATTACCTATGCCTTCAGTTGCAGTTCTCAAGCGGGCCTGATAGTCAAAGTACTTATTTTTTTCTTCCATGTTAAATTAAGAAGAATTCCTATTTATTTTCCCATTTCTTTCACCTTTCTCTTCCTAACATAAAAACATGCTTTCCCAACATTAAACACACACACACAAATAAGATATGATATCGCCACACAATGGAATATGATTCAGCAACAGAAAAATGAAGTCCTGATGCCTGCTACAACATGGAGGAACCATCACACTTAAGGAAAGAAGCTAGACAAGAAGGATCACACATTATATTAAACTCATCTACATGAAATATACAAAACAAGCAAACCTGGTGAGACAAAAGGGAGACTAGTGATTGCCTAGGGTCTGGGGAGTAGGGAGTAAAGAGAATTGGGAAGCGATGACTAAGAGAGATACAATTTTATATGGTGTGATGAAAATGTTCTAAAACTTATTATGGGGTCGTTGAACAACCCTTTGAACATACCAAAAGCCTCTGAATTATATACTTTAAGTGAGAAAATTGTATAATATGTAGATTATAACCTTAATAAAAATGTTTTAAAATGCCCTAAGGAGGTTACAACCTTCTTTAGGAAAGACAATTTAATAGGGGAGATTAGATCCTTCTAGCAGTTCCTTATGTCCAAACACCTGCCCTCCCTCCTTCCTAGCAACTATTCCATTTCCTATTCCATTCTTTGTGCCACTGCAGTAACCAGCCTCAGGCTTACACCCTTCCCAAGACAACAACTGGGCTGATGGCAAGTGTTGGTCTTAAAGCATCAGTGCTCTATCATGAAACTTACACATCAAGTTTCTCTTTGTCCAGCAGAGACAGTAAAATCACTCCTACACACACATATATACACGCACACACACACCCGCACACACACACGCGCACACACGCACACACACATGCACACAAGCAAATCACCTGCCATACCATGAAAAGGAATGAAGATAAGTGATACAATAAAAACACAAGTTTGGGAGTTTCAACAAATCTGGATTCCAGTCAAGGCAATTGGTCAAGTTACTTTAAGCCTCAGAATCAGTTTCCACTTCTGAAAAATGGGGGAAACACCACTTAATGCATCTAATGCATACAGCTGTTAAAAAAAAAATTAAACAAGAAAATCTATGTAAATGATTAATACCTGGCACCTGAATGTACTCAATAAATAATAACATTATTTATAGAAACTGTATATCCAGTTTTTCTCAGGCTGTCATTCAGCAAGCAAGTCGGCCTCTATGTCAAAAGGCCAACAATAAAAAGCAGGTTATTGGCACCAACAAACTGCTCATGATCGTTCCCTATTTGTTCTAACCCATTTCATTCACTGATCCTCAGTCCATGCCTGATATTTCTGGCTTTTTTGCTTCAATTTGTTTTCTTATTTCTGGATTCACTTTAACTTCAAACATGCTTAGGTTGCCTTTCTAGTTCCATGTTCTCTCAACCATAATCTGTATTCATCACCTTAATTATGATATTTTAAGCCACTCTGGATAAACTGTTTACCCAGAGTGGCACGGCATTCAATATTCTATTCTTCCCAAAAGCATATCATAAAATGAAAACAACTTAAGACAGACTTTATAAAGATGAACCTTACACCCTTCAATGGAATACTAAACAGTCATGAAACGATGCTATAGAAACAGCTAATGGCATGAAAATACATTCACGGGAGATAGGACTAATCTGGATGCCTATTACAAGTTTGTACAATATGATTAACATCCTTAAGGAATTTTAAAAAGTGTATATATGCAAGCACAGCTGTACAGAAACAAGACTAGAACAACAAACAACAGAAAGATAAAGTTAAATGTACTAAAGCAATTTTATTCTTTTGATCTGCTATATATTATTAATTTCCTCTTATGAATGAGTGCTAATTTTATCTTAAAAATATTTTGGGCTGGGGTTGGGCCCAGCAGTAGAGCACTCGCCTAGCACGTGCGAGGCCCTGGATTCAATCCTTAGCACTACATAAAAATAAATAAAATAAAGTTATTTTTTAAAAATGAGACTTAAAATTTAAAAATATATATTTTAAGAACATAAAAAAGAGGAAATTAATTCAAATAATGCAATGCCTCAGAGCATTTTATTAACAGAAACTATAGCATGGCTCTGGAGTCAGAAATCTGACTAGGATTTTAAATTCCTATTCTACCACTTACTATATGGATAACTTTGTCAAAATATGAGCTTCGTTTTCTAGAAAACAAAGATGAAACTCTTGAGTACTTGGCACGTGGTCTGCAATAAATACCAGTGTCCTTTCTCTTCCAATCCTTTCTTCTCTGACAGCAGGTCTCACTCCACTTGAGTGTGCAGTAGAACTGCCTGGAGTGTGCCTAAACTGCTGGCCCCATTCCTGAGTATCCATTCAGTAAGTCTGGGAAGAAGGGAAGACCATGAATTTGCAAAAGTTCCCAGGTGGTGCTGATGCTGGTCCAGAAGTCACATTTTGAGGACCATTGCTCTAGGTAACAAGAACAAAATCTTATGACAATATGCTATATACAACTAGTAAGTGCCTCTTCAGAGTTGTATTACTTCAGGAATGCTTGCTCACTGGAAACTGAATTAAACTAGAGCCTAATAGTGTAGATTCCCCCAAAAGCCCAACTTTACATGGGATAATTCACCCCAGGACACTGAGGAAATGGATTTTCTACTTAAAGTGCTCAGCAAAGAATGATCATTAATATTACATTTAGAATATTCTGATTCCAGCATGGGAGTAAATGTCTGAGAATGATGGGCACAGATCAAATGAAATGCAAGAAACAGTCACTATGAATCCACACTGTTAAGTTACTTGGTTCCTCTTCATCCAGCATAGAAGGGCAGACTCTAGTATGTCAGAGTACTTGCTTTGCTCTGGGTGCCCTCTGTTGACAAAAACCAACATAGCCACTTCCTCCTTCCCTTCCCTCCCCTTCTCCCACCCCAGGAGAGCCAAGAGTCCAGCAGTGTGACTCAGACTTGCAGAAAGATTTCCAGTTGTGAAATTATTCTCAGCCCAGAGTAGGCAGAAAACACATTTTCTTCTTGCAGCTTTCCTAGTCCCCTTCTTCGTGTGTTGGAATCTGCAGCTTAGCTCCACACAGGTTAACTGAATTAGTTCAGTAATGAGAGCAAGAATGACCAGCACTGGGCATAATGGTGTGTGGAATTTAAGTCACAACAGCATGTCCCTTCTGAAACAGATAGCATTAGCACAGGGGAATAAAATGCTATTGTGTAAATAATGTCTAGTACAATGTGAAACCTGTTGGTATTAGAAATACCAACCGTGAAGTCCTTCAGAGTTTCTACAGATGAAAATTGTTTAACAGCACCATTCTAACTAAAACAACTGAAGGCAAAATTAGACTTTTAGAGCCCTTTTATAGGAGGAAAGCAAAGGGCCCAAAAGAAGTAAAGCGACATACACAAGGCCACAAATATCTACGACGAAGCCAAGTTTCCTGACTCTCTCATGACTCATGATCTTTCCACTATTCAAAAAACTTCTTTCATTTAGCCATTACCAAGGCAAAGACAACCACATTTTAACCACTTCCATAAGAGGGAAAAGAAACTGCTGGGGTGCAGCTCAGTACTAGAGGACTTTCCCAGCACGCATGAGGCTCTGTGTTCAGTCCCCAGTAAAACAAAAAGAATAAAAGAGATTTTTCTCATCAATTTAAAAAAAAGGGGGGGACTAATAAACATGTCATAGTTCATGGGGTGGGGGGAATTCTTCCTTTTACTATTATTAAAATTAACCCTTTTCTAATACCAACACAGCCCTCTAGCATCCAGGAACTTGCACATCATTATGGACCTTCACTGTGGTAGCCAAGCCAGCTTCTCCTAAGAACAGCTCACCTGAAGGCACACCTCCAACCTTGAGTAGGCTTCCCTTCCCACATAGGCCCGCTTCCATCCTAGCTGGGACAATGGACTTGCTTGATTTTGGAACTCACTCACCCATGTGCTCAATGTCTATCAAGCATGTTCCCTAGGAGATGTGTTCACATTACTCTCTCCCTCTCTAAGCATTATGAACCTAAGGGGGGAAAAAGCTCCTCATAAGGCAATAAATTATGAGATTCATGAAATCATACTGGATCATCTCCTTGTTTTCACTGTATACAATATACATCAGTTATAAAAAGGAAAATTTGCGGCTAAAAAAAAATTGTTTTAAACTTTCTTCAAGTCTGAGGGTCAATGCACTCACCAAAGCAAAAGCCAATTCTATGCCTCCTTACTACGGCCTTTGGCCAATATTTCAAAAACTTGACTCTCAATTTCCTCATCGGTCAATGAAGATCAAAACTCTGCTGCTGCCCCTTGAACAGAGACTCACTGGGGTCTCAACAAGATCAAAGCAGAATGGGTATGAAAGCAATATATATGTAAATTATACAGGACTATAGAATTACAATAGAGAATTACCACTCCTCTGAAGGGGCACAAATAGAGAAAAGAACATTAGCTGTTGACTAAAGAAAAATCAAAGATGCCAAGAAAAATGAAAAAAAAAAAAAAAAAAAAATCAAGTACAAGGCACATGCCCAGTAGAAATCCTGTAAACTTTCAATGCTTGCTGAATGCCTTACACATAGGGTCTGACAGTATTCAACACATGCTAGGTCTCTTCTGTAGCTCACTCCTTACCCTGCCACTTGTCAATCTAAAGCTAAGAAACATCTGCTACAATTAACGTCTGAGTTCCTTGGAGCAACAATACCAGAACTGAAGAGCTGGAAGCAGCTGTTTATCTTAAATAATCCTATGATCCACATGACACCAAGATGCTTTTGAGAGCACAGGCTGAAGGTGCTCTAAAGGAACAATGAAAGATCCTAATAATAGGAGATACACAGGGAAAGTTCTAATGTAATAAAGATATTTACGAAGTGTTTTAAGGGCCTTCTATGGCTCTATAAAATGACAGATTTATATTTCATATCCACTTGACCAAACTCATTAAAACTTGTAAGAGGCTTTCTCTTGCTGAAGATCAGATTTCTAACTTCTTGAGTATTAATTTTTCATATCACTCTGACAAGGCAAAGGCAATGAAAACCTAGCGAAAGTTTGGCCAAGGAGTTCTTTCCTCCTTTGTCCACAGGAAAAAAATCTCAACAGGTAGTCTCTGTATATTTCAAGAAGGTTAATGATGAGTGTACCTGGTAATTTATCCTTTACCAAAATTCCACAGGGCACTTTGTGAAAAGTATGCCAAGGATATACTTGGTCAGGGTTCTTATTCTCACATCCTGGAGGAATAACAAATCTTTTCATCATGCCCTAACAGGCAGTGACAAAGTGCCACGCAAGGTGGAAAGCTCATGCCTTGGAGTGCAGTAGACCAGGTTGAGAGACTGCCCCCCAACAAGAGAAAAGCAAGAGCATCTGATAAGACTTCATGGAGGAAGTAGAATTTAAAGTGGGACTTCAGAATGGACTATATTTAAAAATGGATCTCAAGTAAAGAAATTAAAATTCAAACCCATTTGTGATTCCAAAGCTATATTACCTGCTCCATAATAGTATGACTGGAACACAGCATACCCTTCATGAAATAAGAGAAAACTCTGAGGCCAGATCATGGAAGGCCTAAAACATCACACTAGAGTACTCAGCAGATAAAGAGAGTGGTAAGATTCCCATGAGATCAGAGCTGTGCTTTTACTTAAATAAATTTGTACATAGAAACTGAAGAAATTATTTTCTAGTGGCACCAAATTTCTAACATAAGCTAGGTTAAATGTTGTAATTTCCCCACCTTTCCAGTCAATCCTAAATCAGCTCAGTAAAACACTATACAGTAAAGCTAAGAAAACAAAAACATTAATCCGTTACTCAAACAATGATGTTGCCTACCAACTATGAGGACTTTTGCCTTACCTTGCACTTTCCCAGCTGGTTTCATTCTAAATCATCTGCTAATTGAAGAAAAAGAATAAGGCTTCTTAAAAATGACTCATAAATGTGAGCAGGGTTGGTGGTGAGAAGACTATCTACTGCCTCGTGGCACTGTATCACCTAGGCCGGAGTATGCCTACACACTCCTTGGCCTCCAGAGTATGCCTACTCACTCCTTGGCCGCCCCAAGTAACTCTAGACAGAGGAGGTCCCAATTTTGAAAATTGCTAGTAAAGGAAATTCTTTAATTTCACTTTGTAAATGGTCCTAGCAATTAATCATCTTTAGTCAGATAATTCTTTCTGATGACCACATTAAGCCTCTCATTATAATACAGGTTAACTGCCTATATACAAAGTATTACATCAATTTACTGAAAAGCCAAGCAGTGAAATTATGATCTATCCATTTACAAAATACTAATTAAGCAAGTGAATCAAGAGTCAACTGACAGTCACATAAAAATTACAGAAACCCTATACTAAGTAAAATGAGGCCAAGCTGAGGGAATAAGTCAAACTGGCATAAAATGCAAGATGCCCCTGCCAGGGGTAGTGGGGAACAGATACAGAAGAAGAACGAGAATAAAAGCCAGCTATATGAGGAAAGTCACACATCTATCCACAGATCCATTGCAGCCCTGAAAATCAAAGCTCCCATTATTTCCACAAAAATATCAAACCTACTCCCCAAAAACCACAAAATTCAAACACCCTGGAGCCAAAGAGCCCTTAAAGGAAAAAGAAGAAATGTGGGTCTGGAGATAACAAGACACTTTCTAGATTATCTGGAGAGCTAAAGGTAGATAAATAGAATCTACTTTCACAACCAATAAGTCACTCTTGTCCTAGGAAATTTTTTAAAGTTTAATCCTCTCAATCACCTAGAGTATCCAGACTTTTGCTGATGAGAAAATAGAATCTTAGTGAAGTTGAGTGCTTTGCTCATAATCCTCATAGTATTTCCCCAAATCACTTAATCTGACTTTATAGAGATGCTCATATAGACAGGTTAAATTGAATTTTCATTCCTCAACTGTGACCAGGGATCCTGGAAGATACTGAGGACTCCTTTGGGAAAAGGAGAAACACTTCAAATGAAAGGCACCAGAAGGGAATGAATGCCCAACTGTGGAGAGACCCAGATCAGAAATATATGGAGAAGCAACAATGAGAAACATAGTAGGAGAAACTAGGAATCTAATTGTAGAGCACCTTGAATATTTGCCTTAGTTTGGACCAAATTCTGTTCAAGTTATCAAAGCATCAAAAATGATTCCTTCTTTCTAGTGACACTGCCAAGACCTGTATGAATTAGATAAATCAACTTACACAGATTTCTCTTCCATCACAAAGACCTGTTTTTCTTAAAGATATCACACAGCTATATTCCTGAGCTAGAAATTTCAGATATAATTCACTTTACATAGTGAATAACTAAGAGTTGAAAAGATAATGAGAAAACAAACTTAAATCAGAGAGTCAGCACTAATCATTTCCTTGTAAAGCTTCCCTAAGGTCTTTTTTTTTTCCATAGAATAAATGAGAAAAAATGATTTACTGACCCTATTACACGCCAGCAAATTTACATATGTTATCTTTAATCCTATACCAACCTTTCAGAGTAGGTATTATTTCTATTTCATAGATTAAGGAATTGAGACTCAGAGAAGGAAAAAAAACTTGCTCAAAGTCATATAACCTACAACAGCAGAAATGATGTAAAACTCCAAGCCAGGGGTGGGGTGTGTATGTGTGTGTGTGTGTGTGTGTGTGTGTGTGTAATTCTCACAGAGGAATTTCCATGAAACAGCCTTATATAGAAACTACAGTGTCCTGTTTAAAAAAAAATGAACTCAGCTGATCCTCTACTGTGCCACATCCCTGAGGGGATACAGAAAGCAGCACAATTTCTCTTCAATACAGGACAGCTTTCTTGCCCAAACTTCCCTGCCACTAAGGATCTGGAGACGGCTATGTTAATCAAGCAAAAAGTGACTCTTGCCCTGCCAATCTTCCTTGGAGCAACCACCAGGCCTAATCAGAGACAGGCAAACGCTACGCTATGTTTTCAGAGGCTTTTTCATAAAATAGTTACTGAGGGCTATATAAAGTAGGCAAATAAGGATGAAAACAGTTTTGTTTTCTTTTATGGGGGAAGGGGGAAGATTTATTTTATTCAATCTCCTGAGGAGAAATATTTTCCAATTATAAATCTGTATCAAAGAATATACAAAGAATCCTTAAAATTCAATAAGACAAACAAACCAAAAACAGGAGTGGAGGATGAAAGGCTTGAACAGACATCACACCAAAGAAGGATTATAATAAGCACATGAAACATATCCGACATTGTTAGTCATTAGAGAAATGTCAATTAAAACCATTTTGCATTTGTTATAATAAAAAGAAGAGATAAAATCAAGCCACTCTGGAAAACAGTGAACAATTTGTTTAAAAGTTAAGAAAGAACTTAACCATAACCTTAGTAATTCCACTTCTAGAAATCTACCCAAGAGAAATTAAAACTATGTCCACATAAAGACTTGTAAGTGAATGCTCATAACAAATTATTCATAATAGCCAAACTGGTAAACAGATAAAATAAGGTACCTGCATGCAATGAAATACTACTTAGTGATTTAAAAAATAATAACTACTTAATGATTTTAAAAAAACTTATTTTGAGGCCTGGATGAACCTCAAAAACATGTTAAACGAAAGATGACATAAAAGATGACATATACATATGATCCCATTAATAAGAAATGTCCAGAAGAGAAAATTTTATAGTCAGAAAAATTATCAGTAGTTGTCTGAAAAGGGCTAGCATGGAATCAGGGACTTCCTATAAAAGAATCTGAGAGAATTTGGGGGATAACAGAAATGTTCTATAACTGCAGTGTAGTGAAAATAGCAAAACTCCATAAATTTATTCAAAATCACTGAATAATAACATTTACAATAAATTAATTTTATGGTATGGAAACTGTGTCTCAATGGAGCTGTTTAAAAAGCAATTGCCAAATATATGTTAATGTGTGTGTATGTGTGTGTGTGTATATATTTCTACATATTTATCTGATATGAACATATATGTGTAAATTTGTTGAGAAACAAGTATATAAGAAAGGGAATGTAGTCTTCGTATTTTACCATTCTATAAAAAATATTGACAGTTATACTAATGTATTATGTAATCATCAAGCAATAGTAAATACTGATTTAACAAAAATGGCATTGTTAGAAGGATGAAGAGCGAGTCTATAAAATCAATGATTCCTCATCTTCGACAGCCAAAGAAAATGCCAAAAATTAATAAATCAAGAAGTAGTACAATATGCATGCTATTTAGATGCACAGCAGGAAGCAATAGAAGAAATAAAAAGCTCTTTCCTATAAATGAAATCATTTGTGGAATAAAATGATCTGAAATGCAATAACAAAGCCTGCAGCTGACCACATGGTCTGAGAAAGTTCTCCCACGAGCACCAGGTACTGCCCCATTGGCCCGTCCTTCATCCACTAGAGTGTGTAAGAACAACAGCACAGAAGGACCTAAGCCACTCATGGGCCACCTGATGACAGCTGCTGGGGAAAAGTGGCCTTTGGAAAAGGCCCTTGCACAAAGGCTAAAAACGGTACCTCCACAACCTAGTAGAAAGAAAAGAAAATGACTTTACGTTTCCTATAATTTAACAGAGAAGCGGAAAAATGTCTATTTTAAAAAGGACCAGAGGAGATTATTACAGATTATAAGATACAGAAGGAGTAACATTTTACTTTTGAATCAAGCACTCTGATCAAGTCTCCAGCACAGGAGCAGGAGCAGTCAGGACTGAGACAGAACAAGAGAGTAACTGCTAAAAGGCATGGGGTTTCTTTGAGATTGTGGGGTTTTGTTTGTGTAGGGACCTTTGGGGTTTTTGGTTTTTGTTTTGCTTGTTTTCTGAGAGAGTTATTTGTGGAGTACGTGTATGTGTGTTTTGATGCTGGGGCTCAAACCTAGGGCCTCACATAGTATGTGCTAACTAATAGCACCTACTCTACCACTGAGCTCCACCCCCAGTCCCTAATACTGCATTTTGAAGGACAGCAATTATTTTAATTTTTCAAAACTATAGACTGCAATAAATTAGTGGGTCCAGGAGTTGTTGGCCTCTGTCAACAATACTGAGAACATAGTACAGACAAGTATTATTTGGTAAGACTAATCTAAGTTATATTCATACATATACATATACATGTATGTGCTAGGTAAGGATACGTAAAGTAATTGCTTACTCAGTCTGAAGTTTTTTAAGCTCAAAAGCCCAGAGATGGAACTTGAACATGTCCATGAACATGTCCACACCATGTCCTCCATCCTACCAACTTTCCCAAAGGGAGGAAAGCAGTCATCATTTCTTTGCCACCACACCAAATGGGAATGACAGAAGATGTATTTGCTACTGTCCATAGCTCCCAAGCAAAATAACCAAAAGCCCTGAAAATGCATTTGTAAAAAGTGGACTAAAATAAAGTCTATTCTAGAGATAAAAGCAAGAACTAAAAACAGGAAAGAAAAAATTCTTGAAAGGAAAGAAAATACTTATTAAGACAAAAACCGTTAGGTCATTTTTAATCTATAAAGAGTAAGGCTTCCACTCTAAATTTAAACCTGTAATTGTCTAAGTTGCATTTGTCAACTTAAACAGCCCTTTTGATATTCTCAATCACTTCTGTGAAAAACTAAAACATATCCATATAATAGCTTTAAACAGAATTTTATAAAGTTGAAGGAAAAAATCTTCGAGAAATCACCAACAAGCATTTTTAAAATCCAATAAAGAGCCTGACAACACATTAATTTTTCTTTTGTTTTAAAACACAAAAAGATAAATTGTACACCATAAGCTATTTTAACAAGCAAGAGAGGAAGAAAACTTGATAGAAATCAGTTATTCAAGGGGCTTGGGTCATATGAAGACCTTTCATGCTGATGTGTTCTCCAGAGTCCATACCATCTCATCTTGTGACACTAGCAAAGACAACAGCTGCATCCAAAGAGACTCCAACAGAAAAATACAGGAGGAAATCCCATACAAAGGCTGAAAATCTGGGGTTCAAGTCCAACTCTGCACTTACCACCTCTGTTATATTAAGAAATTCATTTAAAAAATCTTTGTGTTTTGGTTTTCTTATCTATTAAGTTAGGATAAGGCACAACCTATTTGGCAGAGCTATTGTAAAGATCAAGATACAAAACATCCACAGAAGTTCTCTGTAAAATGCTCTACAAACATTAGTTTGTTCTTTTCTCTTTTGAGATATGGTCTTACTATGTTGTCCAGGATGGCCTCAATTTTGCAAACCTCCTATCTTAGCCTCCATAGTACCTGAGATCACAGGTGTACTGCACCACACCAGGCTCAAATATTATTTTTTATAATTTACTAATATTCCCAGTTCCACAGCTGACTCAACACCTGAACCTAAGCAAGAGTTTGTGCAACCTCTTATCTCAAATGTTAACATTTCTTCTCATATAGTTTGTTAGACAAGGTAAGGTACCATAATTTTAAGTTTCTAGAAAAAAGATGACATGGAAGGTACTGGAGCATTAATTTTGACACTTAGTTTGCAGATATCTTGCTATTGAACATCTTTTAATCTGAAGAAAGCAAATTACAGTGTCTCTAATTTGTATTTATCTGATCTAATCCTCCTCCCCACCCATTCCCCCAAATTGAATTGATTTCTAAAATAAAATTCAACCAAGTATTGGCTACTGAGACACAAAGTTGCTGACAATAAGAATCACCCCACAGGTGATTATAGTGGAAGCACTTTTAATCAACTAACTTATTAAATAAACTAAAATTCTCCATTTCCCAGGTCAAATATGCTGAGTGAGGCCTCTGGCATTCTTATTGCTAGAACTAGTTCCTAATTCTATCATATCTAACCTAAGCCTTCTTATCCCAGTAGCTGAGAAGTGAGAATCACTTGTTTATCACCAACCTGTTTACACAATTTGTAAGTTTTTATAATTATACAATTAAATATTATATAATCCATAAAATAGACAAGTTTCCTTGGAAAAAACTCAGATTTGAATGCTTTATGAACACTTAATAAGACACTAAAAATTTTGCTCAAATTAAATTGTCTACATTTAATTTAAATATATACATAAATATAAATATAAATTGTATATAGTAGTGCACACTTGTACTTCCAGCGACTCAGGAGGCTGAAGCAGGAGGATCCCATGTTCAAAGTCAGCCTCATCAACTCGGCCCTAAGCAACTTAGTGAGACCCTGTCTCAAAAATATAAAAAGGGCTGGGGATGTAGCTCATTCAAAGTGGCCCTGGGTTCAATTCCCAGTACAAGCAACAGCAGCAACAGGAGGAGGAGGAAGAGGAAAAGAAGAAGAAGGAGGAAGGGGCTGAGCAGTGGTGAGCGCTTGCCTAGCATGTGTGAGGCATTGGATTTGATTCTCAGCATCGCATGTAAATAAATAAATAAAAGGTCCAGACAACTAAAACAAAATATTTTAAAAAGAAGAAGGGGCATATATAAAACATACAGTTTCACCCAGATTGCTTTGAATGACATTTTTTAAAACTGAACCAGCAAACAACAACAACAAAAAAAAAAAACAGAATTCATAGATGATACTCTGTAAAGATATGATATGCCAAAAAAAAGATTTTTTAATCTAATAGAATTTCAATAGATTTATATGCATATAAAAGGTGTTGACCTCCTATCAAATTATTAGAGTAAACATAGTTGCTCAAATTAAAATAAAATGCTCTTAAGTTAAAATAAAAGTTTTAAATTATTTTCCCACTTCAACCAATTGTTTAGATTAATCCTTGGTGACCTACCACTCTTGATCACACCATCAAAGAGAACACTGACCATTATGTCTTTAATTACAGCTATGGTTGACTATCATTTCATACATCCCAGTTGGCCTTGGACTGTTTCAACATAACTACTAGGGCCAATTTTTTATTCTCAAAAGTGCCCCAACTTGAATGATAAGTGCATATGGTCACCTTAATAATAAAAGATATAAAGTTATAGTACCAAGAGGTGACAAGGGGCCAGCGTTAGGACCCCCACTGTTTTCTAAAAGCCCATTCTAAATAAATAAGCTTGTTCTGCAGAACTAAACCCTCTTCTAATCAGATTGCTATCTCTTACCTTTTCTATATAAAAACTCCTAAGCTAATACACACAAATATTCTTCCATTTAAAAAATAATTCCAACCCACAAAATATTCTAGCCTTAATCAACACTTGAGAAGATGCATAAGCACATGCACATAAGTCACACACACACACACACACACACACACACACACAGCTAGGCAGCTAAGCACACAGTATCATCAACTTAAAAATCCTGCATGGCTTTAAACATTTACAGCTTTTCAGAGCTGGTTTTTATTTCTATAAAACTGGAAGAAAGTGTGTCTCCTCCACTTCCACAGACAGCGCACATCAGCCAGCACAGAAGCATATGGAGTGCTTTGTAAAAGTGGCGAATGGCCAGCCCAGAAAGCTTGTTAACTTCTCAGGAAAGAAGGTTGAGGTGACCTCGAACAAAAAAGCAAAACCTCTACAAGGTGGAAGATGGGACTTTTCTTCCTTTTCTTCACAGGTTTTTAATTCAAATGTGTTACTAAGGGCTTTTGTAACATACAAGTTACTACAACAGTGAGATGCTGGTCCACTTAGTGCTAGTGAATTTAACACGCAGTGATTTTTAGCCAGCAGTTGCTGACTCCCAGAAGTAAAATAATGTGAGTAAGTGAACACATTCTCAAATGACCATACTTCCCCTGGGTGAGTCAAAGGCCTCAAACAGAAGGTAAGTTTAAGCCCCTTTTCAGGTACTAACTTAAACAGTTTTGAAAAGTCACTTTACCTCTGTGTGACTCAATTCCCTTGTCCTTCCAAAGGGAACACTGCCTTGTCTATTTCAAAAGGTAACTAGAAGGATGACATGAGAAAATACTGACCAAAGTGTTTTGCAAAAATTAAAAGATTGTAATTTTTATCTTTTAAAATCACCATCAAATGCTGATTTTAAAAAGTAAAATCTTGTCTGAAAATGGTTCTTATCTATTTAGAATGGAATAGCAAAAGAATAAGGAAAGCAAATATAGTCACAATTAAAATTCACCTACATTCCATTCCCTGGCTCCTAGATTTGCTGAGCCAAAACCACACTGGGGAGATGTAAAGACCACAAGTTCAGTTCCTGCCTAGCTCAGGCTGTTCAGTGACCAGTGTTTCACACTGATAAATGCCTCCCAAATCTCAAAGCACAAAATGAGAGTTCACAAGGTTAAGCACATTAATTAGCAGTACTCATTTGGATTCTGTATTCATCAAATACAACAAGCAGCTATTCAATATTTGCCTATTTGCACTACTCTAAGATCTCCAATTCAAAGATTCAGGCGGAGTACAAAATAGAGCCCAAGAAAATAAACTTGTCACCATCAGAATGTGTCTCAAAGTAAATCAGCAGCTTTAAACTATGGCAAAGGCTCTGCACAGGCCTACAGCAGTCAGAGGATGAGTAATGAATGTGCAGGTTACAGGAGGAGGTCCCTGCCGCAAAAGGAAAGAAAAATAAAGTGGTTCCAAGCAAAAAGACTATGTTTTGTATTTTAACAAATTCCTATTAACTGCCTCCCTCAGCTCCTCATTGATCTCTAATTCCCACAGGAAGAACAGAGCCTTAGTATCCTTTCTGATCCTTTTAAAGTCAGTTTAAGTCTATTTCTACACTTTACATCAGTTTGCTTTACCTCCTTATTCCAAGATAAGCAAAATTATATGAACAATGAAATATTTGCATTGATGTAAAGCTAGATTAAGAGGCTGACCATGATCTTGTATATTACACGTCCTAAGTGAAAAGCACAGGATGAAACAGAAAATATCACTCCTTCAAAGTAGCCCCTAGGACTGCGGTTCTCAGCCTCTGCTGCATAGCATAATTGCCTGTAGGGGTTTCTAAATATTTGAAGGCTAAGCCCAATCTTAGGCTTACTCAGTCAGACTCTCTGGAGAGTGAATCTCCAGGAATCAATCTTTCTGATGTATGCCAGGATACAAAACTACTATCTAAGGGCATAAGTTTCACAGCTTAGAGAAGCTCTGGAACAGACCCAAAGCAAAAAGAAAAATAAACAAGCAAAACGTCTATATTGTCTTTGACGTTGGAGTAAATGACCATATCTTTCTCCTAAAGCTTTCATCTTCAATCTCAGCAGTGATGATCCCATTGGGAGATGAACAACAAGATGAACAATATTTTCTCTTCCCCTTCTTCATAGCCTTCTTGGGGTAAGTTTAATGCCAACCTAGGCACTAAAAATGCAAGAACTGGGTAAATATTCTCAAATATGAAAAGCCTCCAAATAGGTGACTATTGATTATCCTAGTTTTTAAGATTAACTTCAGAAACTCGAGATTCAATAAACTTCTGGAAAGAGGAACTGTGTTAATTTTTTGTTTAGCACTATATTGACTCATGTTCCTTTGGACAAGCCTAACAATGGTGGCTTTTTTGGACAACCCTATGAGGAAACATGGATAGGCATTCAAAGATATTTCTAAGAGCTATCCTTTCAGATCTGAAGAAGGGCAACATCCCAAACAACAAGGAGATAAATCTCATTCAGAGACTAGTTGACTTAAGTTGCACCATTTCTCCAAGGGGCAGCCTTATTTGTTCCTCTGTCTTAACTCTGTTTCAGCCTCATCTGCTCAACATCTTCAACTAGCAAGAAGAGTTGGAAGACATTTTACACACTTGCCCCAGAGAAGGTAACTCTGCCCAGCTTTTTCCATTTTTCCCCATCTAACAAAGAAGGGCAGTAGAAAGTTCTCTCTCTGAAGGCTTTCTGATTAAAACCATAAGGCTGAAAAATTCCCCCAGAGGAAGAGAATGGAATTTTTTTGTTGCAGATTATTACAAAGACTCAAAAAAATCTATGCAGGCAGAGGCTAAATGACAGAAAATAAAAAGACAAGTTCAGCATTTAGAATTATGAGGAATTAAGAAGACCAGGTTAAAAATTATTATACAGCCCAGAGAAGAAAAAACAAAAGCAATCATTACTGCACTTGAGTGATTGTTTTCCCTTAACATCTGTAATTTTAATAACATGATTGTAATACTTTTAGAATTGAGAAATATGTACTTTTTTTTTAATTGAACCCATGGCCTTGTGTATGCGAGGCAAGCACTTTACCAACTGAGCTCTATCCCCAGCCCCCGAGAAATATATTTTATATCCCTAAAAGCAAATCTATTGCTGAAACAAGCTGTGTTACCTTCCAAAGTAAGTAATTTCAGGAATGGCTATCATAACATCTTTTGATAAAATATATATACACCCCCATCTGAGTTATAAACAATGGAAACCAACCTGGCTGTCCCGCGCTGGGAATCCATGATAACCTGGGGTGAGAGGCTCGTTCTACAAGAAAGAAAAGGAAAAAAAAAAAAATCAAACTATAAGAGCAAAGAAAATGTTTAGAATAATCAAATTCACCCAAGTTTATCAATATATACGCCTTTCTCAGTTTCTTAAATGTTCCATTGATGTATTCATTCCATCCTACCTAACTACATCTATCCATCCCAGTTGAGCGTCTACAATGGCACAAACAAAAACAGAAAAAAAGTATCTGCGCAGGAATACTATTCATGTACACTATTTCCCTTCTTGTGCAGCTAAATCTGTTTCCTTCTCTGTCTATCTCCAGCAGGTGCAACTGAAATGTGGGACAGAACAATTTCAAACTTGATATCGTGGGACTTTAGGAACCCATCCCCTAGTCACTGAATATCAGTAGCATTCCCACACACTAGAAAAACAGAAAACTTCCACAAAAATTCCATGTGTCCCTTGGTCAGAAAAGGGATGAGCAGCACCCTATTGAGAATTGCCTCTTGACCTGCAAAATGTTAGCTCCGCCTCGACATCAACCTGGTTTTCCTCAGTTCTTTTAAATCAAAATGAAATTCTACTCAAAAGACTTCTCCTACCAACTGTACCATCTTCTGGACTCAAGTGATTCTAACATGTGTGTATGTCAATATTTACTTAGATTATTTGTGCAGGTTACTTTATGATGCTAATCTTATTTTTTAAAGGTATATTAAGTGTTTGTCTCATCTTTACATTAAACCACTAAATCAAGATCCTTGAATGTAAGGATGCTAGTCAATAAAAGCTATGCAAACACTAATTTAGTCTAAAGTCACACAGAATGAGCACTAATTTATGGCTTACTTGACCCATTTGATCATTCCATCAATATATACTGAATACTAAGATTTTCTAAGCATTGTTAGAGGAATGAAGGAATAAGAAAGAGGAATGAAACACAGCCTTTACCTTCAAGGGAGCTATTAAATGGGAAGAAACAGATGTACACATGCTGGTGCTTTTGTCATTGCTAAAGTGCTCAACGCACCTTCTCAAAGTCATTCATCTCTGCTCCCATCATTTGTATTTTCAATCCTAGCAGAACAACTATTATAGAGGAATATGTGCTGACAGGATTTTCAAATATGCCAAGATAATAACCTTCCACCTAATGGTGGAATCATCAAGATAGAATTATCTTCATTTCTTTGACCGTTGAAAGTCCACACTCCCTTGAAAAACTAGAGTGCCAAGAGTCAATTTAAACTCACTACAGAGCCCCTGTGTTTTGTTCATCATGGTTTCCCAAAAATCTAGTGCAATGTCGAATACATAATAGACACCAAAAGAATGTATAAGTAAATAGATAGAGTTACATAACCAGAAATGACTTTTAGTCACTGATTCAATCCAAGGAAATCCAAGTCCTAATTCTGTATTTTGGGTACTTTAGTATTTATAAATTAGTAAAGATTCCTTCAGCCACTGAAGCTAACTGCCTTAAAAAAAATTATGAGTACCTAAACAATCCTGAGCAAGAAAAAAAAAATGTTGTAGGACTCTTAAGTTTCTGATTTTTGCTTACTAAAAAGCTTCAACACTCAAAAGAGTATGAGCTGGGCTCGGTGGCCCATGCCTGCAATCCCAGGCTGAGGCAAAAGGATCACAAGTTCAAGACTAGCCTGGACAATTTAGTGAGAACCTGTCTCAAAAAATTAAAAAGGGCTAAGGATGTAGCTCAGAAATAGAGCACCTGGCTAGCATGTGGGAAGAACTGGTTCAATCCCCAGCTCCATTAAAAAAAAAAAAAAGACAGTGTGAGGGGGCTGTGGTTATAGCTCAGTGGTAGAGCACTTCTGAGGTCCTAGATTCAATCCTCAGCACCACATAAAGATAAATAAATAAAATAAAGGTATTATATCCATCTACAACTATAAAAAATATTTTTAAAAAACAAAGACAGTGTGATACTGACATAAGGACAAAGAAACTAATGGAACACAATTCAAAGTCCAGAAAAAAAACTTTATCGTTATGATCAACTAATTTTTCAAAATGGTGCCAAGAAGTCAATAGAGTGGTCTTTTCAACAAATGGTGCTGGGACAACTGGATATTCACATGTGAAAAAATCAAGTTGGAATCCTACCCCATAAAATGTACAGAATTAACTCAAAGTATATCATACCCAGAACTATAAAACTCTTAAACCATAAGCCTTGGTTGGGTTAGGCAACAATCTCTTCAATATGATACCAAAAGCACAAGTGACAAAGGAAAAGGGACAAATTAGGTGTCATTAAAATTTAAAACTTCTGTGCATCAAAGGACACCATTAAGTGAAAAGACAACTCACAGAATGGGAGAAAATATTTCCAAATTATATGTTTGATAAGGGATGTATATCCAGAATATATAAAGAACTCTTGCAACTCAACAATAAAAAGTAAAATAATTCAATTTAAAAATGAGAAAAGAGGGCTGGGAAAGTAGCTCACTGGAGAGTAACTTGCCTAGCATGTGCCAGGCCCTGGGTTCAATCCCTAGTACCATTCAGAGAGAGACAGACAGAGACAGAGAGTTAGAGAGAGACAAAGAGACTGAGAGAGAGAGAGAGAGAGAGAGAGAGAGAGAGAGAGAGAGAAAGAGAGAGAGAGAGGACCTAAATAGGTAGTTCTCCAAAATATATAAGCAAATGCCCAGTAAGCACTGTAAACAAAAAGATGCTAAACACCATCAGGCATTATGCAAATCAAAACCATATTGAGATCACTCACACACACAGATACACGCACACAATTACAATCAAAAAGTCCAACAATAACAAGCCCTGGTGAGGATATAGAAAAATCAAAATTCCCATATATTCCTGGCTGGAAATGTAAAATGGTACAGCTGCTTTGGAAACAGTTGGGTAGTCCCTCAAAAATGTCAAACAGAGTTACTATGAGACCCAGCAATTCCACACTAATGTATATAACCAAGAAAAACAAAAGCATATGTCCATACAAACCTTGTGCATGGATGTCCATAGCAGCATTGTTTTATAATAATCAAAAAGCAGAAACAATCCAAATGTCTACCAATTAATGAATGGATAAGCAAAATATAGTACATCCATAACTGAATACTATTCATCAATTAAAAAGGAATGAAATACTAACACAACATGGATGAACCCTGAAAACATCATCCTAAGTGAAAAAGGCCAGACATAAAAAGACCACAAATTAAATAATGATATTTATAGGAAATGTACAACTAGGCAAATTCATAGAGACAGAAAACAGATTAGTGGTTCCAGAGATCAGGGGGTAGAAATGAGCATGGCTGCTAACAATAGGTAGTGGGGTTTTTGGGGAGGATGATAGAAATATTCTGTAATTGAATAGTGGTGATATATATGCAACTTGGATTACACTAAAAACTTCAAAATACTTCTAAGAGGTGAGATTAGAGATCTCTGAATTAATTCTCATTAAATCTGCTGTTTAAAAATAACAATAATAGGTAGGCCATTTTGGTTGCTTTCACACTGGGGAAGCAAGGGGAGTGGGATTACTGGGGATTTAACCCAGGGGTGCTTTACCACTGAGCTTTATCACTCAGCCCTTTTTATTTTTTATTTTGAGACAAAGTCTCTGCTCAGTTACCCAGGCTAGCCTCAAACTTAAAATCCTCTTGCCTCACCCTCCCAAGTTTCTGGGATTACAAGTGTGCACCACCACACCCAGATTCACACTGGAGGTACATACAGCTTAGAATATAATAAAAGAACAAGGCCCCCAAAATCAACAAGTAAATTTACTTCAATACCGTTCCCCACCAATACTAATGACAGAGATGATGATGACCAGCATATATTGAACAACTAAGCAGTGTGGTTCCAGAAGGAAGGGAAGGGGAAGAGAAAGTAGTGAAGAGTTGGAGATAACATAGAGGTACAAAAGAATGTGTTTCCTACCATTAGGAAGTCAGAGAAGGTAAGCAAGTGACTCAATAACACAGATATTAAACAGGAAAAACAAACTGCCACCCTGTTCTGCTGGCCCCCAGAGCCCTATCCTTTCTATTTTGCCAAGTTTCTTCTTAATAACCATTCTATATTATTCCTTTACAGTAATTATTTCAAGATTCTTTTAGAAAGGGATTTTATAATTAAGAAAGTAATTGAAAACTCCAAAAACTTATTATTCATTACTTCCAGAGAACATCTAACATAGAAACAATATTCTACAATATCCTAGGGTTCAATGCAGAAAACTATAAAAAAAAAAAAAAATCACTTTCCTACAGGCCAATATTGTCAAAAACTTTAATGGAAAGATGGATGTAACAGATTGCACAAAGATGTGTCACAGGAAATGGATTTACTCTTCCCCCTGTCTTGTTAAGGCACTGTGTTCTGTATTTCTGTCTCTCAGGTAAGACTACTGGTAACTCTCTGGGCCTCAGAAACTCCCTGTACCTCTCACTGGCCTGTAACTTTAAGAAAATGGCTCATTTTCCTTTTAAATTTTACCACATAAATACCTGTCTCTCACAAATACATTAATTTTCAAATAGTTCAGAATTTTACAGACATGGGTCTTATTGTATATATTCTCTAGTAATTTGGGGTTTTTTCCTCTTTTTGCTCAACACTCATCTTCATGAGACTCATCTTCATGAATAAATACCATTATACCCCACTAATTTTGACTACTGTTTAGTATTTTCTTATAAAATATGTCAATTTATTCCTGTACTATTTTCCTATTAATGAATAATTAAATTCTTCCCACTTATATTGGCCATGCTGCCTGTGTTCATTCTTTTAGATTTGAGATACATTTCCACTCATGAGATCTTCAAAAACCAAAATGAAAATATCTCAAACTGGCAAGAAAGTACATAAATGGTACCTTCATATCTAATAGGAATGCAAGTATTTGGGGATCACCAGTTTGAAATGCAGTTTGGCAAAAATATTGAGTGCAATATACTTTCTCACAATTTCACATTTATCTACTCTAGAGAATCATTTGCACATGTTCAAAGAAGCATGTGCAAAGATTTTCATTTCAATACAGTGAAAAATAGAAAGAACTTCAATTTCCATTAATAAGGAAACAGTTATCAATTATTAAATAGTTTCAATATCCCATGTATATGTTTTAAAAAGAAAAATACCTTTGATCTCATATTAATGACAGCAAAAAAGTGTGTTATTTTTCAAAATCACAATACAAAAATCATTATTTTTACATGCATATAAAAAAGTAAAGAAATGCATAAGAAATATCTAGAAGGATATACAACAAACCTCTAACACTGGTTACATCTAGCAAAAACAATAGGATCTAAAAATAAGAGAGAGATAAGTAAAATGAAGTGGAGAAAGAACCAAGGGGGAGAGGAGAAGGAAGGGAAAAGGGAAAAACTGGGGAATGAAGTTGACCAAATTAAGCCATATGCACGTATAAATATATCACAATGCATTCCAATTTTATATATAACTGTAATGCACCAATTAAAAATAAATGGGGGCTGGGGTTGTAGCTCAGTGGTGGAATGCTTGCTAGCACATGTAAGGGACTGGGTTACATAAAAATAAAATAAAGGTATTGTGTCCATCTACAACTAAAAATATTTTTAAATAAATAAATAAATGGAAGACCAACAGAGGAGGAGATCAAGGGGAGAAAGGAGGGAAGGGAAGGGAAAAAGGATGTGCTGGGGACTGAGATGAAGAAAACTGTTACATGCACCTATGAATACATCAAAATGAACCCACTAATTTAAATGATTATAATGCATTAAAAATAAAATTTTTAAAAGTACAGGATTTGTGGAAGGTCTGAATTGTTTAAATTTTACAAAATATAAAATGCATGATGTATAACTTTGCATATTACTAATATTAGCAAATTGCCAATATTTCCAAGTGCCAATATTTCCAATTTACCAAGTGCCTTATAACTTTCAAAACCAAATTTATATAATCTCATTTAGTCTTCACAATGCTTCACAATGCTTGAAACAAGTTTTATCAATCTCATTTTACAGACAACAAATTTCCAAGAGTTTAAATGATTTGCTCAAAGCCAAATCCTTAGTGGCTGAGCTGCCTTCAGACTTAGGTCTTAATTCTATACCCAATACCTCTACCACTTGTAACAACCAGTAAAAAAAATAATAACAACATTTCTCAGGCCCAGGCTCAGCTGTTTATGATGGTCCAAAAGATCTACAGGTCTAGAAAAACTAACAACTAACACTGAAAACAAAGATGGAATTATAAAGAAAGCTAAGAGATGGGATAGAGTATCATATGTGTTAAACTCCAAAGAGGGAAGAGCTTAGTAGCTATGTACCTATAAGCAAGCAATATTGGCTTTACTAAGACTGAAAGGCTTAGAAACTAATTCTGCCTGAACACAGAAGCCGCTCAAAAAAATTTTTTTAATAAATAAAATAAAATAAAGAAATTGGCTCAACACAGTGGCACATACCTGTAATTCCAGCTACTCAGGCAACTGAGGAAGGAGGATCACAACTAGCAAAGGCTGGGGATGTAGCTCAGTGATAGCAAGCACAAGGTCCTGGGTTTGATGGAAGGAGAGAAAGAGGGAGGGAGGGAGGGAAAGAGGAAGGGAGGGAGGATGAATCAATCGACCATTGCTATCCTTAGTAGCTACTCAGCAACGAAACCTGTTTAGAAGCTTCTGTTTAATGGATATGCAAAAGCAAAACCCAAGGATCCCTAAGTAACTGTCAAATATAGCAACTGCAGTGGATTATACATGTGCAAGTGGATGCCAAGAGAAGTGACACAAGAAAACCACCTGACTTTAATGTTCTTCACTGACTCCTCTGAAGCTCCATATATAAGCATGGAGGTTTGAAAACTTCATTTAAGCAGAAGAACACTTGATTCGATCAGAAAGAGTGGGCTGTGTTGTTTTGCTTTATCCCAAGCAAAGTGCCAGCACCCTTGCCATTAAGGAGCTTATTCTTAATAATTACAAGATAAGCCTATTTTCTAAATGTTTTCTGAAAAATACCTCATTATTTCTGAATGATTAACTAATATATTTGCAAGAAATACTGGTAAAATTACCCAGAATACTGCACATAGGAGGAAGAAAAAGGTACCATTTTTCTTAAGCACTTTTAAAATACAATTAAGAGGGGTGCTAAGAGGACTTAACCCCAAAGATCAAAACACAACACAATTATAGTTGATATGATATGCTAGCCATAAATCCCAAGCAGAGATCAATAAAATACTAACTGAAATGAAGCACCACGAAAAATTCCACCTTACCAATCTTTACCTGCTTAACAGATCACATGCTGAGCATCAGAGATTTATTACACTAGTATTTCTTACTAGCCAGTATCACTGATGAAGGTTAAACAAGAGCAGAGTATAGAAAGCTGGAAATGCACAACAAAGTTAAACTAAGCAATTAAAAAACACAAATCCAAAAAGCTATCTGTTGCTTTTCATTTGTGTAGATAAAATCAACCTGGTTTCACGAAATGGAAGGGGAAGTAGAATACTAAAAATAGAAAAAATTAAATTCATGCCATTCTACAATTTTAGGAGAGGAACATCAAAGGAAGCAAGGAAAGGTAAGAAATGATGCTGTCCTCTATAAACTCAACTGAGCAAAGGAGAAGCTCAGATTTTTCAGTGACTTACTGCCTGGTTAAATTAATTTATATTATCTTGTACACTTTACTGTCATGTAGATCTAAAAAGAAAAAAATTCTTAAAAAAATAATAATAATTCCTTCCCCACTCCCTTGTCTATTAGCTGCAAATGACTTTGAGAAATTGTGAAGTCTATGGGTCTAAATCCTACAACATAGCACATTTCCAACAGGCCAATCCTTAATTTTTTCTTAGCTTACTCTAAAATTAGTTACTTATATGTGTCAAATGGTCAACTGGCCCCATTAAAAATGTTCAAATACTGGATAAAATTTAGTGATATTAAAACCAGGCACGGTGGCTCATGCCTGTTGTCCCTGCTATTTGAGGGCTGATGCAAGAGGATAGCGGCAGAAGACAGCCTGAGCCCTTTTGCTGGTTCAAGACCAACAAAGCCGTGTTAAAAAATTTTTGTCAAAAACTATGTAGATCAATTACAGTACTGGAGGACAAATTGTGATTACCACTAAGGTGACCACAGAAACTCTGCCTTTTGTGACACATATATACTCATACAGTTTGCAGTCCACTCTGCTGGCATCAGTCCCTGCTTAGCTAACACCTGTTTGGGGGATGGGGTGGGTTTTTTTTTAAACCTTTATTCCTGCTAATTTTTTTATTTGTTATTTTTAGATATACATGACAGTAAAATGCATTTTGACATATTATACATACATGGAATATAACTTATTCTAATTAGGGCCACATTCTCATGGTTGTAGACGTGGAGTTTCACAGGTGGTATATTCATATATGAACATAGGAAAGCTATGTCCAATTCATTCTACTGTCTTTCCTATTCCCATCCTCCCTCCATTCCTTTCTTTCCCCTTTGTCTAATCCATGAACTTCTGTTCTTCCCTCCCTCCTTGGGGGTGGTTTTTTCGTACTAGGGATCTAATCCAGAATTGCTTTAACAACGAATACATCCCCAGTCCTTTTTGTTTTATTTTGAGACAGAATCTCACTAAATTGTTAAGGGCCTTGCTAATTTGCTGAGCCTGGCCTCAAACTTGTGATCCTCCTGTCTCAGCCTCCTGAACTGATGAGATAATAGACATACATCACCTATCTGCCTCAATGCTCTCTATTTTTAAACTTCCTGTACAAATCCATTCTGTTCTTTCTTTTGTTCTCTTAATTAAAATTCAATCATGATAACAAAAGTCATAAATACATAAATAAGAAATAAAATTCTCCCTTAATTTACCCTTTCCATTTAAGGTTTAAGATTGTACTGTATCCCTAATCCAAAATGGTCTAAATTTAACTTTTTTAATATTTTTTTTTACTTATACATGACAGTGGTAAATTCAACTTTTTTTAAGCACAACAAAACACCACAAGTGGAAAATTCCAACAACCAACCTCTGTTTCATGTACAAAATTATTAAAAATATTATGCTAAATTACCTCTAGGCTATGTGTATAAGGCATACATGAGACATAAATGAATTTCACATTTATACTTGAGTCCTATTCCCAAAATATCTTGTTATGTATATGCAAATAGACCAACATATAAAAAGAAATATCAAGTCCAAAACACATTTGGTAGAGTACATTTTGGATAAGGGATACTCCAGCTAACATAAATGTTCTTCAGCAGTTTCGTTTTTTTCTTTTCTTTTTTTTTTTTTATGAAATTTACCATTTTCACCTACACATTTCTGTGGCATCAGGGACACCTCACATCATCATCACCCATCTGCAGAACTTTGTCTTCCCAACTAAAAACTCTCTGGTCAATAAACTCTAACTCCCTCCTTGTGGGGAGCCACTCTGAATGACTCCACCTTCCATACTAAACCGAGAGGCTTTGACCATCACTACATGGTGTAGTGAACTGGGAGCCATCCCGGTTCAGGAAGTGGAGGGCATGTCTAACCCTAATCCTTGGGTTGAATTACACTCATCTGTCTCTTGTAACCCTGCCCCTTCTGGCCTTTTTTGGTTGGAACTTTCTAAGAATAAGGGTCCTCCCCAATAAAAGCCCACTTCTGAACATGCTCACTCCTCTCGCCAGCCTCTTGCTCTCCCATTTGGGGAGCCTGAGGCCGAGAGCGGAGAAGCTGTCCTGAAGCTTGTTTAAAGGTAAAGTGTGTGTTTGTGTTTTACTTGGTGTCCCTGGAAATTTACAGGAGCGACCGACCTTAAGTTCAGCTGCCCGTGCGGGTCGCGGGCAGTACCTCCTCATTCCACTCCCAGGCAAACACTGTTCTACTCTGTGTCGCCATGAGCCTGACTACTCTAGATACTTTACATGAGTGGAATCATAGTATCTGTCCTTTTGTGATTGGCTTATTTCACATACCATAATATCTTCATGATTTATCCCCCCTGTGGCATGTGTCAGATTTTCTTTTTTAGCCTTAATCATGTGTGTGTATATACATATACACACATATATATACATACATATATATATATATCACATTTTGCTTATTATTCACTATATATATGCAATGATACTTGGGTTGTTTCTATCTTTTGACTACTGTGAGTAAATCTGCTGAGTATACAGTGTACAGATACCAGCTGAGTCCTACTCTCAGTTCTTGGGGTATATACCCAGAAGTGGAATTGCTGGGTCATCCATGACTCTAAATTTTTGAAGAACTACCATACCATTTTCCACAGCAATTACACAATTTTACATTCCCACCAGCAATGCACAGGATTCCAATTTCTCCACATCTTTGCCCAACACTTGTATTTTGTTTAAGAATAGCTATCCTGGGCTGAGGTTGTGGCTCAGTGGTAGAGCGCTTGCCTCACACGTGTGAGGCACTGGGTTCAATTCTCAGCCCGCATATAAATAATGAACAAAATAAAGGTCCATCAATAACTTAGGAAAAAAAAAAAAGAATGGCTATCCTAACGGACATATGTTATCTCATTGCCGCTTTAATTTGTTTTCTCTTATAATTAATGACACTAAGCATCTTTTCATTATTTATTGGTCATTTGGGTGTCTTTTTTGTACAAATGTCTTTTGCCCATTTTTAAATTAAGCCGTTTGGTTTTTTCTGTTGTTGAACTGTATATGTCATATTATATTGTTGGATTTACAGACCACAGATATTAATCCCTGATTAAAGCTGTCATTTGCAAAGATTTCTTCCACTGTGGGTTGCCTTTTCAATCTGTTGATAAATTTCCAATTTATCTATTTTTTTCTTTTGTTGCCGTGGGTTTTTTTTTTTAATTTTTAATTGTAAAGGATACAATACCTTTATTTTTACTTATTTATTTTTATGTGGTTCTGATGATCAAAACCAGTGCCTCACACATGCCAGGCAAGTGTTCTACTACCAAGCTACAATCCAGCCCTGTTGCCTGTGTTTTTGATGTCATACCCAAGAATCCACTCATAAACACAAGGTCATGAAGACTTAACCACACATTTTCTTCTACGAGTTTTATGGTGTCAGCTCTTATATTCTCTCGTTGATCTGTTTTTTTAATTCATTTTTGTATACGGTGTTAGATAAGGATCCAACTTCAAGTTTTTAAGTATGAAGTTTCTTAGATCTCCACCAATTTTATCACTTTTTTCCTGGTTTCTGAGGATCTGGAATTAAATATTCATTTCATGCATCTGCTGGTTATCAGCTGACTTTCAGCTCCAAATTACTCGTTTTACCTGCTCTGTTAAAATGGACCTGGACCCTTTAAATATTTCTCTTTTGCCAGTATGCATGTCAAACTTCGACAGTAGAGGGCACAGTAGTGACATTTGGGGGAAAAGGTTTTGCTTCCAGGTTTCAGAGTGCTCACTCAGCAGCACCTTTAGGATACACTGTTTCCTCCCCCTGGAGGTCCTGCAGTGCACAGTAGCCAACAGCTAGCAGCTTCCCCAGCAGCCCTCTGGTTGTGTAATGTGCTGGGTGCCTCTGGAGAGAAAACTCTCCTTGTAACTGCTTTCCCCAGTGACCTAGACAGAAAATTTCTAGTGACTTCTAAAAAGCAGATATCCAGCAAGTTCTGCTGTTATGAGGCCACAGGGACTTTGTTCTCTACCATTCAGCCATGCCTTCTCCAAAAGGGATCTTTAGCTCCTGGGTCAGGGTGGGGATGCTGAGGGAGCAGCTCTTCTTTGGATGTTTATCTCAGGCTAGTTGCAATTATATTTTTAAATTAATTATATTTTGGGCTGGGGATGTGGCTCAAGCAGTAGCGCGCTCGCCTGGCATGCATGCGGCCCGGGTTCGATCCTCAGCACCACATACAAACAAAGATGTTGTGTCCACCGAAAACTAAAAAAAATAAATATTAAAATTCTCTATCTTTAAAAAAATTAATTATATTTTAATTATATATCAATCATATTAGTATATCATATCTGGGTTTTGGTGGAGTTTGGTGGGTTTTCTTTTTTAACCCAAGGTGCTTTACCACTGAGATACATCCCCAGCCCTTTTTATGTTTCATTTTGAGACAGGGTCTCACTAAGTTGCAGAGGGTCTTGCTAAGATGCTAAGGCTGTCCTTGAATTTATGATCCTCCTGCCTCAGCTTCCTAAATCCCTAGGATTACAAGCATGTGCCACTGTACCCAGTTTGTATCTGCAATTATATTGCTCGTGCTGTTCTCTAGGTTTCTCCTTACTTCCTGTAAACCTATCCCTCACTACTTCACTCTCCTAGGGTAAATAATCCCTTATATTAAATTCCCTGTCTCAATTACTACGTAGTCTCTCTCTCTTGATTCATGTGAGCTGAAATGAAATGCTAACAGCCACCTAATATACAGGACATACATTAGTGTTTTATGCATATTATTACTTTAAATTCTCACTAGAACCCTATGTTATATCATTCTACAGTAAAGAAACTGAGACTCAGAAGAATTATACTGTTTTCCCATGGCATTACAAATCCAGGTCTGCCTGGTCCTAAAGTCCCAGCTGGCTCTCTACTATGATATTTTTCTTCACAGAACCTAGCAACACATTTTTAAAGAAACCAAACATCTATGTACAGAAAAGACCAGAGCAGAACTGACTGCTATCCTTAGAAAGAGCAGCCTGCAAGCTTGGCCTAGGAACTAAGCAAAGTACTAAGAACCTACAATTTGGGGAGGGCGCTATCAGAACTGGTAATAGTGGCTTTATCAGCCAACACTTGTGGTCCTACTCAGAGTCCAGAATTTTGGTGTGTGCTAGGGGTAGGTTGTCTGTATCAACAGCCCTCCATCCCCAGCCATCTCAGCATAAAAATCTCTTAACAGGCTTCAAGGCAAACAATACCATCAAAACTCACTGCTGGAGGAATTAAGTATGTCCTGCGTGACTCTACTGGGAGAGGACTCTTGGAAGCTTAAGCTGGGCATCCCCTGAACTCCACCTTTGCCCACTTTGCATTAACTAAATTTGCTTAGTGTATCCTTTCACTATTACAAAGTATGGCCATAAATACGACTATGTGCTGAGTTCTGTATGCCCTAGTGAATCACTAGATGGGGATAGTCTCCAGAACCCCCAAAACAACTTATGACATGCCAAGTACTTTATTAAATACTTACAGCACACAGATGACTAGGGCCTTTGCCCTCAAGGAACTTTACAGTCTATTTCAATTCCCTTCTTTTTGCTTCTCTGATCTTCACTTCTTAGTCTGTTCACCACTTAAAATAGATTAGATACATTTCCCTGAGCTAAATTTCATTCCTGGAGCTAAAGTGATGCTAAATAAATATTTAATAAGTCCATCAGGCAAAATCTGAGATACAGAGCTCTAATAAACTCAAAGGCCACACATATTTTCTCTCTACCTTCCCCATCTTATTGTGTTCCTCATTAAAAATAAATTGGCAAACGCTTGTACATTGCTGGTAGAAAGGTAAAATGAAGCAGCTGCTATGGAAAACAGTTCAGCAGTTCCTCAAAACATTAAATAAAAAGCTTTACCACATGACCCAGCAATTTCACTCCTGGATACATTACCAGAAGAACAGAAAAGCAAGTCCTCAAAACCTGTACACAGGTTCACAGCAGCACTATTCACAGTGGCCAAAAGGTGAAAACAACCCAAATGTCTACCAACAGATAAAAGAAACAAATTGTGGTTTATTTTTCATACATGCAAAGAAGTATTTTTCAGCTATAAAGAGGTTTTCAAGGTTTGTCCACGATGCAGCATATATCAGTACACTGCACTAAGTGAAAGAAGTCAGACACAAAAGGACACCTGTAATGTGACTCAATTTATATGAAACTTCCTTAACAAGTTAATTCATAGAAACAAAGCAGACTGGTTGTTGTCAAGGGCTAGAGTGAAGGGGAAATAGAGGGTGATCAACAAATGGGTTTGGGGTTCTTTTGAGGATGATAAAGAATGTCCACACTACACAGAGGTGGTGGCTGTACAACACTGTGAATGCAGATGATACTAAATTGTTCACTTTTAAAAAGTTGATTCTGTTATGTGACTGTCATCTCAAAAATTTTTGAAAAAGCAATGAAGTATACAAATGGCACAAATGGAAAAATCTAACCTTACCAATATTATCTGAATGGTAATTGCAACTTGGGATAAAATTGTCAGTAACTACAACAGATACTGATTCAAAAGTGTTCTATATCTCAACATTTGTCCTGGAAAACTGAATATTTAGAATGATTCCAAGCAACTTTACAGATACAGGTGCAATAGAGTACATCAACTTTTTTTCCAAAAAACAAAAGGTAAAATGTTTCAAAATTACTTCTTTTTGTATGTAATGTTTAATAAGAATGCATACACAAATTAATAGATATTTTAAGTAGATACTTGCCTATGTCATCAACCTCCCTGAAGCTTACGTATTTAGATCAGCCCATTCTTTCAAAGGAAAAAATAGCATGGAGCCTCACATTCAGCATTCCCCATGTTCAGGAACATATAACACATATACATACTTTTTTAAGTCTAAAAGGGCTTAACCCAAAATATTTACAGTGATTCTATGTCTTGATGACTGATAAGTTTGTTTTTATGTTTGGAGGCTGGGTGGGTTCCTATCCGTATTTTCAACAATTTTTCAAAAATTAACTTGTATTATTTTTACTTATCAAAAAAAAAAGCAGGAATAATATCAGTACCTACCTCCAGGATGATATGGCGATTAAATGAGATAATATAAATCCTTAACATGGTACTTAGCATATTAAAAATACACAATGAATGTTAGACAATATGAGTATCAATATGTTATCGTATTATTTTGGTTAAATGTTTTATTATCTATGGCAAAAGCTGTCACCTTAATTTAGGCCTGGGTCACTTCATGCCTAAATTACTGTAACAATAGTCTCACTGTTCCAGCAGCTTCCCTCCAGCCCTTCACAGTTTTCTCACCAGGGACAGGGTTAACTACCCAAAACCCCACTCATTAGGACTCCAATGCTAATGGCCTTCCATTGTTTGGAAGAACATCATAAAGTATACCCATACCTAGATGGCACCACCTACTACACAGCTAGTCTATGTAGTTGGTACATAGGTAGTCTATCACTGATGGAAACACCATCATGCAGCACATGACTGTACCTTTAAAATTCAATTTAAACAAAAGACAGCTGATGCTCATACCTGCTTCTCCATTCAGTCTGTTTCAGTGTGTTACTCTGGTTGAATTACATGAAGAAGATCTGCCATTCCACTGATATACATTTGGAAAAGGAGGGAGTGTTAATAGTTTTCTTCAGGCACCTTTGGCTTTCTTCTTTAATACTAACCAAAACTAGAAAAGTGACAGTTTCTGAAAGCTTAGTTGTAATATGGCACCTGAAATCACATCAACAAATTTTTCCAAATTCTGTTATATTAAAGTCTACTCATCTGTCATGTCCTTTCCAGGATTTTCTGCCTAAGTATGACTCAGTAACATTACGAGTACATTGTTCATTTATAAAATATAGGTTCACGCAGGTGAAGTTGTGCATGACTTCAGCTAGGGCAGGAGGAACACTTGAACTCAGAAGATAGAGATGGGCATGGGCAATGTAGCAAGACCTTGCCTCAAAAAATAAAACAAAATGAAGTAAAGATTCAATAAAAAAATCTTCTAAATGGTGAAACATTTAATTATTTAATATCAAAAAGGTCACATTCAACAATATGACCATCAATCTCATCAGAAAAGTCTTTAAGTACTGGAATTGTCAAGTTCACAGTCCAGGATACCAGTCTTCCAAAATTCTAAGTTTTGTTTAAACACTCAAATTTTATCATTGGAAAGAAATATTGTCACTGTTTTCCCTGACATTACAGGCTCACTTCATTTATTTTAATAAAGAGTCTGCCAAATATTCAAGCCTGAATAATCTTAGTCTGTCAGTTATTCTTTCAAATATAACATGGCATTCATGAAAAAAGAGGCTAGTTCAGCTGGCAACTCCCATGATCACAAAAGCATATTTCTTGAGGTGACATCATCCTCAGTACACAGCAGGAGTGCTTTAAGTGCATTACCATATTTTGTCATACAAAATATTAAAAAGATGCATAATCAAGGGTAGAGAATGATATTAGTAATAACTTTTATTGCTATGTCAAGAAGCATTCTAAAGCAAAACCAGCTTCTTCCCCTACTTTAACTACAGGTGTGCAGTGTTAAAAAATATAATTACTTAATAGTTATTCCTTTTTTTAGTATAGGTAGTTTGTGGCTTAACAGGCCCAGGGCCTAGTTTGGCATGTCACAATTCCTTACCTAGTGAGGGATAGGGGGAAAGTGCAGTCCTCAGAATCACAGCAAACTGAAATTTGCCTCTAGCAACTTTTTAGCTCCATCACTATGGGAAGTTAATTCATCTCTCAGGCTCAAATTCTTCACCTTGTAAAAGAGAACACTACCTACTTTGTAGGGTTGTTGCAAGGATTGAGATAACACAGGCAAAGTGACTTTCACAGGGCCTATTCTTTAATGAGGTAGCCCTGCTAAAGAACAGTAATATCAATGAGAAACAATGCCTTACTTATATGTAAAACTTCACCACATACAAATCATAAGCAGATATGACAAGCACAGGATCACACACTTTGAGAAGATCACACAAATCACACAATTCTACTACAACTCTTTGAGACACACCCTCCTTACCCTGTACCACACTCACACACAGGTCATAGTTTTCTTTGAGTACAATCAAGTACTTGAGATAGCTGAGAGATGAGTAAGAGGCAAGGAGCCTAGAGAGATGGGATGGTACTGGAAACTTAAGCGGTGGCCCCTTCTGAACAAACAGAGCTCCCACAGAGATTTACCAATGAAGGCTGAAGGAGAGGCGAAGGGAAGGTACTAACTCATGGAGACACTGCAATGTGCTAGATAATTTAGAGACATTATGTTGTGATCTGGAACTTTTCTCCACTATCAAGTAGAGAGTGAGATACAGAGAAATTAACTGGACCAAGGCCAAACAGCCCGTAAATGGTAGAGTCAGAGCCACAATTGTAACTCTGTTCTTTCCTTTACATGGTACACAGTGGCTTAGTCCAGAAAAGCCTTTATCCCTAGGCCAAAGGGTAGGGGAGTTGAGTATATACTCATCTACATGCTAGTTAGATTGCTTCTCTCCAGCAATGGAAATAACTGAGAAAACTTATCCTTAACCTGTAGTTATCACCCAATTATTTCCAATGAGAGAAGAAAACAGTGGTTCTTATACTTTAATATAAAGACAGGTCACTGGTACCATGTTAAAAGGCAGATTCTGGGGCTGGGATTATGGCTCAGTGGCGGAGCACTCACCTGGCACCCGGGTTCGATCCTCAGCACCACATAAAAAAATAAAGGCATTGTATTGTGTCCATCTACACCTAAAAAATAAATATTAAAAAAAAAGGCATATTCTGATTCAGATTCACCTCAGAAGTCTGGGTGGCATCTCAGATTCTTGCATCTCCCAGGACATGATTAAGCTTCTGGGGCTTGGGCCATCTTCCAAACAGTTTATATGGTGCAATTTCCAATCCTAGCTGATCATCTGAATCATTTCAGAATCATTTAAAAATTATAGATTCCTGAGTCCCACTCTCCTGAATTCCGTGGTATCTGGAACTAATACAGACCTGGAACTACTGGACTACTTCCAGGCACCTTCTATCTCATAATTCTGCAATTTCAAGAGATTACAATTATTAGTCATAATCATCGTGTGCTCTGATTAAGAACACATCAACTGTCCAAACACTTTACATAATAGCTTACTTAATCCTCAACACTGTAAGGCCGATACTTATAGCACTATCATGCCCATTTTATCTTAAGAGGAAACCAATGCTCCAATGCACCAATGTTACTTGTCCAAGGTCAGCTAATGAGTGGCAGAACAGGGGGTTAAACCTGAACCACCTGATTCCAGAGAGTCAACAGGCACAAATAAATACAAATGGGTCACCTCAGAAGATGTCGCACTGGGAAGGCTACACTCTTATTCCTCAAATGCTACCATAATCAAAACATCACTGCTAAACTATATAACCCAAAAGCTCTTGATCTGAAAGTGAAACGCCCTCAAACCTAAACATATGACTTTAAATATCTTCCCTCGAGCATTTGAGCACAGGTTTGATTTTCTGACAATACCACAAAATCAGAAAAATCTAATTCAAAGACCTAGTGCCTGATCAAGTTAGGTATTCTTTAACTGAAAAGAAAATCAGTGTTAGGTATTGAAAATGTTTTCCCCATCACTCGAGTATCTCTGAAGCTGATTCCAAATGAGAGTTCTTTATGTTTTGCGCAATGGTTACATCACCAGAGCCAAGGTGACTATTTTGAAGGACAATACTCATTTGGATGCACAGGTTTAATTATTTTTTTAAAGTCAGCCTTTTAGTTATACCTAAAGAACATATTTGCCCTTCACTATTAATACAAACATACACATACTCGGTTTTCTTTGCTGCTACAAAAGCAGCTGTTTTTCTTTTCAATTTTCTTTTTATAAAAAGTGTTTTGCTTATATACATCCAACTATATGAAAATGAATAGCATAATCAGCCATTAATGAAGCATTTAACTGTATAAAATACCATAAAAGGCATCATACAAAGGCAACTATCCATCCAAAATATGCACAAAAATACCCTCACATACAAGGGATAAAGGCACGTACAAATACTACAGGGATATAAGTACAAGAAGATAGCACATTATTACATCTGATGTGTTCTTTTGTTAAATAAATACATCATTTTCAACAAAGAAAATAGTCTGCAAATTCAGAATGATTTACAGATTTTTTTTAAAAATCAGGCATTAATGCAGATCAGCACAATTTCATATAACCAACCTCTCTGCTTGAACTGGACTCCCCACACCTTACTGAAGCCACAGTTCCCCTGCACAAACTCCCACTCCGCCACCCCCCACACACACCCAACTCCCCACCAACCTCACAGGGGTTCCTGGGCTGGTCCATGGAATCTGATGACATCACTCTCTCTTCCTTCCTGGAATTCTAAACCCTGCTGCTCTCCCCTTGCACACAGCTACCATCTCCATGGCAACCTCACCTCCTCCTGCTTCCCTATTGGCTTCATGGAACAGGATACACAAAAAGGTTTTCCGTTCTCCCCTCACCGCTGCCCCCACACACACACACACAAAAAAAAAAAAAAAATGATGCTTTCAACAGGAACCTGGGCTAAATTTAGCTACTTGGGATTCAGAGTCCTATGACTAAGAAAACACAGAGAAATATCCTCCTTCCTATACTCCTCCGTTCCCTCAACCCTAACCCAAAGTGGCTGCTTCACCTCCTTCTCTTTGGCCCCCTACCCAAAAGGCAAGTGGCAATTGATGAGCCGTAAAAACAACTGGACTGCCTGCCCCACATATAAGCTTAGCACAGAGAAAATTCTCACTCACCTCCTCCCAACAGGAGAGAGAGGGAGATAGAGAGAGAAAGAAGGGAGAGGGGGAGAGAGAGAATACAAAAAGTATGCAAAAAACAGTTGGGCCATTTCACATGCTGAACTTCACTCAGCCTTCTCCCTCCATCCAGAGACAAGGAGCAGGAAAGCCACGCCTAGAGGCAAAACAGTCTCCCCTCTTAGAAGACCAAAATTCTCTTGCTATTTGCTTGATATGATTTCCTCCATTATAGGAATAAAAAAAAAAAAATGGAAAAGAAGCGAGGAAGAAAGAACATACACTTCTCTGACCAAACACACAAAACCCAGAACCACAAATTCTGGGTCCAATTTGCCATCCCAGCAAGTGACCTACTATGTAAACTGAAGCAAGTTCTCACATACCTCAACTAAAAAGTAGCTTCACAAAGGAATGATATGAGAATTAATGTAAAGCAGTTTAGGTCCCTAAGCCAAAGGGACTGAATAAATAGAGTAAATTGACATCATTATTAGTAAAATTCTTATGGATATAATAAGAAATTTAAGATCCCCATAGGAAGAATATGAACTTCTTGAAAATCACTCTTTTATAATTATAAATATATGGCACCACGGATTGAACCCAGGGGCGCTTAATCACTGAGCCATATCCCTAGCCCTTTTTATTTTGAGATAGGGGTCTAGCTAAATTGCTGAGGCTGGCTTTGAACTTGTGATCCTCTTGCCTCAGTCTCCCCAGCCATTAGAATTACAGTCATGTGCCACCATACCCAGCAAAATGTGCATAATTTCTTGAACCACAGACAGTTCCTACAAAGGTGTCCAGTTCTGGCAAAAACCAGCAATACTCACATCAAACACCAGCCAATTTGAACCACTACGCAATTTTGTAACTGGCCCTACTTTTTCTTTTATTAATCCAAACTCTAATTTTGAAACTACTATTAACTCTCCCTAAATGATGCCTCAATATGGCCAGGGCTTCATTTCCCAGTTCAGCTGCCCACTTCCCATTCTAAGGAAGTAATCCTTTCTCAGAATCATATTTGATTGTTGAACACTGAATCAACCCAGTGGCTATGACCTATATGACTCTGAAGGACAAAGGATCAATTGTGACCAAGTAGGAAAGGCTCCAAACAGGTCAGGGCCTTGTAGTAGGAAAGGGAATGGATAAAAATAAAGCACACCCAGGAAAATTGTACTTTCAGTTTGCAGGGGAAACACTCAGCTCCAAAGCACTAACTTCCAAAAAAAAATGACAAGAAAGGAAAATAATTTAGTATGATAAAAAACAGTCATCTGCCCCAGACAGAATGTAAACAATTTGAAGCGGTTAGCAAAGTCAAAATGCCCCATTAGTTAACAATGCAGGCATCTAGAATAAGCTGCACAAATGCCTTGGAAAACAGTGTCCTAAGGGACACAGTCTATGCTAATAAACAACTGAAATTCACATGCGGGATAGGGACAGAGTGTGATTAGCCCATCTCTCAGATATGTGCTTCCTGATTTCAATCCTTGTTGACTCCTAACAAGCCAGTCCTTGTTTGAAATCATTACTGTGGACACTACTGATCAGAAGACTCCACAGGCTATCTACAATGGTATTATTCTAAAGGACCTTATTCTTAACACTCAAAATAAGACGGTCACCTCATTTTATATGGGAAGACTGAAGCAGTCACCATTATAAAAACTACCAACAATGGTCTCTACTAAGTGGGCTGCTGTTTTAAAGTTTTGCTCATCAATCTTTCAGACATGCATTAAGTACACTTGTTTTGTGTCAAGAGATTTATATGAGTTGTTACTATTTCTCAAAAATAAAAATAGCAAGTTGTACATATTCTTATCTCCACTTTGAAAACAAAAAGAGTTCTACAGATATCAAGGTTATATTAACAAATCATCTAATTTTTTTTTAAGCCATGATTCTAAATCAGAACTCCAAGGTCTATGCAGTTTTCTATTTGGTCTCCCACATTATTCAGGGTTGGAAAGAAACAACCAGAAATCATTCTGAATCAATGATTCATCAAAAAAACCTAAGGTTGCTTGACAACAAGGTCAAAATCATACTTTTTATATATTACTAAAAGTATTAAATACTAAGCAGACACACAATACTTATAAATTCATTATTCTAATCCAATTATTCTAAACTTCTAGACAAACTAATGATTCTACTCAAGTCTTTTTAAATCACCTTGAGAAATTGCAAGCTGAAGCGAAACGACAAAACTTCAGACAACACACTAAGGAATTTAATTTTATAATACTTGAGATTAAAAAAAATCAGTCATAATGCCTTCATTGGTCCAATCATAATGTCATGATGCCTCTGCAGTCTCATCTATATTTTTTGTTAGTTGTTGTTGGGGGTTTTTTTGTTTGTTTTTGTTTTTTGTGCTGGGGATTGAGCTGGGGGTCTCACACATGCTCACCATAAGCTCTGCCACTGAGCCACATCTCTAGCTCCTCATTTGCTGGTTTTAATCCAGAAACCCTAATATAGTCAGGATCTATATATTAGATTTACGACTTCTACATTCTACATAAAGAACCAGAGCATTTCTCTAGGGGTTCAACTAAAATTAAATCAGCTGAGTAGAGGGACCATGATAAAGAGGACAAGGTCATATGTGATACCCAAGAGAACCGTTATTACCACTCTTTCCTATGCCCCCTGCAACGTAAACATATACCCTCGCTTTTACTGAGAAATTAAATTATTACTTCTTCTGGAAAAAAATTTAAAGCATGTGTCTACTAATGTCAAATATTATAAGTTTTTATTCTTTAGAAAATGGCTATTGTTTTTCAGAAAATAATACCCAATCATTCACACTTCCTTTCAATATTTAACCTACCTACCTGCTAGGTGACACAGTCTCTAAAGGTTAGCACTGAAGGACATACAAGCACAGCTATGTGTAATATGCATCACAGCAAAGATACAATGTAAAGAGAATAACCAAGAAGGATGGCTAACTCTACAAGGGGGCATGGAAAATGAACAAGGAATGACCAAGTAAATGAGGAAGGGAGGGGCATTCCAGGGGGAGAGAATGAAGATCTACAAAGGTAGGGTTATAAGAACACGGCAGACCTAAAGCATTTTTAAATACTTTACAAAGGCTAGGTTGCAAATTGAGAAACAACTGCTTGATCAGAAGGCAAGGCAACATCTTTTAGATTTTCTACCTCATCAGATTTAGTTTTCCTGAATTTGAGTTAAATTCCATAAAAGAATCAAAAACTTTTAAAACTATGTGGAAATTTCTCCTCTTTATAGTTTCCATGATAAGATAAAGGCTGAAATGAGGTATATTCTGAAAATGAAAGCTCAAGTGGTCAAAAAATGCTTAATGAAGATATTCCTAGAGAACGAAATCTAAATCTGCAGCCCTATGAGGTATAGTGAATCTTTTCTAATTATTCTCAGAGATTTAGTATAAAAGGCAATCAAGAGAGTTTATTCTCAATTATTTCTGTCCTGTGGCTGTTTAAAACTATAGGTATGTTGAAGTCAAGCACTGTGACACACACTTATAATCCCAGCTACTAAGGAGGCTGAGGCAGGAGGATAACAAGTTCAAGGCCAGTGTCAGCAACTTAGACCCTGTCTCAATAGTACAACACCCAAGGTTAAATCCCCTGTGGGTGGGTAGGTGGAGTCAAGTTAGTATTTGAATATTTGACAAGCAAATTCAGATTAATTTTTAAAAAGCACCTCTATCTCCACACAACACCCCAACACACACACACACACATATGTGCATACTCACATCCTACCAGCGTGACAAAGTAAATAAATGTATGGCGGGAGGGAGGGATCTATCAGTGTAGCAATTACAGAACAAAAGAATGTTTTAATGGGGCTAGGGATGTGGCTCAAGCGGTAGCACGCTCGCCTGGCATGCGTGTGGCCCAGGTTCTATCCTCAGCACCACATACAAACAAAGATGGTGTGTCTGCCGAAAACAAAAAAATAAATATTAAAAAAAAAAAAATTCTCTCTCTCTCTTAAAAAAAAAAAGAAAGAATGTTTTAAGAAAACTTTTTACTAAAGCAATTACATGTAGAAAAATGGGCAACAATCATAAGTTGATTGAGAATTCAATGAATTCTCATAAAGTGAGTCCTCCTAAACAATCAGCACCTAAGTCAAAAAACAGCATTGCCAGAACTCTAGAATCACAGCCTGCACCTTTGCAAGGTCACTCCCACCTGCCTGCACCAATTACTTCCACAAACGCACTCTGCCTGCTTTTCAACTTTGTATGAAAAGAATCACATATTAAGTATTCTCTCTTTTTTTAAAAAAATAAAGGTTTGGGTTTTTTTCTAAGTTGTTGATAGACTTTATTTATTTATACGTGGTACTGAGAATCAAACCCAGTGCCTCCCACATGCCAGGCAAGTGCGCTACCGCTGAGTCACAGCCTCAGCCCTTAGGTATTCTCTTGTACTAGCTTTTTTCACACCACATTATTCTTGTGAAACTGATTCATTTATTGAGTGTATTATATTTTGTATATTATCTTGATTTATTGAAAGACATCTCAGAAATGCTGGAAGACATATTTCTAGCTTAGTGCTGTTACAAAAAACGCTGCTATATACATTCTTAATAGCAACTTTTGGGGGACACGTACACAATTCTGTTGGGTATGCCTATGAGTGGAACTGCTAGTTACATAGTACACTTCTGGTGAGCTTTGGTAGGTACTACCAGTTTTCCAAAGTTGTACCAATTTACATTCCCCCACACCAACTCCAGCACCGTATGAGGATTATGACTGCTGAACACTCTGGTCAGCGCTCAGTAATGACTGCCTTTTTCATTTTAGTCATTCTGGAGATAGCATAATATTTCACTGTAGTCACTTGCATTACTCTGATGATTAATGATGGCAAGCAATTTTTGGGCACCTGGACATCACTTTTTGTGAAGGTCCTGTTCAGGTATTTTGTCCATTTTGCTACTGGGTTGTTCAAAATTTTGATTTATAGGATTTCTTTTATATACTGATTTGTAGGAGTTATATATGCTGAATACCAGCCAGATTTGAATATTGTAATTATATTCTGCTGCTCTGTGGTTTGTCTTTTTACATTCTTGATAATATCTCTTAATAGACAAATTTGATGTTGTCATTTTACTATTTTTTCCTTTATAGTTAGTGGCTGTGTCCTGTTCAAGTAAAGAATATCATGAATATATTTTCCTATGTTTTCTTAGAGAAACGTTAACAATGGAGCACTTTAATGTATATTTTTATTTTTAAGATTCTCAGGCACATTGTAAACTTCCCAAACAGGTTAAACAGCTCAATCTGTGAATAAGCAAGATTATACTAAATTAAATTAACTACACTCATACCAAGTACCTGTTATATGCCAGGACTGTGTCAGGTGACACAACAGATGATGGCTGAGATGCTCCCTAACCTAAGAAAACATTAGCTGCTATGGTTTGGATAAGGTTTGAGTGTGTCCCCCAGGGATTCATGTATTGGAGGCCTGGTCTTCAGTGTAGCAGTGCTGAGGACATTGCAGAAGGTCACTAGGGGTGTACCTGTGGAGGGGATAAAGATAGTTCTCATGAGACCCTGAGATGGTTCCCTCAAGGGTAAGCTGGTATAAGAGTGAGCTTAACCTCTGAATCACTCTCTGGCATTGTCTAGATGGGATCTTTCTTTCACATGCATTCCCACCAGTGTAGTGCCATCCACCATGAAGTGTTGCAGCCAAGGAGGTCCTTGCCAGAGCCAGCACTATGCTGTTTGGACTTTCAGCCTCCATAAAAATGAAATCAATAAACCTCCAGCCTCAGGTATTTCATTATAGGAGTGAAAAGCAAACTAATACATTAACCTTTGCTGATAGCATGACACTCAAATATTCGTTATGTTGAGTATTTAAATAAAACTAAAGATTTTGACATCAGAGCCCCCAAATAATATATAATCCTCCACCATTCTCCGATCCAAGTAAATTTCTACTTCACCAAAAAACACCAGGGCAAAGACATTACTGGTATTGTCTTCAATATGCACATCTAAAAACCATAACACTTAGCACTTTTAAGAATACAAGAAAGATCTTAAAAAAAGAGTTGTCACAAATCCATTATTTTCTAGTCCAACTACCTAAAAGAAATTCAAAAATTGTGCAATTTTGCCCAATAAAAAAATCTGGGTCATTCAAGCTAGAAAAGAGAAGGAAAGGAAAACTTGTATATGTATACACATATGTTTTCATATGCCCCACACAAAACACATTTTTTTCCTAAATGTTCTCCCACTTTCTTGTCCATAATTGCTTACCCTTTTCTTCCTGGTCTTAGGGAGAAAGGTCCGTTTTTTTAAAAAAGTCAAGCTTAAGAAAAGGTCCCAGTAAATTAAGGAAATCAAATATACATATGACCCCTTTTTAAAAAAGATAAATTTAGGAAAGGGCAATTAAAGATGAAAAGTTGAAAGCGGCCAAAGGAAAGAATAATCATTAAACCAATTTAGATAATCAGAGAATGTTTAAAGCAGCATTGAGTTTTCTTTATTTTCTTATTTTATAATAAGCCTCAAAACAGAATTGTGTTCCTCTTCTAAAAAAGCACAACAGGGGGAAAAACAAGTCCCACACTGTGCCATAAAGAGATTAGAATGAAATTGCAAAGACCCAATGAACCCAAACCCCTGGGATGGTACAGTGTCTGCAATCATCAGCTAGATTCAGAACAATGAAATTAAGCATACCCCCAGTGTAACTGGCATCTAAACCAAAATAGAAAATCAAGTGTATACATAAACTACATCCCTGGTAGAATCTAGAAGGCTCCAAAGAACTATTCATAGTGTGTGTAGTTGAGCGTCAGCACAAAACCTCTTTTAAGTGGTGAGTAGTATCTAAGATGTACTTGAGTCATTAGGAAGACAGCCAAATTCAAGCCCACATGAGAACACACACAGCAGGCATGCTCTCTTGGCAACACTGCTGCCTTGGATCTGGGTGCAAAACCCCTTACTAACTCCATAGGGTTCAAAGTCACTGTCAAACTCACCCTTCAGCAGATGACACAGCCAGATAGATCCAGTGATACTCAGTTTACTATGTACATAAGCCATCCGTGCACAATATCCTGAATCAGTCAGTCAGTAGGGGTGCCAGGATTTTTTAAAATTAAAAATAGTGGCTTGGTTTTCCAAGTCTGCTTCACTCTCACATTCCCAATACCTACTTCCAGCCAACGCAGGGGTGAGAGGGGGGCTTTCCTAAATATTCAGCATCTGTATTTATTTGGACATCCCTTCCTCCTTCTCCACTGCTATCCCAGAAGAAATGTGTGTGTGTGCCTGCGTGTATGTGTATGCGCGCGCACACTCCCATACGTGTGCATGCATGTGTATGTATAAATACACGTTTAAAATGCTTTCAGGTTTCCTGAAAATAAAGGAGAAGAGATTAGAGAAGAAAGGAGGCTACTAGGGGAGGTGAACCAGGAAAAAAAAAAAAAAGGCAATTCACGAAAGGAAGGACAAAGAGAATACTAGAGAGTTACTCCTGAGCTCCAGCAACCAGAGCTGTTTCTCATTAGGTGAGTTGACTGCAGAGCTGCACAGGAAGTGCTCAGGGGCCTCTTGGTCAGTCCCAGCCAACATACTGAAAACCTCTGTACTTAACAGACCCATCTGGACTCAGTTAGGACCAGGCTCCTAGGAGGCCTTTCTGAAAAAGAGAGAGTAAGAGAGACTTTAAAACTACAAAACTCAGTTTTCCTGCCTGCAACTTTCTCATGCCTTCTCCTCAAGTCACCCTTTAGAGTATATTTCTTCATCTCTCCTCCTAGGATCACCACAATCAAAAGAGTCACATAAGAACACAAAGTGTGCTGACAGCTAAGCATCCTCACTGGACCCAGGAACCCCCTCCATTCATGCAACTAAAATCCCTTTTTTCACAATTAGGGGGTTTTTTTAGATGCTATTTTTAGAAATTCAAAGTGGCCTACTTTTTTTTACAAGGATTTAAAGTAAGCATATCCTTTATGAAACTCTTTTGTTTTGTCCTGTCTTCCAAATTATGCAAAAAGTAGAAAGAAAGAAACTGGCGCAGTTCTAACATTCAAAGGAAAAATATTTTTCCACTCAGAGTCCTGAGTTAAACTGCCAACATTTGTTTCTGCAGGAAATCAATTTCTACTGATGCTTTCTATTAAAAATTAGACTTCCTGGGTTGGGGTGTGGCTGAGTGGTAGAGCACATGCGGGGCACTGGGTTCGATCCTCAGCACCATGTAACATATTTAAATAAACATATAAATATGTTTATTTATAAATAAATAAACATATTGTGTCCATCTACAATTAAAATTTTTTTTTTTTTAAATTAGACTTGCTGGGAGTTTCAAATGCCTGAGATTTAAGAGTCAGGAGACCTGATAATAGGCCATAAACAAGCTATTATCTAACCTACCTGGGTCTCTATGTTGGCAGATTCTTTGGCCATAAGCAAGCTATTATCTAACCTACCTGGGTCTCTATGTTGGCAGATTCTTTCCAGCACCTAACCCTCAGGTTCCACATACTTAACAAAATACAAGATTATACACAACACCAGGCTCCACCCTCACCCAACAATCATCATTTTTAAGCAACTTCTTTTTGTTCCCAAAGACTGTAGAGAAAGAAATTGGGGGAGGAGGGTTTGATGGACAGAGCCTGCCAGTTAGTAAAGCTCTTCTATAGGCCACAGTCCCTGTCCTCATATTGCTTAGAGAGACCAATAGCCAAGGCAGGCAGATAACATGCTTAAGAAAAGTGCCAGGTTTAGCCATCTGGATCCAGCAACCTGATCAGAGAAGAGAGCACCAAGATCAGGAAAATTAAATTCACAAGCTACTGAAATATAACTCTGCTTTTTGTGATCTGTCTAAAAGCTTCTTATTGCAATTGATTCAATATTTATTGACTATCAAGAAAGCCAGATTCTGTGAGAAATACCAAAAAGGATAAGAAACTTCCCTATCTTTGGGAAATTATAATCTACAGGAGAGACAGAGATACAAAGGTGATCTTAGTTTGAGGCTTGATACTGATGAATAAAGTCGGCCCCCATCCAGAGGTTCTGCACATGCCATCAATCAACCACAGAATGGAAATATATGAGGGAAAAAAAATTGCATCTGTGTATGAACACGTACAAATTTTTCTCTTCTTGTTCTTCAAGCAATACAGTATGACAACTGTTTACGCAGCACTTACAATTGTGAGGTATAATAAGTGATCTAAAGATTTAACATGTGGGAGGATGTGCAGACTTTATAACACTATGCCGCTTCACACAAGGAATTTGGGTATCCGTGGAGTCTGGTATCCACAGGGGGTCCTGAAACCAATCCTCCTTAGATGCCAAGAGACAACTTGTTGTGATGGAATTATATAGTCTCATGGGGTCCCATGGCTGACACCTCCCCCACAAGCCTTCCTAGAGGGTCGACACCTGTTTAGAGTGCTTGCTCTTACTTTCTTCCCTCTACTATTATATCTTCAACTATTAAGGAGGGTTTAATAAATCTGAGAATTCTGTTCCACCATGGAATTCAAAGGCTGGCATTATAAACTAAAATTATCATAGGGGTCAATAAATGTTAAATAAATAGCTCCTATACATAGAAAGAGGTACAGACCTATATAAATCACCCTAGGGCAGCAGGAAAAGCAGAGTAGAGCACTCAGACTCTCTGTCTCAACAGGGCACCTACAGTTACACCACAGCAGCCAGGAACCAATCTCAACCTTCAGGTTGTAGGCATTAAGACAAGTCAAGCAAGTGAAAGATTTAAAATTAGGACTGTCATTTCCTCCCTACACTGGCAAGCCTTCAACAAAGTCTCAGTAAAGTGAGAATCTGTGAGGTGAGGTTCCAGAAACAACAGGGTCTCTCCTGGTGGAACGCAGAGAGCAGAGCTATAGGGTACACATATGAAGGGTCTAGTGCACTCCTGAAATGTTACTACACTTGGAATTAGGTCCTGAGAACTTGGCAGTTTGGCAGACTACCAAACCAGCTCTGAACAGAACTGGGCTGGTCAGGATTCTTCCTGGCAATCAGCAGGAGAAGGGGCCAATCAAAGCTTTTGGCCCTGCCAAGGAACTGCAGGCTTTTCCTTAAAGGAAAAACACCTCAAGGTGCATGCTCTTGGGGTATGCCTGTGGGAGGAGAGGGAAGGAGATTTTTAACTTTTCTGAACCTTCAGTTAACTTTATTTCTATCAATTCCTCCTCCCATATTTGTTCTCCTCTACAACAGTACCAGCATTGCCACTGAGGGTAATGAAATGTAAGTTAAGGTTCTGTAAAAAGGCAGTCATGATCCAAACACTGCACCAGACCAAGGGAGGCAGAGCACCCCAACACACACTTCACTGCAACAGCAGAAGGGCAAAGTTCTCCCCAAGACTCTTCCCCGTTCCTCACCTCCTCCCTCCTGTTCCCCTTCTCTGACCCTCGCCCCCAGCCATTCCATGCCCCAGCGCCCAAGCAATGAAGTGAACTACATGCTGACACAAGTATCACCAAAGGTGGGCCGGAGCAGGGTAGGCAGGCTCAACAAACTGATTGTGAAGACCAAACTTTTCTAAGTTTCCTATCCATCAGGGAACGGTACTTCTGTAAAATGCAATCAAATGAATTACTAGAAAAGTGAAATTTCTTAAAAAAATCAAAGACATACAAAAGACAAGCTCAAACTTCTCGTTTGAGCTTCCACACTCATAAAGTCACTGTGAGATTATTATGGAAGTTTGTGAGTACTTTCAATTTCTGTATCTATTTTGTGTGAATTGGTAATAAACAGTGAGTGGAATAATGCCAATCCACAAATGACACTTTAATTAGCACAGGTGCAATGAAAAGGAAACAAGTGGGGACATCACACAATCCCAGGTGCGAGCCTGGCTCAGTCACTCCCTAGTCACATACCCTGGAGCATACTGTTTAATTTCTCTGAATCCCAATTTCCGAATTTATGAACAGGAATGTAATATCACCAAATACTCTGCATGATTATAAAAGGATTAGGAAAATATAAAGGCAAGAAGCCCAGAATAGTGCCTGATTTAGACTAAGAAGCCAATAAAATAATAATTATCGTCGTCAAGAATTTCCTGTGATCATCCTGCATTAATCCAAAGGCAATTCCAATTGCAGCAACTCCTAATTTAGGAAGCCTGAATTTTCATAGCTAATTGTAACTAGCAAAGTCTAGATTTACAATCTTTGGCTGTCTTTTGTATCTTTTCCTTCTGTTCCAAGAACCAAACTTCCTTGCTCACTAAAAATGAATTTCTGTTTGATTTCTATTTAATCCAAGATATACTCCATCATTAATTCTGATATCATTTCTGATTTTATAAAGTATTGCTATTTCACTAAATACTGAGTAAACACAAGAATATTAATAAATTATGTGAAGAATATAAAAAATATCAAAACTATACATCATTAGAATTCTATAGATTTTTCTCTTCCCTTCACATCCCTTCACATGCTGCCAAGCCCTCCTTCACTGCTATCCCTAATGATGTGACTCTAAGTCTAATTACTCTGCCATTTCATGACACACAGTATCCCAATAAGTCACATCACCTAAGGCCACCTCTTAACTGTCGAAGGCAGAGGTTAACAACATGGTTGTAACATTCTTTACAGGTCTCTGTGGACTGAATCCAGGTTCAACACTTCCCACACACTCCATGTTAAACCCCCTCTCCTCTCATGCTCCCTGCCTTTTCATGTGGAACAATCCTCGCAGCCACTCCCCACCCTTGAATTTGGCATACTAAATCCTTCCATCAAAGACTGTAACCACCATCACTACCATCCCTTTTTTTTCCCCTTGTTTCTACCTTCCTTTCCCCAACAATTGCCCTCGTAACAGGGGAATGGCAATTCTGCCTGATCCTCCAAAATCCCTACCTCCCTACAGTCAAGACTCCTCTCTCAAAAACATTTCCCTTAGGGAATGACAACATAAAGGCTACATGGAAAGTCCCAAAGAATTCAATCCAACATTTTTATATACTAAAAGAGCTATATTTATAATTTAAAATTAAAAACATAATGAGAAAAATATTTGCAAAAGCATTTGCAAAAACCTGAAAGGGGGTTGGTAACAAGAATATATTTTTTAAACTTTGAAAACAAACAGTGCAAAAAGGAAAAACCCATTTTTTAAAATGAGGACTAGGGTGGAGCTCTTGGCTAGCATGCATGAGGCCCTGGGCTCAACCCCCTGTTCCCCTCCCACCTACCCCCGCACACACACACACATACAGCAGCAAAAGATTTAAACAGAACCATGTCAAAGATATATGAATGACAAATATGCAAATAAAAAGACGTTCCATATCATTAGTATTTAGGGGAATACAAATTAACACCACAACAATACTTACCACGACTACATACCTACTACAATGATTCTAACTTTTTTTTTAATCTAACAATACCAGATAGTAGAAAGAATATGGTCACATCTGTTGCTGATGAGAATTCGAAATGGCATAACCACTATGGGAAGCAGTTTGGGAATTTCTCATATAGTTGAGCAAACACTTAAACATAAGATTCAGCAATCCCACCCCTAGTATTTACCCAAGAGAAATGAAAATATTAGTCTACACAAAAGCCTACACACAAATGTTTATGCAGCTTTATTAATAAAGGTCAAAAGCTTGAAACAGTCCAAATGTTCGTCAACTGGTAAATGGGTAAATTGTGATACATGAATAAATAACTACTCAACATCCTCAGCACAACATAAAAATATATGAATAAAATAAGGGTATTGTGTCCAACTACAACTAAAAAATAAATGTTAAAAAATAAATAAATAACTACTCAACAATAAAAAAGGAATTAATTCTAGTAGTATACTATACAAAAGAGCACAGATGAATCTCAAAAGAACTATACTATATGATCAAGCCAGATTCAAAAAACTATATAGAATAGGATTCCACACATATAAAATTTTAGAAATGGCAAAACCATAGAAACAAAAGTCAAATCAGCAATGGTAGGGATGGAAAGAGGAAACTGACTTCAAAGAGACCAAGGGAGGGCTGGGGATGTGGCTCAAGTCTTAGCGTGCTCGCCTGGCATGTGTGCGGCCCAGGTTCGATTCCTCAGCACCACATACAAACAAAGATGTTGTGTCTGCCGAAAACTGAAAAATAAATATTGAAATTCTCTCTCTTAAAAAAAAAAAAAAAAAACTTGCAGCTGAGTGGCACCTGATCCCCCAACCTAAAGGGTCAGCTGCAAGTTTCTTTAAAAAAAAAAAAAAAGAGACCAAGGGAACTTTTTGTGGTATTGTAAATATATATATATATATATATATATATATATATATATATATATATATATATATATATATATATATATATTTTTTTTTTTTTTTTTTTTTTTTTGGTGATAGCAATGGTTATGTATCTGTATTATGTTTGTCAAAATTCATAAAAATGTAACCTTAAAAGGATGAATTTCATTGCATGTAAATTGTACCTGAATAAACGGATTTTACTTATATATACACATATTTGCATATTTACATACATACACATATTCTTGTTTCCATATGTATAGATTTGCATGCTTATATGTATGTATGTGTATGTATATGTATATATCCTCCAAAAACAGTTTTAGCCCCTCCGTCCCCTTCCATCATAGAGTAGTACACCAACTAGCTTAAGATACACATAAGTGGGAAACTGAGAAATCTTAAGGATGCCCAGGCCAGCAGATCCAGAAGCCAAGATACGGGTGTAGGGAGAATTGGGGAGGCTAGGTATAAAGCTGGGAAGCCATAGGGAGACTGAGAGCCCACATGGAGAAATGGACCAAAAGGTCCACTGACTGAGGATTCCAGGCTATGAAGAATGGGGCACAGAGGTAGAGGAGACAGTCACTGTGATTAGAAAACTGGTCGAACTGAGCAAATAAATAAATATATTGAGGACATACTGAAGATAATTCTCAGTACTAGAGAATACATTTATAAAAATGCAAAGGAATAGAACAGATTTAAGACAGAGTTGCGGTAAAAACTGATGGTTTTGTAAAATAAGATGCATGGTTTTATAATTTTAAAAATGTATATATACACACACAAAATTTCAGACATATATACCTACACATATAACACAAAGATACAGAAATTACAGATGCATATATATCACACACACACCATATATATTTTCTAGTTCTGTCTGCTAGAAGCCTAGAGACAGTGCTACCCCAGAAGCAGTATTCATACCTAGCACCCAATCTTGGTTTCTAATTATCATCCTCCATTTAGAAGATTCAGGGCTCCTTGGAATCAGTTGGTTCCAGGGCATTAGCAAGAAAAGAGCAAAATAAAGCTGGAATATCTTCTTACCCAAGAAAGTAAGGAAATGTCTCATGAATGATGGGGACAGGTCAAAAGGACAAAGAAGCCAGCATAAGGCATGTCCCACTGGCCAAACTGGGGACAGCTTGAGAAGCAGAATTATAGAAATGGATTACAGCCCATTGAATAAAATATATTGATAGAAATAATCAAACAAATGAGAAAATTTTTCCATATAATAGATACCTAATAAATACAGACCAATTGACAGAAATAGAAGATCATCATCTGATAACTACCACCGAAGTGAATGTTTCAGGAAGAAGGTGTCAGAAGTACTAAGGCCATTAGGTAGAGATCTATTGTGGAACAGGGTAGTTGTGTAATCTCACAATACTTTCCCATAAGATAAAAGCCAATTACAAAAGGGGAAAATGGTGAATTTAAGGTAGAGAAATGTGGCAGGCATCAACTTAACCAGGGATCAAGGTTAATGTTACTACTGATGATGAGACAGGTGAGTATCATTTACCTCTAGATCTGATGTACTAAGAAAGGCACAGTCTAATTTCTGTGGTATTCCTAACAAAATTGAATGATTGCTACCATGAGGAAACAGACCAAATCTAGACATATGAAGGACATAAAAGAAAGATAAACACTGAGGAACTGCTTCAAGAAGAAGTCTACAGAGACATGCAAGTAAATGCAACATACACCCCTATCATCCTGTGCCAAAAAGGAAAAAGAGGCATTACTGAGCAGTTGGCAATAATGGGGTCAGTAATGAATGGTACCAATACTGACTTTCTGATTTGTACAGCTATACACCAGTTATGTAGGAAATTCTTTTGGGAGGATTACATACTAGAGTGTTCAGGGGTGAATAGATTTCACATCTTCAGTTTGTTCTCAAAAAAGTTTGAAAAGAAATAATGATAAAGGGTCTGTCATGGTTTAGATGTAGAAATGTCCTCCAAAAAGCTCTTTTGTTTAAAGTATGGTCCCCAATGCAGCAAGGTGCAGAGCTGGGGCTTTTAGACTATAATGACAGCTGTAACCTCATCAGTGGATTAATCCATTTGCTGGATTAATACTGTGAATGGACTGGTAGATGGTAACTGTAAGCAGATGGGACGTGGCTAGAGGAAATAGGTCACTAGGAGAGTGCCTTGGAATTGATTAGATCTTGTCCCTTGCTTCTTCTTTCTTTCTCTGCTTCTCACCTTCCATGAGGTGTGCAGCTTTCCTCTGCCATGCCCTTCCACCATGACGTTCTGTCTCACCTCAAGCCCAAAGCAATGGAGCCAGCTGTCCAAGGGACTGAATCACTGAAATGTGAGCCCAAAACAAACTTTTACTCTAAGTTGTTCTTGTCAGGTATTCTGGTCACAAAACAAAAATCATACACATACACACACGCGCGCGCACACACACGCGACAATAAAGCAGATACAATAAAATATTAACAATTGGGGAATTGTTAGGAATAAAGGAATACAAGAGTTTGGGGATGGCTTTTTTAGGTGCTCTAGTAACTTTTTTCTAACTTTAAAATTATTTCAAAATAAATTATTGAGGAGAAAAAATAATAGCCATCCCCTGTGAGAAATTGTGAAGGCACAATGTCTTTGACTCCCCCCACCAAACCTCAGCATAAAGCTCAGAAAGGTTAAAATCTGGTCCAATGATCTACAGGCAGCTAGTACCAGAACCACCCCGCCTCAGGTCTATCAAACGCTAGAGCCTTCAATGTTCTATGATACCATGCTGCCTCGTTCAACCTGTAGGAAATCATCGTGTAATGAAGTATGTGCCAACTTCTACACTAATCACTGAGAATGTAAAATCAGCCAGACTCTCCAAGCCCTCAAGCAATTAAATATAACAGGCAGTCTTACTTACAAAGCAGTAAAGTGTCACAGGTGCTATATGACTCCCCTTCACTAGCACAGGGAATGTGAGTCCCTCACCCACCATAGATTCAGTAGGACCCACTAGAAGGTAGAAGATAACATTTGTGAGACATAAAACAACAGACCAGTGGCCACAATATCCTTAGGTCATATGAGTGAAAGAACCCATCTGACTGACCAACATACGCACACACACAAACTCACTCGATCACTCCTCTCCAAGGTTTGAATGACTATGAAGAAAACACAGGGAAGGGGGACCTGTGAGGGGAAGAATCCCAAGGTGTTCTGTGTTTTGTTGAAAGGAGTCATTAAAAAACAAAAGTAGTAGATGTGGTAGGATTAGAACTGTTTGGCCCAATTACTGCCAGAAGTCCTACCCTGGTTTTATAGTAATTTTTCTACTCAGAACAAAAGAATAACTCTTGTGTATGAAAGAGAGCTAAAGTCTAACTTTCTACAAAAACACCAAGAAAATTTGAAAGCTAAATAACTCTCAAAGAAAGCAAACTGTGCCATCAATTATGTGCAAGTGAAGTGATTTTTCTTCTGGTTATAAATCAAGTGAGCCAGAGGGAGTACTGTACTTCTTATACCTCACTGAAGTGAAGGGAAAGAGGAAGGGACAATAAGAAACACTGGTTGGGCTATTTTGTGGCTCAGTGGTAGAATGCCTGCCTGGCATGTGTGAAATTTGATCCTTAGCACCACATAAAAATAAATAAATAAAGTAAAGGTATTGTATCCATCTACAAAAAAAAAAAAAAAACCTGGTTGCCCTCAGAGAACTTACCATTTAGCAGGAGAGAGAATTCTTAAAAAGTGCTATGGAATCATGTAGAAAGGATACTACTATGCATTGAATTTGAGTAGTACCCCTCAAAAGTCCATAAGTTAAACTCTTGGTCTCCAGAGTGGTGCTGAGGTGTTAGGAGGTGGGAGGTGGGGTCTCATATGAATCCATTAGGTCATTGGAGGTGTGCCTTCAAAGGGGACTGTGGAATCCCAGTCTCCTCTTCCTTCTCTGATTTTGGCTCAAGATATGAGTGCTTGCTCTAATATGTGTTCCCACCATGATATCCACACTTGCCAGAAGACCAAACCAAGTCCGCCAGATCTTGGACTTGAACCTCCAGAACCATGAGTCAAAATAAATCTCTCTTTGCTTCATAGGTACCTGTGTCAGGTATTTTCATCACAGTGATGCAACGCTAACTAATACAGATATCTTCCACACTGGAATGGGACCAGGGTCAAGGAAATGCCATTTAACTGAGATCTAAAGAACAAGAGAATGTTAACCTGAATTTGCCAGTGTTTTGTGCTTTATTTTGTGGAGAATTTTCTGAGCAGACAGGTAAAAAGCAATACAAGAAAAAACATACAAAGAAGAGAAAAAAATAGCAAGTGATTTCATTTTCCTGTGAAATAATTTCTAAGGAAGAAGCCTAGGAAGGTTTTTTAACAGCAGAATAATCACCACTGTAACTCCGTGGTAGTTGTCATTAGCTTCATTTCACTAATGAGAAAGTGGGACCAGGTAGACTGAACAAGACCTATCTAAAATGAACAAAATGGCCCATCCTCCGGCTCTAATCAGTTCTTTCTATTTTACGGACAAATCACCTTTTCCCTGAATATCAGTTCTTGGTATTTCATACTTTCAAACATTCACCAAAGTTAATTTAGCTCCATTTGGGGGGTCAATCCCTCAATAAAATCTACTGTATTTTATGTTTTCACCAATATAGATTTGCATACAAAACATTTTTTTTTCTTTATGTTCCAGAGGCCCCAAAAGATTTAGGCAGCAGGAAAAAGACGGCCCACATATAATTCACTGTGTACTCTGTAATGCACAACACATCAGCATCTATTTTATCTGGCAGCAGGAAGAGATATAAGTTAGGACCCCACAATTATCCCTGTAAAGAGGCACGCCAAAGGGAATGTAGGCATAACAACTACAATAATGGGTAACACAAATAGCCATCTGTACTTAATAGCCAGTCATGCCAAGAGCTTTTAAACACCCACATCTCTAATGCTGCCCTCTCCCTCCATGCAGGTGGGCCAATTCCTCTCTGTTCTTTTCAGGCCCACGTATTTTCAGAGGAATAGAAAATCTGCTACCAGGCACAGGAGGCAAAGAAAACTACTGTACTTTTGAACACAAAAGACCACACAGGAAGGGTCCTAACTCCCCAACCCTGTGTTCTACCCATTGAGCCACTATTTCCCTATTCCTTCTATTTTCTAAAACTCACAGAAAGGTAGCTCCATTTACATCCCCTATGTCCCTCTATTTGATATCTGCCCTGCCACATTTGGTCTAGTTACCCTCCCTTCCCATCTCCTCCGTTAGTCAACTCCACTGCAACATGGTTAGAAGCAGTATTCCCACTATAGTGGGAGATCCTGAAGACAGGGACTGGCTGCCCCCCACACACACTCCTTCCTCTACACCCTCAATAATCAGCCTGGTGCTGAGCATACAGGTGCTAAATAAAGATGTGCTGTGAATACAAAGACTACTACTGAATGAAGGATATGGATGGACAGTAATCTGAGGTCTGAAGATACAAGATATCTGCATAGAAACCATATTAGTCTCTACATTGGAACACTGTGGTAAAAGCAATATTTACATAAGAAAAAATAGCCTTTAGTAGATTCTAACAGTTTAGAACAAAAGCAGCAACAAGAGCATCATTTAAAAAAAAAAACAATAATCATATTTATTAGTGTCAATCTGCAAGAGCAAACCAACAATGACAGGTATAGCCCAAAAAGCCTACAACCTTCCCACCTAGCTCTAGTTTCTAGCACAAACAGCTTGCCAGGGCTCCTCTTTCCCCTTACCCTCTTTTCCCCTGCCCCATGAGGCACCCAACAAAAACAATGACTGCACAATATTCAAGTATTCTCAGAAAGACACATCTCCCCAATTCTAAAGTTATCCTGATGGCTGCTGGCAAAATATGAGATTTTTTCCCAATTGTAGTAGGCTGCATCTGGGGGATGAACTTAGCTGGCAATCCCTCATTGCAAACATCTACTTCAGCAGCACTCCTGCCCAATGGCCTTCAGCTCCTTTTGCTCTATCCCACCAATCACCCCCTCTCCCTACAACCAGGAACATCCATTCTTGAATCTTCCTTACTAACTATACTTGTTAAAACTGTAAGAACCTGATAGAACAGGAAGACAAGGAAAAGAGTTAAAAAGATTTGGGGATTGGCCAGGCACAGTGGCACACTCCTGTAATGTCAGTGGCTCAGGGAGACTGAAGCAAGATCACAAGTTCAAGTTCAGCCTCAGCAACTTAGGGCCCAGCGAGGCCCTAAGCAACTTAGTAAGACCATGTCTCAAAAGTAAAGGGCTGGGGATATGACTCAGTGGTAAAATGCCACTGGGCTCAATCTCCCATACCAAAAAAAAAAAAATCTTGGGATTGTTTCAATTTATACCTGTTGGTGTTACCTTTTCTTGGATTTTATTTTTCCTACTGAATAAAACTACAATAATTACTTTGGAGATATGTTGTTTACTAGATTTACTTGGAATCATTGTAATAAGGTGTCAGAGCTAAAAGTAACCTCAGAAATAACCTCATAATATCCCCACATTTCACAGATGGAGGAAGGCCCAGAAAAGTTAAGAACTATCAAGGACAGTTATACAAAGGAATTCCCTACACTGTCAAATCCTAAATGGCAAGAGCTAAGTCTAATTCGTCGCCAGCATCCAGTACAGTGTTCAGCACTTGACAAATGGTTGGTAAACTAAACTAAGTGAACACAACTAATAGGAGGGAAACCTAGAACTCTGTCACGTGACATTTTACTGCAAGCGCAGTGTTGCATCACACCTAACTAGAATGCTACAGCCTATAGATGGCAGCAGGGAATCCAAGCCCCCTCCGGCTTCCGCATCAACAACCAGGCACACTTTCTGGATCTCGGGCACCACCTACAAGATTTCCAACTCTAGCTACGAGATTATGATTTCTCAAAATCATAACTTCTAAACTAATTTCCTAAATTAGAGTCCCTCCTCTTCTACTCAGGTACTCTTAATTCTCTTCAATTAACTAATCGTCTTAATAACTATCCTCTTTGGATCTCTACTTAATCTCAACATGTGCAATGACCTACAAAAGCCTGTCTCCCTTTCCTTGTTTGTGTTCCTCCTAAGTCAATGGTACTAAACCTTGAGAACATACTGGAGTCATCTAAGGAATTTTTTTTTAAATACTGATTCCTAGGCCCCAACCCCAATATTCCTAATCTAATTGGTCTGGGTATGACATGGCCCAAGCAATGAAATTTTTAAAAGCTCCCCCAGGAGATTCTGAGGTACAGCTAGCTAAGGTTGAGAACCTTTGCCAGACCCCCTCAGAAATTCACAGCCTGGTCCACTAAATACTATGAAAAATAACAACTGCCATTTGTTCTGGGCTTGCAAAAGAGAAAAGAACAGTCTCCTCCTCAACCGTGCAATCATAACACAGAACAGTCTTCCTCATATTTCACCAGGCAGCAAATCCCTATTACCTTAATTAAAAAAAAAAAAAAAAGAAAGAAATACTGTACATCCTGGACAACAAAAAAAGACCAATTCTAACTTCTCCTTCAAATTATAAAAGCAGCAAGTCCACTATATTTTTAGTGACCTCAACCGTTGAGCTTCTACCCAAATATGCTTAGCAATCGGAAATGCTAAACAGAGGCACAAGCCAAGTGCACACACACACACACACACACACACCCCTCACACTACAGAGCAAGGAAATCAATTATGCTGAAGACTGGCAAGATGCCCCAAAGACACAGCAGGAATTTGATATGAACAGCAGGATAAGGAAGGAGAATGAATAATTCAGACTCCCTGATTCACTTAACAAAGTCCCTGTCAAACACAAGCAGAGACCCATGGTCTGTAGGCTGAGCTCCTTCAGCTCAAAAGCAAGCAAGCAAGTGAACTGGGGTTGTGGCTTAGCGGTAGAGTGCTCGCCTGGCATGTATGAGGCCCGGGTTCAATCCTCAGCACCACATATAAATAAATAATATAAAAAGTATTGTGTTTATCTACAACTAATTAAATATATATATACATATATGTATATATATACATATATATATATATAAAGCAAGCAAGCTCACTGTCTGAACTGAGAGCCAACTGTACCCACTGAACAAGAACTGAAAAACTTGCACCTAGAATAAGTAGTTACTACTTCCTAACTAGCCAAAATTATCCAATTCATTAATAAAAGACCAACCGTGAAAGCTAATGATGTTTGTATACTGTCATTAGCAGAGGAAAACAATATGCACACTTTATTTATGCCCACACTCTCTTTAAGAAGGCTTTGACTGGACTAAGAAGTCCAAAGGAAACAAGATACTGGGCAATGCAAAGAGAGAAACACCAGGCAACAGCTGAAAGCACAGAACATCTTCCAGCCCTGCCACCCCAACCCAAGCTTAAAGTTACCAACAGTCACCATCTTCACCTAGCAAGGATGGCTGTGGACTTTCACACTGTACATCAATTGCTTAACCCAAGCTCCACATGATTTCTAATTTCAGGAATCTTCTGAAAACATATCCAGATCTCTCTGAGCATTCATTCATTAGTCACCACAAACCCATAGTTTACTGGAAAACAGTTTTGCATAAAGATTTAAAAACGACAATAACAACAACAATTGCTACTGCTACATAAATGATCTAGGGAAAAAGAAAGGTAAAGAATCCAACCTTTATTCATGCATCTCCATGATAGGTCTGGCATTTTATCTTCCATTTGCTTGTTAATAGCAGGAGTAAAATGGTTACAATCATTCAATTGAAGTCTCAAAGCTATGATAATCAGTGATAAAAATAATTCTTCCAGACTTGCATTTGTAGAAATGTTACTTATAAACAATGCAGGAAGAATGTATTAACTTCTAAATGCCACAGAACCCAACTCCTGTTGCTACAAAAACCAAGGGAAAATAACAAACTGGGAACACTCCTCAAATCCTTCTAAGGCTCCAAAGATACAAAAGTTCTAATGCCATGACCAGATCTTACATATTATACTAGTTAGGAAGTAGAAAACACTTTACCAAGCAATTACTACCACCAAAAAATGTACTCAGTGTGAGCTCGGACTTTTGAAAAAATTTTTTAAATTAACCTGATCCCCCCCAAAATTACCAAAAGCAACAAACAATGCAAAATTCAAATGGCTGACTGAGAGATGTTTCAGCTCTAGAAGCAAAGAAGTAGTAGCACTAAAATGAAAAGTAATTAAATAACAACCTGCTCCTTGTGAAGAAAATAACCACATTTCTCTATTTATATCAGGCCAGCCACTGGGGAATCAATTTGTCAGTCCATCATATAGAAGGCCTGTAAGCAAATAGTGACTCAACCCCCTGAACCTGCTAGAAGACAGCCACTATGCCAGACAGAAACTCGCTGCTCAAATTTTGTATTACAGATCATGAACTGAGAATTCACAGAGCAAGCTCCAAAGGGTCTCAGATAGAAAAGGGCCCTTAATTTCCAAATGCTTAATGACTAGGGCATCTAGAAATAAAATTATATAATTTTACCTTTTCTTTCTTTTGTCCAGGAACAATAAGGTCACTGTCAATCAATTTTAACAGGCTGGAAAATAGATGACAACCTTCCCAGAACAAAAATAAAATTTAATCAAGAGGCAAAGGCAGGAGGATTCTAAGTCAGAGACATGCCTTGGCAATTTAGTGAGACCCTGTCTCAAATGAAAAAGGGCTAGCGGGTATAGGTCTGTGGCAGAGTGCCCCTGGGTTCAGTCCTCAGTACTGAAGAAAAAAAAATAAAAAACAACAACAAAAGAATAAAATGAATTTATAATTTATTTAGTAACACTGGGCCATATATATATATATATATATATATATATATATATATATATATTTTTTTTTTTTTTTTTTTTTTTTTTTTTTTAAAAAAAAGCTCCCCAGATAACATTAATGGGTAATCATGAAGGAGAAACAGGCCAAGCGCTGTGCCACATACCTGTAATCCTAGTAGCACAGGAGGCTGAAGCAGGAAGGTCACAAATTCAAGGTCAGCCTCAGCAAATTAGCAAGACCCTGTCTCAAAATAAATAAAATAAAAAGGGCTGGGAGCACAGCAAAGTAAACACTTAGGAAGAGACAAACCACTGAATGGAAGGAAATCTTTACCTGGCGACTCTTCTGACAGAGGATTAATATGTAGAATATATAAAAGCTAAAAAAACTTTACACCAAAAACCTAATAACCCAATTAATAAATAGGCAAATGAGCTAAACAGACACTTCTTAAAAGAAGAAATACAAATGGCCAACAAATGAAAAGATGTTCCATATCATTAGTAACTAGGGAAATGCAAAGAAAAACTATACTGAAATTTCATCTCACACCAGTCAGAATGGCAGTCATTAAGAATACAAATAAGCCAGGCATGGTGGTACATACCTGTAATCCCAGTGGTTTGGGAGGCTGAGGCCAAAGAATCATGAGTTAAAAGCCAGCCTCAGCAATGGCACTAAGCAACTCAGTGAGACACTGTTTCTAAATACAAAAAATAGGGCTGGGATGTGGCTCAGTGGTAGAATGCCCCTGAGTTCAATCCCTGTACCAAAAAAAAATAATAATAATACAAATAATAACAAATGCTGAATGCTGGAGAGGATATGGAGAAAAAGGAACACTCTCACACTGTTGGTGGGACTGTAAATTAGCACAGCCACTATATAAATCAGTATGGAATCTCCTCAAAAGACTAGGCATCAAACCACCATTTGACCCAGGTATACTATTTCTCAGAATTTACCCTAAAAAATTACAGTGATACATGCATACCCATGTTTATAGCAGCACAATTCACAATAGCCAAACTATGGAACCAGCCTAGGTGTCAATCAACAGATGAATGGATACAGAAAATGTGGTGTATATACACACCAGAGTTTAATTCAGCCATAAAAAAACACGAAATTATGGCATGTGCAAGAAAATGGATAAAACAGAGATCATCATGTTAAGCCAAATATGTCAAACTCAGAAAGTTAAGGGTCGTATGTTTTCTCTCAGGTGGAAACAAGAACCAAGGTGAAAGAAGCAGGGAAGAAGGGGGAAAGTACTGAGGAGTGATATTATCAAAATATATTGTTATATTGTGTACACGTATGAATATGTAACTGTAACAGCAAATCCCATCAATATGTACAACTACAATGCACCAATTAAAAAAAATATGGGGAAATAAAGGAGGCTAGGCATGTGGCTCAGTGATTAAGCAACCCTGGGTTCAATCCCAGTACCAAAACAGAATCAAAAACAAAATGAGGAGAAATACAACCTAACTACTCCTTGAGACATACGAGGTAGGACTACTAACTACTGATCAGCAGGGAAATTACAAAATAAATGACTTTGTTTGAAATTATATTATCTCTAGCAAAAGAATTAAATACCACATGATGATCATTCACCCTAAAATCTAGAACATGAAGACCATACAGATATGGTTCTTTAAGTTCTAAATACTATAATCTATGAACCCATCTAATAGACTTTGGGTTTACTATATTTCAGGCATTGTTACTAGTACTAGGAATTAAAAAAAAAAAAAAAAATCATGCCAGGTGCAGTGGCCCACACCTGTAATCTCAGAGGCTAGGGAGGTTAAGGCAAGAGAATCATGAGTTCAAAGCCAGACTCGGCAATGGTGAGGTGCTAAGCAATTCAGTGAGACGCTGTCTCTAAATACAAAATAGGGCTGGGGATGTGGTTCAGTGGTAGAGTGCCAGTATTTATCCCCCAAAAACATAAAAATCAAACATACTCTCTACCCTCAATGAATATGCAATTGGTAGATCAAAGTACAGGCTCTTATAGAATACAGTCTGCTAATTTGAATCTTGAGTGTTCCCCAAAGGACCATGTGTCAAAGGCTTGGTCCCAAGACTGTGGTGCTACTGAGAGGTAATGGAACCTTTAAGAGGTGGGCCTAGTGGCAGGAAGTCAGATCACTGGGGGTGTGCCCTTATTTTCTCTGCTTCTTAGCCACCATGAGGTAAACAGGACAACTTGACCACACACTCCTACCATACTCTGTTATTATGCCACAGGCCAGAAGCAATAGCTCCAAGCAATCATGGACTGAAACCATGAGCCAAAGTAAACTTATTTTTCCTCCTTTCCTCCTTTTGATTATCTCAGGTATTTTTTTCATAGTAATGTGAAGCTAATACTAATATAATTACTAGATAGGGAGAAGTACAAATTCATAACCCTTTCTTAGATAGTTGGAGAAAGGATCCAGAAACCTGACCCACAAATGGAAATCTCAAAGATGAGAAATAGTGCCATAAAAGGTGAAAGAACTATTTAAGAGGTAACTTAAAGTTAAGAACTGCACGGGGTGTGTGTGTGTGTGTGTGTTTGTGTGTGTGTGTGTGTGTGTGTGTGTGTATCTCAAGATGAGGCAGAAACCAGATCATCAATGTCAATGAATGACCCCAAGGGCCAGTGATAAAGATCACCATTGTTTTTCAAAGGATCACTCTAAAGAAAGGATCACTCTAAGAAAGATCACTGCAATACAATGGTATGGGATGGGAATGACAAAACTAAAAGCAAAAAAGTTCATTTAGGAGCTATAAGCAGTTCAGCAACTGGGTCAACGGTGGTCCCAGTCACTGAGTTACACAATAAGGGTTTGTTTTGCCAGAAGAGCACATGAGGTGTCATTAGTTGTAGACTGGGTTTGCAGTGACTATGAAGTAATCAAGTACAGATACACACTAAACATGTGAACACAGACACCTGAAGTACAGGAAATAGGTCTAGGCAAGAGATGGCAATGTGGAAGTTATTATAGAGATGATAAAGCCTTAGCAATAGACAAACTTGCCCAAGGAGCACATATATAATAACTCAAAACAAAAGGCCTCCAGAAGAATCCTTTTCTAAAGAAATGACTATAAAAATGCACTGGCAAAAAACAGGGAAATTTTTCAGAAGGATGGTGCCAAAGAAACCAGGGGAGGAGATTGCAAGGACAAAGAAGTAAGGGATCTTCACTGGGTCAGCCACATGGGGTAAGTGGCGACACTGGGGAAAACATTTTCAGAGTTGTAGTTTAGGGGTGTAATGATTAATCTGAATTGTCAACTTGGTTGAATTAAGAGAAGGCGGTGATTAAGAAGCTTATGAGTGAGTTAATGAGGGTTTATCTAGGAATGATTGGCATGTGGATAGCCAACTGAAAGGAGACCCTCTCTAAGCATAGGCAGCACCATCCAACAGGCAGGATGGTGGCTTGAATGGATTAAAAGTTGGAAGAATAAGGAAGCAGCAGCAGATGCAAGCTCAATTCTTCTTCAATAGGTTCTTGATTGCTGCTGTGATCATCTGAGGAGATCAGACTCTGGCTTCTTCACTCTTCCAAAGCGGACTCTGCCAGCGATTCTCCAGAAGACTTCTGTCTCAAACTAGGGTAGCACCATTGATACCTCTGGTTCTGAGGCTTCAGCCTCTTGGACTGCGCAGTTACTGGTTCTTCCAGCTCTCCAGCCTGGAGACGGCCATGTCTGGTCACATAAGCCATTCTAATAAATCCCCCTTTTCTTTATATATGTTTATTTTTTAGTTGTAGTTGGACACAATTATCTTTATTTATTTTTATGTGGTGCTGAGGATTGAACCCAGGGCCTCCCAAGTGCTAGGTGAGCACTCTACCTACTGAGCCACAATCCCAGCCCAATAAATCCCCTTTTTATAATTATACTTCTTGTTGATTTCTGTTCCTCTAGAGAACCCTAACTAATACAGAAATTAGTACTAGGACTGGCTCTGGAGAAACAGAATTGTAAGGATGAATTTCCTTAGTTGGTTTTGTGAGTTCTGAAGTTGACTATCTAAAATTGGGTAGACCTAAAAGTTACTAAAGTCTCTCCTACTGGTACTATGGAGAGCACTGAAAATCCATGGTGTGAATTATTTACAGAGATTTGAAAAGGGGCTGGGGTTGAAGCTCAAGTGATAGAGTGGTAGGGTGCTCACCTAGCATATGTGAGGCATTGGGTTCGATCCTCAGCACCACATAAAAATAAAATATTGTATCCAGAGAGAGAGAGAGAAAGAGATTGATTTGTAAAGTAAATGCATTTGATGCTCCCAATTCACCACTTGTAAAAAGCAAGGCATTTTGTGACTCTATACATGATACCTTTGAACGGTTCTGGAAAACTAAGAAATATGATGTTGGTTGGTTGCTTCTGACTTTACTGGACAAAGTAACAAAGGAGAATGATGAACTCAAAAATTCAGTTTCTCGGCCAGGCGTGGTAATGCACACCTATAATCCCAGAGGCTCAGGAGGCTGAGGCAAGAGGATTCCAAATTCAAACTCAGCCTCAGCAAAAGCAAGATGCTAAGCAACTCAGTGAGACCTTGTCTCTAAATAAAATAAAAATAGGGCTGGGGATGTGGCTCAGTGGTTGAGTGACTCTGAGTTCAATCCCTGGTGCCAAAATAAAAATTAAAAAAAAAATAAATTTCTCAGCTATAGTCGTGCATTGATCTGAAAGCTGCTAAGTGTGTTCTGAAGGAGACACTTCTCTCTTATAGTCACAGGATTGAGGCTGCTGAAAACCAAACACAAACCCTAATCCTGCAATTGGCTGAATTAAGATGGAAGTTTAACTCAGCATAGGAAGTGTCTGTGATTAAAGTGAGGGTGCTGCTTGGAAAAGAATGGGATCCTGCAAACTGGGATGTCAGTGTATGGGAGGAGCCTGAAATGGCTGAGGTCACTTAACTCCCATATTCTGATGAGTTTATTTTGCTCAGAAGTTGTTAAGTCCCCACCCTTAGCCAGGACTGAGGCATCCCTACCCCTACCCTCAGTGGCATTGGATTCTCCACCCTCCCTGGAGGGAACTAATCTTGCTTTACTTATAGAAAGAGTAAAAACCTTCCAAGAGGGGCTGGGGTTGTGGCTCAGCGGTAGAGCACTTGCCTGGCACGTGTGAGGCCCTGGGTTCGATCCTCAGTACCACATATCAATCAATAAATAAAGGTTAAAAAAAAAAAAAAAAACTTCCAAGATTCAGTTGCTCAGCATGAAGATCTTGATACTCCCCAAGACCCACCCTCACCACCCACTTTTGCCCCCAGGCCTATAACATCTAAGCAGGCCCTTAGAGGTGAGGTACAGAGTGTGACCCATGAGGAGTTAAGCTACACTCTGAAGGAACTTCTTGGGTTTTCTAATTCATACAAGTAGAGATCTGGGGAACATTTGTAGGAATGGATTTTAAGGATATGGGATAATGGTTGAAGAAACATAAATTCAGATCAGACTGAATTTATTGATATTGGCCCACTAAGCAGAGATTCCAGACTTAATATAAAAGCTCTCAGTGATATTAAAAAAAAAAAAGGTAATAATAGTTGGTTTGGCTGGTTAGCTGAAGTATGGGTCCAAAGATGGCCTACTATAAAGAGCTGGAAATGTCTGATATCCCGTGGTTTACTGCTGATGAGGGAATTTAGAGGCTCATGGATCTGTTATGTAGGACCTTTTCCTCCATACTTGGTGGGGGTGGGGGGGTCCAGAAGATGTGCGCTTCACCAAAACTATAAGAAACAGATTTATGAGGGGAGCACCAGCATCCTTGAAGAGCACTGTGACTGTTCTTTGTATTCCAGACCTTACTGTGGGAGCTATGGTCAATCAACTGGAAGACTTAAATGCAATGGGAATGATTGGATCTTGGGAAGGAAGAGGCCAAGTGGCAACCCTCAATAGCCAAAAACAGGGTGGTCATAGTTACCACAATGGAGAGCAAGGGAAGAAAGAAACAATGTTCTGACTCATGGAGATCTCTGGTGTTGGCTAATTAATCATGGTGTTTCTAGAAGCCAAATAGATGGGAAATCCACCAGACTCTTACTTGACTTATATAGAAAAATTCTAGGGCAAATGTACAAAAGTCTGCCCCAGATCATAACAGCAGAGAATCATGGACCCTCAACCACTTTCCAGATTTGAAATAATTTATAGATCTAGAACCCCTTAAATGAAAGGGAGGCCAGGTCCCCTTGAGGAAGGATACTGGTACCCTACTAAAAATCTTTACTGTTAATCCTTCTCCAAAGGGACCCAAAGGGTTAACTGTGCATTGGGAAAAAGGCAATGATCAGACCTTGGGGAGTACTAGATACAGGCTCTGAACTGACATTGATTCCGGGACCAAAAATGTCACTGTGGTCTTCCAGTAAAAACAGGGGCTTATGGAGGTCAAGTGATCGATGGAGTTTTGGCTAAGGTCCAACTCACAGTGGGTCCAGTGGGTCCCCAAACTCATCCTGTGTTTACTTCTCCAGTCCCAGAATGTATAATTGGGATAGATATTTGGTAAAACTCCCACACTGGTTCTCTAACCTGTGGAGTGAGGGCTATTATGGTGGGAAAGGCTAAATGTTAGCTTCTCAAGTTGCTGGAGTTGCCTATATCTGGGAAAATAGCGTTTCAAAAGCAATATTGCATCCCTGGAGGGATTGCATAGATTACTGCCACCATCAAGGACTTGAAGGATGCAGGGGTGGTGATTCCCACAACATCCCCATTTAACTCTATTTGGCCTGTGCAGAAGACGATGGGTCTTGGAGAATGACAGTTGGTTATCATAATCTTAATCAGGTGGTGACCTCAATTGCAGCTGCTGTACTAGACGTGGTTTCTTTGCTTGAGCAGATTAATACATCTCCTGGTATCTGGTATGCGGCTACTGATTTGGCAAATGCTTTTTCTCCATCCCAGAAACCATTTTCTTTCAGCTGGCAAGGCCAGCAATATACCTTCACTGTCTTTCCTCAGGGGTATGTCAACTCTTAAGCAATGTGTCACAGCTTAGTTCACAAAGACCTGGATCATCTTTCTTTTCTACAAGATATTACACTGGTCCATTATAACAATGACATTATAGTGATTGGACCAACTGAGCAGGAGGTAGCAACCACTTTGAACTTGCTAGTGAAGCATTGCAAATCAGAGAATGGGAAATAAATCCCACTAAAATTCAGGGGCCTTCAACTTCAGTAAAATTTTTAGGAATCCACTGGTGTGGAGATGGCAAGATATTCCTTATAAAGTGAAGAATAAGTTGTTGCCTCTGGCCCCTCCTACAAATAAGAAAGAAGCACAACACCTGGTGGGCCTACTTGGATTTTGGAAGCAGCACATTCTCACTTGGGTGAGTTATTTTGGCCCATCTACCCAGTGACTTAGAAAAGCTTCTTGTTTTAAGTGGGGTCCAGAACAGGGAAGGCTCTTCAACAGGTCCAGGCTGCTATGCAGGCTGCTCTGCCACTTGGACCATACGATCCAGCAGACCCAATGGTCCTTGAAGTGTCAGTGGCAGATAAGGATGCTGTCTGGAACCTTTGGCAGGCCACCATAGGTAAATCACAGAGGAGGCCATTGGGATTTTATAGCAAGGCCCTGCCATCATCTGCAGACAACTACTCTCCCTTTGAGAAAGAGCTCTTGGCCTGCTACTAGGGCTTAGTGGAAACTAAACGCTTGACCATGGGCCACCAGATTACTACGCAACCTGAGCTGCCCTTTATAAACTGGATGTTATCTGACCCACCAGCCATAAAGTTGGACATGCGCAGCAGCACTCTATCACCAAGTGGAAGTGGTACATACATGATCGGACACGGGTGAAACCGGAAGGCATAAGTAGGTTGCATGAAGAAGTGGCCCAATTGCCCATAGTTCCTACCCCTGCTGCAGTACCTTCTATCCCTCAGCATGAGCTTCATGGGGTATAGCTTATAATCAATTAACAGAGGAAGAGAAGACTAGGGCCTGGTTCACAGACAGTGCTGCCCTATACACAGGTAACATCTGGAAGTAGATGGCTGCAGCACTGCTACCTCTTTCCAGAACAACCCTAAAGACCGTGGTGAAGGGGAATCTTCACAATGGGCAGAACTTGGGGCAGTACATTTGGTTGTGCATTTTTCCTGGAAGGAAAAATGGCCAGATGTGACTGTACTGTGACTCATGAGCTGTAACCAATGGCTGGGCTAGCTGGTCAGGGAACTAGAAAGAACAAAATTGGAGAATTGGTGACAAGGACATTTGGGGAAGAGGTATATCTGAATGGGAAAAGGATGTGAAAATATTTGTGTCTCATGTAAATGCCCACCAAAAAGTGACCTCAGAAAAGGAGGATTTTAATAATCAGGCAGTTAGGATGACCCCATCTTTGGATAGCAGTCCGCCTCTTTCCCCAGCCACGCCTGACACTGCCCAGTGGGTTCATGAACAAAGTGGTCCTGGTGGCAAGGATGGCAGGTGCCTCAGCAGCATGGACTTCCACTTACCAAGGCTGATTTGGCTACAGCCACTGTTGAGTGTCCAATCTGCCAGCAGCAAAGCCCTCGATGTGGCAGCCTGGTGGTGGACCACTTCTATCAGGGAAGGGGCAGCAGTTTGTCCTTACTGGAATAGACACTTATTCTGGGTATGGATTTCGGTCCCCTGCCTGTAGTGTTTCAGCCAAAACCACCATCCGTGGACTTACAGAATGCCTTATCCATCATTATGGTATTCCGCACAACATTGCTTTGGACCAAGGAACTCACTTCACAGCCAAAGAAGTGAGGCAATGGGTCATGTTCATAGCATTCACGGGTCTTACCATGTTCCCCACTATCCTGAAGAAGCAGGTTTGATAGAATGATGGAATGGAGTTTTGAAGATGCAGTTAGGAAGCAAGACATTGCAGGGCTGGGGCAAGATTCTTTAGAAGTCTGTCTATACTCTCTTAACCAGCGTCCACTATATGGTACTGCCTCTCCTATTGCTAAAATTAATGGGTCCAGGAATCAAGATGTGGAGACAGGAATGGTACCACTCACCATTACCCCTAGTAACCCACTAGGAAAGTTTTTGCTTCCTGTCCCTGCAACATTATGCTCTGCAGGCCTAGAAGTCTTAGTTCTAGAAGGAGGAATGCTTCTGCCTGGAGATACAACAATGATTTCATTAAACTGGAAGTTAAGACCCACCCCTGGCCACTTGGGCTCCTTGTGCCTCTGAGTTAACAGGCTAAGAAGGGAGTTATGGTGTTGGCGGTGGTGACAGATCCAGAATACCAAGAGGACACTGAATTGTTACTCCACAATGGAGGTAAGGAAGCATACTCCTAGAGTGCAGGAGCTCCCTTAAGGCATTTGTTGGTATTACCCTGACCTGTTATTAAGGTCAAATGAGAAACTACAATGACCCAATCCAGGCAAGATAACAAATGTCTCACACCCTTCAGGAATAAAGGTGTGGGTCACACCTCCAGGTAAAGAGCCAAGACCTGCTGAGGTGCCTTGCTGAAGACTGAAGAAATACAAAATGGGTAGTAGAAGAAGGCAGTCATAAATACCAACTACAGCCATGTGACCAGTTACAGAAACAAGGATTGTAACTGCCAGCGATAATTCTTCCCTATTCCTTTAAGAATATGTTTGGGCATACTTATACATGCATTGACAGGAAATGGTTGTTACTCTCCTGTTATTCATCATGTAATGTAATATTGATTGACTTAACATCAGTAATGTTTTTGCTTTGTTTTCTATTCTGCAGAAAGAACTTGTACATTTGATTATAGGAAGGATAGTTATGTTAGGTGGAATTATGACCTTGTTATTGCATTTATTTGGAGATTTAAGTATGATGTAAAGAATCATATTGGGGGTTGGAGTTGTGGCTCAGTGGTAGAGTGCTTGCCTCGCATGCGTTCAATTCTCAGCACCACATAAAAATAAATAAAATATTGTGTCCATCTATGATTTAAAAAAAAAGAATCACATTTGAATATCAAGTTGACAAGGGGTGGACCTACAATGGTTAATTTGAATTGTCGACGTGTTGGATTAAGAGAAGCCCATGATTAAGAGGCTTATGAGTATGTCATTGAGGGTGTGTCTAGGAATAAATAGCCAACTGAAAGGAGACCCTCTCTAAGCATGGGCAGTACCATCCAACAGGATGATGATGGCTTGGATGGATTAAAAGTTGGAAGGACAAGGAAGCAGCAGAAGATTCTTGAATGGGTTCTTGATTGCTGCTGTGATCATCTGAGGAGATCAGACTCTGGTTTCTTCACTCTTCCAAAGAGGACTCTGCCAGAGATTCTCCAGAAGACTTCCGTCACAGACTAGGGTAGCACCATTGATCCCTCTGGTTGTGAGTCTTCAGCCTCTTGAACTGTGCAGCTACTGGTTCTTATAGCTCTCCAGCCTTCAGATGGCCACTGTAGACTATCCAGCTTCTGGTCGTGTAAGTCAACCTAATAAATACCCTTTTAACAATTATACTTCCTGTTGATTCTGCTCCTATAGAGAACCCTGACTAATACAAGGTGGAGTATTGTAATGAGTTCAAAGGGTATGGACAATCAATTTTGGTAAGCTGATCTGCAGAAGGGAGAAAATTTAAAAGGAGCTAAAGGTGAAGGTTAGAAGATTAAATGTGGGGCTGGAGTTGTGGCTCAGTGGTAGAGGGCTTGCCTAGCATGTGTGAGGCACTTGGTTTGATTCTCAGCACTGCATATAAATACATGAATAAAACAAAGGTCCATCAACAACTAAAAAATATACATAAAAATGTTTTACTAAAAATAAAGACTAAATGTGCTAGATTTTATCTATTTTGTTTAAAATTGATGAGAAATGGTATAGAAGGGCAGATTTAAAATCTAGGAAAGAGACAGGTGGTCCACTCCTGTAATCTCAGTTACTTAAGAGGCCAAGGCAGGAAGAACACAAGTTCAAGGCCAGTCTGAACAATTTAGTGAGATCCTGTCTCAAATAAAATAAAAATGGCTGGGATGTAGCTTGGTGGTAGAGTGCCCCTGGGTTCAATCCACAAGCCTACCAAAAAAAAAAAAAAAATCTAGGATAGAGATCAAATAGGATTCACTGTAGAAAGGAAAGATGCCACAAAAGGTAGGAAAGAAAACACATTTGGTCACACAAAAAGAGTTCCAATCAGAAGGTTTCTATTCTATCAATAAATTAAGAGACAAGATTTCTTGCTGTAAGTGAAGGGAAAATCAATGTAGGACAATGAGAAACACCTGAAAGAGCCACTGTGGCAAAATCCAACAGGTCACTTGAAAACAGAAAGACTGCCAGAGTCCAGGAAAGGCTGGAAACCATGAAGGCAGGCAGCTATATTGATCTGAACCTGAGTTTTGCAAGGAAGGTAAAACAAAATGAAAATAAAGAGAGGAGACTGACCAAAGAGCTGCTGAAGTGAAGAATCATGAATTCTAAACAAGATAGAAAGGGAAACAAAGACTTGGTTGGGGTAAAGCAAGTGAGTCTCTTAAAGTAAAGGCAATACTTAAAAGTAAAAAGAAAGCCCACATTTCAAGAGCTAGAAGTTTTTATTTTTTAAATAAGGGAGAAGGACAAGATAGACAATAAATGACGGCACAGAGTAAGAAGAATTCATTAGCCAAATACCTGGGCTTGAGCAGCAGGGAATTTTAATTTCACCCCAGGGTCGAGGATTAGACATGAGCTGAAGAGGGAAAGGAGAGGGCAACAGGATCTGATCTCCCTAACACAAGAGACCAAAAACACCCACTTAGAGGGGGATATGATGTCCTCAGAGAGAAGCCTAACTTAGTGAAGAGAAAGGGATAGAAATGCCATGCAGTAAAGAGACTGAGGAAGAAGGAAGTCTACTTACTATACAGCAGAAAATATGGAAAGTTTATGAGGGAAGGAGAAACTGGAAGATCAGGTCAGAGGAGAAAAAAATACAAACTAAATCAAGCCCAAGAACACAGGAATCACAGACAGGTGGCCATGGGTGCTTACCTTCTGGATGCTGACCCAGGAAGGCAGAGCTGAATGATCTGTTTGGCTCCTACAAGGTTTCTTTTTTTTTTTTTTTTTTTAATTAAAAGTTAGTTCTAAGGATTCCTTAACAGAAATCCAGAGGGGGCAGGACGACGTGAGTGAGTTTTTGGTAGGCGTCAATATTGGCCAGGCTGAAGTGAGCTTCCAGACTAGGCACAAGGCACAGACAGACCACAAGAGGGTCACATGACTACCACACATGATACATGAAAGCCACATGACTACCACACATCAGAAACAAGGGCAGCCTATGGCCACCAGAAAGAGGTTTCACCCTGAGGAAGAAACCAGGGCTTAGAACATCTATTTTGCCAGAGTAGACACAAAACTCTGAGTGGAGTCAGTTATGTTCGGGATCAATCCGGTTGACGAGAAGAGACATGAGGTTCAGGCTGCTGGCACCTCCAGCAGTAATGAATGACCAACCAATAAATAATGACAATCAAATAAGAGCCTCAAGATTCTGATGCCTCTAATCAAAAATAAACATAATTAATTTTTCACAAAGGTAATATATGTAACTGTTCCTGTGCTTAATGCTTTATTTGTAATATCTCATTAGTTCTCACAATTCCATGAGATAGAAACCACTACCAACATTTTACAGATGAAGGAATGGAACCTCAAAGAAACTCAGAACTTCCCATGGTTATGATCTACTAAACAGCAAAGCTGGGAGGACTCTAAACCTCGAATTCTTAACCACTCAGCTCTGCCTGAGCACACCAGGGATGTGCCAATGCACTTCAAGTACATATCCTCTTAAATATACAACTCAAAATGTAATTTTTTATAAGGGAGAACACAAGAAAATTAAGCCTGATTAGAGAGGTGAGAACTAAATCACCAAAAAAAAAAAAAAAAAAAGGGAAAGCGATAATTCAAAACTACATCTAAGTATCAAAGCAAGGAAAGATAATGAGGATTTAGAAGACACCTAGATTCATCAGATCTTTAATTCTCCATCCAAGGTACCAAACTTTCTAACAACCCATTCATCTAAGCTTTCAGACTACTTTTCAAACTAAAGTGATAATGTTAAATTTCGTAGGAAGTATCTGATTAAAACATACTAAGGCGCTAGGGAAAAATTAGGTCAAATGGTTTGAACTGAATACTTGGTGTCCTGAATCTTGAGTCCCACCCTAATCTAGCCACTTTCCACATTACAGAGTTTTCCTGTTCTGAATCTCCATTTTCACCCATCACAGACAGAAATTCACCTTCAGTGATTACGTCTCCTAAGCTATTTTTCCTGTAAGTCTGACCTCTTGCCTCAAAGTAAACTTCAGAAAGTTTTTGTTTTGAGACCAAAACAAAAGATCTGTAAGGAAGCAGGGCACAGATGATCCCACCTTTGGACATATCTATGTCTCTGTCTTATGGACCTCTATATCCCTCACAATACCTTACCTCCATTTCTTCTTCCAGAATAGAAAACAGTATACTTTGCTTTTTTTTAAAATATTTCATAACTAGAATGAGATACAGAATGGTTCTTAAGTGCTTTGAATCTAAAGAGAAAAATGATGCCCAAATACATAATATACTACTGGTTCTATCACATTTACCATGTTCAAATAGCTTTATTTCACAAACAACCAACTTAAACACACATGTAACACAAAGTTTAAATATGCACATGCCAGAGTTTAAAGCCCAAGCAAAGTTCAAGTCATCTTTGTCCCAAAAAAGGATGACTTTGATTAAAGATCAAAGTGTGAATCCTCAGAATAAACAGAATTATTCCAAGTAATACTGCTGAGCTGGCAGCTGAGGATAAAATGGACTTCAGCAACTGTACCCTGATCATCTTCAGAGACAGCAAAATACAGGCATGCTAACAGGGGAGAACAGCAGGCAAAAGTAGGTGAGTGTAGTGGCTATTTAATGTATGTCTACAAATTTGTAAATAACTACTCCATTCAAAAGGTGGAGCCTAATTCTCCACCTTTGGAGACTAGACTTGCTTCCAATAGACAACATAGAGCAGAAATTCTAAGCAGATCTTCCAGCCCCAGTCAAGCCTACAGATTTCTGCTGCCCAGCCAGCATCCTGACTAAACCCTCACGAGAGATCCTGAACTGGAACCACACAGCTATGATGCTCCCAAGTTCCTGAACCCACACAGAAAATGTTGTTGTTTTAAACCAAAAAGTCTAGGGGCAATCTGTTAAGCAGCCGTAGAGCACTAATATAGAGGGTTATGTTGCAGAACATTACCAGAGGGGAGCATACCAGTATTACAAGGACTTCCTCCTCTACTTAAAGACAACCATCTAAAAGAAATATAGTGAGAGTCAGAACTATGGCACAGTTAACGTAATTCAAAATAGTAGGCATATTAAAAATGTTTTTTTAAAAGATGAGATTAATTTACTAATATATTTTGTTGAATCCAATATATCTAAAATATTGACATTTCAACATGCCAACAACATGGTCAGTATTTTTTAAATCTCAATGAAATATTTTACATTCTTTATCAAAACCTAGTATATATTTTACACTTAGAGCATACCTCAAAGCAGACTACCATACTTCATGTCTTCCAATAGTCACACCTGGCTAGTGGCAAAAGACTCTCACAGAACAGGTCTAGTATTTTGTCTGCAGCCTGTCACCCTTTCAGAAGCATGGGTGGAGAGCCCAGGCAGGTTAAAGTAAAGAATTTTTTGAATACCTAAAGGAACTTTTTTTTTTTTCCTTTTAACAGTTCTCAAGTTTGTTCAGTTCCCAAGCTGGGAAGGGCTGGCTTCACAGAAGAAAGGAGCAGGGAAGTGTTTACTGTCAGGAAGAGGAGGGATTACTTCGAAAAACTAAAAGATATGAACTCTTCCTATAAAACCTCAAAGCCCAGAGCAGAACACAGGGAACATCATACACATTTTTATTAACTGGTGTTTCCCTCAGCCTTCACTCACCCATCCTCTGCACACTCCAATGTCTATTCAAAAAGGAAAGCTGTAGTTTGCTTTGAAGTGGAAGACTTCGAAGGAAATTAATTGCGGGGAGCAGAGTAAAAGAACATTTGGTTTTTTCCAGAAACTCTTTCTCTAGTTAACACATCTCTCCCTTCCCTGGTAATGTTACATTCTAGGATCACTGCTTAATTTACTTTTTTTTTTTTTTTTTTTGGGGGGGGGGCGGGTCAGGGGATAGAACCCAGGGCCTCCACATGCTAGGCAAGCACCTACCACTGAGCCAAATCCCACCTCCTAGGATCACTGCTCTAAGGGTGAGAGATCAAATCTAAAGCCCATCAAAGGACAGTGATCCCAACAAGAAAATCCACTCCAGTGCAGCCACAGTACTCAATTCCTCCTCCTGCTCCTACTAGAGCTAGATTCAGACCACTTGAGAAAAAAGCCCAGCTGTGTGAGTCACTGCAGCCATCCCAAGGGGCTGGGCAAAATCCAGAGGACAGTTGGAAACAGCTGTTATGAGATCAACTGCAACGGGAAGAGAAGGAAGAAAAAGAGGATGAATTCATAGTTTATTACACATGATCCCATTCTGGCCTAAGAAAAGCTGGTTTTTATTTTCTTTCCCAAACAAAAAATTTCCTGGTTCTTTCTTTCTTAAGATTCTTCTCCGAAGGAAGGAAGCAATAATTGATTCACCATTAAAGACTTCCTAAAACTATAATCACTTCCTAAAACTATATGCCACTCCCACCAAGTGTCTCCCACAACACAGAGTAAACCAGAATCCATTGGATGAGAAAAATACTACTAAAAAGTAGCTGTAAAGACAAGACACCTTTGACTTGAATACAATTCTTAAATGAAAAAGTCACCAGGTAAATGGATAGAACTGAGTGGACACTATCATGGTAAGTGAAATAAGCCAGTCCCAAAAAAAATCAAAGGTCTAATGTTCTCTCTGATGCGCAGATGCTAAGGGGGGAGAGGGGGGATGTTGGATTAGACAAAGGGGAATGAAAGGAAGGTAAGGGAAGGGAATAGGTAAAACAGAATGAATCAGACATAACTTTCCTATATTCATATGTGAATACACAACCAGTGTTAACTCCACATCATGTACAACCCACAAGAATGGGATCCTAAATAGAATAAGTTACACTCCATGTATGTATAATATGTCAAAATACACTCTACTGTCATGTATAATTAAAAAGAACAAATGAAAAATTTTAAAAAACAAGAAAAAGTCACCAGGAAATATAAGATTGCTAAAATCTAGCAGAGAAACAGCCCCAGGGAAAGAAAGACTGCTGATTAAGGAAGAAGTGGCAGAGGAATGTCACTGTGAACAACTAAAGTCCACCAGCCTCTTGACTTCTAATCCACTCTCCTACTGTCCAGACAGATGTAGCTCTTCACACAGCAATCCCTGAAGTCCTGAAAGAAAGGCGGCTGAGCACAAGTCCAGACACTGCACTAAAATGAAGAGCAGTACAATCGAGAATAGTACCATTCCTAAACAAGATCTCAGCGTCTAATAGGTAAGGGATTTCCTGACATCTGGTACAAACTAATACTGATTTTATGGGCTTTGGTAATGTGAGACCTAGAGAACTAAGGAGCATTTCTTCTACCCAGTCTTACTACATCCATACACCCATACACCCATCCTTCAAATTCATGAGCTTACAACTCAAATAATTTTGTGTAACACCCACTCCTGGGTGGTCAGTCTTAAATTTTTAAGTCATCAGACATTCACACAACAGAAGCAATCCACACCCTTCAAATTCACCAGCCAAATATTCTGTGAGAACAGAAGAACTGCAGCCTTCAGAAGAGGCCTAGAGAGACTGCTCAATGCCAATAAAGGGCCAGGGCATGGTGGCACACACCTATAATCCCAGTGACTTGGGAGGCTGAAGCAGGAGGATCACAAGTTAAAGGCCAAACCCAGTCACAAAAACAGGGATGGGGGGAGGAGGCAGCTGGGGATATATAGCTCAGGAGTAGAGCACCTGAGTTTCATCTCCAGTATGAAGGAGTAAGGATATAGTTCGGAGGTGCCTAGCACACTTGAGACTCTAGGTTCCATCCTAACCACCATAATCAATCAATGCACTCCCCCAGCTGCCCACCAATACCTCTAAATAGTCCTTTCTCCTGAGTGTTAGCTTTTCACTACAGACTTTTATTTATTTCTTCCACAAATACTATTTACTATTACATCACTTCTTAAAACTTCCTGCAACTAATTTCCAAAGATGGCCCCTGGAGATCCTGTAAGTAGCAGACAGACTAAGATGGAACAGAGTATGTAGAGGAAAGTGTCTGCTTTGAGGACCAGAGAGATTTCTCTGCACTGCCCAGGTTTAAGAGCCAAATAATTGGTGACTGCTTCACTAAAAAGAATCTAAAAGTAAAAAAAAAAAAAACTTTTTCAATTACCTTTAGGTAACATTCTGCATCTCCCTTCTCTTCTCCTTTGTATTTCTCCTTTCCAGGCATACAGCAAATCTAGAATTCTGTACTAACTTCTGGTACAATTTTATTAGTTTTATCTTTTTCACCAACAAAATAACAAAGTATGACCACATATCATATTTTACATCATCAACATAAACTGCTAGTTAATTCTGGCTGGGTTGCTGTATTATCCACCAACTAAATCAAAAGCCCTTATAGTACACCCCCTGGATCTTACACCTCTTGTCCACACTACCTAAGCAGAGTAGAACCTCAAAAAGTACCTCTTCATCAGGTTAAAATGAGTGCAGGGATGAGGAGAGAGATCAGTTCTACAATGCACAAAATGGGGATGCACTAAAGGTGAGCCGCACTCCAACAATGGAGAAAGATTTTTTTTTAATATTTTTTAGTTGTTAATAAATTTTTCATTTATTTGTATGTGGTGCTGAGAATTGAACCTAGTGCATCACACATGCTAGGCAAGCATGCTACCGCTGAGCCACAACCCCAGCCCCAAGAGAAAGTTTTTGACCAAATCTTATGAGCAGATGGCATCTGGGAGTCTCCACATCTCCTGTGACAATAACAGCCAAGCAGCTGAAGCCTCTTGCACTTTCATCCCCTTCTTCAGTATGTATTTCTGATGACCACAGAAACTTCCTTTCCAATTAGACAACAGCTATTGCCAAGGCAACCAGAAATAATTTCAATACGTCTAGTCATCTGTTTTCAAGGGCAACGTAAGGAAGCCAACAGATAGAACATCCTAGACCAGCTCTAGGGTATCCATGAGGTTGAAAGGGTGAAAGGGTGAAAAGATAAAGGTATTATGTCCATTTACAACAAAAAATATATTTTTTAATTTAAAAAAATTTAAATTCCAAATTCCTATAGTCAAATTGATTTGTTACTGTATGAAAAGGTCTTATCAAAAAATTTTAGGGACTCGGGTTGTGGCTAAGTGGTAGAGCACTTGCTTGGCACAAGTGAGGCATTAGGTTCAATTTTCAGCACCATGTTAAGAAAATAAATAGGGCTGGGGTTGTGACTCAGTGGTAGAGCACTTTCCTTGCACACATGGGACCTGGGATCGATCCTCAGCACCACATAAAAATAAATAAATAAAAATAAAGATACTGTGTCCATCTACAACTAAAAAAAAATTCTTAAATAAAGATATTGTGTCCATCTACAACTAAAAATTTTTTTTTTTTTTTTTTTTTAATTTTTAGGGGCTGGGGTTGTGGCTCAGTGGTAGAGCATTCGCCTAGCACATGTGATGCCCTGGGTTCGATCCTCAGCACCACATAAAAATAAACAAACATATTCTGTCCAACTAAAAAATAAATATTTAAAAAAAAATTTTAAATGACTGCTGGGCATGGTGACACATGCTTATAATCCCAGCAGCTTGGGAGGTTCAGGCAGGAGGATAGCAATTTCAAAGCCAGCCTCAGCAATTTATCGAGGCCCTAAGCAACTTAGTGTGACCCTGTCTCAAAATAAAAATAAAAAGGGCTAGGGATGTGGCTCAGTAATAAGTGCCCCTGGATTCAATCCCTGTTACCAAAAATAACCATCATCATCATAATAAATCACTGACAAAAATAATTGCTAATTACATTTCAGAGGGTTTTGGTTAACCATATGCTTAGGTAGATACTACCGTCCACTCAGCAACAGAAGCTGTTAATTATCCCACCTCACAGTTTCACAGAGGACAGAAATCCAAAAAGAAACAAGACTTCTTGAAGGCATAATTTACGGGGAGAACTTGTATTTTAGATATGAAATACAAAACATATAGGAATGTATTATTAATTTTACACATTAAATATCTAAAAGGATGAAATGCAAAAATTCTAGTTCTTGTGATAATGCTAAAAATACCTTGTATTTAAATACAAAATTTTAGAGGTGGAAGGAACTGCCAGGCGCTAAGTCAATATAACAGAATCCCAACACTCTATATCCAAGTTCAGAGCACTTAGCTTTAAATACTACATGTCAGGGATGTGAGAAAGAGGGGCCTTGCTAAGTTGCTGAGGCTGGTTTTGAACTTGTGACCCTCCTGCCTCAGCCTCCCTAGTACCTGGCTAAGAACTGTTTTAAAAATTAAGGAAATTAGCCCTTGTCATTTGTGTTTCAAAGTTGCCCATTTAGCTTGTCATTTGTCTTTTGAATTTGCTTGTCTCTCTGTGTGTATCTGTGAATGTCTCAGACATTTGTGTATGTCTTGGACATGAAATACAAAACATATATTCAATATAACAGAATCCCATCTGAAGGTTTAACTTCTGCAATTTAGAATTAGTGTTCACTCACAACCTTTCTATTCTACTTAACTCTATATTAAGAAAGGAATCAGAGGGCTGGGATTGTGGCTCAGCGGTAGAGCGCTCGCCTAGCACGGGCAGGACCCAGGTTCGATCCTCAGCACCACATAAAAATAAAGGCATTGTGTTGTGTCCATCTATGCCAAAAAATAAATTTAAAAAAAAAGAAAGGAATCAGAGAAAAATGTCTGAAGAAGGATCGTGGAAGTAATAAAGGCTGAATATACGTATGTACAAAAAAAAAAAAAGAAAGGAATCAGGAGGAACAGAAGAAAGAAAGGGAGAAAGGGAGGCAAGGGGAACAGGGCTAGGAAGGGAGTGACTGAACAAAGGCACCCAAAATGTTCATCTGCTATCCTATGAAATAAGCATCCACTGGGTTCTGCCTTCTCTGTCTGTTTTGCTTCATTTCTCCTCTAGCTGCCCTAAGGGATGGTGTGTGTGCATGCACACAGTCGAAATCCCTCCCCATCTTCCTCTGTGCCTTTGCCTTGCTGCCACGTCCCCCTGCCTGCCTCTGGACATCTTTTCCTTACAGTCCACCTTTCCCCACAGCACAAAAGTAAATCTTAATCAAGGGTGAGGAAATTTAGAAAAGGAGTTTGTTACAATGTTACACATCATCTGATCCCTCTAACCCTGTCAGTTTAGGAAGTGCCTTCTAAGAGACCCTTTAGGCAACTGGCCCAAAGTCACAAAATTAAAAAATATAATAGCCAAGTTTTCCCACTAAAGTACCAAAAGAAAGCACAGAAAGTTATTTTTAAGTCTCAGAGTAAAGAAGGTCTTTCTCACAAAGAAACAAGATCTAACAGTTTTAAAAATACCTTAAAATGTTGTCTGGCACACATATACCAACACACACGTAGACCTACATTCACAGATACACACAGAGAGACAAGCAGATTCAAAAGACAAATGACAAGGTAAACGGGCAACTTTGAAACACAAATGACAAGGGCTAATTTCCTTAATCTTAAAACAGTTCTTAGTAACTAAGAACAGAGTAGGGACGAAGAGCATGAGAAGAAGATTAACATTAAACTGGGATGAGAGGTGGGAGGGAAAGGGAGAGAGAAGGGAAATTGCATGGAAATGGAAGGAGACCCTCAGGGTTATACAAAATTTCATACAAGAGGAAGTGAGGGGAAAATAATACAAGGGGGAGAAATGAATGACAGTAGAGGAGGTAGAGAGAGAAGTGGGGAGGGGAGGGGAGGGGAGGGGGGATAGTAGAGGATAGGAAAGGCAGCAGAATACAACAGACACTAGTATGGCAATATGTAAATCAATGGATGTGTAACTGATGTGATTCTGCAATTTGTATACGGGGTAAAAAATGGGAGTTCATAACCCACTTGAATCAAAGTGTGAAATATGATATATCAAGAACTATGTAATGTTTTGAACAACCAACAATAAAAAAATTTAAAAAAAAAAAACCAAACAGTTCTTAGCCAGGCATGGTGGCACATACCTATAATCCAGCTACTAGGGATGCTGAGGCAAGAGGGTCACAGGTTCAAAACCAGCCTCAGCAAGGCCCTAAGTAACTCAATAAGACCCTGTCATAAAATAAAAAACAAAAATGTTGGGGATGTGACTCAGTAGTTAAGCATCCTTGGGTTCAATCCTGGTAGGAAAAAAAAAAAAGTTCTTTCAAACCTGAGTTAACAACAAATGATTTTTAGAGGCATTTTTTAATATTTTTTAATTCTCTTTTATTAAAGAAATACAAATTAAAAGGCCAAATCAAAATATGGTAACAAAAAAACAAAAAACACTCGAATTCGCTCTTCCTACAGTATATAATTTTGGAGGCTGCCTGGCAATAGCAATCAGAAGTTTAAAAGTGCCCACCCAACAATCTCATTTCTCAGAACTTGTCCTCTTATATTTATTTTATGTGCACAGAAGCCTACAGTACTTATAGTATTAAAAAAAAAAAAAAAGAGAGAGAGAGTCTGAAAACCACCTACACATCCAACAACAGGAAATGTTTCAAGAAATCTTAATTTTAAAAGCAAACAACAACAAAAAAAAAACTTCATCATTGAATATTAAACTTTTAAAAGAATGAGGTTGATCTACATAAATGAAAACAAAATGTTCCCCAAGATGTTATACTAAATGAAAAATAATGGAAAGATTTTAGGAATATAAAGAGCATATGTTTATGTGTGTGTACACATGCTCCCATCTAGGTTCGAACATTCCAAAAGGAACATTTTTGGACCCTTCTGGTCCTAAAAACCCCCCTAGTTCCTAAGTTCTTACTGCTAACTTCCACTGCCTTCTTCAAAAGGCTCTTCTTGACCACCTGAATCCTATACAATGAAAAACTCAATTTTTTCTTTGACTTTATCCCAGCCCATCAGCCAGGGCTATTGACTATCCTTCTATACCCCAACAACTTTGAGTTTTTCTTCATACATTAAAACTTCTTCTGGCTGGGGTTGTGACTCAACAGTAGAGTGCTTGCCTCTCACGTGTGAGACACAGGGTTCGATCCTCAGCACCACATAAAAATAAATGAACAAAATAAAGGTATTATATCCATCTATAACTAAAAAAAAAAAAACTTCTTCCACATCCTGACTTTAACTCCTTTTCCCCTTAAACTTACCTCACATCCTTGCAATGCCCAAACACAGTTACTAGGAGTTGGCTTTCTTTGTGACCCCCATTATCTCTCTTCCATTGATTCATTTCATTTACTATTCAGCAAACATTTATTGAGTAACAACTGTGTACCATGTATTATAATCAGAAGTCAAAAAGAAAAACCTTACACTAAAAAAACTTAGAGCCTAGGAGAAATTTTCAAAATTAAACTTCTGAGATATAAGAAAGGGAAAAAAAATATAGGAAGGCAGACTTCAAATGTTCAGCTACACAAAGCAAACTGATAGCACTGGATAGCTCCAGGGAAGGAACAGAGATTAGAGGTGATGGTCAATGTGGCCCCTTTATATGAGTTTTGGGTTTTCTATTTGTGAAAACACATTTGCATGCCTTCTAAAATTAAACTTTGGAAGGGAGATAAAGGGGAAATACTGTAGAATGATATTGGCCAAATTATATTGGTGTACTTTGTACACATACGAATATGCAACAATGAATCCCACCATTACATACAACTATAATGCACCAATAAAAATATAGAAAAGAAAAAATATTTTAAAAAGCAAATAAAATTAAACTTTAAGAAGGAGGTGATGTGGGCTGGGGTTGTGGCTCAACTGTAAAGTGCTTGCCTAGCATTTGTGAGGGATTGGGTTTGATCCTTAGCACCACAATATACAAATAAATAAATAAAATAAAAGTAATATATCCATCTACAACTAAGAAAAAAAAAAAAAGAAAGAGGTGACGTTTATTTAATCTTTATCTTCCTAATGCCTATCTAAGCATGGTGCCTAGCACATGAATGAAGCTCCATAAATGGTCAATGAATAAAAGAACAAATGGATGTGCAGAGGTCCACAACACAGATTGGAGGAGAAAAGCGATCATATTCAATAAATTATTGCCTTTACTTAATAGCTGTTCTTTAAAGTAACATTTCTCAACCTCAGTACTTCTGACATTTTGGGCTAGATACTTATTTACTGTGATACTGGGACAGTACATTTTAGTATGTTAAAGCAGCACCCTGGACTCAACCCACTAGACACTAGCAGTTCCACAATTATTAAAACATCAGTGTCTCCAGGTATTACAAAAACATCCCCGTTGAGAACCACTGAGTTAAGGCTTATTCATTATCCTCTCTGCCACCTCAGCCTCCATGACCTTGATTATTTCAACAATCAAAAAGAGAACACAAGTTGGGGATGGAGCTCAATGGCAAAGTGCTTGCCTAGCATGTGGGCCCAGGTTTTGATTCCCAGTACTGGAAAGGAAAAAAAAAATATAACATCTAAAATCTGGACTCCAAAGTCTTCTTCTGCATACTTCCTTCCAGGGGGCACTACTTCTATCTACCACAATCACCCACTGGATCCTTCGGCATTATCACTACTCAAAACATGGTGATGTCATGATCTCAAACTCATATTGCAAGCTCTGGTCCTTTTCTTCTCCCACCCTTTTTTCTACCTGAACTTGTTTATCCCAGTTTAACAATGCCTGGCCCTGAATAATGCACACTATGGACTTCTAAATAGTGTTTGATAAGTTTAAGAAACCACCAGAACTATCTCAACCTAAGCTGGCATTTAAGTGAGACAGCAATTCTTTTATTCCACTTCATGAATCCTGTTAAACAGGAAGAACAGCTAATTCTAAAACTTCTCTACTCTCCTCCAGGGGTCACCACCACCTTGGCCACCACATTCTTCTCTAACAAGAATTACTGAGTTCCTGCAACATTAAACTCCCCTTATCATAACTTCATACACCTTATTACTAGATACTCAATAAAGTTTGTTAACTTTAGGAAGGAAAACCATCATGGCTTAATACTGACTGTATTTTAAAGAATTATTTTTATGAGGAGAAAAAATAGCTCTAAATTTCATCCTAACTCAAGATTTTATTCTATAATCCCAAGCAACCCTAAAAGGACAAACATCCCTCTCTAAGGCTACCATTAATAACCAGTGGCCACACTGCCACCATAGAGGAACCCCCTGAATAATTATTAAAGCACACTGAGGTTTTAGAAAGAAACATAAATATAAACTCCAAAGACAAATTAATATACTGCAAATTAAAAATGTGAATGATTCTTAGAATCAATGAGATGAGAGGAAAATTTAACAGAATTAGTCTTTTTTTCTGGTACTGAGCCACATCCCCAGCCCTTTTTCATATTTTATTCTGAGACAAGGTCTCTCTGAGTTGCTTAGTGCCTCACTAAGTTGCTGAGGCTGGCTATGAACTTGTGATCCTCCTGCCTCGGCCTCCCAAGCCACTAGGATTACAGGTGTGTGCCATCGTGCCTGGAAGAATTAAGAGTCTTGATGGCAATTCTACATGCTAAAGACTCATCACCTGGTACTCTGAAGAGACTAAAAATATTCCCTAAGAGTAAACCTTAACAGAAGGTTAAGAGCTAGAGGCTTCAAAATCGAACTAGTATTGGCAGCTATACAACAGCTTTAGAATAAATGTCCCATTTTCACCCACCCTAGTGCCTTCCACAGGTCCAAGTTTACTGTCACAACAGAGAGGCAATGTGTATGCTCCATTAAAAGAATCACTCAGCCCCACTGAATCTACAGCATGTCACTTTTCACCAGCTTTGGTCTCATGAGCAGCCTGGCAAAAGCTTAGCAAAACAGAGCCAAATGTTTCTCAAAGTGTGTTCCAAACTTTTTTCTTGACCTTTAGCTTATGATAGCTTAGACAAGTATCTTAAAAGCATTTCTAGTCAGCCATTTTTGGTAACTTGTGAGCAACATTATTTTTAGCTGAAAAAGTTTATTTCAATCCCTCTCTCATAACTCAGAAACATCTGACCAGGTTTAGTTCAAGCTTTCCAGAGTGGTCTGTGAGTGGATTCAAATCATAGAACATTTCAGCTTTAAAGGAGAAGCTTTCTCTTTAAGAGGCAGAACAACCTAAAGATGCTAATACATAGGATACATGAAAAAACATCACTTGCCTACCTGCCACCTACTCAGTATACTGTACCAATATTAATATTCGGAAATTAAATATTTGGAAAGTTTTCTGAAAGCCTGATGGACAAAATGTTATTACAGCAGTTCCATGCTATGAAGAACAGAATACATGCCTACGTGGCAGAAAGTGCTTCACATAAATTCAAATGTAATAAAACAGACCATAACGTTCAAGTCGTTTCCATGCAGAACTCAAACTGTGATTCCAAATAGAGGGAAAGGTTCTTTTAGGATGAAGATAGCTGAGAAAAATAAGAAAACGAGCAATTCTGCTGGAAGGCAGCATAAGTACATCCATCCAACATAACCAAATATAGGTTTCTTTGTTCTCTCCCACTTTCTCTTTCTTAGGGACAGGGTTACTATGAGAACATGCTCCTTGAAGGATAATCCAACTACAAACCCAGCCAGCTTCGTAAACAGTGGTTCAAGATGGCAAGGAGGTGACAGTCAAAATGGACTATCTACCAGGAAAATCCCCTGCCCTCGGCTGGCTGTCCCAGCCCCACTGTCCCACTTGAAGTTGCCCTCAGACCCTATCCCTGTACATGCTGGTGCTCTGGTCTGAAATGCCCTGCCCCTTCCTCTCCCTGGCCTGCCTAGCCACTGCTCAACTTACTGCTCTCAGGGATAGCTCCAGCTGAATGCTCTTGTGCTGGCTATGAGGCCAGCCTGGCTCTGCTTCCACAGAAATACCAGGCTCGCTCCTATCAGGGTACGAAAGCTCCTCTATTTACCATCAGGTTATGTTTGGGAATGAAAGGCCAACTGTACATAAAATTCCAATATGAAAAAAATCCAAGTAACCCATGGGTGTGCATGTAGCTAGAGGACACTTCTGTGTAAGTATACACTAATTGATTGTGCCACTGGAGCTCCCTAGGGGATATTTCTTTAGAAAGCCACAGAGGCTATGGTAGTAGTTCTGACTCACTCTGTTGCTTCTCAACCTACTTCATGATTTGCACTTGACCCTTTATAATTATACTGTTGAATAATTCATCCTGTAGGCACATTCAACATTTACAATTTTCTAACATTACTTTCCATTTTTAATCATGTCTACATCTATCCACTACTTCATATCCACATTTTCAAGGTTAATAAATGTACTAAGACACAGCTAATAATATATAATACACAATGTAAACACATAAATATATTAAATATAAACACTGGAAACCCTCTTTATACCGAAAAATAATGTAACAGACAAAATTAAAATGACCATGGGCCACCACTGGTGCCATTTTTGTTTGTGGTAAGCAAAACTGGCACACTTCTGCCCCAATACGTAACTTTTTTATGAAAATTGGCAAGTTTAAGGATCTTAAGCCCTATATTTTATACCTGTATAACTTTGATTAATTATTTTATTCTTAAGCAATACATGCATGCACAGTACTCCCTGCCATCTATAATTTCACTTTATGCAGTTGCAGGGTTTTTTTTTTTTTAATGTTTATTTTTTTAGGTTGTAGATGGACACAACACAATGCCTTTATTTTTATGTGGTGCTAAGGATCAAATCCAGGTCCCGCCCATGCTAGGCGAGCGCTCTACCCCTGAGCCACAATCCCAGCCCTGCAGTTTCAGTTATTAACAGTCAACCATAGTCTGAAAATATTAAATAGAAAATTCCAGAAATCAGTTATAAGTTTTAAATTGTGCACCATTCTGAGTAGTGTGACAAAATCTTCACCATTCTGCTCTGTCCCACTTGAGACCTCAACCAACCCTTTGTCCAGCATTACTCATGCTGTATATGCTACCCCAGGCAGTCAGTAGCCATCTCAGTTATCAGAGCAATTGTTACGGTATCACCGAAGTACCTATGTTCAGTTATCCCTTATCTTATGTAATAATGGTTCCACAGCACAAGAGAAGTGATGCTGGCAATTCTATTACAATAAACTCTTACAACTGTTCAAATTTATTATTAGTTATCATTAATCTCTTACAGTGCTTAATTTATAAATTAAACTATCATAGGTATGTATGTACAGGAAAACACATAGTATATACAGGGTTTGGTATTATCCTATTATCCACAGTTTCAAGCATCCACTGAGGGTTTTGGAACATATCCTCTTGGACATGGGAGGACCACTATAATATAAAAGGCACAAAAGGTATACAATAAACATTAATTCTTCACCCACAGCTCTATTCCTCCATCATTCAGGGGCCCTTCCCAGAAGCAATTATTGCTATCAAGAAAGAGTTTTATGGGGTTTGGGATGTGGCTCAAGTGATAGCATGCTTGATTGGCATGCGTGAGGCACTGGGTTCGATCCTCAGCACCACATAAAAATAAAATAAAGATATTGTGTCCATCTAAAACTAAAAAATAAATAAACAATAAAATAAATAAATCAACTCTCTCTACCTTTAAAAAAAAAAAAGTCTTATGTATCTTGGCAAAAAAAAATCAGAAAGAACAGCAAAACTATCTACTTTTCCAAACTGTGACTTTTAGACTTGAGGTATTTAGAGAGTGTTCTGTATCTATTCTGAATTCCTGTCAAACAGCACTTTTTTCAACCTTCTACTATTTATTTTTTTAAATATTTTTTAGTTGTAGATGGACATAATACATTTATTTACTTATCTTTATGTGGTGCTGAGGATCAAACCCAGGGCCTCACACATGCTAGGTGAGTGCTCTACCACTGAGCCACAACCCCAGGCCCACAACCTTCTACTATTTAAAATAATGCTATGGTGTATATTATTCCACACAGATGCAAGCATACCGGTACAGTAAATCCCTAGATGGAACTGCTGGGTCAAAGAATCCGTATATACTCCATACATTTCATGACTTTTCACCCAAGCAATATGAGTACCTATTTCTCTACTTACAGCCTTATCAATATATTGTTATCAAATTTTTATTCTAATGTATACTTGTTCCCTACACCTCCTCCGATAAGCCTCAAGTTCCATAAGAACATTCCTTAACTCTCTAACCACGTCTTTAGCATCTTACAAGCATTCAAATGTCAGATGACCAAATGAATGATCAAGAAGGAACCCTTCCACACAATATAAAAAGTTAACTTCTAATATAAAGAACAATGAAAGTGCTTAAAATATTAGCAATTTTTCTCTTTTAGAGAAGAAAAGAGGGAAGAAAACAAGGATGGGTAGATGAAATGATTATAATATAAAATGGCTTCTCCTAAGAGTTTAAAAAAAACAAAAAACAGTAATGATTCATACCTGTCTGAAGTAGTTAAGCACTATCCTACCTTTTTTAAATTTTATTGTAGTCGTAGATGGACATAGTGCCTTTATTTTACTTGTTTATTTTTATGTTGTGCTGAAGACTGAACCCAGTGCCTCAAGCATGCTAGGCAAGCGCTCTGCAATGGAGCTACAGCCCCAGCCCAAGCATTATCCTACCTTAAAGTATTCAGTCTATCTTCAGAATGCCAAGAAAGCCGAAGGGCCTCCAATGTCACTTCCAGAGGAATATTAAATAGATTCCTCCTCTGAAATCTCCATAAGATACCAAAGCTTCTCACATCAATATTCTTTTTACACAACTTTACAAACACTGACTTAGTCATCACTCACAGGTTTCTGTATAATACCTGGCAATAGATAATGCTAAAAATCTTGCAGTAAGTACAATAAATACTGAACTCCCCATACCTCTACTCGGCATTCATTGTCATGGTCTCTGGTGCCCCTGCTTTGTGCTGTAACAACCAACATGATAACAAATAACATTTAAACTGCACTTGCTATGGAGCAAGCACATTATATCCATGGTATTATAACTCATTTACCACAACCTTATGAGATAGAAACTACCACTTTCTCAATCCTACAAATGAAAAACTTATGCACAGAAGAGTTAAGTAAGTTGCCTATAGGACACACAGCTAAATAGGAATAGAGACAGAAACTGAATGTAGGCAATCTGATATCAGAATGGATCCTTTTTCCCCAGTATTTCACTACAATATAACTACTCTGATAAAGTAATGCACAGAATATGTATCACTAAAGCACTCGCCTTAACATACTCTGTGAATACCTCTATTAAAATTATGTATACATCCATGCCCCACTGCAAATTCAAATCACCAGGTACAGTACTACAGAACTCAATAAATTCCTCAACAGTTTCAGGTTTAGAAAATGAGAAAATATCATTTCTTTTCCTCAGGTCCACATTTTACATTTCCTATGTTGGTACTTCTCCAGCTCCTGTGTGCCACCATTTCCTAATACCTATCTCCTCAAAGGCAAGTTCTACTCCAATATGTGCTATTTCCCTAGAGATACTGTCCAGACCCCTCGGGCTGCCTAGGGGACATTCTTGGGATCCTAAAACACCGCAGAGGCCTACACCACCACCCCTGCTGAGTATAGCACTAGCAATATGGCTCCCAGTGGCTTCAGCAGCCACTAGCCTGGATAGCTGGCTCTTATCAGGATCATGGAGTAACGTGAGCCACCTGACAACCCATCTCTCAGCTGCTAGACAGGCGCTTTCTGCTATCACGTTGCACAAATGCTTGGAAACCTTATACTGGGTGTGAAGAAAAAAGCAATAAGCGACACAACACAGCATCTGGGACTGCTTGGGGCAGGAGCACTAACCTGTATGACTCAGGCTACAGAGACCAAGAAGGCCTAATTTATCCACTACAGAACCGTGACACCACAAAAATGGTATGAAGAGACTGGACTGAGGGGAGACCAGCATCCTTCTAGAATGTGAGGCACACCACATCCCTTTGTTTTTATGCCCAAACGTTCCCCAAGCAACTGGAATGCTGCTTCCTCTATAATTCACTCATGGAAACAAAGGTCTACTGCAGAAGCCAACTGTGAAAAGCACCTTTATTTAATATCTTTGAATGCAGAAGTCTGTAAAGGTTAACTGAGCTAGAATCAAGCCTAAGCTTGAAATCTAATTCTTTGTCTGAATATCCACTACTGTCCAGGAAACAGGAAAAAAAAAAAAAACTAAATTCTCTGTTTGTTGAGCCATATCTACTTATTTCCCCTCAAGCTCAGTCAGAGAGAAGCCATATGCTGAGGAAGAAGAGAATTGTGGGCTTTCCACAAATACAAGCATCACATGCAGCTAATGGCAATTTATGGCTGCCGAAATGGGAACACCTATTAGGAACTCAACTCTCCTTTTTCACAATTCCACACCATGCTTGGTTCACTGAACAGCCTTCTGACAGCAGTGACATTCAATCAAGATAAAGCTGGGTACTTGGGATATGTCAAGATGTCATAATGAATAAAATCACACTATAGTTAGATTCCATGTGCATCGACTCATGGCAGATTCTGAGTATCATTAGTAACTCAATGATAAATAGGATATCTGGCCCAAGATGTGCCCACTAGTCAAAAACAGACCAGGAGCAGCTGACTGGGAGTTGGAAAACTGAGCACACCTATCTATCTTTTACTAAGACATCCCTAGAAAATAACATGATTCAAGGATTTGTAGGGTATTCATGTGAAAGAACAGAGATACAGGTTAGGTCTCTGACATTGTGATTCCATAATTCCATAAAAACAAAGAATCATACCATATGAGGTCCTATACTAATAGGTCAGCTATACCAGAGACAATCAGACACAGTCATCTTAGTAGACCAAAACAGAATAATCTTAATTCCAGAAAGCTAACAAAAAGAGGGAAAAAAAAAAAATCAAACTGATAGGAAGCTATCCAAACAGAGGGAAAACCAAAGTACAGAACAGTATGCAAGCTATCCAAACAGAGGGAAAACCAAAGTACAGAACAGTATGCATATTGATACTATTATCTGAGTTCTTAAAAAAGGTGGGAGAAATACTATGCAGGAATTATCTCTGGAAGGATACCCAGATAACTAACCACACTGGTTCTATACAAGGAGAGAAAATAAGTAGCCAGGAAGAGGAAGAGGACTTTTTACTCTTTAATGTGTGTTTTAAGTCATTAATCTGGTAAATATACTACATGCTTAAAATGAAAGAGGAAGAAAAAAATAGAACTTCATACAAGAAACTCTCAGAAAAATCATACCAAGTAGTAAAAAGATTAAGAAACAAAAGGTGCTAAAGCCAAATATTTGAGCTTATTACTTGTTGTCACATTCTGAGCCTGTGCTATCTTGTTATAAAAAAGAGTACATTATTTTCCCTAACTAAAGCAGAAGGTTGGACCTTGTGATTACAGATAACTTCCACATGTCTTTGATGTTGATTTCATACAACCCACCATAATCAATCTATTGATTGATGCATAATTTGAACAAAAATAAAATTAGAGACAAATCACCTTTACGAACAGCTAGTCCTTCAAGGTACTAGCTCTGGTGGGATTAGACCAATACTGGAGAGAGCAGACTGTTATAAGCGAGCCTGCCATTCCCCCCAATGCCTCCCCCACAGGCACTTTGGCACCCACACTCCATCTCTTGCATGTGATACCTTGTGCTCCCTCAGGACTCTGCCAGCTTGGAGGCCATCATCAGATGTGGCCCCTCAACCATGGACCAGAATTGTAAGCCAGAATAAACCACTTCTTAATAACTCAAATAAATAAGTAAAATTCAAAGATGGGGTTTTTGTTTTGTTTTGTTTTTGGTACCAGAGATTGAACTCAGGGACACTTAACCACTGAGCCACATCCCTCCAGTCCTTTTTTTTAAATTTTATTTTGAGACAGGTCTCGCTAAGTTGCTCAGGGCCTTGAGAAGCTGCTGAGGCTGGCTTTGAACCTGCAATCCTCCTGCCTCATCCTACCAAACCACTGGGATTACAGGCGTGCACCACTGCACCCGATGAGATGGAATAATTTTGAGACCCCAAAAAACCAACAAACAACAACAAACTGTCATACATCCATAACTAATTATCCCATTTAACTTCCCTTAAATATGAACCATAGGAAAGTCAGATAAGCACATAAAATTCCTAATACAATGGCCAGAACTTGGAAGTATGCAATAAATTTTAACAAAATCCCAATTCAAAACACTGGCGTGATCCAAAAAGTACTAAAGAAAGAAACTGGGGGTCAATGTTAACTTCAAGTTCTATGGGAATCAACCATCAAATAATATATAAAACGTTTTCAATATTACATTTGTGATATGCAAGGACAATAAAGTACCTATTTGCTCCATTCCTCATCAGCCATACCCTTCCAGTCCAAGAGGCCACAAGAAATCACTGGATAAAGAGCCACAAGATCTGGGGAGGAGTATCAGCTTTGCTGCTTCCTAGTCACAAAGCTTAAAGGTGTATTTTCACCAGCTGATAAACAAGAAGAATCACCTATTGTTCAGAGCTGTTGTAGGCAATAAATAATAATCAATGTGAAAGCCTTTTATAGACTAAGACCAGCCGGGCACAGTGGTGCATGCCCATAATCCCATTGGCTCAAGAGGCTAAAACAGGAGGATCGCAAGTTCAAAGCTAGCCTCAGTAAAAAACGAGGTACTAAGCAACTCAGTGAGACCCTGTCTCTAAAAAAAATACAAAATAGGGCTGGGATGTGGCTCAGTGGTCGAGTGCCTCTGAGTTCAAACCCCAGTAGCCAAAAAAAAGACAATATGAACTTAAATATTGAACTTAAATATGAACTTAAATATTGCATATTTTGTGTGATTTTAGTCACCATGCTTCAAATTCAGTTCTACAATTACAAAAATTATTAAGCAACAGAAATTATTAAGGAAAGTTTTAGAACTATATAAAGTTTGACTTTTTTTTTTAGTTGTAAATGGACCCAATACCTTTATTTATTTATTTTTGGGTGATTCTGAGGATCAAACCCAGTGTCTCACGAGTGCTAGGGAAGTGATCCATGTCTGTGCTACAACCCCAGCCCAAGGTTGACTTTTTTATAATCACGTTTTAATTGAGTTCTTATTTACTGAATTCTTATTTTATATCCCTGGCACTGATGGAAAGGCCAAGGATACACAGATTCCTGCCTAGAAGGAATTCAAACAGCACTGGGGTACAAGAAAATAGAGCTAGGTAATATTAATAAAAACAACTATTATATACTGAACATCTACTCTGAACTAAGCACATTACATACATTATCCCTTAAACGTTATTAATCCATAATATATTTTACAAAAGAAGCTGATGCTTAAGGTAAGTAACTTAATGGCTATGAAGTGGAAACCTCAGACTTAATTCATAACTATTTGCCGGCAATGCCATTCTACTCTTCTGATCTTGGAGTGGTTAAGCTTTTCTGCATAACACACACACAAAACAAACCATTAATGAAAACTTATACTATTACACAAAAGAATTAACCTCTGATACAGTAAATGAAAAGAACAAGGGACGTGTAAAGTATGCTACTGTTTGTAAAAAAAAAAAAAAAAAAAAAAAGAGGAGGAAGAAAAACACAAACAAGTAACAGTGGCTGCTTGTTTGAAGAGGGACAGGGCAGAAGGAAAATAGTGATGAGAGGGAGATATTTCACTAAATATATTTTTATGAATTTAGTGTTAGGAATTAACTTAGAACTAGGAGATTTGGGCAGAAATCCTGATTTGATTAAGTCAGTTTGGTTTTTGTGTGTGTGTGTTTGTTCTCATTAAGTCAGTTTAGAAAATGCTGCATAAAACCTCAGTCACAACATCTGCTTACAAAAGTACAATGTGATAGTTCTTTTAAAAATGTAGTTCTAATTTCCAAGGTTATTTGACCCTTTTTTTTTTTTTGGCAGAATGACACCTATGATTTCTCAAAGAGTAAGCAATGGGTTGGGCCTGGTGACTTGGGAGGATGAAGCAAGAGGAACACACATTTGAGGTCTGCCTAGGCAATTTAGAAAGACCCTGACTCAAAATAAAAAGGGCTGGGGAGGGGCTGGGGATGTGGTTCAAGTGGTGGCGCTCTCGCCTGGCATGTGCGGGGCGCTGAGTTCTATCCTCAGCACCACATGGAATAGGATGAGGATGCTGTGTCCACCAAAAACTGAAAAAAGTAAAATAAATTTAAAAAAAAAAAAGGGGGGGGGCTGGGGATGTAGCTCAGAGATGGCACACGTGCAAGCACAAGCAAGGCCCTGGGTTCAACCCCCAACAATGCACACACACATGCACACACACACACATACACACACACACACAAGCAATGGATGGAATACAGCTTGGGATACTCCAAATAACATAAATGTCCTTGCTTAAAACAGAATGTTTGACCAAATTTTTTAGGTCAAGCATTCAAGCTCTGGGATACTGTTAAACCAAATAATTCATAGTGAAGCTAAAATCCAAAAAGGATAAATAATCCCTCCAGCAAGCCCAAGAAAATCAAATAAGGAATTCTTAAAATAGACTTTCCAGGACTGAAAAGCAAAGCCTACAGGATAACACTCCAACTACCCTTAGAGAGAAAAATGCAAAGTAAGCATAAAGAGAAATTGTACGCGCGCGCACACACACACACACACACACACACACACACAGAATCAGAGTTATCTATTAATCACAGCATTTTTATACAACTGACAAAAATCACTAATGGCCCCTGATAAGCATCTTTCTGAAAGGCTGCTGCAGCATGCAGTAACATGCTTTAATGCTAATGTCTGGAGGCAGGTAATGCCAAGTAAACCAACTGATCTCTAACACCACTGTAAAACCCGGCCAGCTCAAAATCAGACTACTGCAGCAAGAAGATCTCATCAGTAATACAAGCAGCTAAAGACCTACAAACAAATAAGGAGACAAAAGATATCTATAATGAGCAATAGGCAGCATCTTGTGTCCAACAGAAACGTCTAAATCCAGAGAGACCTTTTGAATCTGATCAGAACTACCTCAAAGTCCTAAGTAAAATTAATACTAGTCAAATCAGCTTATTAGTAATCAGACTATGGCTCTCAGTTCATATATAGAGAGTATGCAGTAAAGTCTGTATGTGAGTTCATGTAGTACAGCTATGCACATATGAAATGAACTGCTCAAGGGACAGTTTCCTAGCATTACTTTTTACTCTTTTAAACAAGCTGCTTCTCTTTCACAGACAGATGTACAGAACAAACCTGGCTCATACTTTCAAAACAAGTACTACCAACTCCCTATAGGCTTTGCCAAAGCTCCCACTGTTGAGAGGCAGCCATTGTGGAGACTTCCTGAAGTTCCAATCAAGTCCTCAAACCCACTGGGCCAGTCACTGACAGTGACAGTGTTCCTGCAAGCTTGAACGAAGTGCAAACCAATGAGTTAAGCTTTGTAGATCCTGCAAGCCACCACAAAACATCTTCCAATTTTCCAGTTTTGCTTTGAAATCACACAACCCATCCCCTAGAAACCAAGAAACAGCAGGTGAAAGCTGTCAAAGCCACATATTCAGACTGATCAGGGGACAAGGACTGTCTGACTAGGGGATAAAGGAATCTCCTTTGCAGATGCCTTTGCCAAAGGGAGGGGATAAAAAGGGGGAAAAGCTAAACAAAGATCTACAATTCCTGCCTTCTACCCAAAATTATTACTCACCCTCCCAAGAATTTCTGTGAAGCACTGAACTGCAGAAGGAAAAAAAGAAAAAGAAAAGAAAAACGGAAAACGAACTTTAGGCTGTAAAAATGACTATAAAAAAATGCCCAGGACAGGATGACCTATGAAACTAAGCTCCATGCAACAAGGGCTAACTATGCAGCTGCTTTTCTACTTGCCTAAGAGTCCAAGATAAATACAGCAGCCCCATCGAGAAGACCCACCAAGTTCCAGGGAAATGAAACCAAAGTCCTCTTGTCTCAGGACAAACCACATACCCCTGAAATTAATCCCTAAAATAATCCCTATAGGTCTGCTTTAGAAAACATTCTGATTGTCAGCAATTAATGTCCCCTCCTCCAAACAGCTGCCAATTTGCAAAGGAAAAAGCTGCCCAAAATAAAGTAATTGGAAGAACTTCCCATGAGCCTCTGTTCCCTAAGCATTCCAACTCCAGCAATAGCTGGAGGCCACCCTGGGACCCCACAGGACCTGCCTGCAGTACCTCTAGTTCTGCTTGTACCGCCTGTGCCCCCTTCCCAATCCCCACAGTTGGGAGAGTCCCACAATCACCCATCCATCCCTCAGGATAAATCACGCTTTGCTTGTGCTATTTCCAATTAGGATCTGACAAAAATCAATATAGCCAGAAAGAAAATAAACAGTATGCCTCCTCTAAACCCATGCCTGGAATAAAATATTCAGTATCCAGTGCAAAATGTCTTTTCCTCAACAAAGGAAAAACCAAGGAACCAGACTCTATGTGGGAAAAATCCCACATACTAGGGTTTTATCTGAGGACTTAGGTCCTTAAAAACCCACGTATTATGGTTGAACACACCCATGTGGAAGTCTAAACCTCAAAGGCTCAGTTTCCTCCCTTGGGAAAATAGGTTTTTAAGAAGCTATTCAACCATTATCATCTGACTATCCATGACTGCCATCTATTTCATAAGAGGTATTTATCATGAATTCTCAGGTAAAATTTCTAGATGCCACACAGTACAGAATACATCAGGAGGAGGTGACACTGCAGGCAGTTCTCGCTCTCATTTCTCTTCTTTGAATTTGTTTATTCATTCCAAATCTAAAAACCCAGAGGGACTACAAAATATAACCACTCGCCTCTATGAAGGCCCATAGCACACTAACAAGGGAAAGCTCCAAACTGGAGAACAGGCCAGAATTCTTCAGGAGCCAAAACCAGAAGCTAAAAGTGAAGGGGGAAGGGAGAACAGCAGCCTAAGAGCAGAATTCTTGTAAAATACTTCTATAAATCTATCCCCAAAGCTGAGATGTAAAGGAATTCTATCAAACTTGCTCTTTTTCAAATATAACCAATAGGAGTGATCTGAAAAACAGTATATATTTTGTCTCAAATTATTATTTTTCCTGGATCCATAAAAACAAGCAATAATATCTAATGAAATTCACTGATCAGGGACGGGAAGGTTAAGGTCCATGGCTGATCAAATGATTCTATTCCCAAATGGTGATAAAAATATGAACTGCAACACCCCAGAACCCTCAGCAACGCTGTGAAAAGGTAGATCAACAGTCTGCTCCAATGAACTGGAACACATTAGCTCTAACTGCCCCCATCATTTGTGTGGTTCCTCCTTTTTCCTTAACCACACTATCACAAAGGCGCTTTTACACATACACACGTGCACTCAATTAATATTTGAGCACAGGAAACTAAATATCAGGTTGCCATGCCCACCCAACACATTCGGCAGTTAAATTCCACCCCAGCTTCTGTCTTCAGAAAGCCTCTCTCACCTTTAACCCTGATGCCAGTGAAAACATCAGGTGACAATATCAACCAACACCTAGGCTTCACATGTGCTAGAAAGCAGACCCAGGGCCAGACCAGACCCCTCAGGGAAAATCTGGAAAAACAATTAAAGACGTCTGCAGGCCCCAAATGAGAAGCAGGAAGACAAAGATCAATTTGACAAAAACACTGGTTTCTTCATTATTTCGACTCAGGCACAGTGCTAAACCCTATGGATCCCAAAAGATCCCTTCAGAATTTCACCATTTGGGCAGGGGTGGAGGGGGCACACATTTGATCAAATGGTAATCTAAAAAGTCCTATAATGGAGCTACAGACATGATATTTTGGAAAACAGGAGTATGGGCAGAATGGGAGTCATAAAAGGCATCCAGGAGGTAACAATATCCAAACTGACTCATTTTACAAATGGGGGGAAGTGGGGCAGAAGGAGAAAGAGAAAAGAGAGAGAATTTCAGTTAAAAGGCACAGAAACAACAGTGAATTACCTGAGTGGCACATTATGCTCACTTAAAGGTGGAGTGTATAAAGAGATAGGGCTACAAAAATAGGCAGATGTCAGGTCAAAGGGGCCTGGTAGGCTCAACAAGAGAATGGACTTCATCCTGAGATCAACATGAACTTTCAAAAGATTTTAAGCAAGGAATAACAGATTCACTCTTTGTAATAGATCCCTCTGTTAGCAGTCTGGCGAGTGGATATGAAAAGATGAAGAGACAACACACAGGCATCCCTGCTCTGTTTCCATAAGCCAAAATGAGAACAAAAGATGCCATTTACTTGGGCATCAGTGGTAGAGCACTCCCCTAGCATGTACCTGAGTTCAATCCCTAGCACTGCAAGAAACAAAACCAACTTACTTGATGCAACATATTTAACCAACATATCTTAAAATTTTGAAAGACAACATTTTCACTGTTCCTAAAACACATACCCTAAAACAGCCAGTGAATCTGTTACCCACTCTTCCAGCAGAGCTCCCTTGGGTTTCATGAAATATCTGCATCTCCAGCGCAGGAAGGGTGATACTTCAGTAGTCTTTCCACTCCTTAACAAAGAATGAAATGTTTCACCTCCCTCTAACAAAAGAGACTTCAGTGACCAAGTCCATTACATTTCTGCCCCCACCCCACAAGCAAATGAGGTTTCTCAGTTTAACACACTGCTCATCTCTACAAATTCCTAACTCTGGCACTTAATCAGTCGGAAGCACATTAACCACTCCATGCTGATCAAGCAATAAGCAGGAACTTATTGAGTGCTGTACAGCAGGATATAAGGAAAGCAAGAGATAAACATGTAGCGCTGAGTTCCAGGATAGGCACTTCAAATAATCTCAGTTACTCACTGTAGTAGCACATAAGAGTATGTATTCATTTTCTCAGTTCGCAGATATGAGAACAAGAACTCAGATGTTCAATATCTTGTTAAAGCTATCAAGTTGTTAGATGCAGAAGTGAGGACTCACATCCAAGTATGAGAAACTCTAATTGGTGTATTTCTATCCTATACCATATGTAAAGTACATATGGATCACAAATATGTTTAAAAATTAAGGCTGGGAATAATAGTAACAATATCTTCCTTTTAAAACCAAAGAGGTAACCCTATCTTAGAGTCTCAGATTAAGGGCCTCTCAGAGAGGTCAGTAACAACTGAGCGATCCAAACTGCAATCCCCAAATGCTACTAAAAAGGTCATTCCTGGGCATTAGTGATCAAAAATGTTCAGCTGGGGCTGGGGCTGGGCTCAGCGGTAACATACTTGCCTGGCATATGAGGCATTGGGTTCGATTCTCAGCACCACATAAAAATAAATAAAATAAAGATCTATCAATAACCAAAAAAATATCTATTAAAAAAATGTTCAAGCTCAAATACTCAAAGCAACTTGGCTATCCTACAGAGAAATATATATCCTCCATACTTTCCCAAGTCCCCAAGACAATGTTTGAAAAAAAACTCAGTGCTGACTGCTTGCTCACTCACTCTCGAGTGATTTCCCAAACTACTTTACCAGCCCAAATTACAGAAATATGTCCAGGATTCACATGGCAGTCCTGATCCGATTTGTCCCAATCCTGGCTCAAGCAGCTTTGCACTACCCTCCTAACTAGATCAGCGCCAGCCAATGGGTTTACTCAAGCTGATCTGTGATGGATTAGATAATGAAACCTTAGCCATGTAAGCTGCCTGCTCACACTGGGGCTGCAGGGGAGGAGAATAAGAAACTCTATACTCCTAGGGGCCACCTAAAACACCAGACGCACTTGCCATGCCTTGCTCCATCTGTTTGCTCCTGCTCCAGTTACTGCCGTTTCCTTTCCATCATCTCCAAGGCTCTTCCCTCCTGCCTCTGAAGACAACGCACATGTACCCAGAATAGAAACGTTGCTTTGCAAACATACAACAAAAATTCAAACAATCCCAGTCACTAAAATGGCTGTCTTATTGTTTCTGCAAATTATTAAAGCCTAACATCCAACTGATAGCCTAACAGATGACAAACCTAAGATCCACTTGCAACATTCTTGTTTACACTAAGTAGTATACTGAATTTCTTCCTCCGAAGTCCTGTAATTTTGAGGCCTCTCTGCACCAGCCTGCTTTATAACAAAATGGAAGTTAAATCTCCAGTTAGCTTCTGTTGTATTCACACATCAGTGTAATAGAGGAAAAATGAAAAGGTGGCTAGAAGATGGGAAAGGGAGTCAAGACAAACTCATGCTCATCTCTGGAGTCACCCTGAAGAATAATTCTATTTTCAACTCAGAGATAACTTTCTCCTTCTCAAATACATCCTTGGTTTTACATTCCCAGGCTTCTGTGTAAGGCTTTAAAATAATTAGTAATTTTTACATGATTGTACCTCAATTTCTCCATCTACAACTACAATAATCTCAGTTTACCACTCTGGTAGTGTTATGAACTGAATGCTTCTGTCCTCACAAAATCCACATGTTGAAGTCCTAACCCCCAACATGATGGTACCTGAAGATGGGGCCTTGGGGAGATAATCAGGATTAGATGAGGTCATGAGGGTAGGACCACCATGACAAGAGAAGTACCCTTCTCAGAAAAGCTTCTTCACTTGCTCTACCTCTCTCACTACGTGCTGAGCAAAAGCTGAATGAGCAAAGGCCATGTGAGCAGTGAGGAGGTGCCATCTACAAGCCAGGAGGCCAGACCTCACCAGACACCAAGTCTGCTGGCACCTTAACCATGGACTTCCCAACCAAGAATTGTGACAAATAAATGTCTGTTAAGTCTATGGTATTTTGATGCAGCAGCCTCAGAAGACTAAGGCAGAAATGAAATGTGAAAAAATTTAGTGAGATACTGCTCATGAAATTACATGTAAGGAAAGCATGTTTTTGTATAACTCTACTCAAGGCAGCACGATGCTCAGCATCAGCCCCAAATACCCAAATGAGGGTCCAAAGAGAGAGAGCCACCTAAAAGGAAATAAACCCAGTAACAAACAAGTGGGAAGACGGGCTAGTCAACAAACACAGCACCCACAAAGCAAGTATACACTCCCCGGAACCCTTTCCCTGATACCAGGAAGAAAGTCTCCCTGCTACTAGAGTTATCTGATAACATGAACAAGTGCTAACCCCACATAGCTGGACTGACTGACTGATAATATAGTCAGAAAGCTACTGACTTCACTGCCATATAAAGCATTTTGCTGAAAGCTATAAGCAATCATTAAGATGTATCTTACCTTATACAGCAAAGTTCCTAGAAAGCTGAACAAAAATATAATTCTTATATAACTGAATTGTTTATATCACTAGAAAAGTAACCAAAAGAATTCATTTCCCAGCATATTTGACTGTACCTAAGTTTCATACACATCAGACCTACTTAGGTGAAATGAACTTCTAACATCTACACATATAACTCATTTAACTTTTTTTTTTTTAAGAGAGAGAGAAAGAGAGAATTTTTTAATATTTATTTTTTAGTTCTCGGCAGACACAACATCTTTGCTTGTATTGTGGTGCTGAGGATGGAACCCGGGCCGCACGCATGCCAGGCGAGCGCGCTACCGCTTGAGCCACATCCCCAGCCCCCTCATTTAACTTTCTACAAGTTTAAGTAAATTGTTTCCAAGTTCTATCCTCAAGAACTAACTACATTTCTCAAACCACATTTCAATTTTCAAATTGAATGTCTCATCTCTCCTGCTCCATGATTCAGGTTTTTCTATTTCTCTCTTTCCAGGGCTGAGCCAGGCAAGGTGTCCCACGCCTGTAATCCTACTGGCTTGGAAAGCTGAGACAGGAGAATCGCAAGTTCAAAGCCAGCCTGAGCAATTTAGGGAGGCCATAAGAAACTCAGTGAGACCCTGTCTCTAAATAAAACACAAAAAAGGGCTAGGGATGTGGCTCAGTGGTTAAGCACCCCTGAGTTCAATCCCCAGTACCAACATATATATATATATACACACACACACACACACATACACATATATATATATATATCAAGATTTATCTTTCCAGGGATGCACTAACTCCTCTTCCACCTGCACAGAGATTCTGTATACTGCTTTGAAAGCACCCACAGTGCTTCTCCTCCCTAAGGTTCCTTCGGAGCTTAAGTATTATAAAACAAGCATCAGGGACCCTCTGGAGTCCCTTGAGCTTCACTTTGAGAAGTAATGATTCACTCCAAAAGCTCAGAGGCTGCAACCCAACAGAGTTCAGCTTTGGAATCTGAAGCTGCCAGATGCAGTTCCAGTTAGCAAGTAGCCTTGGAAAACTAACCCCAGTAAATGACTTTTTTCTGTAAAAAGCAGTTAATCCCTTTGGCACTAAAAGGGATTGGGGGATTTTGCAATGGTACCCTCACCCAAGAATTTCATGATTCTTTTTTAAGCTTCAATTTAACAAGCACTGAGCACTTACATGTACCAGAATCTGTCAAGTTATTATGGAAGACAAACACAAAGGAAACAGTTCCTGTCTTTTGGGAGCTTACAATCTTACTAGGGAAATAAGAAGAATAAAGCCATTAGGGATAATAAAAGATAATGCATAAGTAAGAGTCAACATATCAGGAGGCAAAAGCAAGGCCTAACAAGTATGAACCAAGCTGTTAGGGAAGGCTTTATTGAGAAAGGAGCTAGGACTTCAGAAAAACTCCACTGTGCTAGGATATAAGAAAAAGCACATTCTTTAAGACAAAAACACTGATGACATGAAGCTTCTTACAGAGGATATTTACATGGGGCTTATGAGCATTTCTGAACTCTTCCCTCAAACTTTTGTGTTTGGTACTGGGAATGGAGCCAGGGGCACTTCACCACTGAACTACATCCCCAGGTCCCTCCTCCCATCCTGAATGGCTGGTTGCTTACCTCATTCAAAGGGCCCTACAGAGATGTCCCCCTTTACCATCTTCATCATTCTCTATTTCTTTCCCTGCTTAAGTTTTCTTAATTCTTATTACCACCTAACAATAGTCATCTTTATTAGACACCACTTCCCATTAGAATATTAGATCCATGAGAGCAGGGTCTTTCTTTGTTTACTACTATATCCCCTAGGTTTAAAAGAGTGTAGCAGATGCTCAATAAACATTAGTTAAATTAATATTAAATATACATACACACACTTTTTTAAAACATTTTAACCATTTATCTCTTCATCTAGATCACATGTACCCTAATGACAGAGAATTTCGCTCTGCCTGGTGGCACACACCATAATCCCAGTGATTTGGGATGCTGAGGGCAGGAAAATTGCCAAGTTTGAGGCCAGCCTCAGCAACTTAGTGAGACCCTAAGCAACTTGGTGAGACTTTGTCCCAAAATAAAACAGAAAAAGGACTGGGGATGTAAGTCAATGGTGGGGGCCTCTGGTTCAATCCCCTGAACCATTAAAAAAAAAAAAGGAACTTAGCTTATATTTTTTAGAAGGTAACTTAGAAATGACCTTATATGAAAATTTATTTTACAACTAAGAAAACAGAAGCCCCCAAATCAGGGATTTCCCTAGAACCATAAAGCTAGTTAAAGGCATCAAGCTAAATCAATGATTTGAAGACCTGTGTGACATAGTGTCATAGAACTACAATAATGAGAAGGTATGAAGTAAAAAATGAAGAACATTCATAAATACACAAAGGGGGGAAAAAAGATTCTCTATGGGATGTTCTATATTGCCCAATTATACCCAACGGACCTAACGTACCCCTTCCTCTGCACAGCTCCTATACACTGCTCTACTTCCAAATATCACTATCCTCAGCTAATTTGAAGGCAACTATTAAGTAACAGGCCACAAGCAGAAAGGGGGAAAGGAAAGGGGTCTTGTCATTAACTATGATTTCGTTATTAGCTATGACTGACATAAATAATAAACGAATACCTATGTGCATATGTAGATATATGCACACACCAAATGGCACATGCTCACCAGCATTTCCTTCCAGTCTCCCCTTCTTTCCACCCAACGTTAACCCACCTCTCCTAAAGTCTCCTTGTAGCACTCTAATTTTTTCCAGGGCGCATGAGAGAGTTCTCATGGAGAATAAAAGCAGGCCAAAAAAAAAAAACAAGCAAAAAGAATCCAAAAATAAACACCAAGAGGGTCACTTTACCAAAACCAACAGAAGTAACAGGGTGGACACTGCAAAGGAGACCAAGAGGCACACAACAAACATGCAAGGCTTAAGTGTGGCTCCATCTCTAACACAGGAAGTCAGGCAAAGCCTTGAAAAGCAGGCAGCAGAGCACAGGAAGTCTTTTAGCACTGCAGAGATTTCCAAGAGTGGTGTAATGGAGAGAGCACAAGAATAGGAATGAGAAGACCAGGATCCAGCTCCAATTTTACAACCAGCTAACTGGGTAGCCTTAGGCAAGTCACTAGTCTTCTCTGGACTTTTGATTCCCCATCTATACAATGAGGTGATTAAAACATGATGGGATTTAAACCCACCCCAAAAAAATGATGAAAATAACTGATTCTCCACCAAACACTGCACATAAACTAATCTGCATAAGAGTCTTCCAAGTCTACCCAGATTAAGAACCCCTGGAAAAGATGATGATGTCCCTGGTCCCTTCTATCTCTAACATTCTATGATTCTAAGAGTTAGGCACATGTCTATAAGCAACTGCTGCTGGGTGAGCCTCACCATTTTACAACACGGCATTCTCTGAACAGAGACCAAATCCCAAAACCTCTAAGGTTTCAAAGCCTTTCCTCAAACTACAAAGCAACTGACATTATCAATACCTGCCCCATTCCCTACCCAAATCAGCCAGTTTATCCTTGAGTCCACAACTCAGAATCCAGTCTTCTAATAGCCCTACAAATTTTCTTTTGTACCCCAAGGCATCAAAGAGCTATTCGGAGTCCTAGCGGTGCAGGATGCAACTGGCAAAGTACAGGAGGGATACATCCTATGTCTCTGTTCGGACTCATTAGCATGTGCCACAAAATTAAAGAGACTGAGCACCACGGTGTCCCACACCACCATCAAACTCCGTGTACTTCTCACACACTCCCCGTGTCACTGATTTAACCCACAACCTAAGCCACATCCCTTTTGGGCTTTTCACTATTTCGCTTTTCACGCCTCTCCTTCCAATATCTGCCCCATCCCCATCCCAGCGAGGGCCAGGGCTACCCCAAAGGTGCTCCTCCTTGGGAGCCTTCCCACCAGGTCCCCTCGTCCTGCGGCCCAGCTGCTCTCCCCTGGGCAACAGACCCTGGATCTCCCTGTTTCCCGAGGAACCAAGGAAGGGTTTGAAGAAATGGACTCCAGCCCGAGCCTCCGCGAGTTCCCCCCGCCGCCCCTCACCCCTCAGGAGCGGGACCCTCCTGCACCCCTCGCCCCAGCCGTGCTCGCCCCTGCTTCCAGCCAGGCCCCGGCCCGCCCTCCCTGCCCACCTCCCGCCGGGACCCCCGCCGCCCTGCCCTCTCCACGCCGCGGCGCCCGGCCGCCCCTCCCGGCCCCGCCCCGCTCCCCGCGGTAACCGGGCGCCGGGTCCCGCGCGGTCACCTGCATCCCGCCGCCGTCTGCCGCCGCCTCCTCCGTGCGCGGCCGCTTGCTCAGGCCAGGCTCGGCTCCGTCTCCTCCCGCTCCGGGCACCGGCAGCTCCAGCTCCGACTCCCGCTTCATGCCCCGGGCAGCGGCGCCGGGCCCGAGCTGAGGCGGCTGCTGCGGCTGGGAGCCTTCCGCCATCCGCCCGCGCCCCCCTCGCCTCCGGGAGCCGGGCGACCCGCGACAGGCCACCTCCCCCTGGGCCTCGGCCCCGACTGTCGCGACAGGCGAGCGCGCGCCTGCCCCGCCCCCCGCGTGCGTGCGTGCGTGCGCGCGGGCCCGGCGCCCTCGCCGCTCGCGCCCGCCGCCCTCGCCCGCACGCCCGCACGCCCGCCCGCCGGCTTGTCGGCGCGGGGCCGCTGGCGGTCGCCACGGGCACTCGCTCGCGCTCCTGCACGCACACGCGCCGCCCGGCCGGCCCGCCGCGCCCCGCCTCTCGCGCTCCGGGGCCGCCGCCGGCCCGCGCTCGCTCACTCACACTCTCCCTCACAACACGCCGCCAAGGGAGGAAGGGGGCGGTCCGGCTCCCGAGGCGTGGGGAGGGCTGTTTATTTGGGGGAGGAGGGGCGCGAGGCTGGGACGAGCTGACTGGCCGGGATCCTCCGACCCGCCACTGTGGCAGGACCGGGAAGGCGGGGAGAGAGAAAGGAGGAGGGAGGGACCGGGATGTAGGACTCGCCCGCGCGGGAGGCTGTGGCGAGGGGGCGGTGGCGGCCGAGCCCGCGGAGGGGCGGGGCCAGCGCCCCTCGGCAATCTCCGTCCCCGCCGCCCGAGGGAGGCCGGGAAGAGATCGTGGAAGCTCGGGAATCTCCGGCGCTGGCCCGGGATTGTCCAGGACACGCGGCGCGGCTGGAATGCCAGCCAGCGCCGAGGGGGCGGCATCCGTCTCCTCGCGGGGCGGGGCCGTAGCCAGGGGCAGGCGGAGCTTGAGAGGCCCGAGGGCCAGGGAGCCGCTCCCGCCTGCAGGACTAGTGCGGAGTTGTGTGACCTGAGTTCACCCATCTGGTTGCCCAGGTTCCTGGGGAGGGCAGGAGCACTTTGCGGGCGGGGATAGGCGTGGGGGGTAGGGAGGGTCTTTACCTGCTTTCTCTCCCGCTCAGGAATGGGGATCTCAAGTCTGGGAATGACACTTCCCCTACACCCAGTTCTGAGAGCTTTTACCCTAATGATAATTATTATCATATCCCTGATGATCTTAATAACACTTATGTTTTAAGAGCTTTACGTTTTGCACAGTTCGTTTACAGACCCGTTTTGAGGTTGTTGATAGAGCTACAGACCATCAACTCCATTTCATTGATGAACCTAAAGCTTAAGTCCTGCAGCAAAAATGTAGTCCATTGGCAAGATTCCAGAGCACATTCCTTTTCTATACCTTGCTGGCTGCGCAGTATTTCATCGCTTATCAGCTTCGTGCAGTGTGTGCAGTAGAGTTTCTCTCCTACCAGACTATATGACAATAACTGCCTCAACTTTCTCTGGTTTCCATATTGTACCCTGTACATTATGCGGGAGGCTGGGATGATGTTGCATGAGTGACCTGGATTCTAGTCTTGGCCTTGCTAATTACCTTTAAAAAGTTACTTTATTTCTTAAGACCCCCAACTCCAATATCTGGTAAATGATGAGATGCTTTAGATCATTTGTTCTCAACCAGATTCAGATTTGTGCCTTTCCAACTCCGCCATCCCCGTATTTGTCTATGTCTGAATATATTTTTTACTGTTGCATTTGTGGTGTGGGGGTTGTTGACATCCAGGGATTAGAGGCCAGGAAAGTTGCTCAATGTCCTAGCATGCACAGGACATCCCCACAAGGAAGCAATGTAGCCTAGAATGTCAGTAGTTCAGAGATTGACAAACCCTAGGTTAAATGATTTTTAAGATCCTTTGCAGCCACTCTGTAACTTGTCCTTTGGACTTCCTGTTAGACTGCTAGAGCTGGAAGAGGACAGAAGTAAAACTCCCTGCTTCGGAGTCAGACCAGCCCAGGTGGGAACCCAGGCTTTACCACCTATTGCCCGGAATATTGGCCCAGTGGTGACTGAAGGTTCCTTTACACAGGTGTGCAAAAGCCTGCACACTGGTTGCAAAAGACTGGAGGACTTTCCTGGAAGCTGGGTTTTCCTAGCCAGCACTTTGGTATTTAATTCTTAGGCTGTAATACAATATTTGTTCTGCCAATTACAAATTATTATGCCATATGGAAGCTACTTAACCTCTCTATGCCTCAGTTTATGAAAATTAGGGGAATAATAACACCTTCTTGAAAAGATTGTTATAAGAATTAAGAGCTTTGGTCAGAATGGCCTATGGTATGGGGCTGGGGTTGTGGCTCAGTGGTGGAGCACTTGCCTAGCATGTGTGAGGAACTGGATTCGATCCTCAACACCACATAAGAATAAATATATAAAATAAAGGTATTACGTCCACCTATAACTAAATTTTTTTTTAAAAAAAAGAATGGCCTATGGTAAGCACTCGTTAAGTGTTAGGTACTATTATTAGCATTATCATTTTATTCACATTTTAAGTGACAGTGAGCAAAATGCATTGTCAAGATCAAAGAATGTCATTATCACTATTGTTGAGTTTTCTTTTTATATAAGGTGGCTTGAGTAGGGCTACTAAATATTCAAAGGAACAAACTCCCCAAGTCACCCTTTGGTGTAACCAATGTGTTAAGCAAATTATTTAATTTCACTCAGATTTATATTCCTCATTTGTTAGATGACAATAACAAGAGGCACGATGTTGTTCTAAGCATTAAATGAGATCAAATGAAGCACTTAAACTGCATAACATGCTAACTGCTCAGTAAGCAATAAATATTTATCTTCTAATTTGATTAGTGGCTGGAAAGAGACACCCAGGCATCTCTTAACATCACCAAGGTGGAAGACCAAGTGCCTGCAAGCTCATTGTTGAGGTGTATTAACTCCATCCTAAGTCAAGGGTCCCAGTTGGCAGTACCCTACACAGATGGAGCCTGATCCTGTCAACCAAGCATCCTGGCTTCCAAGGAAAATCAAGATGTTACTTAGCAGACATTATGATTGATGTATGTATATAGGTGACTCTATGACCAGTGTGATTCTGCAATCTGTACAATTAGAAAATGAGAAATTATACCCCAATGATACAAATGTATGAATTGCCAAGATCATTGTAATGTCATGTGTAGATAATAATAATAATAAAAAAGATGTTACTTAGTGGCCTATGGAACAAAACTGCTTTCTTTTTATTTATTTTTTCTTTCTTTCTTTTTTTTTTTTTTTAAATCTGGGCACTTCAGCAGTTGGTTTTATGAAAAATTTACTTACTGAACTGGTATCTTAAGAATTCTTCTCCCCTCCCAACCTGCCTTGCCAAAATACTGAAAATTAAACGATGTTAGGTCCTTCTGGGCTGCCCCATGACCAAGCAAGAAATGAGATTTGGGATCTAAGCTGCCTGTGACTCAAATTATTGTTATTCAAGTAGCGCTCAAGTCCCTAAGAAATAGAGCAATGCAGTATAGGAATGTTTGAATGACCTGGCAAAACAAAGAGAAATTGGACCATGCTCTGTAAACAAGCATGAAACAGAACAGAAGCCTACGAACAGTAGGAATGTGCCCAGCAGCACAAAGACAAGATCATTTCTTTTATATATGTCTGCAGCTACTTATTTGAAAATAAGTAGTTATTAAATATTATAGAGGAAAAGGACATTAAAGAATATTTTCCTAGAAAGAATTTTTAGGGGCCTGGGGTTGTGGCTCAGCGGTAGAGCACTCACCTAGCATGTTCGAGGCCCCGGGTTCAATCCTCAGCACACATAAAAATAAATAAACAAAATAAAAGTATTGTGTACAACTAAAAATTAAAATATATTTTAAAAAGAAAGAACTTTTAGTTGCAGAGACTATGACAAGCCTAAGATTTGTTCATTTATCCTTTTAACAAATTACAAGCAAGTATCAGGAATACCAAGGTGAATAAAATGTATTTTTTATATCAACAGTACATCATCTAGGGAGGAAGAGTTGAACAAATGAAAATAACAATTGTGGTGACTCTGAACAGGGACTCTGGTGTCAGGCATGGATTTGAGTCTTACTGCTAGATATCTGACCCAGACAAGAACCTTAGCAGCTCTGAGACCCAGTTTCTTCATTTGTGAGGTGGTTGCCAACCCAACAGCATTCACTTATTCTTACTAACAGAGCCAGTCTGCTCTAACAGAAAAAAGAACTCCTAGGCTCCCTGGCAGCTAAGGGTAGCCCCAGAACACAGTGTGGCCACTGAGATGTAGGAAGGGGGTATTCCTTCCCACCTAATAAGACAATGCCACAAGAAGAAAAGGCTCCTCGCCCTTTGTCCTTCACCCTTCCTCCTCCCTAGAGCACAGATCAGGAAGCCGCAGACACCTTGTCTCCACAACAGCAAAGCCAAGCGTTAAGAACGGTACTAAGGAGTCCCCAGGCCCACCCAGGCCTGTGTAATTTATTGTTATTTGAAAAAAATAAGTTCACCATTTGGTTAAGCCACTCTGGACAGGTTTCAACATGCAGCTGAACTCAACTCCTAACTGATATAATCTATAAATGGAGGATAATAAGGGTGTCGCCCCTGGGGTTCTTTGAGCATTGAATAATGCATGTAAAGCACGTAGCATGACACCTGGTTCACAGACACGCTCAGTAAGTGGACACATGGACCTTTGTACCACCACTACTACATTTGTTACCCTTATTAATATGATTATTAGATGTGCTGAGAGCTATAAAGATACATGTTACTCTCTGCCTGGGGCACACAGAACAGGTTTCACCCAGAATGTTACATTCCACCTGAGTCTTTAAAAATGAGGAGGAGTTTCTCAGGATATGGTTTCTGATAAAAGGCATACCAGGGCTGGGGTTGTGGCTCAGCTGTGGAGCACCCACCTGGCCTGTGTGAGGCATTGGGTTCAATCCTCAGCACCACATAAAAGTAAATAAATAAAATAAAGGTATTATGTCCACCTTCACCTAAAAAAATTATATTTTTTTAAGAGAGAGAGAGAGAATGTTAATATTTATTATTTTTTTTTTAGTTTTCTGCGGACACAACATCTTTATTTGTATGTGGTGCTGAGGATCGAACCCAGGCCGCATGCATGCCAGGCGAGCGTGCTGCCACTTGAGCCACATCCCCAGCCCCCCCCCCAATTTTTTAGTTGTAGTTTATTTTTTAGTTGTAGTTGGACACAATACCTTTATTTTATGTATTTACTTTTATGTGGTGCTGAGGATCGAACTTAGGACCTTTCACATGCTAGGCAAGCACTCTACCACTGAGCCACAACCCCAGCCTCTAAAAAACTTATATTAAAAAAAAAAAAAAGCATACAAATTCTTAGGTCCTCCTTTTTTTAAGGGAAGCTCAGCGCTGTGGGCTCGGCTGTTAGGAAAAAAACTGTAATAAAGAGGCGGCAGCTCTGGGTTTAGTCAAAAGACCAGGATCAGAGTCAGGACCAAGAGCTTGGGTCTTCAAATAAACCGGAAGCAGTGAACTAAGTTAGCAACCCATCTAGAAAGGGGACTAGCACAACCAGCCGCAGGACAGTTCAAGACCCACAGGACATACTCGATCTCAGGTAAGATCCTTTCAAATGCCAATTAGTTAACCCAGGACTCTGGCTAACAACAGCCTTTGACAAGCTGGCGGTATAAATCACTTTATTCATAAGCTCTAAGGAGATCATGAACACTGTCTCAATCTCCTTGATTTCTGTGTCCCTAGCACCTAGCAGAGAGCTTGTTACAAAATGTGGCACTTCCAACAATCCTGAAGATATCAAAAAACAGCTTCAGGACTGAACTATGCCCCCAGCACCATCCTGCCCCAGGACAGATAGAGCCCTAGAGCAGAGCCAACAACTTAGAAGGCCACTTTAACCATGTCATCCTCTAGACCGACAGACAGCACACAGAGCCCTGGTCCATCCCCAGAATCGATCCTCCCTCTAATCAGAGAGAGAAGAGCGGCTATAAATAGAAGAGACCATTTTTTTTTTCCTAAGCCAAAGCTTTCTTTTCCCAAAAAAGAAAGGCGGAGAATACCCTTGATAATTCGTGGGCTGGAGGAAGTGGGAGCAATCCTGCCATGTGGCTGGCTGATCTGGGAGCAGATAGAGCCTAATGAGAAAGTGAATTCAGCAAAAAAGGGCCGTGTGATGTTTAAGCCTCATTAGGACTGTAAAACCAGCCTTTGGTCGCAAACCCCACTATTGACTTTGACCTCCCTTCCCTACCTCTCTCTGCTCGCAATATTATTGAACCTGGGTTTTTTCTATAGGCCAGGACCCTGCCAACCCTTCTGCCCTTCACATAATGTGTTTGTCTGGTTTCTATTTCTGTAGTTTGATGAAGGATGATAGCAGGGTATTGAGTTGTTGTTTTTCATTTAGTGCCGTCGCCGCCCTCACCCTGCCCCCAGCCCCTACCCTGCTCTTAAATCGTGTTTTCATTGTCTGTTTTGTGCCTTGTGCTAGGTTTTATTGCTTCCTCACAGAGTGGAGGAAAGCTTTATTTTATTTTATTTTCCAGGACTGCTATACATAGCCCCATGTACCTACCCATGCTTCCTGCAAAGAATTATGGTGTTTCAATATTGGCAATGATCTCAGAAAGGAAGGGCAGGGAGGGTTTGGATATTTGCCGAGTCCCTGATGGGTGCTAGCCCCTGAACTAGGTGTTTTTTGCATTTCACTCCCACCACACACCCATGAAGTGAGTTGGATTACATCTCATCTTGCAGAGGAGAACCAGAGAGATGAATACACCATCTCAAGGTCAGGCAGGATGGCCAGGGCAGAGGGCTCCTATTCCCCCACAACCCTTTCAGTGCTGCATCCTGTCTTTGAGGACCATTGAGAGTGTTTTAGTTTGGGCAGGAACCGATCTCATAGGGAAGAGGGGACAGAAGGGCTTAACTTTCTATTCTCAGAAACAGAATTTTGGTATCTCAGTCCTGCGTTCCAATGGGGGCGTAAATTCCTGAGCCTTTGTGGTATTGAGGCATGGGGCTTTGGTCTTTGTTGTTGTCCTGCTGGTACTTGCTCAGGTATCTTCCTCTGGGTCCAGTCTGACTGTCACTATCAATCCCAGCCAGCCTCCCCTGAGCTCGTCTATCTGATTCCGAGTCCTTGATCCACCCGGATTGCCTCTGTCAAGGGCGAAGGAAACCTTGGCTGCTCCCGCAGGCTCTGAAGCCTTGGGACTCTGAATTGCCGACTCCAGCCCCTGAGGAGAAGACACTGGAGCATCCTGTGCTCCTGCACGTGGCTGGAGGGCAGACAGTGCACAGCCGTAGCCCCCAGGGCCTCCAGAGGGCAGATCTCCTCCCCTCCCAGATGTCACTGGGATCCAGAACTCTGTGTCTCTCTCTCCTCCCCGAGGCTCCATCCAGGGGGACACAGGAGACAGGGATCCTCCAGAGACCCACACCAGCCTCTGGTGTGACTGTTCTCTCCAGCTGCCTGCTCTCCCCTCTGCCCCCAGTGCATTCGTCTCTCCTGGGTGGGGGTGACAGACTGATCCAGCTCATCCTGATTCCTTTGAACCTCTGGATTTTGTAGGGCATGGGCCTCATGCCAGAGTCAGGCAAGCTTTCAACTTTGAGGCTTTTGAAATCCAGAGACTCTCCTCTCAAGCCATACATTTCAGAAGTCTATTTTGAAATTCAAAAGCTGAGTCCTGCCTCTTCTTTCTCTTGACATTTCCACTGAAACTGTTTTATTCCTAAAAGGAGGGGAGGGTGGCAACAGCGACAGTACCTGGGAGAGGGAGCAGAGGGGGAATGAGTTGACTGAACCATCCTCGCCCTGTGACCACAGGAAGACAGTTCCCAGCCTCCCTCCAGGCAGATGGGGATGTGTGACAAAGTTGTGACCAATGTGTGGGGTTTGGGCAAAAGCAGTGGAAGCCACTCCTGAGCCTGGCCTCTGAAATCATGCCTGCCACCCCCCATCCCCCCCGCCCCCGCTAACCCTCACTTTTCCTCCCACGGCAGCTGGGGAGACCAGGAGCTGAAAATGGGAGGCGCACAGGAGGATGGGAGCCTGGATCCTGGGTCACCAACTGGAAGGAGCAGCAGGAGAAGCTGCCTCCCCTGGAGCAGCTGTGAAATAAACCTAGATTTGAAACTGAGGTTTGAGCTTTGTTGGCTTGTTTTGTTTTATGGCAGCTTCCATTACTAACCTTGACTAATAATATCTACATATTATTCTGCCTCATAATCACTGTGTACAGTACCAGAGATATGCCGCAGTCCGGCTGCAGCAGAATAATCAGGGGGGGTGACGAACAACTTCTGTAGCTTGATACAGCAGGAGTAGGAGCCGTTTATTGTAGGACAGGAGCAGTATTTATACATTCCACACAGCTTATCTAATTAGCATAAACTAGATACATCAGTCAACCAATAAGGAATCTCCACACTTAATGGCTCGCTTTTGTTACTTCTCAAACCACTCCCTCTGGCATTTTGCCAGGCACCATCCAGACTTGTTTAGGAACTCTAACATTCCCCTGGCTAAATGTCAGGTGTTATTTTGACTTGTTTACAGACTCTAACAGAGATAAGGAATCAAAAGTTGACTGTTTTGATGAAAATCTATAAAATTAAAGGTGCATAGAGATTCGGGGGAGGTTGCTGAAGGGGTTCCATACATACAACCTCTCTACCCCATCAGGTCAGGAACCAACTTAGAAACAAGCCCCAAAGATGAAGAGAGGAAATCAAAATGTCTGTTTTGCTATTGGTAAGCGTGAGACCCAGCTGTGCAGCAAACCCAGGCAACTGCCAAATGGAAGTGCTAGAAATCTTCACCCCTGAATTACACACACTCAACTACCACGTCACTGTAACACTGCTAGCCGCAGGTCCCTTACTGCCTGGCCCAAAGCTAACCAGAGACGCCCCTCTCAGCCGATGAGCAGATTTGAAATTAGGGTCAGCAAGGAGCCAAGGAGCTAAGCCAAGCCATGTCCAGTTTCTTCTTCCTGTACCCAATCTTTTTGTCTGTTTGTTTGTTGTTTTGGTACCAGGAATTAAAAACAGGCTCTTAACCACTGAGCCACATCCCCAGCCCTTTTTATTTAAGACAGGTTCTCGCTAAGTTCCACAGGGCTTTGCTAAGTTGCTGAGGCTGGCTTTGAACTTACATCTTCCTGCCTCAGCCTCCGGAGCTCTTCCCATGCACCACCATGCCCAGTGAGATACACCAATCCTTCTATTAGTCGTCTTTGGTTAAAGAAGGCAGCAGAAACCAACAGCCCACACTCCCAATGGCTGATGACCACACAAGTTTCTTGTTCCCACATCCATTGTTTTTTGGCAGCTTACATGACTTACCTTGGCTGCATGCTCTTCATCCTGGCCACACAAGGGAAGGTGCACTGATAGTCTGCTCTCGTTCCATTGGCCAAAGCAAGTTGCGTGACCAAACCTGCCTTCCGTGGGGTGTGGGTGTTTGGTCTTCCTCCGGGGATGGGGTGATGCATGTTCTTGAACAGCAATACAGTCTCCTGCACTCCTTCTCCCAGGATGCAGTAGGAGTGAGGAATACAGACCTGGGGGCCCCTTTTCCCAATCTGTAGCCAAAGGCCACAACAAAAGCAGCAGGCACTGTCATTGCTTTATTCCCATATTCCTGGCGTTCACGGTGGAAGCCCCCTGTGGGTTCTGCAGAAGTCCCCACATCCGTACATGTCGCCTAACTCCAACACCTGCCAGGGGGCTTTCTCTGATTGCAGGAACCTGCTCAGAGCATGTGTAGAACAGTCCCATATCATCCTTAAAACAGTCACTAACAGGGGCTGGGGATGTGGCTCAAGCAGTAGCGCACTCGCCTGGCACGCATGCAGCCTGGGTTCGATTCTTAGCACCACATACAAACAGAGATGTTGTGTCCGCCAAAAACTCTCTCTCTTTAAAAAAAAAAAAAAAACACTCACTAATATTTATGTCCTAAGCACTTTCATACACAGGTCCCCACTATTTAATACTGAAAATAACCACCTGAGGTCGATGGTGTAGTCACTTCCATTTTCCGGTTGAGAAAACTGAGGCTCAGGGCTGGGGTTATGGCTCAGTGGTAAAGCGCTTGTCCCGTACGTGCAAGGCCCTGGGTTCGATCCTCAGCACCACATAAAATAAATAAATAAAATTATTTTTTATAATAAGAAGTATTTAGAAAAAAAAAAAGGAAAGGAAAGGAAAACTGAGGCTCAGAGAGGAGCCTCCTCCGGGCACTGATTCTCTGGCCACTGAGTCTCTAACATCCGTACTGGGACCCTGGCACCTCGACCTTGTAGCCACCTCAGTTGGTGTCGGCTGGTCTCCACCTTAGACATCTCAGAATCTGTCCTTCATTCTAGTCTGTCCCTGAGGATCTCTGAAGTGTGACTTAGTATAACCACCAAGTCTCAGGCACAGTTCATTCACATGGATCAACTGTTCTTAAATGGTTCCTAATCGGCAGGATCGTTGGAGGCACTGGGGAAATGACCATGAAGGAGACCAATTAGGCCACTGCTCACCTAGAGCTTACATTCTCTTGAGGAGAGAAGAAACACAAGCCACAAAGGTGTGGGATGGTGATAAGTGCTACCCAGGGAATGAAAAGGAGGGTGAGGGGTTGGTGTAGGGCAGGCGCCTTTTTAGATGGGAAGACAAGAGAAAGCTTCTCCTCTGAGAGGGTCACCTTTGAGCTAAAAACTAAACATCAAGAAGGTGTTAGCCATGGAAAGCCAAGGGGGGAGAGCATCCCACAGACAGTGTTAATAATAAAATACTCTCCTGCAGGTGGCAGATCTTCATTAGCACAAGCCATACATTAGTTCTGTGCTTCGAAGGATTCCAGCTTCATCCCCCCACACCCTCTCTTCTCACTTTTGCTTGGCATTGTTCAGAATCTGGAATCAGCCCTGACTTCAAGACTTCAAGACTCTCCTGCAGCGCTGTATGGTACTCCGTGGCATGGCACTACAGTTGTATGGTGCTACTTTCTCTCTCTGCCTCACTTCTAGAGCCCTAGACTGAGGACATGTGGGGCTGGAATCTCTCTCTCTCTCTCTCTCACAGCCCCCTGCCCCCTCCTTCCATGTTGGGAATGTGCTGGATACACAGTAGGTGTGTCAAGAAATGCAGAACAGAGGGTTCTCTAAAGGTGCTGTTGACACACCACCTTGCTCTATGAAATCTTGCCTGATACCCATTTCCTTCTTCCCTTTCCATGCTTCCTTAGCGCTTGGCAATAGTCCAGTGAAGTATTTAATACATCATTAGTGGGCTGGGGATATAGCTCAGTTGGTAGAGAGCTTGCCTTGCCTGCACAAGGCCCTGGGTTCAATTCCTAGCACCTCAAAAAAAAATCCTTAGTTATTAACATATCAATCTTCCCCTCCAACTGCACATCAAGGGCAGCAAATTCAAATGCCCACAAAGGCTGGGCAGAGAAGGCATATGACAGTAGTAAGCGAGAGCAACTGGATGGCAATTGCAAACTAATTTCCACGTCAGGCTACAAAGTCTTATTTCTATGTGAAATCTCTAATCATTTAAATGTAGGAATTTAATTGCCTTGAAGATTAAGTGAACCCTCATTTTAACCTGTTTTCTACGGTCTAACAAAATACCTGAGGCTGAATGCTTTATAAAGAAAAAGGGTTTATTTAGCTCACCATTTTGGAGCTGGAAGTCCAAGATCAAGCAGCCCCATCTGTTCAGTATCATGGCAAATGGCCCCATGGTGGTAGGAGCACCCACAGAGGAGACAGGAAGCCAGAGAGCAGGGACGGGGTGGCCTTGCTTTTTTTGTTTGTTTGTTTTTAATAACAACTTACACTCCTAAGAACTAGCTCACTCCAGGAAAACAGCATTAATTCCATATAAGGGCATGTCCCCCCATAACCTGATCACCTTCCATAGGCCCTGCCTCTTACAGGCTCCCCCACCCCAACACCACCACATTGGGGATCAGGTTTGCAGCACATGAACCCTTGGAGAATGAACCATGGATCCCAGTCCCTCCAGTGTATCTCACCTTGTTCATTCTCAGTATCTCACAGAGGGGATGATAGATAATAGGTGGTCATCAATATTTGTTAATGAACAAATGGAAAATTAAACTTTATGAGAATGAATCAGACCAGCTCCTCTCAACCAAGTGCACCTAAGACTGAAATGGTCATCCTGTGGCTTAGCCGAGGTTGGGTTCTGATGAAGCAGAGGATGGGCTTTGTTTCCTGTGGGATACGGCTGAGGGTTTCAGTTTGTTGTCTTTATTGCTTCTCTGTCTCAAATGAGGTCGAAAGTCTCCAAAACAAGCTAATTTCCAGAGGTGTCTCTGCTGGATTCAGACACTGATCAGACAGCTAGCTCCTGACGAAGGGCTTAGAATCCAGAAGTGTGACGTTGGTGTTAACAGAACCATACATATTAACACTGGAAGCTTACTTAGTGTCACCAAGGGACTAAACTCCAGTAGTTAGTACAACCCAAATTAGCAGAGGACAAAACTGGGAAAGCGTCCCACTGGAGGATGGGATTCTTGGGCCTTGATGGTCCTCCCCCCTCCTCTTCCTGCCTTCAGTGCTCTGCTTGGAAGAAGCCACGTCACCCCAGGTCACAGGCCTCCAGACTGGTTAACAACACTGAGTGCTGGCAGTAGACTCTTTCCATACTAACACCAGGACTGCTACCCTGAAAGGATTTCCCTGGAAACAGAATTTGATTGAACACAAACACAGTCAACCCTCAATATCCATCCTCCCAGGATTCCCCTCAGATACCAACATCCAGGGATGCTCAAGTCCCTCATGTAAAATGGCCCAGCATTTGCATAAACCTTATGGGTGCCTTCCCATACACTTTTAAGTCATCTCTACGGTACTGATAGTACTTAATACAATGGGAATGTTGCATAAATAGTTATACTCTATTATTTAGGGAATTGTGAAAAGAAAACAAATTCTGCACCTGTTCAATGTAGATGCAATTTTTTGCAAGTTTTCTTTTGTTTTATTGGTACTGGGGATTGAACCCAGGGGCATTCAACCAATGAGCTGTATCCCCAGCCCTTTTTCACATTTATGTATTTATTTATTTGACACTGGGTCTCTCAAAGTTGCTTAGGGCCTTGCTAAGTTGCTGAGGTTGGTCTTGAATTTGTGATCCTTCTGCCTCAGTCTCCTGAGCCTCTGGGATTACAGGTGAGTGTCATCACGCCAGCTCAGAAGCCTTTTTGATTTACTGTTGATTGAATCTATAGATGTGAAAGCCATGAGAACAGAGGGCTATTTGTATTCTGCTACCAAAGTCCCCAAAGGGCATCTAGGAGCTGTGATTTAAGGATTGGGTCCTTCCTACTTGACCGTCACCTATAGCACCTGGCAGAGGGCTTTCAACACACACACACACACACACACACACACACGTGCCCACTGTGTGCCAGATACTGTTCTGAACAATGGTTCTCAACGAGTTGTGCAGGTAATCCTCGGGTCTCCAAAGTCCCTTTTGGGTGCTCTCAAGGTTAAAAAAAAAAAAACAACATAACAATGCTAAACATTATTTATCTTTCCACTCCCATTCTTTCATGAGTACATAGTAAAACTTTCCAGAGGCTACATGATGTTTGACAGGTTATGATTCTTGTGTTTTGAAGGTTTCTCAGTTTTCTTTTCAAATACAGTAAATATCAATAGGTACAACTCACATAATGAGTTCTTTAAAGTTTTCAATCATGTTTATGAGCAAAAAGAATTTGAAGCAAAACTTTTGTGATCCCCATTATTCTAGACAACGTGAGAAGCTTGTAAGTGCAGGGCACAATAGTATAGAACTCTAATCCAGCTCCTGGGGAGGCTGCAGCAGGAGGATCACAAGTTTGAGGCCAGCCTCAGCAACTTAGTGAGACCTTGTCTCTAAAAAAATTTGAAAGGGCTGAGGATGTAGCTCCGGATAGTGAATCCCTAGGTTCTCCCCAGTCCAAAAAAAGCAAAAGCAAAAACAACTCTCATATGTTCAAGTATTATGTCAGCTAAAATAAAACAGAAAATAATAAAATATGACATGTAAGATTTCCCCATTTGTCTGAAGTTTAAATTTTTATTGTGAATTGAATTATAAATACATAAGAATTTATCATGATGTGTGTACCATTTAAAGGAGTTAATTAAGACATAAAATATTGCTTATACTTTAAAACTCCACTAGAAGCCCTCAAAGATAAACTGTCTGTCTCCTTCACAAAAAGGAACCTTTACTCTAATTTTGGAGTTCAGCACCCCCAGGGCACTTCTTTCAGTTTTACTATCTACATATGTATCTGTAAGCGATACATTGTTTTATTTTGGAAAACAAAGAGGCAAGTTCACCCAGCCTTCAGGAAGGGGCAATACTGCTTGAACACACCAAGTCTCCCAGGAGAAAATAGGCTGGGCCCAGTGTGGCCGCACAGCCTGGCTCCAGCTGGTTTTGGAGCCGCCTTCTGGGAGGTCAGTGGGTTTGTGGCATCAGCCAGAGCTGTGGGATGAGCCAGGTCCTGTGGTCTGGCAAAAATAGTTCATGGGGTTTGGGGATGTGGCTCAGTGGTACGGTGCTTGTCCAGCCCGTGTGATGCGCAGGGTCTGGTTCTCAGCACTGCAAAAATTAAATTAAATTAAATTTTAAAAAAGTTTAAATCATGTTTAATCCCAGTGACTCCGGAGGCTAGAGCAGGAGGATCGCAAGTTCAAGGCTAGCTTCAGCAACTTAGCGAGGTCTTAAGCAACTCAGTGAGACCCTGTCTCTAAATAAAAAATTAAAAAGGGCTGGGGATGTGGCTCAGTGGTTAAGTGCCCCTGGGTTCAATCTCCAGTACCAAAAAAAAAAAAAAAAAAAAGGAAACTGATGCATTTGTTTGTTTGTTTTTCTCCTCAGCCTGATGCCTACCTCCAAGCCCAGGCCTCAGGAATGGCCCGAGCTGAACACTTCTGTGAAGCTATGCGGGTGTCATAGCAGTAACAGGGAACCCTGGAGCAGTAACAGGGAACCCTGGAGCACCCGGCCAGGGCAAGGCGGGCCTGTCTGCTGAGTCACAGGCCTCCCTCTGGACCGGTTGGACGGCTTCTGCACAGTCTGAGGCAGAACTGCACCACTCTAACAGAACCCCAGCTTCCCCAACCTGCACCTCCCCACCTCATGCCTAGGGCTCAGGGGGACTTCTTCACTGCGAAAGCCTACGTGGGAAAGGGTCGGGGGTCTTAGAAGTCTGCACTGTTTTGAACTTGTGATCCTCCTGCCTCAAACATTTTTAAGCGTCCCCACCAGGTTGATAACTGGGCTGAGAACAGAATCCTAGACTGCAGATGGTTTCGTGTGGACTTTGGAAGGCATGGGGTCCTCTGGTTCTTGCGTCCCTATGAGAAGTCTCCAATTATTCTGATTCAGGTTGGTTTTCCACTCCCCCCCCCATACACACACCTTTTTGGAATCTTCCTTTTTCCATGAAATTTCCCAGCGGCATGCCTTAATCCGGGTCTATTTTCATCCATCCTGCTCAGCGCTCGGTAGGCTTCTTCATTTGGAAATTTTGCCTTCTGCAGAACTTCTTGAATTTACCATTAAAGATCTCCCCCGTTTTCTCTTCCTCTAGAACACCTGGTATTCTGGCCCTATGTCTCCCAGACAGTGCTTCCATCCCTTTCCTTCTTTCCTATTTGCTGTTTCCTTGTGCGTTTTGCTCTAATTTCCTTTCTTTCTTTTTTTTCTTCCTGTACTGGGGATTGAACCTAGGAATGCTCTACTGATGAACTAGATCCCCAGTCCTTTTTTTTTAGAGAGAGAGAGATTTTTTTTTTTAATATTTATTTTTCAGTTTTCGGTGGACACAACATCTTTATTTTATTTTTATGTGGTGCCGAGGATCGAACCCAGCGCCCTGTGCATGCCAGGCGAGCGCGCTACCGCTTGAGCCACATCCCCAGCCCCTTTGAATGTTTTCTAATGGTACCCTGTTTTTTGCCCTTCAGAGATGTAATAATCTTTTCATATCTCTCTGAAGACAAAATAGTTAAAAAAAAAAAAAAAGTCAGGCGCGGTGGTGCACGCCTATAATCCCAGCAGCTCAGGAGGCTGAGGCAGGAAGATCTCCAGTTCAAGGCCAGCCTCAGCAACTTAGTGAGGCCCTAAACAACTCAGTGAGACCCTGTCTCTAAATAAAATACAAAAAAAGGGCTAGGGACAGGGCTCACTGGTTGAGTGTCCCTGGATTCAACCCACAGTACAAAACAAACAAATAAATAACCCCAGTCCCTCAGTTGTCTATTTCCTCCAGTCTCTTCCGCTCTGGTTCAGAGTCTCCTGTGAATGTGAGTGTTCCTTAGCTCTCTTCTGTGAGATGCTAAGAAACTAATTGGCGGCTTTGAGCACTAAGGCTGTTCCCTGGGAGGTTCACCGCAGGGTGGTCTGGGTGGCTCTTGCTGGGAAGCCCCAGATGCCAGTGTTTGTAAGTCTGCCCTGAAGCGAGTCATCTTCCAGTGCCCGCCCTGGAGGGCGAGGGCCTGGTTGCCAGAGTTCTAGGAAATGCGTTAGGGCTTGAGGGCTGGGCGACCCGTGGTGCTGTTTCCACCTCAGCATTGAAATACGTTTGTTTCCTTGTCCCTCATTTTCTATGCAACTCCCATGTCCTTAACTGTCCCTGGCGTCCCCCAATCCAGAGAAGCTATTTTATCCCTTGGGATAATCTTGCGATTCTTTTCTCAAGTGTGGGAGTGGGGGGATGGCAGGAGAGGGGAATCTAGGAATCTAATTGCTTCCTAAATAGCTCCCCCCACCAGTCCTTACTTTAGCACCACCCCCACCCCTCCATGCGCAGAGGGACCCAAGCTGCCAGTTTCCTGGGCTTTGGCAGAGGCCGCTGTGTAAATCACACGGTGCTCAGCCTTCCCACGGCTGCCTTGGACTGTCCTTGCCAAGCCTGCCAGCTCAGTGACCACAGTCCTTCTCTTCTCGTGGCTGTGGTTTCCCATCCTGTTTTTCTCAACAGTGTGGGTGTATGCCTATTTTTTTTTTTCTAATTCCTCTTCCAGAAGTTTTAGGGGGTTTCAGGAGAGACCAAATTAGATACATATGTTCAATCTGGTGTAACCTGAACTCTACCCTAAAATGCTGAAATTCGATCTGCTCCTTAAAGTTTGGCAAAGTTCTGCACAAAGGAGGCTCCATACATGCAGCCTGCCCCGCAGCCTTTGTGCATGTGAGCACACCTCGGGCCGCAGCCGGCGTGGTACCAGCCTCAAGAGGTCACCTAGGCAGGGCAGACGGCCATGCTCCAGGGAACATAATACAAGGTCACTGTCCCTCACCCAAAGTCCTTGGGATCAAATGGGGTTTGGATTTCAGAATCGATCCGATTTTAGAAAGGTCACATAGGGCATGCGTGGTTACTCTCATAGCCCTTGAGTGGGCACTTACTTAGTATTGAATACATCCCCATTCCTACTGTGAAATATGTGGCTATTCACACCAAGTAGAGTTTTTTTTTAAAAAAAAATACTAAAAATAGTCTTGTATCCATCCAGGACAAGATTTTTTTAATATTTATTTTTTTAGTTGTATTTGGATACAATACCTTTATTTTATTTATTCATATGTGGTGCTGAGGATCGAACCCATGGCCTCGCATGTGCTAGGCCAGCACTTTATCACTGAGCCACAACCCTGGCCCCCAGAGCAAGATGTTTTAAAATTATTTTTTAGTTGTAGATGGACACACGATATCTGTGTTTATTTTATTTATTTATTTATTTATTTATTGGGGTTGGGGATTGAACCCAGGGCCTGTGTGTGCAAGGCAAGCACTCTGCCAACTCTACCTATTCATTTATTTTTTAGGTGGGAGGATCGAACCAGTGCCTCACACATGCTGCGCAAACCCTGGCCCCTGAGCCACAGCCCCCAGGGCAGGATGTCAAGCCAAAGGAGTTAACAAACCAAGTCCAGTCTTCAGTTTAGGGATTTCTGAGCAGCTGATAAGACCTGTGTTCTCTCCATCTTAGTCCCTTTGCAGCCCTCACCAGATGGTTTAGACTGGGTGACTTTTAAACAATAGAACTTTAGTTTCCATAGTTCCGGAGGTCGGAAGTCCAAGATCAAGACTCTGGCACACGCAGGGTCTGGTGAGAGCTCTCTCTCTCTCTCATTGCTGTGTCTGTCCTCCCCTAGGGGAAGGGGTGGACAGATCCCTCATCTGTCCTTCCTAAGGCTCCAATCCCATTCATGAGGGATCCGACCTCACAGCTCATCACCTGCCAAAATCTCCACCTCTAAGAACATCCCATTGGCAATTAATTTCCAACCCAGGGATTCGGGTGACATGTTCAGAACACAGCACTCTGCAATGTATTCAGCTGTGGAAATGAAGAAAGGACAGGGTATAGACTGGGGGGAGGGGAAGGCCCGCGAGGTGATATCCGAACTAGACCTTGACGGTGGAGAATGAGCTCATGGAAAGGAAAAGGAAGATCCAGACAGAGCGCAAAGGCCCTGAGGCCTGGAGGGTCACTACTGTCTGCTGCAGGAGGAACTCAGCCGCGAGGCAGCTTGGTCTGGGTTCTAGGGCCAGGTCCCTTTCTGCATAGGATGAGTCTGCTCTTTCAGCAGAAGCTTCATTTCATGGCAGGGTGGTGAGAGAGGTCAGCAGGGGCAGGTCATGGCAGCTGCCTGGCCCCACCAAGAAGTTTGGCATCTTTCCTCAAAGTGTGTAGTCCAAACACTTTTAAAGAGTCCAAGAGGTCAAAATCACTTTTGTAATAATGTTAACACATTATTTACTTTACTTTGTTGACACTTATCATGATGGCACAAATGTAAATTTGAGTGAGAGAAAAAAAACACGTTACTTAAGAACATTCTTCACAAAACAGTGAAGTTGTAATTTTTATTAGGCCTTTGCCCTCAAGTTCCTAATAGTCTGTGAGGGCATGGCACATATGCATAAAGCAATGCCATTTCCTACCAAAGTACCTTGGTATCACTCAGAAAAGCCTGGTGCCACTGTTCAGATGTGCAGCAAGCCATTATTTTTCCATAGGATACAATTTTTGCTTGAAAGAACAATTGCCAAACCAATTATGGTTATTCAGATTCGAGATTTTAGGCAGATATTTTCTTGAGAATAAATGCAGTGAACCTGTTACTTCAAGGATAACAACTGACAGTATTTGTTGCCAATGATAAAATTTGAGCTTTTGAACAAAAATTTAAATGTTGGAAATTTGACTCTGTGGATTTGATGTCTTCCTAATACTAAAAGCATTTTTCAGTGAGATCAGGGGTAACATGAACAAATGATGTTTTTCAACATTCAACAGTATAGAGCAACATTAGAAAAATCTGCATGAGTCTGTGAACAATGTTTTTCCTTTCCACAGCCCATTTTTTATTTTGAGATAGGGTCTCACTAAGTTGCTTAGGGCCTCACTAAGTTGCTGGGGCTGGCCTCAAACCTGTAATCCCCCTGCCTCAGCCTCCCAAGCTGTTGGGATCACAGGTATGCACCACCACGCCCAGCCTGAATTAATATTTTCCACAGGATGTTGCAAAATCATGCGTAAATGAAATAGCTGTTCAAAAAAACAAATAGATCTAATGTAACAGACTCAGAAAAGTTCATTGATATTGAAACCATATTCCACATCACAACTAACTTTTGACCCATTTGTCCCATCAGCCAGATGTGGAACACCTATAAAAATTTAAGCAACAAATTGAGCAACAAATACACCACTTGGGGTCACTCTGAAATAATTCTTGTTTATAGAATTGAAAACTTGGGACATATTGGGTTAAGAAACCACACTTGTTGAATTTTGGTGTTGTATCAAAAAAGACTATTCACAATGATATGAAACATTATTAAAATAGTCCTCATTTTTCTTTTTTTTTTTTTTTAAGTGTTTCAGTGGTAATGGGAGATTTTTTTTTTTTAAGAGAGAGGGAGAGAGCGAGAGAGAGAGAGAATTTTTAATATTTATTTTTTAGTTTTTTCAGCAGACACAACATCTTTCTTTGTATGAGGTGCTGAGGATCAAACCCGGGCCGCATGCATGCCAGGCGAGCCCCCTACCGCTTGAGCCACATCCCCAGCCCAGTCCTCATTTTTCTAAGTGAATATTTGTGTGAGGTCTGATTTTCTTTACAAACTTCAACCAAAAAGATGTAGTGAGTGAGACACATTGATGGGAATCAAGTTGAGAATCAAGCCATGTTCTATTAAAGCTGGGTGATCAGGGCTGGGGATATAGCTCAGCTGGTAGAGTGCTTGCCTTGCATGCACTAAGGCCCTGGGTTCAATCTCCAGTACCACACACACAAAAAGAGCTAGATGCTCAAAGGGTTTGCAAAACTGTGAAACAATGCCACTTTGTTCAGGAGGTATTTTTATCTTGAGAGATTTAGCTGTTTTTCACAAATATGTGCACATGTACTGGGTTTGCTATTTATATTTTTAATTAATTAATAAACATTTGAAAATATTGTCAGTTTTCATTTCTAATATGGTAATTTTTTTTTTTTTAACCAGAGATTGAACCCAGGGGCCTTATCTACTTAGCCACATCCCCAGTCCTTTTTATTTTTTGTTTAGAGACGGGGTCTTGCTAAGTTGCTTAGAGACTCACTAAGTTGCTGAGGCTGGTGTTTTTTTGTTTTTTGGGTTTTTTTCCCCTTAATTTTTAAAAATTTTTTTATAGTTGCAGATGGACAGGATGCCTTTATTTTATTTGTTCGTTTTTATGTGGTGCTGAGGATCAAACCCAATGCTTCACATGTGCTAGGCAAGCGCTCTGCCACCGAGCTGCAGCCCCAGCCCTGGAAGCTGGCTTTGAACTCGCAATCCCCCTGCCTCAGTCTCCTGTGCTGCTGGATTACAGGTGTGCTCCGCCATGCCTGACCTACTACGGTAACTTTTGATCAGAGTAACCCACATAAACAAAAGCTCTTTGGGGTTCTCAATAGCCTTTAAGACTGTAGGGAGGTCCTGAAACCACAAAATTAGAGACAAACCATTGCTAGCAGCAAAAAGGAGTTGGTGGTGGATAGGAACAGAGGAGAGATTTTGTTCTGGAAAGACCCTTCTAAAGCAGTGTCTGGCTGTTGCCCCCACTGAGGGAGCCAGGTGTGCTGAGAGGAGAATGAAGGGGCAACAGGGGTGGGAAAGGAGAGAATTTTCACAAGGAATGCTCCAGAAGTAGAATGCAAGACTTGCTGAGTCTGTCCACCCTGGTCCCCATTGCTCCCCCAGAGCATCCCTTGGGGCCTACCCATTCCTTAGAGTCTTGGCTGTCCTGTCTGATGGCTATCAAACTTAAGGTGTCCCCAAGTAGGGTTCTTGATTTCTCCCAACTCAAACTTGCTCCTTACACTCTTCCACATCTTAGTAAATAGATACAATTCCATTCTTCCAGTTGCGTAGGTCCAAAACCTTGAAGGCATTAAGCCCAGCATATCCAGCCCACCCATCTCCAAAGTGTTTCCCTAATCCAAACCCCTCTCACGTCCTCCACTGGCTCTCTGACCGCCTCTACCTCCCTCTTACTCTCCGCCTGTCCTGCTTGCTTTCTCGATCCTTCCCTATGCTAAGCACATTCCCAACTTGGGCCATTGCGCTGGTTATTCCTCTGCCTGGATTGCCACCTCCACCCCACCTCACTTCCTGATTCAGACACCCTGCCTGACCCAAGACACCCCGCCCAGCGATATCTACATGTTTTGATTTTTGAGGGGGAAGTTTAGAAACCACTTATCTTTCAACAAGATGATCTCCGTCTGACACAATCCCTGACGGTCACTGGTACAATAGCTCATATTCACTGAACTCTGGCGGTGTCCCGGCATTCCCTCATTACGCTTTCCAGCAACCCGTGAAGCCAGTGCCACCATCTCCATCTCACATCTGAGAAAACTGAGGCAAAGGGAGACTAAGTAACTAGCCCAGGATAACACATTCTAGTTACTGTCACAGCAAGTGTTAGAATCCAGTCCCTTGGCCCTATGGTCCTCACTCCTAATCATTCTACCTCGATCAATGAATCTGGAAAGACTCTCAACATTATCATGAAGGAGTTGGGCCACAATCTCTAAGGTGCTTGCTTCCGGTTCTGGTTCTGTGGGTTGTGAGCTTGAGGTTCTACCTATATATAATATGCATAGTATCGGTTAACTGACTAGTCAGCTAATTCATTTATCCAACAAATATTTATTTATTTATGTCAGCTTCTGGACTAGGCATTACTATACATCTTCTTTAATCCTAAAATGTAGGAATTATGATGTCCATTTTATAGATGAGGAAACTGAGGCTCATAGAACTGATCCAGGATGGTGGAGATATTATTAGGGACAAGATCAGAGTCAGGAAGGCCAGGCAGGGCGGCACACAGCTGTCATCCCAGCCGAGAGGGAGCAGAGGCAGGAGGATCTCAGTTCAAAGCCAGCCTCAGCAATTCAGTGAGGCACTAGGCAACTCAGTGAGACCCTGTCTCTAATAAAATACAAAATAGGACTGGGGATGTGGCTCAGTGGTCGAGTGCCCCTGAGTTCAATCCCTGGTACAAAAAAAAAAAAAAAAAAGATCAGAGTTAGGGTCTTAGGTTTGTTTGAAACACCCAAGATCCTTCCCTGCCCCCAGCCTGGTTCTCTACTAGCAAGAGGGGGGCCTTTAGAGCTCTATACGCAGGAGATCCAGATGAAGCTACTGACAGGCCTATAGGGATGGGGACAGGTGCTGCCTCTTGTCCTCCCCGGCAGGGTTCAGAGTCCACGGGCACCAGCGTGGTCCAGAACGCTTGGCTGGGGAGTTTGAAAATGAGACCTCTTACCAAGTCCCTTTATCTTCGTCCTCTCCTGTCCCTCCAGCCTGCTGTGGTCAGTGTCAACCACTGTCACACAACTTGCGCCTCCTTTGCCGAGGCCCAGCGGGTGATCCCCAGGTAATTCACCAGCAGCAGCCCTTGACCATCAGCCTACATACTCCCAAGGGCTGCTTTCAAATCCGCCATCGCAGAACGCTCTGCAGAGGCTACGGAGAGCTACAGCAGACCCATCAAATCGCTTATTCAGGGACCAAGCCACGGAGGCAGAGAGTGAGACTGGCTCCAGGGAACTCAGCCTAGCCAGGAAACAGGGCAGGGTCACGTGACGGGCGTCCCCAGGCTGGCAGCACAAATGGAATCACAGGCGCAGTAATGCCGGGATTGCAAACGCTGGAGGCCCGCACCCATTTCGTGGCAGGAAGTCCAGCGTTTTGCTAAGGTTTTCCAAGAACGCCCAGGGGCCCAGGGCGTGCAGGGCCGGCCGCGCTCTGCGCCCCCCCCCCCCCCCGCAGGCTGCTGCAGAAGCTCGGGGGCGCCCCCTGGAGGCGGGTCCCCGCAGGCCCTTCCTCCCAGGCGGAGACGTGGCAAGCCTCGGTCTCGGGTTAGGAGCGGGCAGCCCAGGAAGTACCTCCTAAGGGTAGGTTTTGAAATGAGGGGAGAAGAAAACGTCGGTCTTCGTGCTACAAAGTCTCCCAGCAAAGATGCCACACGTCCCCAAAGATTACAGACGTTAACTTCATGCCTGACGGGCTCCCCGTTTCCTCCAGGGGGCGCGCGCGCGCCCTGCCAGGATCCCTTCTGGGGTCCGCGGCCCACGTGTCTCATTGTCTCCGCTCCCGGCCACCCCGCGTGCGGTGCCGTGAGTCCAGAGCCGCGAAATAAACCCCCTGCCCTCGAGGTGAGAGATCTGAGAGCCGGACCACCCCAGCGTAGGGCGGGAACAGAATGAGAATATTTACTGAGCCTTCTTGCATTGACCACAATTCTGGGACTTTTAACATATTCTCGTCCCTTTAGTCCTCCCAACAGCCATACGAGGTGGACACGACTCTACCTCCGTTTCACAGTCAAGAGCTGAGGAATAGGGAGGTTAAGTAACTTGCTCAGTGTCTCCAGGCTAGTGATGGCAGAGCACGATTCAAATCTGGGCTGTCTTGTGGGGACCCAGCTCAGCCCACACACCACGCCGGGCTGTGAGGAGGCTCCTGGAGGTGGCCAGTGGCTCGGAGAAGAGGACAGCAGAGATGTTCCATGGATGACAGTTCCTGTGTCTACCTGGCTGCACAGTCGTCTGCAGTCATTTGCTCATTCATCTCGACATTCTGTGGATGTGATTCCTTTATAATTAGTTTACTTCAAGTAAGAAGATTATCCTAGATAATCTGGGTGGGTCTCATTCCATCAGTTGAAAGACTCAAAGAGTAGAACTGAGCCCCTTTGAAGAAGAAAATCTGCCTGGGGACCGTGGTTTTTACCTTGTCTCAAGAGCATCAGCCCTCTTGACAGGCTGCCCTTCGGCCGTGAACTTGCCTAGCGAGTGCCCACCGAGCACAGAAAACGATTTCCTGCAATAAGTGCTCTCTACACATGCATGTGTAGTGGTCAGTGAGCATCCGTAGGGATGGGTTCCAGGACCCCCACAGATACCACAATCTGGGGATGCTCAGAACACTTATATAAAATGGCATAGTATTTGCATATAACCTACTTGCATCCTCTTCCAAAACTTAGATGTGTCGGAATTACTTATAATACCTAATACAATGTAAATGTAGTTGATAGACTGTCATTTGGGGAATGATGATAAGAAAAAAGATCTGTACATGTTCCAGGCAGGTGCAGTTTTTTCCCCAAATGTTTTCCATCTGTGGTTGGTTGGCTCTGCTGATGTGGAGCCCACTGATATGGAGGGTGGGATGGAGCTCTCTCTCTCTTCATCTAGCTATATCTGCATCTTTCTATCGTCTGTATTTGTCTTACTGATTCTTTGTCTCTGATTCATCTAGTTGAACTTGACTGACTCTGACCAGGCAGAACTTGCTAGGGCAGTTCGTGACACCCCTCCCTAGGACTTGGTTCAATGCAAGTCCCTTGTGGCCAGCTGCGACCCTGGAGGGGGGTGCTCTAAACCGAGGTCACATTTCCATCATCAATGGGAATGAAGAGTCAATCAAGAAGTTTAGTTCAGAGGCTGGGGTTGTGGCTCAGTGGTAGAGCACTTGCCTAGGCATGTGTGAGGCACTGGGTTCAATTCTTAGCACTGCATATAAATAAGTAAAATAAAGGTCCATCAACAACTGAAAAAAAGATAAAAAAAAAAAAAGAAGTTTAGGGGTTGGAGTTGTGGCCCAGAGGTAAGAGCGCTCACCTAACACGTGTAAGGCACTGGGTTCAATCCTTAGCACCACAGAAAAAAATAAAATAAAGAAATTGTGTCCACCTATAACTAAAAAATAATTTTTTTCCAAAAAAGAAGTTTACTTCAGATGTTGAAAAATAAAGAAAGTGACATTTTGGCTGGGATCTACATGTACTCTGCCACTTTAACCGTCCACCCCACCACCGCAGGGACAGACAGCAGTGGCACTGAGCACACCACACAGCAGCAGCAGCGCCTCCTGCAGGAGGAGCACCCGGCGGCTGCACCTCCTTTTACTCAACTTCATTTAACTTAATGCTCCCAGGCAACTGGGAGGAGGATGGTTTTAACCCTATTTACAAAAGAGAAGCGGAGACCCGCGTGGATGACACGGTGGCTGCAGTCTCTGCAGCAGTGAGAGTCAGGACGCGAGACCCAGCTCTTTGCCTCCAAAGCTGCCCCTCAACCGCTGCGGCTGCGGCCTCCAGGAAACTCTTGACTTTGCCTCCCAGACCCACTGTTTCTGCTCCTTGTTTGCCACGACTGACCTTTACCCCCCTAGCATTTGCCTCATGTCCTTCGGTCACCCCAGGACTCACCAGGAGGCTACCAGGCTGTGTCACTCTGCTCCAGGCTGAAGGTGCTATTGTCATCCCTGCCTTAGGTTGGGTCATTGCTACTGCCCGTGGGACTCCCACAGGCCAGCTGTCTCCCCCTGCTTCCTCTTCCTAAAAATGCTCAATCTTAGGATCCTTGTAGAGTTACAGGTGGCCATGTGACATAAGGAGAGTCTTCTGGGAAAGATTTATCTTCCTGGCCAAATTAGAGTATGAGATAGATGGAGCAGGTGGGAGGGAAGGAGAGACCGAAGAAATGAGAGGAATACAGTCAAGTTCTCTTGGCTGTTTCAGCTGCCCCTTTGCTTGCTGGCTATGGGAGCAATGGTATGAGAATGTGATATCTGGAACTGTGGCAGCTATGTTGCAACCATGAAGTAATAAGCAAACGATGAAAAGGTAGCCTAGTCTGGATTACAGAGAACTTGGGTTCTTGATAATATAGTAGAGCAACTAAGGCTCATCACAGGAACTGCCTATTTCAAGTTCCCTTGTTATTTGAGGCAATTAAATGTTTTTATTGTTTAAGCCACTTAATTTGAAGGTCTGCTACCTGTAGCTTAAAGCAAAATTTTTAAACTATTATCCTGCCCCACTGGAGCTAGGGAAAATATTTCCTCCTGACCAACATAGTATCTGGATTCAGCAGGTATTTTTAAATACTAGGTAAAAAATAAACAAAGACAAATATTAGATAACACAAGCAACAAAAGACAAGACAGACACATGGGCCTCATCAGAATTAAAACTTTGTGCATCAAAGGATAAAAGTGAGAGGACAATCTACAGAATGGAAGAAAACATTTGCAAAGCATTTCTCTAGCAAGGGCCTTGTATCCAGAATACATAAAGGATTCTTATGACTACAACCAAAAGAAAACCACTCAAAAAATAGATAGTACTTGAAGGTCCAAAGAAGTTATTCAAGTTCTTCAGAGGCCAAAAGGCAACACAATAAGGCGCTCAACATTGTAGTCAGTCATTAAGGAAATGCAAATCAAAGCCCTTGGTGCCCTCTAGGATGCCTATAATCTAAAACAGCAGCAACGAAAAAGAAAAACCAAGTGCTTGTGAGGATGTGGAGAAATTGGAACCTTTGCGCATGCTCCTTGGGATGTCCAATGCTGGGGCTGCTATGGAAGAGAATGGGCATTTCCTGAAAAAGTTAAACATAGAATTGCAGAATGACTCAGCAGGCCACTCCTAGATATGTGTGTCTCCCAAAGAAATGAAAACAGGCATTCAAACCCCAAATGGCAGGTCCGTCACAACAGAGCACCATTCAAGACAGCCCAAAGCTGGGGGCAGCAGGACAGCAGGTGCACATGGTCTCAGCACATAGCTTCACCTCCACCCGAAGGGCCTCTCAGACGCCAGGGTGATTGCCTAGGCCACCTCCCAGTACAGGGTCCAGTCAGAGGCTCAGGGAGAGAGGGCGACTCACTCATAGTCATGCAGGGAGTGAGAACAGAGCCCTGTGTGCCAACGCCAGGCCCCTGGAGGTGGGTCAGCTACCAGCCAGCCTCCCCCTCCCCAGGAATAGGACCACTCACATTTGGTTTCTTCTTCCCCATAGCTCAAGAGGTGGGGAAAGAGCAGATGTCCAGTTTCTAGGTGGATCTAAAAATGAGGCTGGAGGGGCCTTCCACCAGTGTCACACATCTGTGTGGCATCTCCTGCCCTGTGGGCCAGCAGAACTTGACCCCCAGGTGATGGGGTAGCTGCATCTGCAGAGTACTGTAATGACAGGTTGGCCTTGGGGATCCCACGTCCGGAGGTGGGGTGTCCTAATACACCATGCAAATTCCCTTGGTAACCAAGGGAACAGATATGAATCCAAGGAACTAAATAAGAATTGTCGATCTCAGCAAAAGCCCTGCACAAGAGCTAACAGCTTTTAATTGGCTACTGTGATTTAACAAAATTTCCCTTTATTTCCTTTCATTTCATGTTACTTTATGTGTTGGGAGAAGTGCTTTGCCATTGAGCTACAGTCCCCAGTCCTTTTAATTTTTTATTTCGAGACAAGACCTCGCTAAGTGCCCAGGGTGCCCTTGTACTTGAGATCCTCCTGCTTCCGCCTCCCACGTTGCTGGAATTACAGGTGTGTGCAGCCACGCCTGGTGCTATTTGATAATTTTAGGAATAACTGTGATGTTTAGCAAAATGATAAGATTCTTTAGTAGTAGTAACAATTAATAAGATAACATTTATACAGCGCCATAAGGAGCTGAGTGCCAGGCACTGTTCTAGTGTTTTATAAGTAGAGTGGTCCCTTGGTGTCAATGGGTGATGGGTCCCAGGACCCCCAGAGGCCAATATCTGTGGATGCTGTCCTCCCTTGTGTAAAATGGCCCGTGTTTGCATATCACCTGCTCTCACCCTCCCATTACTTTAGATCACCCCCAGGATAGCTACAATACCCAACGCGATGTCCATGCTATGCAAACAACTGTTACAATGTATCCTCTGGGGAATAATATCAAGAAAAAGTTCAGTAGATGTCATTTTCTTTCCACAGGGGTTGACTGAAGCGACAAGGTGGCATCCACAGATACAGAGGGCCGACTGTGATCTCCATCCTTGGAGTGACTCCATGGGAAGACGCTCATTATCTGCATTTCACAGAGGACAACAAGCACAGAGAGATCTAGTATATTGGCCAAAGTCACACAGCTGGGAAGCAGCAGAGCCTGCAGACAAGCCTGGCTCTAAAGTCAGGGCTGTCACCAGGAGGTGACAGGGCCTCTTCTGATATTATCCTTTAGCCTTCCAGCCTGCCTCACAGTCACGGGCACGCCCATGAACACTGTCCTGTGCAATTCAGGAATGTGAGGGGCCGGCCAGGAGGAGGGGCGCTCTGTCCCACCTCATGCTGCTGTGTGTTCCTGGTGGTGGGTCAGGGAGGCCACAAGAGGGGACTCAGGAGAGGCTCCGGAAAGCAGTGTGATGTCACACTCACAGGACACAGTGGCCACCTGGGAAAGCACCCCTAGATCAGGAGGTCAGGGGACAGGAGCATGGGAAGACCACGCCCGTGCTGGCATTTCTGCAGGCGGAGAGGCAGCTGACCTGGGAGGACTGGCCCATCTGAGTCATCAACGGCTCCAGCTACGGGGGCAGTCCTGGCCCCGGGATGAGGAAGGCCAAGGGCTGGTGCCTGCTGGGGCTCAGGGACTGCAGGGTGATGCTGGGCACGCTCATCGGCTGGCCCCAGGAGGGCCGGTCTCCCCAGCCAGAAAGGCTTCCAACCACCCAACCCTCATCATATACAGAAAACAGGAATCACAAGAAACAAATGACCCCAAAACCACACCACCAGGCCTGTGGGATTCTGTGGGCCCGGCCTGGTGCTGTGGGCTGCTCTCCATCTGCGTCTCTTCCAGGTGGCCCTGGGGGTGTTGGCGGGACCACAGTCCCCTCGAGACCCACCTGAGCAGGATCCCCTTCCAGCTCAGCCAGCGGCAGGATTCAGTCCTCTGAGGGCCTCTGGTCCCGGCTCACCCCAGGGCCGTGGGCTACGTCAAAGGGAGTGAGCGGGAGCCAGGGCCAGGGCCAGCAAGACCTGAGTCACAAGGTTTTGAAAAAACCCAGCCCCCCTTTTTTTTTATATTTTATTTAGAGACAGGATCTCATAGAGTTGCTTTAGGACCTTACTAAGTTGCTGAGGCTGGCTTTGAACTCTCAATTCTCCTGCCTCAGCCTCCAGAATCGCTGGGATTACAGGTGTGTGCCACTGTACCCGGCCCCATTTCCCCATTTCATATATATATAAATTGTACTTCGACACAGTACCTTCATTTTATTTATTTTTTATGTGGTGCTGAATCCAGGGCCTCGCATGTGTCAGGTGAGCGCTCTATGGTTGAGCCACAACCCCAGCCCCCCCATTTTAGCCATTTTTAAGTGTCCAATTCAGAAGCACATTCTGTCTTGTACAAACAGAATCATTATCCATTTCCGGAACTTATTCATTATCCCAAACAGAAACTTTGAACCCATTACACAGTAATTCCCTCATCAGCCCCCCGTGGCCTGCTACAGTCTCCCTGAGTGTGACCACTTGAGGGACCTTGCCGAGGTGGAATCATGCGGGAGTCTCCTTGGGACTGAGTAGCCTGTTTCGTAGACACACTGTCCTGGGGTTCACCTGTGTTGCAGCATGTGTCTTCTTTACAGGGCCGGATCATGTCCCATTGTGTATACTACATTTTGTTTACCCGTTCATCTTCCATGGACACTTGGGTTGTTTCCTCCTCTGGGCTGTTGTGAATCATGCTGCTCTGAACCTTGCATGATTCAGACATCTGTCCCAGCCCTGCCTTCACTCTTTGGGGTGTATTCCCAGAAGTGGATTGGCTGGACACACGCTCATTCTACGTTTAACTTTTTTTTTTTTTTTGGTGCTGGGGATTGAACTCAGGGGCACTTGACCACTGAGCCACTCCCCAGCCCTATTTTATATTTTATTTAGAGACGGGGTCTCATGGAGTTGTGTAGCACCTCACCATTTCTGCGGCTGGCTTTGAACTCGTGATTCTCTTGCCTCAGCCTCCAGAGCTGCTAGGATTATAGGCATGTGCCACCGCGCTTGGCTCTACATTTAACTTTTTAAGCAACTGCCATGATGTTTTCCAACATGGTGGAACCACATTGCATGTACCAGGGATCCTTACGCCCTTGCCCCTTCCTGTTATTTTCCAGTTTTAAATAATAGCCATCCTAATGATTTCGAAGTTGAACGTCATAAATTGTACGTCTTCTACAACTGGACCTCAGAGTCACATCACATCATTTTGCTGCATTCTATTTATAAGAAGCAAGTCATCTAGCCCAGACAGAAGGGGAGGGGACTTCACTAGGACCTAGATACCACGAGGCAGGTATCAATGGAAGCCACTAGAAAAGGCTGCCTATCACAAATGGCACATTATTATTATTTGTTTATATTATTTTAAATGCAAGTCAGTATATTATTGGATTTGGAGCCATTGTATATGGGGTTTGTGGCCAGAGAGACCTAGATTCAAATGCTAGATTCTTGTCTCTCCCGCTGTATGAAGGTCACACAGCTGACTTCTCACTTGACTTCTTACTTGACTTCTCTGTGGCTTGATTTTCTGGTCTGTCAAATGGAGGGTGGGAAAACTACCTTGAAATATTATCATCGGAAGTAAATGAAGTGACATATACATTGTGTCCTACACATTGTAGGAGCTCAGTAGATGATGGTTTTATCGCTATCACTGTGTTAGTCAGTTTGCATCACTGTAACAAAATACCCGAGCTAAACAACTTAAAGGGAGGAAAGGTTTATTTTGGCTCATGGTTTGTGGTGGAGCAGAGCTGCTCACCTTATGGTAGTTGAGAAGGAAAGAGAGAAGAGAGGGGCTGGGGCTGAGCCAGAGCGCACTTGCTTTGCCTGTGTGAGGTACTGAGCTTGATACTCAGCACCACATATACATAAATAAAAGTCTATCAAAACTAAAAAATAATAAAACAAACAAACAAAAAAACAGAGAGAGGGGTGGGGGAGGGAGGGAGGGAGGGAGGAAGGGCCTGGGGTCCCCAAATCCCCTTCAAGGGCATACTCCCAGTGACCTAATTCCTCCTGCTAGGCCCCACCTGTTAAAGGTTCGACCACCTCTCAATAATGCCACAGCTGGAGACTAAGCCTTCAATGCCTGAGCTTTGGGAGGGACATTTAAGATCCAAACCATAACAACCATCCTCACCACAGCATCATCATCACCATGGCAATAACAAAGCCATGGTCAGAGCGGACCTGGTGTTTCCCCTGAGGCGTCTTATAAGCATCACCACAAGGGGGCAGCTCTCTGCCCAGAACCAGGTGTGCAGTGTGTTCCCCAAAGGTTGTCTTGGGAACGGAGGACAAATAAGAAATTCAGCCCTACGCTGAATTCAGCTCTCTGCTCCTCTGAGCCTGTGTTTGCCCCCCGCCTTGTCCCCCCACCCCAGCAGGGGACACACCCTTCCCAGGTCTTCCTGGCCTGATGGGCATCTGTCGGCAGCCCAGCCCCTCTCCTTTCCAGCCTCCCCACCCAGAGCCCCTGGGGCATTGGGGTCTGTCACTCACACCCCCTCCTCTCACGCTTTCAAGTCCACCCCCTGTGACCTCTGACCTCGTGGGTGTGGGGCTGGCACCCGGGCTGGAGAGTGGCGTCACTCTGTAAATATTCACTGGGCTCCTCCATTGCCAGGCACGAGGTGCCAGGGCCTGCTGGGGATCCTTCCTTGAACAGCAGCCCTCACAAAGGGACAGTGAGCCCTGGACTCTGAGGGGGCTCTTGTATTTCTTGCCAGTCCTCGACGGGGTTGCCAGACGGGATGCAGGATGCCCAGTTAGATGTGAATTTCAGATAAACGCCAGGGCATTTTTTAAGGGTTAACACATCATAGGCAATGCTTAAGACAGTACATAGTAAATAATGTACAATGAATTACGTAATATGTCCTAAATAGTGGATTTTTCTGACCCTCCTGGTGGATCGCTTCTTGGAATTTATACCCCAGTAATATCTGATGTGATCTATAAAGGCTCCAGGGGAGAAAATGTTGATCCTATCACTCAGTATGACAAGAGTCGAAGTCATTGCTGGGCGTGGTGGCACATGCCTGTCATCCCAGTGGCTTGGGAAGCTGAGGCAGGAGGATTGCAAGTTCAAAGCCAGCCTCAGAAACTTACTAAGGTCCTAAAGCAACTCAGTGAGACCCTGTCCCTAAATAAAATACAAGAAAGGGCTGGGGGCATGGCTCAGTGGTTTAAGCGCCCCTGGCTCCAATCCCTGCTACCAAAAAAAAAAAAAAAAAAAAAAAGTCAAGGTCATATAGAGGGTGTGGGTGGCAGATATCTTGTTGCAGCCCAAGACAGTAAATGCAGCCTGCTCTGGTGCATCTCAGCCTGTCACGTTAAAGGGAACAAGTGTGACTTCCAAACCTTCACTGTGGCCTCTCGACAAAATGTTCAATCTACCATTCAGCAACGCACCTTCCGATGGTCTTCCATGAGGGCTGGATCAAGACGTGAGACTGAGCACGTTTATGACGTTCACCTGAGACCCCAGCAATGACAGAAAAGAGATAGTTTAAAAAAATACTCACAGACCTGGAAATCAGTGGCCTTAGTGGCCAGAACTGTCTCTGAAGGACAGAAATAGAATCAAGGTGCAGGACGGGGGTCTGTGGAGAGCAGGACTGTGCAGTTCTCCAGATCAGAGGCCAGAGGCCTCGGGAGCAGGATGAGGCCCTGGGGTCACCATGAAGGGCCACGCTTGGGAACCTGGACCTAGAGCCATAAGGCAGGTTGACGCTCTAAGGTCCTTGCTCAGCATCTGGACATCCACCTTAAGTGACAGCTGCCATCTTTTTGCTCTCCTGCCTGAGGGTCTTTCTGAGAAAGGCTCCCCACCCCCTCATACCAACCCCCCCTTAACCACCTGCATTAGGACCCACCCGGCTCTGATCCCTGAGCCTGCCCCATAGAAGTCCCGAGCCCCCAGCCCACGGTGCCTCTCCCCGTCTGGGGAGAGGTGGCCTTGATTTGTCAGCTCTGACAGGTAAACCCTCCTGTCTCTTCCTGGTCTCTGTCTTTCATTTCTCACTCACAGTCTCCCAGTTCCTCACTTTCCCTTCATTTTGGGGCCAAAACAAACCCCGGATCGGGTTCCTGGTGTGCCCGCTCCCCTCTTCAAGGGCCACCGAGCGTCCCTGGGCCCCCATCTGGATTCCATCATGGGACCAGGCCCTCCATTCTGCCGATCGCCCTCTCTGCGCCCACCACCGGGCATTCCAGGTAAGACCCCTGTCTCTGGTTGACCTAAAAGACCTACGGGTCCCGGGAAGTGATGGTTGATCCTCTGACACTTCCAGGGTTACCTGTGGTCGGGGGCACTTCCAGCCACAGCTTTCAGCTATGGGGGATCCCTACTGTCGACCGGGTCTACAGGTGGTCTTTGATTTGGGTCCTGGGTTTTGAGAAAAACCACCGAGGGTGATTGGGAGTTGTTCCTGGTGAGACCTCTCGGCCTTGGGTTAATCTCTATGGCTTCTGCCCCTATGTCGTCCTGGCCGGGCACCCAAGTGGCTCTACAGGCCCTTCCCCCAATGCTTACCCAGTGGTGGTGATGACCCCCTAACTCCCTGAGCATATCCGTCCTCTGGATTGGGTGCTACTAGAGACTGGGGGACGCCCCACCTCTAAACTCACCTCCTACGTCTCCTCATGGGCGGCTCCTCGTCCATTACCTCCCCTAGCCCCCTAGGCTGCCTCCTGGCTAACCTAGGGTCTCTCTCTCTCTCTCACCCCGGACCTAAACCCTCCAAAACTTATCCACTTGTGCAATCAGATCTGGCCTCAATATCCTTTGGATAACGACTCTAAATAGCGGTTAATGACACTCTAGATACCAATATTATAAGGGGTCTTTCCAACTATTGGGAGCGTTCAGGAAAATGGAAAGAGAGATCGAACGTTCAGGCTTCTCCTCTCTACGTTCTAAGCCCTTCTCTGCAATTCTTGCTCTCCCACATGAGGCCTCTTAGCTCTCACATCCCCTTTCTTTCTAATGAAGCCACTGCAGCAACTGTCCCCTAGTCCCTTTTCTCCTCCTGCCACACACTCACAGGCTGCCGCTGCCCCACCTGCATCTCACCCTATTCCATCTGCCAGTGCCTCCCCATTACCCGCTTCCGAGGTGGACCTACTGTCCGGGATGTTTCAAGTCCTTCCATCGCCTCACACCACAGCCCATTCACATCCACATCCACATCCTTCTCAAAACTTTTTGCAGAGCAGCCTTGATGAGTTCTCCCATCTCTGGGGATTTGAGCTGCTTCGGGATCCTGGCCTGAGGGCCCAGGACAATGACCACACACCTTCTTCCATTCACCTAGCGCCTCATTTGGGTAAGTGACTCCTCATTTCATCCACACTCCCGCCTCATTTGGGTAAGTGACTCCGCCCTTCCCCTCTCCTCCCCCTTCCAAGTCTACTCCCTAGAGACGGCAGTGACAAGTCTCCTCTCTAGAACTTAGATCTTGGCCCAGCACCAAGGTTCTCACCCATCCCTTCCTCTTGGTGAGTTCTCCAATTCGCATGGGGAACTCCCCATCCCTTCCCCTTGGTGAGTTCACTCTCGGGTCTTGATTTTCAGCTCAGCAGAGCTCACAAAAGCCCTGGCCAGGCACCGAGACTCTCCGGGCAAAGCCTGGACTAGGGAAGTAGCGGGTGACTCCCTTCTCTCAGTCCCAGACTCCAACTCCGCACAGGGAACGCCCAAATCCCATCTGACTCACCTCTCAGCTGCCTCCTCACCCTTTAGCCCCACTCTGTTTGGCTCCTGATCTAAAGGCCCATCGACCATTCAACCTTCCAATCTTCATGACTTTTGTGAGTGCTCAGGAAAATGGAAGGAAATCCCATATGAGCAGGCTTTCTCCTTTCTCCACTCCAAGCCTTCCCTTGGCTCCTCTTGCTCCCCGCCCAGCTTCTACTTGCTACTAAAGCTCTGGATTCCTCCAGAGACCCAACTTCTAGACAAACAAGGGACCCAGAACTCTCCTGCACTGTAAAGCCCTGGCCGAGGCCACACTGAGGCTGACATGAAATACCAAGGACAGACTCAGCAGGCTGATAGGAGGCCTAAGGGAAAAGGAAAAAAAAGAAAAAAAGTGTCAGTTTAACTTTTCCCTTGGCTACAACACAGAAGACTGACTTCAAAACTTTCTCTCTCCATCTTCCTGATCTCACACACCATTTCACTTTACACAGATGAAAAGCAGGGATTTGCTCTAGGGGTCCTCGGACACATGTTGGGACCAACCTTTGCCCCTGTGGCTTAGCTATCAAAGGGTCTTGACCCTATTGTTTGGGGATGGGCCCCTTGCCTACGAACTTTGGCTGCAGCCTCTCTACTCATTAAGGAGTCAAAGAAACTCACCTCTGGGGCCCACTCACCACCCTGCTCCCCGTCACCTCTGAACTCCTCACCCACAAGGGCTTACATTCCTCACCCCCTGTCACCTGTTATGGTCTCAGACCTCGGCTGGGAAGCGGCTCCCTCCCCGTAACACGTCCACGCAGCAGGCTGCAGGGGCCGCCCTCATCAGAGCCTTCACTGTGGCAAAGGGAGCCCCCCTCCACCTCTACACGGACTCTCAACACACTGTCCCCACCCTTCTCTCCACTCCGCTGTTTGGAAGGAGCGTGGATTCCTTTCCACCAAGGGAACCTCAATTCCTAATGCCCCCTTTTTTATCCAATCTCCTTCAGGCCTCAAAGCTTCCCACTGCCACTGGAATCTCACCTTGTAAATCCCATCAAACAGACACTCCTGTGTGACTCTCGGCTACAACAAGGCCGACTCTGAGGCGAGGGCCGCGGCCCTCCAACACCTCCTCCACCTGTGGCCCTCTGCCTTGCTAGCCCCCCCGAGGACTCTTCCCCACTGACACCCAACAGATGCTCACCTTCCTTCACAACCTCCTTCACCCAAAACCACATCTTTAAGACAACTTCTCACTTCCCACCTTAAACTCTCTCCAGAGGACCTACAATTTCTCTCTACCCTCTCTGCCTCCTGTGAAATCTGCCAAAAATCCCATCTCACCTCCAGTCTCTCCCACCTGCCTTCCTGTTTCACCAGGCGAGAGGACATCTCCCTTGCTCTGATTGGCAGCTGGATTTCACCCACAGGCCCGCGGTCAAGCGGTACAAATTTCTCTTGGTAATCCTCGACACCTTCTCGGGATGGGTCAAGGCTTTTCCTACCACCAATAAATGTGCCCCTGTGGTGGCCAGCGTCCTTGCTGAACACATTCTTCCCGATTCGGCTTCTCCTCCTCGCTCCAGTCTGATATTGGTCCTGAATTTACTTCCCGTGTTTCACGGTCTGTAGCTAAGGCACTCAACATCTCCGGGCATTTTCATGTCCCCTACTATCCCCAGTCCTCTGGCAAGGTGGGATGTACCAACCAGACCTTGAAGAACATTCTCACTAAACTATGCCTTGAATCACATTCAGGGTGGACTAAACTCCTTCCCTGGGCTCTTGTTAGGCTGTGAGCCCTCCCAAAGAAGCTGCTCAACATCTCCCCTTTTGAGCCCATCTCCCTGCTCAGCTCACCAGCCTCTGATTCTCCACTGCCCCTTGCTCCTCATCTTTTCTGGCCCCTTCTTGCGTACATGGAACCTCCTTTGGTAATACAGTGATGCTGTTCTGGCCAAGCCTAGTTCTGCCTCCTTCCTCTCCCACTCTGTCTCCTGGCGACCTGGTGCTTTTTAACACCCCCCCCCCCAAAGGCTCCCTTCGTCCTCTCAACTCTCTGCAAAATGCCCCGGACCCTCACTGGGCCGTTCTTACCACTCCCTCCGTGGCCCGCCTTGAGGGCACCCCGTATTGGGTTCCTAACTCCCATTTAAAATGGTTTTTTCCTCCCTTTTACACGGTGACTCCCACAGGCCCTCTCAAGCCGAGGCCGGAACACCCAGTCTTCCTTCCGTCCCCGAGGACCACGAGGACACTGCAGAACCACGAGTAACACCCTTCCCTTCTTCATTTTTGTCCTCCTCCCTCACTCTGCACTCACCTCCTAGGGGGACATTACCGGGAGTTACTATTCCAACCTCTAGGGGACTCACAGCAACTTGCTCAAACCACACTAACCCTACAGTCCCAGCTTGATCCTTTCGCTGCTGTGGTTCTGCGGAATCAAAGGGGCCTTGATCTTTTTATGGCCAAAGAAGGCGGACTTGTCTGTACCTACAGGAGGAATGCTATTTTTATGTCGATAATCGGGTATAGTGAAGAACAAGGTAGAACAACTCCAACAACCTTGAGTGGAGACAACAGCTCTCCTCTGCTGAAGGACGGCCCTCAGTAACCCCCTTCTCCTGTGGCACTTCCTCTCCTGACCCCTCCTCTCACAGGCCTTCTGTTAATGCTTGCCCCCTGCGTCATTAGGTTGGTTCAAGACCAGGTCCAAAAAATCTCTCATCAATCTATAAACCAGCTTGTGTTACAGGAACACCAACCCCTCACCAAAAATAGGGGCACCGGGGACAGCATTCCCCCCTCTCCACCTCCATCATGGCTCCAATGACATCCTACGCCCCTAATGAGGGATCCAAATGCCACCCCTTCCCAGCAGGAAGCAGATATAGGAGATTGACCTACACCCCTGTTCCCTAGGGGACCCAATAAGATTAAAAGAGGGGGGAATATAAGGTCCTTGCTCAGCATCTGATGGCCATCTTAAGTGACAGCACCATTTTAAGGAAAAAGTTTTGCTTTCCGCCAAGGGCCTCTCTGAGGCTCCCCCCTCCCTCATACCAACCCCCCATAACCACCCTCCTGGCTCTAACCTCTGAGCCTCCCCATAAAAGTCCCAGAACTTGAGCCTCTCTGCCTCCTGTGAAATCTGCCAAAAATCCCATCTCACCTCCAGTCTCTCCCACCTGCCTGCCCGTTTCACCAGGCGAGAGGACATCTCCCTTGCTCTGATTGGCAGCTGTGTCCTACAGAGAGGTGGCCTTGATTTGTCAGCTCTGACAGATTAACTCTGCCTGGTCTCTCTCATTGCCCGTTTACTCCCTCTTGTTCCTCGCTTTCCCTTCAGACCCTTCCCTTTCCCACTCCACCCCTCTGCAGGGAGTCACCCTGGGCCTCAGGCCACAGCATTTGTCCCAGACTTGGGTGAGCAAAGCAGGAGTCAGAGCAGCCCAGGCAGCTGGCGGGGCCCACAGGGTTCGGGAGATGGCTGCCAGGTCCCCTTGCCCCTCTTGCTTCGGGTCATACTGACCTGATTCCAACCACGGGCGCTGGCACTTCTTTGCCTGAGGGGCTCCCTCGCCCTGCCTGCAGGGCCTCGGTGACAACAGTGGCCTAAGGAGCTGAGGAATGACCACCCCACCCCCAGCAGCCTGCAGCCAGGAGCTGTCGGATGTCGGATCTCGGATCTTGGACAGACGCCCCTGCCCTCACCCCTCGGTGGGGTGAGCCGCTCAGAGCCCAGTCTCACCCTTGTGTCCTGGCTCAGGACAGAGAGCCAGCCACCTGCCACCGTCCCTGGCAATCTGGCCGCAGTGCCCAGGGGCTTCCTGTGAGCTGACAGCTTCCCGTGGGGAGTCCACTGAACTCGGACAACGCTGAGCCTGAGCCGGAGGACAGAGAATATGACGTTTCCATTTTCCCAACAAAGAAGCTGAGAGGGGAGCTGGGTGACCCCACTGAGGTCACTTAATAGTTGACTGGGCTCTGCATGGCTTTGCCCCAGGGACCGTGTCCCTCCCACCTGCTCAGGGGGTCTCTTTGAGGGGTCTTTCCAGGCTCCGACCTATAGAGTTTGCTGTCTTTGAAAGCAGCTCAAACCCCAGGGGGCTCTGTCAGTGTCCCCTCTGCTGCAGGTGGGGGTCTGTCTTCCTTGGATTTCAGCTGCCTCCAGAGACATCCCAGCTGCGCCCAGGTGGGCTGATTTGGGTTAAACAGTGGATTTATATAACCCCCCACCAGAGCTGGGGAACAGAGCTCAGATGGGGTGGCAGACCTCGGCCTGGTCCTGTCTCTTTTGCATCTCTGTGTTGAGTGACCTTGGTGGGGTCACTTTATAATGCAGGCGTTTATGACCAAGTCATAAGATGACACGTTACACAATGTGAAACCTATAAATAAAAAACAAAGCTTTCTCTCAGCCTTGCTTCCTGGCCTCCCAGAGGCAATGACTTATAGATTTCTGTCTTCTACAGACACTCAGCGAACACGCAGGTATATTGTGCTCATTTGTAACATGAAGAATAAAGCTATTTTAAGGACGGGCCCAGGAATCATCTAGGTCTCATCCATGGCAGAAAGAAAGAAATGTATTAGTAGACTGTGGGATCTGTTTTTCTTTTCTTTTTTTCTTTCTTTTTCTTTTTCTAGAGGCTGAACCCAGGGTCTGGCACAAGCTAGGCAAGCACTCTGCCACTGAGCTACACCCTGGCTCTTTTTATTTTATTTTATTATTTTTGGTACCGGGAATTGAACCCAGGATCACGGAATCACCGAGCAACATCTCCAGCCCTTTTATATGTCTTATTTTGAGACAAGGTCTTGAAGCCAGATTTAAAATTAGGCAGTCAGTGTAGTTAGGTAAATCGGGTCTAATATAAATCTAAAACGGAGGCCATGTTGAGCAATTCTTGAAATGTTAATGAAGTCCCAAGAAAAGCCCTAGGCCCAAAGTCCATCACAAAGAACTGTTAATGAACAGCCCCAGCAGATTTGAAGATGGCCCATCCCAAAGCAGGGTTAATGAAGTCCTTCCTGCACAGATTACTTCTTCGGGGCCTTCCCACCTACGTTCCATCACCAAAAACTATAAAATGGAGAGACAACCGCACTTCCACGGATTCCACCTCTTGGGTCCCCTTCTTCCTCCGGGAGAAGTCTTTTCTGCTGTCCTTTAATAGACTTCTAATTTCTACTCTGACCTTGCCTCGGCGTGCTTCTCTGGTGTTATTCTTCAACATTGGGGAAGCAAGGACTCGTCACCGGCCAACAGCGGTAACACTCTGCTCTCCTTTAATGTGCCCAGGGAGGGTGGCCCTGCTTGCTGTCCTACAGCAGAGGCTGCCTGGGCAAGAGGCTGTTCCTGTGGCAGAGGGGGGTGGGAGCCTGTCCCTCCAGGGCCAGGGCGGGTCTCCCTGAAGGCTTCTCCAGGCCATGGTGCCATGGTGCAGGACCACAGGTTCCCTCCTCCACCTCTGCTTCCTGCGGTGCCCAGCGGTGGCCGCTACTGCCAAGGGAGGACAGTCCAGGTCGTGTGCCCGCCCCGGGGGCAGTTTCTCAGCCTGAGGGGCTCCTAGAGGCGAAAGTGGGTCTCACAGTCACAATGGGCAGTGTCCTGGAGACAAACCCAGCACCAGTACCGCCTCCCAAATGGCCCGTGCCGCCAACCCTGGCAAAGCCCTCACTGCCAGTCCCCTGGACCCTCTCCAGGGCTGAGACTCCTCACAGCTGTCCATTGATCACCCTGCCCAGGAGGGAGCCCCTTAGACAGCTGGGTCTCTGGGATTCTGGAAACAGGGGTCTCCTGGGGCTGGTTTAGGAGCCACACAAAAACTCAACCTGGTGTGTGATCCTGGACAGGAAATCAAGGCTTCTACAGACCTCAGCCATGGACCATGCATCAGTCCAGGCACAAATGCATGACACTCTGACAGCTGGCAAATCCAGCTGTTTCCAAGAGGGGCAGGGAGTCACACTGGACGATGACTGCAAGTGTGCAGGGACACTCTCCCTCTCCTACCAGCGCCTGACCCTCCCAGTCCTGCCTAGGTCGTACCAAGACTTATGCCCAAGGCCCCACCTGAGGGTACCCAGACTGCTCAGAGGGCACCCCCTCCCCGTCCTGGCGCATGGAGCTGTGTCAGCTGCAGCAAGGGGCAGAGGGGGGCCTGACAGAGGGACCAAGCCGAGGAGGCAGAGGTGATGGGCCCAGCGCCTCCTCCACAAGTGCCCACACAGGCTCTCGGTCACACTGCTTGGGCTACCTACCGGTCAGCTCTGGCCCCACTAGCGGCACGACCTGGGCTGGCCAACTGCACCTCTGCCCCTCACCATCAATAGGATCCCTGTGGCCACCTACCGGAGCGAGTTATTGTGGGACAAGATGTGGTGCTCGGTAAGGAAAGGAAGCGATTATTTGCGTAGGGCTGCAGAGCTGATGTCAAGGCCACACGACCTGCTTCTGTGACAGGGACTCCATCCATGGCAGGTACAGGAGCCAATCCTTCCTGCCCAAACCACCTACCCCTGGGGTCTGGTTCAGCTCCCCATTAGGGGACACCAGGAAGTGCAGAACCTTGGCAGAGCAGGGCTTTCCTGCCACCTCTAAAAGGAAACTGTTTGTATCTGGTGCAGCTCAGCGGTGGAGAGTGTGCCCAGCAGGCACGAGGCTGGCTCCCCCCAGCACACCTGCGTGTACACACACACACACACACTCAGAGCGCACACTCAGCCCCTTAGCCTTTTCTTCCTCTTCTGTTTTATAATCCCTCCATTTTGCAATTCCCTCCCAGTGCTGTGCCTGCCCCTCCGCCCCCCCCTCCTCTCAGCGCTTGGAGGAGGAGCCCCGCCTCCCGGCAGGCTCCGCCCCTGTCCCCGTGGACAGGTGAGGGCGCCAGGCACAGAGGGTTAAGTTACCTGCCTGAAGACACTTGACCGGAAAGGAACGGGGCTGGGATCAAACTCAGGCGGTGGAGTCTCCTTTTAGCTGCTACCTGACACGGTCTCTCAATGGGTTATTTTCTGTTACAGGCTATTTTAAAATTCTCTTTATATTCTTTTTCAAGAACAAAAATGGCCTATCATGTTCTTTTCACCTGTGATTCTTATGTCCATTGGCAGCTTTCATCTCCCTGATCCCGCCCGATGGGAGCCCCAGGGGAGGAAAGAACGTGCATTTGGGACTCGGGGGACCTCCACTCCCACCCAGCTCTGCACGCATCGCAACACGACCTTGGCCAGGCCCCTTGGCCTCGGTTTCCTTCTGCAGAGCTGGACAGTCTGGAGCAGCTGACCTCCCGGGCCCTCCTGCGTGAGGATCCTCTGGCTTCCTCGGATCTATTTTTGCCTGACACCTCTCCCAGGGGCCTGTGGGCCTGAGCTAATTTCCCTGGCTGGCCCCAATCCAGGCAGCTCAGGTGGAGAGTGCGGAGCTAATGAGGCCAAGGTCATGGGCCAGTTAGCAGCTCTTGGAGGAAACTCTGGCTTTGCAGTCGGACTGCAGCTCCCCCTCTGGTCACTGGGCTCGGGCACAGGTGGCCCCGGGGCAATTCACAACGTGATGCTGGCTCCTCCTGCAAGTCACCACTTTCAGTAGGAACCACTGGGAGCCAAGGTCCCAGCTACCCCTCATCACCGCAGGGCATCGTGTCCTGGAGTCACATCAACACACCTGAGGGACTTGGAGGGGTGCATGGGGCGGAGAGGACCAGATGGCCCAGCAAGAGCATGCCCTGCCTGCAGGTGGACCCACACCTGGTCATGATACAGAGACGAGCACCAATTCCATTTCTTCAAATCTAAAGCACAGGGCACGGCTGCCTTCTCCCAAGGACATGTCCGCCTTCCCCCAAGGTCACCCACTGCAGGGCTTCCGGTTTCCAGCCTGAGATCCTCCTCTTCCTACCTGTCATTTCCACCTCCTTGCAAGTATGCTGAGGTAGAAGAGCTTCCTCCTTTACATTGTTACCTGCCCTGGGGCAGGGCACTGTCTGCATTCTGCCTCCCTGGCACCTAGAGCAGTTCCTGGCATCGATGCAGCAAGAGCACGGTAAATATTGAGTGAATCAAATTACTACTGTCCCAGCGAGGCCGTGACTGTACTTGAATGGATGCAGCCCTGCCGACGAGTTCTGCTGGGTTGTTTCCAAACCCACCTATTTCAAAGAGTCTCGGGAAGCTCATTATTTAGAGAGAATTTGTGTGAGAATTCTAGAAAAAAACAATTCCTTTTATAATGTGCCACCACCCCCTGATTTGAACATCTTGCAAATTTTATGTTTCTTATTCTAGGTTTATCAGTTCAGCTCAGTGGATGTGCATTGTGAATTCTTACTATATTTTGTAATATTCGTTGAGTTCTTACTTTAATCCAGGCTGTGAACTAAGCCTATCCCAGGAGTGGATTCATCTAATTTTCAAGGCAACCGTGCGATATGGGCATTGCCACTCTTCCTACTCTGCAGATGGGAAAACCAAGGCAGACGGAGGTGAAGTCACCGGCTCAACCTCACCTGGGTAGTAAGTTCTAGAGTTTCAAACTCCAGAACCCACACTCTGAGCACAGCTGATGCTGCCCTTCAGGACCCAGGCACACAAGTGTCTGTGTAAAGGTGCTCATGGTGGGACATCTGTGACACTGCTGATGTGTGCAGTGGCCAAATGCCTCCAGAGAACTCTGCTGAGTGTGGACACTCCGAATCCCCAAGAACTATGTTTTGTACGCTTTCATTCCTGCGACCCAGAGAGGGTAGGATTGCAGAAACGAAGAAGAGATTAACAGTTGCCAGGAGTTGCTGAGGGGTGCAGGGGCAGAGAAAGTGGGTGTGTCTGTGGAAGTACAACCCGAGGGTCCTTGCAGCAATGGAAATGTTCTACAGCTTGATCATATCAATGTTAATATCCTGGCTGCAACAGTGAAGAGGTGGTCCAAGAAGCAGCCTTTGGCACAAATACAATCAGCAGTCTGAAAGTCCAAATGGAAAACTGGCCAATTGTATATTAAATCTGTGTGTGGTCGTACAGATAGCAATTGTGTCAGTCAGCTTTCTTCACTATAATGAAATACCTGAGATAATCAGCTTACAAAGAGAAAAGGTTTATTTTAGCTCACGGTTTTGGAGCCTTCAGTCCAGGATCAATTGTCCCCATTGCTCTGGGCCTGTGCGGAGGCAGCACATTCATGGCAGGACCATATTGGTAGAACAAAACTGCTCATCTCATGATCCAGAGAGCAAAAAGGAGGACCAAGAAGAAGACACATGGGGCTGGGGTTGTGGCTCAGTGGTAGAGCGTGCGCCTTGCACGTGTGAGGCACCGGGTTTGATCCTCAGCACCACATAAAAATAAAGGTATTGTGTCCATCTACAGCTAAAAAAAATATTAAAAAAAAAAAAAGAAGACACAGATCCCATAATGCCCTTCCATGGTTCACTATCTTCAAGGGTCTATCACCTCCCAATAGTGACACCACGGGGAACAAGCCTTTAACCCACGTATCTTTGGGGGACAGTCAACATCCAAACAATAACAACGATTAATTATTATTATTTTTTTCAGTGCTGGCCTCACATCTGCCACTGAGCTACACTCTAGGCCTTAAATGCTTCATTTATTTGTCAACATTTAAAACTTTTGCAAGATGTTAGCAATAGGGACTGAGGTTGTGGCTCAGTGGTCGAGCACTTGCCTAGCATGTGTGAGGTACTGGGTTCGATTCTCAGCACCATATAAAGATAAATAAATAAAATGAAGGTATTATGTCCAACTACAACTAAAAAATGAATATTAAAAAATAAAGGTATTGGGGCTGGGGTTGTGGCTCAGCGGTAGAGTGCTCCTCTTGCACGCGCGGGACCCTGGGTTCAATCCTCAGCACCACGTAAAAAATAAATGAGTGAAAGAAAAGTATTCTGTCCAACTATAAAATAAATATTTTAAATAAGTAAATAAATAAAGGTATTGTGTCCAACTACAACTAAAAATATTTTTAAAGTATTTATTTTTTTAGTTTTAATTGGACACAATACCTTTATTTATTTTTATGCAGTGCTGAAGATCAAACCCAGGGCGTGCACATGCTTGGCGAGTGCTCTACCGCTGAGCCACAACCCCGGCCCAACTGAAAATATTTTTAAAAAAAGATGTTAGCAGTAGAGGGAAGTTAGATAAAGGGCACCTGAGGTCACTCAGGGTTTGTTTTAGTCAGATTTTTTGTTGCTGTGACTAAAAGACTCGACCAGAACAACTGTAGAGGAGGAAAGTTTGGGGGCTCACCGTTTCAGAGGTCTCAGTCCACAGAAGGCTGGCTCCATTCCTCGGGCTCCAGGTGGGAGAGGGTGGCAGGGGGAAGCAGCTCACAGGAAGCAGAGAGAGATACAAATATATCCCCCAAAGCCACGCCTCCAGTGCCCCCCTCCAGCCACACCCCAGCTGCCTGCAGTTACCACTCAGTTAATCCCTATCAGGGGAAGAATTCACTGACTGGTTTAAGGCTCTCACAACCTAATTATTTCTCCTCTGAACCCTCTCGCATTGTCTCACACGTGAGCTTTTAGGGGACCTTTCACCTATGTTTAGGAGACATAACGGTGTCATTTCATACGAATGCAAAACCAAATGCTTACTTAGAAGTCAGAATGAGGAGCTCCTGTCTTGGGGAAGCTCACCTCTAGGCAATGAGACTCCTCACTCTTCCGATCTCTCAGCTCATTCATAACATTAAAAAATGATGGATAAATGGCCTCTTTACATTTTTCTTAAGCTTTTGGTGCTTGCTGTGGCTTATCTGGTGGAGCACCCAATCAGAGGAGAAAAAGGGAGATTCCCTTGCCAAATACCACACCAAGCCAGGCTCTGGGGTGCTCACCTGTGATCCCAGCACTCGGGAGGCTGAGGCAGGAGGATCTCTTAAGCTCAGGAGCTAGACATGATTCTGGACAGCACAGACAGATTCCATCTCAAAAATAATCACCCTCGAGGGCAAGCCTGTTTGTTCAGCCTGTGGGGATCACCTTTCACATTCAATTTAGTCAGAAGGCAGATGCTAATGTGTTCCCTGTAAAGAGATCCTTTCTCTTAAAAATATTTTATTTATTCTTGGGATGGTAATAATAGCCCAGGGATGGAGAAAGTGAGTGTTTTGGAGTTAGAGACTCCAACATCTGGATCTTAATTCTATCCCTTAGTAGTAGTGATCACAGCAACCTTGAGTGTCCCTGAACCTCAGTCCCTTGAGCTCTACAATGAGATTGACACTGAACAAGCCAATAATTCAAAACCCACAGGGCTGTGGTGGAGATCAATGAGAAAACATCTACCAAAGAAACTAGAACAATTCCTGACAGGTAGTAGTTGCTTCCTATGGGATACTCATTACTATTAATAATAACTGTTCCCCATTTGATTAAAATGTATGAATTGTCAAGATCATTGTACTGTCATGTGTAACTAATAAAAAAACCCAAACTGTAGTTTATATAAGAAAGTAAAGGTTTTTACCTTCACAGTGCCCTACAGATAGCCCCATGATCTCCAAGAGTTTGCTCATATCAGCCAGGAGAGTCTATGTTATGCTGCAGTAACAAACAAACCCAGACCTTAGCAGTTTACAACAACAGAGGTCATTGCTTGCTCATGCTGCATGTCTGTCATGGGTCAGGTGCTCCATGGCTCCTGTCATCTTCCCTCCGGGACTCAGGGATATGGCACAGGCAGTCTGGAACACAGCTAGTTGTCATAGTAAAGGAAAAGGATCTTCTGTCAGCATTGCATGCTATGGCTAAGAAATAACAGGTTATTTCCATTCAGAACTCATTGGCCACAGCTGGTTACGCATCTGCCACCTGCCCTGGCCATAAGGAGACCAGGAAGAATAATCCCACCTCCTATCTGAAAGGGGGAAAGACGGAAAAGTGTGACCAGTAGCCCTAATGACACAATGCTTTTGAAAGCCACAGCACCGATCAGAGGGATGGAGGCTCAGTGAGACCATGGTGAAGCCAGGGGAGAGTGAGGCCCTGGACGGAGGGTCACCCCAGGGGAACGCTGGGCCCTTTCTCATCTGCACTGAGCCCAAGCAGACCTGGACGGCTCTGTGCTGCAGGAAAGCAAGCCAGTCCTCAGGGATGGAGTCACGGCGGTGGGACAGCCGAAGGAGGCCTGCTCTCCTGGCTCTCCTGCTCTGGGCGCTGGGCACAGCTGATTTCCCTGGCTCCACCCTCCTCTCTGTCGCTTTCCAGAGCCCATTCAATTCTTCTGCTGTTTTCGGGAGCCCCCAGGGTGTTTCCGGGGTGATTTCGACTTTCTGCCCGCCCCATCCGTGTACCAGCCACCACCCCTCCCTGCTCGGGCTCCTCCCTGCTCGGCCCCTCCCTGTCGCCCCCTCCCTGTCGCCCCCTCCCTGTCGCCCCCCACAGCTCCAGTTACTGCTGACCACGGAAGCGGCAGCGGCTCTGCGGGCGCCAGTCCCCCGAGGTCCCCGGGGTGCAGACGTAGTTCAACTCACATGTCTGTGCCAACAGCGCCACCTCCCGACCCTGCAGAGGCTGCTGGCAATGTGTGGCGTTCCCCGCCCTCAGCCCTCGCCCGAGGGTTCAGCGCAGGTCCTAGCCCAGGGACGCCGCAGGAGCGACGCCACGTGGATCACCTTGCCTGCTGACCCCTGCTGGCCTTTGTTCACATCTGGACCTCAGGTCTCCCCTGCGCCCTCCTCCCAGCCTCTGCATGCCCAGGCTGCCTCGTCCTGCCGCCACCTCCTCCACCCGAGGGGAACCTACGCGCCCGTCCCAGGGAACCCGTGCTCCACTCCTCCGCCTCAGTCCAGCCCTGCACGAGCCCTGTCCCCTGAGGGTTGGACTGGCCAGTAATAATGGAGGATCTGAGGAAGAAACGCCTGGGAGTCAAAGGCGTTTCCCAACAGCATCCTCGTGAGAGCCGACGCTGCGCCCTGACAAGCCGGTCACGCGTGCTTGGTGACCTCAGGAGGAGAGAGGTGGGCCTGACAAACACCTCGGCCTTGGTGAGAATATCTCTGTGGGCATCTTGTTTGTCCCCATAAGCAGATGCCGTGGCTGGGAAAGTCTCCTCCTTTGTTCTCCGTTTGCCACGGATGGCTCACGTCCTCCTGGTGGCCAGGAGAGGAGACATTCGCTCACCCTGCAGAGCCGCGGCTCACTGGAGGCCCCTCCCCTGCGCCCTTCAGGGGCTGTGAGCCCACCTAGGTCTGCTGCATGCTCTGCTGCCTCCGATGAGTTTCCTAGAAGCTTCCTGCCTGCGTTGAGTCTTCAATTGTCACATAGGAACAACAGCTTTTCTTTAAAGGATTATTTTAAGGGCAAGGTGGGAAGAAGCATGCTCCTACCTGCTCCTTAGGATCACTGACTGGTGAGATCTGACTATTGTCACCTCTGGGCACCAACCAGAGGGCCCGTTACTGACTTATTGCCAGACCCCTCTCTAAAATCCAAGATGCACATAAATGGGAACTGAAACCACACAGAAGGAATGTCTGCCGGGCTCCACCCTGAACCCCAGCTCCATCCCTGGGCTGGCTGAACCAGAGGGTCGGTCAAGTTCAGCCATGGCCTACCATCCAGCCTCCATCCTCCTGGGCACCTGCTCCCACAGGCTCTGTGATCTCTGCAGTCCTGACGCTGACTCCCTGTGCGTCTTAGTTCCTTGTCATTTGACAGTTTGTACGCAGCCTTCCTAGTTACAGAAGTCCTCCCCTTGTCTGCAGTTTTGCGTTCTGAGGTTTCAGTGTCTGGAGGTCAACTCAATCTGAAAAGATTAAATGAAGATTTTCAGAAACAATTCATAAGTTTTAAATGTATGGTATTCTGAATAGCATGATGAAATCTTTCACCATCTCAGTCCACTCCATATGGGATGTGGATCATTCTTTTGTCCAGTGTATCCACACTGTATATGCTACCTACCCATCAGTCACAGTGGCCATCTCAGTTACCAGATCAGCCGTCTAGTATGACAGTGCTTGTCTTCAAGTAACCCTCATTTTGCTTAATAATGATTCTAAGCACAAGAGTAGTGATGCTGGCAATTCATTTTATTTAATCTTTAAATTTTTTTTTAGTTGGAGGTGGACACAATATCTTTATTTTGTTTATTTATTTATTTTTATGTGGTGCTGAGGTTTGAACCCAGTGCCTCATGGGGTGCCAGGTGAGTGCTCTACCACTGAGCCACAGCCTCAGCCTAGGGATGCTAGAAATTTAGATATGCCAAAGAGTAGCTGTAAAGTGCTTCCCTTAAGAAAAAAACAATTCTCCATTTAATAGGAAAAAAAAAAAGTATACACAGAGTTCAGTGCTATCTGCAGTTTCAGGCCTCCACTGGGGGTCTCAGGATGTGTCCACCGTGAATAAGGATTTGGCAAAAATTTGCAATCTGCAGACCCCAGTGCCACCTTTCTCTCCTCCTATCACCTGGATAGCTTCCAGCTGTTCCCTGTGTGTAAGTTGCGGCTGGTTAGCTGCTCCCAGAACCTCTGAGCTCTCCATGATGTTAAATTTGGTGAAGCTGAAATGTGGGTGAGGACGGCACTGAGACATATCCTGCTATATTCAAGTGGTGGGTCAGTCAGGAAGGCTACCCTCTGTATCCGATTTTAATTTTGATAAAATAATCTCTATCAAAAGCAAAGGCTTGCTGGGTGCCATGGCACGATCTGTAATACCGGGGAGCTGAGGCAGGAGGATCACAACTTTGAAGCCAGCCTGGGCAACTCAGCCAGACGCTGTTTCAAAATTAAGTAAAAAGTGCTGAAGATGTGACTCCGTGGTAGAGAGCTTGCCCAGCATGTGTGCTGCTGTGACACAGAGAGGAGCAAAAGCCTTCCCAGACCTACATCTCAAGGGAAGGATCAGGGATTGGGGCTTGAGGTGACAAACGTGACTTGGCTGGGATGCAGGTGGAGGTTCAACTGGGGGGGGGGGTGGGATCATCCCACTGTATCGGGATCATTGTTCTGCAGATTTCGAGGGTCTTTCCCAGCCCCCAATTTCACAGAGCACAAAGCTTCAGGAACCCAGAGACTGTGTCAGATGAGAAACAGCCGAACTGATGGTTACTGAGTGCCACCAACCTGGGTGTAGCCAGGTGTTTGATCTCGTTGCCTGAGAGAATCTAGGTCATCCCAAGCCCAAAGCAGGGACAGCCTCTTCCAGAAACCCTCTGGATCCTTCCTGGTGGGGTCAGTTGTCACCAGTGCAGTGATTCCTGGCTTGAACCTAGCCACAGGCCCTCTCTCCTTGTCTGCTGCCCTCCGTGAGGCCATGGTGACTGGGCGGTGGATTTCTCAACTGCATCTATGTCCCCATTGCCCTGTGCAAGGCCTAGTCTAGGGCAGACAGAAGGGAATTGTGTGTGTGTGTGTGTGTGTGTGTGTGTGTTTGAGTGTGCACACGTGTGTGCGTGTATTTTAATGAAAACAGAAATGAAGAAGCACACGTTAGTGTTAAGAAGCACACGTTGGTGGACACAGAAGACCGTGGAGTCTCTTGCAGAGACCCTGGCTTTCTCAGCAGCTCAGCTGTGCCTGATTGTGCACCCTTTCTCTAGGAACAAAGGGAGCCAGGGAGTGGCCAGGACTGCTGAGCTGAGCAGGGACCAAGGAAGCAAGCCAACCACATTTCCCGTGTGATGGCCGCCAGAGCAGCGATCCACGGCTGAGGGCTCCTTCACCACCATCACATTTCAGCCCCACAACAACTCTGGGAGGACGGTGCACCTTTCACAGAGGACAATCGGCAGCCAACTCAGGCTCCAAGGCAGAGAGAAACTGGAATATAGATCTGACTCCCAAGTCAGGGACCCCAAGTTTCCCAATGTACCATAACAATAAGGGGGGGAATGGAATACAGGGACCCCCATCTCACTCTCCCCACAGGGTCTTTTCACTAGGAAAAATGTCCATGGAGCATCTGGGGCCCTTACCGTGAAGGACCCATAGCAGATGGGCGGGATTATATCCAAAGAGCACTCTACAATTTGCAATGTACTTTTGTTTTTTTTGTACTGAGGATTGAACCCAGGGGTGCTTTACCATTGAGCTACATCACCAGTAGACAGAATTTTTTTTTTTTTTTTTAATGTTGAGACAGGGTCTCACTAATTTGCTCAGGTTGGCCTGCAATTTCAATCCTCCTGCTTCAGCCTCCCAAGTCTCTAGGAGCAATGCACTTACTTTGAAAAGGAACAGAATTATTACCTTGTTGTGTAGGTAGGGAAACTGAGGCAGAGACAGGGACAGTGGCTTTCTCAAGATCACACAGCAAGTCCACGAAAGAACTGAGGCTCAAAAGCAAGTTCAGGGAGTCTCCTGAAATTAGCACCACACACTCTAGACAAAATATAACACCACTACCTCCAGGCTCAGGAGAACAAGTCAAAACAGGAAGATGTTGAGAGGAATCAATATGGAGAAAATGATGGGCCCTGGCCAAGCACAGTGGCACATGCCTGTAATCCCAGAGATTTGGGAGGCTGAGGCAGGAGGATGGTGAGTTCAAAGCCACCCTCAGCACTTAGCAAGGCTCTAAGCAACTCAGCGAGACCCTGTGGCTAATAAAATATAACAGAGGGCTGGGGATGTGGCTCAGTGGTTAAGCACCCCTGAGTCCAATCCCTGGTACCAAAAAAGAAAAAAGAAAAAAAAAAAAGGAAAAGATGAACACAGATGAGTTCTCTATTTTTTCAGCTTTTCGTTGAGGGCAGCCAATGGGAAACAGCTGCCCTGAGGAAGCGGAAGGTAGCCCAGGGCAATGGCTCCTGCTGGAGAATGAGAAGAAAGGGTTCAAAGTGAAAGACAAAGAAGGGACACTCCAAGATTTGTCTCTAGTCTACCCCGGTGACCTACTGATCCTCAGCCACACAGGCATGTAGCAGACCAAAAGCAGTCTCACAGGAGACCTCAGCGGCCTCACATCACAGGCAAGATGGAACCGCTCCTTCTGGCTAGCCACATCAATACAGAGAACTAAATCGTTGGAGGATTACAACAGAATCCAGAGTCTTCAACACAACATTTGTATGTTCACCATGCAGTAATTACCTGACAGAGAAAGAGCAAGGAAAATGTAACCCATTCTCAAAACAAAAGACAATCCATAGAGGCCAACTTTGAGGAGTCCCAGATGTTGGAATTAGATAAAAACTTAAAAGCAGTTATTCTAACTATACTTGTTGAGTTCGGGAAAAATACACTTGAATGAAATTTTAAGAATGCCGACAGAGAAATAGAAAAAAAGGAGCCAAAGAAAAATTTAGAACTGAAATATGCAGTACCTGAAATATGGAAATTAGATAGATGTGCTTAATAGCAAAATGCAGATGATAGAGGGAATTAAACGGATCTTTGGAAATTACCCAATCTGAAGAAATACAAGGAAAAACATTTAAAAACAATAAACAGTCTTGGGGACCTGTGGGGAAATGTCAGAAGTTCTAAGGATAGTTGGAGAGCTGGAATCTCAGACAGACAAGTGAGGAAAGACCGGAGTGGCCAACAAGTATTTCAAGAAATAATGGCTGAGGGCTAGGGTTGTGGCTCAGCGGTGGAGCGCTTGCCTAGCACATGTGAGGACCTGGTTTGATCCTCAGCATCACATACAAATAAATAAAATGAATTAAGCAGGTCAGGTGGCCCACACCTGTAATCCCAGCGGCTCAGCAGGCTGAGGCATGAGGATCACAAGTTCAAAGCCAGCCTCAGCAAAAGTGAGGCGCTGAGCAACTCAGTGAGACCCTGTCTCTAAATAAAATGCAAAATAGGAAAACAGGGCTGGGGATGTGGCTCAGTGGCCTAGTGTCCCTAAGTTCAATCCCCAGCAGCAACTAGAAAAAAATAATAATAATGGCTTAAAACTTCCCAAATTTAGAGGGAAAATTTACCTGTCCAAGAAGTTCTGTGGACCGCCAACAGAATCAACCCCACAACTTCACCTAGGCCCATCATAATGGACTTGCCAAAAATCAAAATAAACACAAACTCCCGAAAGCAGCCCGAGAAAATTAACATATTACACAGGAGGATCAAGGATACCAACAACCAAGAACTTCACGCCGAAACTTTGCGGGGTGTGGGTTGGGGTGTCTTGGCATTCATTTTAACTTCGAGTGTAACTTTCTCTGTCTAGAAGCAGCTCTCAGCATCCTTGACTCCAGTTACAATACTATGCCCCCCGGGAAACCTGTGTGGATAACTCCCTGGACCCAGCAAATGCCACTGGCCCCTAAGTGCCGCCCTTGTGCTGCGGGTCCTGGCTTGTGCGCATGCGTGTCGGGCCCTGGCTCACCTCGGCCCCTCCCCAGCCCGCTCGCCAGCGCAGGGGAGGTCTGTGCGTACCACAGACTCTTAAACCCGCTCGGTTGGGGTTTGTCCTTGAGGCTATGCTGCAATGCACCTCCAGTGGTGAGGTCACTGGAAGGAACCCCAGGCAAGGGGATCCCTGCGGTGCTCTTCTGTCTGAGGCCCTGGTGGCAGCTGGGGACAAAAGCCACCAGCCTTTGTTGATGGAAAAAACTCAGAGAGAGTCATTCAAAATCTAGGAAAGCCGGAGGACCGCGGAACAACATGATTAAAGGGCTAGAAAACACCCTGCCAACCACAGATTCTATAGTCAGACAAAACATCTTTCAAAAATGAAAGCAAAGTGATGACTATTTTTGATAAAGGAGAATCTGAAGAATTCGTTGCCTCCGGGGATGCATGAAAAGACTTGCAAAAGCTGAGGTTCCTCAGCTAAGGAGAAAGGTTACCCGAGGGAGAATCAACTTCCAGAAACAGTTGAAGAACATCAGAAATTATCAATAATTGGCCAGATGCGGTGGTGCACATCTGTAATCCAGCAACTGAGGAGACTGAGACAAGAGGGTCACAAGATCAAGACCAGCCTCTACAACTTAGTGAGACCCTGTCTCAAAATTTAAGAGCTGGGTAAAGAGAATGTGGAGAAAAAGAAACATTTTTACACTGTTCATGGGATTGTAAATGAGTACAACCACTATGGAAATCAGCATGGAGCTTCCTCAAGACTAGGCATGCAACCACCATATGACCCAGCTAGATCATTCCTTGGTATTTATCCTGAAGAATTAAAGTCACCATAGCATAGCGACAGATGCATATCCGTGTTTACAGTACTGTGATTCACAATAACCAAACTGAAACCAGCTCAGAGAAAGCAAAGATGTCAGAAGGAAGCCCATGGAACCATGGGAGTCTGAATCACACTGAGGGGCCAGCAGTCCACAGAGGAGATCACTCTGTGCTGAGTGGCCAAGGCAAGCAGGAGGGGGCCAGGTGAGGGAAGGGCCAGGTGTTCCTGATGGCAGAGGGGAGAGTGCATGGGCAGCAGGGGACAGGGAGCATCTTGGGGAGCAGGGAAGCTGAGCGTGTGAGTGCTGCTGAGGTAAGGGATGAGCAAGCCCTGGCTGGCAGCCAGTAGTCCCCACAAGGTCCTTTGCTTTGTGCACATGGGCACCAGCTCAACTCAGCTCCAGACAGGACAGGACCCTGTCTGACTCACTTTATGTCCCCAGAACCTCGCAAGTGCTCAGCACATAGAAGGAGACAGGGGTGTCAATGAGTGTATGAATGAATGAGGGAGGGCGGGAGGTGGGCTGCCTTTCGGGTCCATGTCTCCAGCTCCATCCTGTAGCCTGCTGCCAACATTCCCTCATGGTCACCCCTCCTTAGATTCTTCTTGGGGCAATACTTTGTCCCAGTTCTCTGTGTCTTTTGCTAGACTTTAGCGTCACGACCTGGGAGTCAGAGGTGTGGATGGAGAGAAGCAGATCCCAACTGGATGTTTTAAATATCCGTGAGAGCTGGGGCTCTGGCTGCTGGTGCCTATGAAGAGAATTCCAAAAAGACTTGGGCAACAGACGCATGGAATTCTAACTCTCAATGTAGCAACCGGATAAGGGGTGCAACTCAAGTTGGGAGACCCATTGTCCCAGCAGCTGCTCCTGCCCACAGACATATTTCCCTTGGCCTGGAGCTTTCAGGTCTTGGGGAAAAAACTGTGGCTTTGGTGACAACCTCTGTCTACCAGAGGCTTAACTCACACTGCAGGGTCCCTTCCTTCTCAGTCTGGTGCAGGGCTAGTGCTGTTTCCTGGACCAGAGGACCTTCCCTCCTTGTCTGTGACTTTTGTTTTGGGGTGTAGTTCCCTGATATAGACTTCTGGAATCCATCTTTCAGGGTCCAACATATTGAAAAATAGCAAGTCCAGAAGTGAGGTCCACCAGACTCTCCCACTGTGGAAACAAGTCCAGCCTTCCTCGAGTGGGTGACTTCACAGAGGAGGGCTCCTCCTCCCAGCCTCCCACCTAACTTTGGCCTGAGCTCTACCCAGCCTTTCCCTGCCTGGGCCTTGGAGTGGTTCCATCTTCTTTTGACCTCTTTCCTGTGGAGTCCAGCCCTCCATGCTCCTGCATAAACTTCTCCAAGTGCAGGCCATTCCTACTTCCCCGCCTCCCTCTGAATCCCCACAAAATCCACGAATTAACTTCTGAAGCATTCTGATCTCCCTACCCAAATCTGCACACATCTGAACTGTTCCTCTGTGGTACTGATAAAACTGCTCTCTACCCTCTAGAAAGTGCCTCTTGATCATTTCCTGTATCCCAGCTCCTTCATGGGAGTTAGACGGACCCTTCATCTTCGGATCCTGCCCCCTGCTGGATCTAGCAGGGATTCCACACCTGTCCTGCCTAGTCCCACTCAAGAGCAGGTGGAGGGGGCAGCCAGCCTGTCACATCCGCTCAGTCTGTTTGCAACCTCAACCTTCTCAGGAAATCCCTCTCTCTCCAGCTCCATCAATGGGTCACCCTTCCATGTCCCAGGATTAGACTTATTAAACTTTGCCAGCATTCCTATTTTTAAAAGTCCCAAATCCAACTTTTAACCCAACCCACTTCTCCCTGATCCTTTGAGCAACGAGATTCCTGGATATAGGACTTTAAACTTCTTCTTAGCTGCTGGATTTTAATAACTCCACTAAGATTTTTCACTACCTCATGGATGATGGGGACAGCACTGTGCTTGGATGATCAGGGCCCCAATCTCCAGGCTGTTCACTGACCCAGCTGCCCATCCTTGAAGGCCATTGTCCAGGGTCTAAGGCCAAAACAAGGAATCACCCAGATTCCTATTAATTCTGTATGATGGGGGAAGGTGGCTCACAAGTCCTGTGGTCATCAGTCTCAGAGGTTGTCTCCACTCCTCTTTGATGGAGGAAGACACCCCCCAAAAAGATAAAGAATAGAATCTGGGGAGTCTGATCTACAGCCACCTAGCAATTCCCAATATTAACCATGGGCGGCCCTGACTATCACCTCTGAGCGATGGTCACAGAAGATATTTTGCAATTCAGTCTGGGTGTGTAACAGGATGCAGAAAGCGGGGCGGGGGGGGGGGGGATGCTGTGGAACTCAACCCCTGCCCCGCCTTGGCTGCAATCAGGAAGCCTGAATAACAACAGTATCCGCCACCAGTGCAGCCTCTGCAGAACTGGACAGAGCCGAGTAGCCCCGACCTTGACCATCAGCTCTCTGCCTTGGCCCCAGTCCTGGCTGCTGCAGCCCCTCTGTGAGCACTAAACCCCACCTTGCCCTTGACCCCCAAACCCCAGCCTGTGGGAGTGTTTCCTCTCAGCCTAAGAGTTGTGCCAACGTGCGGAGGTTCTGGGTGTAGCTGTGTTCCTTGAATTCTGCTGGGCACCCTCCTCCCTTCCTGGGTTTCCTGTTGTGGTCTCCACGCAGACGGGGACAAGAGGCACTGGCTTACCAAGGTGGGGGACATTCCAAAGCATTGCTCTCCTCCACTCCAGTGCACAAACCCTCTGGTCCTCTGTCCTGGAGGGGACTCCGGGCCTGGGAGCAGCAGAGGCTCTCCCTGAGGCTCCCGGGACCAGCCTGGCTGCCTGTGGAGCCATGGGCAGCCGGTCATTGAACCAGGCCCCAACACAGAGCCAGGTGCGGGCAAAGCGCAGAACCAGAGGCAGGTTAGGAGACAGGAGTCAGAGGGAGGGAGGCTGACCAGAGTGCTTGGCGGGAGGAGGAAGCCCTTGATGGGAGGGGGGGTGAAAGTTAGCCCTGCCCACTAATAGAACATAGCCACGGCAGCTTCAGAGGCTGGGCCGCTCCCTAGGAAGGGTGGCAGGCCCAGGGCAGAAGCCTCCCAGGGGTGAGGAGGAAGCTCCTGGAAGGACCCAAATTAGGGAGCTCTGGACCTTTCCCTGAAGATGCAGTCCTTTTGACCCTCAGCCAGGAGGAGGGCTCTAAGGCCCCTGGGCAATTGGAATCTCCCCTGAGAACTGGAAAACCTGAAGGAAACACCCAGAGGCCCAGGGCTGCAGAGCTGCCCCCCCCCCACAAGCTCAGGAACTCCTGCTGGGACCATGGGGCCTTCTGGCTCCCTGCTCTTCCCAAAGCCTGTTTATAAGATTTTGTGTGTGTGTGTGTGTGTGTGTGTGTGTACCCTCAGCTGTGTGTTTCTTTAATCCTGTAAGATTTCTCTCTGGATCATTCCAGGAAATGCCTCTATTCTTGAGTTCGAGGATTATTTAAATATTTAATTTGTGTCTGGTTTTGTTCTTGACTTTGTTTTTGTCTTGTTTTATTTGGTTGCTATTCCGCTTGCAATAAAAGGGTCTTCCTAGGCACATGGATTGGTACCTAACAGTGTGTGCAGACCAGGACTCTCAGGCAGGCTGGTCTGTTTAGAAGGGTTTTCTGGCTGAGAGGGGGGCGGAGCCACGTGCGCCCACTCCTGGCAGCACCTGCTTTCTGTTGGCCACATAGAAGGGAAGAGAGATGCTGGGACCTGCAGCTGGCCAGCCGCTTTGGACAAATGCTGGGCTGAAGTCTTGAAAACTTTCCTGAAGGCAGGAAATAAATTCTGGCTTTTATAGTTTTCAACTGAAAGATTCTCCTATAAAAAGAGAATCTGGAAGCTGGGCACTGTGGTGCACACCTATAATCCCAGCAGCTTGGGAGGCTGAGGCAGGAGGATGGCGAATTTAAAGCCATCCTCAGCAACAGTGAGGCGCTGAGCAACTCAGTGAGAGCCTGTCTCTAAATAAAATACAAAATAGGGCTGGGGGTGTGGCTCAGTGGTCCAGTGTCCTGAGTTCAATCCCCAGTACTAAACAACAACAACAAAAACACAAATTTGGAGATCAATGATATAGGTTTCATATTCTCAGGATGAATTCAATCCTCACTAGATCTTTTATATTTTTTTGTGGGGGGAGGTACCAGGGATTGAACTCAGGGACACTCGACCACTGAGCCACATCCCCAGCCCGATTTTGTATTTTATTTAGAGACAGGGTCTCACTGAGTTGCTCAGCGCCTCACTGTTGCTGAGGCTGGCTTTTTTTTTTTTTAGATGTAATTGGACACAGTACCTTATTTTATTTATTTATTTTTTATGTGGTGCTGAGGATTGAACCCAGCGCCTCGCACGTGCTAGGGGAGCGCTCTACCACTGAGCCCCAAGCCCAGCCTCAAGATCTTTTATATTATTTTAAAGGGCACTCCTGAATTTTAGTTTCCTATGGTTGCTATAACAAAGTAGCACAAATGTAGTGGCTTGAACCAACACAAGTTAATCCCTTGTACTTCAGAAGGTCAGTAGTCCTGAAATCGAGGTGTTAGAAGGTCTATTTCTCCTGGGGACTCGGGAAAATCCATCCCCTGACTTTCCAGGTTTTAATCATCATCATTATTTGAGATAGGGTCTTGCTAAGTTGTCCAGGCTGGCCTCCAAATTGGTGATCCTCCTGCCTCAGCCTCCCCAGAAGCTGGGGTTACAGGCGGTCATTGTGCCCAGCTCTTTTCTGGTTTTTAAAGGCCACCTGTGTTCCTTGGCTCATGGCCCCTTCCTCCGCCTTCAGAACCAGCCGCCCACACCTCCCCATCTCGCTCTCTCTCTCTGCCTCCTTTTTTTTTTGCCACCACATCTCCTTTTCCTCCCCGACCCTCCGGGATGAACCCCTTGATGGCACTGGACCCGCCCAAATCGTCCCTGATACCTCCCTTCTCCAGACCCGTCACTGGATCACGTCATAGGCAAAGTTCCTTTATTTTAAGGTGACATAATCACAGATTCTGAGGATGAGGATGAGGACGTGGGCATTTTTAGAGCTTGTTATTCAGCCTACCACAAGTTGCATCTAGAAAATTCCAACCAGGATCTCTGAGGGGATTTGAAGAATCCCAATTCCAGCCCCTACCCAAGGGCCCCCTGTGTGCGGCGTCCACTTGCATCTGCTCAGCTCGCTCCGCTGCTGGACCACCGAGATCCAGATTCGAAGTCAGTGCAGCCCCCAGAGCCCAGCGCAGACTGGAAACCACGCACCCCAAGACAGCAGCCTAATTCACTCTGAGAGCTCCACACGTCGGAGGCAATTTGTGGGGTGGACTCTGAGGGTAATCAACAAAGAGGATGGAAGGTAACTCTGGATTCAAGGCCACGGCCATGCTCCAGCAGCTGGGCGAATCCAGCTGTGCCCGGGTCGGCTATGCGACCATTAACTAAGACTGGCCACCTCTCTGGGACCCCCCAAAGCCAGAGAGTTCTTGGCATGAGGAAGAAAAAAAGAAGAGGAGGAGGGAGGGTGGGAGAGAAAGGCGGGGAGGAGGAGGGAGAGAAGGAAGAAGAGGAAGGGGGGAGGGGAGGGAGAAGAACAGTGAAGGGAGGGGGAAAGGAAGGGGAGGAATCAAAATGAACAGGAGCTGGGAGCCCTGGCCCTCACCTGTAATCCCAGCAGCTTGGGAGGCTGGGTCAGCTGAGCAACTCAGTGAGACCCTGACTCTAAATAAAATACGAAACAGGGCTGGGGAGGGGGCTCAGTGGTCGAGGGCCCCTGAGTTCAATCCCTGGTACCAGAGAGAGAGAGAGAGAGAGAGAGAGAGAGAGAGCGAGCAGATGGCATATTTGTCTCCCAGGGACTTCCTGCACACTGAGCCTCCTTTGACATGAGGAGTAAATGGTCAAGGAAGCTCTCTAGACCAGCACAAGGGGCTGGGAGCCTGATCTCTTTAGGGTGGGAGAAACTCTACGAGAGGCCAACTCTGGAGAGGCAGTTGACATTCAGAAGAACAGAAAGCGTGGGCATGGTGTTGGGTGGTCAGGCAGGCGTTGGATTGGGGGTCAGGGCTGCTTTGGCATGCAGAGATTCCCCATAAGAGGACTCGTGGATGGCCACTTACTTTGTAAGATCCCAAATCTAGTGAGCGTGTGCCAGACAGTCTCATGCTGGATGGTCCTGCTTCCCACCCAGTTCAGAGACCTGAGTCATAGATAGGACAGACCCAGAGTCCTTGCAGGAAGGGAGGCCAGAATCTGAGAACAGCCTTGTCACACACCATGAGAACATTGTCCCGTCTGGAGGAACCTCAGGTAACTGACCTTCAAAGGCGGCCATGTACCTAGGACTGCGGATACTGGCCAAATTTGCATGAATTCCTGGCCCATGAAGTCTCGGTGCCTCTGCTATCTGCTGGTCAGGGGGGAACAGGAACAAATGAAAATGTAAACTGGGAACCCTACCCTTCCCTGGCCACCACTGTTCAGGTTCTTGAGAGGGTAACTGGCACTGGTGTCCTTGAAGGCTGCAGAGTGTTCACAAACTCAGGACAGGGTCTGTTCTAGTGAGCTCGGCCAAGTGGAAGTCTTTGAGATTTATAACTCTACCGAAATCTTATTTTTATTACTTCATATATGCATATTGTTGTGTTATTGAGGATGGAAACCAAGGCCTCACACATGCTAGGCAAGCACTCCACCACTGAGCTACACTCAGTCCTTTTACATATTTTATCTTATTTCATATTTTTGCAGTAATGGGGATCGAACCCAGGGACACTTTTCCCCAACCCCTCTGTATTTTTAATTTTGAGACAGGGCTTTCCTAAGTTTTCCAGGCCAACCTCAAATTTGCAATCCTCCTGCCTCGGACCCCTGAGCAGCTGGGATTGCAAGTGTGCCACCACAGCCTGGCATCCAAAATATTTAAATCAAATTCAACACCAGTGCTTGAAGGACCTAGAGATGGCGCCAAAGGGACAGGAGCAGAGATTCCCATGACACTGATTCTCCCTCCAGCTTGCCCAGTGCCCAGCAGCCATGAGTCTTGGAAGCCAAGATGGAGCTCATTCACCTTGTCAGGCTGAAATTCTGGAGTCGCCATTCCTAAGATGTTCTTGTTAATAAAGCAAATGAATACAGCCCCCAGCTCTTGGCATGTACCAATCCGCTTTCCTGATCATAAACAAAGATACCAGTTCTGGTTTCCTTCAGCAAATAATAGTAGGAAATTTTTTTTTAATATTTATTTTAGTTTTCGGCGGACACAACATCTTTGTTTGTATGTGGTGTTGAGGATCGAACCTGGGCCGCACGCATGCCAGGCAAGCGCGCTACCACTTGAGCCACATCCCCAGCCCCATAGTAGGAAATTTGATGGGATGATACCTAAGGTACCCTGGGCCAGCAGGATCCTGGAGAGCAGGCTCGGGAAGTCCGCAGACACCAAGACAGCAACGTGATGCCAAAGGCAGGGGGCACAAGCATCAGGTTTTGCAACAGGATGGCCGCGGTCCTGCCTCTGCAGCCCTGAGATTCCACCCCTGGGTTGCCTCATTACCATCTGCCTCTGGGAAGCCCTGCTGCTGCCACTGAGAATCAGTTCTAAGATTCAGATCCAGGGTCCCATGTGGGAGCAGCGGGTTAGCCAGCTTAGGTCTGGTGCCGCGGGTCAGGATGCCAGGGCAGGGGGCGCAGAGGAAGGCGGGACCAGCCTCTCTCTCCTAGCTGGGGGGAGGAGGAGAGATGCGGTACAGTCCTCACCTGTGACACACCCACCCGCTCCAGTGGTCCCCTTTGATTGCAGGAGGCAATCTGACTTGCAAAACTAACTGGAGAATTAATGATGACCACACTGAACAGCCCCGAGGGCCCAACTCAGATGTTCACACTCAGTGCTCAGCACTCAGCACTCAGCTTCAGCCAGGACTGGATGGCTAGAACTCCTCCCAGGGTACTCCCAGTGACAACAGAGAATGTCCTGAGGCCCACTCTGCCCACAAAGGAGGATCCTCAGGCCAGGATCTGCATGGTTTCCTAGGTAAAAGCTGAGGTTTGGCTGCAAGCTCAGTATTCTGGAAGGACGTGGAGGCTTGGTGGCAAAGATATTTAGGGAAGAGGCATATGGATGGAGCTCTCAGAATGAGGCCAGAGCTAGAAAACACCACTGCCCCCGTGTGCTTGCTGGAAGCTCCCCTATCAAGGGACTCTTAATAAGCAAGGGGGTAAGACGCCTGTGGCTGCAGGTCTCCCGCCTTCCCCGGCACACTAGTGGTTTCCAAATGGGCTCTGTCACCAGGCAACAGGGTCAAGCTGACTACTTGACATCTGGTGACTCTCAGCTTTGGAAGTGACCACCTTGGATATCACTGAAATGGCCTGAAGAGGACTGTTATGGTTTGGAGGTGAAGTGTCACCCAAAAGTTCCTGTTAACTCAGGAATATCAGAGTGAGATGACTAGACGGTGGGAGCTGTACCGTCATCAGCCCATCCTGGCTTGAATGACTGACTGGGTGGTAACTGCGGGCAGGAGGGGCAGGGAGGAGGTGGTCACTGGGGGTTGTGCTTCCTCTGGCCTCGTCCCCTCCCTCTCTTCCTGACCCTGCCCTGAACAGAGCAGCTTTCCCTGCTGGGCCTTTCCACCACGGTGTTCTGCCTCACTCCGGCAATGAAGTCAGTCATCTGTGGACAGAGACCTCTGCAACCATGAGCCCTTAAGTTGTTCTTCTCCCCTAAGTTGTTCTTTTCGGGAGTTTTGGTCACAGCAATGCAAAAGCTGTGACCAAAACAGGGCCTCAGCCCCATGTCAGCTGGGAGAAGACACCTTGAGAATAGGAGCTGTCTTGGAGGATGCTCTGTGCTCTGAATCTGTTCCTGGATTTGGTACCTTTTCTCCCATTGCCACAACTGATGAATCTGAGTGTCAAGGAGTTAAGACGTGGGCAGTAGCTCTGTGACTGCACATAATGAGCCACTCTCAGATATTTTATTTTCGCTACCCATAATTCTGAGATCTGCAGGACTAGATACCTTCCTCAGGGCCAGCAAAATAGTTTCTGAACTGACGATATCTGCTCTTCAGGCTACTTGATGGGAAATAACAATAAGGTCACTTATTGTTGCGTTTGCTAATCAATCTTGATCATCAAGAGATTCATGTTGCTACACAATAGTGCAGAAGGAGAATTTATAGGACTCCAGGGATCCCTTAAGATTCCTTCCTGTACTAGTTTAACAAGTAGTAAAAGTTCATAGAAAATTCTAGAATCTTACTAAGGCAAGGCCTTCAAGAGGCTCAGGCCCCCTGGGAATGAATTTGTCTGTGATTAAGAGGAATGCTCCGTGGAATGACCAGGGAAAGGATCCTTAGCAGTGGTAGCAATGGCACGTGGCAGTTGTAGCCTCTACTGTTTCCTACACACACACACACACGTACACACACACAAATATTAAGATAGGAGCTACTAGCCAGGTACATTGTGCATGTCTGTAATTCCAGGCTCAGGAGGCTGAGGCAGGAGGATTGCGAGTTCAAAGCCAGCCTCAGCAAAAGTGAGGCACTCAGCAACTCAGTGAGACCCTGTCTCTAAATAAACACAAAATAGGACTGGGGATGTGGCCTAGTGGTTGAGTACCCCTGAACTCAATCCCTGCTGGCCTCCCCCCAAAAGATAGGAGCTCCTGGGGGAGCAAGAGACATGCTGAGTTCCTGCGCTCGTGACAAAATTTCAAGGTATAGAAGAGGGAACTGACGTGGGTGCATCTAAACTGGAGAAGGGGCAAGTGTGTTTGCTGTTGCACTTGGGAGTGTGGGGTCCGTGGAGGGGAGGAGAGCCAACCTTGGTCCTATGAGAGGGACGCTGATAGATGTCTGAGAGCCAAGCTTAACTATGTATAGTCAAATGTGGGTGCTCCCTTCTTGATCCCCTGACCTGATTGGCCCAAGAGTAGTCACCTGACCCAAGCTATTCTGTTTCCTGAGAATTTGAAATCAAGATGTTTGGAACAAAGCCATCTGATGCAACCCTCCAAGTGAAGCCAGAATTTGACAGGCAGCCAGGTAGATGGGTAAATCGAGTCAGGTCAGGTCAAGGAGGCCAATTTTGAGTGAGTCTGGGAAGTTGGAGACTGTCCCCTGAGGGATCTTATCAAGAACCTGCCCCTGCTCCAACCTATTGCCAAGGTAACCTGTCCCAGGAATTGCCCCTCCCTACAGGGAGCCATGAGGTTGTTAGTGTGTCTTTGGCGGCTCCCTCCTGCCCTTCCCCCTTCAGCCCACCTGTTGGCCATCCCACCGAGCATTTCCTGGGCCTAGTCATGTCCTGGGCCTCGTCATGTCCGCAAGAAGGAGAAAGATAAGGGGGACAAGCAGGAGAACAAAGGAATCCTAGGACACATAAAAAGGGCAGAGCACCTCGCTCCTTGGGATACCAGGACACCAGCTGTGGCCCCTTCTCCCTCCTGCGAGAAGTCTATGTGACCCCTTTAAATAAACCTGCTTCATATGCTCGCCGCGGCTGCTTCTCCAATGTTCAACCTTCAACACGTGGGGAAGCAGGACTCACCAGTGACCGGCGGAGCACAAGGGCTGACCACAAGTTTCTGGTGTAGGCCGCCCCGGTTCCTGTCTTGTGTAGATCTCATTCTGTCTCCCTCCTCTGAGTCACCCCAGCTCCCTTTCAAAAGATGCTCTTTTTGGTTTGGGTCCGTCGGGGGGCTCTACTTCTGTGGCTCGAAATGCCACCAGTGACCACTCAGTTAATCCCCATCAGGGGAGTGACTCACTGATTGGTTTAAGGCTCTCACCGCCAATCATTTCTCCTCTGACCCTTCCTGCATTGTCTCACGTGAGATTTTGGGGGACACCTCACAGCCCAACTAACACGAGCATCACATCACGGTGGAGCTGAACCAAGTTCCCAGTTACCACGGCGGAATTCCGACTCTCAGGGCTGGGGGGAGGGGTGGGTGGGTTACTGAGAAACTCCTCCGTGACTCAGCGCCTGACACAAGGCCCAGGGGAAATCTGTGAAGGAGTGACAGTCTTCTAAGAACTGACAGCGAGACACCAGGGCAGGTGATGTGGGTGGCTGTGGCTGGCGGATGGAGGGTGTTTTAGTCAGCTTTTTTGCTGCTGTGACTAAAAGACGTGACCAGAACAGTGGTTGAGGAGGAAAAGGTTATTTGGGGCTCTCGGTTTCAGAGGTCTCAGCCCACAGACAGCCGGCTGTCACATTCCACGAGACAAAAACACTCAGGGTCACTCCAGGGGAACTGGGCTGGATGAAATAATCACACAAGAGACAGAGTTACCTTTTTCTTTGGGGTCCTGTGACGGTGACGGCTCCTCTGACCTTAGGGGTCTGCAGAAAGAGAGAAAGAGAGAGAGAGAGCAGGTGCTGACCCCTTTTATGAGGAGAAGCCATTCAAATGAAGCAAGGGGTCAGGTTTCAGGGGGCTGAGTCTAGCTTCTGATGTCTGCTGACAGCAGGCGACTGACATCTAGGGAGGCCACACCCAAAGGCAGAGCAAGATAAGGGGACACACAAAGGGCATTTCCATGGAACATTCTATGCCAAACAGGGCAAAGGGGTAGGATTACGAAGGAACAGGTGAGCTTAGCTCCCTCCACCCCATGGTGACACGCCTACGTCTGAAGACTTGCTTTCCTGGACGGGGACAAAGTCCAGGTGCCTAGGAAACCTAGTGACCGGTCAGAGCCTCTCGATCCAGCATGGAAGGGGCGAATCATTCAGAGTGGCCCCCCACAGCCTGCTCCGTTCCTCGGGGCGGGAGGTGAGGCTGAGCATTATGGGGAGAGTGTGGCAGAGGGCAGCTGCTCACTGAGGATCAGGAAGCGGAGAGACCCCACTCTCCAGATACAAATCTACACCCCAAAGCCACGCCCCCAGTGACCCACCTCCTCCAGCCACACCCACCTGCCTCCAGTGACCACTCAGTTAAACCCCAGCTCACTTATTGGGTTAAGGCTGTCACCACCAATCATTTCTCCTCTGTCCCTTCTCGCATTGTCTCACATGAGAGCTTTTGGGGGACACCTCACAGTTGAACCGTAACAGAGGGTGAGAGGGAACGTACACACAAAAGGACTTGCTAGGCACTGGATGCCCTTGGGAGTGACCAGATGTTTGCCACCCTCTGTCTCTGGCTCCTGCTCTGGCCTCGGGGATGGCCCTCACAGGCTTTCTGTGGAAATACAGATGCCCCTGGGGGCAAGCCCACGGGGGACAGGAGTTTCCCTCCCTCCTTCCTGGGAGGAGGATGTCGAGGACAGTCCTTTCAGGCTCCTCACAAGGTCCTGGCAGGTTTAGTCACCCGGTGGGTGAGCAGATGACCGTCTTCTCTTCCCTCCTTCTGTGCTCGGCTCCTCCTGGTCCCTCGTCCTGCTCCCAGGACCAGTTCCTAAATAGCCCCCTGTGCATGAGCCTTGGCTCCGGCTCTGCTTCGGGGGACCCCAGGCCACAACAGGCTACTTACTCTAAGCAGCCCGAAGTTTGGGGTCTTTTGTGCTGAGTGATGAGAAGCCACGGAAGACTTGGACGCAGGTGCTTTTAATCAAATCCATAGACTCAAGTGTGGAGGATGGGCAGGGCCTGGGGCACTGCCATAAGAAACACCATTCTGGAAGCTGTTGCAGGGGTCTGGGTGAATCATGAGGACATCTCGGATGAGGACGTCTGCTGTCTAGTTATCTCTGTCCCTCGACCTCTGACCCTCTTGCACACCTGCACGCAGCCCCCTCTGAACTGATCGACCTCGTGTGCTGCATGTCAATCCAGGGCCCAGAGGCGGGATGGAGGGAGCACCTACGCTCAGCCTGAGTCAGACACGCCTGAGCTTCCTTCCCCCAGGTGACCCAGCAGGGCCTGCAGGATAGTAGGAGCCAGTGAGTGAGGCCATAGAGGACCTGTTCCCTGAGGCCCTGGGAGAAGGCTCATGGGGAAGGGAAGCCTCTGGATGGAGGCTCAGACCCTGGGAAACAGATCCGGGATCCCGGTAGTGAAGAAAGACGTGAGTGCAGTTGGGATAGCAGATATTCTTTATTCAGAGACGACAGCAGCCCTCACTGTCCAGTTCCAGCTCCAGCATTTAGTCCATGAGTCCTTCCATAGGTCTTTTTTTGGGGGGGAGCACCAGGGATTGAACTCAGGGCACTCCACCACTGAGCCACACTCCCAGCCCTATTGTGTACTTTATTTAGAGACAACATCTCCCTGAGTCGCTTAGCGCCTCACCATTGCTGAGGCTGGCTTTGAACTCTAGATCCTCCTGCCTCAGCCTCCCCAGCCGCTGGGATTACAGGCGTGGGCCACTGCGCCCGGCTTCCATAGGCCTTTTTTATGTGCAGCGCAAACAGAGAAGGCACACGGGCAACAGGTCACATAAGAGAGCGCAAGCTCGCAAGCATGGTTGCAGACTAAAAATAACTCGCTGGAAGCCACAGCAAGGGAGTCTTGACTATCGCCATTTGGGGCCTGCAACAGGAAGTCAGGCACACAGAGCCCAGGTGAGCCAACGAGTCCACCCACAAAGGTTCAGCACATCAGGGTGCGGGCCCAGGCCGACTTGATGGCCAACTTGAGTTATAATTGCTACGATTTCCCTGGAGTAAACGTGGCTGTCTCCCCTGCACAGTTTCCTGGCACACTGTAGATAAACCATTAGAGCGGTTTGTAGGATTTACTACCAGATTCCATCAGTGCTGGGAATGTACCTGATGTCTTCGACATTGGCTTGAGATAAAACCAGGTACGTTCTGGCTTGGATGAAGCCACTTGCATCCTGACCACTATATACATAAGCCCCTTCCCTCTGACCCAGGTGGCGGGGATCCACTGGTCTTTCTGCTACCCTTGACCACACTTCTGTCCAGAAAACCCCCCAAAAGATTACCCTCTGTAATCCCGGATCTTCTGACTCTTCCTTTGGCCAGGGCACCTTTGACCTATGGCCATCAGTTCTTTTACATCAATTTTCCTGGATCAATCATATAATATTTATTGAACCACAGAATACAGAACACGAACTGGAAAGAGCCAGATGGATCTGGGATGTCCTCTTGCCCAGCACCTCCTTCCCAAAGTAATGAGGAAATGGAGGCTCAGGGAGGCTGTCTCTTGACCCCAAGCTGGCTGATCGCGACACACTACAAGATTCCTTAACCCACTCCTCGAATCTGGTCTCACTCACCCCCCACCCCCAGATCAACCATATGACAATACTGCGTTTGGAGGTTCCTTGGACGTTCCCTGGTCCCTCAGCGCACCCTGGCCCCAGTGAAGCCTGGCCACCTGCACTTCACCCACTCTGCTGTCAACACCACCACCACCACCACCACCACCATCACCACCATCACTACTGTCACTATCAAGAAGTCCCTGCCTGCTGGGTGTGGTGGCACATGCTTGTCATCCCAGTGGCTCGGGAGGCTGAGGCAGGAGGATCGCAAGTTCAAAGCCAGTCTCAGCAATGGCAAGGCCCTAAGCCACTCAGTGAGACCTTGTGTCTAAATAAAATACAAAATAGGGCTGGGATGTGGCTCTGTGGTTGAGGGCCCCTGAGTTCAATCCCCAGGACACACCCCCACCAAAAAAAAAAAAAAAAAGTCCCTGCCTTCCTGAGATAAACCAAGGGTGAATAGATCCTGGAAAGACGAGGCCAGAGTCCACCAGGGAAAGCCTGTTGCTGGATGTGGGGCTCTGGGAGGGGCGGTGTGGGAGCTGCTGTCCCTTCCCTGCTGCGGCCAACTGCTTTCCTGGTGTCTCCCTGCCTGTTGCTGCCCACCTCCTCTCTGTTCACAACCCCCGCACTTATTCTTTCTCTTTTGAGATGGAATCTCACCCTGCTGCCCAGGCTGGCCTCGTCCTCCTGGCTCAAGCCATCCTCCCACTCAGCCTCCCGAGCAGCTGGGGCTATAGGTGTGTGTCACCACACCTGGCTTCCCATGTATTCTTTAGTCCAAGATAAACTCTTCCTGTTCCCTGCACATTCGTGTCCCCTCTTGTCCCTTATTTCAGACTCTGGGTTCCTGCCTTCTTATTGACCCACTTGCTGTCAGCATTAACCTCTGTCTTGCTGTGCTCAGCCACAGGAATGCCAAACGCCTTGACACTCAGTTTCAAAGACTTTATTTCTCTCTCTCTCTCCCATATAATAAAACGCCCCCAGGCAGGCATTCCTCTGTCCAGCACGTGTCCCCTGACCTCCGTGCTGCTTGAGGAGAGGTGTCATGGCGACGGGTCCAACTGCAGCCTCTCGTGGGTCTGGATGAGTTCTTGCAGCTTCTCCTCCAGCTCCTGAGCCTTCTGCCTCAGCTCTTGAGCCGACTCTGCCTTTGCCCCCTCATGCAAATGCTTCGACTCTTGCACGAGGTCGATCACGTCCATCAGAAGGAAGATGCCTGCGGTGGCTGCACCCATGATCCGGGCCCCTTTGGTCATGGCCAGAGCAGTGCCTCCAAAGGCTCTCTGTACCTGCTTGCCACTTCGGATTGAGATTCTCCCGGTCGTCATGAGGCGCCGGGCACTGGATACTAAGCGGGGGTTGGCTTTGGCCAGCTTGATGGCCCGGATGTGCTTCCCAATGTCGCCCAGTACTTGGATGAAGTTCTTGGTCAAGGAAATGGCCTTGGGTGCATTGTGGCCCACGATCTGGGCAACGGCCTTCGCGTTGCTCGCGTTCTTTGACACAAGGCTGCTGGCTTCTTCTGTGGCGGACACAGTGCTTGAATGCTCGACGATGCTAGTGGAGACGGTTGTCACAGCAGCGGCTATTCCCAGCGCCACCCCAGTGGCCGAGAGGGCCAGACTGACTCCTGCCGTCACAGGTGCCAGGGCCAGGCCAAGGATGGTGAGGACTCCAGAGGTGGCACCGGTGGAGTTGGCCACCACGTGGGAGATGGTGCAGTCCTTGTGCACCTTGTCAACCCTGTCTGCCAGGGCGCGGAGCTTCTCTATGCGCTCCTCCAGCTCTGCTTTCACCTGCGGAAACTCTTGCAGGAACCTCTCCCTGTCCTGCATGTGGGTTTGGAGCATGTCCTTGTCCTCCAGGGCCATGTCTCCTCTAAGCTTATTCAGAGCCTTGTACAGCGCATCTGCTTCCTCCCTGGAAGAGTCAAGGTCAGTGACTAAGAGAGGCAGTTGGCTTGCCTGTCAATGGGCTCAGTAAGCTGTGTCTGTCCTGCATGAGCCTCAGAGCCTTTACTATAAACCAAGTGAAAACGAATTTTCCTGATGTTCAGCATTTTTCTTCCAATGCTAAACATGTTTGGAACATCATAGATACTTTGTGGTCCTTAATAAGGTGGTGCATGTGTGAAAGTCATCTTAAGATGCTCTTCAGTGGTAGGCATTTGAAAAAGCACCTTCTCACTCAAGGTCAATGGCGTCACTACCAAACTATTTGTAGAGCAGGTGCTCTGTGTCTGAACAAAGAGAACTGGGAAATAAACAAACAAGACCCTTTAATTCAGAGAATGCTAGTGTGTAGGGAAGACTCAGCTTGCTCCAGAGAAGGCTTCCCTTTGTCCTCAGCTATGGGGAAGTGATCTGTTGGCCCTTGGAATGTCCTCCTGCTAGGAATGTCTTTGTTTGCCTGGACTCTCTGGCCTCAAGACCATACAGGTGAGCATCCCTGATCCAATAATCTAAACCTGAAATGCTCCAAAATCTGCAACCTTTTGAGCACTCTCATGATGATACAAGTGGAAAGTTGATCACCTGACCTCATGGGATGGGTCACAGTCAAAACGCAGGCATTGCTAAAAATATTAAATAAAATCACCATCAGGCTGCATACATAAGGTATAGAGAAGAAACTGACTTTCACATTTCGACTTGGGTCCCATTCCCAAGATAGCTAATTATATATCTGTAAATATTTCAAAATCCAAAAACAAACAAAAAAATCCAGGGCCAGGCCCAGTGGTGCACACCCATAACACTAATGGCTCCGGAGGCGGAGGCAGGAGGATCACGAGTTCAAAGCCAGCCTCAGCAGTTTAGCGAGATGCTAAGCAACTCAGTGAGACCCTGTCTCTAATAAAATACAAAATTGGGCTGGGGATGGAGCTCAGCTCAATCCCCAGTAACCCCACCCCCGCCCTGGCCCGGAAAAATATCCAGGATCTGAAACACTTTTGGTTCCAAGCATTAAAGGATGCTTAACTTAACAATGTGACATCCGATGGGAGCTTCTGTGCTATTTCTGATCTCCAGAGGAACTGGAGGCTAAAGCCATAAACCTCCAGGATGGAGACTGCAGGTCCTCGGGGAGGACAGCATGTGGTCAGGACTTGAGATTGTAGGCCTTGGTGGTCAACTAGACTGGATTCAGAAATGCCTAGGAAAAGGGCTGGGGTTGTGGCTCAGCGGCAGAGCACTCGCCTAATGCGTGCGAGGCCCTGGGTTCGATCCTCAGCATCACATAAAAATAAAGAAATAGAATGAAGGTATTGTGTCCAACTACAACTAAAAAATAAGTATTTAAAAAAAAAAAAGAAATGTCTAGAAAATTGATGAAGCACACTCGTGTGTCTGGAGACACTGGGCACATGGGTAGGTGATCTGAGCGGGGAGACCCTCCCTGATTGTGGTGGCACCATCCGATAGGCTGGGGCCAGGAGAGGACAGGGGGAGAAGGGGGAAGCTCCTGACCGCAGCTACCTGGACAAATCAGCCCCAGCCACGAGGCTCTCCCAGGCCTCTTCGGTCAGCAGGAGCTCCAGGTCCTCTCTGCTCACCACGCTCTGCAAATACTCAATGGCATCCTCAGTGAGGCTCTTGCCGTCTATGGGGAGAAGAAAGCACGGTTAGGGGACAGTGGGCCACAGCGGAAATAGCGTCCTGGCTGCGGCCACATGGGGTACTTTTTTTTGCAGTGCTGGGATCACACACAGGACCTTGCACCTGCAAGGCAAGCACTGCACCACTGAGCTACACCCAGGTCCCCATGGGGTATATCTGTGGAGTCGCTGGCGTTGTAGACTGAACCGTGTCCCCAGCTTCATAAGTTAAAGCCCTAACTCCCAGTGACTGTGTTTGGTGATAGGACTTTTAAGGAAGTGAAGTAATTAAGATGGAACTGTTCACAAGGGTGGGCCTAATCGATGGGCTTGGTGTCCTTAGAAGAAGCGCACAGGACACCAGATCTTCCTCCAGCCCTGTGTCAAGGAAAGGCCTTGTGGACCCGTGAGAAGCAGCCTCCACAAGCCAGGAAGAGAGGCCTCACCAGAAACCTGCAGCGTGGCCTCTGGCCTCCAGAACTGTTAGAGGTAAGTGACTTTGGCTTAAGCTGCTCAGCCTGGGGCATTCTGTGATAGGAGCCCAAGAAGACTACAGTTCAGGGAAGTGCCCTGATGCTCTGCAGAGAGACAAAGTGTTCTTGGCCCTGGACAGCCTTTCTGGCTGGACAGTGGAATGTTCCAGTGACAACTTCCAGCTGCCCTATGCCTGTTGCATGTCAAATACTGTTCATGGTATTTTCAAAACAGAGTTTCAGCCGAGAGCAGTGGTGCACACCTTTATCCCAGCAGCTAGGGAGGCTGAGGCAGGAGGATCGCGAGTCCAAAGCCAGCCTCAGCAAAAGCAAGGTGCTAAGCAACTCAGTGAGACCCTATCTCTAAATAAAATACAAAATAGGGCTGGGGACGCAGCTCAGTGGCAGGACACCCCGGGTTCCATTCCCAGTACTGAGGAAAAAAAAATCTGGTGATTTCTGCATTCTACACTATAGTATATCTGTTGTAGTGACACCCCCACCCACAGAAAACCTTAACTAAACTTCTCCAGACATCTTCACCATGGCTGATTTTAGGACTATCAGCAAAAGAGTCTCTGCAAAAGAGCTCAATGGAGGTAAACTTTCTGTTTTCCTGTTGCTGTATTTCACTTGGCCACGGGCCTGGAAGAGATCAGCACCACAGGAGCTGGACGCCCCTTTACTTTTTTTCACAAACATTTATCTGGTAGTTTGTGGAAGTGTGTTTGCAAAAGTAAAATATGATAATAAAAAGACAGATCCTTTAACAAGGCCTCTGGCCTTGAGCTGGGCTTCACAGAGCTGTCTACATTTTTAAGATAAGTTACAACTGGGCTCCATGGTGACAGCGGTCAGGGGAGGAAAGAGAGGGGAGAAGAAGCTCTCCCCTTCTCAGGTGTTGTCCTCGAAGGGTTAACTAGCCCAGAACAGAGAGAGAAAAAGCTGCTTTTATGTGAACTTCTGCAGACTGTGAGCTTCTGAGCCCCTCCCCTTACACGCTGAAACTCCCCTGAAACTCCCTGAACTCGGGGTTCAGAGGATTGACTGATTACAGCAAGAGCTGTGCCCTCTGAAGCTGGCTGCAGCCAAACAAAACTGTTTCCTGCTGTCTTGGGTGCCCTGCCTCGTCTGTCCCTACAATACTCTGGGCTTTTTTAAAATTTAAAAATAATGTTACTCACTATTGAATGAAACCAGCATGCAGTGAGGATTCCTCTGTTTTTCGAGGACCCCCAGGACTGGCAGTGGGGGGACTCTTCAGGAGGGTGCCCAGCTGGGGGGCTGGCCCCTCCACTTTGATCTTTGTGCTTTCTCCCGGTCCTGGGCTCCCCAGTGACACCAGCAGCCCAGGCCGGCCCAGGGGCCTCAGGCCTCCTTGGAGCCTCCCCTCCTCCCCTCCCAGAGGGCTCTACTTGAAGCACCATTTGCTCTGACTTGGCTGCAAGGGAATGGAGGAAGGGGACGGAAACAGTTCTGAGAAAACGAGGCTCGGGAAGAGCCCATGAGGTGGGGGTGGACGGTGGCTCTATTCTGGTTTGAGTTTCAGATTTTCCTTTTATCAGGGTTAGCCCTTGCCCTAGGCAGCCCCCTGGTTAGACACGCGGGGGTGTCTAGTGCCGGGCAGGTACCCTAACACAGGCCCACCTGGGATGGTCAGGTTCCAGGAGGAGGGGCGAGAAGGGACAGTCAGGGAGGACCTACTATGTGGCAGGTGCTGGCCCAGGCCACGTAGCACTTATGTCACATCCTCACAATAAGGAAACAGTGTCCTCTTGATACAGGGGAGGGGAGGGGAGGGGAGGAGCTCAGGGTGACACAGATGGGAGGTAGCCAGGGTCACGATGGGGTCGAGTTCGGTGACATTCTGAGTGACTCCTCCTGCTGACCCATTCAGAGCTGGGTGCAGAACCAGAGCTGGAGGGCGCAGCCCCCCATGGGTGAGGCCCAGGTCAGCCAGCAGCAGGGGAGGAGAGGGCAGGACCCTGGGCCCCTGTCCACCCCTCTCCATGCTCCTTCTCTCCTCCCTGCCAGCCGTGTCCCTGCCCCACCTGAGCTGGTGGGTGGAGGGAGAGTGGGGTGGAGTGTCCAGCCTCCTGAGGAGAGGGCAGGGACCCCCCCAGGCCCGGGTCGGTGGGGGCACCACTTGTCCCTGGGGCTCCCTCCTTGACTCCCCTGCAGGCCAACTCCGTGTCAAAGGAGCCACCCCAGTTCTGGGTCTTCAGCAAGAACCAGCCAGAGAAGAGGAAGCCGGGCTACCTGGGCAGGCCTTGCTGGGGTCGCGGTCGGTCATGTCTCTGAGAGGTTTTCCTTACAGCTCCGAGCGGCGTCCAGGCTGAAGGGGAGGAGGAGGCACATTGTGGGGTGGGACATGAGCCATCTGTGGCAAAGGGGCCCGCCTCCTACGGTTCCCGCTTGGGTGGCAGCAGAGGCCAAGTGGACTGAGAGTGTTCTCTGCCTCCTGGGCTCTGCGGCTACTATTTAAAGAAAGTCACTTTGCTCCAGCTCCCTCTGCCCTGGCTCCCTGGCCGAGGCAGAGGCCACTTGTCCTGTTAAGGACAGGATAAGACAAGACGAGGAGGCGGCCTTGGAGAGACGACAGAATCCACGCACAGAAGGAACCTTCTGGCAATTGCCGGGTCTGGGAACTTCTGTGCTTACCAAGGAAAGGGCCCTCCTGCCCTCCTCCACACGTCTGGACACCTCCAGATTTCCCAAAGAGACGGGGCACCGCTGACATCACCTTCCCTCTGGGGTCACCTGGCCATGGAGCCTGGGCTGCACCCGAGGAAACCTCATGAACTATCTGAGCAGGTCCCCACCCTCTCTTCTGCAGAAGGGGACAGGGGAGTGTCAGACCCTGCAGGCTCTGCTTCTGCTTCACTGTTGGACCTGGGACTGATTCCCGACCTGCCCGGAGCTCATCTGTAAAATGGGCACAATGACCCTCCTCTTACAGAGCTATGGGGAGGACAAGGAAACGGGGCCATCATACCCCCGACTTACCAAGGAGTCTTCCCCTGGCTGAGCTCCCACCCGACCCAGCTGTCCTCCGCTGTAGGGATGCAGTCGCAGAGTGTGCCTCTGGGTAGTGACACATCCTCTGGGCCCTGGAAAGGGAAACCGAAAGCTGCAAACTTTGAGCTGCTCCTGAGCAAACATGGACCCGCTGCCAGCCAGCCTCCGCCCTCGGCCCCACCCACCTCCTCGCTGATCGGCTTTGAGGGCAGCCCTGCCCGCCCTTCCTCACCCCCAGCATGGCTGCCCACCCCTTCACAGTCTCCCCATGCCCCGGGTGCTACTGCATCCCTCCTGCATCGCTGCTGCTGAATGTCTCGCCACATGGCCTCAGGACATCGGCTTACCTGGGCTCTTCTGCCCAGAGCACCTGCTTCTACCACCTGGAAATATCCTGCTCATTCATCCTTCAAAACCCAAACCTGACACCGCTTCCTCCGAGAAGCCCTCCAGCTTCCTCCCTGGGAGAGTCCCCTGCCCCTTCCTGCCAGGGCACATTTCAGAGAAGAGACAAAGTTCACTGCTTGGCCACAAAGCCATCGGTGGCAAAAGGGCTGGGAGAAGGACTGGACCCCAGAAGCCACCTGATCCTTCCATCAAGTTTGTTTCATCTGGGGCAAATGTCACTCATGGCCATTCCCCACCCCCACCAGCTTTAGAGGGAGGGGCAGCAGGTGACTACCCAGGAGCTAGTTTACAGTTTACATTGCATTCACTTCTCCATTTTTTTTTTAAAGAGAGAGAGAGAGAGAGAGAGAGAGAATTTTTAATATTTATTTTTTAGTTTTCGGTGGACACAACATCTTTGTTTATATGTGGTGCTGAGCCTTTACTTCTCCATTTGATTGCAGATTTATTTGTTTAGCCACTGAGTCACATCCCAACCCTATTTATATTTTACTTTGAAGACAGGGCCTCACTAAGTTGCTGAGGCTGCTTTGGAACTTGGGATCCTCTTGCTTCAGCCTCCCGAGCCACTGGGATTACAGGCGTGTGCCACTGTGCCTGGCGGGAGTTTTCTAATCATTCCCTAAAGATTTAAAAATTTTCTCACTTTAAAAATAGACATATAAAATTGTACATACTTATGGGGGTGTGTGGTGTGATGTGATGTGACTGTTTTGCAGGTGAGGACACAGAGGCAACGGTATCTGGCAACTCAGAGGAGGAGCAAGACTCCGGCTGCATTTGACATGTTGACATTTGAAAGCTGTGACCACTCTTCCTTGCTTAAGGTTTTTTTTTTTTTTAATAAGGACTTGAATCAGTTATAAAGAAAGAACACACACACACACACACACACACACACACATATATATATATATATATATATATATATATATATGGCTGGGGGTGTGGCTCAGTGATTAAGCACCTCTGGATCAGTCCCCAGTACCAAAAAAGGAAAAAAGAAAGAAAAGAAATTTTACAACTCCATAAAATTATCAATTACAAAGGCTCTGAATAGACTTTTTTCAAAGAACATATACAAATAGCCAATAAATGCATGAGAAGATTTCAATATTGTCATTCATTGGGGGTATGAAAAAGAAAACCAGCAGGATCATAAGCTACTTCCCCCCACAGGTATGGCTAGAATAAAAGAAGATAGATAATAGCAAGTGTTGGTGAATTAGAACTCTCATACACTGCTGGAAGAAATGCAAGGTGTGCTATTTTGGAAAACAGTTTGGCCATTCCTAAATAAAGTTAAAAATAGAGTTACCATTTGGCTCAGCAATTCTGACACTATCTGCAAAATATATTTTATACATTTAAATAAAATGTATAAATACATTTTATATTGAAATGACAATATTATTTGCAATTAGACTGAGATAAGTTTAAAAATATATATAGTTAACCCTAAATAGACAACTAAGAACATAAGATGAAAGATTAAACCTAATGAGTCAATCATGGAGCTAAAAATAGAATCACTTGGGAGAAAAACAATCAATTCCAAAGAAGACAGAAGAGAACAAAGGGCAGATGGGACAAACAGAAACAAACAGTAAGAAAATTTAATCATATGTACAATTACATTAAATATAAACAGCCTAAATACTCAGTTGAATGTCAGACTGGACAAGGAAGAGATGCTCAGTGCACCAGCTGTCAGCACACTGTCTCTTAGCTCTAGATCCTCCCTTCTCTGACCGTGGCTCTGAGTTAACATTATTTTTTAGTCATTTTTTTCCCCTGTAAACTCCTTTCCTTTCTTATCAGCATGACTAGCTCGACAGCCACACAAAATCACGGTGAGATACACAGCCAAATAAATACTGGCTCAGATCCAGAGTTGAGGACCAGGTCAAAAGAGTATTTCCCTGATAGGAGCTGCAGCCCTGCCCTGATCCAACCAGAGTGTGGAATTCTCTGGAACAGTCATGGCTGGCCGACCAGTCTCATGGTGAAGCAGTGGGGAGGGAGCTGCAGATTCACTTTGAGGAGGGAAGTTGGGGTCTCTTCCCTCCAAGGACACAAGCAGCAATCACCCCACCTGGAGAGCCTACAGATCTGCTATAAACCAGCTCAACTTGACTGGGGGGCATCATAAGGAAAGTCACCCAGCTGTCTGCAGCTCCAGAGTTGAGAACTAAGACAAAACCCCCTTTGGTCCACAAGGATCGCAGTGTTATGGTCTGAATTAATCAATACAATTAGTAAGTTATAGGTTTTAGATCAGGATTAAAAAATATAGATTGATAAAATAGTAAATAGAGCCATAGTGACTCCATCTTTATGGTTCCCACATGAAACTGTTATATAAGCTGTTTTTAAATTTAAAAGAAAATTTTTTTAGTTGTAGATGGACAGCATGCCTTTATTTTTTATTTTATTTTTATGTGGTGCTGAGGATTGAACCCAGTGCCACACACGTTCGAGGCAAGTGCTCTGCCACCGAGCTATAGCCCCAGCCCTGTTATCAAAAATTATTTTTTAAAAAAATTGTTTTTCTGTGCTTCGTACACCTGCAAGTGAACCTGAACCCAGGGTGAACAACCGCAGTGAGCTGGAACCCAGGATGTGGTCGTCCGGCTGCTCTGCTGACTGCTCTTTCAGTCCTGGGACCCTGCTTGCTTGCAATTTTCAGCTTCGCAGACAGCCTGCACCTTCTGTCAGAAGCCATTTGGTCATGGCAGAAATGTCCCTGGCCAGGATAATAGAGACAAAATAAAATTCTCTAGTTTGTTTCAAATTTGGACTTAGTGGGCTTTCCGAGCGGTCGCCCATAACACTCAGCGCACCGGGAAGGCCGTCCAAGTTCCGAGGGAAAGAACCCAGCAACGGCTCCGGTTTCAGTTTCAGGTGGACCAGCATCACCTAGTGGAGAGCCGCCTAGGCCACCCCACCCTGTCCCGCCCCTGGAGGGGTGGACGTGGCTCAGACAAGCTGGACACTCTGAGTTGGGTGTTCCAGAAGAGGGAACTCCCTCTCTGTCATTCCCCCTTTTTCTAGGGGCCAAGGGAGGAGGGAGGGATCTCCCAACCGAGCATGTGGCACGGGGCCTTCTGAGCGCATCAGCATGGCTAGCAGAGACAAGCCTCCTAGGACACAAAGCCTGACCAGGGGATTGCTTTCCACGCTGACAGTGACTGAAGACCTCATAAGAAGTGGAAGGGGCAGTTACTGGGCCTGGCCACTTGTGGGCACACCTCACCCCAAGGACATTCCTGTTTCTTTCCTCAGATGGGAAAAATCAGGCCTCGAGCAATTGTCAACTTCAGGAAAATTTTAGAACTAAATGTGATGGCAAAATCAAACTTGTAATCTTTAATATTTTTGTGTTGAAGTCAAGACAAGTGAATGTTTAATTTTAATTATATGCAAAGTCCAAGAGCATCTGACGTCCGGGCGCGGTGGCGCAGGCCTGTAATCTCAGCAGCTCAGGAGGCTGAGGCAGGAGGCTCTTGAGTTCAAAGCCAGCCACAGCAAAAGCAAGGTGCTAAGCAACTCAGTGAGAGCCTGTCTCTAAATAAAATGAAAAATAGGGCTGGGGATGTGGCTCAGTGGTTGAGTGCCCCTGAGTTCAGTCCCTGGTACTCAAAACAAAATAAAAAAAGAGCATCTGATGCATTTTCAGAGTGAACAGAGAAGTTTGGGGATTCTGATTTAAAATAGGAAATTTGTAACCCTAGTGACTCAGGAGGCTGAGGCAGGAGGATCACAGGTCAAGGCCAGCTGGGCAACTTAGAGAGACCCCGCCTCAAAATTTAAAAATAAATAAATAAATATAAAAAGGACTGGGGATGTAGTGCAGTGGGAAAGTGCCCTGGGCTCAATTCCCAGTATCCCCCCCACAAAAAAATTCCAACCTTTTAAAGAAGAAAATAACGGCACGGGAGCCCTTTACAGTTTGCGAAGCGTTTCCACACACATCCTCATAAACGCTTCAGCAACAGCCTGTGATGAAGACATTGATTACGCTTGTTTCCCAGAGGAGGAAGCTAAGCCTCAGTCAGGCCAGAGAAGTTCACCAAAAAGTGCAGGGCTGGGATCCTCTCCAGGTCTTTCTGAATCCTGTTCTTTGTTTTCTGATCCAGATGGTTCCCCAAAGAGAGAAAATCCTCAACGCTCTCAAGTGCTCTGAAAATGTGATTTTCTTCCCTAATTCTCCCTGCTGGCTTGAGATGAGTCACGAAACTTGGAATACCACTAGAATGGTCCAGATCCCACCTGGCCTGTGGCTGGTGGCCACGGGGAGCTGGGTCTGGCTGGGCCCCGATGGTCAACGGCCCCTGACGCCAGGTATCCGCCCGCTCCCCACGTCCAGGGCTTGGAAGAGCTGCTCGAGATGTTCCCCAGATTTTGCTTCGTAGCTTGGGTCCCTGCTTGTGGAATGAGGCCGCCCGAGCATTTCCCTGAAGGCAGTACTGGGAGATGACGTGAGAGAGGGTGGTGACCACCCTAGGCCTATAGTAGGTGCTCAATAAACAAGAATCAACATCCTCCCGACGTGCTTGTGTATGCTCCCTCTGTGTGCCTGAGCCATCTCAAAGCTGTAACTGTGGCTGCGAAAATGCACCCACACAGGTCCCTCCTGGCCTCTCCTTCCACCCACTGCAGAGCCAGGACCCCATTAGAAGCCCCAAACGTGGTGCCCCTCAGGGGCAGCAGGCACAACCCTGTACCTGTCCCTTTGCTTTCTGCGAGGAGAGACCTGATCACCACTTCCAGCTCCCTGCCCGGTGCTTCCTCTGACCCTGATCCTCTGTCCTTTGGAGGATGGGCTCTCTGAATCCCTTGGCACCTCTCTCCGTGGCTTCTTGTTTTAATAGCATGAAAAAATTGAGACACGCCTCACATAACACCCACTTAGAGTGGTTTTCAGTAAGTTCACTGTGTTGTGCCAACATCCCCACAGCAGGTTCCAGGACATTTCCGACACCCTCAGGGAAGCCCGTGCCTATCAGCACCTGGAGCAGCTCCTCCGCCTCCTCCCCACCCCCGCCCTGGCTCCACAACTCCTTGCTATCATTTCCTGAAGAAGAGTGTTCCCAGGTGGGCAGAGGGTGGGAGGGGACACAGTCCAGGGGGCTGTGGGGGGTGGGAGGGGACACAGTCCAGGCTGTCTGAGCAGGCTGGCCTGGCCTAGTCTGGGCACTGAGTCTAGGATACCTGAAGAGGTCACTCATGGACAGGTCATGGTGCAGAGATCCCCTGGATGGTGGAGAGGCCCGGGAGAAGCCAATGTCAAAGCCACAGACAGTCACGGTCAACCCATAAGGTCTGGGCAGGAAGGCTGAGGTCAGAAAGAGCAAGAGGACTCAGTGGCAGGGAGGAGACGAAGCCTCGAGGTGGTCCTTGTGAGGCAGCGAGGAGGCTCGACCGGTGCACCCACCATCAGCCCATCAACTCGACAACACACGGGCGTACTGAACCGGGCACCAGAGCCCAAGTTGCCAGGCAGTTTGGGGGGTCGCCAACTTCTCTCCCAAGGTTGACCAGGAGTCTGCTGTTGTTGACCTGCCACCCTGCGAGGTTTCCCTCCGCACAAAAGCTGCCCTTATCCAGACAGTCCAGCCTCGGGGAGGACCGGAGAGGGTCCAGAGCCCAAGAACTGTAAGGATGAGACCTAGAGGTGCGCCCCCTCCTGCCTGGATCTTAGAAAGGAGACTCAGCAGCTCCTGCAATTCAGAAAATAAAGGAGGGATTAAGAATGTCTGTGTTCTCCGTACTGAAGGGGAAAAATCCAGTTGTCATTTAAAAATTTTTATTTTGGGCTGGGGATGTGGCTCAAGTGGTAGCGCGCTCGCCTGGCATGTGCGCGGCCCGGGTTCGATCCTCAACACCACATACAAATAAAGATGTTGTGTCCACCGAAAACTGAAAAATAAATATTTAAAAACTCTCTTTCTCTCTCTAAAAAAAAAAAAAAAAAAAAAATTTTTATTTTACCACCATAAAATTTTTTTTTTTTTAAAAAAGAGGATAACAAATTGGTGACAATTTCTTCTATAGTCATCAATGCAGAAATTAAGTGGCATCACTTGGGGAGAAACATAAAATGTTACCTGGTCGCTGTTTAATTTTTTTTGGGGGGGTGCAGGGATGGAACCCAAGGTCTCATGCACACGAGGCAAGTGCTCTACCACTAAGCTTCATCCCCAGTCCTAAAATTTATTCTTCAAAAAGTATAGAACAGAGCTGGGCACGGTGACGCACACCTGTAACCCCAGCAGCTTGGGAGGCTGAGGCAGGAGGATCGTGAGTTCAAAGCCAGCCTCAGTAACAGCGAGGCGCTAAGCAACTGAGACCCTGTCTCTAAATAAAATACAAAATAGGGCTGGGATGTGGCTCAGTGGTCGGGTGCCCCTGAGTTCAATCCCTGGTATTGAAAATAAAAATAAAAAATAGAATAAAATTCAGAACATATGGAACATTTTGCTTTCCATCTTCCTAGATCTATTCCCATTTAGCCATTTTAAAACCTCAATAGGAAATTTGTAGAGAATCAGATGTGACTGCGTTACTATTACTGTCCTTGATGGAGTCTGCCTGCAAACGGGATATTCTGTCAAGGTATAGATAGGTAACAGCGGACATGCTTGAAAACGAGGTGTCTGCTGTCCTTGGGAGGACTTGCCTGCAAACGGGATGTTCTGCCAAGTGCGCTAGGAGGGCGCTGAGAAAAATTTCATTATCTGTTCTTAACAAGAGCAGAACTCGGCATGCTCGAGGCCGAGAGTAGATGAGCCATGAGAATCGGGTCACTTCTGATTAGAAAGTAAAACTTCTGTGTGCTGTTTAATTAGCTGAAAGACCTGATTTATTGCTGTTGGAAGGCTGCCTTCTTTGTTCACAATACTATAAAAAGATTGCTTGTATGCAATAAAGGACTGTTTTTTTCTGCTGCTGCTTTGCTTGCTCTGCTTCTTCTTTCTCACGCTGACCTGCGAGTGAACTACTGCAACATTTGGCGTAGATGGCAGGATCCAGCACCGAAAGGGTAAGCACCCCGGGTTAAGAGAACGAAAGGGGAACTTTCAGGATTAACAAAAAAATCCAAAGGGTATCGCCCCGGGTTGAAAGGACTTTAGGGGGACTTTCGAACTAACAAAATATCGAAAGGTATTGCCCCGGGTTGAAAGAGACCTTAGGGGGACTTTCAGAACTAACATGGGAAACTCCCAGTCCTTAGAGGAACACTATGTGGAGTTACTACAAGGATTATTATATTCCATAGGTGTGGAAACATCTCATAAGAGACTCAAGGAGTTATTTAAAATTATAGACTGTCATTGTCACTGGCTCCAGTATCAAACCAAGGTCCAGTTAAATTTAGGGGAATGAAAATTGACCAGACCCACCACATCCCCTTTCTCTAAATCCCACTTGACCTGCGCACAGAGCTGTGTGAGGGCAGATGTGATTTCTGTCACTCCTGTATTTTTTGAATTCCTTGGTGGTGCCTGAGCAGTCACTGATGGCCTCTGTCACCCCAAGGGCGCCAAAGCCAGAGAACAAAGAAAGAAATTCTGGACTTTGGGGCTCACAGTCACGTTGTAGGTAGAAGATTTGGAATTATTTGGAAAAACAAGCAACCAGGCAGAACTGGAGAGGAGCTCTCTAATGTCACCAATGACCAATAGGGAAGGTGACAGCTCAGGGGACGCCAAGTGAGGGTGGGTGAACACTCGGGACCGCGTGGACCTGAGTGAGGCCTTCAGGACTCTGCGGACATGGTTTGAGTGTCCCCAAGGGCTCGTGTGCTGGGAGCTTGGTCCTCAGTGTTGGGAGGTGAGGGACTTCAAAAGGAGGGGCCCGGTGGGAGGGGCAGGACCAGCCCCACCTCGAACTCCTGTCTCCCAAGGATCTCTCTCTCTCTCTCATGCACTACCGCTGATGTGCCCTGAGGTGATGCAGTCAGGGGCCCAGCCATAGCCTGTACCCTCCTGGTCACACTTTCAGCTTCTAAAACTGGGAGCTAAGTAAACTTCATTTCTTTATAAGTTACCCAGTCTCAAATATTTTGTTACAGTAACAGAAAACGGACTGATATAAGCAGTGAAATAAAGAAGATCATGTGTTGGGAGACCCTGCTGGGAAGAGGGGCAGCGTTAACACACCTATCGGGTTCTACCCAGGTCACATGGAAGGATGGAGCAAGGACCACTCGTACACAAGGAACTTGGAGTCAGGAGCCCCTGAGCTTTCAGAGCACCCGTTTCCCAGGGAGGATGGGTCAGGCAACCCTGGGACTGCCCACCTGTCGCAGGCAAAGGTGAATACTTGGTCCAGTAGAGAAATCAAGAAGCCAGGGATGAAGCCCCACCCGAGAGGGCCAGAAGATGAAGGGGGAAGAGGGCAGGAGTGCTGGCAAACACGAACGGGACCCTCTCTGCTGCTGTGGGATTGCGACACCATATTTAACATGAACAGTTGGATGGGAATACGCAATATCAGCTCTATCTCAATCACTTCAAGTATAATACTGGGACGTGTGGTGTAGAAAATATTTTGTCTCCAAGATACAATAAAGTCAAACCTTGGAAATGACTAAAATTACATTTTACAGCTTGCTTTGCAGTTGCTAACGTAGCCACACTGTCATCTTGATTCTCGCTTCCCCTGCACCCGGTGAATCAATAGGGAAGCCACAGGATCTTGCAGGAAGGACTGAGATTTGCTGGTAGGGAAGTGGTCAATGATGTCCCCCTGTGTCCATGTCCTTATCGCTGGAATCTGTGAATATGACCTGACTTGGAAATAGGTCTTTGCAGATCCTTTGAGCATCCTGGATTACTTGGTTTGGGTAGGCCCTAAATCCAGTGACAAGTGTCCTTAGACAGAGGAGAGGTGTACAGGGAGGAAGAGGAGGAGCCATATGAAGACAGAGGCAGAGTGATGGGGCCACAAGCCAAGGAATGTGTGGAGGTACCAGAAGACGCAGGAGGGATTCTCCTCCAGAGATACCACCTTGATTTTGAACTTCAGAATGAATTTTTGCTGGAACTCGCCACACTTGTGGCTCATCTGCTACAGCAGCCAAGGAAAGGAATACGCCGTTCTGTGAATAGCCAAGTGAGGTCTGGAGAGAAGGAAGATGCTCAGGGCTGGAGCAAGGACCCACTCGGGGTCTTCCACACAGGAGAGGCGCAGGTTCTTGGTCCCCGGTGTGCATTGGAACCCCCTGGGGAGCTGGTCATGTCCCAGGCATTGGGCCCGACATGAGTTTGAGACAGCAAGGATGTGCACTGTTGCTAGGCTGGGGACCCCAGTGACACGAGCCAGCCTGCATCCTCTAGACGCATCCTTCATAGTCAGAATGATAAACAGCCACTACAAAGACAAGCTAGAGAGAAACGGACACCCCTCAAAAGAGTCCAAACACGTAACACTAAAGAAAACCAGGTACCAAGTGCAGCAGCACACGCCTGTGATCCCAGCAGCTGCGGAGGCTGAGGCAGGAGGATCAAGAGTTCAAAGCCAGCCTCAGCAACTTAGCAACTCAGTGAGACCCTAAATAAAATATAAACCAGGGCTGGGGATGTGGCTCAGTAGTTAAGCACCCCCAAGTTCAGTTCTTAGTACCAAAAAAGAAAAAGGAAACCCTGTGGTAGGACTGACCAGAGTCGTAATGAGACAGAAAAGATGGACTAGGGCATGGGTATAAGATTCGACCTCTGATGAAGGTCCTCCCTCGTCTCCCCTTTCCACTGGGAACCCTGACTACGCGACATGTGGGGTCCCGGCCGGCATCTAGGTCTCTGGCTGGCTCCGTGCTTTGCTCCTCTCTGTGCAGCGGCCTGTGCCTTCTTCACCCCGCGTGCGTGCGCTGGGCTTTGTCAGTGGGCACTGTTCAGTACATGCTGCATGCAAGGTGCCTCCTTCCTGAAGTCCCGCATCCCCACCCCCACAGCTCCACAACCAAGCCACCGCCCTTCTCCCTGGCAAGAGAAAGATGACCCCACTGGGGACTCCAGTTCCCCTGGATGCACAGGCCCCTGGCCAGCATCGAGGGTGGAACAGTAAAGGGTTTCTTGGGACGCGAGCCCGAGGACTTCAAGGCTCAGAGCCCTCACAGCCCGATTGGCGCGTGTTCTCTCGAACCACGCAGCGCAGGCCCTGCAGGCCACCCGCGCTCGCAGAGGACTCCACACACGGCTCGTAGCACATGGTACTCTTTATTGTGACGCTCAGTGGCGAACATCTGTAAACCAGCTTACTGTAGTGGTGGCAGCCGTGACACATGCTAAGGCACTTTCGTTATAGAAAAGGGTGCTCCCCGAGAGTGCTGCTCACTCCATGGTGACAGCAACTCGGACCTGAATTCAGCACTTTCTAGGCATCCAGAGAGCTTCATGGTGGCGGGGTTTCTTTCCTTTCAAAAGAACGCCTCCTGCCTCAAGCGAGTCTAAATGCAGCATTTACAAACAGGAACAGGAGCAGACTCGGCAGCCAGTGTCGACCAGGGGACAGCTACTCTTCTAAACACGGTTCCCAAGGAAAGGCAGTGATAAGGACTCGGCATTTTATCATTTATTAAAAGAAGGGAAAAAGAAAACCTTTTTTTTTTTCTTTCAAAAATCTCTGCAGGTGGCTGAGTTGAAGCTGCTGAGTCAGCAGTGCAGGTGCGCTACCCTCGGGCCCAGTCCTGGAGCAGGCACCCGGCCACAGAGGGCCACCAGCCCTCTCTGATCCTCTGGCTGCAAGACTTGGGATAAGTCCCTTAACCATTAAATATATTTGGTCCCCAAGAATGATGGGAGAAGCCACGGGAAGGCTGCTGGACTTCAGAGTGGCCCAGACACCCTGGCTGCTGGGCCCCGACAGCCTCGCTGTGCAGGGACAGGCTGCCCTGGCCAAGGAGGGGAGGGGGCATTGCACTTGAGACCCTTTAGAATCAGGAAGGGGGCAGTGAGCACGGTGCCGCCCAAAGGGGGTGGGAGGAACGGCGCTGCCCCCAGCATTCTGTGCCCTGCACAGAGGTGGCACTCCTGGGCCACTCGGGGGAGGTGTGAGGTTACCGCGTGTGATTGCCAACAGCAGAGAGGGAGGAGGAGGGGAGAGCTGGTGGCAGGGCAGGGGACGGGAGGGCGACACACCTCTAGGGTGTCAAGCTATCAAAACTCCTTTAGTCTGAAGAAAAATAGATTCATAGAAAATTCTAGGGCCCACCCCGGGGCCTGCCCTCACCTCACCGTCTGTGCTTGTAGGCAAGAGAGGGTGGAGACCTGCTGGTCACTTGTTCCCCGGGCCTGGGCCTGGCCCTGACTCTTTGGTATCAGATTCGAGGGTGGGAGGGGAGCTGGGGCTGCAGCAGAGGAAGCCAGCGCCCTCGACAAGGCTGGGTGGGTAGGGTCGCGGTCACAGCAGTCCTGAGGTGGGGTGCCGCGGGGTCTGGGAGGGGGAGGCGGAGTCCTCTGTCCGTCCGGCTCGGGCAGCGGGCAGGAGGAGCGGCCTACTCAGCAGGCTTGGCCTCGGCCCCGTCGGCCTTGCCATCCACCTCCTCGTCCGAGCAGTCGCCAGTGCCTTTCCGAGCCATTCGACGGGGCACAACAAACGGCAGGTCCCCACGCCTGTGGACGGAAGCAGAGGGTCAGTGGCGCCCAGTGGGGGGTGGCCTGGCATGGTGAGCACATTTCACAGGTGTCTTCAGGAGACACTGGGCACTCCCCGGGGCAGCAGTGCTGAGCCTGGGGAGCCACTGACTGGGTGGGACAGGGACAGACTCAAGGAAGCAGAGGGTCCTGCAAACCATTCATGTCCCAGATATGGTGACACAAAGCGCTGGCACTGACGGTTCAGGAAACAGGACAGAAGCTGCTCAGGTCACCTTCCCTGGCAGCCGCCTCCCTGCTCGAGCTTCGGTCACCCAGGCAGTGGCTGGGGGTGGCTCAGGGGCAGAACAGTTGCCTAGCATGTGAGGCCCTGGGCAGCACCCTAGGACCCTCAGGCAAGACCTCTGCCCAGGGTAGGTGGCACCAAGAAACCCAGGACAACTACTCACAGGGACCCAAAGTCGGGCTTCTTTGATCAAATCAGAAAATTCAAGTGAAATATTGACGACAAAGTCCAGTCTTATTATTATGTCCCCACCCCCAACCCGCAAAAAAACAGGTCCCTGTGAAAGAGGTCAACAATGAGGACCTGGGAGGGAATGATCCCCTGGGGCCAGCAGGCACCCCGAATGCCAACAGCCGCTCTGGAACTTTCTCACAGTGGCTCACTTGCAGGTAACCCCAGGAGCTAATGTGCTGGGGATGGGCCAGGGATGCAGCTCTGTGGCAGACAGTTCGCCCAGAGGCCCCGGGCTCCATCCTCAGCAAACCACCCCCCACCCGCCTTCGAGTGTGCCCCAGGTCTGGAGCTGCAGGACAGGCTGCCAAGGAACAGGTGGGCCCAGGCCCCACGGGCAGGGAGAGTCCAGGAAAGCCCGCTGCTCTGTGACGGGCAACCTCTGGGCTCTGCCACCAAGCACCCTGCTCCTGGGCTCTGGCTGGGCTCTGTGACCAGGCTTATAAGGAGGTCACCCCCTGAACAGGCCAGCTCTGGAAGGACAGACGAGGACAGGGCGGGCCGCCTGAGCTCACCTGAGCTTGTTCTTCAGGGAGCTGACCTCGCGGTTCATGGCGTCCGCGGTCTCTGTGGCGTCCTCTAGCTCACGCTGCAGCTTCCGGCGTGAGGCGTTGGCCCTCTGGGCCTCCTCCTCGGCCTCCTCCAGCTGCCGCTTGAGCTGCTTCAGACGGGTGGACGCCTTGTCTGCCTGCAGGGAGAGGTGGCAGCCCTGGTTAGGGGCTGTGGGCAGGAGAGGGGGCGGCCCTGGCGGGGGCTGTGGGCAGGAGAGGGGGCGGCCCTGGCGGGGGCTGTGTGCAGGAACAGGGGGCCGCCCTGGTTGGGGCTGTGGGTGGGACAAGTGTAGCCCTGGCTGGAGCTGACAGGTGGCAGCCCTGGGTGGGGCTGAGGGTGGGGACAGGTGGCAGCCCTGGCGGAGGCTGTGACCCACAGGCCTGGCCACTGCCCTGCACACACCTGGTCCTTGTACTGCTCCGCGTTCCTGCGCTCGTCATCCACCTGCAGCAGCACGTCCTTCAGCTTCTTCTCTGCCCGGCGCACCTGCTTGCAGGCTGCCTGGCGCTCCCTGTGTGGCAGACACATAGCTCAGGGGGCTTGTTCCCAGGGAGTCTGGCCAGCAGCCATTTCTGGACTACCCATTTCCTGGGGCCTCGCTGGCAGGTGCCCACGGGGAGGCCTTGAGGCTAAGGTGCCAGTCTAGCAGCCTGGTCTCTGGGACAGGCTGAGATCCCAGGCTCGGGGAGGGGACACTTCTTGAAGAGCACATATGGAGCTGGGGGCTGGGTAAAGTGAGGTTTAGGGTCTGGAGAGACCCCCACTAGCTCCAAAGCAGTCTCAAACTTGCTGAGCCACAGATGGCTACACAGGGGGCCAGGACCCCGGCCTCTCCCTACTTTAGCCCTGAGACAGCCAGCAAAGCCCCCAGCTTCTGAGGTGAGCCACGGTCCAGTTCAAGTCCTCCAAGGCCTCAGCCAAACACAAGGGCCCACGTGGGCAGAAGGGCTCTGGGCTCAGAGAATGCTGGTTCCTGATGTGTCTCGGGCAGGACCCAGGCAGGGCCTGTGGCCTTTCCAGGGGGTGCACAGAAAGGCCCCCTGGCAACTTGGGCAGGGTAAGGGGCACCTACTTGGTCTCGTTGTCCAGCTGCTCCTCCAGCTGGGCGATCTTGGCCTCGAGGGCGGTGATGGAGGCCTTGTACTTGGACTTGACGGTGCCCTCCATCTCCTGCAGCTTCACCTTGAGCTCCTTATTCTGGCGCTCCAGCTGCTGCCGCGCGTTCTCGTTCTTCTGGGCGTGGCTGCGCTCCAGGTTCAGGTCAGTGTTGATCTGGTCGATCTGCAGGAAAGAGGGAGGGCTGGTGACCTCAGGGAGGCAGGGCCTGACTGCTGGCCAGAGGAGATGGCAGCAGATCCCACCAGGCCCTAGAAATTCCAACACCCAAGACAGACTCCACAGGGGACCTCCAGCCGCCACGACAGCTTCCCAGGAGCCAGGGGCAGTGGCGCCCGGCCTGGCCGCCCGTGCCCACCTGCAGGTTGGCCTTCTTCAGGCGGTCGTTGATGAGCTCCGTGTTGCCCTGCTCCTCCTCCAGCTCCTCCTCCAGCTGGGCGATGCGCGCCTCCAGCCGCCGCTTCTCCTCCAGCGCCAGTGCTCTGGGGGGTGCAGGGGAGGTGAGAGGCCGCGGCTGGGAGACCCTCCGGGCCCACCTCTCACGCCCCGGGGCTCACCCTTTGCCGCTGCTGTTGGCGATCTCATCGGCCAGCTCATCCCGCTCCTGCTGGGCCTGACGCTTGGCGCGCTCGGCAGCTGCCAATTCCTGCCGCGAGGACCAGGTGTGACCGGGGCTGCTGGGCCTCATCCCAGCCGGCCACACACCTGAGGCACCCCCATGCACACAGCCCTTCCTCTCCCTTGAGCCCCTTAGCTCACAGGCTAATTCCTCCCTCTGCGGTCACAGCTTGAACACCACATGTTTACAAAACCCCTCTATCTAAGGTGCTAGGAATCAAGCCAGGGGCCATGGATACAAACGAGAAATACCCAGGGACAGATCAGACCCGAGACCAGGCAGGCTGAGGCACAGGTGAGTCAGGCTGGTGTTGAGGGCTCCGCACACCAGGTCTAGGGGGACAGTTTGACCCTAGCAGCCTTCCAAGCAGGATGTGCCTGAACTGGGCAGGAACGTCTCGCAGGAGCCCCTCAAGGCCTGGGGATGCTTTCACCATGGGTTGCCTGGTGTCCCACAAGGCAGCAGGGGACACTCGGGCCCCTCATACCAACAGTCACCATTTCTCTGAGCGTGTGCATGTTAATCACACCAGGGGCCTGGCCACGTGAAGAGGTCCTGGAGGGACTCCTGCAGGACGGGCAGCTCCCTCCTGGGGGTTGCCATGTGCTGCTGGCCCTCCCTGCCGACCCCAGCTGGCGGGTGAAGCCCTGGGCTGTCCCCTGCAGCCTGCCTCACCTCCTGCAGCTGAATCATCTCCGCCTCCATGCTCTTGAGCTTCTTCTCGTTCTCCTTGGCCTGCGCCAGGATCTCCTCGCGGGAGGCCCGAGTGTCCTCCAGCTCCCGCATGCAGTCTTTCATCTGGGCCTGGTGGGGAGGAGAGATGAGCACTGCCCGCGCCCGCCTGTTTTGCCCCAATGCTCCCCACAGGGGCACCTTGCCAACAGGGACGACAGCTGTCACCTGATGCCGTGTTGAACCCACTGGGGCCGAACAGTCTCCCCTCTGACCTCGTTCCCATGGTCAGGGTTCACAGAGCACATGGCACTCTCCAGGGGCAACGGGCCCAGTCCCGCTCCCTCTACAACTTCCTCTTAACTTGGGTAGGTGCTCATGGTGCTACCCCACATGCTGACCTGTGGTCAGCACCCAGGCTGACTGGCTACCAGGCATAAGGCAGGCGCCTCCTGTCACCCTCCTGCCTTCTGCTTCCACTCTACCTGTCGAATAGTCTTTTATCCCTTTGCAGAGGAATCCCACACTGGGGTTCCCTGAGCACCGAGCCAGACTATGCCAGCTAAAGATGCCACCAGCAGTCCTGTACCTGTCCCCACTACCTTGGCCATAAGTACCTTGGCACAGAACCCAAGGCCTTGTGCATGGTAGGAAAGCACTCTACAATGGAGCTCTCTAATCTTTACCCTCTTTAGTTCCTCAGGCTGGCCTTGAACCTGTGATCCTCCTGCCTCAGCCTCCCAAGTGGCTGGGATTACAGGTGCATGCCGTGGCGCCTGGCTTTCAGACACTTGTTGCGGGCACACTGGGCTCGCTGGGCCCACAGAACAGCTGCGAACGTGATGTTCTTTCATTATCGAGAGATGAGACCCTCCTGAGCACATGTCCGTGCTCTGGGCTGCGGCCTTCTGCCCTTCAGGCCAGGCCAGGCCAGTACCTGTTTCTTCTGGACACCTGCACTGGTACCTCCCTTCCCTAACTCTTCAGTGCAGCCAGGTTTGAACTTGTCTGCTTTTCTGTTGAAGATACTCAAGGTCACCCATCTTACTGAGAAGGTGCCTTTAGCTTAGGGTTTCTGCACTCCTCTGGACCCAAGGGTCCACGGGGTGGGCCACGACATCGCATCCTTGTTCAGAGACAAGGTGATGAGTCCCAGGCTTCCCCGGTCTTGCCCCCTGCCCCGCCCAGCCTCACCTGCAGCTTCCGCAGCTGCTTGATGGCCTCCTCCCGGTTCTTGTTGGCTGTATCGATGTGCGCCTCCAGGTCTTTCAGGTCCATTTCCAGTTTCTTCCGAGCGGCCACTGCCATGGAGCGCTGCTTCCTCTCGTCCTCCAGCTCTGCCTCCATCTCCCGCACCTGAGGAACGCTGGCAGCTCAAAAGACCGGGCCACACCATGACCCCAGGCCCGCTGAGCCCGACCGGCTCCGACCAATCCTGTGGGGTCTGTGGGGCCTCCTGGGCCAAGGGGGGGCTACTGACCATCCGACTGTAACCGAGTGAGCCAGTGAGCCCTGGGCGGAGGACGGTCCAGGAACCTCAGCCCAGGTGGAGCAAGGGGAGGGAGGGCCTGCTGGGAATCGGGATGGCCCCGGAGTTTCTGCGGACGAGGGGTGCCCGACGCACCTGCCTGACCAGCTGCTTCTTCTTTTCCTCACTCTGCTCGTCGCGGCCCAGCAGGTCCCGCTCAAACTGGGCCTTCACGGCCTGCAGGTTCACCTCCAGCCGCAGCTTGGCGTCTTCGGTGGCCTGCAGCTCGTCCTCCAGCTCCTCCAGCTGGGTCTTCATCTCCTCCACCTGCTGCTCCAGGGCCCGCTTGGCCTTCTCCAGCTCATGGACCTGGCCCCGAGAGCGAGGTCAGGCCGGATGCACGGGCAGGAGCTGCGCCCGCCTGCCGCCCACCCGAGACCCTGCCGAGGTGCGGTGCTCACGCTTTTGCCCACGTCGTCCTTGGAGCTCACGAGGTCCTCCATCTCTGTGCGTAACTGCTTGTTGAGCCGCTCCAGCTCCGCCTTCTGCTCCATGGCCTCTTCCAGGGCCCGCGCCAGGGACAGAGCCTTTGTCTCCTTCTCGCGGGCCTCGGCCTCGGCTCGGTCTCGCTCCTCTGCGTACTTGGCTGAGATGGTCTTCTCCTCAGCCAGGAGCTGGGAAAGAGGTGGGCATCGTGAGGCCAGAGCCGCGGACCACTGTGGGCACAGGCAGGCCACGGACCCAGGACCAGCAGGCCTGAGAACTGGCTGACCCAAGGATGAGAGGCACAGGGTGTCCCTGTGGCCAGAGGAGAGCGGAGATTCCTCTACCTCCGTGTTTGGATCTGTTTAACTCATCACTCAATAGTAACACGGGTGCCCTTCTGGGAGAACCCTCAGGAACCATCCGTGCCCCTGAATCTGGAAGACCTTTGGCTTCTGTCTCGAAGACAATGGGAACCTGGCCTCCGCCAAGGACGCTCTCCACCCCCTGGTGTCCATTCTCTGCAGGGGCCCACCCCACTGTCTGACCGCCCTCTGCCCCAGTCTGCACTGGCTCCCTGTGCTGGGACCGTTTTCACAAGGGCCAGAGAGTACACTCGTTCCTGGCTGGCCAGACCACGTGCAAACGAAGGAGCCCAGCTGTGTTCAAGGAAACGTCTCCCACCAGTGTGGGGGGCTGGGTTTGGCTGTGGTGTGCTGCCCCCAACTTATCCACCCTGTGACTCTACTCGGCCCCTGTACTCCAGTCTCTGGAGGCTGCTTCCGATCGTTCTGAATGAGTACTAGACCAGAACGTGTAACTAAAGCATTTTAAACAGTGGGTAAGACCAGCTCATCTTAGAAAGTTTAAAAAATATTGGGGCTGGGGATGTGGCTCAAGTGGTAACGCGCTCGCCTGGCATGCGCGGGGCGCTGGGTTTGATCCTCAGCACCACATAAAAGTAAAATAAAGATGTTGTGTCCACTGAAATGTAAATATTAAAAAGTTCTCTCTCTTTAAAAAAAAAAAAAATTGAAACCAAAAGCAAACCAACAAACCATGAAGGAAAAGATGCTCCTAACCCTGTTGCGGAGGAACCCCAACTGCTTGCTTTGTCCCCAGGCCCCTCGGCAAGCTGGAGACCGAGGAGCCCTGGGCGCCTGTGCCCTCCTGGCCTTCCCCAGGCTCTGCTGATCCCACCACGGCCCTGGCCACGGGCTGTGGTGCTGGGAAGAGGGACGAGGAGGGCCCCGGGCTGAGGCCGCACACCTGGTCAAACTTCTTCTGCTTCTTCTCCAGGTTGGACACGCTCTGCCGCTGGTGGTCCAGGTCCACCAGCAGGTCGTCCAGCTCCTGCTGTAGGCGCGTCTTGGTCTTCTCCAGCTTGTCGTAGGCGGCCACCTTCTCCTCATGCCGCTGGCTCAGTCCCTCCATGTCCTTCTGGAGTTTCCGCTTGGCTTCCTCGGCCGTCTCCAGGCACCCCACGCCGTCCTCCATCTTCTTCTTCATGTCAGTCACCTGGGCAGGGCAGAGAGTCGGGAGACCCCAAGATGTCACCTGTTAGGACACGCCCCTCCCTGGGGCACCTGGAGGCCGGCCTGCTGTGCCACAGGAGGGAACCTGGGGTCAACTTCCCTCCTTCACGGGGCTGAGAAAAACGGAGTCTCTGTGGAGGGGCAGCGCACCTGGGCGTGGAGGGTGGCGATCTGCTTCTCCAGGGTGCGCCGGGCCTCCTCCTCCTCCTCCAGCTGCTCCTTGAGGGAGCTCTTCTCGTCCTCCACCTGCTTCAGCTTGGTGCTCAGGCCCAGCTTCTGCCGGTTCTCCTCCTGCAGAAGCTCCTACCCCAGGACAAAGATGGCGTGCTCAGGAGACGCCGGACTCGCGCACCACAGCCCCAGTGCGGGGGAGGACCAGCCCTCCTGATTTGGGGGACAGCCACATAAAGCCCAGGTGGGAGCTGGGCAGACCCGCAGATGGAGGACGGGGTGATCGGGTGAACTCTGAGATGAAGGCCCAGAGGCCCGCGCTAAGGCCACGTGGGCATGGGATCCGGCTCCTGGTTCCCGACGCTGTCCTCACCTGAGTGTCTTGCAGCTGGGACTCCAGGGCGGAGAAGTCCTTGGTGAGCTTGCTGGACTTGCTATCTGACTGGTTGAGAAGACCGGTCACGTTGTCCAGCTCAACCTACACAGGAAGACAGGGGCAAGACGGTGAGCCCAGCCACACCTGCTCTGGCAGAACCGGCCTGTGTCTCGGGTCGCACCAGAGGCCCCGCTGAGCGCAGGAGGGAGACTGCGGCGAGCGCCCTGTGGGTCCGGGCCGGGGTCCAGTAGAAGCCTCACCTGCAGCTTGGTGACCTTGTCAGCCAGCTCGGTGCGCACACGCTCGCCCTCGTTGAACTTGACCTGCAGCTCCTGTAGCTGGGCCTCCACCTTTTTGCGCCTGTGCTCCGAGTCCCCCTTGCCCTGCTGCAGGGCCTTCACCTCATTGGCCAGCTCCCCCCGCTCGCTCTCCAGGGTCTGCTTCGCCTTCTCAAGGGTGGCCTTCACCTGCGGGAGGAGGGACGGTGCAAATGGCATCTGTGCCCCAGCATCTGCTGGCCTTTCTAACCTCACTGAAGAGCCGCTCTAGGCCCAGAAGGTGTTGCCTTTCCAGCAAAAACGATGGCCGCCAGCAAGAGCCCCGACTCAGAAGGCCCAGACCCTGGGTCCTCTTCTCTCAGGGGGAGTGAGGTGTGTTCTCATCTCCAAGGACCTTGGCTCTCAATCTCTAAAATAATCCTGCCCAGCTGCCCTCCCTGGGAGGAAGAAATATTTAATTTTTTGGTACCAGGGATTGAACCCAGGGGTGCTTAACCACTGAGCCACATTCCTGGCCCTTTTTATAATTTGTTTAGAAACAGGGTCTTGATCAGTTGCCTAGGGCCTCACTGATTGCTGAGGCTGGCTTGGAACTTGTGATCCTCCTGCCTCTGCCTCCTGAGCAGCTGGGATCACAGGCGTGTGCTGCTGGGCCAGCGGGAGGGTGTATTTTAGGGTAAGATGTCATTGCCGATGCTGAGATTCTCGCAATGCTTACGACACAACGAGGGAAACTGTAATTTAATGTTTTGACTTCCAATAAAACCCTCCTGAAATTTGATGTTCAAAGTAATAATGTAATGTTCTTTCTCAAAATACAAAAGTGGAATTAACAAAATAAATGCAAAAACTCCATTCTAGACAGCAAGTTCAAGGCTAAACTGGCCCCTGAGTGAGTGCAAAGGCTGCTGAGCGAAACCTGAGAGAATAAGGATCCACCTCAGGCCAGGTGGAGCCAAGGGAGACAGGCAGACCAGGTGTGTTGGGGTAAGTACTCGTAAGAGCCTTGGCCTCTCCAGGGCTGCCTGCCACCATCCCGGGACCAGGAAGCCAGCTGCATGGCCACCACCATCCGGTTTCCCAGTCAGTGTCAGCTGACCATTCGTGGATGCTCAAGAGAGCACCCCAGGCGGAAAAGGGACCACTAAGGCTCTGACCCTCGGTTTGGGTGGCTCTGACTCCCTTTCTGGTCAGGCAGATGTTGAACAGGACAGGCCTATCCTCTGCCCAGGTCCCTTTAGCAGCTGGAGGCTGGCTTCAGGCCCGGGCAGTCTGGTGCCAGAACTGCTCCTCTCTATAGGCCTGGTTTAGAGACGGCCAGGGTCACCCCCGGAAGCAGCCTGGCCTGGGGAGACGCACCCTCTTCGTCTGCTCCAGCTGCTCTGCCAGCTCCTCCACAGCCTGGGAGTGCTTCTGCCTCATCTCCTGGATCTGAGCCTCGTGGGTCTTGGCCTCCTCCTCGAGGGTCTTCTTCAGGATGTTCACCTCCTGCTCACGTTTGGACCTGTGCAGAGAAATGCCCTCAGAGTGGAGCTCAAGGGCCCTGCTGCCCTGGGCTCTTCCCCAAGCAGGGAGGATGGCCAACACACAGCTATTCCAAGAAGCTCGCCTGCCACCCTTCCCCTCCTTGGCCTCCATTCTGTACCTTTTCAACCTAGGGCCCACCCTTGCTTCACCCCAAATCTTGAGTCCGGTTCTTCAACAGTTCTTAAAGCAGAGAAGTTGCTGAGGCACTATCCATGCCCACACCTTCCCTGCACCTGAGGCCACTGTGTGTGCAGAGGCCTGGATTCCACCCCTTCAGGACAAGGCCTCCCTTACTCCACAGCCCTTCCCCGTCCTCCATGACCTGCCAGTCTTCCCCATGGAGCACCTGAGTTCCTGCTGGGCAGCTGTGGAATCCAGAGTGTCCTCCAACTCTGTTTTCAGTGCTTCCAGCTCTTCCCCAAGATCCCGTTTCTGCTTCTCAGCTTTATTTCTAGAAGCACGCTCAGATTCCAAGTCTTCCTGGAGTTCAGAAATCTGAGATTCCAGCTCCCGAATCTTCTTTAGGGCCATATTCTTCTGTGCAGCTTCTTCTTCCACTCTGTCAAAGAGACCAATAACATCAGTAAGAGGCCAGTTTCACCCTCAAGGAACAGGGTTTGTAAAAGAGCTGTGTGTGTGGGGTGCAGCCAAAGCTGTATCTGGTAGTCATAATCATGGCCCTCAGGCTCATTCTCAGCCAATCAACAGCTGAGGCATCTTCTCAGAAGATTCAAGAACAAAGCACTTGGAAAACTGGAAAACAAAGGATTTCATTTTCCAAATTTAAGAATCACAACTTTAAGAAAAATCAAAAGTTCAATGAAAAAAATGTGAATGTACTAATGACTTTAGATGATTAAGAGGTGTCAATGTTTAAGTTCACCGAGGTAACAAAGGTACCATTCTGGTAGAGGGGGATACGTGGGAAGTCTCTATCTTCTGCTCAATCTGCTATGAATATATAAATAGTGTAATTTCTTTTTTAAAAAGGGAGGACGACTTGAGGTGGGCAACAAGGGTTTTAGATGACTCTTTTTTGATGTTAGAAACAAAAGACAAAGCTGCCCTCTTAGGAATACGAGTGGCAAGTGATCTGCACAAACCGGCTCTTCTAGGATGACAGCAGAGCATGCGTGCAGCTGGCCGATGCACGGTGACAGGCCAGGAGCCACCACCAGGCGCTGACACCGGCAGCCCGGGCCTCACCTGGCCAGGGCGGCCTGCAGCTCCTCCTCCTTCTTAGCCAGCTGCATCTTGAGCTCTGCGATCTGTGCCTGCAGCTCGGCAATCTGGTCACTGAGGTCTGTGGAGTCTCCCTCCAGCTTGCGGCGCGTCTTCTCCAGCTCCTGCCGCTGCTTCTCCTCCCTGCGGAGGCGCTCTGCCAAGGGAGGGCGTGAGGGCTGAGGCTCAGGGCCGCGGGCTTTCCGTCTGCTCCTCGTTACTTATACAACGTGCTGAACATTTACTCTAGGACAAAGTTAAGGTCCAGAGGGTGGCCATACACACCCTCACACCCAGCTCTTGGACAGAGGGCAGGACACTGCGGGAGCTGCCAAGGCCCGAGACTCAGTCCACCTGCACCCAAATTTGCATTGGCCCTTCCCTGGTCTCCCTCGATGGCTGTGCCACATTCTGCAGGAACGTGAACTCACACAAAGGATTTGGAAAAGCAGTCGGGTTCAGTCTGGCTTTACGACTCCTTTGTGACGCCACCTGGGTAATTAACCGTGCTGTATCCGGCACTGATAACAAAGATGGGAAGACACCCTACGCCACGAGGCTGCTGAGAGGTGGATGAGCCAGCCTCGCCAAGCACTCAAATCCAGCCTTGTGAGCACCAGCAAAGGGTCAGCAGTGGTTCTTCCTAGACTTGCCTTCGGCACTCGAGCTGGTGCTCTGGAGACAGCATAGTAGGCCTCCCAGGGTCTGTTCATTCGGGCCTGTCCCCTTGTACATGCATATCCCAGGGCACATGGCCACGGGCAGCACAAGGCCACGGGCAGCTTCGCTAGGTAATGGTTGCTCATGCTCAAAGCCATCTACCACTTATATTTCCACGCACCGTGCCTGGATCCTGACTGGTCTACATCTTGGTTAATACCTGCTAGTGGCAAACTGTCATACTGGCTGCCCCCAGACCCCTCCCAGGTGAGGGAGGGCATCTGTGGGAGAAGTGCTGTCTGCATAGGGAAGTGCTCTCTTGCCCACTGGCCCAACTCACCTCATCCTGTGCTGAGCACGGCCAGGCAGGGTGGTACTGCCAAGCTGGGGAAGCACTCCCAGCACTCAGCCTGCATGGTTTGTCCCCTGCGTCACCAGATCTGAGCTGGGAACGGTCTGGACACCCAAACCCCCAGCAGTCCACTTTTCTTAAAGGGCAGGGGCAGGGCTCTTCAGAAGTCCAGTCCTCCTCCTGCCTCATATCAAGCAATGACCTCGGCCAGGCATGGTGGCCCACGCCTATAATCCCAGGGAGGCTGAGGCAGGAGGATCACAAGTCCTAGGCCCGCCCAGTCAACTTAGTGAGACCTTGCCTCAACATAAAATTAAAAATGGGCTGGGGACATAGCACAGCACTGAAGCACTTGCTAGCACACGTGAGGCCCTGCGTTCAATCCCCAGTACCACAAAAAATAAAAAGACAAGCTGTGATCTCCAGCGATATCTGTCTAGCACTTCACAGCACATGTGTCTGTGTGAACATAAGGCCCTCTCAGTGTCCTCCATGCAGGTAAGAGAAGCTAAAGCCCACCCAGATTAACAGGTGTGAGGTGACGCAGCTTGTAGGTGACAGAGTTGGTCAGTTCTAGAGTCCAACCCAGACCCCTTGTGGGGCGTCTTAAGAGCTTCTGAAAACACGTTTCCAACAATGCAGTGACCCCAAGGTTCACCCTGAAGACTCCTCACAGTCCCATCCAGCCACAGGGACCCTGAGCCCACATTCCCATGGGGACCAGACACTCTGCAGAGCCTGGGGCCTGGGGCTGCACTGAGGCCAAGCTCATCACAAGCCGTGCTGCCCTGGTGCCCGCCCTGGTGCCCAGTGCACAGGCAGGCCCTGCCCCGCGGCCTCACCTTCCAAGTCGGTGATCATGGCCTCGTGCTTGTTTTTGAGCTTGGCCAGGCTCTTGGATTTCTCCTCCTCTTCCATGAGGTTGGTGGTGAATTCAGCTATTCTGTCTTCCAGAAGCTTCTTCTCCTGTGGGGAGGGCGTCGGGTTAGGGTCGGCTGAGCATAGGCACCCAGCTCCCCAGGGGGCCCAGAAGCCCAGGATGGAAGGGCGAGGCAGGGCCCGCTGAACTTCATCCATGTCCCAGTTCACAGGGTGGCTCTGAAAGGTCGCTGGCTGCCCCAGAAGGGCTGCATAAGCTTCCTTAGGGCCTGCACACGTGGGTGCCATGCCTGGATGGTCTCTCAGGCCCAGGTGAGAAAGGCTTCTAGGTGTGGCTGGAGCTGGGGGGACAAGTGGCCCTGTCCCTCTAGGGAAGCTCTGTGGTGCTGTCCACGCCACCTTCTCTGAGCCCCCAGAGTGCACAAGGCTGGTCTCCTCACCTTGTGCTTTGTGGGGCTCCCCTGGGGTCCTACTCTCCGTAAGGTCCCCCAATATCTTCCACTTCACCTCCCCACCCCTGGGGACCAGGGTGGCCTCCTGGCCCTGTCCTGTCTTCTCTAACCTGCTCCTCAGCTTTATCCGTTCACTGGGCTGCTGTTGACAGGGACCAGCTGCTGCCTCAGAACTGGTTAGGGGAGAAGCACCCCCCGCCTCCACAGCAAGGAAGGCACCCCAATCCCACCAGGGACTGACACGTGCGCTGACACCCAGAGGTCCAGCCCTTGACTCTTGGGTCTGAAAAGCAGCTAACCTTTCCCCAAGCCCCAGTCTCCATGCACCAATTCCTTTAAACATGGCCCTGGCACCCAGAGGTGAGGGGCACCCAGGGAGAAGCCGCTGAGCCATGTGCTGGAGGGCAGCTCTGCAGGTGACGGCTCGCCCTGCCATCCGCAGCCGCCCGGGCCCACCTTGGCCAGTTTGCAGTTCTGGTCCTCCATGATGATCTGGTCTTCCTCCAGCTTCTTTAGCTTGGCCTCTGTGGTCACCTTCTCCAGCTGCAGCTTCTGCCGGGCACTCTCCTCCTCCTCCAGCTGCTCCTCGAGTTCCTGTTGGGCAGGAGGGGCCGTGAGAAGGTAAGGCAGCTGCGGGGAGGTGGCCAGGCCCCGTTCCCGCCAGGAGCCAGGGGCGTGGATGGGCTTCCCTGGGCCAGCTCTGTGCCGGGCAGCAGGCAGAGGCCGAGCTGAGGACGCTGCTCCCCAGGCAGGTGGAGCGAGGACAGACGGGAGGAACTCGGGGGTCTCTGAGCCTTCGGAGCTCGGCCTGGGAAGCCTGTGGCAGGAACCACCACCCCAAGGAGGAAGTCCCTGGAGGGCCGCCCTCGGGGACAGAGTGACAGTCGAGTTCACGAGCCCCCGGGTGCCGCTGCTCCTCCGGAGCTGCCCGCCCTGCCGTCCCCGGGGCGGCGGCGCACCTGGATGTTCTGCTGCATCTTCTTCTTCTCGGCCTGCAGGTGCTGGCAGCGCTCCTCCTCCTCCTCCACCCGGGCCTCCAGGTCGTGGCAGATCTCCTCCAGCTCCTGCTTCTTGGCCGTCAGCCGGGCCCGGAGCTCCTCCGCCTCGGCACACAGCTCTGTTTCTGCCTGCAGCTGCTCCTGCAGCTGCAGCTTCTCTGCCATGAGCTGCACAGAGCACACGACAATGGAAGCTCCTCCGCCACCTCAGGTGACATGGTCTAGAAAGTGCTGCCGCTCCCTGCCACCCCCCTGGCTTGCCCCTTCGCCTCAGCTGCTCCCCGGTGAGCTTCAAACCAAGGTCCAGAGGGATCAGGGCAAGGGATGAGGGGGTGGAACTGGGGCTCGAACCCACCATTCATGACTTCCACCCTCCCGTGGGCAGCCTCTCCCTGGAGGAGGTGTCTGCAGACACCAGCCACTGATTTTCTGCCAGGCAGCCTACCTAGAGGCGGCCAGCAGGTGGCAGCACTGGAAGAGTCCGCACTCTGGGAGGGTCCTTGCCCACACCTACCTGAGACTGCAGGGTCTCCATCTCCGTGAGCCTGTTCTCTGCAGCCAGCTGCTTCTCCCGCACCTTCACCAGCTCCTCCTCCTTGGCCATCATCTCCTCCTCCTGCCGGCTCACCTGCAGCAGTGGCTTGACCTAGAAGACAAGGAAGTGAAGTCAGCCTTGGCTGGAAGATGCCCACCTGCCAGCAGTCACAGGCTCGTCCCTCACCTCTGGAACCCAAGCTCACAAGAGTGAGGGGCCACCAGACCCTGCGGGGAGGCGCAAGCGCCTACGACTTCCTGAAAGTCCATTTGGCACTGGTGCCGCAGGCCTCTGGACTGCTGGTCACATGCCAGGGAAACCATCCCTAGCCACACACGAAGATGACCACGGCAGCACTGCTGATGGCAGCGGAATACAGGAATAGGGGGAAGGTCCACGGTTGGAAAAGTAGGTAAAGCACACATCCTCCGGGGAGCAGGAAACGGACTTCTACACGCTGACACTGAGAGATCCTAAACAGAAAGTGTAAAATACAAACTTCCTACGAGTCAAACCTCAGCCACGTAAGAATGCAGGGACTGAGAAAGAGCAGGAACAGACCCGAGACACCTACTGCTGGTCGGGGGTGAAGAGGCCACAGGTGGACCGTTAGCTACCACAAAATACACACTACGAACAAAAGCAGCCTGAACAACAAGCAGACTGTAAAGGGCTGGGGAGGGCCATCGGACGGGAGCAAGGCAGCTAAGTCACCACTGGGCTTCTCAAGAGGGCGCTGACGGGCCCTGGCAACGTGGGCCTTGAGACGTCAGGAGCTGCTCTCTGAGCCCACCTGGCTGTGGCCATCCACACCAGACAAATGCCACGGTCACATGCCGGGCCCCACAGGACAGGACAGGACCACCTGGGCTCATGTTGCAGGCACAGGGCAGCTGAGGGCAAGGCTCACTCTGGGGACAGTGACTGCCACACAGAGGTGGCACTAGGCCTACTTGTCCCTGTGCTGCTGGCAGCCGGGGAGCACGTGGCGGGTGAGGGAAGCCTTTCCAGCACCCACCTTGGTGAAGAGCCGCCACCACTGCCAGTTCCGCAGCTTGAGGTAGGCAGCACAGTTCCTCTGCAGGACCTTCATGGCCGTCAGCTGCTGCTGCCGCTTGGCAAAAGCCCTGTGGGGCAAGGGACATGGTCAGCGCCTTAGGGTCGGGAACAGCAGATACAACCTAGGTCCTGACCCACCAGACCCCAGCCCTCACCAAGGCACTCAGTGTGAAGGCCGCCGGGAACCAGCCACCAACCCCATTCAGTAGGAAGCCTAGCAGGACCCTGATCACAGAGCCCAACGTGCCCAGGAGACTGACACCTGCTGCCACCCTGCTGGCCTCAAAGTCTGAGCATTGGTTGGGTGGGGGAGAATGTTTTGCAAAGCTGGGGTGTCAGGTGTTGGCCAGAAGGCTCGGGGGATAACCAGGACACCATTTGTCCCAACACCACAAACTCATGCTCCACCTCCCAAGGCTGAGCTCACACTAGGATCCAGGTCCTAGAGCAAGGACCCAGGGGCTTGGGGATCAGCGTGCAGCATGGGAGCCCGGCCTCCCTTAGGAATGCTCCTGACTCAAGGAGAGCACAGGGCTCCTTGGGGACGTGCAGCCCCTGGGTATTGTCCTCACAGAGCAGTGGGACAGGCAAATCCAAGCACACAGTCCCCTTCTTGCCACTGGTACCTCTAATAGGAAATTAGATTAGATTAATTTCTAATCCTTGGACTGAAGGAAGGGCAGAAGAGCGAGCCTGTGGGCCTTCCCTGGCAGACTCTGGCTGGCACTGGGTGCCTTGAAGTATGGCTGGCCAAGCACCCCCAGCTGGCCAGCAACAGGAGGCCATGGCAGAGTATGACGTAGGGCAGGCATGTCAGCACTCACTTCCTGGCCAGGTAACCCCTGCAGCAGGCCTGGAAGCCTATGATGACATCAGTGATCTTCAAGTCCCGCTCCTCCTCTAGGTGGGCCAGCACGCCGGCCCGGAAGAACACTTTGCTCTGGCCAATGCGGTACAGATTGCTGTCGAGCTCCAGGGCTTTGATCTGAACAGGAGGAGAGCAGAGTGCTGAGGCCGCGCTACACTGGGCTTTAAGATCAGAGCAGACACGAGCAAGAAAGCAGGAGGTGGTCCCCAAGAGGATGGACGCTACCCGTCCTGGTACCAAACACCAGTCCCCATCACCCAAATGCCGAGAGGCTGCTGCTCAGGGCACCCAGCAGAATCACAACCAGCACGGACGATCCAACATGGCATCAACTGGTGGAAGGGCCGTCATCCAACAGGATGGGCACGAGCATGTGGGGCAGGCACATCAGCAGCCAGAGGCCAGCAGCCAGAGGCCCGTGCTCCGGAGGGACAGCAGCTGGACTCACCATGAGCACACACGCCTGCTTCCCGTCCATGAAGCCCTTGGGGATGGAGTTTGGCGTCAGGATCTCATACCTGAGGAAGGAAAGAGAAGCCTGGTGATTCCACCTCTCGCTTCCATTCTGCAAGGCCCGGCATCATGCGGGATGCTGGGATCACCCGCAGTGGAGCAGACACACAACTCCTCACAGGTTCTCCTAAGCAGGAAGGCACCTGGCAACTCCCACCCTGCCCTTTCCTTTGGCTGAGGGGCACAGGAAGGCTGGGTGCTTTCTGGAAGGTGACTGGAACCTCCCGCTGCACTGTTTCTACCCTCCAGGGGGCGCTGTAGCCCGACCCTGCTCGTTGCCCATTGTCTTGTGTCTGGGACCCCGGGACGGCCATCTTCCCTGGGAAGCTGCAGGACTGTACAAGGAGCCCAGGGCTGCATGGAGGCAGCCACTGACACCCAATAACCATCAGGCAAAAACGACAGTACTCCAACGTCTGCACACCCGGCAAGGAGCCGCGGTGTTCTATGACTTCCATCTTCGTAAAGCTCCTCTGTGCCCATCTGTCTGGCTGACACTAAAAATTTCTTTCATGGTTTCTCTACCCGCAGCAAACAGCACCAGGCCCGCGCAGTGGCGGGGGGCGAACGTCTACAAGATGACTTTCATTCCGCTAAGAAGCAAGGACCTCCCTCACGTGGAAAAGGCGGAACAGGAAGGACGTGGGGGGAGCCAGCCGGACCTCGGCTCCCTGTGTCTGTGCCTGGGGCGGCAACCGGGAGGGGGCTTGGGCCCTGCTCACCTCTGCCGGAACTCCTGGAAGACCACCCTGTTGGGGAAGCCCTGGCGGCAGATGCGGATGCCCTCCAGGACGCCATTGCAGCGCAGCTGGTCCAGCACGAGGTGAGGGTCCAGCTTCCCAGCCTAGAGGGAACAGCCCACATGGGCTCAATTCTGTGCTTAAGAGCCGATGAGAAGGGGAGGCCCTGGACTCGGCAGAGAAGGGCCCGAGGGAGTCCCTGCAGCCCATAGGTTCTGACAGCCACGTATGAAGATCTGCTGAGACAGTGGGCCAACAGGAGAGCAGGCTGCGGACACAGCACCTCCTAGGCCCAGGGCCGGTCCACAGAGGGACACCACTTGGGGGGGCCTGCCTGCTGCTTCGAGAGACAGACAAGGACACCAGAGCCCACACCTCCCGCCGGCCCCACCAGCTGCCAAGCAGCCGCACCTTCTTCTCGTGATTGGGGATGATGCAGCGGACGAAGTTGGGGTTGGTATTCCTCAGCGTGGCCATCAGCTTGGCCAGCTGCTCCTTGTAGAGCTGACCCACGGTGCGGAACATGCCCTTCCGGGTCTTGAAGGCCCCGGGCAGCGCCGTTTCAGACATGCCAGCTACCTGGTCCAAGCCAATGATGCGGTCCACTGCGGAGGCCAAAAAAGCGCATGAGTGTCCGGCCATCCCAGCTAGGGATGGGGCAGAGGGGGTGGGAGGGAGGGAGACAGATGCAGGGACAGAAAAAAGGACAGTATGGAACTGCAGGACCTCGTGCCCAGAGCTGGAGTGTCGAGATCACCCCACGCTGAGCTGACGAGGCCCGAGAGGGAAGCAGCGGGGGGCTGCATTTGCCGCGCCGCCTCTCATGGCTGCAGTGTCCCCAAGGCGACCATCAGGTCCACCTCCCTCACCCTGCCCACTCTGCGAGCTCCTCCTCTCCAAGAGACAGCCAGGTGGACGGTGAGTTCTGGGATAGAATCCCACCAGGCTGGCTCCGGGTAAGGAGGGGTTAACCCGGCCTACAGCGCGCTGCAGCCCCACGGCCCCAGCTGGAAAAAAGAGCTCGGATCTTGAGTTCACCCTGACCTTTACTGAAGAGCGTGAGCTGACCTAGTTGACCTTCACCTAAGAGTCAGGAGGGAGCTCCAAAGTGACCCTGCCCTGTGGGCCAGCTCTGAGGACTGCCCGCCATCACCCTGCAGAGCCCTCAAAAGTAAGGACAGAGCAGCGCTAGGTGGCGTCAGAAACAGCCCCAAAGGCCCACTGTTGGCCACCGGCATTCGCAGGCCTCTTCACACAGCTGCCATCATCCAAACCACCCGAGGAAGCCGCCCTGCGGGAGCGGCAGTGAAGCAAACGCTTCCTCCAAGGTGAGAACCAAAGCGGAAGTCACGTGAGGTCACTTTTAAGCAAGAGCTAATGTGAGGCCTGGAACCTCCGTTGCTGGGCGGATGCCCCAGGACAAAGCCCACGTCCACTATTTTTTGAAGACAGTGAAGAGCACACAGCCAGCAGGAGGCTGGAAGCTGCGAGCCCCATCCCACCAGGAGAGCCACTCACTGTCTACCAAGGCTTCCCGGGGGCGGGTGGCTTGTGAGAGCCACAGGGGAGGTGCCCAGGAAGGTGGATGTGGTCCCACAATAACTGGTCCTTCTACACGTGACCTGTCCCTGGCCCAGACGGCACAGGTCTTGGCCAACTGTTGGACACACACAGAGATGCCGTTTCGGTTTCCAGGCAGAGACACACGGCAGCGCACAGCACCCAGGCCTCATGCCGAGGCCCCAGCAGCCATTCAAGCAGGAAGCCGGGCCCCTAAAGGCGGAGCGCCAGGAGATCCGAGGGCTCAAGCGGTTTCTTTTCTGCATTTAACCTGAAGTTCCCAGATCTCTCAACATAGCCCCTCATTTGATTTTGTACTGTAGGACTGTGGGCGCCAGTCGGGGGTCTGCCCTGAGACAGATGGGGACGGGCACAGGCGGGCAGGAAGAGCCAAGCGGGCGAGGAAGACACAGCAGCGCGTGCACAGCTCCAGAGCAGCACACACACACACCACTCCAGGACGGCCAGTCACCTGATTCTAGGTGGAGGATGGGAAAGCGGTGATAGAAATAGGCTCTCTGAGTGCGCTGCATCTCTGCAACAGAGAGGTTAGAGCAAGACCCGGGCGAGGGAGAGGAGACACCTCAGGAACAACAGAAAAGAGCCGCCTCAAGCAATCAGTCTACCAAGGAGGAGAAGGCGGGAGAGCAAGGTGGGCCGGGACCCGAGCAGCTCGGCTGCCTGGTGCACCTGGAGGGTGCGGGGCGGCCAGCAAGGCCGGAGCAGCCTCTGCCTGAGAGGAAATGGCCCTGGCGCTGGCCTTGGCAGGCTCTCCCTTTTTGTTCAAGGAGACCGTTCTTGTGGGAGCTACCAGACAGACACCATCTGCTTGCGTCAGGGCCCCTTGTTTGGTGGCTGTGCCCATTGCAGAGGTGGGAGGATGACTGGCTACGGCCAGGGGCAGGGTGTGGAGGGCAAAGGGCGTACCATCCTTCCACAGCTCTGAGACGAACTTGTCGGAGGACTGGTGGAGCAGCGTGGCGATGTTGTCATTCAGGGGGTCCATGTTCTTCATGAGCCACTCGTCGGCCTTATAGTCCACCTGCGAGACCAGAGCCCCGTCACGGGCTGCCACGAGGGACAGGAGCTCCCACAACCTCTCCCAGGACAAGGTGAGCCCACGTGGAAAACATGGGAACACGCTCTCGGTGCTTCTGTTCCCAGAAAGGAAGTGGCAAGTGACAAAGGCCATGAGAACTGACACTCTTCTCTGAGGGCTGGACCTCGAACAGATGACGATAAACAGCCACAGCCATGTGGCAGAGCACTGACCCTCCCTTTTTTTTTTTAAACATTAATTTTTTAGAAGTAGTTGTACACAATGCCTTTATTTATTTACTTTTATGTGGTGCTGAGGATCGAACCCAGGGCCTTGCACGTGCTAGGCCTTGCACTCTACCTCTGAGCCACAACCCCAGCCTCTGACCCTCCCTCTTAAGGTGGTATGATCACAAAGAGGAAATCCTGGAGGGACATGTAACAAGCAGGCCCCTCGATGGAGCAGAAGTGCTATGTAGCAGGAAATCCCTGAGCTCCTGCACCGATGTGCACTTGCGCAAGGCGGGTGCACACGGAGGACGCTGAACAGACAGTGTTTGCTTTTTCCTGGGTAGTTTCAGGAGAGTTGCTTTCGCAGCCTTAGAAACCAGACAGGCTCTGCAGGGGAGCCTGGCTGGTGTGGGCCACAAGCTGGAGATTGGGGTGAGGCCTGGGATGGTGTGGATGGCCTGGCAGGAGACTGCCCAGCCCTGTCCGACCTACATGCTCGCCTGCAACTAAGACTTCAAGCGAGGGGCACAGAACCTACTGAGAAGAACCAGCTTTAGGCTCACCTCAGACCTCTGTAGCTTGGCTGAGGAACAAGAGGCTGAGAGATGACCGCCAGCAAGTGCCCAGGGCAGGTCCACCAGGCACGGGCTGTGCAGCCCGGGCAGTGCCAACAGCTCCTGCCACATGGTGGCTCTGAAGTGGGGGCAAGTCCCTGCCCCCTTGCAATAGGACATGCTGGCAATGTCTGGGGACAGATGCTGTCACAGCTAGGGAGGGTGGTACTGCCTGGCCTCCAGTGGGACAAGCCAGGAAGGCTGTTACATGTGGCCCTGTGTGCAGGACAGTCCCCACGATAAGGAATGATCCCGAAGGCACATCCACCCCCAGCACTGAGGCCGGTGAGCAGGCTCACAGGGGACATGGAACCCTAGAAGGCAGGTGGTATCCCATCTTCCAGATGAGGAAACCAAGGCTCGGAGATTAAGTAACTGTCCCAAAGTCACCTGGCTCCCTAGTGACAAAGATCTAATTACAACTGCAGTCACAGCCTAACCTCCTCCACACCTGGAAGACGGCTTAACACAACTGCACAGCTACAGCCGCCGGCCACAGCAGCGAGCCGGGGGACCAGCCACACCATCCAGGAGCCACAGGAAACACCACGCCCCCAAGCTGCCCCTCCTGCTCCCGGAGACATGGGCCCCTCGTGCACCTCACCTTGCCGGCATAGTGGATGATGCAGAAGTCAGCTTTGTCCTTCAGCTGCTTGGGCTTCTGGAACTTGGGGTGGGTGCCCTGCTCCTGCACCACCTTCTCCACGAAGCTCTTGTCGGTGGCTTTGGGGAACCAGCACTCCTCGTCCAGCAGGGCCAGGATGCCAGGGGGACCCGCCTGGAGGGCGTGCAGCACAGGTACAGGTGAGGCACATGTGCGAAGCCACCCCACCCACGAGAGAAGCCAGCACCTGGGATGGCAACCCCAGGACCGCACGAGGCAGCACCACGCTCCACGGGAAAACACAGCACAAGAGGGCATCAGCGTGGGAGCCCCAGGTCAGCTCCCGGCAACAGAACCATCCCCTGGCTCAACCACGACAGACAGACAGACAGACAAGAGTTCTAGTTTGGGCAGGGGAGGAATTCTGGGGTCTCGCTGTGGCCCAGAGACCCCGACCTAACGCTCTGTCACAGCAGCTGTGTACACTGGCCCCTCTGCTAACGAAATCCACTGCGGGTCTGATGAGAAGCAGCCCCTGTGCCAGGCAGGGTCTGCCCAGGTGGCTGCAGCTGGATTCAGCTCCTCACTCTGAGCCCTGTCCCCAGACTACGTCTGCTCAGGTGTATGGTGAGGTGACAGGGTACCCAGCACGTTCCCTGAGTAACAGAGGGCCCAGAGACCTATCAGCCTACGGACACTGAAGCAGATTAGGACATTGCAGACGGGTAGACAAGACATAAAGCCAAGTGGGTTCTTGATAATTAGAAAATTTGATGTCTTAGAAAAGACATCATCGTGTCTAATTAATAAAATACTCCAGTTGTATAAAAACAAAACCCCGCTGTCATTGCTAAAATAGTTCCAGGAGAGCTTTGGCCCCACCCCCAGCTAGTTTAGCAGCGCTTCTAAAACGAAGGCTTTGCTCTGGGTCTTCTGAGCAACGTTTCTGGGAAGCTTGGGCGTCCACGGGAAGAACCTGAACATAGTGTGTTTCTGTTCGGGAGGTAACTCCAACGCAGAAAAGCTCAGGCCTCATTACGGAGCGCACACCCCAAGGCCAGCCACCAAGAAGGGACCCAAACTCCACCTGGCGAGATCTTAAAACATGTCCTGCTTGGGAGTTTGGAAAGGGGAAGGGCTTCTAGCCCCAGCCAGCCAACAGCCAGCGCCTGCCGTAACAGCTCCAGCTCTGAGGATCTGAAGCTGTCTGTGGCACCCGTGCAGCCGGGGACCATGCTCAACACGCGGTCTGCGAGGTTCTACGCAGCACCGAGAGGTCCTGGGGACAGGACCTCACTGCAAACTCAGGGCTGTTTCTTTAAGACAAGGAATGACAGGCAGACCCCGGGGTCTCCTGGAACTGGAGGCAGGACGCTGGGCCCCAGCCACGCGCCTCCAGCTGGCACCGCATCTATGCCCAGGCTTATCCTCCAGGTGGCACCAACACCAAGAGGAAGAGACAGTACCACAGCCAACACAGGGCCAGAGGTGAGGAGTGGGCATCAGAGGGAACAGGACAGGAGCCATGTGCAGAAGAGGCCGGCGCGAGTCTTACTGGCTTATCGATGAGGTCGATGCAGGGCTGCAGGTCGAGGCCGAAGTCGATGAAGTTCCACTCGATGCCCTCGCGCTGGTACTCCTCCTGCTCCAGGATGAACATGGTGTGGTTGAAGAGCTGCTGCAGCTTCTCGTTGGTGTAGTTGATGCACAGCTGCTCGAAGGAGTTCAACTACAGGGAGGAGAGCAGTGTCAGGGGCACAGCCCGCAGGGGGCCAAGAGGAGAGCAGCTGGGCAGACTCCCGGGGCCTCCGCGCAGCCCTCGGAGCCCGGGCCGGGCCCCATGCCACCCAGCAGACTGGTAACGTCTTCTCAGAATGATCTGGTAAACCACACACGGCAGGCTGCCAAGGAGGCGTCAGGGTTAGGATGACTTCAAAAATTGTGCACCTATGAGCAGGAGTTAACCACGGCTTAAAAGCCGAGATCCTGGCGACAGGTGAGCGTGACCTTAGTGCCAGTACAACAACTGGACTCTGATGTGAAAATATCCAACGTCTACTAGTGACAGATCACAAGTCTGAGTTCATGGTTACCCTGAACCCAGTGATGCCAGGTCTGAATTCCTGGTCTGCTGGGGACGTGGCTCAGTGGTAGCGCTTGCCTGATTCATGGGAGGCCCTGGCTTCCGTCCCCAGGGCCACAACAAAGAAAAAAAGTATCTATGTGAGCAACAACAAACCACCCTCTGATCTGATGTAACTGTCCGTTTTCCCTCCTGGAACTCAGAGCCTTCGTGAGCAGGGACAGTGTCTTACCCTGAAGTCCAAGAAATATCGGCTGAAAGACTAAATAAGTCAGAAGCACCTGTCTACAAGAAGTCCCATGCTTCCCAGCGTCTCTGGCCAGACTCCTGTGTAGCCGAGAACATTCCTAACTGGTGTCTCCACGCAGGGAGGGAGGTGGCTGAGTCAGACAGCCGGGGACCACGGAAAGAGCATTCTGAGCCCAGGAGACAGAGGCAGTGCTCACATCAAAGATCTCGAAGCCTGCGATGTCCAGGATCCCGATGAAGGAGGCGCCCTGCCGCTTGGTCTTGTCCAGGGCTTTGTTGATGCGCAGTACCAGCCAGCGAAACATCCGCTCGTAGGTGGCCTTGGCCAGGGCCTCGATGGCAAAGTCGGCCTGGGGGTGACACCCAAGGAACAGTGTCAGATAGTTGGAAAACCCATGTGCCCTCGGCCCCAGTAACTTCACACTGGGAGCCTTCCCCAGGAGACAGCCCTAAAGGGGAAATGGGAAGAACGCTTCATGCAGATGCTCACGGCCACCGAAGTGACCTCCGTGTGCGACCACACAGGTGCAGTAGACGTAGACAAAAGACCTTTTTAAATAAAATGGGAAAATGATAAAATATTTACAGAAGTGATAAAAGATGCCTGAGACGCGCTTCAAAATACGACAGCTGGGCGGAGACAGGTGCGACTAACGGTGACACGGGACTGGCAGTGAGAGGAGAACTACTGAAGGTGCCTCCGGATGGGCACATGGAGGTCTTTCCACTATTCTACCTTGTTCTGTATACATTTGAAAAGCTCAATAAGGAAAAGCCAGTGACGACTGAGTTAAAAGAAAAAAAAAAAGCTATCAGAAAATAGCTGCCCATGAAAATCCCCACCGGGCAGGACGTCGTCACTGCTTTCTCTTCTCTCAACTTCACTGCATTCCTTTTTTTTTTTGATCTTTATTTTCCCCCACATTTATTAATTGGTGTGTCACAGTCTGTGTGGAAGGGGTTTGTCGTGACACGTTCACACGTGCACGTGATACACAATATGACTGACTGTAATTTGGCCAATCTCTCTCCCCCACACTTGACTGCATTTTCTGAGCTGTTGAGGTTTGTCCTAAATGATCAGGGGTGTGCGTGGCTGGTGGTAATGACACACACTGTCCTTGCAAACTATGTTCCCACCCTTTGTATGTGGATCTGCACAGAAGATCCTTTGGAAATAGGGTTAACAGGTGCCACCCTGCAGGTGTCAAGAGATGGGACTGGCACCTCAAGACCCCCACAACCAGTGCCATGACTACAACCAGAAATATCAAGAGAGGAGAACAAGGTCTGGCCTGGGAACAAGGGACCCGGGCTCCCAGGTCAGCAGGCTCATTTGCCTGGCTCAGCACATACGGCAAGGAACAGCTGCCGGCCTGGGGCGCAGCAGCAGCCGGGAGCCACGCTACAGAAACACCCAGGCCTCGATTTCCACGGGGCTAGAAGACGCCTACGACGAACACCCAGGCAGTCTAACGTCGCCTAGGTGCAGAGAACAGCGAGGCCCAGAGGTGGCCAGAGGTGTGAGCACGTCCCTCTGCTTCCCGGGGAGCCACGTGGATTTGCCCTGGGGGAGCTGACGACTGAGGGGACTCTAAGTGCAAGTGCCTCCTGGCTGACTGGGCAGAACAGGCCTCCACAGAGCCACAGTGGACACAGTGGAGTAGGACACCAGCAGGAAGGCAGCCCAAGCTCCCTGGACACGCGCACACACCTGCTCTTTGGTCTGCGCCTTCTGCACGTAGTCTCGGCCCACCTTGATGCGTGGGGTGAGGATGCCTCTGGTGAAATCGGTCACGTTGATCCCCAGGAGGTGGGACACCTTCTGGGCAGCTGGAATTTTCAAAGAGGAGGAGGAGGAGGAGAGGGGTAAAAATTTTAAGTGGACCAAAGAGAATGAATCCCTCTGTTCAAGCTGCAAATGGACAGGAAGAAACTGGAGAGGTAACCAAGCAGTCGGTACCAGGACAACCGAATCTGGGCCCTTCCTCAGCAGGGCCAGGTGCAGACCAGCAGACCTGGTATCTTTCACCCCCATGGAGTCCCGGGACAGTGGGCAGACCAGCCTAGTGCCAAAGGCACAACGGGGCGCAAGGCCCTAGAGGAGTGCCCTGGACAAGTCACATGCCCCATGTGAAATCTAGAGTGCCAGGCACAGTGGCTCATGCCCATCTTCCCAGCTGCTGGGGAGGCTGAGGCCAGAGGATCACAAATTCAAGGCCAGACTGGGCAATGTAGAGAGACCCTGACTCACACTAAAGAGAGCTACAGATGCAGCTCAAAGATAGAGCTCCTGCTCAGCAAGGCCCTGGTTTCCATCTCCTGTCACACACACACACACACACACACACACCAAAAAAAAAATTTTTTTTTTTTTGTTTTCGAAGGCAGAATGACTTCAACGGAGTCGTGTGCAGTCAGCCACGGGAATATGTGAGGCCAGACCAGGTGCAACAACACATGAGGTCACAATCCAGACCCTCGCACTATTTGGCGCTACGGCAAAAGCCATTGCATCAGTAACCAAGAGGAGAGGTCTGGATTCAGCAGGGATGAGGGAGGCCCTGACCCACACGACCAGCTCTTCTAGCTCATTCTGATGGTCACCCAGGGTCACGTTCACTGGAATTTTATGTCTCTACAAAGCACACTCTAGCCACAAATGCAAAACTTCAGAGGGTCTGGGACTCCTAGAAGATGCTTGCTGCTGAGCAACTCCCCAGCTGGGCACCTGCCCCTGACTGCAGGCGAGAGGAGAGGTGCGGTTACCTGTGTTGTCAGGCATGGACGCCTGGTCGGTGTTGCGCTCCTTCTTGAAGACGATGTTGCCAAGCTGCAGTACCCCCGAGATGACCCGCAGCAAGCCTTAGGGTGACAGAGGCAGGTCAGCAATTGACTCAGGCGGGAGGAAGCCCCTCTCCCACTGGGTAGCCACTCCCGCAGAGATCCTGAGCACAAGCCAAGCAGGGACGCCACATTCCGAGGGGCCCCAGGTCTGGTCTAATGGCATGTGGTGGTCCAGCTGCCCTAGAGGGCTCACCACCTCCCTGCCAGTGTGGCCTCTATCCCCTCACAGACCTCAGCTTGGGCGGCCCTAGGCTTAGACAGCATCTGTCCACACTTCCAACATTCCTAAAGCTGAGCAGGGACACACCTGAAGCCCTGGCCCACCACTTTTCTTGAGAAATAAAGTTTTATTGGAACACAGCATTGCCCATGCATTTACATATTATCTGTGGCTGAGCAAAGATGGCTGTGTCAACAAACCCTGTCCCACCGCCCCCCAAAAAACAGAGAGAAATCAGGGTCCTTTCTCCCCACGCCCCATCTGTCCACAGATGCTTATTTGCCTCAAGCCGGCAGAGGACACAGGCCATCCCACACTGCTGTTTGTTCTGAGCTCTGCCCAGGAGAAGAGCCCACACGGGCACAGGCAGCAGGGCTGCAGCAGCGGCCTGTCCCAGGCGATAAGCACATCATTTGCCCCCCTCTGTAAGTGCCTGTGGCGCCACCAGGAATGACCGCCTGAAGCTCTAACCCCACCCACTCAGGGTCCTCCTGCGCCTCTACAGGGCCCTCAGCAGGAAGCTCCCCAAGGCCTGTCGACTCCCCCGAGGCCCTGGACAACACCATGGCCAGCCCCGCCTGCCCCTCCCACCCACAGGAGGCCAGGCCCTACCCATCTGCTCGTCTTCTGGGATGCCCATGATCCTCATGGCCTCCATGGTCTCCTGGAACATGTCCTTGTCCTGCTGCCCAGGGATGGTGACGTGCCCGTTGGACAGGAAGCGGTACTTGTTGTATGGCTCCAACAGAAGGTCAGCTGTGAGGGTTGAGGGCAAGGGCGGGTCAGCGAGGCACTGAAAGCCAAGGCTTCTGCCAACACTGTGACCTCAGACTTGGGAATGGGGAGCAGTCCTCAGCCAGTAAGGCACTGGGAGCTGCAGGGTGGTGGCACTGCCAGCTCTTCAGGGGATGAGACTGGCACACATGAGCCACAGAAGAGTGGCAGGCCCGTTGGTGTGCAGTCGTGCCTGCGACATGCCCACCCTCCACCGCACGCTTAGAAGCCAGACTCGTCCCCAGGATGGACGGGAGGTGGGAGACATTCTCACTCCTCTTCTCCAAGGCACCCCCAGGCTCACCCCCCAGTGGGTGCCACCCACCCCCAGGGCACAACTCACTCTTGAGGTGCTCGCCAGCCCCAGACAGCAGGTAGTAGAAGATATGGAAGGTCCGCTCCTCCTTGGCTTGGCGGATGGCCCGAGATTTCTCCAGAAGGTCTTTGCAGATGTTGAGGAACAACACAGGTTGAGGGAGGCCCGCTACCTGGGTTCCACACTCTAGCTCGTCCAGTAGAGCAGCCTCCGTCCTGGGGAGCCTGGCCTGCCTAAAGGTCCCCTTCAGACAACGACAGGAGGGCAGAATACCCCCTAAGCACAGGTCCTGACACTGGTGCAGGGGAGGCACAAAGGAGTGTCTACCCAGACAGCAGCCACTGGGGGCCACGCTGGGGGATTTTAACAGCTCCCTCCAGATCCACGCAGAACCTTGTCTGGCCAGTGAAACTCCTGAGCTCTGTGCTCATCCTGGTCCTTCCCAACCCCACAGAAGAGGCATCGAGGGGAAATGTTGAAATCAAGGCCAGCTTCTCTGGTGACTGCTAGTTCCCCCCAGACCCCCACTTCTCATTTCAACTAAACCACAAGGATACAGGTCTCAATGTTGGCACCCACGATGTAGCCATTGACATCAAAGTTGATGCGAATGAACTTGCCCTGAGGAAAGACCAAGAGATCAGAGGCTCTGCCCAACCAGGCAGCAAGGAGCCCTGCTCCCACATCAGGAGGCACAGGCTGGAGAGAGAACCAAGGGTCTACGGGTGCCAGGCCAACGCGGCACCCAGGATTTGCAGACACCATGCTGCCCGGAGCTGGACTGGTGCCCAGAACTGGCCAGTCTGTGCCGGCTCCTCTGGGCGGAGGCAGGGAGGCCTGTCACCAGCAGTGCTCCTCTCTGTGCCACCTAGTCTGGGTGCCACCAGGACACTGGCTCTAGCAGGAGACTGAGAGCTATGGGTGACTCCCAGCTCTCTCCCTGGCTCTTCCCAGCTTTAACGGAAGAGGCTGAATCAACTACGTATGGCCATCTGGATAAAGAGGCGAGGGCAGGTCTGTGTGCAGGGGACCCCAAACAGCCCCCTGGGCCAGCAAGCACCAGGTTTGACCTTTCCTCATTTCTGAGGCGAGAGCTCCCAGGAGGAAGGCCACGTGGGCTGAAGCTCTGGGTGGGCTCTCTGCCCCCCAAAGTGCCGCCTGCTACTCACGAATCGTGAGGAGTTGTCGTTCTTCACGGTCTTGGCGTTCCCAAAGGCCTCCAGGATGGGGTTGGCCTGCAGCAGCTGCCGCTCCAGCTCCCCCTGCAAAGGAACCAGAGCCTTGGTGGAGGCCGAGCAGCGGCGGGGACCGCAGGCCGCCCGCCCACAGACGAGCGCAGCAGAGCCAGGTCCGCAGCCCCACATGCCAGGGACAGGCTTCCGGTGGCGCTGGCAGCTGCGGCTCCACCCTTGGCCAGGCTCCCACATCACCCAGGTGCCACATTCCCACCAGGCTGTGGACATCCTGACCCGTCTGAGCTGGCCAGAGGCGTGTGTCTGAGAGCAGCATGTGGACTAAGAAGGGACATGGTGGCACTGTCCTTCTCTGAACGGAGATAGCTGTGTATCTATCACCACCGCCCCCTTGTTTCTAATCTCCAGTTTTCCTTTTCACAGGGTGAAGGACAGCTCATTTCACGTCCACCCTCATTAGCACTTCCCTGTCCCCATCAGCCCCGTCCCTGCCACCTCCACACCACTCCTGCGACAGCAGGTATCTGAGCACAGGTTCAGCAAGGCCCACCCGGGTCTGTACCGCTCATCAAAGTCAATGAACCCTACTGTGGACTGGTGCTGTCGGGAGACAAAAGGCCCCTCGGGTCCCCGCAGCCTCGTGATACCCCGGCAGACTTCAGGGAGGCTCCGCTTCACAATACGGGAAGTCGAGGTTCAGGGGAGGAATGATCTGCCCAAGGGCAGCAGCTACCATCCAGCAAAGCAGGTCAAGTTGGAGTCTTCTACCTCACCATCAGCCACTGTGACAACCTCCACCTGCCCCATCCCACAGCGGGGCTCTGCCCCAGCAGCCCAGATCAACTCTGGAAACAGACATGCTCTGAGCACAGGTTCAGCAAGGCCCACCCGGGTCTGTGCCACTCATCAAGGCCCAGTAATGACCAAGACTCTCACTCCCCAAGACAGCCTGGACCCTCTGAGGGAAAGGCCTCACAGGCCAAGGTGGTGGATAGGTGAGGCGGGGTGGGGGAGTCAGGGCTTTACGGAAACACTTTACGGGAACACTCTCGCTGCCTGGGAGCCGGAGAGGAAAGCTGGCCACAGCAGGGCTCCCGCAAGGCAGGCCACCAGCACACCTGTGGCAAGCTGTCCTCCGCAAGGCACTGAGGACGCCCTGGAGTCTGCCACCGCAGGTCGGTCGCATCCCAGCTGCATGCGGAAAACCACTGGCAGCCCCAGGGCATGGACAGAGCCTCCTCCTCAACAGCCACCCTTGGCCAGGGCACCTCCCAGGCTGGGGAAGCCTTCACTCGAGGGCCACATGGGTAAGGGGTGCCGGGTGCCTAGGAAGGGTCATCAGATCCAGGCTGAGGGGAAGGAGGCTGCCTCACAGAGCAGGCCCCACGTGAGCAGGGAGAGGTAACCAGACACCCGGCTCCACCCAGCCTCAGGCGGGCCTGGAAGGGCCCCTGGGAAGTCGGCTGAGGCAGCCCTCAGAGCCAGATCTGGGTGGGAGCTACTCCCCACCCACCAAAATGTTCCCGTCAAAGCCCAGGCCAGGCCGCCAGGCTGGCGGAGCCACTCCCGTTCCTGCAGACAGACGAGAGCGTGGCCCCGCCAGTCTGCGCCGCCTGCTTGGAGGCAAAGCTGAGGTCTCTGTTCAGAGCCACACACAGCTGCTGTGGAAAGTGGGACCAGGGGCCAACTGGGAGCAGGCCCTCTGGATGCAGTGCAGAGTTGCCCGCTGAACATGGGGATGGCTGCGTTGTGCGTTTCTCTTTATCAACACCTAACTGGGCACAAAAGAGACTGATTTTGGGGGGAAATCTACAATATGAAATGATGAGGTGGGTGGTGGTGGTGCCCGTTCCTAAGTCTGGAAGGCTCTACCAGGTGTTGTTTCTGCCAGGAGGGCTCCAACTAGTGCATTAAAAAATGGGGGCCAGGGCAAGTGTCACGGGCCATAGTACAGAAGTCTACCCAGAGAGACCCTCTACCCAAGCTCAGTTAGATACTATCTGCAAGTTTTGGGTTGGTCAACTGGGTCACTGTAAGTGAGAGAGAGAGAGGGCTCTGTCCCAGAGATGCCAGGACAGGCCCTTGAATACAGGACCAGGCAACCAAGTTCAAGAGTGTTCCGTGTTTCGCATCCCAGCTGCATGCGGAAAACCACAGCGCAGCTTCAGCGTGGAAATCAACCAAACTAGCCAATGGCCTTTTACACTGAGGGCCTGAACAGTGAGTGGACGCCAGAGGCAACCTATATTCAGCCACACCAGGTAGACGCAAACCCAGGGACAGGGTGACCACCACACACCAGATTTTGACAGCTCTGCCCCTACCAGCCCCTCTAATCCCCACACAGGTCGTCTGGCTGGGTGCTCGGGGGCCTGCCCTCCCATCTACAGCTGGAGACCCAGACATAGGGCATGTGGGTCTCTTTTACTGCTCTCTAATTGTGGTCCTGTCTCCCGTCCTCAGTGCAGGGACTCCAGTGTCACCCTGCCGAGAACCAGTCACATACCAGGCATTCAGTAAATAGCTGGGAAATGGATTTTACTGCAAATTCACAGAAGGTAAACCACGGATAGAGAACTCCTAACCCTACACTCTGTTTTTTAAAATAGGCCTCCAAAAAAAGAATGGAAAATGGGGGGTGCAGAAAGAGGAGGAAAAAGAGACTTTATTAGTTTCTAAATATAACTCCTCATGCCCCGTGGAAAAAAGACTCAGAGTCTTGAGAAGTCTGGCACGGGCAAAGTTGCTCCTGGTCCAGTTCTAGAAGTCTGTGCACGAGCACCTTCTGAGGACACACAGTTCTGCACCAGCCACATACCTCCGCGTAGGTAGGAACTCTGCGCGCAGCACAGCACAGTGCCGAGGGCGGCGGCCTCGCCGCGGTCTCAGGAGAAGCTGCTGGGCAGTTTAGGTGTGCTCGAGAGGGAGCAAGCCCACGGTCCCGCTTCAGACCGCCCCCCGCCCCCAGACTCTAGTGTGGGGCCTTCCGGCACTGCTTCAGCAGTGAGGCGGGAGGTGAGGGCGCCTGCGCATCCAGTCCAGGTCACTGAGCGCGTGGGGCCCCGGGACAGCGCACACCCATTCCCCGGGGCCGAGGCTGCCCTCTGCATGGGACATGACAGGTGTCGTGCACTGTGTGGAAATCTGGGCAGCACCAGAGTCTGAGGACAGCTGGGCTGTACCCGACCTGCAGGGCTGTCACTTCAGAGTGCACCAGAGGCCACTGTGCGTCACACCCAGCCCATCCTGCAAGACAGAAAGTGAGCTGAGCCTACGAGAAGAGTTCTAGCTGCAGAAGGTGACAACGGTGTGGAGTGAGAAGCTGCTCAGTCAAGGGCACACGATGGCAGCACACACATTCCCAGTGCAGACGTGCAATACGTGCAGCTCACCTAGCCAGGACGCCGCTGGGTCACCAAATCCACCAAGAGGGAGGGGAGAAAAGCGGAGGTAAGACAGCTTTCCAGGGACCCTTTCTTCCTGGGGGCTGCCCGCCCAGAGGCATCAACAGCAGGAAGAGAACGGGGACGCAAGGCAGGCCTGCCTGAGGTCTCCGGAGCCTCCATCAACTCAGAGCCACGCCTTGTGCCTCTCTTCCCGCCTCAGAGGTGGTAGACTCGCAGCAATTGGCTGCAATGCCAAGAGTGCTGCTAAGCAGACCCTGGGACAGCTCCGGTTCCCATAGCAACTCAGGAAGTCGGGCGCTGAGGGCAGAACAGGCTGCACCACCAGACCACTCCCAAGACTGCGCTAGGTGGTGCAGGCCTCTGTGGCGCTCCCCAGAGCACCCTCACTGGAAGCCACCATCATCAGGTCGTCCTCCGTCAACCCATCTGAGGCCCTCAACAGAGCGTGGCCCGGAACTCACCTGGTCCTTCTTGCTCTTGTGTGAGGAGGCCACGTGCGCCAGGTACTGGATAACTTTCTTGGTGTTCTCTGTCTTGCCTGCTCCGGACTCTCCCCTGCAAGAGTCAAGCAAGTCCTTGGGTGAGACAGGGCCACCTCCCTGGCCTCTGTCCCTCTCCACCATGCTCATTATCTACCATTCTGCCCTTGTGTTGAGTGCCCACAAGGGACCCCAACACTACTGGCAGAGAAGGGGACAGCCAACAAAAGGCTAACTTCTACAGCCCTCCCTTAGACCATTTCCCACGGCCTTCTAGAGGCTGGATGAAAGTCGGCTCATGTCCACTGCCCGCCCTGTCGCTTGGCAGCCTCTGCAGCCGAGTGTGTTAGGAATCTGTGTGGAGCAGCTGCTGACTTAGGGGTCGAAGGCGCTAACACATGTTGCTCTGAAACTTCACTTGAAGGTGTGCCCTGGGCCATTAACTCCCTGGGCTACGGGTTGACTTATTTCTGTGTTAAGTTCAGAGGTCACCAGCGTCAACCTAAATCTTGGTAAAGAAAGCCACTCTTCAGAGCCAGAGGGAATGCTCTGCTGGGGGCTCTGGAGGCCAGTCAGGTCCCCACTGGACTGGGTGGAGAAGACTCCTGGTTCTGCTCCACCGGGAGCCCCCACCCCACCTGCCCTCCTGGGCCCCTGCCACCTGCTCCTAAAGGAGGCCCGTGAAGTTTCTGCAGGGAAGGGGCAGGAAACGCCTGACCCCAACTCCTGTCCCTGGGGAGCAGGGAGCCTAAACCAGAGAACTCGTCACCTGGGGCCTCGCAGGGTAAGAATAGTCTTTCCTCAGAACAAGGGTGGGTTCCATTGAGAGAGAGAGAGAGAGAGAGAGAGAGAGAGAGAGAGAGAACACAAACAAGGAGGGGAAAGAGGACAGGAGAGAGGAGCTGGAGACAGGCCCCAGCGCCCAGACACGGGACACTTACGTGCACAGAATGGACTGGTCCTCACGGTCTGAAACAGAGGAGACGCTTGGTTACGCTTTCGCTGGATTCAGGAGCCCCCCCCCCCTCTGGCCCCGGAAGAGCTGCCCATTTCCCAGCCAAGAGCACAAAGACTTCAAGGACCCCCCCGCAGGGGACCTTCACCACTGCCACGACAGGCTGACCAGGCTGACCGGCCATGGGCCTCACTCTGCACGGGTAGCAGAGCCGGCGCCGCCACGCCAGACCTCGGGGTGCCCACCACCAACCCCGCCCCAGGAAACCCGAGCCCACTGCTTCTCCCACCCTGGAGGAAGCGGGGCTCCGGAAGCTCCCGCGGCCCTGCGCTGAGCCGAGGTGCAGCCAGCACTTGCGTCTGCAGCTGTGCTAGGGCCTGTGGCACGTGCTCTGGACACTGTCCCGCTTCAGTGGGGGACACTGCTGAAGACAAGGCCTGGCGCAGGGAGCAGCCTCACCAGCAGGGAGACGCCTGCGACTGTGTGGTGAGCTGCTGTGGGGTGGTGGCACATGTCCAGGACACACACCAACACCAGCAGGGTGACCAGCACATTCAAGGCGTTCAGTGGGGTCACTCTCGAGGGAGCTTGGAAAGAAGCGCTGCTCTGACAAGCGCCGGTGACAGCCTGTTCTTGGGCCTGGTGCTGGGAACCTCTGGCAAAGATCCCCAGCTCGTGGGAACTGCTCAGAGAGGAAGGGTATAAACACGCTCCTGTGAGGGGGACAGCAGTGCCCACACGGAAGCCGAGCTTGATGGACAGGCTTTAGGACTATTTGGCCCAGGTCAGTGCTGGCCGTCCAATCTTCAGCAGCAGCTAAAATCACAAACTCATTTTTCCCCATTTTCTCTCACACCCTACCTCTCCCCCGCCCCCACCCCCACGGACGGACGCCTGGATCAGCCCAGGCCATCTCCAGGTCTGAGGGGGCGACGTGTGATCCTGGCTCTCAACTTCCACAACACAAAGCAGACGTGCTACTCACTCCCCGCAGGATTTGTCCATGAAACAAACGACATGTGTGGCCCTGCTGCGGCACCTGTGAAGAGTGAGCCCCCCAGATGGCCTCCTCTCCTCCCACCATGAGACTGCTGTGACAGGGTGGCCACGGCACTGTCAGGGCCGCAGGAGGGGCAGTGGAGGGGCCCGGGGGCCAGGGCTTATCAGTCATGGGCAGGAAACACAGGTGCGGACAGTCTGTGACTGAGTCCCCCCTGGTTGACAGCCCACGCAGGGCCCTGCTTGCCACAGCACAGGGAGAGCGGAGCCGGTGCGTGGCCTCGGGAGTCGGATTCACCTTCCCTGGGCCGACTTTCCCCAGTGCCTGATCTGGGCAGCACAGGGGGCTGGGCACCTACTCTCATCACAGGAAGAAGAACGGGCCCCAGAGCCCACCCCAACGGCAGCTGCCCCTGCCTCGGCCTCAGGCTTCCTCCCCGCCCTAATAAATGTCTACAGGATGAGGGGGGAGCACTGGTCACTAGTACTCCAAAGTGACAGCCACTGGGGAATGCCCTGGGGCCACTTTCCTCCCCGTCTTGTCTTTCCCATTGAACAGAATACAGAATATGTCAGGGCTGCGGGGCCAGGAGGACACCACAGCGCGCGGAGCCTGCCTGGGGCCCTGCCTCCCCCTCTGCGGCTCCTGTGGTCTGCCCAGCCGCGGGCATGTTTAGTCACCGCTCCACAAGCAGCAAGAATGTACCTGCGCGTACTGACGAGTCGAGAGCAGCAACCGCCCGACGCTACCATAAAAGGAAACGTTCTGCATCCCTTCCAGAAGGAACCGTTTTCCCAGAGCTGCCCAAGCCCAGTCCCGGGGATGGCTGGAATTCCTCTCAGTATGCAGGGAGGAGTCAGAGCCTCCACACGGGAGGGCTGCACAGGAGGGAGCCTGGACACACAGGGACGTCTACAGACTGTGTCCAACAGGCCTGGGCACACGGGGGCACACTTGCATGTACTCAGGGCACACAGGTACGTGTCCACAGGTACGCATGTGCACACACGAACACACTCACAGCGCCTGTGCAATCTCCAAGTTCCCACACCCCAGGACTGGACTGTCACTAACCTCATCCTGCCCACTACTCCCACCTCCGCCCCGCCGACCCTTGCCTCCATTTCCTGAGGCCCAGTTACCACTGTCCACACAGCCAGGACACACTTTGAAGGAACCCGACTTTGCTTTGCCAGGAGACTCGTTGGGGCTAAAGCATTCAGAATGGAAGGCTGACAGGAGGCCGTCCTCATTTCTCCATCCCTGGCCCCGCCCCTCAGCCTCCCAAGTCCAAGTCCACCTGCCCCGAACTAGGGCTCCTCACACCTGCAGCCTTGCAGGTCTTAGATTATCGTCTGTGGCCTCACAATAACCTCGCAAGGTAGATGGGGCAGGAAGAACTGCTCCCGCTTTGCGTCTTTCTCAGTGGCCTGGGTCTATTCCTGAGCTCAGATCACCTCTTCTGCTGATGGTGCGGTTAGAATTCTCAGAGGGAGCCAGACGTGGTGGCACACGCCTGTCATCCCAGCAGCTCAGGAGGCTGAGGCAGGAGGATTGCAAGTTCAAACCAGCCTCAGCAAAAAGCAAGGGACTAAGCAACTCAGTGAGACCCTGTCTCTAAATAAAATACAAAATAGGGCTGGGGATGTGCTCAGTGGTCAAGAGCCCTGAGTTGAATCCCTGGTACCAAACAAATAAAAGATTTCCCAGCAGGCACAGGCTCTGGCTTGACCCAGTTCGCCCCGCCTTCCCCTGCCCCATGCATTCTGGCAGGGACCTCTTCGATGCTCAGGCCATCAGCCTGGCCCCACGTTGTCATCTCAGGGGACGAGGACACTCGGAGTCCAGCCTGCTCTGTTGTGCCTTGGGTCTTAGTTGGGCACATGAGCATGAGGCTGTGTGAACACGCCTTCCTCCCTGCACACTGGAGGAGGCCCGGCCCTGGGCAGCGCACACACCCACCAAGGACCACCCTGTTCTGGGACAGACAGCACCTGAGCCCTCCTGTTCCTGCCCCATCTTGAAGGTGGTGGGGACAGAGACAGGTCTATGATTCTTCTGCTGTGGAGTCTCAAAAAAGCAGCAGTCTTACCTCCAATAACATCTTCCCGAATGCCTGAGCGGGGGACAGCACTTGGATCAGTGCATGTGGGCAGGCACCCAGGCTGCTGTCCTCAAACCATCCCCCCCGCCCCCTGCAGCTGCTTCTCTAGTTCCCCGCTGAGCCCTGCTTGAACCACAAGAAAGGGTTGCGTGAGTGACACACTCAGTGACCAGGCCATTCCCTTCCCTGATGATATTTTAAACCTGAAAAGCCCTAAGGCCAACTGAGCCGATGCAGTGAAGTCACTTGAGCTGCTGGCCCGGTGTGCACAGGAGCCTCCAGCCAACTCAGAAGGCTTCGGTGGGAGGAGGGCGCTTGGCTGCAGGTATCCTGCCCAAGAACTGCAGCCCAGGTAGATGTCGGGGCCTTATCGCTCACTTCCTCTCTGAGAGGAGCTGTGGCTGATTCTTGTCCATAAAAGGCCACGAGGCTCACACAGCTGTGACATCAGCCTGACAGGAAGTACAGGAGGAAGGGAGCAGGGCCTGGCTCACCAGGAGCCACTGCTGGAGACTGACTTGTGGCCAGGCTCTTGGGGACAGCGCCTGCAGGGGTTCCTGTGGAGTAAGTCTTGCAGGGCTACCGTGGGAGAGTGTCCTGCCTTGGGACCCACCTCTGGGTGCACAGGGCTCTTGGGAACTGACTGAGAAACGGAACAGACCCTGAGACTCCACAGTTACTCCTCTGTGGACAGAATCTGGGTCTTAGAGGGTCTACATGAACTCCACCTTGACACTCAGGGACTGGAGCCTCAGAGGGCACAGGTTCAGTTGCCTCAGCCTAGAGGTCAGGCTCTAAGTCCCCAAAACTCAGAGTCTATCAAAACCATCAGTCACAGAGCTGGGCAGGAACTCAGGCCCTGGATTCCCAGCTCTTCCCGAGCTCCTCTCCACTGAGAGCGCCTGCAGGCAGGCACCGGGGACCACAGTGCTACTTCAGCCCTACAGACAGACAGATGGGAGACAGACCTTCCGAGCGGCCTGCCGCCTTCTCCACAGCCAGCCTGATTCACAGTCTAGGTGAGGGGCTCGGGCAGCAGAAAGAGGGGGAAAAAGGCAGAGCATTCCTACTGGCAGAAGCTGCAGGTCAGCGGGTGAGTGGAGGCCTGAGGTCTCACAGAGTCCCCTGCCAGCCCCAGACTGTGCAGCACGCCCTGTGTGGCCCAGAACCAGGGAGACAGTGGCTCAGCAGCAATCCAAGCCAGAGGCAGTTGGACTTGGCCAGGCAACCCCCCCCCCATGACCCCTGCGCTCCTCAGTGGGGCTTGAACTTGCCCGGGAGGCCAAGTCCCCGGGTGCAGAAGGGAGAAGGGCAGCCTTCCCCACGGGCACCCTGGGTGGTGAGAACCGAGCTCCTGGGACTGCTCATAACTTTCATTACGTCAGAGGGTGAGCAAGACCTCAGACGAGGCTTCTCTTGGCCAAAATGCACCAGCAGAACACAGGCAGTGCCCCTGCAGAGGCCCCCTGGCAGGAGGGCCAGGCTAGCTGCAGTCTATGTCGGTGGGGGGGTCGGGCCGGGGAGTGTCTCTGAGAGGCCGCCTCATAGGCAGCTCCAGCAGGTGTGTCAGGCCAGAGGACAGTCAAGGGCCAGCTCTGCCTGGCACTCACCCAACATTCCCCCTGGGGAAAAGGAGAGGTGGGGTGGGCGGGGACCACTGCAGAATCCTAGAGAGAGGAAGAAGCAGGGTTCCCAGTCCTGCAGAGGGCTGGGCCCTCAGAGAGGGAGCAAGAGAAGAAGGAGGACACCAGGACACAGAGCAAGACAGGTTCACGTAGGTAATGCTGGTGACGAGCCTGGTTCTGGGAGCACAAATAGCCCTACAAAGAGGACTCCACCCCTGAGAGGGTGAGTCAAACCTGCTTGAGGAGACCGACAGGAGGAGGTGAGCCACAGTGGTGCAGGACGGCTCCCAGGAGAACCCAGGGCTCCAGCTGCCTTGGAGAAGGGGGGCCAGTCCAGGGACAGGCACACTGGCCCCCAGGGCAGAAGATGCTCAAGAGCACAGCCAGGCCTCCTCTCCCCTCAGCCCAGGCCTGGGCCCTCCTGCATTTATTGGACCAGCTTGTGCTGGCCACATAAGACAACCTGAAGGGCCAGGGAGCATGACTGGAAGGACACCCTGAGCCCCAAGGACAGCCTGGCTCCTTAAGGGTTTATTACAAGAGTCAGCACTGGGTCAACAGCCTGGGTGAAGACCAGACGAACTTGAGTCCTGCAGGCCCTCTGCTTACTGACCTCTCTTCTGAACCGGCAGCTTAATTCCAGAAACCTGACGGGTAGAGGAAAGCAACTCCGCTCCAAACACCACCTCCTGCCCCGGTGTCCTGGGCCACAGCCCCCTGAAGTCTCAGCTGAAGCTGAGAATGCGCAGCTAAGCGGCCATGCCGGGCAGCCAGGGGGAGCCTGGCCATGCAGGTCAGAAGCACAGAAGGGCTTGGCCGCCAGGGGTTTTACAGGGGGGTGGGTGGAGGACTAACAAACACGATGGTCAAGTTTTCAACCACACCAAGTTCCAGGTTCCAGGAGGGCACTCGGTCCTCCCACTCAGCCAGCCCCTAGCGCAGCGCAGGCCCACTGGGTTGGGTTAAAAGCCAAACAAAAGTAAGCCCGAAGCTGTCCGTGAAAAGCCTCTATTCACGCTCCCTCTTCTAGAAAGGTTTTCTAGAAATAAGACTGAAAAGCCTAGCCACGCTGCCCTTGGGCAGTCTCAGTGCAGGGCTATGCTTTCCTCCTGGGGGTTGGAAGAAAACAGCCTCCTCAGTCCAGGGTCAGCGGGGACCACAGGCCAGCGTGGCCTCCCCAGTCCACCAGCAGCACAGTGGATAGAAGAGTGGTTCAGAGTCGCAGGACAGCAGACTCCAGAGCAGCACAGGGCCACAGGCCACATCTGCTCCACAGTATTCCATGGTGGCCCCAGGGGAAGGCACTGTGACCAGTCACTTCCTGTGCCTGCTGATCCCAAGGACCTGGACTCTCAGGAGCCTCTTGGAGGAGATTAAAAAGCCCGCCTGGAGGACGCAGCTGGCTCTCTCTTGCTGAGCAAGCAGGAGTGTGGCCAGGACGGGGTGATGGCGGGGCTCACGGAGGCGGTTCAGGCAGGATGCTGCAGGCTTGGTGGCCTGCTTCCCCACTAGAGGTGCTTGTCACACACAGCACCTGCTCTCACTCTCAGCCTGCCACGTACGTCGTACCAATCCCGAGAAGCAGAGAGAAACGTAGCTCCTTCACGGTCAATTGCCAAGCCCTGGCCAGGTCAGTTAGGAAGTGACAGAGCAGAGACCCCTCCATCCATTCCCAGGCCTGCACGTGTGCTCTCTGCAAGGTGCCTGGTGCAGAGCAGGTGCTCAGCTAGCCCAATGGGACAGCTAGGCACAGGGCCTACCCCTCCTGGGTGAGCCCACACTGCCCTCCTAGGCACACAGGACACACAAGGCCTGGCTCCAGGCGGCCCTGGCAGACAGCAGGGCCTTTGTGGCAGGGCTCGTAGCCGCCCGCTGGCACGTTCCTGCCTGAGTGGAGTCATGGCATCCGGGGCTTCCCGCTGCTCCAGTCCTGCTTTTCTGCACCCCTGAAGCATTTCCCCGGCCTCTGAGGAACACGGTGGGCACTTCTTCTGAGAAAGACCTTGTGAAGCAGTTCACAGGGCAGGGAGGATGGTGGGGGGGCTGCTCCTCGCCCTAATCTCCCCCCGACCACTGACAGAAAGGAGATGCCTTTAGCAACCAGCTGGAGGAGGGCCGAGGTGGGGGCGCCCGTGGGCCCTGCCCAGGGGATTAGGAGACCCTGGTTTCTGGGGCTGAGCACAAGCCAGCTGACTATCTGAGCCTCTCTCTTCCTATGAATTACATGGACTACGAGACTCAGGTGTGGGGACAGCATAAAAACTCCACCCTTCACTGTTTATCCAAAAAGGCCGGTCAACCTCCAAGGGGAATGCAGTCGCTCACTGGAGCCCTGGAGCCACCGCTCAGTGACAGGCCACTTCTGGTGCAGCTTTCCCTGAGAAGCAGAGGGGGGTGGGAGGGGGCAGCCAACAGTTCTCCTAGTGGCTCAGGCCTGGAATGAAAGCAGCCCTGCTGCCGCCTCCCCAGAAATGCTAGAAGCTCATTAAAATACCACAGTCACTGAAAGGGGACCAAACCCGGCACTGCCACCAGTTAACATCAGAGGACTTACGCTTTTCTACTCTGCTCCGGAGACAACTGGGCTCAGGACCAATTCTTTCCATTGGCCAGTTTGGCCAGTGGAGAGAATGTGGAGACCAGGAGGCCTGGCCATAGAGCGGGCCAGGAGAGCCATGTCCCAGTCCAGCTGGGCATGCTCAGACCATGTGCTTCTGCTGGCTGAATTCCACCCTGGGCCACACCTGCACCCCTGCTGCTGCCTGCCACAGGGGCCAGCAGCGCCCAGTTCACGCTCCTCTCACCTCGTGGCCTGCGACAGCTCAGAGCCTGTGGTGCTGTCATAGAAACCTGAGGAATGGCCCCATTCCAAGGCTGAGAGCCCATGAACGGCCATGACAGCAGAAGAACCAAAAGGGAGAGCCAGGGTGGGGAGGGTAACCAACCATGTCCCCACGACTTTAATTAAACCCAAGGCTGGGAATTCAAACAACAAAACTGCACGGGCACCTACGGGGTGGCCACAGGCCACCGACACCCTGGCCCCACCCACCTTCCCTGAACCCCTCGACACCTGACACCGGTGCCAGCCTCCACCTGGACCAGCAGGCCTCCAGCGGCAGGACACCTGCACAACCACTCGGCAATCCATGCTCCATCGCCTATCTCCATGGCCTGGTCCGGGGCACCATATGCTGCCATGACCCACCCTGTGCCCGCGGCTGACAGCACCAGGCTATCCCACCATTCCTCAGCACTGGGTCAAATCCTTGCCGGAAGAGATCCAGGCAACCACTACTGAGGGACTGGCGCTGGCACTAAAGTCAAAGCATATGCAAAGCTTAATCCACGGGGCCTTAACTGAGGGAAATTCTGTCCCTGGGGGGACAACTGGTGGCAACGTCTGTGGACATTTTTGGTTGTCAGAACTGAAGAAAGAAGGTGCTGCTGATGTGTAGTGAACCAAGGCCAGGATACTGCTGAACATGCTACGGTGCTCAGGACTCGTCCCCACCTCAGAGACTTGCCCAGCCCTGAATGTCACCCGTGCCAGGCTAGAGAAGCCTGGTTTAGTGTGACAAACAGGCAGAGTGACACATAACTTACTATGCAGACTGGAATGCTTTTCAAAGTGAGAGGATACTACTGCTAATAACTGCAGACACGGGCGGGAGGCAGGGCTGTGCCGGCAGCCAGAGCATCTCAGAGATGAAAGACAGGAAAGTCTGGGAAGGGTCAAGGAGCTTGTCTCATAAAAGTCCCAAAGCCACCAGATAAATGCTGGGATGTCATAAGCTACAGTCAGCTCAGGAAGGAAATCTTTGTCTAGTTCTTGTTTAAAAAAAAAAAAGAAGAAGAAAAGGAACCATCTGGCCCGGCCTCGAAAGAAGAGGGATAGAGAGCAAACCCGTTTCCCGCCAAAGCCAGGTGGGTGGCACGTGCCAAGACTTCAAGACGGAGAGTAGGAGAGTCTGGCGGCCTGCAGGGTCCACCCATCACCCTGACTCAGGGCCAGAACTGAGGCTCCTCCGGAACCTTCCTCACTAGTGAGCCACCTTGTCCTACACAGGCCACTTCTGCTCCTAACTTCCTCCCTGCCTGTGAACCAGCGGCCTGCGGCTCCTGGCTTTGCAGGTCCACCGTGCACAACAGGAAGGAGATTTTCAACAGATTGGAAACGTCCTTGTTTGTCAATGCGGGAGCTAATAAGCCACAGCAAGTCCGACACCTTGCAGAAGACAAGGTGGAAACTGCTAAGACGGACAGGAGAAAGACGTGGACCCACCGTCTGCACAGACCACCTGGATCTCAGGAGCCTGCTGTAGACCCACTCCCACTGCTGGTCTCCGCAAGGCGAAACGCCGTCTCACCTGCCCCCCAATCAGGTAACTCCGTGTCCCCACTGAGTCTATCCTATTAGGACAACATAAAGGCAGTCCAGCTGCCCTCTCTTCCCCAGGTATTTCCCACCTATGCAGGACACAGGCACAAAGAGGACGGCACAGGCAAATCAAGTTTTTCTTGTCACTGAACGAATAAAAGCCGGTGAATCTCTCGGGGAAAGGGTCCCACAAGTTAGTGAAGGACATCTGGAAAGCCAGATCCGGCACCCGAGGCTCCCGCAGCCACACGCCAGATGGTCATGCTGCTGCTATCAGAATGGGCTGCAGAAAAGGAAAGCCGCTGGCTAAGCGCTCAGATCCCAGGTCCAAGTGTGGGAACGTGCCCTCATTCAGTAGTTCAGATCTCACAATGACCCCAGAGCACACTTCCTGCTCCAGGCCAAGAGACGGCCAAGAGAAAACTGACCCATAACCTCTGGAGACAGCGATCCAGAGTCTCCTGGAGTCTCACTGAGTGCCTCCCCCAGACTGTCCTCATTAGCACCCTGAAACAGACATCCTACTTTAAAACTCAGGGCTGGCTTCCGCGAAGAATTCCGATAGATATGAACTCAGCCAAAGGCTAGGCCAAACTTGTGCACCCTTCATAATTCATACGCCTGACAGCGAAGCACCTTCTCCATGACACTGCAGGTGTGGGAAAGACACATGTCACCATCGGAAACCACGAGCTAGGACAAAGTTGCTAATACTAATAATAATACTACTAATAAGATTCATTCCCACTGGCTATAGAGACCACGATGTTGAAAGGAAACAGGATCCATAAAACCCTGTCCACACAAGACAGGAGAACACGGCCCTGCCTGAAAGTCAGGTTTGGGTTAGGATGATGCATGCCAGGCACTGGCTGAGCTCGGAGAATGTAAAAGCCACATGGACCCTGGCCACATAGAAGGGAGAAAAATAAACAGAAGAGGAGGGGCTTGCCAGGCACAGAGGAGCGCCGGCCCTGCGGAGCAGAGAGACCTGCTGCAGAACTGCAAGGGCTTCCCTGCAGCGGAGCCCGAGAGGTGGGCAGGGCCCAGCGAGGAGGGGGGCTGCGCTGCTGGAGCTCGAGTACGGCCAACGAGGACAATGTGCATTCTAGATAGGGGACAGGGTGGTGGCAGCAGAGAGAGGGCTCCAGGAGAGGGGAGGCAAAGAACTGTGCAAGCTGGGACTAAGGCCAGGGCCACGGGGTCAGAGGGCGCCTGGATCAGAAATGATCCAAGAGAAGCAGCACAGACGTACTGACCGACTCGGGGGCGTCAGCGGGGGAGAGCACGGTGACGAGCCAGGCTTGGAGGAACAGCAGCTTGGCAGAAGCAGCTGGTGGCAACTGGGTGATGGTGTCCTGGGCGATGGACAGTGGATGAGGCCAGCACGCGGAGGAACCTTGGAGAGAGGCCTGGGAGGGGGAGGAGCACCCCACACAAAGGCAGGGAGCTCGGTGAGTGACATGGCCCAGCCCCAGGGGCAGGAGCCAGATGAGAACTCAGGAGAGCAAGGGCTTCCCCCTAAGACGGAGCTGGGGATGACTAGAGGTGAGAACCAGGCAGGAGCCCAGACCCGTTCTCCAAAACGCCTCACCATGACAGGTCAGGGAGCACGGGCCAAGCCAGGGGGTGCAGAAGCCTCACAGGCTTCCTATCAGTTTTCCAAAGATAAACAAAACTCAAACACATTTCCAGCCACGGAGAAGGAACAAGAGAAGGTGAGGGGAGGACGCAGGAAAGGGGGCGACTGGGAAGAGGAGCGACTGGGAAGAGGGCCTGGAAGAGGGCAGAGGGGACTGTGCCACCTCCTGAAACGAATGGGACCCAGGAAGATAATCAGGAGACACATTTTCTAAAAGCTTCCAAAACACTCTGTCAACATGCAAACCTGCCAATGGCCCTAGCTCCCATATGATGACTCCCATGTGATGCTGGCCACCAGGCAATGTCCCACTGCCAGCCACCAGGTCAACGAGACACCGAATGGGAGTTAGCAGCTACAGAGCCATCGGAGGCCGCGGCTAGAGATGCGGCCCGGGGAGGCCAGGCAGGCGCTCCCTGCTGCAAGGCCCTCACCTTGCATCATACTCCTGTAGGCAGTGTCTGTGATGGCGTAGATGTGCGGTGGCATCTCGTGCCTCTTCTTGCCCTTGTACATTTCCACAATCTCCTCGGAGTAGATGGGCAGGTTCTTGTAAGGGTTGATGACCACGCAGAACAGGCCTGAATAGGTCTGGAAAGAAGAGAGCAGAGGAGTGGTCAGGGGGCCTCGTTCTCAACAGCGGGGAAACTGACAAGCAGCTCTGCTTCAAGGCCACGTCAGCCCGGCATGAAAGTGCTCCCTGGTGCCCCTGCTGCAGGTGGGGGGTCACCAGCAACCTCCCCGCCTTCTCAACTGCATGGCAGCTGCCAGCTTTGCATGTTGACAAGCTGCACGTCAGGTGGGACCACAGCACAGCAGACACAAGTCCAGCTACAACACTCAGAGCCCCGGGCAATAAGAGACGCGTCTGACGTGTCTGTTGTGGCAGAAGAGGAGCAGAGAAAGGGAGCCGCTGCAGCCCAGGGGACTCAGTGGAGCCCGAGTTATTCTACCCTGAAGGGCTCCTGGGGACGCCGGGTTGAAGCTCTTGGTGCTCCTGAGCCAACCTGATCCTCTGTGGGCTCTGGACCCCTCAGAGCCAGCCCTCTCCTGGAGGCAAATCTCTCGAAAACTTAAAGGCCTCGTTCATGACCCCTGTGAGCCTCCTCTAAGACTCGGGTCTTCTCTGGAAGAAAGAAACTCAGTCAATACCCTTCATGTGAGCACCTAAAATACACCCAGTACTGGAAATCTGACTCGAACAGATTAAAATCAAACCCCAGGAGTCTGAGAGCCAAGTTCACTTCCAAGCAAGGGCAAATGTCTTAACCTCTTACCCTCCATTTCTCAATCTGTAAAATGGACACAGAGACCCACACTGCATTGGGTAGTAACAAGGCAGAAGTAAGATCAAGTGCTTGGCACAGTGCCCGTGTGGCTGTGGAGAGCAGCCCCGGGCAGGTGGGAGAGCCACTCCTGCGGCAGCGGGGTGAACGAGCTGGCTGTCCTCGGAAGCCCACGTTACTATGACCATTAATTGTTTTTCTAATAAATTTCCTCAGCCTTTTCCTCCAACCACCCCACAGACTCCCAACAGCTACACGAGACCCCCGAGACCACGCAGATGGCAGGTGCCCAATTTGGGGGACCTGGATCTCCTTAAGCAGTTGGAGTAACCCAAGCACCATCTTCCTAGGAAGGTAGTCCTGACTCAGTTAAGGGACAACAACGTATTGGGCTCAGCCAGGAGCACACACAGGTCTCATAGTTGCCAACGCCAACTGCGTGCTGGAGGCCAGTTCTCTGGGCACCTACCTTCCACCTTGTCCTCCTCATGAGCTGCCTACGCCTTTGCTGCTCACAGATGTCCCCTCGAGCCACAAGCAGCCACCCTGAGGGGCTGCACCCTGATGTCAACTGTGCCCTCTCCAGTCACCCCCAAAATGAGGTGGATCTTCTGGCTTAACCCAAAGACAAGGCCCACACAGGAACCAGGTGTGAAGACAATGGCCTTGGACTTTCCAGCAGCAACTGGACTGGTCCACGTGCAGAAGGACCCTGAGCTGGGACCTAGCGAGTGCTTGTAGGAGGGGACTCGGGCCTGGGCCTTCCCTTCCTCCTGGATGATCAGCCACTTCCCCTTCCAACGACTCTCTTCCCGAGGGACCAGGAAGTCCACTCGTGGAGTTGGCAGCCCGTGGGCTTGGGCACCACAGAAGAAGGGAGTGAGGCAGGGACCTCTTCTGGTGTGCCTGTGTCAATGTCGGGTGGGGACAAGACAGAAGGCCAGAGAGCAGTGAGGTCATCCCAGGAACTCCAGACAATCGAGCTTTGTTCTTGGGCTTTGAGAAAACCCACACTCTAGGAAATCCAGACCAATCAATGCCAAGGACACATGGGTACATGTAGGGAGTGCCACAGAGCCAGATGTTTAGAAACAGCTGGCATCAACAGCAAAAGGGGGCAGAGGGTCATTAGGACAGGTCTGTCAGCTGGGTAGGCAGATGGCCTGAGCTCAAAGCTCTTTCTGTGGGCAAATCCCACCTAACCCGGGCGAGCACCATGGGGCAAACAGCTCAGGTGGCAGGGAGCAGCCACACTGGACACTCACGGCAGCAGACCCTGAGGAGTGGCTTGGCCCCCACACAGTCACGCTAGGGAGCTGCTCATTCACAGGCTACAGAAGCTCTTTGTGCCCAACTGCTCCTGTCCCAGGGCCCTGCCCCCCGCGCCCAGGAAAAGAGAGCAGCTGTGCTGCAGCATCAGCCATGCCGCCCACGATGCCAGCAAGTGTGGCCCAGAGGCTCCTGCGGTCACAATGCAGAACCTTGTGCAGGGAGACGTGGCTGAGAATGTGGTGGCACCCCCCACCCCAGGCAGCCACCGATGGCCTTGATCTTCCCACAGCTCTGCACCTGCTGGGTTCTCCACCAGGAAAACTCTGGGGACACTGGCTTCCCCCCTAGTGACACTGCTTAGCAGGAGGCCAGTCTAAAGGACCTGCACAGTGGAGGTGAGCAGAGTTCTAGAGGAAAAGCTCTGGTGTCACATCTCAGCTATGTGCACGTGCACACAGAGCCCTGCAAGTCACCTGCAGAGCAGAGACACGGCAACTGGCGGCAAATGTGCTGAAGCTGGGGGTGGTTTGTTTTGCTGGGAATCAAAGCCAGGGCCTCCAGCAGACAGACGCTGCCCCTCAGCAGAGGGCATCTTAGCAACTCATGCTCCTCCTCCTGGAGGGAGGGGGCCTGCAGCCAGGGAACAGTCAGGCATAGGCGGCCAGCCTGCTGCTCACCCGATCCAAGTTAACCACGGACCCCAGAGGGGGCACACAGAGGACCAGGTTACCTTCCCAGGACAGTGGCAGCACAGCAGTGCAGGCCTGCTGGAGCATCACCAAGTCCCCACAGGAGTCTATGGATGAGGAAGTGAGACCCTGCATGGCCACACCACATCCCCCACATGGTCAGTAAGGGACCTCGGGAGCTGGGCTTTAACCCAGGTCCTAGGGCTCCAACTCCAGGCTCCGGAGTGCTCTGCTTTACTGATCCAAGGCCATCCCAGCTCAGTCACACACAGAGGCTGTGACATGAGTGATGAGGCCTGCCAAGGAGCACTCCACTTCCCGTGGGACCATGGCTCCCGTGGGATCCCTGCAGACAGGTGCTGCTTCCTTGAAGTCCCTTCGTTTACTGCAGTTCGCTGATGGTGAGTTTCAGTGTTGCTTTTAATTTCAGGAGCTTTTAATTTGGTCCATACACACCGTCCTTAAAAGACAGATGAGACAGAATGGGGCTGAGAGTTCCTGTCTCATGGCTGCCAATGTCTGGGTACATGACCCCGCGTAAGTCCTTTGACATCTGCGGACCTCAATTGTTCCTCTCTGCCAGAGTGGAAGGTTGAGCCAAGCTGGTCCAGAGAGAAACGAGACATTCCGTCTATCTACTTGTGGACAGGTCCTGGCCATCATCTCATCCCCAGAGGGTGGTTATCAAGGCAGGACATAAGGCCCTCATCATCAGGCATCAATTGAGCAGTCGCCAAGCAACGCAGTCCTCATAAGTTCTGGGCTGGTCAGGACTCAGGGCAATCCACAATGGCCTGGGACTCAACTGAGGGTTTCAGCTCACCTTAGTGAACTCGGAAGTACCAAGCCAGTGGAGTGGGCAGCACCCCACAAAACATGTCACCCAGAAATCACAGAAAATTAAAAGGCTGGCCTTGGGGGGGTCCTCACCACCTCTGTAAGCAGGATGAGCCCGTAGCCTCCTTCTATCACCTATGTGACCACGAGCAAACGCCTCAGTGGGGGACTTGGTTTTGCCATCAGCAAAATGAAAGGAGGGCAGTAATAACCCAGAGGTCACATACAATGACCCTTCCGTCCAAGACCTTTGAGGACTGTTATTCAGCCCTGAGAGCAAGAGGACCGAGGTGGCTGTAATAGCATATTTAAATAAAGAAGCTATTTCAGAAAGAACAAGAAGCAGAGCTCTCTCCTCCATGGGGACACACACCAGAAGCAAATGTCTGGACTGGGCAGAGGAATCTGGGGTTGGTAGGAGACAGAACCGTGTGTCCCCAGGGCCAGAAAAGCTCAGGCCTTTTACAGAGAGGCTGGGATTCCACTCGTCCCTCCATGTTCTCTCGCACTGCCACACACTGTCCTGCAAATGCAGCCCACCAGAGGACAGAGATGACACTCCTGGTCTCTGCATTCACTTCCCCTTCGTCTCACGGACATGGAACTCGGGGGCCAGGGACTCAGGATCCCAGTCTTACTCTTGTGGCTCACCTTTGTTCCAAGTACAGTCCCCAGAAGGAGGCACACCCTCGGCCTCCATAAGGTACAAATGGCAGAGTACCAGAACCAAGACTGGAACAAACGAAGAGGGGAGGAACCAGACGGGAAACCAGGAGACTGCACGCCCTGCTAGAAGGAGTTGACCACGCTGGCCTGAGCCCACACAGTTCCCCCGGGGCCAGCAGATGGGCAGCCCTGAGGCGCAGCAAGCTCTGCTTCCTGCATTCGGCTTCCTGCTATGTTTCTGGCCACACAGGGAAGTGAGAAAGGTGACGCTGTAAAATCACCCCGCCGGGACGTTCAGACGCCCAAGGTGGAGCCTGCCCCCCAGCATCCCTGCCCCAGTATTCCTAGAGCCCTCTTCTCCCGCAGAGCCGGGCACCTGGGCGCCCTGTCCTGGGAGCCACTTACGTAGATGAGCCCTGAGTAGTAGCGCTCCTTGAGGTTGTGCAGCACCGAGGCTTCGTTGAGGCACGTGAGCTCGGCCATGTCCTCCACCTTGGAGAACTTGGGGGGATTCATCTTCTGGATGTCGTCCTTGTTGACCTTCACCTTCTTCCCATTCTCCACCAGCTCCACGATGGCCTCCTCGCCCACCTCCTCCTTGAGACTGGCGGGCTCGAAGCCACTCTTGTCGGAAGGCACCCATACCAACTTCTTGGCGGCCCAGTCGGCCTGGGCCAGCGGGTTATTGATGAAGTTTTTGTCCACGTAGAGATACTTGTCAGCAGCTTGCTGCGCCATGATGACTTACAGCCAGGACCTGTGGGAGAGGAAAGGACAAATGTGAGCGCCAAGGACATCAGCCTCTTCTCCTGTGAACTCTCATACAGCAAGGCCACCACACAATGTGCCAGGATCCCCCGCTGCACACTTAAGACACGCACTGCGGGCAAAACAGGTTGACAGAAGCGAGTCTGCTAGAAATCAGGGGTCAGGTGTGTCACTTGAGGGCCACCCAGCCAACCAATGCCACGAACAAAACCACTCTGCAACTGACAAGCTCAAGAATCTCGGGTGGACGCAACTACAGTCACCATGCTACGCTGACCTTCCACCACACAATTTAGGAGGACACCCAACAAAAACAGGTCTCCAGCGAGCGGAGAAAGACAACTCATTGCACCTGCTCACTGGTGGAGGACTCCACCGGAGTCGACTAAGGGGACAGAACACCACCAGTACATCCTGCCTCCAGATTCTAATTCCATCTGCTTAAAACATATCAGAGTAAGAACAGAGAAGTGGGGCTCCAGGGACATCACAGAGAGAGGCAGCACTCCCTGCAGGGCGCAGCTGAGATGCCAACAACATTCCCAGCTTAGGGGCCAGGAGGACAAAACCAGGATAACCCTCACGGCTCCTGAAACACTCGCACACGCCACCTCGAAAGAGCGTCATCCTACCTGCTAGGTGAGGTGCACCGTGTAATCCCCCATTTACAGATGAACAGACGGGCTCCCGGGGTCACCCAGGGAGGACTTCCAACCCTGCTCCTGGGCCTTTCCAGTCATTCCACCCCAGAGGTACAGGCTGGGGCCCCTAAGGGCCAGATGAACCAGCACCAGGACCTGACCCCCTGGTCGGAGACGCTGAGCCCCCGGCCGCCCACCAGGGAAGCCGAGAGGCGCTCCAGCCTGAGCTCAGGACCCGGGGGGCTCTCCCCTCAGTGAGATCAGCACCCACCCCGCCACCCCGGAAATCTGGAAACCCCAGGTCCACATCCTTCCGCGTTTCCAGATTCAACAGGGACTTGGACTGGGTGGCTTTGCTCCCGTACTGTTCCCGGAAAACAAACCCTGTAGCCCCAGCAGGAGACCAGGGACCAGGGCGCACTGGCCTTGCAGGACCACACAGAGGGAAAACAGCGTCCAGGTTAGTGGCGTTGGCTGAAGGCCCGGTAGCCTCCGGCTTCCCCAGGGTCTAAACCAGCAGCACCACCCAGCCTAGGGTCACGGCAGCTCCCACGGCCAGGCCACCCAGGTGAGCCAAGGCCTCCCTGCCAGAGTTAATCCCAGTGGTCCTCTGCCTCCCTGTGCACACGTGAACGCTGGCCAGCAGCTGTCCCTGCCACATCCCTGCCTGCTCAGGACCTGCAGTGAGCGCAGGGCAGAGACCCCTACCAGCGGCTGGTTCCTGGTCTTTCCCAGCCCTCCAACCCACAAAGAGTAAGATAATCTGCCACCAATGCCCAGAGAGAAGCCACTCAAACCCTCCACAAATCCTAAATTCACTAGTCATTAGGGGTTTCTCTACCCCAGGCCAGTGAGGGCACCGGAGGGCATCTTCACAAGGTTCCTACCAAGGGGAGGAGGGTGAGGGGATGGTATTAAGCCAACCAGCATGAAACCCAGTTTATTCACCACCTCACTTAACCCTGGAAGAGAGCTTTTATCTTCTCCAACTTAAAAATGAAGAAACAGGCTCAGAGAGGGCAAGTCATCTGCCCAGAGATGCCCAGTCCAGTCATGAAGATGGACATGTCTGCCAAGAAGCTCAGGACAACAGCAGGAGTGGAGAGGAAAGCACTCAACTAACATTCACTGGCTGCTACTGGACAGCAGGGAGGCCAGGCGTGACCCTCCCCAGGGTGGAGTTATAGTGTGTTACAATTCAGTATCTCCCTCCCTCGGCCTGCTGCTGCGAGGTGACAACCCTCATCAAAGCCTACTGCAGCCCAGCGACACGGGCCCTGGTAGGACCGACAGCAGAGAACCCACATCAGGGGCTGGCTCTCGGCAGGCCCTGGGCTCCTCCAGGCTGCAGGGAACCAGGCGCCCAGGCCATCCTGGAATCGGGGTAAACCTCGGCTCGGCCCTCAGATCAGTGGGGCAGCTGGGGGGCCATGGACACCACGGGAACTGGCAGGGGAAGAATCCCACCCGACTCCCTCCCCACCCTTCAGACCTCAGCAGTGGGACAGTCAAGCCAGCACTGTCCACCCCTGGTGGCTACAGAGGCCTGGAGACCAAGCCCCACTTCCTGTACCGGAACAAGGCAGGGTTGATCCCTCTCCTTCCAAGGCCTCCTGGGAAGGCCGCCCCGCAGAGCCCCCCTTGCCGGCACCTCCCTTCCGCAGAGCTTTCATTAAGCAAGGCTGGGCCCTGCCTGGCCCGGCCAAGGACAGTGCTGCTTGGTCTCCACAGCTCTGCTGGAGTGACGTGGGTCGGCGCAGTGCCAAGACCAACACGGGGCTGGGCTGCTGGGGGACCTGCAGGTCATGACACACGGTGGGCCCCCTCGCCTGCTGGATGGGACGGGGGCGGAGGCTGCAGCTGAGCTTCTGTTCCCGCCTGTGGCAGGTGAAGAGGCTCCTGAGCCCAGAGTTCACCTCCGCAGGGTGCAGTGGACAGGGCCACCTTAGCAAGGCTCCCCAGGACCAAATTATAAACCAGGGATAGTAAGGAGTTGCCCAAAATTAAACAAGGGGCACTCTGGGAAGGGCTCCAGGGAGGCTGTCCCCCACAAGCAGCTGCACGAGGCCACTTCTCCTACCCTGTTCTGGGACATGCTAAATGGCCTCTGTGAAACCTGTTTTAACTGCAAATAGGAAGACTTTCAGGAATCAAACAAAAATGCTACGCTCATTTCCTGAAGCACTCACCCCACCCAAGTCGGTTGTTGGCTCATGGAAAGCCACCCCTGGCCACCCCTGCATCTCCCTGCTACTCCGACCTCTCCTCACTGGCGACAAGCGCTGGCTGACCGTTTTCATCCCAATCCTTCACTTGCAGGTGATGCCGCAGCAGCTCAGAGGGAAGTGACTACTCAGCCACACATCTAGGGACGGGGACTTGAACCCAGGACTCTGACCCCAAAGCCTCCCTGCTGATCACTTAATGGCTGCATGACGTCCGAGGAGGTCTTCCTCTTCCTTGGCGCACCTCCTGAGTGGCAGCTGCTGGCACAGGAGCAGGAACCCTCTCGTGCCCCATTTGTGCCCTCTAGTTTCCCAGAGGGCAGGTTCGGGGTGGCTGCCACTCGGGCAGCACGGCCAGCCGCTATCGCTGTTCACGGGAGCCCTCAGTGGCTGAGCGGAGGGCCCCTGGGGAGTCGCCTGGAGAGCCTGGGGAGGGTCTGCGGAGCTGGCGGGTGCCCAGGGGCCAAGGGGAGCCAAGGGGAGCCATGGCTGGGGCCCAGGGCAGACTGTGGCGGGCGGAGCCACGCCCTCTGTGGTGGCTTCCTGCGGGTTCCAGTCCAACTCCCGAAACCCAAGCAGTTGCCTTTTTAGGCCATAATCGAGCAGGACACAACCCGAGGCTAAATTAGGACTCTCAGGAAATGACGAAACTGAAAGTAAATGGGTTGACCAAAAAGCTCTCCTTTCAACTGGGAATGTGCTTCCTCGGTTCCCTGACTTCTCCGCGCCCCCAACACCCGGGGACCTGCTGTTCCTCCGGAGTCCCCTTAGGAGCCTTGGCTCCCTCCCCTTCCCGCTTCTTTTTTTGCTCATCTGTTTATTCATAAAACAAACTGCTGGCCTCGAGGCCGGCCTCTCTGCTAAGCCCGATCCCGGTGGAGGCGCCCTGAGCTTCTCCAGCCCCAGACATCAGGACCCTGGCCAAGTCCTCAGAGCCACCGGGGCTCCTCACAGGGCCACCGCCCACAGCACTGGTTCCTCGCCCCGCCCTGGCAATGGTTTCCCGAGCCCTTTAGCCTCACAGTCATTTTACAGGTGAGGGAAACGAGGCTCAGACAGGCCACCAAACCCAGGTTCAAACGGAGACCATGTGGCTCCCATGCCCTGCTCAGCTTCCCATGACCACCTCCCCGATGAGGACACTGGGGTTACGGGCAGAAACCACAGAACCCTGTGGTTCAGCGGCCAGGCAGGACGCGTCCTCCAAGCAGTGCGCCCACCTCCCTGCTGGTCTGAGCTAGGGACTCTATACCCACATGCCAAACTGCCGGAGCTGGAGGAAGAAGGTGGCAGTGGCCTGTGCAAAACCTTAGCCTTCCCTAAGCCTGGCCCCTTGAGCTGGACCACCTAATCCCCACAGCCGGGGCACCCCAAGTTCCAGCTCACAGACCCCGGAGGCCTCTTCGCAGACGCTGGAAGCCCTGTTCCTGCTTAATCAAGGATGTATGCGACAGACCCTTGGCTTTGGTTTTCCCGTTCCCCATCCATCCCAGGCAGAACACATGCTCTCGCTCCTGTGGCAGCTGATTTTGAGCTGAAAGAAGATATCAAGTCCAGAATTCCACCATTAAGGAAGATTCTGCGAGAACAACTGTCCCAACATCACAGAAATCTTCAAAGTCATCAGCCTCACTTATCAACTAGTACACAGTGAGGACAGCAGGCAACTCCATGATGAAGGAACAAAGGTCCCACAGAGTTAATCCCGTAGTGGGCGCCAGGACAGATGCACCCACACCAGCTGAAGTGGCAGTATGAGCACCGAGGTACAGAGCAGACATAAAGCCAGCCCTGGTCACTGTGGAACCCGCACCCGAGGCGGGGGACACCCACCAGGGAGATGTGCAGGAAAGATGAGCGGACAATCGCTGGCCGTGTGACCTGGGCCACTGCCACCATTGACTCCACTTGTGAATGCTGATAACGCCTCGTGCTCCTTCCCCGTTTTACTCCTTATTCCACGTGCATTGCGTAAATGCACCTGACACTGGACAGCACACCCCCATCAGGGGAGAGCCACACCAATAACACTCCACCTCCAGACTCCAGGAAGGCCGAGCAGAGGGAGACGGGACTCAAGTGAAAACACACGAAAGCTCGGGTGTCACGAATGGGATGTCACCTTGGTTACCGCATCAAGCTGCATCCTTGAAGCTGGGCAGAAAATTGGTGGGGGAGGGAGGAGATGGTAGAAAAGCATCTCAGGCCAAGGGAGAGAGTGGGAGCCAACATTCAGAAAGAGAGCAGTCGTTTGTAAATTATTTATAAGTTGGGCTGGGGATGTGGCTCCAGGATAGAGCACTTGCCTAGCATGAGCCAGAGCCTGGCCTCCTTCCCCAGCCCTGCAAGAAATGAATTATATAAAAGTGATGTGACCAGGGACATCAGTATTTTCTCAACCTCAGCACTGTGAACATTTGGGGTCAGATAAAACTTCATTGTGTGGGGATGGTCTGTATACTGTAAGGTATTTAGGGCTCTACCAATTAAAGGCCAGTAGTCCTCTGTCCCCTGTGTGACAGTAGAAAACATCCCCAGACATTGCCCAATGTGGGGACTAAGAGGAAAACCACCCCAGCTAAAGCAGAGTGGCCAGATGGACAGTGTCTTTCCCAGAGATGGAGACCCAGAAGAGGTGGCAGGCCTGGGAGACACAGTGTGGGGAAGGAGGGTGGGATTTAAGGTGCTGGTGGGAACAAGATCACCGTGAAGCCAGGGTCCTGCACGGCCAGTTGTCTCCAGGCTCTGAAGCACCCACACTAGATCTCTTCCACGAGACAGTCCTCAGGGCAAAAGGACCCTGGGACCCAAACAATGACAGCATGGGTGGCTCAGCCAGGAATGACTGTTCTCCTTGTAACAGACTGTAGTTTTAAATTATTTTGACAGTTTGGAAGATTGAACCCTACCATTGAGCTAACTCCCCCACCCTTTAATTTTTTTTTTTTTTTTTTTTGAGACAGGGTTTTGCTAAATTGCCAAGACTAACCTCAAACTGGCAATCCTCCTGCCTCAGCCTCTCCAGTCAGTTTCTGGGATTACAGGTGTGCAACACCACACCCAGCATAGGAAAATCAGAGCTGACCTAAATTCAACCTATATTCATCTACATATACATTGTGTATATAACAAATCCAGGGCCCAGCCCTTTTAAAACATTTTTAATTGGACAGGGTCTTGCTAAATTGCCCAGCTGGCCTTGAACTTGCAACCCTCTGGCCACAGCTTTAAAGATCCCAGAGATTATAGGCTGGCCCAGCTTTAAAGATCCCAGGTGCCTGAGATGTAGCACTTGCCTAGCATGCATGAGGCTCTAAGTTCAATCCTCAACCCTACAAAATATAAAGACCCAGAAAACCCCAATTTAAAAATAAATCAGCAAACCAGGAAAAGGAAGCTGACATGCCTCCCGGGCAGGGTACGAAGCTCCCTCCCAATCTCCAACTCAGAAGCTCAGCCTGTGATTCACAAGCAAAGTTCACCTGCGTCACACGGTCCAGGTGCGGGTCCAGGTGCGGTCCAGATGCGTAATGGAGACAGGTGCAGCCACGTGTGGGGGCAGGGATTGCTCCCGTGGCTGTGCCAGCCCGTCCCGTCCTGAGAATTCCACCAAATGCTACTTAGTGAATGTTTTATGGCCACGCAGGCTTAGTCCAGGGAGTCCATGGCTCCCACTACTGTGACCCCAGACAGATCATTTCCCACCCGGAGCTCTCCCCAGCACTCCTCAGACCCCCTGAAGCACCTCCCCAAGAGCGGCTGCCAGTGGAGGACCCACAAGCAACATCCCACCCTCCTTCCCCACACGATGTCTCCCAGGCCTGCCACCTCTTCTGGGTCTCCATCTCTGGGAAAGACATTGTCCACCTGGCCACCCTGCGGTAGTCACCATAGACTCCTCACCTGGAGTTTAGCAGCCTCTACATTATCTCCAACAGCCTGGCCTCCTCGGGGGCTGCTACAATGCCTCCCTCCTGGCCTCCCCGGCCTCTCCTACAAGGCCCTCAACTCAATCCTCCCAGCTACCTTCAGGGTGACTGCAGCTCACATTTCTGTTTACACTACCTCCTATTTTATGGATATTAGTAGTGGCCCAGGTCAGACGGTTGAACAGGTCCACACCTCCTCCAAACCCCCAACATCTCGCCTAGTGAACAAGCCTTTTGTGACCAGCTGATGACTCTCCCAAGCTCCCTCTGCCCTTCCTTTCTGCAGCTGTCCTTCTCGACTCCACTCAATCAATTCCCTGTTCACATCCCACGCTGCTCACTGCTCGGGCTTCAAAGAAGACATGTCCTCTGTCCAAGGACCCTCTTAGATCTCAGCTCACACGTTCTGCCTCTGAAAGGCCCTGCTCCCCCACGGACCCCCCTGGGCGCTGCACTCATCTCCACCGCAGTAACCTGAACAGCTGGATTGTAATTACTTGCAGTTGTATTTGAAGACAGGGATCAGGTCTCAATCATTACAACTCCAAATGTCTAGCACAGGCCTAGACCTAGAGCAGGGCTCCGCTCGGGAACAAATGAATGAGTGCACTCATCAGTCAACCAACAAGGAATGAGGCAAAGGCGTGGGAGGAGTGAACAGGGAGGTTTCTAAGAGGTAGAAATCCTCAGGCTGCGTACAGAGGAGGGAGCAGGGAGACTCAGCCTGCAGACACATGTGAGGGACACGGCCACTTCATCTGCCACACAAACCATGCCGTTCACAGACTGATTCTTATACCCCGAATCAGAAAGGAAATTTGGGGGCTTTTAATCTACAAAGAGAAACAGTGAAGATCATTTATTGCCTACCCACAAGAAGCTCTGAATAAAATTAAGTGATTGGCAGAGGTGGAGGCACCTACCACCTGCTGCCAGACCAACACCCAGGAAAGGACACTGGCTGAAGGGACCCTGCACCCACTGGGATGCCATGAGCAGGTCCCAGAAGCCCTCGGCCTGTGCACCTGCCTAGCAAGTGCCACAGCCACCCACCTCCGGTGTCAACTCAGAACACAGAGATGGAACTTGCAAAACCCCCAGCCATGGGCAGGGGACATGGGTTCTGCAAATCCCAAGGTAACTGCTTGTCATGCACCACAATGGAATGGAATAGGCATGACTTTGGGGTCAGACAGACCTGGGTTTGCATCCCAAGTCCCCTGCACACAATTCCTGTGATCTTGAAGCTATTAGCACCTCAAAATCCTAGCTTCAGAAAAAGAAAAAAACAGCTCCAGCCCAGGGAGCACCTAGGCACCTTAGCGAGAACCCGTCTCAAAATGAAAAATAAAAAGGGCTGTGGAGGCAGCTCTGTGGTAAAACCCCCCTGGGTCCAACCCCCAGGAGCAAAAGGAACCTCCATCAGAGGAACTCAAGTTTTGGCACAGAATCTGATTTTTGCCACTCTTCTACTCTGACCACTGACCTCGTGACCCACCCGGCCTCCCTAGGAATGACACTCAAGTTTCTGGAAGCCCCACCAGCAGAGGACAAGGACGCAGAGCAGCACTACACACCAAGACCCTCAGGGCTTGTCAGCGCTGTCCAGTGGGGTGGGCACCGAGGGCACCCCAGGAGGAAGGCTCCAGGCTGGCCCGGGACATGCTGCTGACGGGCTGCACAGGCCTGCAGAGAGCTGGGTGGGGGTTTGAATCTGGTGGGGCACTGCCGGCTGTCACCTATCTCCCACGCCTCAGCTTCCCCACCTGCGAGATGTCCTACCTACAGGCAAGGGCAGCACTCAGCTCAGCAGGACAATGAAGTCTTCCCGCCAAACACCAGGGCTAGAGAGCAGTGTCTACAGGGAGGTCCTGAGGTGGCCACTCTGCCCTGAGAAGAGAGCACTGACCTTATAGCAGCCTTCCCACCAACCCCACCCATGAGCTAACAGTCCCCAGGCTGGGGGCCCACAGGGGTCCTCTGGCTGCCCAGAGCCCAAAAGACAGAAGCCAAAGAGGAACCGAGGGGCTGCGGGTGCCCCCTCCCGCCTCAGGAATGTTGTTTGCTTACAGAAGAAGCTGAGGCTTGTTTCCATTAGCCCTCTTCCAACCCCAGCTCTGAGCTCCTGCTGATGCTGAGCAGATAAGGAAACCAGACCAGAGAAAAGGCCAAGCAGGAATCTAGCTCCAGAGCCCAGAGCCCATCCCCTGCCCTTCCTCCTCAGAGGCTGCACAAAGAGGTTGGGTGACTCCAGAGGACCCAGGGACACTGAGTCACACTGTGTAAGGCAGGGTCTGTTGGTACCTAGTAGAGCCCAGGCCGTCAAAAAGGACACCAGCTAAAATGTGCTGTACCACACAATTTTTATCTGTCAATTCAAAAATAATTTTTGGCAGTGCTGAGGCTCAAAGCCGGGGCCTAGGCCAAGCAAGTACTCAACTTTGAGTACACCCCCGGACCAGTGATTTTTTCAAAATGACACTAGAATTGAAAGAAACTGACCAAATCATGTTAAAAGCATGAACAAATATGTTATGTATGATTTTAGTGCACTTTAAAAAAAAAAAAAGAGAGACACCAGAATTTTGTGTAGATTTCTTGCTCCTACACAGTAAAGGGGTGGGGGCAGAGTGTTTATCTTGGGATGAGATGAAGTCCCCGGAGCTGGAAAGGGGGCACCTTACCCAGGATCTTATCAGCCATTTAGGAATGTGGACTTTATTGTAGGGACAAAGAGGGAAGAGGGGAGGATGACATCATGAGATTTGTATTTTAAAGAGATCACCCTTCCTGACCTTAGCTGAGGGAAAGTACCCTGCCAGGCCAGGGGGGTGGCGACCTAAAGGGGAAGGCCAGCCTCCCTGCCTAGGCTGGGAGGGGGATCAAATGCTGTGGGAAGAGGCAGCAGCCAGATTCCACCTGAGACTCCAAAGAACCTGGCGCAGGGAGGGTCCTGGGACTTGACATTGCCTCGCCTTCACCCCCCAGGTGAGAAATGACTGTATCCCAGGAGCTCCAGGGCCAGTTCTTTCCAAAATATCTTGGGCACAGACCTCAGGTGGCACGTGTCACACTGACTGCACGGTACTGTCCAACAGGGTCTCCCCAACTAAGAAGATACTGTCTCAGGGCCACGGATCCGCAGCCCCAGTACTTCTGCATAGAAACCCTCTCTAAATGAGGGACCAAATCAGTCAGGGTGGGATGCAGTGAGCTGGGGACAGCCTAGTCACTCAGCATGGTAGCCCACCTGGCCTAGAGAAGCTACCTGGCCTCTGGAACACACCAAGTCCCTCACTCAGTGTCTCCCACCTCCCTTCCCAGCCCCTGGTCGGCCACACTCCACTCCAGAGCACAGCCTGTGCTCCCGTCCCCGCCCAGGCAGGCTGGACGCCCTTCTAGATTTCTCCACTGTGCCGGCCCTCCAGGCACCTTTCCTAACACCTCTGCTTCTCTGCCTGCCTCCCTGCCATCTGCCCTGAGACCTCCTGGAAGGCAGGACTGTGCCCTTGCCCCTCTTGTCCAAGCAGTGACTGAGCCCCATGGTGGTGAACTGGCAGATGAGGTCCCCGCAATGTGGCTCACAGTACTTGACCCGTTTGCAGGTGCCTGGGTGTGTTTCCTGGGATCCTGGCTGTCCACAGAATGGCCATGCTGAGGGCCACCCCTATTGTCCTCAGGGCTAAGGTCCACAGGATGGAGGGAAAGGGGAGGAAGAAAGGAAGGAGTGGGGTAGGCAGCTGTGGCCCAGATGAGCCTTCTACAGGGGCATGGCTTTGCCTTAAACTGGCTCAATATTTTTGCAGTGAGATCACACGTGTGTCTCACCTACTTGGTAATGAACTTTCACTCAGCCGCAAGAAACTGCAAAGAAAAGCAAGTTGCAGGAGCGCCTCCAACCTCACCTCCCCCAGGTCTGAAAGGGCGGACAGAACTCCTTGGCTGGGTTCTGGATGGAGGTGCTGGGCGCCTGCCAGCCCTCCTGCAGGTAACCCCCCTGAGCCCGCTGGGGGCTGCCCACACACGCAGGGGCAACCTGAGCCCTGCAGACTCCTGCAGCGAAGCGGTCCCTCCCCTTCAGTTGCGCTGATAGAATGGTTTTTTCTTTCCTCAAACATGTGAGCACAGTTTGCTGAAACTCAAGGCAGAAAAATAACCATACTCAAAAGATTTAATTATATGGCCTCCGACTCAATGGGAAAGTGCAGAACATGGTTTTCTGAGCCCCCATCATCACTGCTGAGAAGTCCAGTCCAAGGTCGGGAACTGGACAGTTTTTGAAGACCACTCAGTTCACAACCCACCAGACATTTGGGGTGGTTACTCTCTTTGTAATATTTAAAATAGTTTTCTATTTTAATTTCTCTTAATTTGTGCATGGTAGGGAGAAGTGCTGGATCAAACCCAGAGCCTCACCTGTGCTAGATTAAGTTCTGCAGCAATGAGCTCTGCTCCAGTCCCTAAGGAATGATTTTTAAAACGGAGTTATATTGCCACTTCCACTGACAGCCTTCCTGCCTCTCTTCCTGGGGAGGGAGCAATAAGGCAGGGACAGAATCTGGTCACCACCAGGTCCTCACTGCCCAACATAAGGTGTGTGCTGAATAAAACCTGATCTAAAGTGACCCAAAGCAATGGGGGAGTATACAGACTTCCCAAGGGTCCAAATTCCAAGAGTCAAGTCTAATAAAAATAAAATCTCTGCCGTTCATTCTCCCTGGTTTCCGGTACTGGGGTTTGAACCCAGAGGCACTCTTCCACAGAGCTATATCCCAGTCCTTTTTATTTTTTATTTTGAGACAAGAGTCTCACTAAGCTGTTGATGCTGGCCCTGAACTTGTGATAGATCCTCCTGCCTCAGCCTCCCAAGTCACTGCGATTACAGGTGTGTGCCACCACACCTGGTTTCTGTCATACACATCTAAGTGACTAATGTTAAGCCCAATAACCCCAGACCTTATTGTCCAAACATCAGTGTGACTACCACACCGCTTGCCTCTCCCTTTAGCGGGTCAGAACAGGGCTTCTCGGCGACTGTCCTCCTGCCATTCCACTTTACTGCCAGCTGTATCTGATGCACACTAATCTGTTCTGTTTCTAGGAGACACATGGCCGGCCACGGATCAGCAACAATCTTCCTGAATCAATCAGTCATTTAAGTGGACTGATGAGCCTCATCCCTGAGAAGGAGAGGCTTTCCAAATGTGAATGTTCACGCTTGACCTTCACAGCCGCCTTAGACCCAGACGCGGGAGGCTGATGGATTGGATGAGAGATGAGAGATGCCAGACCCAACACTTAGCCAACAGAATACAAGTCAGGGTGACCTGGCCCCCTGGGCCTCAGTTTCTCCACCTGTAAATGGGACAATCGCAGCTGCCCCCAGGACAACCAGGAGGAGCAGGAGAGGATGTGCAGGTGAGGTGCACCCCCACCCCACTGCCCAGATCTGGCTGCCAGGCCATCCCTGCCCCTCCTCTGTGCATTGTGGGCATCCAGCAGCCACCAGTGGCACAGTGCTGAGTGGCCGTGGCAGGCCAGGCCCTCCCCCACACCTCAGCCCCTTTCCAAGACGTCTGTGCCCGGGTGAGCTCACAATGAGTCAGTCAGAGGCCAGAGACGCTGCCCTCAGCCCCCTTCAGGGGTTTGGAGTCACATCCTGCCTAACCCAACTCAACGTGATTTATTCCACCCCAGGAATGCAGCTCATTTCCCAGAATTTGGTCAAGCCCTTCAGTCAAGGAGTTTGATCCTGCAGGGTCTCTGTCCCTCTGCAGACTCAGCCACAGCGGCAGCTAGGATTCCCTGTAAGACACAGCTGACCACAGACCCCCAGGAGAGAACACGGGGCCCAGACATCCCATGCTGGGCTCCAGTTTTGTTTAAATCTCAAACCACAGTGGAATTATACATGTGTGCACGTATGCACACACGTGTGTGTATATATATATATCTTTTATGCATTTATTTTTTGTGGTGCTGGGTTGGAACCAGGGCCTCACATGTGCTGGGAAAGCACCCTGCCATGAACTATATCCCCAGCTGTTTTTTAAAAATTTTAAAAGTTGAACTTTTCATCACAAATGCAGACAAACATGTGGAACAAAAGCTTCACGAAATGATATATACATGCTGTGCACGCTGGCATTTTCCATTCAAGCCTATTTTATTTCACTTCTAAAAATACTACGTGCCACCCACTGAAGCGATTTCCCGACCCACCATGAATCTCAGCTGACAGTTTGAAAAACCTGATCAACCCTCACTGGGCAGAAGAGCCACAGACTACTCCAGTGACTGGCCCAAGATCACATGGTGAGTTAGGCCAGGCAGAACTCCAGTCCAAAGCCAAGGGGCATCTCTGTGGGGACCCAGCCCCAGGCAGGTAAGATGGCAGCTGTAGCAATTCAACAACCTGGCACTTGTCAGACACGCTCATCTCACAGGCTTAAATTGCAGGCTCCTGCCAACCTTGACAGAGCTAAGGCAGGTGCCATGCTGTCCCCTTTGCATAAACAGGAGGGACTTGGAGGCTCAGGGAGACTGACAGCATGGTGCGTGCACACCTGTACTCCCAGCTACTTGGGAGGCTGAGGCAGGAGGATTGCAAATTCACAGCCAGCCTCCGCAACTTAGTGAGACCCTATTTCAAAATAAAAAATTAAAAGGGCTGGAGGTGTAGCTCAGTGATAGAATACTTGCAGGCAAGTATGTGTGAGGGCCCGAGTTCAAGCCTTAGGACCACCACCTAAAAAAAAAAAAACGAAGGAAAAAAATCCAGGTGGAAGAACAAAGAAGAGTCCAGGGTGACAACAGATCAAAGCTGGTCATATTCAATACAGTTAGACGCCACTCCATCTCCAGCCTAGCCCATGCTGAAAGGACGCCCAGAAGTGACAGGACAGCTAATCCGAGAGACGAGGGAGGCCTCTGTCCTGGGGAGGTGGGCGTGCTGCTTCCCAGCTATACCCCTGGGACAGCAGAACCCCTCATGCCTGATGTACTTGGCCCTTGACTGACACACACACACACACACACACACACACGTATCAACAAGAAAGCCAGGGTTTCTGTTTCTCTAGGTTGGCGGCGAGGACCCTGAGAGAATGTGCTGAAGGTGTGAACCTGTGTCTGACATCGAGGGGCGCAAAGAGCTCAAGTGCAGTCCATGGACTTCCTGGAGACCCCTTGTTCCCAGCTCAAAGTGGGGGAGGCACTGTGGCCCCCTTTCCCACCAAGGTTAAGGCATGAGGACCCGGAGAGGGATCCCCTCCTTCCTTACCCTCTAAGACACAATGGTCTCATGAAGAGGTCTGTGGGGTTGTGCCCAGGACAATCTACAGTGGGAGTCTGCGTGGGAGAGGAAGAGAGGTCACTGCCCCTGGGCCACAACAAGCCCCCTAACAGCCTGGCCTCCAAGAAGAAACCTGAGACTGAAGGGCTTCCTGTATCTCCTCCCCACTTTTCTGCCCCACGGGACTTTCTCAGCTGAGCCAGTGGTGCCAGCCCTGGGCACGAGAAGGCACACAGAGCAGAGCCAAGCTTTCCAGAGAAGTTGGGGGACAAGTGGCATCCGCCTGCCCAGGGAAGACGATCCAGATACAGACAATGGAGTGAAGATAAAATCCATTTATCTCACACTTAGGAGAATAATTAACTTACAGTTCCTAGAGCGGCCTGCATGGCACCCTTGTCTGAGGCTGGCCAAGCCCAGATGACCTGGAGCAGGGAGCTGCTGGCAGGATGACCTCAGCACGTCCTTCACCAGCAATCTGGCTGCTGCTTATTTTACCACCCACCAAGAATCGCTCCTCTACCAGAACCACAATCTGGTTCCAAAGTGGCCAAGGCTGCACTTGAGAAGAGGAAGAAACGGCACTGACCCGAGCTGCAGCTTGGGCCACACCATCCCACTGGGGGCTGAGCCCTGCCCCGCCCCGCGCACACACCTGTGCAAGAAGACACACCCACACAGAGATGGTTACACACATGCACACAAGAGCGGGCTGGGGTCAGGGCAGAACCTGAGGCTCTCCTGAGTCAGGCGGGCCTGGATGTGGGTGCCAGATCCTGCACTCACTGGCTAACTGGCCCAGTTATTTAATCATTCTGAACCTCCTTTCCTTCATCTATGGAACGGAAACTACCAAGCCCCCTTCGCAGGACAGTGTGGACAACTAAGTAAGAGCCACTGGTGCTGTGTTCTGAGAGCTTCCCAAGTGACCGCCCTGGACATAGCAGCCCTCTGAGGTAGGGGTGTCTGAAACCCGGCTGCTGTTGGCGTCTGCACTCTGCAGGTCTCACTGGGGACTCTGACCCCTGCCCCTGAAGATGCACCGAGGCAGCAGATGCACAGGGACATCTTGCCAAGCTCCTGGTAGGACCTGACAAACAGCAGCTGTGATGTGACAGGAAGAGGTAAGTGCAGAGGGGACCCTGAGCTTCCTGTCCCACAGCAGAGACGGCCTGCTCCGACTTCCCTCCAGACACCTCTGAACCTGACTGCTCTAGGAGGGTGGGTCGTTCCCCATCACTGCTCCTCCCCTGTCTCGGAGGGGAGGGCCCAGAACAACCAGGAGTCCAGGACTCCCAACCCACCACAACCAATCAGGAATGTCCCAGGGTCTGGGCACCACAAAGCTGCCTGGTAGAGCCGGAAGAGCCTGAGTCTGGCCCCAGACCCTGATCCCGGCTCAGGTCTGCAGGAGGATCACATTCTTTGCATTCTTGTCTGAAAGCCAGAAGAAAGGGGCTGGGCAGGCTGGGCGGGGGGCGGGGATCCACTCTCTCAAACCAGAGATGATTAAAGCCTGGACTTGTCCAGGAGGGGAAGAGCAGGCCCTCCGAAGCCTCCCTGGAACACACTGCTCTTCCAAGAACACGTGTGATCCTGCAGTGGCCACGAGTTCAGGGCCTTGCACCTGGAAGCCCCCTCAGCCCGGCATCCCGTCTCCCCACCGTGAGAACACAAGGCTCCAGGCCTCTGTCAGTTCCTCAGTCTCAGGCTGAATGGAGGCCACTATTCTTCCTCCTGACGAGAGAGAAGCCCAGCACTCACTGCAGATGGAGCGAGGGAGGAGTGGGGACAGTGGGGGAGGAGAGTGGGGACAGTGGGGGAGGAGAGCGGCACTGGGGAGGGCGTGTGGGTTCCACAGAGCCTGCAGCTAGGCAAGTGGATCTGTGACAAAGCTTGCACGGCTTGGCTTGGCGCTATACAGCCTCCTCCTCCTCCACAGGAACCCGGTGGGGGTGGCAGGCCGGCTGTGCGGAAGGCAGGCTGAACAGCATGCTGGTGGGCTGGGGAGGAGGCTGCGGGGGAGGCCAAGAGAGAAGAACAGGAGCCAGGTGCCCCAGGACTAGGCGAGCGCACCCCACCCTGCCTGCCCACCCGCACTGCTGGCCACCTGAGGGTCTCAGGCGGAAGAGGGAGGTCTGGATTTGACACCTGGCACTACGAGGCCAACAAGGAACCAGGACTCCGTAACCACTGTTGCACAGTCGCAGTCTATGAAACCCAATGTCACAAACATCACCCACACCAGTTTAAGTGACATGAGAAGGGGCGGGGGGAGCAGACGTGGAAAATAACTGGCCTGAAAATCAGAATCTGGGAAAGGATCTTAGATCCTCACTTGCTACCTGGTCTTGTTAGGTTCCTGGAGTCTCAACATTCCCTGCTATAAAACGGGGATGCTAATACTGCCACCCTCACGGGATTGTGAGACTTCAATTATAATAACCTGGATATGGCATAAAGCTTTATATATGGCATAAAGCTTTATAAAGTGATAGGAAAAACAGGTTAAAATAGATGGGGGGGGGGTGACTGGGGATTGAACCTGGGAGCTCTGATCCATTAAGCCACATCCCCAGCCCTTTTTACTTTTTATTTTGAGTCAGGATATTGATAAACTGCCCAGGCTGGCCTTGAACTTACAATTCTCCAGACACTGGGACCACAGGCGTGCATCACTGCGCCACTAAAATAGGTTTTTTTTTTTTTGGAACAGGAATTAAACTCAAGGGCACTAGAACCCTGAGCCATACCCCCAGCCCTATTTGAATTTTATTTAGAGATAGGGTCGCACTGAGTTGCTTAAGACCTTGCTTTTGCTGAGGCTGGCTTTGAACTTGCAATCCTCCTGCCTCAGCCTCCTGGGCCGCTGGGATTACAGGCGGGTGCCATGGCGCCTAAAATAGATTTTTAATATATAAGCAGTCACCATGCTGGGCAAACTGCACATGAATGAAACAGTAACTGAGCACCAAAACTCTCTGTGGTATTTCTTCTCCTCACACACAGATAGGGAAAACTGAGGCACAAGGTGGCAGAACTTGCCCAGGGTCCGTCAGCTGGCAAGTGGGAGAGTGGGGGTGAGGGCAATGGGCGTGAGCAGGAGGCAGCAGGGGAGGGAGAGGGGAACGGAATCCAGATGCTCCCTTCATGGCGGTTAAGCCGCACAAGCCAGGGAAGTAGAGCCCTCTACCCAAGGGCGCTTGGAGAAGCTGAACCAGGTCTGGACGACCCACATTCGTGGGGTCGAGTCCCTTCTCTTGTCTCCCAAGCACACAGGGAGGGCGTGGGACAAATCCTGGTGGTGACCCTGCAAGGGGAAGCGAGCTCAGCATGTCAGCTGGGTGGCCCTGCACTGCGGGCTGGAAGCAGTGGGCCCAGGCGTGGCACTCGGATGGCAAGCTGCAGGCTGGGGACCAGCTCTGTGGGTAGAGTGCTTGCCTCGTGCACAAGGCCCGGGGTTCAATCCCCAGCACAAAAAAGAAGGCGGTGGCGGCAAGCTGCGGTGCAGCCACCCAACACTGGCCAGCAGCGCAGCTTAAGTTACAGTCCTGCGCCCATCTTCTACTCCTTGTTGGAGTATAAAGGGTTCATGGGGAGGGACCATCTCCAAGGACACCTAGCCCAGGAGCACTGGGCAGAAGGCAGGGTGGACCAGGGCCCCTGAAGGAGAGATGAGGCGAGGAGTCACTAAGGGGATCCCAAGTGGAACCAGGGAGCAAGGGGACAGAAGCAGGACGGAAGGAGGAGGCGCAGAGGCAGGTGCAGGGAGGGCCTGAGGTTGATGGGTCCCTCATGAACCAGACACTACACGAGTGTGCTCCACATGACTGTCAGCTGCCCAGAGGACACCCAGAAGCAGGTTTCATCAACCTGTTCACAGGTGAGAAACTGGGACCCAAGCAGTTAGGTAAACAAATGGCAGAGCAGCATCCTGGAGGCAGGACTCGGTGCTCTTCCTCAATGAAAAAAGGCCAGTGGAATGTCCCTGGGCACCCAGAGCTCCATTCTGAGCCACGGTCTGCCTCTGTGCACACACCCTCACCCCTCACAGACTGGACATCCCCGCCAGTTGTTGAAGCCTTAACCCCCAGTACTTCAGAATGTGACATTTGGAAATGAGGCCTTAAAAGAGGTAATTAAATTAAAGCAAGGTCCTAGGGGTGGACACTAATCCAGCATGATTAGTGTCCTGACACGAGACCAGGATACGGGCAGGCACAGAGGCCACGTGAGGACACAGGAGAAACAGGCTGCCTACAGGCTGAGGAGGGAGGCCTCACAGGAAGCCAAGCTCCGAACCTCGATCTTGGACATCCCCCTCCAGAACCCTGAGAATCCATCCCTGCTGCCCACACCCCCAATTTGTGGGGCTCTCTTAGGACAGTCCCAGCAAGCTGACACCTGCCCCTCACTTGACTCCTGTTCTCCATGCAAGTGCCACGGAGAGGGCCACAGCGAGGGTGTGGGCAGTGCCCTCAGAGTCCCCCACTAGCATGGAAACCACAAGGACTTCAGTGGCTCCATTAAATGAAGCATCCCAGAACCTAGAACAGTGTCATATAAACTAGAGGAAAATGGGATTTAGTCCAGTTGCACCTTCTGAACGTCCACCTCCTCCTCCCACTTTCTCTCTTCCTGTGCCTGCTCTCCCTCCTCCAATATAATCACTAATAAATGTCAGCCTAGTGGCTCACACCGGTGCTCCCAGCAACTCAGAAGGCTGAGGCAGGAGGATCACAAGTTTGAGGCCCACCTGGGCAACTTAGCCAGACCCTGACTCAAAAAATAAGCAGCAGCTGGGTATGGGGGTGCACGCCTGTGATCCCAGTGACTTGGGAGGCTGAGGCAGGAGGATCACAAATTCCAGGCCAGCCTCAGGAACTCAGCAGGACCCTGACTTTAAATAAAAAATTAAAAGGGCTGGGGATGTGGCTCAGTGGTAAAGCGCCTCTGGGTTCAATTCCTAGTACCAAAAAACACAAATAAATAGAGCTGACAGAGCACCCCGGGTTCAATCACCAATATCACAAAAAACAAACCAGCCAACCAAAAAGCCTGGCTGGCTAGTAAATATTTTTAAATAGTATATATACTTTTAAAGACAGTCTTCAGCAAAACAGTAAAAAAGATGACAGGAATGAAGGAACGAGACACCTCACCTCACAGGGAGGGAGCATCGTGGTCTACCAAGTGCTGAAATCCTCCAAGGGTGTTTTATTATTAAAGCAATGACGCCAGGTCACCCTGTGCGGTGGCAAAAACAGCTTGGGTTAGGGTTCACTTCGTTGTTCTTGCTTGGGTGCACATTTAAGGGGACGGGGTCACTGAGGAGACACCATGACAAACCTCAACCCAAGAGGCCTGGCACCCACACAAAGCCAAACTGCAAGCAGGGGAGGGGTGTGAGGGGCTGAGTAAAGCCTAAAACACCCAGGGCCAAGGACAGTGCCATCCCCAGGTCCCAGGCCCCTTCGTCCCCCCTGCAGCAGGCATCCCCAAGTCTTTGGCTCTTTCCCAAACCCAGCTCCTCTCCTGCTAAGACAGCAGCACACTTCAGGTCAGACCGACTGGGTCTGAGCTGGGCTGGGGAAGAGAGGGAAGCACTGCACCTGGCAAGGAAGCGACCCGGAACCGGAAAGAACACAAGGCCAACCAGCCCCTCCACCCCAGCAACCAGCCCAGGGCCAGCAACCTCTCCCCGCTGCCCAGCCCCCCTCACAACAAGCATATATTGGCTCAAAAGCAGCCACTAGGATTCTGAAACTTCCTCTTTACAACAAAATTAAACTGTTGCAATTTACTGCTACAATCCTTGGATCCTGCCAGGGAGGAGAGCCACAGCAGAGCCCAAGGTGCCTGCTGTGGCATCTGGGCACTTCAGAGACCTCCACCTCCATCCTCACCCCCCACGGCCTCCTACCCACTTTCTCTGCCAGGGCCTCCCAGGGGGCTGCCCCCCCCCACCTCCCCCTAGGGGGCTTTCTGGCCCAGGCCTTGTTGCCACCAGCACACACACCAGGCGGGCAGCGGCAGGTGGAAGATCTTCTCCAAGGAGCTCTAGAAAGACTGCCCAGCTCTGGAGTCCACATGGCTAAGCTTTCTCACCACTAATGACAAAGTGGTTTTACGTGTTTTCCATCAACTGGATTTGGGCACCCAGAAAGCCACCTCGTCCTCTGACCCATCTCACACCACCTCGTCCTCTGACCCATCTCACACCACAACACCAGAGGGAAGCACTTGCTATTCCCAGGTCTAGACCCAAGCCCACCAAGAGCACAACCAGGACCTCTCAGGCACCTGTGGCCTGGCCTGGCCCGCAGAAAGCTACATGGATGCTCAGGAGGTATTTGCTGAATGAATGAATTTCCAAGAGTCAATAAAACCCATGGAACTTTCTGGCAATGTAAATAATGATTCTTCCCCTCAGTGGACCATAACATGGCGTTAAAATATTCATTGTGGAGACTGCTGCCACATAGGAAACTTCATATTCTAGCCCATAAGTGAGAACACACAGTATCCATTCTGCTTACAATTATGCAAAATACGTGTGTGTGGACAGGAAACCCAGAGAGACGCAAGAGTGGCCGGGGTGAGGGGGAAACGCGCTTCCTGCCAGCTCCGTTGCTATAACCCTCACCCTACTCCTTACTTGTCTTGAAAAGGAAACTGATCCAATAACAATGATGCCTCTCAATATTCTGTGAAAAAAATCTCACCCCAAGTCCTTTGGGAATGATTCGCACCACAGCCAGAGGGCACAGGCAGAATTCCCAGCATTAATCCATTGGAGATTAATGACCTGGGAGTGGAGGCCTGCACTCCCACTTCCCAGGAAATGGCGCAAGGAAGCCTGGCTTAATGGGCTACCCCGGCCTGTGAGGGAGCTGGGCCCAGGAGCTCCCAGAGAAAAACCTTTTACCAGCCCAGGTGACTCACAAGGCTTTGGGCACCCTGAATCACCCCTGAACAGAACTTCGATGGCGTCTGAGTGACTGAACAAGGTCCCAGCCCTGAGCCCTGGACAAGCCCTGCCCTGTCCACACCTTGCAATCGATCAGTTCAGACGCAGCCTCCTCCAGGCAGCCCTCTCAGCCTCCCCAGGCTCCCGGCACCTGTACCTGCTAGAAGACATCAGCTCCCAGAAACGAGGCTCCACGTCTCCCTCCCCTGGCACCCCAGCACCTGGCCCAGTGCCTGGCACACAGGGAGAGCCGAGTATGGCCACCGAAGGACAAAGGGTGGGACAGGCGGACACATGAAAGCAAGAACGCAAGTTTGCAGATGCCGAGAGGAGCCCACCAGGAGAAGGTGGCAGGCCTCAGGCCCCTGGCCTGGCCGTACCTGGGGCCCAGCCAAAGTAGGCAGGCGCAGCAGGAATCCTTCAGGCCTGGATTCACGCCAGCAGCCCTTCTCTTCACCTGCCTTCCCTGAGGGCCAGCCACACTCACTTGAAATAGTCGCTTGGAGTTAAAGGTGAAGCTGGTAGCCAAGGCAACACGGCGACCCCATTGAGTGGGCAGCTCAGCATGGAACTCGAGGCCCCATTCCACCTGGGGCCAGAGCTCCGTGCCTCTGACAACCTCTGGGCCAACTGGCAAGGGGGGAGGCACATGCCCCTCATGGGTGCCCACCCGCAGGGCAAGGGCATCTATGGGGCCACTCCTCCAGCTACAATCACAGCACCAGAGTCTGACCCCTGCTTGATGACCTCATCTGGCAAAATGGGATGATTTCCTACCTCATGGGAACAAGGGGAGAACTCAGTGAATCAAACCACACAAAAGTATGAGCCGGGCACACACAGGAGCCCCACAAACTTAACCATGACGATTATCAACAAAGCTGGGGCCACAGCTCTGCCCACCCCTGTCCCTTCCTCCCTTGCCCCCTCCCACATCTTCCCTCTTCCTCGTGGGCAACTCCAGCCTCCAGAAACCTGGCTTAAGATGCTAGAAAGTCCCTGACCACTCAGACACCCCGGGCCCGCCTGCTGTCAAGTCCCCACGTCCTGACTCCCTATCAGAAGGAAAGGTTCCTTGGGGCCAGGGAATTCTTTCAGCCTTCCAACTCTGGTGAAGCCACACCAAAGCCAGCACAGTGCAGGACACACAGCAAGACCTCGAGGAGTCCCTGTCAACTGATGGCAAAGAAACTGGAGGGCCATTCCCTTACATTCAATAGTGGGCTCTTAAATATTAGAAACCAGGGCTGGGGACGCAGCCCAGTGGCAGGGCATGTGCTTATTGGCAGGCTCAGGCTGGGTTCAATCCCCAACACCAGTCGGGGAAAGGAGGAAGAGAAGGAGGAAGAAAAACAATTCAAACTTTGAAACACCCCCCACCACCACCTTTCTTACCCCAGGGATTCCCAAGGGCGTCCCCAGCCCCACTGGGAGACATCATTACAAGGCACGCCTGAGTCTTTGGCTGCCTGGACCTCTCTGTCCCCCAGCCCCAGCCCACACCTGAAGCAAAGGCATCAGGGAGACTCCAGTCCCATTCACGAAATAAGGACTGGAGGCTGACTGTGCCAGGCACGAGGCTGCGGCCTGGGGACAGCGATAAAAGGGACCTGCTTTGACCTCCAGCTCCTCACAGCCCAGTGAGCTCTAAACAGCTCCCTCCTCCTGCCCAGGGGACGAAGTCACCCAAACTTCCAAAGCCTCTGCTCTTTGTGTGTATCAGACAGGAAGCTGCCCTCTGCAGCCCAGTGACTTCACGTAAAACACAGGAAGCAGTGGCTTCTGCGCAAGGACCACTCCAAATAAAGGTGCCTCCACGGCTTTGAGACCGATTATTTATTCATCTATTTCCTTTAATGCTCTGGCCAGCTCAGAGCGGCCTGACCAGCGTGTGGCATCAGGCTAGGAGCAAGCTGCTGGCCTGGGAAGCCCCGGCACCAAGGCCACGCGGTGCCTGCCGCCTGCTGGCAGCCTGGGACACCTTGTGGGACAAACTTAAAATCTCTAAAACTCAAACATATATTTCCTACCACCCGAGGATAAATGCTGCTGTCCATAATACAACACGGAAGAGGAGGAGGACGAGGACAAGGACGTTTCACACAGATTCACAGTCCTCAGAGGCAGGCAGCTTGTGCTGGGGAGGCGGAAGCTCACAGGGAGGCAGAGCCTGGGGGGGTCCGGGTCTGCCTGCCCCCAAGCCCTTGCTCTGCTCCCTGTACCACGGGTTCTAGGTTGAGAATCCATCACCAGAGACGTTAAGTGAGTTAAAGTTACTGGAAGCCCCGAAGGACGGGCCTGGTGAAAGGACAGTGGGAGCCATGTGGCTTTCTGAATGGCCCACCCCTGCCTGGCACCACCCCATGCGAGCGACTGACTTTTCTGAGCTGTGGGAACTTCCAGCCCAAGGGCCCCACCCACCTGGAAGAAGTTCAGAGAAACCCAAATCCCTCTCCCATTCTTTAACCTTGTCCCGCAAAGGAAAAGATTGGGGCGTGGAAGAGGACCTGGGTGGAAAGACCCAGGAGCGAGCGCGTGTTGCTAGCTAAACCACACGGAGCAGAGGGGATGGAGCCGCTTAAAAACTTTGAAAGGCAGCCTCTGAGAGCGAGAGAACTGGGGCTGTGTGAAACCAGGAGCCTTGGCAAGCCACTCCTTCTTTAAGTGGGAAAAAAAAAATTTTTGATTAGCCAGGGACGGAGGTACACGCCTATAAACCCAGCGACTCAGGAGGCTAAAGCAGGAGAACTTAAGTTCAAGCCCAGCCTTGACAGATGAGCGGGACCCTGTCTCAAAAAAAAAAATAAAAAGGGTGGGGCAAGTAGCTCAGTGGTACAGCCCCCTGAGTTCAACCCCCAGAACCAAACCAGCAAACAAAGAAGAACTGAAGTTAAGATGAAAGAAGGAAGAAAACCTAAGGCCCAAGTTTCCAACATGTAAATGTCCCTTTGGTCAGTGACAACCTTCTACAAGAAAGAAATCAGCTACAGCTCCCCACACTGGAGGGCGGTCATCGCAAGGGCCCACGGGGCAAGAGGGGCCCCCCCTAGAAGGCCCCCTTTCTCCTCTGCCATAAGGACCCGGAGGTCCCGGGGAAAGGCGGCTGCAAAAAGTGACTTCAGGGTGGGGCAAGACCAGCTACCTTCAAACCTCTCCACAGGCCTGGGCCCAACCTGCCTGGGCAGGAAGTCACACCCTTCAGTGGTGACTTCCTTCCCAGGTCCTGTGAGGCTCCCTGCAGCCACAGCAGGAGGGATGGAGAGGAAGACAGCTGCAGGAGAATCCTCAGTCTGAGGCAGCCAGGGCCCTGCTCGGGCCACCTGCCTGGGCACTGACTCACCCAGGCTTGAAGGGGGCAAAACAGGGCCCAATTCCAGCACAGCCAGCCTCAGTTCCTTTTTAAAGACTCGCATCAGACCCAGGCGGCAGCTCCCCCTGTGCCCTACAAGGGGCAGGTAGGGGCACTGGGGGCAGATCCATGCCACAGGGCATCCCCCTCACAAACCACCTGCCCATGTGGAGGCAGGGCCATGTGAGAGCCAGGCTCATCGTGTACTGAGTGACTCAGCCACTCCTCACGCTGCCTTGCAGGGCCCAGGCCTGCTCAGGACTCTGGTGGGGTCTTCCACAGCCTCCCCTAGGGAAAGGAGCCCACCAAGCTGCGGGCAGCATCTCCAACACCCACTATCAAAAACTGAGGCAGGCCTTCCTTGAGCAGGGGGTCAGGGTCCTCCCACTCACAATGCCCCTTGATCACATTTTCTCAAGAAGGTGGGCTTTCCCAGTGTTGTTAATGCAGAAAAACCACAGGCCAGATGTCTGGGAGACAACTGAGCTGGAAGAGAAAGGGGCTCTATATAGTGAGGCAATGACCTCAAGTTAAAAAAGAGGAAGACCAGGGGGCACGGTGGTGCACACCTGCAACCCCAGCAACTTGGGAGGCTGAGGCAGAAGGATCTCCAGTTTGAGGTCAGTCTCAGCTACCTAGGGAGACCCTGTTTCAAAAGACTGGGGGTGTACCTCAGTGGTAAAGCACCCTGGATTCCATCCCCAGTACCAAAAAAATTAATTAAAAAAAAAATAGAGAAGAGGACCCAAGTGAAGGTCTGATTTAGCCTTCTGGTTTGGTGGGCTTTCTGGGACAGAAGGACACAGCTAGGCAATCTGGGGGAACCCTGGTATCCCAAAATACTTTCCAGAAGCACATGTGGGCTTCCTTTTTTCATACAACAAAGAAAACTAATCATTTACCAATTCCCAGAACATGAGGGAGTAGATCAGTTAATGGCCTAAGAGGTCACTGTAGCGAAAATGTGAACTGTTGAGAATACAACAGAACCGGGCTGGGGATACAGCTCAGTTGGTAGAGTTGGTAGAGTGCTTGCCTCTCATGCACAAGGCCCAGCACCACAAAAAAAAAAGAGAGAGAGAGAGAAAGAGAATACAACAGGGGCTGGGGTTGTGGCTCAGAGGTAGAGCGCTTGCCTAGCATGCATGAGGCACTGGGTTCTATCTCCAGCACCACATAAAATAAAGATACACACACACACACACATAAGAATACAACAGAACCAAACAGTTTTCAAGCACTTCTAAGACCCTCTGTCCTTCCCTGCAAGTGGTCAGCACTGAATATGAAATTTACAACCTAGGGCAATGCAGCTTAAAGATGAGACTGGTCAACCAGCCCGGTGTGTGTGTGTGTGTGTGTGTGTGTGTGGTGCTGGGGATCGAACCCATGAACTTGTACATGTGAGGCAAGCACTCTACCAACTGAGTTACATCCCCAGCCCCCCGCCTTGTTATTTTTTTAAATACATTTATTTTTATTTATTTTTTTATGCGGTGATATTGAACCCAGGGCCTCAGGCATGCAAGGCAAGCACTCTACTGCTGAGCTACAACCCCAGCACCCACCCCCCTTATTTTTATAGTTAAGAAAAATAAGAAATATTTCAACTTTTAACTCTTTAAGAGTAATTCATACACAGTAGTATTCTGTGAAAAGGAACTCTTACTCTCAGTTCTCTGGCCTGGGACTTTACAAGGGACAGCCATTACTACCAGGGTCTCAGTATCTTTTGAGAAATAGCCCATGCATAGGAGCAGAGGTGATATGCCAGGTTTTACATAAAAGGGAGCACTGAGGGGCTGGGGATGTGGCTCAAGCGGTAGCGCGCTCGCCTGGCATGCGTGCAGCCCGGGTTTGATCCTCAGCACCACATACAAACAAAGATGTTGTGTCCGCCGAAAACTAAAAAAATAAATATTAAAATTCTCTCTCTCTCTTTAAAAGAAAAAAAAAAAAAAAGGAGCGCTTGTGCCCATGACTTTGCATTTAGTTTTCTTTTACAACCTATCTTGGAGAGCATGTCCTCTCTAGTACACTTAGATCAGCCTCATCTTTTTAAGGACTACAAGGATTTTCAATGCACAGCTGTACCAGGATGAACTTCAACTTTGAAATGGACAGTTAGCTTGTTTCCTGTCTTTTTCTCTGACAATGAATGCTATAATGAATATTCTCAGACATTTCCTTTTGCTTGTTCAAGTTTATCTGTGGGATAAATTCCTAGAAGGCAGTTAGAGGGACTATGCTTTGACAGACATCGCCAAACTACCTTTTAAAAAAAGTAGTTGTAGCCAAGCATGATGGCGCACACCTGTAATCCCAGTGGCTGGGGAGGCTAAGGCAGGAGGCTCATGAGGTTCAAAGCCAGCCTCAGCAAAAGCAAGGTGCTAATAAGCAACTCAGTGAGACCCTGTCTCTAAATAAAATACAAAATAGGGCTGAGGTTGTGGCTCAGTGGTAGAGCACTTGCCTGGCATGTGTGAGGCACTGGGTTTGATCCTCACTACTACATTACATACATACATAAATAAATAAGTTTAAAAAAAAATAGGGCTGAGGATGTGACTCAGTAATTGAGTGCCCCCGAGTTCAATCCCCTGTACCCCTCCACCAAAAAAAAAAAAAAATAGTTGTACAAGATACACTCCCACCAACAAGGTACAAGAGTGCCTCGGAAACAGCAGCACTTTGGAGGAATTTAAATTAGTCATCTCTTTAGTTTCCCAGTCATTCCTATGCATAACTGATAGACACATAAATTGATAAATCTTTTTAGGGAATATGGCATTTTCTATCAAAATCAAACATACTCTCAAGCAGAGTCAGAGCTGGGAGCTGCGTCCCCAGATATACAAGACCAGTGCTCTTCACACAAAACCCGCCATCACCTAGACCTCCGGAAATGGTTTTAGAACCAAGACTGGAGTCAGTCTGTGCATCTTCTGCTCAGGCCAGAGCCATTTAACAAGGTTACCCAGCACAGCTCATCAAGTGCATCTCTGCAAAAGCATCAGCAGATGGGCCTCAGGACCACTGTGTCCACACCACTCGGGCCTCGTAGGCCACAAGCACTGCTCATGCGCACCTTTTTAGAAGTGAGAAGAACCCTGAGCTCAGAGCTTGGGAAACAAAGCACCCCCACTCTCACCCAACAACCCTAGGGTATACAGGCTTAAAAAAAGAAAAAATGCACACATGTGTGTATAATATACATATTTTTAAATTTATACAGCCACTGTTTATTAGGCACTTTATGTACCTTATTCCTTCCAGTTCTCCTAACTGATCCTATAGGATAGGCTTGAGTCTCCCATTACACATGAGGAAACTGAGGTTCCAGGAGATTATCTCTCTTGCCCAAGGTCACAAAGCTAGTAAGATAAGGTGAGGATCTGAACTCCATCTACCTCCAACTCCATGTTCTTCCCATGACCCCACTGTTCCCAGGTCTAAGAACAGGATTCTGTAAACCACAGGGCACCACTGCCCAGAGCGGCAGCCAAGGCTCCATCTACTGTCACCCAAGACTGTGAGCTCAGGGGCTCAGCACACCAAGGGTTAAGGTGAGAAGCAGTGACTCTCTGGGGCTGCACAAAGGAAAAATGCACTTCCTGCCCCCACGGGCAGAGATGCTGTTTTATGCTCAGTAAATTAGGACGTTTGTTTAATTAAGAGGACACACAGATTTTGTTATTCTAAATATTTTTGGAACATGATGCTGGGGAGGAAGCTGTCAAGGCAGGGTTGTTGTTTTTTTTTTTTTCTCCCTCCCCCCTTTGCTTTAGGTTTTTCTCCCCCTCCAAGAAAAGGGTAGGGCCAGGCTCAGAAGAAAACAACTGCCAACCCCTCCTCTCCTTTTGAAATAAAGATGTCAAGCTGGTAAGGCTGTCTTAAGTACTTTATTGAAGGATTAGCTAGAAGAGGAAGTGAAGAAAGCCCAGCCAGCCTGGTTTCTAGCAATACCCTACCAGTCCACACAACAATGCTGCATTTTTTGAGTGTGTTTTTCTTCTTTTAAAGAGCTAACAGATCCTTGTTTTGTTTTTTCTGGAGCAAGAGCAGGGAAAGGCAGGCTGTGATTAACATGCGTCCTTCATCCTTCAAGAGAGAAGTTGTCCCATCTCCAACCCCTTAGGTTAAAAAGTTTAAAAATAAAAAACATGAAGGCCAGGGACCCAGCCCTCTCTTTCCCCTACCCTCCTGTGCCCTTCAGACCAGGGGCCCCACAGAATGCGCCTCTCAGGCTGCCCTTCCCCCAGGACTGGGTAACCTGCCAATGCTGGCTAGCAGGGCACCTGGCTCTGCCCACCTGCGCTGCCGGGACTTGCTGAGTGTGAAGAACAAGGCTCTTCGGTGTCACCCCACAGCCATCTGGGGGCACACTGGCTCTCGAATTACACTGAGCAATCTCTTGACGTTTTTTTAATTACCCCCCAATTATCCACTAAATGACTCCTCACTTTCCAACACCACACGCATGCCTCAGTTTGCCAAAACTGCAATGTGCTCTTCCTCGTGGAGGCCTCCAGACAGTGCTGGCCCCTCTTGCTGGCCTCGAAATTCCTCGAGTCCTTTGTCTGTGGCATGCTTGGGACACACATCACAGGCTGCCTTTGTATTTCAGGCACTCTGCCCCGGTTTCTCCTTGAAGACTGTAAACTTCCGGGGCGGGGGGGGGGGGGGGGGGGGAGGGGAATCAGAGGCCTCCTCCGGGAGGACTCCGGGATCTCACAAGGTAAGTTGGCTCCCTTCTCCCAGTCCTATGACTCACCCTACCTTTCTGGGGTCCCTGTCATCTCCACCTCACATTAGAGTCATCTACAGATTTGTCTCAACTCTCCCCTAAAGTGCCCGTGGGCAGGGGCCAGGTCTTACTCAACCTCGCCCCCACCCCCACATACACACCACCTGGCAAAGTCCCTGGCACAGAGAAGTCAGTTAAATATTTGCTCAATTACACATCTGCATACCCTCCCCCACCCACGGCAGCCTTGTATCTAAATTGACTAATATTAATTGAGCGATTGTCTAAACAGGCCTTCAAGAAACCTCCCTCCTTACCAAAAAGCACCAGGTGAGGTTATCAGGCCGATTCAGCCGAGTCAAAAGTGGCCACAATGTTGCACTGCCTGAGAGGCTCTCACTCTTCCCCCTCAACAGTTACTCAACAGTTACTTTGAAATCCTGTTAAACCCAGAAAAGGGCGCAGTGAACCAAGAAGTGGCAGGGCCTCTCAATTGCCCAGCGGAGGGAGCCGCCCGTCTCCAAGACCTGGGACTTCCCAGGAACCTTCTCCACACCGCTGGGTGGGGCCGCAGGCAGCAGCCCCGGCACTCACCCTGCCCCCAACTTGTCCCGGAGGGTAGGTACAGGCTCCGTTTCAGTTTGAAACTGAGGGCCCCCGGGGAGGGATGAGAGAGCTGCACTCCTGCTTTGGGCGGGGCTCGGGACAGGATGGGGTAAGGACCCCTGCGCGCGGAAGTGGGGGTTGTATAAAACCCCGCAAATGGCCCAAACAGGAAAGATGCAATAACCCGGGCTGGGTCCTAAGGCATGGCCAGCTTCTCCACCCCCCTGCCGCCGGGCGGGGCAGCCACGGGCGCGGTGGAATCAGGTGCACGCCTGGGCGGCCCCGACGGCAGCCGGCATTCCTGGGCCTCTTTCCCCGGGCCACAAAAGTGAAAAGTGGAAGAGCGGAAGGGGTCCTTCCTGCCCGCAACCTGGGCGCCCACCGGTTCGCCCCTTCCCATGCACCCCACGCACCTCTCCCCGCCCCCGCCTCCGCCCGCCGAGGGCAGCCGGGCGAATGAGGAAGTCAGCGGCGAGGGCGGAAACCGAGCCGGGCGCAAGTCTGCGGCAGGATGGTCCGATTCTGACTCAGGAGGACGCCCTGACAGCTGCCAAGCGGTCGCCGCCTGCCCGTTACCTCCGTTTCCAAAACCCCCGAAACTTCCAAAAGAACCGCTGCCCGGAGCCCCCGACCTCATCCCAGTTCTCCTGGTCCCGGGGACAGCGGCTCCCTGGAAGGGGTTAAAAAGTTTGCCTAACTTGGGCCCTCCGCAAGGCGAGGGCGGCGCGTGCCCCGGCGGCAGGAGGAGGTCGGGCTCCCGGTGCCCGGTGCCCGGTCCCCGGAATGCGCCGAGGCGCGAGAGCTGGGGTGGTGTCAGGGAGCGCCAGGCCCCAAGCCGTCCGGTGTTCCCCGGGGGTTCGCTTCCAGCGGCGCCCTCCCCGAGGGCCCGCGCGGGGTCCCGGGGCCCCTCCCGCGAGGATGCGGTGCCCGGCGGTGGCCGCTGGCGTTCGCGCCCGCCCGCGCCGATGCCCGGCCGCGCAGAAGCTAAGAACCACACGTCGGCCAGCCGACCCTAGACGCCGCGCGGTCGTCGCCGCCCCCGCTCGGCCGGCCGGCTGCCCGGGGCGGGACCTGCCGGTGGGGCTGGCTCACCTGAACCTGGATGTGTCCCGGGGAACAGGCGCTGCTTCTGCCGAGAGGGCTTTTTCGAGCGCTGGGGCGACGGCGGGGTGGGGCGAGCGCGCGAGGCGGGAGCAGCAGCAGGTCAGCCTCGCTCAGGCTCCAGTGCCCTGCCCAGGAACCGCGGTGATCTGCGCGCCTCACCGCACCCAGCTCGGCAGCTCGCCTCCTTCCCGCCCCGCCTTCTTAGAGGCGGGTCCCTTCCAGACGGGCGCCGCTCCGGGCGGAGCTCGGAGGGACGGCCCCGCCCGTGCCTAGCCTCACCCATTCCAGTCCTCGTGTGGACTTGACAGACAGACACCCGGGCCTGTAGGAAGGTGGTGGGCGGAGCCTCCGCGGCCAGGGGATGGGAATCATCTCCGCATCCGCCCTCACCTCCGCCGGCTCCACCTTCCTCCGCGCTTCCTAGGCGGGAGCCCCGCCTCCTAGGGGCGTCCAACGAACTGCCAGGTTCCAGGACGAGAATTGACACTGACGGGACCAATCAGGAGCCGACGGCTCCGGGCGCGTAGGACTCCGGGCGCGGGTTGTGGTGCATTCCCTGAACCCGGGAGAGGCACGGAAGGAGTAGACTGGGAAGGTCCGCGGCTCTGACACTCCGCCCTGCGAGCTGTTTTCCCTAAGTCCTGCCCTACCAGAAGAACAGACATTAAGTACCATATATGGGAAAAGTGGTATTTTTCATAATTATGATGGCTGTGGGGGCGGGCATTGCCTCAGCCCTGGATTCGGGGTGTGCGTCCTGAGTTCGGTTCTGGCCACTGTCTTCTGCTAGAGCCCGCACGCGGCGGTCTCCGGGCCTCCGAACCTTTCCTCTGGCTGTCCACGCTGCCTTGGAATGCCCACTAGGCTCCTCTGCATCTCCACGAGATCACCTCGTACCGGTCCTTTCAGATACTTGTTACAAAAAAGGTTGCCTTGGTTTGATTTTGTTTTGTTTTAGGTAGATAAATTGCACTTACTTATTTTGGTTACTGTTCTCACAAGAGGTTACTTTTTCATTAAAAAATGTTTACATTTATCTTTTGATTCACTGGAATTTGTTTTGGAGAGAGCAACAAATCTAAGAACTTTTGCAGTAATCACTCACTTTCTCCATGATTTCAGATACCACCTTCATTACCTGTTTGAACTCTTGTATATACTTGAATCTATTTCTGAATTGTATCCATTCATTTTCCTGTGTGATCCTGTGCCAATTCCTCGATGCTTCAACAGTGGTAGCTTTATAATACATTTTATGTCTACGAGGGCACATTTCTCATCATTACTCTTTCCTTTTGGAATGTTTTTGCTATTATGACTAAACTATTCTTCCAAAGGAACTTAAGAAAGAAAGAAAAAAAGTATGATCTAAAAACAAAAGAAAGATGAAAAAAAAAGAGTTTATATATATCAGAAGTTATCTTCTGAGTTGATAACAAAAATCCCCCAAACACTCTAAAATAAAAATGAAGGAAAACAGGAACAGGCAATTTTAAAATATAGGACTCTGGATGTAGCACAGTGGTAGAGCACTTGCCTAGAATTCATGAGGCCATGACCAAGAGAAAAAAAGAAAGAGAGAGAGAGACAGAGAAAAGAAAAGAAAGAAAGGTAAATTTTAAAAATGAAGTATAAATAGTTAATAATTACAAAAAATCAGTCACTAGAAATGCAAACAAAACTGCATGGGGCACCTTTTTTCACCTATCAAATTCAATAATAATAATAATAAAAGTAAAGTCTTGGCCAGATTTAGAGATACAGATGAGAAAGTATATTAATCAATTCCACCTGAAAAATCATCCTAAAAATATATATATATCAAGGTGTAAATCGGCACTATGGACCTGAAAGTGTTTTAAAAACTGCTAGCAGCTGCACTTACCACAGAGCATTGTTGACAATGGCCATTTCCATTTTCCTAGCTACCAGCTTTCGAGCACCACTTTCTCCAGGGAACTAAGGCCTCTGTTGGCCAGGCCCTGAATTTTCTTTTCCGGTCCATTAGCCTGTACTTTTCCTTTAACCAAGGAGGCCCTCTCATTTGCTACACAGCTAAAAACTCCATCCTCCAAGAACCTACACCCTTTCAAGTCTCTACTCCTGTAATATTTTGGAAAAACATTTCATCTGTTTTGTCTTACATATTAAAATAAGAGTATATTTGGTATAGAAAATACTAAAAGTAAAAATAATTAAAGTCCACATCATAACAACTATAACTAACCTTATTATTTGCTTCAAACCTTTATACACATGCACATAAAATAAAAGTGAGAGACCCACACATTCATGGTCATCACCCCACTTTTGCAAATGTCACTGCAAAAAGTGGGGAAAGGATGGTCTTTTTTTTTTCTTTAGGATGGTCTTTTTAATACATGGTTCTAGGTCAACTGCATATCCACATGGGGAGATCTAAGCCTTAACCCTCACTTCACACAGTTCACAAAAATAGTTTAGAATGTGTCAGAGACCCAAATGTGAAAAACAAACAATAAAACTTCTGGAAGGCAGCATGGGAAAATATTTTCATGAGTTTGAAGTAGGCAAAAATCTCTAAATTCTTGTTTTAAGAAAGTACAAGCCGGGTGTGGTAGCCCATGCCTGTAATCCCAGCAGCTCCGAAGGCTGAGAATCCAAAGCCAGCCTCAGCAAACACAAGGCTCTAAGCAACTCAGTGAGACCCTGTCTCTAAATAAAATACAAATAGGGCCGGGGTTGTGACTCAGGGATTGAGTGCTCCTGAGTTTAATCCCTGGTATCATAAATAAATAAATTAATTAATTAATAAGAAAGAAAAAGAAAAACTGCAGCTGGGCATGGTGGTGCACGCCTGTCTGTATCTCAGCGACTGGGAGGCTGAGGTAGGAGTATGGTGAGTTTAAAGCCAGCCTTAGCAATGTAGCAAAACCCTGTCTCAAAAAAACAAGGGATGAGGATATAGCTCAGTTGGTAGAGTGCTTGCCTTGCATACAGAAGACCATGGGTTCAATCCCCAGCACCACACAAAAAAAATAAAAATAAAAAGGGCTGGGGATGTGGTTCAGTAGTTAAGCGCCCCTGGGTTCAAAATCCCTGGTATTAGAAAGAAACAAAGAAAAAGTAGCCAGGAATGGTCGCACTCACCTGTAATCATAGCAGCTTGGGAGACTGAGGCAGAAGGATTGCAAATTCAAAGCCAGCCTCAGCAACTTAATGAGGCCCTAAGCAATTTAGCAAGACCCTGACTCTAAATAAATAAAATATTAAAAAAAAAAAAAAAAAAAAAAGGGCTGGAGGTGTTGCTCAGTGATTAGGCATCCCTGGATTTAATCCTTGGTACCAAAATAATAATAATAATAATAATAATACAAAATAGGGCTGGGGATGTGGACGTGACTCAATCAAGCACAAAAACATATAGCCCATGAAAGAAAATTATTAAATTGAAGCTCATTAAGATTATCTGTTTGCTAAAAGACACAATTAAGAGTAAAAAAAATCAAAATAAAAGCAGTTTAAGAAAAATAAATAAATAAAACCTCTGACTATAAGATGTTTATTAAAAAAAAAAGAATTTTAAAAAGAGTAAAAAAATCAGACCAGAGCCTGAGAGAAAATATTTACAATACTTAATGTCTAACAAAGGATGTGTACACAGAATTTATCAAGACCATCTATCTACATTGCTGGGGAGTGATATTGGCCAAGTTATAATATTGTGTATTGTGTGCATTAGCAAATCTGTAATGACAAATCCCATCAGTATGTACAACTATAACGCACAAAAAAAAAAAAAAAAAAAAATGTGGGAGGAAAAAGGAACATCTATTGTAAAAAAAAAGACCGCAGGGCTGGGGGAGTAGCTCCATGGTAGGGCCCTTGGCTCACATGTGAAAGGCCCTGGTTTAGATCCAGGCACCACACACATTCAAATGTTAACATGTAAGCATATGAAAAGGTGCTCAACATCATAAATTATCACAGAATGCAAGTGAAATCCATGATGACGTAGCAGTATTCCCCAGATGGCTGGCTAAAATTAAAATACCAAGTGTGAGCACAAAGAGGGAGTACTGGAGCTCTTATAAATTGCTTGTGGGAGTGGGAGTTTGTACGACCAATTTGAGAAAGTGTTTGACAGTTTCTACTATAACTTAATATACATGTATACCCCAAGAGCCAGCAGTCCACTCATAAGAATATACCCAGCAGAAAAGAGTATTTAGATTCACGAAAGGATGTATAAAAACATTCTTAGAGCTGAGCTTGGTGGTATATACCTGTAATCCCAGTAACTAGGAAAGCTGAGGTAGGAGGATCACACGTTAGAGGCCAGCCTCATCAATTTAGTAAGTCCCTCAGCAACTTAGCAAGACCCTGTCCAAAATAAAATAAAAAGGGCCAGGGATGTGGCTCAGTGGTTCAATCTCCAGTCACCGCTCCCCCACAAAAATCACAAATTGTATACTTCAAAAGAGGAGTTTTATGGTCTATGACATATCTCAATATAGTTATTTCTTTAAATGGATGAATCTCATGGACATGCTGTTGAGAGAGAGTTTAGACACAGAAAGATGGAAACTATATGATCTGACTTATGTGAAACTGTAGAATGGGCACAGTCAATCCCTAGTGACAAAGTCAGGGGTGCCAGAATGTTCTAGATCAGTCCAGCTGGTGGTTGCACTGGGTTTCCACATAGGTAAAATTCACTGATTTGGACACTCAGGGTTTGGACACTCTGTTGACTACAATTATACTTCAAAAAAGGAAACAAAATAAAATCGAAGCAAAATGTGAATAACTGATGAAAATGGCTAAAAGGTACACAGGTGTCCTTTTTCCACTCTTAAAATTTTCAATACATCTGTAATTACAAAAAATTAAAAGTTATAATAACATAAAGAAAGAAATTTGGATCCTGCGGTAGATATGTTTGTAGTCCTGCCAATTACTAGTCTTTTCAATATCCCAGGAGCTCATCTGCCTGCAAACATACTTTTTTTTTTTTTTTAGAGAGAAAGGGAGAATTTTAATATCTATTTATTTATTTTTTAGTTTTCAGCGGACACAACAGCTTTGTTTGTATGTGGTGCTGGGGATCGAACCCGGGCTGCACGCATGCCAGGCGAGCGCGCTACTGCTTGAGCCACATCCCCAGCCCTGCAAACATACTTTGAATTTCCTAATTTCCTGGTCTTCAAAACAAACTGGAACTTTTTCTTTTCTTTCTTTTTTTTTTTTGTGGGAGGGATATGGGGATTAAACCCAGGGGTGCTTAATAACTGAGCCACATCCCCAGCCCTTTTTTTAATGTTTTATTCAGACTCAGAGTCTTGCTAAGTTGCTTAGGGCCTCGCTACATTGCTGAGGCTGACTTCAAACTTGGGATCCTCCTGCCTCAACCTCCCGAGCTGCTAGGATTACAGGCGTGCGCCACTACACCAGGCTCAAAGTGGAACTTTCTGAGTCGCTGCAGCCACATCTCTAACAGCTCTCCCTGTCCTCTCATTCCCATTCCTCAGAGACCTCTGCATTCAGGCCCTCAGATGCACTCACCCTCTGCCCTGCTCTCCTGGAATCTGGCCCTTGGAGGCCAGCAAGCTGCCTCAACCAACTGGGCTTCCTAGAGGGCATTTGAATCGGATTAGCCCCCCACCCCTACAGACTTTCTAGAAACTTCCAGAGGGACCGGTCTCCCCTCTGCTGACTGCTCCCCAGCCCCGTGGCCAGGGTGGACATTCAGCCGGAATGTGCAGGACCAGCTGACTGGTCAGTACCAGGGCTTGTACCTGCTGTGAAATATTTTTAATACACCTCTACCAGAAGCTCACATTTATTGTTTTACTAGGCAGCAAGCACTGTATTAAGTGCTTTTTATTTATTTATTTGGTGCTGAGGATCAAACCCAGGGCCTCGTGTATGCAAGACAAGCGCTCTACCACTGAGCTACAACCCCAGCCCTTACGTGTTTTAAGGACTGCCTCATGATGATACGATGAGGGATACACAAATATTATCCCCCTTTTACAGATGAAGAAACTGAGGCTCAGAGAGGTGAAGTGACCAGCCCAGTTCACAGTCTATTAATCGGCAGAGTTCAGGCCAGAGCTGTGGAACTGACAGGGAGAGTGCTCTGGCTGTACTGGCCGTAGTTCTCAGCTCTCCCGCAATGTCCCTGCCCTCTCTCTGGCCTTCCTGGCCCTGCCCGACCTGTAACTATTCTATCCTTGCAAGTGACGACCAAATCCATATCTCCCAACTCCAGCCTCATCCTGTTCTTCAGTCTTTCTTCTTTTCTTGGGTTTTTTTTTTTTTTTCATTTTTTAAAAATTGTGGTAAAATACACATTACATAAATTTACCGTGTTGGGGTTTTGTATTGTTGTTTTGGGCTTTGGTTTTCACGGAGCTGGGGATGGAACCCCTGGTCCTGCACACGTCACAAGCTCCACCGACCATTCCAGGTGTAGAGTGCAGTGGCATTACCGCAGTCGCGTTGTGCAACCACCACCCCATCCATGATCCCATCTCCAAAACTTCCTCTTGCAAAACTGAAACGCTGCACCCCTTCAACAATACCTCCCACTCTCCCCTCCTCCAGTCCTGGCACCCGCCATTCTGCAGTCTATGCTTTTGACTGCTCTAGGCACCTCATACATGTGGAGTCATACGGGTCTTGTCTTCTAGTGACAGCCTTTCTCCACTAGCACAGTGCCCTTGAGGTCCATCTACGCTGTGGTATATGTTAGAATCACCTTTTTGTGTGCGTGGGAGGGTGTAGTAGGGATTTTACCCAGGGGTGCTCAACCATATTCCCAGCCCTTTTATTTTGAGACAAGGTCTCGCTTAAATTGCTTAGTGTCTGCCTAAATTGCTGAGGCTGGCTTTGAACTTGCAGTCCTTCTGCTTCAGCCTCCAGAGCTGCTGGAATTACAGGCATGTGCCACCACACCCAACAAAATCACTTTCTTTTTAAGGCTGACTAATATTCCATTGTAGCTGAATACCACAATCTGCTTATCCATTTAACCGTTAATGGACACTTGGGCTGCTATTGGGTTTTAGCTATTGGGAATGATGTTGCTATAAATATATAAATTTATCTTCAAAACCGTTCTTCAAATTCTTTTACTCATATACCCAGAAGTGGAATTGCTGCATCATATGGCAATTCTATTTTTAACATTTTGAGGATGACCAAGCTGTTTCTCCCAGTGGCTGCACCATTTTACATTCGCACCAACTCGACACATCCCACATCCTCACCAACACTTGCTATTTTCTGGGTTTTTAATTCTTTTTTTTTTTTTTTTTGGTACTGGTGATTGGACCTAGGGGTGCTTAACCACTGAGCCACATTCCCAGCCCTTTTTATTTTGTATTTGGATTTAGAGTCTTGCTAAGTTTCCCAGGATGGCGGTGCTCAACCACTGAGCTACACCTCCAGCCTTCATAAAAGCATAAAGAAAACATCTGAATGGCCCAGAGTTCTGTAACCCAAGTCCAGGATTCTTGGCGCGTTTCCCTGTTGCTGGGCAGCATTCTTCTCTCCTCCTGCACAGTCCCCAGCCGAGCCCCCACCATCTCATCCAGGTTCTCGTCAAACCTGTCTGCGCACCTGACTTCCCGCTCTACTCCTGTTTCAGGCCCCAGACCCACAGGTGCTGGGATTCGGTGACCTTGTGTCTCTGCTCCCAGGACCTGCATGTGGGCACTGCCAGAGCCTGAGGAGAACCGCCAAGGGCCAGGTGGCAGGTAGCACGTAGAGGAGCCCTTTCCAGGCAGGAATGCAGGGCCCAGAGGGACAGCCTGTGACAGATGGGGTGTGTCAAGAAGCTGCTGGGCTCAGAAGAGGCAAAGCCCTGAGGAGGAGAATGCAGTGCTAGGATTAGTGGCCTCACAGCGTTGTCCTCAGGGGGACCTTGTTAGAAATGCAGAGCCTCAGGCTCCGTAGCCCAAGGATACAGCAGGTGCTTAGCTGTGGGAAGCCCCAGCATCCATCCCCAGCACCTAAGGAGTACAGGGGTGGGGGGAGGAGGGGAAGGGGAGGGAGGAGCAAAGCCTGGCGTGGGGGCACTCACCTGTAATCCCAGTCACCTGGGAGGCTGAGACCCAGGATTGCAAGTTCAAAGCCGGCCTCAGCAATTTTGCAAGACTGGGGATGTAGTTCAGTGGTAGAGCCCCCTGGGGTTTAATCATCAGGAAGGAGGAGGAGGAGAAGGAGAAAAGAACAAATGGCAGCATTTCAGGACCCATCCCCACTGTGACTGCAAGCTAGCAAGGCCCCCTCACTGAGGGGCTGCCCTTCCAGGAACATTATATCCCCGGAGGGCTGAGGTGTAGCTCATGGGTGGAGTGCTTGTCTAGCGCGTCCCTAGCCCTGGGCTTGATCCTTAGCACTGAAAAAACCAAACAAACTCTAGAATCTCTAGGGAGAATCTAAAGCAATGTCTTACAGCCGGGTGTGGTGGCACATGCCCATAGTCCCAGCAACTCGGGAGGCTGAGGCCGGAGGATTACAAGTTTGAGGCCGGAGGATTACAAGTTTGAGGCCAGACTCAGCACCTTAGACCCTGTCCCAAAATAAAAGAGGGCTGGGGATGTAGTATAGCAACCCTGGATCCAATCCCAGAACTGCAAAATAACTAACTAAAGCGTTGTCTCAGTAGTAATTCTGGAGCACCTGTATTTCTACATTCATGACTATTCAGCAGATGATCCCCGAGAGCAGCTATGTGGCCTCCATCACAAGCTCCACACCTCCTCTTCCCCAGAAGAGCACTCGGGGCCTGAAGCACAGATTGTCTGTCTGGGGCCCCTGGTGCCTGCCCTCTGCATTCCTTCCTGTCCTCTTGGGTCTTTAGGGATGGTTACTCCTTGCAGAGGCCTCTCTGGGTCCTCTCGCCTGGCACAATGTCCCTCCGCTGCTCCTTCATCACCCTGTGCTCCCTTTAGTTATACCACCAGCTTGTCTGCCCCAGACAAGGAGGCCACAGGCTTCCTGAGGACCCAGTGTCTGCAACGCCCTTGATAAGTGTTTGTAGAGTGAATGAACAAAAAAAAATGTTAATGAAATCAAAATAAGAACATATATGGGGCTGAAGCTGGGGCTCAGTGGCAGAGCACTTGCCTAGGATGTGTGAAGCCCTGGGTTCAGTCCTTAGCGCCACATAAAAAATGAATTAAATAAAGGCATTCTCAAGGTGGGGGGGCTGGGGTTGTGCCTAGCAAGTGTGAGGCCCTGGGTTCGATTCTCAACACCACATAAAAATAAATAAATTAATTAATTAAAGGTCTATTGACAACTAAAAACAAAAGGCATTCTGTCTCTACAACTACCAAAAAAATTATTAAAAACATTAAAAAGAACCATTATTCACTGGCATATGCCTATGGTATCATTCCAGATAGTGCTAGGAAATAAATCCATATATAATTCAATATATATAATCCAAATATAATCCATAGGCCACATATCTCACTCACTTAAAATGCATGATTCAGCTGTGAAATGCATGATTCAGCTGTGTATGACCTACTTGGTGCACATCTGAAGTCCCAGCCACTTGGGAGGCTGAGGCAGGAGGATCCTAAGTTTGAGGCTAGCCTCAACAACTTAGTGAGACCCTGTCACAAAAATCAAAATAAAAAGGGATGCGGATGTAGCTCAGTGGTAGAGCGCCCCTGGGTTCAATCACCAGTACTGCTAAATAAATGAATAAGGAAAAATCCAAAGTGTACAATTCAGTGATTTTTTAATATCTTCAGAATTCTACAATCATTACTGCTAATTCCAGAACATTCTGTCTTTTCTTTTTTTTTTTTTTTAAAGAGAGAGAGAGAGAGAATTTTAATATTTATTTTTTAGTTATCGGCGGACACAACATCTTTGTTTGTATGTGGTGCTGAGGATCGAACCCGGGCCGCTCGCATGCCAGGCGAGCGCGCTACCGCTTGAGCCACATCCCCAGCCCCTGTCTTCTCTTTTTATCATCGGTGTGTGTGTGTGTGAGAGAGAGAGAGAAAAGAGGGGGAGAGAGAGAGAGGAGGTGTGTATTCTGGGGATTGAACCCAGTGGTGCCTTACCATGAGCCTCATCCCCAGTCCTTCTTATCTTGAGTAGGCATCTCATCAAGTTGCCCAGGCTGGCCTTGAACTTGTGATCCTCCTATCTCAGCCTCCTGAGTAGCTAGGATTACAGAAACGCACCACTGCACTCGGCTATTCCAGAGCCTTTTCATCACCCCCAAAGAAACCCCATATCCCTCAGCAGACACTGCCCAAGCTCCCCAGGCTTCCCACCCTGCGGGAGGTAACAGCAACCTACCTTCTCCATGGTCCCCCCCTCTGGGTGTTCCGTGTAGATGGAATTCTATAACATGTGGCCTTTGTATCTGGTTTTTCACTCAGCACGATGTGTTCCCGGCTCATCGCCGTGGTCGCATCTAACCACACGCCATCTGCTGCTGTTGCTGGATGATACTCCACATCTTATCCATCCACTCTCAGATCCGGGTACCACCAGCCTTGGTGATGATGCGCAGCATTTAGATTTTGCGATACCATTTTCGTGTTGCCTCTCTTCATCTCTAGGTCACTGCTTGGGCACAGCTGCGTATATCCCTGTTTTACAGATAAGTCAGCTGAGGCCAGAGTGAGCCACCGGACATGCTGATCACAAGGTGTGAAAGGGCAGAGTTGGGGCTCACGCCTTCTCGATGCATCACCTGCCTCCCTCCCAGTCCAGTGTATGTTCCCCATCTCTCCTCCCTGACCCACTCTGGGGGACAACCCAATGCCCTATGGCCACCTGTCTTGGATACACAGAGGCGTGGGTGTGTGCTCAGGGAGGGAGGTGTCAGCCTTTATCTCATCTGGATTGTGAACCAAAGGCTTGTCCCCTTCCAGCCTCAGGGCAGGCAGGCCACTTGTGGGTCCAGGGCCTGATGAGTGAGGTGTGGACAAGGGAGGACCCCATCCAGGAGTCCCGGGCCACCCTGAGCACAGGGGCCTCTCCCACCTGGTCTTTCCTATCACCACTTCTTTCTGCTTGACCTTCTGGTCATGCCCTTCCTCGGCAACCTGAAAACCATGAAGAGCCTCCTTTATGGCACTTGTCACGCGGAGACACGACCTACGGTTGGTTCCTGTATCTGTTCTTCCACACTTGAGAGCTGAGGGCACCAAGGTCCTCATCACCTTTGTGTCCCAGGAACGGACACTTCACAGGGACTCAGACCTCAGCGGTGGAATGAAGGGATCTTCCTGTGTCACTAACAGTGCCTCTCTCATACGGTGTGCCTTGTCCCCACAACACCCCTGTGGTGTGCATCTGATGTCCTTATTAAAGAAAAATCAGATATTCAGAGAGGCAGGCGCGGGGCCTCGGAGACAGAGACAGAGCTGGGATCCAGTCCAGACCCCCCTGCCTCCTGATCCGCTGCACCTCCCTGCCTAGGCCGGGAGTGTCCCCATGAGCAGTGTCCACCTTGGAATCACACCCTTAGGAGCAGATCACATAGACATCCAGTGGACAAGGGCACACAATGCTTCCTGAGCTCCACTGCCCTGTGATCCCCTCGTTAGATCCCACATCAAGTCTCAGGAGAGAACACAGACCGAGGTGGCGCTCTGTGGCACAGCCCAGACCCCGGGCTCAAGCCCCAGCCCTGAAAGTGGAAATGGTGGGCATACGGGGAACTTCCTATCACCGGTAGGTTGTGAAACAGTGGACCCATTCTGGGGACCAGTGTGGCACTTCCTTTACAGTCAACAGTTACCACAGGCTAGTGTTTGAATGTCCCCTCCAAATTCAAGTTGAAATTTAATTGCCATTACGGTTTGGGGAGGTGAGACCTTTAAGAGATGGTTAGGTTGTAAGGGCTCCACTCTCCTGATGGATCAAGGTCACTCTCTGGCAGGTTTGTGCCTGGAAAGTGGGCTCTTCTGAAAGGGAGTTTGGCTTGCTCAGCTCGCTCTCACACCTACCTTCTTGTTCTGTCACCATGGGACGCCCTTCTCCACCAGGTGACATAGCAAGAAGGCCCTCGCCAGATGCCAGCACCTTGACATTGAACTTCCCAGCTTGCAACACTGTGAGAAATAAGCTTATTTTCTTTACAAACCACCCAGCCTGTGATATTCTGTGATAGCAGCAGCAGACAGACTGAGATACCACATGACCTTGAACTTCTTATGAGGGGGAAGCTCCTGTCCACACAGAAACTCAGACACCCTGTGAGTGTTCGGCAGCAGTGTTATGCAAAGGGTGAAAACAATACAAATGTCCATGAACCAACGTTTGGAAAAGCAAACAGGCGGTGCACACAGTGGGGTATTACTTGGGAATAACAAGGAGAGAGGCTGCCTGTGGACGAACATTGAACACATCGTGCTAATTGAAAGAAGTCAGCCACGGAGGCCACAGAGTGGAGGCCTCAGAGTATGTAAGTCCTCTTATGTGAAGATCCAGAAGAGGCCACTCTGTAGGGACAGACAGAGGCTGCCAGGGTCTGTGGAAGGGGACCAGGGACTGACTACTAATAGCTATGAAGCTTCTTTTTTGAGTGATGAGAATGTTCTGGAATTAGATCATGGGAGGGTTGAGCAAGTCAGAGGATCACTGAAAGCCACAGGATTGTACATTTTAAAAGGGTGAAGTTTATGGTATGTGAATTATATCTCAATAAAGATACTATACAAAGAACAAAAACAAATAAAAATGCAGTGGCCTTTGCTTGCTTGAGTTCCATGGAAACAGGCATTTGAAGATGAGAACCAAGTGGTCCACCTCCCACCCCACACCAGGACGGAGGGCGTGACCTGGCACAGCACCCAGAACCACGCTGGGCATGTGTGACTCCGTCGGGAGCGTCCCTCAGACTTCCCTTCACGGTTGCATTTTTACCATTTGGCCTCATGTTCTGTGTGGCAAAGGACCTTGTGATCATAATGTGTTCCCTGCTGGGGTCGGGCCAGGTGCTGTGAAGCCTGTCTCAAGATGGGGAAGCAGCATCAAAGGCCGCCTTAGCAACCAAGCCCAGCTGCAGGGTGACAGAGTTAGGGTGACATTATAGGATTTGAGCAATTAGGAACAAATGAAACTTCACCCCCAGTGCAAAGCAGCTGGGGTATAAAGGAAGCTGGGATCTGGCACCCAAATCCTTGGTTTGAATCTTAGCTCTACTACTTATTAATTGGGTGAAAACTAAATAAAATCACATCAGTAAGAAACATGACACAATGCCTGGTACACAATAAGCCAACGAGTGTTATCATTAGGTAGAAAAGAAGGCTGGACCAGGGTCCCAACTCTGCCACTTCTTTACTGTGTGATCTTAAGCTAATCACATGACCTCTCTGGACCTCAGTGTTTCCTCTATCTGTTAGAAGACAATCACAGGGCCAGGAGTATGCATGACTGTAATCCAAGCTACTTGGGAGGCTGAGGCAGAAGGATCATAAGTTGGATGCCAGCCTGGGCAACTTGGTCTCAAAAATAAAAAGGGCTGGAGACATAGCTCAGTCATTGAACACCCTGGGTTCAATCCCCAGTACTGAAGAGGGAAGTGGGGGAAGGAAGGGAGGAGGGAGAGGAAGGGGAGTGTGATTTTGTGCATCTAACTAACAAGATTGTCTGATGCAGCTTATCTGGTTAAGCACTTTACAAACTCAAAAGGCTCCTGTGTGCAGAGTTATCTTGGCTAATGGGGAGAGTGACTTGCAAGATTCTGGAGATAAGAGGAAGCTCTAAGTAATGCAACAGAGAAGAGAGGCCAAGGACACACTGCTCTTGCCCAAGAGAAGCCCTCCACCTTGAAGTCATTCAGCCAACAGAAGCAGAGACAAAACCACTCAGCACCCTTGGGCAAGGCAGGAGGCTCAGCCAGTGAGGCAAGATGCGGGGTTTCTTGTCCTTGTCTACAGAGGCAAAGGCGTCAAGCTGCAGGAAGGGTGCAGGACCAGGGGGTCAACTCTGCCGCTCTTCACTGTGATCTGAAGCTATCCCTTGACCTCTAGGAGCCTCGGTGTTTCTTTACCTGTCAGAAGACAATAGTGTGGCCAATACTGTGTCAATGCCAATGTCCGGGTTGAAGCTGCCTCCAGGGACGGGGGCTCCTCCTCTGCCAGCAATCCCTCCATTGGTGGCTTCCCATGGCTTTGGAAAGACAATAACAGCTGACATTTATAGAGGAGGAAGGACATGCCAGGCATTTTCTGAGAACATTTCCTTATACACTTGGCTCTCCATTTCTTCTGGTTCTACATCCAACGGAGAATTAAAAATATCTGCAATCTCAAATACTAAAAAGAAAATCTGCAGAATATTGTGTCTGATCTGAACAGGTTCAGACTTTTTCTTATTATTCCTAAACAATACAGTATATCAACTGTTACACAGCATTTACATCATCTGGTATTATAAAAGGTGATTTAAAATCTATGGGAGGATGTGTGTAGGTTGTATGCAAATACTATGCCATGTAAGGGACATAAGCACCCAAAGCCTTTCCTATCTGAAGGGGTTTTGGAGCCATTCCCCCACGGATGTCTAGGGATGACTGCATTCTCTCCTGTGATCCTCACATTAGTCCTACAAGATAGGTTGCCTTAGATTCTCTATGTTACAAATGAGGTCCTTGAAACAGAAGTTTTGTGACTTATTCAAGGTCATCCAGCTATTAAGTAGCAGAGCCAGGCTTTGAGCCCAGGCCCTTTGGCTCCCAGGCCCACCATCCCAGCAATTTCTTTACTGTTTTTCCATCAGCAGAAGGGGTTGGTTGGTCAGAGCCTGGCCCGACAGCCAAGGAGCAGAGGAATCAGGTTTTCTAGGTCCATGATTTTCTATTAATAATAATAATAAAAGTCATAGTAATAAAAACTACTAATCTAGTGGTCCTTGTGGGTGGCATCTGTCCAGCATGACCCCTGGGGGTCCTGGGTCTCAGGCTCGCAAGCAGTTCCACAATCAGGTACCTGACTGATTATATTCCCACAGCAAACTCCGTACAAACCAGTAAACTCATGCTGTATCGTTAATGGTGTCCAAAATAGAAGTTTTTTGTTTTGTTTTTTACCTCCTATTTTCTGTAAGAAATAAGTTTGTTTGTTTTTTTTTCAGTAAAACACACTTACATACATGAAACAAATTTCCCCAAAATATTCTCTGATTTTTTGTAGTTTTTTGTTTTTCTTTTGCAGCACTGGGGATCGAACCGAGGGTCTCCTACAAGCTAGGCAAGTACTCTATCATTGAGCTACACCCTCAGCCCTATTTTATTTTTTATTTTGAGACAGGGTTTTTTTTAAATTGCTAAGGCTGGCCTCCAACTTGCAATTCTCCTGTCTCAGCTCCCAAGTTGCTGGGATTACAGGTGTGTACCACTGGACTCAGCCTATTTCATTTTTTTTTTTTTTTAAATGCTGGTCATGACATTGACACACTAGTGGAATTCCATTGACTACAGCCTTTGGTAAGCTACTGAACCTCTATAAGCCTTTGCATAACTCAAAATGTTGTTTTGAGGAGTGAGGTATGTGCAAAGTGGCACACAGAATCTCATTCACGGTTAAGAAGTTCAAGGGCAGCATACTTTGGCACAGGCCTGTGATCCCAGTGAAGTGACTTGGGAGCCCAAGGCAGCAACTTAGCAAGACTGTTCTAAAATAAATAAATAATAAAAAAAGGACTGGGAATGTAGCTCAGTGGCAGAATGGCCCTGGGTTTAATCCCTGCCAATAAATAAATTAATTTGTGGTTTATTAATCTCTAATAGTGTCCTAAAATAATCTGGGGCTGGGGAGGTAGCTCGGTGGAGGAGTTCCCATCACAGACGGCCTGGATTCAATCCCCAGCATCACAAAAACAAAGCAAATCCCCTACATCATTTATACCGACATCTATTTTCCCTGGCGCTAGCGCACGGCCACCAACCATCGCCCCATTTGTTTTAATGGGCTCCCTAGGTTCTCAATTTGGGCAGAAAAGATTTATCAATAAAAATCTCCCTTCCACTCCTGCCCTGCCCACCCCTTCCCGGGGGAATTTGCGCTGCCCTAGAAGTAATCAACGGAACTGTTTTGCTTCTTGTTCCTGCAGGTTCACATTTACAGGGCGGCGCCTAAAGTTGGGGTGCAGGCGATTCAGGCCTCGGCCCCACGCACAGGAAGTCTACTCACTCGCCGCCGCAGGTACTCCTTGAACCTTTTCTGTCCGGAAGTCCTGCGCGCCCCACCTGCTGACAGGTAGATTTGATTGAGTCCGCCCACTTCCGTCCCATGAGCCAATCGAGTACGTGTATGCAAATCAATCCAGTCTCCGCCCTACCCGACAGCCAATGGTTGCGCAGGTGCAGCAGGTCCGCCCTGTCCCGTCGCGAGAGAGCGTGCGGGGGTCTGCAAAACTTCTGCCCTCGAAAAAGAACTTTGGAAGCGCAGGAGCTGGAAAAACAAGGACGGCCATAAACTGACGAATAGAGACTGATGGCCCTGGAATCATGGTGACTGAAGCTTCAAGGATTGCTAGAGGCCATTGCGCTGGACCTCGAGACTGGCACTCTCCCTCCCTCCGCAATATTCCTGCCAGGTGCCAGGTGCTAGGTGCCAGGTGCTCGCACAGACTTTGGTGAACATGGAGAAAGCACCACCTACAGACATGGCCTGGCTGGCGTGAGAGCAGGACGCGGCTTCTTCAGAAGAGCCAAAGTCTGGCTACTGGGTGTGGGGAGAGCCCCTCCGAGGTGGGTTCAAGTCCCATCTCTACCACTTGTTATCTATGTGACCTGTCAAATAAATCCTGCTTTTCCATCTGGAAAATCGGAAGAATAACATTGCTCTCCTAGTTTTAATATGAGGATCGAGGTCAACAGCCTAGTCCAATGATCACAGTGTTTCTGGAGGCTGGGGCAGAAGGATCACAAGTTCTAGGCCACCAACCTCAGCAACTTAGCAAGATCCTATCGCAATATATATATATATATTTTAAAGAAAGGTCTGAAGGTGTAGCTTGTAGCTCAATGGTTAAGGGCCCCTGAGGAAGAGGAAGAAGAATGTATCTAAAAAGTGGCTGGGCGGTAGAGTGCCTGGCAGGCACCCTGATGTTCAGTCCCCAGCACCCAAGAAACTGACCAGCCAACCATCTCTTTGGATCTGAATGCTGGTTTTCTCAGTTGCTCTTGGTATGACCTTGCACAAATCATGTACCCTTTGAGTCCTATGAGTCTCACTTTCTTCAATGCTAAAGTAAGAATTACACGGGCTGCCATTGGAATTCAATGAGGTAAGGGTTCTAAGGCAGCTGGGCTCAGGACCTGGCTACGGGTGGTGGCTCTGGCTAAAACTAAGGGGCTTCCTGGAACCCAGTTTCATCATCTGTCTTCTAGATATAACCATTCCTAGCTGGGCTGTCATGAGTTTTAGATGACTTGTGACACATGTTTATAAACAGAAAAACATCACACCCATGTTAATTAGTGACATGGTGATGCAGCCAGCACAGTGGAAAAAGCATGACATTGGCCTTGGCTCTGTCTTTTTATTTATTGTGTGACCTTGGACAAGTTATTTCACCTGCTGAGAGGTCAGGTTCCTCTCCTGTAATGAACCACCTTTACAGGGCTAGTGACAGCATTGGTAAGATGGCGGGGAAGGTGCCTGCTCTGTTCAGCAGGCAACAGACTATTTATTTATTTATGCTACTGGGGACTGAACCCAGGGGCTCTCTACCACTGAGCTACATCCCCAGCCCTTTTTATTTTTTTATTTTAAGGCAGAGTCTCCCTAAGCTGCTGGAGCTGGCCTTGGACTTGTGATCTCCTGCCTTAGCCTCCTGAGTTGTGGGGTCATAGGCATGCACCACGGCATCTGACACAGCAGACTTTAATGAAGTGTTATTACTAGAAAATTTTTCTTTAATTGCCTGGATTCATGTTTCCAGTGGAATTCCTACTAAGATTCTACTTCTACTAACACTTAGAAGATTAAATATTGAAGGAAAAAAACTTCACCCAGTGTTCATTAACTACAAATAGTCATTGAATAGCTACTTTGTGTCAGATACTTTGTCCAAGAGGTTAGCAATTTTCCTGGAAAGAAAAAAAAATATTTTACAGATTATAATTTCACAATAACTCAATAATTTTTGATATCTGAGAGTAAATTATCCTCCTCATTAACTTTGTGCATGCATGTGTGTGTGTGGGCGGGGGGTACTGTGATTGAACCCAGAGCTTCTCAACCACCAAACTATACCCCCAGGCCTTTTTTTTGTGGGGGGGAGTACTGGGAATTGAACTCAGGGGCACTCAACCATGGAGCCATATTCTCAGCCCTATTTTGCATTTTATTTATAAACAGAGTCTCACTGAGTTGCTTAGTGCCTCACTTTTGCTGAGGCTGGCTTTAACCCATGATCCTCCTGCCTCAGCCTCCTGAGCCACTGGGATTACAGGCGTGAGCTACTGCACCCAGCTACTCTCAGCCCTTTTTATTTTATTTATTAAAAAAAAAAAAAAAACGGGGCTGAGGTTGTGGCTCTGCAGTAGAGTGCTCGCCTAGCACATGCGAGGCACTGGGTTCAATCCTTAGCACCACACAAAAATAAATAAAATAAAATAAAGGCATTGCTTCCAACTACAACTAAAAAATATTTTTTTAAAAAATCTTTTATTTATTGATTTGTTTAATTTTATTTTGAGACAGGGTCTCACTAAGTTGTTTAGGGCCTTGCTAAGCTGATAAGGCTGGTGTTGAACTTGTGAGCCTCCTGCCTCAACCTCCCAAGTCACTGGGATTACAGGCACACACCACCACATCCAGTTTATTTTAATTTGAGACTAGGTCTCCCTAAATTGCCTAGGCTGACCTTGGGATCTTTTTGAGCTTGTGACCCTCCTACCCCAACCTCCTGAGTAACTTAGACTGCAGGCAAGCCACCATGCCTGATGATCAGTAATCCTCTCTTTCAGAATTTTCCCTTTCTTGCAAATAAATTTCAGGATCACTTTGTCAAGCTTACTAAAGGCATTTGGAAGATGTGGGGTGGGGGTGGGGGTAATACTAGAAATTGAACAAAATGTTGGTATCAGTAAATTTTATATAAATAGTGGCACATGCCCATAATCCCAGTAATGTGGGAGGCTATATCAGGAAGGTCACAGCAACTCAGAAGCCTGAGACAAAAGGACCACAGGTTTGAGGCCAGCCTCAGAAGCTTTTGCAAGACCCTCAATAACTTAGGGAAACCCTGTCTCAAAGTAAAAAATGAAGAGGACTGGGGATATAGCTCAGTGGTCAGTGCCCCTGACTCAGTCCCAGTCCCCAGTAAGTAAATAAAAAGGTTTCCCAAATCAATAAGAAAGCAATTTTTTTTTGAGATGCTGTAGATTGGACCCAGGGCCTTACACATCTAGGCAAGTGCTCTATCACTGAGCTATACTCCTGGCCCCTTAAAAAATCCAATTTTTAAAATGGGTTAGGGAAATGAATGAACAATTTGCAACTTTTTTTTTTTTTTTGGGGGGGGGGGTACCAGGAATTGAACCTAGGAGTTCTTAACCACTGAGCCACATCACTAGCCCTCGAGTGTATTTTATTTAGAGACAGGGTCTCCTAAGTTGCTGAGTCTGGCTTTGAATTCGTGATTTTCCTGCCTCAGCCTTTGGAGCTGCTGGATCACAGGCGTGCACCACCTTGCCTGGCCTATGCATTTTCTTTGAAGGTACAAAGGCAGAGACATGGCCCCCAAGGCCTAAAATACTGACTCTCTGGCTTCTCCGGAAAAAGCTGGCCAGCTCCCAACATGGAGATATCTGGCAAAACATATAATGTATATATTATAATTTATATTTTGTTCCAAAAAGGGAACTCTGGGAGGTGGGCATTGAGGGGTGGGGCATACTGAGGAGAGACAACACAGCTCCCTCTCCATCCTTTTATTTTGGTACCAGGGATTGAGCTCAGGGGCACTCGACCACTGAGCCACATCCTCAGCCCTATTCTGTATTTTATTTAGAGACAGGGTCTCACTGAGTTGCTTAGTACCTTGCCATTCTGAGGCTGGCTTTGAACTCATGATCTTCCTGCCTCAGCCTCCCGAGCCACTGGGATTACAGGTGTGCGCCACCACACTGGCTCTCCTTTCCGTCTTTTTTATGTTTTGGATTTTTATTATGGGCCTGTATTATTTTTCAGAAATATTAGACTTAAATTTAAAATTAGCTAAGTTATGTAAAATATGATAAATAACATAATAAAATTTAAAGTTAATTCTCAATCTCATGGTCTAGGCCTTGATGGAATTAGAAAACCCACCTGCCGACTGTCACCTGCTGTCTGCACGTGCTAGAATTTACCTTGGAAATCTGGAGTCATTTATTTTTCTCAGATCACCGGGAAAATTTTCCAAACCCCAACAAAAGTCACCTTGGAATGGAGTGGCCGTCCAGGGGATAAACATTCTCAAAGTCACTTCACTCTGAAGTCATGTTCTATGGAAGGAAATGACCTCAATCTAGAAGTCCTCGGGATGGATTTCCCTCTGCATCAGAGGTATTTAGGGACTCAGGCTGAGTCACTGCTCCCCATTGGGTTTGCTCGCCCACCCCGATAAGGACAAACACCTCACTAAGGAGCAATAGCTGCCCCTGCCCCGAGTCCCTAACATGACTACCCACCAGCCTGGCCAGCCAGCCAATTCACTCCCAGAGTTCTCTAGCTGTCCCTGGAGGCCTCTGGCCTTAGACTTTTCTATACATGAGCCAAAAAATCCCTTTTGATTCCAGACATTGGGACTCCTGCTCTTGTGGTGGCAGGTAGCCGGGGACAGAGTACTGGGGTCCAGAGGGGACCACTAGTCACTGTGAGTGTCTATTGAGGGACTGTGAGGGAGTGTGGGATGCTGACCTGTCCCTCTCAATCCAGGGACATGGGCAGCAAGGGCTGCACATGACAATAATCTAGAGCACCATCTTGGACATTTGGGATCCCCTTGGGTTTCCTCCCCAGGAGGTCATCAGGGGAAGTAATCACCAGACCAAGGAGGAAGCCCAGGTCCAGAAAGAGGACCTCACTTGTCTGAAGGCACCCAGAGTGGCAGAGCTGAGACGAAACTCATGCACTCTCTCCCAGCCAGCACTCTGCTCTGCTCTGCCTGCGCAGCCTGGGTACAGCCAACCTGTGCCGGGCACAGCTGTAAGCCCCGGGCATGCCTTGCTCATGTGTCCCACCCAGAACCCTGGGGAGATGACCATGACAACTGCACCTTACAGTTGAGCAAATAGGGCACCAGGGGGCTGGGGAACCAAGCCAGGGCCACAGAGCCAGGCAGTACCCAGGCCGGACTCGGGCCCAGGGAGCTTGGCTCCTTGGCCCCATCTGGCTCCAAGTTCACCCCTCATGCTCCTGGCTGCCGCATGTCAAGGTGAACGGGAGCCGGGGCCTCTGCCTTCCCCTGCAAGTGTGGCCTCTAGAGGCCAGGCTCTGTGTGGGGGGAGGTCCTCGGCTGCTCAGCTTTCCCACCATGTCGAGGCTCGGCAGGGAGGCCTTCCTGAACAGCCTTCAGAGCTCCCCGAGAATCCTACTAACTGGAGGAAGTGTGGCAGCAGCGGTGGTCTCAGAACTTCTGGGGGGTATACCCCAAAATGTTGAAAGTAGTGTCTCAAGAGATATTTGTACCCCTGTGTATAGCAGCATCATTTACACTTAGCCAAAGGATGGAATCAACCCAGGTGCTCACTGACACCTGAAGCAATGGGCTCTGTTCCTACGACAGATAGATTATTCGACTTTAAAAAGGAAGCCAACACTGCTGGGTGCGGTGGCGCACTCCTGTAATCCCAGGGGCTCAGGAGGATGAGGCAGGAGGATCGAGAGTTCAAAGCCAGCCTCAGCAACAGTGAGGCACTAAGCAACTCAGTGAGACCCTGTCTCTAAATAAAATACAAAACAGGGCAGGGGATGTGGCTCAGTGGTCCAGTGCCCCTGAGTTCAATCCCTGGTACCAAAAAAAAAAAAAAAAAAAAAAGGAAGGGAATTCTAACACTAACACTTACAATAGCAGCACGGGTGAACTTTGAGGACATTTTGCTAAGTGAAATAAGCCAGCTATAAAAAGAGGTTCACCGCATGGTTCCACACTTAGGCACCTAGAATAGTCAAAGTCACACAGATGGAGAGCAGCGTGGTGATTGCCAGGGGTTGGGCAAAGGGGAATGGGATTTATTGTTTAATGGATACTGAGTTTCAGTTTTTTCTTTCTTTTTTCTTTGGTACTGAGGATGGAACCCAGGGGTGTTCAATGACTGGGCTATATCTCCAGCCCTTTTCATTTTTTATTTTGAGATAGGGTCTCGACAGGTTGTCCAGGCTGGCCTTGAACTTGTGATTCTCCTTCCTCAGTCTCCTGAATCACTGGGATTATAAGCATGTACCACAACGCCCAGTGAATTTCAATTTTGTTAACATGAAAAAATTTCTGGAGCTAGATAGTGCTGATATTTGCACAAAACATGCAGTCACTGATGCCACAGACCAGCTGGACAGTTAGTTAAGAGAGGGGCGGGGAGGTAGCTCAGAGGTAGAGTCTTGCCTAGCAAACACAAGAGGCTCTGCGTTCCATCCCCAGTAGCGCAGGGGGAAAAAGATTCAAAGATGGTTAAGGAAGAGCTGGGCATGGTGGCACACACCTGTCATCCCACTGATTTAGGAGGCTGGGACAGGAGGGTTGCTATTTGGAGGCCAGTCTCAGTAGTTTAGTAAGACCCTATCTCAAAACAAAAACTAATAAGGGCTGGGGAAATAGGTCAGTGGTGGAGTCCCACGGGGTTCGATCTCCAGCACCAGCACCACCAAAAAGCAAAAGATGGTTAGAATGGTGAATCCTACATCATGTTTTACCACAGTTCACCAAGTTTTTCTTTAAAAGAGTGGGCTTTGGAGACAATCTCAAATCCCAACCCTGCCACTCATGAGCTGAGTGCTCTTGGTCAAGTTGCTTTTCCTTTCTGTGTCTCATTTCCTCACCTATAAAATGAGGACAATAATAGCACTACCTTGATAGAATAATGGCATGGTTTATTTGTATTTATTTCTGCTTTATTTATTTAGTGGTACTGGGAATTGAACCCAGGGGCACCTTATCACTGAGCTACATCCCCAGCCTATTTTATTTTGCTAAGTTGCTGAGGCTGGTCTTGAACTTTGGATCACTTATTGCTTTAGGGCAGGACTGGATGGGAGAAAGAAGACCATGACTCTCTCTTCTCAGATTCTCAGTCTCTTTCTCCAAGATTCACCCACTGAGAGGTTCTGGGTGATTGGGAGGGGAAGAAACAAGAGCCAGGGAACAGGGTTCTTAACCCAGGATGCCCAAGGGCTGCTCTGCAACTTCGAGCCAGTTAGTTCACCTCTCTGTGCCAGTGTCCTCATCTAGGAACGGGATAAACTCCCGCCTCTCTCATGGAGAGAAGTGGGGACCATGAGGAAGGATGGCAGGGCACCCCCACATCTCCACGGCTCTCTCCTTCCACCAAGCCAGGGTGGAGCCGTCTGTGGGCTCCTTCCCAGGCCGCTGCTTGTTGGTGAAGGGCCGCAGAATGCCGTCTCCAGGGACTGCAGCTTCGTTCCCTGTGACCAGGAAGAAAGTCCTTAACAAAAGGCCGCGGGGCCTCCGGGGTGTGCGGAAGAGCCTTTGCCCTCCTTTCAGGGCGTCAGTTGGGGGTCAAGGAGCCCCAGAGCCATAAATAAAAGCAGCAAAAATGAAACCAAACAAGTGTTTACTCTGAGATGAAAGCGCCTGGCGACGCCCTGACCCCAAGGACGGTGTACAGAGACCACGTGTCTGGGAGGCTCCGGACTGTCCCAATCTGCCAGGGTAGGGACTGCGTCCCGGGCCCGGTGCGAGGGGCAGGGCGCGGGAGGCAGCACCTGAACTCCGCCCTCCGGGCCCTTCCCCAGGGCTGGCACCTGGGGACACTGGGGCGGGAGACACCAACGCCTGCTCCCCCTGGCTCTGGCCCCGCCCACTGGCTCTGGCCCCGCCCACTGGCTCCTCCCGCCCCCGCCCCTCTACCGGCCTGGGACACCTTGGGCTCCCACCCACCCCAGCCTCACTAGCTCCTGAGCTGAGCTGCAAGCTCTGAAGCTCTAGGGTGGGGCTAGGAGTGCAGACTTTGGAGCCAGGCTGACAAGGTTTGAGTCCCAACTTCCCAGCTGTGCGACCTTGGATAGAGTCACTAATCTCCTAGTCTCCTAGTCACCTTCTCTGTAAGATGAGTAACAACAGCATCTGCCTCATAGAGTCTGCCTGTCACCTGGTTATATCTATTCCAGTTACGCATTCTGGGACTGGGGACACAACCACACTTGGCCAAGTGTGAGGCAGACCTGACCTAAATGAGTCATCTGACCTCTAGGAGCCCCTACTCTGCCATGTGGATCACAGAGACATTTGGGGTCTCCAGAAATTAGTGATAGAACAGAGCCAGAAGAGTCGGAGGTCCCTCTGGGGAAGGTGGGAGAAGGATTTCCAGTAGAAGTTTTTTCAAGGAGGGCAGTTCCCCCCTAGAGGGGAAACCCCGTCTGTCTCCCCAGATGTCTGGTTGGTAAACTGGACCAAGTTTAGGAACTGACGCAGAGGCTGTGTCTCTATTTGGATGGTTCAAGTTGGACTCTGTTTATTTTCCCGGGGACTCACTGAATTGCTTAGTGCCTTGCTTTTGCTGAGGCTGGCTCTGAACTTGCCATCCTCCTGCCTCACCTCCTGAGCCTCTGGATTTCAGGTGTGCACCATCGTGCCCAGCGACTGTGTTCATTTGACTTAAGATCCTTCCATTTCCTCTTACGCGCGGATCAAATAGGAATCTAGCAAGCTGCAGAGGATTTCTTCTCTAGGGACACTATCATCAACCAGCCAGTGTTAGACTCTCGGCATTTAAACAGGATTTCAGTAGGTTGAGATGTGTGTGTGTGTGTGTGTGTGTGTGTGAGAGAGAGAGAGAGAGAGAGAGAGCGCAAGCTCAGATAGGCTTGGGTCATGATCCTTCCTCTGGACGCCCCAGCGCCTCTCCACGGGTGTGCACTCAGGAAATCGGGGATCTGCTGGGCCCCTGCTCTCAGTGTGGTTGGAGTCCCCTCTAGATATACATGGTCACTCTGGTTTGGACACGACTGGGACCTGGGGCACCCAACATGGCCTCTCCACATGGAAACAAGAGCACTTCTGGGAAAGAATTTTACCGGAAGGTAAAAGAGAGGCCAAACATGCAAGGCTGCTTTGAGGCCCTGGACGCCGGCCAGAAGGGAGCTTTGAGGTTAATGAGCACAGAGCGAAGCGGCCTGGGTCACCCTGGACTATCTCCACAAGCCTTAGTAATCTGTTGCTAAGTACTAAATGTTGTTTTTATTAAGTTTATAAGGACTTCTAGGCACGTGGAGTTGAGTAGATGTAACTTTTGGGGTTTAGCAAATGGTCTGTGGGAGTTTTTGCAAGACTTCTTCCTTCCTTCCTTCCCTTCTTTCTTGGTACTGAGGATCGTTCTCAGGGGCGCTCTATCAATAAACTACATCCCCAGCCCGTTTCATTTTTTACCTTGAAACAGGGTCTCTCTAAATTGCTGAGGCTGACCTCCAACTTGTGATCCTCCTGCCTCAGCCTCCCTGGTCTCTGTGATCACAGTTGTGCACCACCGCGCCAAGAGAGTGTTGTCCCTTCTAATCTGTGATGGGTGTGAAGCTGTATCTCGCTGTTTTATCACTGTGAGCCTCGTGGCTGGCTTTCCTGCCGCATCATAAGTCGGTGAGGCAGCAGCCCTGCATGGAAGACCCAGGGCCCCGGGTCTGCCTCGTTTCAAACTTCTCTTCCACCTCCCAGTGGCTGGCCCGGGTCCTGAGCTCAGGCTTGACTCCTGGGGAAGGAATCTCCACCCCAAGCAAACACAGCCAGAGTGGCTCAGCTAGACTCAGAAGGAAGCCGCTGGCCAAGAGGAGAGTCCCAGGGGCCTCCCAGGAGCAGCTGGAGGGAATGAGAAGAGGTGGCCGTTCCCACAGAACCCTTTGGCTGCAGAGACTGGCGTCTGTGCTCATCCCAAAGCCCCGACTCTGCAGAGGTCAGGGAGCCCGGCAGGACTGTCAAGGGCTGGACTGTCAAGGAGCACGTGGCAGCTGCTGTCAGAGAGTCGGACCAAACAGGCCTTCCTTGGGTATATTATTATTATTACCTTTTTAACTGGGGACAAGGCAGAAGCCACATCCCCTAGAACTATTCTAAACAAAGGTCTCCTCGTGGGCTGCAGTAGAACCGGCTTCCAGGTCAAGGCTTTTCTGTTGGAAGTTTCAGTTTCCGCATCTGTGAAGTGGGGTCTGTAACAGTGCCTCCCTCACAGGACCTGAACTCATCGGTGGAAATGCTTAGGATGCCACCCAGCATGCGGGAACTCTAGACAGGTAAGCTCATCTGGGCAAATGACCAGGACGGCGTCAGGATAAAGCACTCCCTTACAGGTGCTCTAATGGCGGGAGAGCTCTCGCTCCAAGGCCAGTTTAAAATCCTGTGGTTTTGAGAATCTTTAAAGTAAAAGAAAGACGCTCTTAACATCTAGTGAGGGAGGGAGCTAAGTGAGGTCGCCGTCCTGCTCTCTGAGGGGCGGGGCCACTGTGAGGAACAGGAGGGTCAGGAACAGAAGCTGAGGGATGAGCGAGTCCCTGGGTCCATCCCAAGAAAACCACAGCCACGAGTCCCCTCCCCCAGCCAACCTCACGCCGACCCAGAGGTCAAGGGGCTGGGGGTGGCGGGGACAGTGCTCACTGCACCAGCAAAGGGACTTATTAAGGACAGACAAGGCTGCTGGAACAGCATGGGATGTCACGCTTCACTAAGAGATGCTCTCCTTCCCCAGGAGATAGCTGGGCAGTGGCCGCAGGCTGGCAGGTCGCTCTGCAGTGACGGACACCTGGCTCCTTCTGTTTTGTTGTTCGGCCATTCCTGGAGGACTGCCTGACACATGTATTCTCCAGCCACAGGTGGCAAACTGGTTGTCACTCTAGGCAGAGAGAAGGGAGAAGGAGAGAGGGGCATGTCATAGCCAGCCTCCAAGACCATCCCCAGTGATCCTTGATTCTAGTGTATTCCCTTCCCATGAATAGGGATGACCTGGGTAACATGAGGATATTTTTGAAAAAAGCAGAATGTGACTTCTAAAGCTAGGACATTGATGACGTTGCACTGTCCACCTTGCTCTCGAGGACGACTGGCTCTCTGGGAAGCCAGTCACGAGGATGCTCAAGCAGTCCTGGGGGGAGACACACACGGCAAAGAGCTGAGGCCTCCAACCGACAGCCGGCATTAAGTTAATAAATGTCTACTGTTGTTCTAAGCTGCTAAGTTGGGGAGAAATTTGTTAAGTAGTAACAGTTAACTGATTCAGGTCACCACTCAGAAATTGCACTTATCAGGGCTGGGGCTGGGGCTCAGGGGTAGAGCGCTTGCCTAGCATGTGCAAGGCCCTGGGTTCGATCCTCAGCACCACATAAAAATGAATAAATAAAATTAAGGTATAAAAAACAAAAAGAAATTGCACTGATCATTTTTTATATTTATTTGTAGATGGATGCAATAGCTTTATTTTATTCATTTATTTTATGTGGTGCTGAGGTTTGAGCCCTGGGCCTCACACATGCTAATCAAGTGCTCTACCACTGAGCCACAACCCAGCCCCCTGCACTCATAATTTTTTTAAAAATTTTTTAGTTGTAGATGGACACAATATCTTTATTTTTATGTGGTGCTGAGGACCAAACCCAGGGCCTCATGCATGCAAGGGAAGTGCTGTACCACTGCTATCACCCCAGCCCATGAACTCATCATTTTTATGCATGTTTATTGGCCTTGATGTAGCCACAGAGCCAAGGGTAGCTGAAGGGAGTCTGGGAAATGTAGTCCTTATTTGGGGAGCCTGTGCCCAGCTAAAACTCCTATGACTCAGATCCTTATTTAATCATATCGTCAAAGTCCCTTTTGCCACATAAGATAACATATTGACCACTTTCAGGGATTAATACTGGAAATCTATACTGTCTAGCACAGTGAGGAAGCTTATATCTGAATGCCCACTGCAGCTTTATTTGTAATAGCCCCAAACTGGCCAAATGCCTTCAATGGATGAATAGTTAAACAGTGGTATATCCATACCATGGAATACTACTCAGCAATGAAAAGAAATGAACGCTGGGTGTATGTGACATGGATGGACAGCAGGAAAACTGCTGGATGAAGCAATGTGTCACTTACATGACACTCCCGGAATAGCACCATTCTGGAGATGGACAGCAGAGCAAGCGGCCAGGGGCCGGGAATGGGGGTTAGAAGGTGGCCATGGAGAGGCCCCTGGCCATGATGATGCAGTTGGGACCTTGGTTGCAAAGGTGGTCACCTGAAGCTACACAGGGGCTAACATTGCTTGGGGTCACATGCACGCATGCACAGAGACAGATGCAGGTTTGGAAAAAGTCTAAATAAGCTCTCCGAGTTGTACCAAGTCACTTTCCGGTGGGGTGTGAGATCTTACCGCGGTTATTTGCATAACCATGGTAACGGCGGGAGGCTGGGTGCAGAGTGTCCTGGTTCCCCCTGTACTTGGTACATTGCAATTTCCTGTGTCTATAATTATATCAAAATAAAGAGTTGAATTATTATTATTTTTTTAAGTGCTAGACTGAAGCTCAGAGACCTGGTATCTAGATTCCAGCCCTGATTCCTTCCCCCACTTGCCGGCAAGCCCGAGGCAAACCCTTGTCTTCTCTGGGATTCCATCAGCCCATCCGTGAAATGGGGGTTTTGGCTCCCATCACAGGTTTCAAGTCTGCCTAACTGTGAACCCTTTGTTCAGAAAACAGCTGGAGTGCAGCTTAGTGGTGGAGCACCGGCCTAGCATGCGGGAAAATTCCCATCTCCTGCACTTAGAAAAGAAAGAGGATTACATTGGAGCAGGCAGTTAGCACCCCAAGGGTGACCCCAGTTGGACTTGCTGCCAGCACCCATGATCCTTTACTGGGGGCCCTTCCTAGCTGCCTGCACGGCTCCTAGCTGCTCCCCCCAGTGCAGCGAGCTCTACTGGACTGTGGGGGGCCCCCTGCCTGTCCCACCTGCCCACTCTTCCCTGGATTGTCTGGGGTCCCAGTCCCAACCAACCACTGCATTCAGATCCTCCTCCCTGGGTTATGTCACTTGAAGCTCAGTCGCAGTCCCCAAAGGCCAAGGAGATGCCAGCTGTGGCCCCAGGAGCAGTGGGTCAGTGCAGCTGAGCCTTGCGGGGGACTTGGGGGGCAGCATGGGTCCAGCCTGAGGGGAGCCTCCTGAACCAAGGCAGAGGCAGCGGCAGGACCCAAGATGACGACGGTTCCCATCCTCCACGGTGACCAGTCCCTCAGGGGCACTTCTCTCCGTATCTTCCCCTTTCACCCGAGACCATGTTCCTCTTTTGACCAAGAAAGTGATCCAAAAAGGACTGTGGTCACTTTCTTATCAGGCCTGTGGTAGGGGCAGTGGACACGTTAGGCCCTTCAACCCCCAGGGCCACAGGCGACTGTTCCAAGGGGGACACCCAGCTCCCCGGGGGTTGCAGTCACCAGCCAATCCCTGAGGCAGACAGAAGGAGGAGCCCCAGCCAGGGTCCCGGCCAGGCAGCGTGGTCCTCCTCCGGAGGCCGCACCAGGGGGGGCCTCACCCCCGGGGTCTTTGTCCTTCTGGGCATCTTCAGAATTTCCTCTTGAGAGTCTTCAGCAGCATCCCGCAGAGGATCTCGGGACAGGATATGTACAAGGGCCTCACAGACCCCAAACCATAAACAATGGTCCTGCTCAGCAGCGGGTTATTGTTCTAGGGCTTCCTGAGGGCAAAGCCCTGTCCTTATTCCAGCTGTGTCCCAGAGCCTGGCACAGAGCCTGATGCATGGAGGGCACAGACACCGCCTGTCGATAGATGGACCAGTGAACGGAGGGCCGGCTTCGGATACGTCACCTGTCACCTGGTGCAACCCCTCAGTACAACAGAGCATGGCTCCAACCCTGTGATATGGCAGGGGTGGGCGGGCTCAGGGAAATCATAAATGATAAGACGGGATTTCTCATCCTCAAGAGCTGACAATGAGCCGGGCACCGGCTGCACACCTGTAACCCCAGTGGCTCAAGAGGCTGAGGTAGGAGGATCGTCAAGTTCAAAGCCAGCCTCAGCAACTTAGTGAGGCCCAAAGCAACTTAGCAAGACCCTGTCTCAAAATGAACATTAAAAAGGACTGGGATGGGGCTCAGCGGCTAAGAGCCCTGAGTTCAATCCCAGGTACCAAAAAAAAAAAAAATGCTGCTGACCACTTATGGGGAGCACCCTACCCCTCCCCTCCCCTCCAGGCCATGTATTCACTCCTGGGGTCCCCGCCCCCCCAAGAGGACTGTCTGCTCAGAGGGCACAGCTCCTGCTGCCCGGGGTGCTGAGCTAGGCAGTCCCACCTCTTGCTGGTCACACACTGGTGGCCCCTTCCCCTGGAACCCTGCAGGGCCATAATATGCTCCTGACCCACAGAGAGCAGCAAAGGTGACGGCTGTGCATCACGCCTGTAGGTCACCACCCGCTGTGGCGACATCGCTTATGTAATGCTCTTCCCAGGAGCAGCCCTGGCCAGCGCTGAGGAAGTGGGCAGCAGTGCGAGGCCTCTGGCCCACACCAGCAGGAACCGAGAGACTCTCAGTCGGACAGCAGCAGGGAGCCTGTGAGCCGAGGGGGATCCTCCCTGTTGAGCCTCAGAGGAGCCTGCCCCAGGCAGGTGGATCACTGCTCAGTGAGGCCTTAAAGCAGAGCTCCCACTCCGCTGTGTGAACACCTTTCCTGGCCCACAGAAACTGTGAGGTAATAAATGTATGTTGTTTTAAGCCACTGATTTTGTGGTGATTTGTTATGGGACAATTGATGATCTGCCAGGGTAGTTTCTAGTTTCAGGTATGGCTGGATCCAGGAGCTCCTTCCTCCTGAAGTGCCCTTTTCCCTACTCACTACCAAGTCTGTCTTCTTTGGTGGAGTAGGCGTGGGGTCCAGACACTGGCCTCTGGCTCCAGGGCTTGACACATGACCCGGGATTCAGCCAATCAGAACTTTCATTCATTTAGCTCTCAGTGATAGCTTCAGGCACCAGTGTGTAGCCTAAGCTGGCACACACAGGGTGAACGCTGGACTTTCCCTGAGTAAGTACAAGGGCCTCACAGACCACAAACCATAAACAATGGTCCTGCTCAGCAGCGAGTTATTGTTCTAGGGCTTCTTGAGGGCAAAGCCCTGTCCTTATTCCAGCTGTGTCCCAGAGCTAAACTAATAGAATATACCATAGCTCTGGGGGTCATTTGTGTCCCTGTGCAGAGAGGACCCGTATTACAGTGGAAGGAAACTGAGAGGAGGTACCGAGGGAGGCAAGCCCTCTCGATATTGCTCACTTGAGCACCTGGATCCAGCCATAACTGAAACTAAAAACCTACCCCTGGATATTGCCCATATATGAGTCAATAAATTCCATTGTTTCTTTAAGCCAATTGAGTCAAGTTCCTGTCCTTGCAAAAGAGCGAGTTCTGATTAATGCACTCATCTCCGCTCTCTCTCACCCAGCATTTGCTTTTACCCTCTCCCATTTTTTCTTCTGTCTTATTATTTTTTATTTTTACTAGTAGTTTTGGCAGGGCATGGCAGCACACACGGGTAATCCCAACTATTCAGGAGGCTGAGGCAAGAAGATGGCAAGTTCAAGGCCAGCCTGGACGACTTAGGGAGACCCTGTCTCCAAGTTCAATAGTAAAAGGGGTGGGGTGGGGTTCAGTGGCTGAACAGCTGCCTAGCATGCGCAGGGCCCCGGGTTCCAGCCCCGCTCTCCCCTAAAGACAGAAAAGAAAGATTCGAAGCACTTTTTAAAAACTCTGTCTTGTGCCAGGCACGAAGCCTTGTACCCAAACCACCAACTGCCTTTTGAACCCAATGCAAAGAGCAGAGCTGTTCTGGGCACCTGCTGCGCCCGGGTGCCTGCGAGCTCCTTCTTGCTTAGGGAACTCAGGCGGGAACAGAATGCCCTCTGCCTGGTTTCACTAGAGGGGAATGTACTGAAATGGCGTCTCCACACTTGAGGGGGCACCCCATTCCCTGGGTGGGGGCTTGTTAAGAACAGACGCTGCCCCCAGCTCGTGGTTCACTAGGTGTTAGATTTGAAAGGGCCACCGAGTCCCCTGTGGGAACCTATTCCTCAAGGCCACAGTGTGGAGGTGGAGCCCGGCGGGAGGCTCTGGGTCCTGGGGAGCTGACTGCTCAAAGCAAGGCTCTCCCTGTGCTCCCCTCCTTCCCAGGCGCCTGCCTGTCCTGCGGCTTTCTTTCTTTCTCTCTTTCTTATTTATTTATTTATTTTGGTATTGGGGATTGAACCCAGGGGCGCTCAAACCACTGAGCCACATCCCCAGCTCGTTTTTTTTTTTTTTTTAATTTTTTATTTTGAGACAGGATCTTGCTAAATTGCTGAGGGCCTTACTGAGACTGGCCTTGAACTTGCTCCTCCTGCCTTAGCCTCCCGAGCTGCTGGGGTTACTGACATGCACCACTGCGCCCAGCATTGTTCTGCTGCTTTCTATCATGAATTGAAGCAGCACAAGGGCCTCACCAGTCAAGCAGGTTCTGGCTCCATGCTCTTGGACTTCCCCAAAGCATGAGCCACAATAAACCTCTTTTCTTTATAAATAGGTACTACTCAGGAATTCTGTTATAGCCACAGAATATGGTCTGAGGCAGGCCCAAGAATGTGCATTTCTAACAAGTCCCTGGCATTGCTGACAGCTTGCTAACTGCTGATCTCTGGGCCATACTTGGAGAACCGCGGAACTAAATGCTATCAAGAAAATTATAGACCTGTTATCCTGCGGCTCTGGAGGCTGAGGCAGGAGGTTTGCAAGTCAGCGATTGAGTGAGACCCTGTATCAAAATGAAAAATAAAAAGGATGGGGCCTTAGCTCAGTGGTTAAGCGCCCCTGGGTTCAATCCCAATACAAAAAAAGGAAAACAAGAAAAGAAATTAAAGAACTAGTAAGGATCGCGGCTGGCTGCTGGAAAGGACACCTCACAGAGGCTCCAGGAGGGCAAGGGGCAAAGAGGCTTGTCACTGTTGCTGGGCACGCCCACCCAAGGCTCGAGGGCCAGAAGCTGACAGGGTGCCACGGTGGCGCCAAGGCCCAGCACCATCTGTCTAGGAAGCTCACGGACCTGTCTCTGCAAACCAGGTCTCCCACGTGCTGTCACTTCTGAGCGGCAGCCTGCCTCCGGCCTGCTTCCCCAGCGCAGTTTAGGAAGGAAGGAGAGGTCACCACTGGGAAATTCCCCAACACAGGAAGGGCTCACAAAGTGCCCGGCAGCCACGGAGCCAGACAAACACGGCACCCAGACTTGGTTTGCTTCTGGACACTCAGGAAAACTTACCTGTGGTAAAAATGTCATTCACCCCTCCTCGGGGCCCTCTGAAAGGGGACATGTTTTTGTTTTCCCAGGGATCAAATTCAGGGGCACTTTACCTCTGAGCTACATCCCAGGCCCTTTTTTAAATTTTTCATTTTGAAACAGTCTAGTTAAGTGGCTGTGGCTGACCTCCAATTTGCAATCCTCCTGCCTCAGCCTCCCAAGTCACTGGAATTACAGGCATGTCCCTGACTGAAAGTTTTTTTTTTTTAATATTTATTTTTTAGTCGTAGTTGGACACAATATCTTTATTTCACTTATTTATTTTTATGTGGTGCTGAGGATTGAACCCAGGGTCTCACATGTGTGAGGCAAGCGCTCTACCGCTGAGCCACACCCCAGCCCCGAGAAAGGGTTTTTTTTTTTTTAACTACTGCGGATGATGGAGCCCAGGGCTGCTTTGCCACTGAGCCACATCCCCAGCTCTTTTTGTTCTTTATTTTGAAACAGGGTCTCACTGATTTGCTAGGACCTTGCTAAATTGCTGAGGCTGGCTTTGAACTTGTGACCCTCCCATCTCGGCCTCCAGAGCTGCGGGGATTACAGGCTGCACCGGCATGCCCGGGGTGGGGTGGGTAGATCTCAAGGAGGGTCTCTGTTGACTTCGAGGGTAATAGTGGTGTTCTCTGCCAGGTGCTCTTGTTAATGCTTTGAATATATCAACCCATTTGGTCCTCACAGCAGCCCTTTCTAATGAGCGTCTGAATATCAGCCCATTTGACAGATGAAGAAGTTGAGGCCCGTGGAGGTGAAGCTGCTCCTGGAGACCACGCAGCTAATAGGAGGGGGGGCTGAAGGGGAGCCCACTTGGCCTGGCTCCTTGGCAAGATGCTGAACCCCTTCCTGGTGGGGCAAGAAGGTTCCAAGAGCTCAGAGACCTGAAGAGTTCTGGGTGAGAGACGGCAAGGTAACAGAGGCCAAAGTCAGAGCCAGGGAGACCACAGGGCAGCCTGAAGCCAGCACGTGGGGCTGAGCTGGTGTGAGGGGTTCCTGGGGAGAATGGGGAGGGCGATGGGTGTGGAGTCTTCTTGAACTGTCAAAGTAACTCTCCTTAAAACCCCCAAAGTCTCACCACTCCCTGAAGACTCATGGGGTTGTTTTTGCACATGGGAGAGGATCTAAATCCCTTCGGTTCTCCTAGGTAGGCACAAGGTTGAGAACAAAATCTCTCTCTGCCACATTTGGAATATCCAAGGCTCAGAGAGGGGAGGCCACTCGGCCAGGGTCACACAGCAAGTCTGTTCCTTCAGCCTGAGCCCAGCTCTTCCTATTATAAAACCTGAATGGTTGGTTTAATGTTTCTATGCACATTTGAGAAGCTTCCCTGTTGCAGGGGCATCCATGGAGACCCTTAACAATTTCTGAAAGGACTTGGGGGAGGCTGGGCTGGGGTCTTCCCAAGAATGTGTCATAAGTCAAGGCTTCAGGAGAATCGATTTCCTGCCTCGAGAGCCAGCTTCCTGGAGGTCCAGTGGCCAGGCTGACACCTGCCGAGTCTCTGAGGCCACAACAGTGAGGTTTCTTACCCAGTTGGCTGTGCCCGTGCGGCTCAGCCCAGCCCCGGGTCTCCCCTGGAGCCACTGAACAAAATCTGCCCTCGGGTTTTCCTTTTTTCTCTGGGCTTCTTGACCCACCCTTCTCTGTTCCACTCTGAGCCTCTGTCTCTGTCTCTGCATTTTTCCTGTCTAATTTTCCTTCATTCTCCCTCTCTCTCTTTTTTTTTTTTCCTTTAGTACCAGAGATTGAACCCAGCCTTACCCACTGAGCCACATCCCCAGCCCGTTTTGTATTTCATTTAGAGTCAGGGTCTTGCTAAATTGCTTAGGACCTCGATAAATTGCTGAGGCTGGCTTTGAACTCGCAATCTTCCTGCCTCAGCCTCCCAAATTGCTGGGATACAGGCTGCGCCCCCACCTGGCCTTCTTTTGTTCCTCAGACTCTTCTCCTGCCTGTTCCCCTGGGCATCTGACCTTCTCCGTTTCCCTCCGTCTCTGGTTCTTTCTTCTTGGTCTCTCTTCTCTGGATCTCACTGTCCTCTCTCCTCGGCCTCCCGTCCCCTTTGCCGGGTCCCCCACCCCTGCAGCTCGGGACTGAGACCCAGCAGGCCTTCCAGGAGGGCTCCCCAGGGGCCAGGCGGGAAGGAGGAAGAGCAGTTTCTCCTCTGACCTGTCAGCTGGCCTTGGGGGCTGGGCTTCCCCTCCCACCCTGTCCACCCTGTCCACCCTGCAGCCTGGGCAGGCTCCCTGGACTCAGGGTAGAGCTGATTCACTTTTGAGGGGCTCTGACGACAGCCCCCGCCGTGGGCTGCCCCAGGAGGCGGTGAGGAGGGGCTGGGTGAGCAGGGGAGAGCCCCAGGTCTCGGGCACTGAGTCCAGGGAGAGAGCACCCCAGGCCACAGTGCTTCCCTGGAAGACGGAAGGACATAAGGACAGACAGCTGGGGCTGGGGGCTGGGAGCAGCAAGGAGTGAAGCTGGGGGAGGGGCTTCCGGCCCAGGGGGTGGGGGGAGCCACCCCATCAGCACCAGCACTCTTAGGTCTTAGGTCCCCCTGCCCCAGCCCGGCCGACCTGTTAGGAGGCACCTGAGTCAGAGGTCCTGGGTCCACGGCCACCTGGTGGCTGTGTGTCCTTAGGTACCCTCCAGGCCACCCCAGCCTGTTTTCTTCATGGATAAAATAAAAAGGCAGGGACATAGCTCAGTGCCACAGCATGTATTTAGCAGCCCAAAGCCCTGGGTTCCATCTGCAGCAACAAACATTAAAAATAAAAGACTTGCACAATTGGATGGGGAGGGTGCTGGGTGCAGGGAGGAGTGGGAACCAACATTTGCTGATTCATGGTTGCTACCAAATGGCCACACACCTGGTAATTTAAAACTACGGGGAGCCTGGCACTGTGGCGCATCCGGTAATGCCAGCAGTTCTAGAGGCTGAGGCAGGAGGATCTGAAGTTCAAGGCCAGCCTCAGCGACTTACTGAGGCCCTAAGCAACTCAGAAAGACCCTGTAAACAAAATACAAAAAAGGGCTGGAGATGCAGCTCAGTGGTGAAGCACCCCTGGGTTCAACCCTTGGTACAAACTACTACAATAGAACAGGAAGGTACCGTCTTTCAGTGGGGGGTGGTGTGTGTGCGGGGCTCAACAGGTCTCAGGCGCCACAGGTAAGGCAGAGGCTGCTTGGTTCCCATGGGCTCCTGACTCGGGAGGATCTGCCTCCTTGTCTTTGCTGGCTGCTAGAGGCCCTTCTTCTGTCCTCAGGGACACCAATGCCACACTCTTCTGACCCTCCTCTGTCCCCCTCTTCCATGTTTAAGAACCCTTGTGATGACACAGGAAATCTGGGAAATGTCCACGCGTGGAGGGCAGCTATTCACGACCTTGACTCACCTGCGACCTCCATGCCAGAGCCCAGCTGCCCACGGTTCCAGAGGAACTCGGGTGAGCAGCCCTCGGGGCCACGCTTTGCCTAACGTGTTCTGCTTTATTTTCCCTCCTGGATGAGGGGGATTCAGTGTGAAATAAAACCCATGAGGATGTCAAGGTCATGGTCACACTTGACCCTTAAGAGATGAAGCTGAGCCAGTGTGGTGACCTGAGTTCCCAGCCAGCCTCAGCAATGGCGAGCTGCCAAGCATCAGAGAGACCTGTCTCTAAATACCAATCAAAGTAGGGCTGGGGAGGTGGCTCAGGGGTCGGGTGCCCGACTATCAATGACAGAGAGAGGGAGACAGAGACACACGGACAGATATGACAGAGATGAAGCTGAAGTCCAAATCCAGGTGTGAGCTCACAGCCCACTCTTTCCACTCTTTCTCACCCCCGCTGATCCCAACCCTCTGAAGCCCCGGGAAGGTCCGGTGGGCTCAGTGGTAGAGCGCAGGCCTGGCACACGTGAGGATCTGGGCTCCGCCCTCGGCACTGGAAGGACGACAGGGTTTACATCACCTGATTGGCACGGGACCCTCAGGCATGCACAAAGCAAAATGCTGAGGGCAGTGGGAGACAGAGATCAAGTACCCTGAGGCACCCCCCTACCCCCACCCCCATAGCTGGGTGGGGATTCATGCTGGGGGTCTTGGTGCCAGGGGCTGGTCTTAGGTTCAAAGCCAGGATCCGCCTCTTCCTGAATGTCCTTGAGCCTTTGCTTTGTCACCTGCAAAGTGAGAACAGCAATGTCCCTACTTCATGGATAGATGGTCCTGAGGACTGAATCACCTAATTCGGGTGCTGGCACGGGGGACTGAACCAGGGGTGCTTTACCACTGAGCCACATCCTCAGCCCCCCCCCCTTCTTGGGTGGTGCTGGGGATTGAACCCAGGGCCTTGTACATGCTAGGCAAGCTCTCTGCCAACTGAGCTATGTCCCCAGCCCCACACCGTAGCCCTTTCTTATATTTTATTTAGAGACAGGGTTTCTCCACATTACTTAGGGCCTCACTGAGTTGCTGAGGCTGGCCTTGAATATGCAATCCTCCTGCCCCAGCTTCCCGAGTCACAGAGATTACAGGTATGCACCACCCTGTCCTGCTAGAAGCAGTTATGATTACTGTGCTTGGGCTGGGGATGTGGCTCAAACGGTAGCGCGCTCGCCTGGCATGCATGCGGCCCGGGTTCGATCCTCAGCACCACAAACAAACAAAGATGTTGTGTCCGCCGAAAACTAAAAAAAAAATAAATAAATAAATATTAAAAAAAATTCTCTCTCTCTCTTAAAAAAATAATTACTGTGCTCTTTTATAATTACAGCCATTTATTATCGTTATTGTTGTTGGGATTCCAATCTGGGTTTGGGAGGAGACAGCAAGACTGTGAAGGTGACAGCCTGCAGGTGCATTCCTTTGAGGGGGGAGCGCCCCTTGCTCACAGGAATCCCTCCCTGTGGGTGTCTCGGTTGCTCCAATGACATGACAAGAGCTTCTCATTCTGATGGGACCAGAACGTGCCCCACTGGCTTCTGGGCCTGTGTGAGGGTCGATGGAGTCAGGTGCCACTGTGTTTCTTCAGGTTGTCAAAGGCCACCCAGATACAGAGACCTGGCACTCTCGTCATTTTCTCAGGAACTGTCTAAAGAGGGTGTCACCTGTGCCTAGTGGGTGGGTCACTGGGATGGGTCACAGAGGACCACTGCCATGCTGATCCTCTGACAGGCCAGGGGGACAGGCGACTGGTGTGTGAGACCCAGAGTGCTCAGGTGACCTGCCCAGGGTCTCCTGGTTGCAGGGTGGTGTTAGGGTCTGGGTAGGAAGGACTCTCCATCCTGGCTCAGAGTCCTACTGTCCCCTGCTCATCACGCTTCTGGGCTGGACTGAGCAAAACCTCAGATAGGACTGGGCGCCCACTGCCCCGCTGATCTGAGCAGAGGCCACCCGGAAATCTTCCTGCCAGAGGGCTCTCCAGTCAGCTAGCCCAGGGGCTTCCAGTGTATCTGTCAGCAGCAAACCGTTTCTCCAAAGAACGTCCTACCTGGAAGTTCCATAGTCAGGAACATGTCCTCTAAGGCGCCACCTGACCTGGACCCTGCCCACCTGTCTGGGCCCGTCTTCCTGTGCCCTGCCCTTCAAACATCTGCTATTCACCAACCCTGCCCAGGCCTTTACCCCCCTGGAGTCAGTGTGCCCTGCGCTTACAAGCAGGAACTCTGGAGTCCACATACCGATCCTTGTATTTTCTGCTGTGTGTCCTTTGGTAAGTTACTTACCCTCTCTGGCTTCAACCCATTCACCTGTGATACGTTACAGTCCCAGGGCTGTGTGCAGAGCAGATGGGAGTCCATGGACCTGATCTATAGAGCACCAGGACCCCCTGCTCCATTTCCAAGCTCACCTTTTGCATCACACAGCTGAGGTCACAAATGTGGCCCCTCCCCGCGGCCTTCTCTACTGCCCGCCCTGTTGCTCTTATCCCAGGGCCAGAGCATCTTAAGCCCCCTGAGAAGGAGTGCAGGAGGCCTCCTCTGCCAGGCCTCAGAAGGTTCCAAATTGTTTGCTAAAACCACAGCCCAGGGGAGGTCCCAGTGACAAGAGGATCTGGAGCTGGGCAGAGATCCTGGCTCTGGTTACTGGGGTGGGGGTGGGAGGCGGTGGGAGCCTTAAACAAGGAAGTCACCATGGGGTGGGGGTGGGGTGGACAGAGGGAGGCCGGAAAGAACCTCCCCCGGCTGAGGTGGCCGGGCTGGTGCCGCCCAGGCCCCTTCTGGCCCCAGCTCCTTGGTGGGGGCCATCCCTTCCTGTCTCCCCAGACCTTGCTCCGAAATGCCTCCTCCTAGGGCCTCCTGGCCTAGCCCAGACCCAGCTCACTCATCCAGTGGCCATTTATGATGAACAGCAGCCTCTCCACTAGATGTGGAGGCCATTTGGAGATGGACAGCTTGTGCATGGGGAAGGGTCCCCAGGGCCCAGCCCGACCACGGGACTGGTCATTCGACTTGGCTTCCCCCACCTCCGTAGTGGGGACTGAACCCAGGGGTGCTCCACCACTGAGCCACACCCCCAGCCCTTTTCATTTTGAGATAGGGTCTCGCTAAATGGCCCAGGCTGGCCTTCAACTCAAGAGCCTCCTGCCTCAGCCTCCCGAGTTGCTGGGATTCCAGACGAGAGCCACCATACCTGGCTTCCAGCACCGCTGGGTCCACTGTCTTCTGCAGAGACCTCACCTTGCACTCCGGCCCCCAGGTCTCAGCCCGCCCTCCCCTGGGGTCTGTCCCCAGCTCTTCTGCTCCCACCTCCCCCCCACACTCCTGTGTTTGCTCAGCTGCTCTGGGGAGGGAGGAGGGGAGCCTGCACTCCTCAGGCCCGCAGCAAGGTCAGCTGGGCCAGCTTCTGGGTTTCCGCCACCCACCGAGGTGGGTTGTGAGCAGTCTGCAGTGTAGACCCTGGACCCAAGTGGCCCTTGAATCAGCCAGAAATAGAAGGGACAGATTATGCAGAGAGAGGGATAGGGATGGAGGCAGAGAGAGAGAGAGAGAGAGAGAGAGAGAGAGAGAGAGAGAGACCTACACCTACTGCGAGGAACGGCCTGTGGCTGTGGGCTGGCTCTGGGGCAGGGGCGGCTGGCAGGCAGAGGCTGGGCCACGGCTGGAACGCCTTCCCATCTCAGCCCTTCCCGGAATCACTTCCGCAGAGCCCTCTGCCGTGTGCCACAGCCCATCCACAGGTTCCAGGGACAGGACGTGGACATCTTTGGGGGCCATTACCCATCCCTGGCCTTTCCCATTAATTCATTTCTGCGAAGGCCCGGCCTGTGCCCAGCACCGGGGAAGCGGTGAGCAACCTGCAGCCCGGCACTGGAGAGGCCACCATCTGGGGACCAGGCAGCCAGGGGATGCGGTATGTGTGGGTGGGGGACAGTGACACAGGACAACACAGGGAAGTCACTTCTCTGAGTCCTTATTGGCAGGGAGGGAGGGGCCAGGTCATATGAAAACGGGGAGGGGGAGGGGGAGGAGGGGGAGGAGGGGGAGGAGGGGGAGGAGGGGGAGGAGGGGGAGGAGGAGGGGGAGGAGGGGGAGGAGGGGGAGGGGGAGGGGGAGGGGGAGGGGGAGGGGGAGGGGGAGGGGGAGGGGGAGGGGGAGGGGGAGGGGGAGGGGGAGGAGGAGGAGGAGGAGGAGGAGGAGGAGGAGGAGGAGGAGGAGGAGGAGGAGTGCGCTGCAGAATTCACCAGGTTTCCCAAGAGCCGGCGCGGACCTGGGGACGCTGACCCCGTGCGGCTGCGTCCTGGACCCCTCCCGCGCCCCAGCGGCTCCTTTGGCACGCGGGCGCTGCCCAGGTTTGGGGACTGGAGAGGCTGAAGCCAGAGCCGGACCGGGACTGGGGCCCCGCTGGCCAGGCTCAGCACCGAGCTGGCAGGAGAGGCCCCGCGGCTCCCGGCCCGGACACCTGGGGGCGGGGCCTTGAGGCGACCCCTCCCCCTGCCTCTGGGGGCGGGGCGACTCCTGCCCCAGCTCCTTCCAGCTCGTGCTGGGGTGGGGACTTGCACTACAGGGGACAGACCTAGCCCCCTCAACACGTCCGGACGCTAGTGGGACTTTAATCTCCTGTGGGCGGGGCTCTCTGCAGGGCTGGGGACGGCGGGACCAGGCGCCCGGAAAGCAGACTCGGTTCCAGTCCTGATCCACCGCTTACAGCCGAGGCCAGGGCTCTTCTCCCTCTCCTATCAGATTAGTCATTCCCACCCTTCCTCCTGGTTTATGGCCCTCATCTTCTGCCCACACTGACAAAACCCGTTACTCCACCTCCTGCGGCAGTTAACCACACCGTCCACCGTCCCAGAAACATCCCCAGGAAGTGTCTGCTTGGCCCACTTCAGGGTCCCCAATATCTCATGCCAGGTGTGACAAATGGTAGGGGCACAATAAATATCCCCTTTCCTTCTAACCAATATGCATGGCCAGTCATAGACTCAGACTTAGACAAAACTTTTCCCACTTGACAGCTGAGCAAAGTGAGACCCAGGGAGGTTAAGTGAGTTGCCCAAGGTCACACAGCAAGCAAATGACTAAGCTGAGGTTGGAATTAGTTCTTCTAGGCTCCTTTAGCTTGACCCCAAATATTAAAGTGTAGAGGGACGGAGACAGGAAAGGGGAAGGGGGTTGAAGAGAATGCCGGGACAGCAGAGACATCTGGGAGAAACCCAGTCACCGTGGACACTGGGCATCGAAGGTCAAGTGAGCAGGCACCAGCAAGGCTTTGTCTTCATCTTTGGGCCACAGGCACCAGAGTGTCCCGGCTCTGAGTTCTTGTAAAGCTAAAGTGGCCCCAGAGAGAGGGCTTGTCACCACTACTCGGTTTTCTCGTCTGAAAAATGGGCACATACATGTTAATTGGGGTTAGTAACCCAGGGGAAGGGTTTGAGCCTTGGAGCTACACTCATGTGGGTTAAAATCGTAGCACTGCCACTTCCTGGTCGGGAGGGTCTTGACAAATAATGACATGGATTGCCCCTCTGAGCCTTGGTGTCCAGCTCCAAGATGTGGGACTGCCGGGCTTATCTTCACAGGTCCAGGAGGGAAAAGTTACACACAGCCCCCGGCATGGTTGACAGTGGGAGCTGTCATTATTATCACCATCGGCTGAGCTGTTTGGAGTTCAGACCCAGCACCGAGCAACCCAGCACCAGGTACCCAGCACTGAGCAACCCAGCACTGAGCAACCCAGCACAGAGCAACCCAGCACAGGGGGCCCAGGGCTGTGCACACGCTAAGCAATGACCCCACTTAGGTCCCCCTCCAGCCCCCTTTTTCGTGTTGTTTGAGGTAGGGACTCACTGGGTGGCCGAGGGTGGCATCCGGCTTGCCGGCTTCCTGCCCAGCTCCTGAAGGGCTGGGGTCACAGGCAGGCACCACCAGCCCCGAGGGCCTTTCATTTCTTATCTCAGTAATTGAGGTCCAGGGGAAATCCAGAACTGGGCCCAAACCCCCGTACCCCCCCTCCTCCCGCACAGATCAGGAATAAGGCCAGGGGCTGGAGAGTGGCCCAGAGGTGGAGCACTTACCTGGCATGTGTGAGGCCCCGAGGTCCACCCCAGCACCAAAAAAAAAAAAAAAAAGAAAGAAAGAAAAATAAGACTAGGGAGTGCTACGGGGTAGGAGCCCGCCAAGTCTAGGGACCTGATTTCCAAAGCCCCTAAAGATGTAGCCATAGGAGGTTCTCATGTGATATACACAGGGGCCAGATTTAGTCAATAAAAATACAAGTCATCTGTTGAAAGATAAACGATGATTTTTTTTTTTTTAGTTTAGGTATATCCCAAATATTATATGGGATAAGCTTATACTAAAAATAAAAAAAAAATAGCTTATAGTTTACTGGAAATTCAAATGATTCAAAAATAACCTGAATGTAATCCCTGATTTTTTTTTTTCCCCAGCTCTTTTTTTTGAGACAGAGTCTTGTTAAGTTGCTTAGAGCCAAGCTAAATTGCTGAGGCTGGCCTTGAGCTTGTGATCCTCCTTCCTCAGCCTCCCAAGCAGCTGGGATGACAGACGTGTGCCACTACACGTGGCGAGTCCCTATATTTTTATCTGAAAACTTTAAATGCAGTTAAAGAAAGAAAAGCGGCAGCTCCTGATGTCCTACTATGACACGCAGCTTGGTTTGTTTGGGCTGCTGTAACACAATACCCTAGGCTGGGTGGTTTATGAACAATAGAAATTAGTTGCTCATACTTCTGGAAGCTGTTGTGTCTGGCAAGGCCAGTTCTTCACAGATGGTGCCTTTCCTGTCCTCCTGTAGCAGAAAGGACAAACAGCTCAGCTCCCCCAGGTCTTTTTTTTTGGGGGGGAGGGGTTCTGAGGATTGAATTCAGGGTCACTGGACCACGGAGCCATACCCCCAGACCTATTTTGTAATTTATTTACAGAGTCTCACTGAGTTGCTCAGTGCCTCGCCACTGCTGAGGCTGGCTTTGAACTCGTGATCCTCCTGCCTCAGCCTCCCCATCTGCTGGGATTACAGGCATGGGCCACTTCATCTGGTCCCCAGGGCTTTTTTATAGGGCACTAATCCCATTTCCTAACCCATACAAACGTTTGGGCAGCGGGCTTCTGAGATAGGAGAAGGGGAAACGCAAACAGCGCGCAGTCAGGGAACAGTAAAGAGGGCAGGAGGAGGATTTTGGAGGAAAAAGAGTAAGCAGCCGCCCCAGGAGGGACCAGGTGCAGGACCAGGCGGGCGGAGGGCCTTAGCTGACCCCTTTGTACCTTCTGGATTTTGAAACCTGTGCGTATTTCCTCCGGGCACCCACAAAATAAATAAATAAGGAACATAATCAGGCGGTTTGTTCTGCTCCAGCTCCCCCACCCCTAACCTCTGCATTCTAGAAATACTCGGGCGCTTGCCTTGTCCTTATCAAAATTCCTGAAGGCCTCTGACTCCTGACTCAGCGTCTGCAGCATCCCCGGCCTCCAGGCCTGGGGTGAGTCACAGCCACCCCGGCCACCAGCTGTTTGTCCTCTGCAGCTTCTGGGAAGCGCCCCCCGCTGCTGGGACCCCTTCTCTCTCCAGTCTGTCTATTTCCACCCCAGCGTCGGGTGCGCAGGCCCCGGGTTAGGAACAAGGGACACCCTGACAGATCTGGAGGAAGGTTCCATAGACTGTGGGAGGCCTGGGGCGGGGTCTGTGTTTGCATTTGGTGGCATTTGAGAAGGCTTCCTGCAGGAGGCAGCCTGTGAGCAAGGCAGGGAACAGCACCGAGGCAAAGGAACAGCATGAGCAAAGTCCTGGAGTCTTTAGGGAGATGGGGCTGGAAGGTGCCTGAGGCCAGGGGCAGAGCCTGAGGGCTCGTCGCGGGGACCTGGTTCAAGAGGGGCCCGTGTTCCACAGCGTTTGGCTGTGGCCTCCTTGAAGCTTCCCTTCCTGGGTCCGGAGATGGGGGCCCAGACCCGGGGACTGCCTCACTGAGACTTGCAAGGGGAGTGCTGCTCTGAGCCAGGCGAGGGTCTTCGTGAATCGAGCCGTGGGCCCTGAGGAGGGGCAGAGCTCAGTGCTGACCACAGGGCTGAAGGCAGCATCTGCCCTCGGAGGACTTGGGGTCATGTGGGGGAAGAAAGAAGCACACCTCCCAGAGGGCCCTGCAGCAGGACACAGGTCCAGTGGATGTGATTCATGACACATCCAGGGACAGGGCCGCTGGGAGGTCCACTGGGAGGAAGGGCCTTTTCACATCCTTATGTCTTACTCTGGTTTTCCAGGCAAGGCACCAGGCCCAGAGAGGGACAGAGAGTTGTCCAGGTCACACAGCAAGTCAGTGGCAAAGCCAGGGCCAGACCCTAGCCCCGACCCCTGGCCCCAAGTTTTCCACAGACCTGCCGCCACCTCCTGCGGGGCTGGGTGGCCATCAGGGAGGGCTTGCGAAGCAGGGTCTTGCCAGGCACTAGACCCCAGGCAGGTGCACAAATGGTGCTGCCTCAGGAGGAGAAGGTCCTCCCCAGGCCTCCCTGCCTTGTCACCGTGGTGATGGGTGGCTGGGTGAGCTCTCAGCAGCCCCCTGGTCTGCTGGGTGGTCCAGGGAGGAGAGGACCACCTGATGGAGGCTGTGATCCTCGCATGGGAACCCAGAGGGAGGGACTCTGCCCGTACAGACACGCAGATGAAGGTTTGGCTGCCCGTGGGCAGTGACGGCCCTGGGCAGCAGTGCCCTGTGCTGGTGCTATGACGCCATCTCGCCTGCGCTCAGGACATGCAGGCCCCCTCCGAAACACACACGTGTCCTCTGGACAAGGTGCGGAAGTCCTGCGTTGCACCCTCTCTCTTGTTACCAGGAATGTCCCCTTTCAAAGAGCAGCATGCTCAGCCATTTGCACTGGAGTGTCAGTCATTATCAGACCCTAGACGCCAGATGAATGCCGGGCCCTGCCCAGAATGACAGAGGACAGGTGAGGAGGGCCCTGGCCCTGGGCCCTGTGTCCAGGTGGCTCTGAGAAGGGAGGTGTCCTGGGTGGAGGTGGACGGTGGTCCGTCCCCAGCTCTTCCTCCTCCCTGGGGCCTTGGGCAAGCAGCTCTCTCCCTGGGCCGTAGCAACCTCCTGTGGACTGACACTGCCCCCCTATCCAGCTGGCACTCGGTGCCCCACCCAGGGTCCTCACGCCCCAGGGAGCCTTAGAGTCTCCTGGAGGCTCCATCCATCCCAGCTCAAGGCGGGCCCCACCCCCAGAGCTACTGCTGAAGTCAGTAGGGAGAGGGGCCATCGGCAAGGAGCCCCCAGGAGTCGGGTCCCACATACGGGGCCCTTCCTCTCTCAGAATAGGGACCTCTCTATAGACTAGTTGGTGGGGTCCGACGGGGGGCTGGAAAGGACCCCAGATACAGGCTTGAGCGATTTCCCTCCTGTCACTGAGCAGACGAGGTACCTGTAAGGAAGGGGAGGGACGGCCTGCAGGGCTGAGGGCAGGTGGCCAGACTCGGCTCTGTCCACTAACTGGTCTCACTGAGTCTCACATGAGATGACAGTGTCACATGCTGTCCCGCGCCAGGCCCTGCGCTCAATGTTTCATCCAAATCGCCTTCCATGATCTCCCCTGCAGGTCCGTGAAGTAGGTTCTCAAAACCCCGGTTTTAGCTTGCTGGGTGGGGCGGTGCACACCTGTGATCCCAGCGACTTAAGAGACTGAGGCAGGAGGATGGCAAGTTCAAGGCCAGACTTGGCAATTTAGAGGCGCTGTCTCAAAATTAAAAGGTTCTAGGGCTGGTGATGTGGCTCCGTGGGAAAGTGCACACCTGGCATGCATGAGGCACTGGGTTCGATCCTCAGCACCACATAAAAATAAAAAATAAAGATATTGCATCCACTGAAAACTAAAAAGAAAATAAATATATATTTTTTTAAAATTAAAAGATTCTAAAGCACCCTGGGTTCAATCCTGGCTCCAAAAACCAAACCAAACCAAACAAAAACCCCACAAAAACCCACAACCCAATTTTATGGCTAAAGAACCTGTGGTAGATAGAAAAATGGACTCCAAAGACACCCACACTGTGCTCCCTGGGGTCGGCGTTGCCTTACATGGCACAAGGAAGTTCACAGATAGGATTCTGATATGATCTTGAGAGGGAGCAGTCATCCTGGATAACCCGGGTGGACCTGCCATAGCCAGCAAGACCCTCTTACGAGGGAGGTGGAGGGTCAGAGAGTCGGAGAGGTGACCATGGAAGCCAAGGCTGCGAAAACAGGGCCCTGTTGACACGTGCTGATGCCATGTGAGCTTCACTTGGGACTTCTGACGTCCAGCATTGCAAGATAACGTCTTATCCTCTTTTTGGCGGTGTACCAGGGATTGAACTCAGGGGCCCTCGACCTCTGAACCACGCCCCCAGCCCTATTTTGTATTTATTTAAGGACAGGGTCTCACTGAGTTGCTTAGCCCCCTCGCTTTTGCTGAAGCTGGCTTTGAACTCACGATCCTCCTGCCTCAGCCTCCTGAGCCGCTGGGATTACAGGCGTGCGTCACCGCCCCTGGCCTATTTTAAGTCTCTAAGTTTGTTGTAATTTGTTGCAGCGATCACAGAAAATTCATCCCAAACCCGAGTCTCAGCAAGATGCTGTGCTGGGGTGGGGCTCGGATGTAGCCCTTCTGTCCGTAGAGACTGCTCAGACTCCCAACCACAGTGACTCAACTACCCACCAGGCAGAGTCGAAGGCCCAGTGGTGTTACCATGAGGAGGAGGAGTTTCCTTGGAGTAGGCTTGGAGGAAATTTGCTGTTTTTAAATGTCGATGAATTGTTATGGCAAGAGGCCTGTGCTTGGCTCGGCACAGCAAAGCGTTTCCATATTTGGACCAACCCCGGTGATGAGCCCTGGCGTCTGGCGCTCTGTGGAGAGCAGGGTCTCAAGGCTGAGCCCAGCGGAGGGAAGGCAGCGGGGATGCGCAGTGCCTGCTCTGGCTGGCCTGGGCAGGGACTAGCGCTTGCTGGTCTGGACCAGATGAGTTTCCCCAAGCTGGGTCCTGACTCCGGCTCCCAGGGTCAGCAGTGAGCTCTCAATTAATGTTTGAGGGAGGGAGGGACGAGGAAGGAAGGGACAAGGGAGGTGGGAAAGAGAAATTAGTCTCCATGAAGGCCGGACCAGGGCCAGCGGGAGCTTCCCGGGGTGGGGGCCTCTGCTCTGCTCCTCAGCCTCTCTCCCCCCTTTCCTGATCCAGGCAACCCCTTCCTGTGGGCCTGTCTTTGTTCTGAGGCTGCTCTGACACATGACCGCAGGCTGGGTGGTGGCAGATGACAAACGTCTGTTTCTCACAGGTCACACTCGAGGCTGGACTCCAAGATCAAGGTGCCAGCAGACCCTGGGCCTGGGGAGGCCACCCGTGGCAGGAGGGCTGAGGGAGGCTGTGAGGCCTTTGTTAAGGGCCCTGATCCACTTGTGAGGGCTCCACCCTTAAGACATACCCCTCTCAAGGATCCCCCTCCTAAGCCATGGCCTTGGCCTTGTGGGGAGAGCAGGGGTCACCCTCCCGCCTTCCGTTTTGTTATGCCATCCCTGCCAATCACAGGTCCTCCCCTCCCATCCAGAGACAGACCTGTGTCCCCAGCACTCAGAGAGGGACAGCAGTGGAGTGACTTGGCCAGTGAAGAGGAAGTGGTGGGCTGGGTTCGAACCTGTCGCTGTGGCTCCCAAGCCTGAGCACAGGCCTCCTCACCCTGAGCATCTCCTTCAGGACCAAGAGCCAAAGGCCCCCCGGAAGCCACCCTTCTGGGGCAGATGGGTCCCTGGCTGCTCTCTGGACGCCCTGCCCTGCGTCCCGCCCTTCCTCCCTTCCCGCGGTTCAGCCGGTGGAATTTCAATCAATACCTCCGTCTGCACTTTATTCATTACTCGGAGTCCATTTCCCAGGTCGGGAACCTGAGAGCCCACACTGACCCGAGAGGGTCTCGGAAGGACAAGCAGGTGGCAGTCAGAGCCACTCAGTGCTGAAAGACCTCATCAGTCAGGATCTGAGGAAAGGCGGTGTCCCCAGGAGGGGTGTGTGCGGCCAAGCGCCATGCGAGGGACAGTCGGGGCGCTGTGGCCAAGGAGACCTGGGGTGAGTCCCTCTCCTCTGGCTCTAGGACCCCCGAAAGTCTTTTCACTCTCTGAACCTCAGTGTCCTTCCTATGAAACCAGACAATGAGCACATGTGCTTACAGGGTCCCCGCGAGGACTCGGGGATCAATCCTGCACCGCGCCAGACACAGGGAGACTTCTTGCTCTCCAGGGCGCCACAGTGATATCTGCATGTGATACTCAGTACCAAGAGCCTGCCACTTCCCGGGCCACAGCCCTGGGAGCTGCAGAGTCCCCCGTTTGATGATTTGCTCTCACTGCCCAGAGGAGAAGGCTGAGTGAGGTGGAGGGGGAGCCCCACCCGAGGGAAATCCCACCACCAGGGCAGAGTCCATGGTCCAGGGAAGGCAGAGTCCATGGCCCTGGACAGGACGGCTCCGGCAGGGAGGGCACCTCCGCCTGGATTTCAGCCCATATCCAGTGTCTCCAGAAGCCACCGTCCTAAGGAAGCAGCGATTTCCTGGGAGAAAACAGGTTCCCACAGGTTTTACCTTCCTCCTGTCAGACTTCCAGGTACCCAGGGACTGTCCCCACCCACACATACACAAGGGAGGCCAGGGCTGCACAGACTCAGAGGGGAGGGGCCGCAAGACACCTCTGCCCCCACACTCTTGTTTGTAGCCCACATAGGGCAGGGACTTCAGCAGGTCCCTGAGAGGAGGGTGGCAGAAGCACAGCCAAGCTGCAGGCCTCCCAGCTCCCAGGCCGGGCTAAGCACCCAATCCAGTTTCTTCTTCCCACAGTCCCTGCTAGGCAGACAGGCTCAAGGCTGGAAAGACACCGGGGTCAATGCTTTTCTTTTTCTACCAGGAAACTGAAGCCAGGGCGCTTACCACTGAGCCACATTCCCAGTTCTTTTTATTTTTTATTTTGAATCAGGGCCTTGCTAAGTCTCCGAGGCTGGCCTCAAACTGATGTAGATAATGCTTTCATGAACCACCAGTGATCTTGAAATTATTTAAGTTAGTACTTAAATTGAATAAATCAGAATTTAGTAGTGATGATAATGATAAAATAGAAAAGAGATGAGAGTGCATTCTGGGGTAAGAATAAACTATCTGGTCTAAGGCTGTGGCTCAGTGGTGGAGCACTTGCCTAGCATGTGTGAGGCCCTGGGTTCGATCCTCAGCACCACGTATAAATAAATAAATGATACAAAGGTTAAAAAAAAAAAGAATAAACTATCAACTATCTCGTGAAACTTTTGTTTCAATTTTAAGCCTTGTGCCAGGTTGTGATGTGATGTATTTCTTACTCCCAGTCACAGTCACAAAACCTTGAAGTGGCACGGCTGCCTTAGATCATGCACCCTAACCCTCTGTCCACCAGCAGGAAACGGAGCCGGCCAGAGGCCCTGACCACCAGGCTGCAGCTCACCCTTCCTCAGCCGCTTGCCACACACCTGGCCATACACCCAGGTGACCCACCCGGCAGCTGCACTGGCTCTAGCCTCTTTCCTCAAATTCCTTTTCTCCCACTCTGACACCTAGGAGGCCTGTCCAACTGTCACCTGGTGGGGTCTTGTTAGTGGCTGCAGCACAGCTCTCACCCTCTTTTATTTTTTTTTAAGAGAGAGAGAGGGACAGACAGAGAGAGAATTTTAATATTTATTTTTTAGTTTTGGGAGGACACAACATCTTTATTTGTATGTGTATGTGGTGCTGAGGATCGAACCCTGGCCGCACGCATGCCAGGCGAGCGCGCTACCACTTGAGCCACATCCCCAGCCCAGCGCTCACCCTCTTAATCTACTACTCCGTATCAGGGTTTGGCAGATGAAGGGGACCCTGGCCCCTCTGATTTATGGATGAATGAAAATGAGTGAATGAACAAGGGACTGAAAGCTGAATCGTCCCAGGTCACCAGAGTCGGCCTCTTTCCTCGAGGAGCTCAAACATGGGGGACAGGCTTATAAATCACAGTCCCCTGTGATAAGAGCCGAGGAACCACAACACCTCGGGCACCTAAGATGACGGGAATGGCCAGGCGAGCTCTAGAGGAGGCTGCTGGGCTGGGCCTTCCCGGCAAAGGGCGAAAGCTCTCTGGGTGCTGCTGGGCCCTTCGTAGCACTTTTCTTCTTTTTAAATTTACACTTATGTATTTAATCCCCCCCCCCCACCGGAAATTCCATGGGATGAACCAGGCCTGCTGGGCTTTACCCCAGTGCTGAGCCTGAGGGTTTTGGTGTGGAATCCTGTGCATTAAATATTTACCAACCGAATATCCAGGCAACCGCAGATGGCTCGGGAACACTCAGAGCACCCTGGGAAGAGCAGGGTCTTTCTCCTGCAGGCGGGGGAGCCATGGGAGGCTAACTGGGGAAAGAGACAGGAAGTGGGCTTTATCTTTAGAAAATTCCTCAGGCTCTGTGTTGGGGATGCTGCCTGGGGCTGGGCGGGTGGTGAGAAGTCAGGCTGTAATAACCCAGGGGACCTGGAGTCTAGGGGCAACCTGGCACAGAGGCATGTGTGTGCTGCAGGCGGGCTGCCAGGGCCTCGGATGGCCCCTCTGGGCACCCTCCCCTCCCACCAAGACTGGAAGGAGAGAGGCACTTGGTTCCTCATCCTGCCTGGCCTAGGGTAGCCATGGGAGGTGTGTACAAACCTTTCACAGACTTTCTTTTTAATCAGCTCACATTTTAACACATACATTTATATATTTTATATATTTATATATTTTAAAAGTGAACATTAGGGCTGGGGATATAGCTCGCATGCACATGACCCTGGGTTCAATCCCCAGAATCAAAACACAAAAAAGTGAACATTAACCAGGGAGGCCGAGGCAGGAAGATCCCAAGTTTCAGGCCCACTTCAGCAACTTAGGGGGACCCTACATCAAAATTAAAAATAAGCTGGGTGCAGTGGTCCACGCCTATAATCCCAGTGGTTTGGGAGGCTGAAGGTGGAGGATCGAGAGTTCAAAGCCAGCCTCCGTAACAGTGAGACACTAGGCAGTGAGACCTTATCTCTAAATAAAATAGGGCTAGGGATGTGGTCAGTGGCCGAGTGCCCACAAGTTCAACCCCTGATACTCCCCCCGCAAAAAAAAAAAATTAATAAGGTTCGTGATGTAGCTCAGTGGTAGAGCCCCCCAGCTTCAGTCCTCAGTGTGTGTGTGGCGGGAATCGTAGAGTCATTGTGCTGCTTTCTATGCCCTATGTCTGGAGTATATTTAGTGAATATAATGTCAGTACCATGCACATACAAACATAGTAATTCTAAATTTTCAAACTTGTGGGCTGGGGCTGGGGCTCAGAGGAAGAGCGCTCGCCTAGCATGCATGAGGTACTGGGTTGATCCTCAGCAGCACATAAAAATAAAATGAAGGTACAACTTCATTTTATGAGCAACTAAAAAATGTTATATATAAAAAAAAACTCATTAATTTTACCTAATTTCTATCCCCTGGCCAAGGCTCCCAGTCTGGGGGCTTTCTTTTGCTAAATAGGGAGATTGCTAAATAGCTGTTAGACATCCTAGCCCATTATTCTTTTTGGCCCAAATCAGGATTTGCTGAAATGTGGAAAAGATGTACAAAGTTCGTTTTAGGAGCTGCACCTGTGCCCCCTAACGCCAGCAAATAAGACCAGGTAGCTAAGGGTGCCCTCAGAGTCACAGACACAGAGATTTGGGTCTCCTCGCTGCCCCTTTGGGGACATGGCCCTTCAGGGTCAACTATTTCCACCATTCATCAAGGGCTCATCAAGGGCAAGCGCAGACTTCTATTAACACATCTAACGCTCACACTGAATGAACCGTTAAGACCCCCTTTTACAGGTGAGGAAACTGAAGCACAGAGAATCTGCACTAGTTGTTCACAAAGCCTCAAGCAACGCAGGGAGTCAGACCCGGCCACACCGCTCCAGAGCTGGCCTCTCTACGCGGCTTGGAACACGCAGATTCTTTTTCGGACCGGGCATTGAACTCAGGAACCGACCTCTGAGCCTCCTCCCGTTATTTTGAAGTTTATTTGGAGACAGGGTCTCCCTGAGCTGCTCAGCGCCGCGCTGTTGCAGAGGCTGGCTTTGAACTCGCGATCCTCCTGCTCCAGCAGATTCTTTTTTTTACAAGGCGAGTTCAATGTCCAGCACTTGGCAGGCGTCCGGCAGGTCGGCCGTCCTCAGAGGCTGGTGTTCCCACCCAGCGGCCACCCCAGGTTTGGGTACCCCAGATCCCCACTTTCTGGTCCGACAAGTCCACCCAGCCCACTGCGCGGGCCTGATTCCCGCGCTGGGATGTGACGGACGCAGGTGCGCGGGGACCCAGCGGGCGGCGGGCGGGGCAGCACTTCCCGGCAGGAAGGCGGGTGCGGGGCGGCCCTGGAAAGGTGCCCCGGGCCGGCGGGAAGGCACACGTGACGACAGCAGCTCGCCAGGGGCGCTCGGCGCGGCGCTCGCCTTATATGGGCAGGCGCGGAGCGGGGGCGGGGCCGGGGCGGGGCGCCCCACCCTGACGGCCACGCCCACCCGACAGCCACAGCCCCTGACGGCCCCGCCCCACCTCCGGGACAGACTTCTCCGCCAGGCCGGGCTTCTCCGGACCGCCCCTGCCCAAACTGAGACCCGCTTCGGGCCCCGCCCTACAAGGACTCAACTTGCAGAAATCCGGCCTGGCCTTCCGCAGGCCCGGCTAGACACCTACTCGCCTGGCGACTGTGCGCGTGTCTACCGCTCACTCTATCCCTGGCCGCAGGTCCTCGCTAGGTAGCTGGAGTAGCCGGGCTTGAAGGGCCTTTGGAGCACTCAGTTACCTAGCTTCAGGGTCGGTCGGGTGGTGAGCCAGCCCCAACCGAGTCTTCCCTTCAAGGGGCGCCTTTTTATAACTGGCACTTTTGAAGTCCCCAACCTCGGGCTGTGCCCAGGTCCTCGCTAAACATTAACCTTGATCCATCAGAAGTGTGGGTTAACTGGACCCCTCTTGGCCTGGCAAGACTTAAATCATAAGAGGACTCCATCAGGAGGCAGCTACCAGGTTCCCTTGCCTCCTCTGCCCTCCCAGCTCTCCTTACAGCCTAGATCCATAAAAACCCAGGGCTGTCCAACTGCCCCTCTGCTACCTCCACTACACCCTCTCAGCCACCTTCAGGATAAATGTCAACCCTCAGCTCAGTACACAGGCTGTATGAATATCGAACGAGTTAATGTTTGTAAAATACTTCAGTCAAGTGTTTGGCATATAGTAGCTGCTCATGAAAAACTTGTGTTGAACAGATTCTTCTTACTGTACTCTAATGGCCCGTGCCTGTGCTGTGAATTCCAGGAGGGCTGAGCTCTTCCTTTTCCAACCCAGCATTTCCCATTTCCCCCATATCCTAGGTGCTGAGCCAGTGTCTGCCGGTGAGTCAATGAATTGCAGGAAGTGGGAGTGGGGGGTAAGAGGAAGTCCTTCACTGGGATGGCCACCAGCCCTCACATCTCCTGGGACATAGCACATTCTGACTTTTCCTCCATAGCTTCCCAGAGCTTCATGGCAACCAGGAGGGTCAGAGGGTAGATATTGACTCTTTTCCAGATAAGCCTTTGAGGTGTCAGGAGAGAAGCAGCTTATCCACAGTTACACAATAGGAGGTGGAGCCAGCACCTCTGCCTCTTTTTTTTTCCCCAGGGCTGCAGAAGGAACCCAGAGCCTCCCACGGGCTAGGCAAACACTCTAGCTGAGCTCACTCCCAGCCCACCTCTTTTTTTTTTTTTTTTTAAATTGAACTCAGGGGCCATCGACCACTGAGCCACATCCCCAGCCCTATTTTGTATTTTATTTAGAGACAGGGTCTCACTGAGTGGCTTAGTGCCTCACTTTTTTGCTGAGGCTGGCTTTGAACTTGCAATCCCCCTGCCTCAGCCTCCCAAGCCACTGGGATTACAGGGCTTTGCCACTGTGCCCAGCCCCAGCCCACCTCTTGTTTTTAGTTTTGTTTCTGTGATGCTGGGGGATGGAACCCGGGGCCTTCTACATGCTAGACAAGGGCTCTATTACTGAGCCACATCCCCAGCCTGGGTACTTCCTTTAGCACCAAAGGTCCCTACACCAGGAATCCTTCTTTTCCGGCAAAATGCAATGGGTCATCCTAGATCAAATTCCAGTTTTAGCTCTGAGGACCTCCCCTCTCTCCTCTTCTGGGCAGGTCCCATTATTCCCAAGCTCTTTTCTGAGATCATGAGACCAGGAGACCATGCTGTCCTGCCTGAAGGCCCAGGAGACTCAAAGAAAATCATGCCTTTTCTGACCTCCCCAAACACTCAGGGCACAAAGGGGTGGGGACAGGAGCATTAGAAGGCCACAGGATTGGAGTAGGAGCTCCATTCACCAGAGCTGCCCTGGGCCTGCTCCTTTGCCAGGTCCTCTGCCCAACACTAGGAATAGAACAAAGGCCCTTCTCCGTCTGCTGGAGCTCCCAGTGGGAAGGATGAACCAGTGGACACAGGGCCCATGGTCAAGTTCATGGACTGCATGGGGAAGGAGGGATTAACCAGGGTTTCCAGGGCCCCCTCCTGACCCAGCCACTCACCAGCTGGCCTTAGGCCTGTTCGCTCCCTTCGCTGGGCTTCTTCTGTCCACTGTGGAGTGGGAGCTGGTCTCTGAGGGCCTTCCTGCCCCGAGGTTCATGACCGGGGAGCAGAGTTATGGGAAACACAGCCCCTGGAGAGGGGCCTGGAGGCCAAGCCGCCTGAGTGGGTGGGGGTGGCCCAGGGCCCGCGGTACAAACAACAGCTCCAGCACGGACTTCCCAGGCTGCCCTGGCCTCAGCCGCCCGGCTGCTGCCCCCTGCCACATCCTCCTGGGCCACTGTCCAGGAAGATGGCCTCTGCCTGTTCCCCACAGCCCACAGGGGGCTGGGCTGGGCAGGGAGGGCCTGGGCCTGGCCCAGCAGAGCCTCTGCTCCCTTCCCTTTGCTCAGGAGGAGGCCTGAGAGTTGCAGCCCTGAGGGTGGCGGGGCTGAGTCCTGGGTAAACACTGAGGCACTGTGCAGCCAGTCCCCACATGTGGCCAGGCCACTCTAAAGTCATTCCCGGGCTGCATGGAGTACCCAGCCGGTGCAAGCACAGAACAGAGGGCCTGAGCTGGGTCTGGGGACCTGGCAGGGACAGGGACCCCCTGAGGTACTAGGCCTTCCCTTGGGAAATTTCTCTCTCCCTGGACTTCCCAGATAACTTCATTTAAGAGCAACCCCAAGACTCCAAGTGGGAACTCAGGCCGCCTCTGGGTTCTCTCCTTTGGCTTGCTGGAGACCCCAGGCGGGGCCCTACTCTCTGGACTTCCACTGTGGCCTCCTGGTGAGACTTGGTGGCTCCCTTTCCCATCCCAGCACCATAGGGATCCTGGGAGGTGGGAACTGCTGATGTGGGATATGGTATGGAGACCCCTTGTCCTTCTGTTTCGCTGGGGAAGAGGACCTGGGGCTCAGACACAGTGTGGTGCCCAAAGTCACCTGGGAAGTGGCAGAGGTGCTGGGTCCTGCCAAGCTGCCTCAGTGAGGAGAGGGACCTGGCAGAGCAGCTCCTTGGCAAGGGAGTGGCCTCACGCGTTCATCCACCTTGCAGACTGCTGTGTCCCTCCTTGGCGCCCGCCCTCTGGAAGGGTGGGGACATGGAAGGTGCTCAGGGAGACATGCAGGAGGGTGGCGGGCAGGGGCAGAGGGCTGCCCTTCCTCAGGGTCCCAGTCAGGGCTGTGGCCTGGAAGGTGCACATTCTCAGATCCCACCCAGACCTAAACCTGAACCAGTTTCTTACTTTGGACTTGGGAGGTCTCGGGAACACCAGAATTTGGGGTTTGGAACTTTTGAAGGCAAAGGTGGAGGGGACAAAGCCAGGGCTGGAGGTGGGGCCGGCAGAGCCACCTCTGAGGACATTCCCGCCGCTCAGCCTGCCCTCCCCCAAAGTAAACGGCAGGTGGGAGGTACAGCTGGAGCCAGCTCAGGTTTCAGCCTGGGACACTCCTTCCTTGCTTTAAGGACAATGACAAGTTAGTTCCCTCTGCCCTGGAAATCCCACTTCTATAAAATCTAAAAGAAGAAATAAGCTCCATGCCCAAACATGTTTGTTCCAACCTCGTTTATAATGGAAAAGTAATTAACTGAGAAAACCCTAAGTATTCCACCGAGGGGCCAAGGTTAACCATGTGACCCAGCTGAGTGACTTCCCTGGGCTGAGAAGTGGAAACAGCATGTGAGAATGTGAGATGTGCGTGGGGCCGTGGGGTCGGTGTTGAGAGAAGCGGGGACCCGGGGTGGCGCCTCATATGCACGTTGGATTTGAATCCTGCTCTGCCCCTTTCCGGCCTGTGCCCTGGGTCCGCCCGAGCCCTGCAGACCTTTCCTTCCTCGTGGAAATGGAACTGATCCTCAGGGCCGACCTCCTCAGCTTCCCTGGCATTCAAGAAGTTAATGCCCTGGAGAGCTGGCGCCCCTGGGTGACAGCATGACAGTGAGGGCTGCTCTGAGCGGCCCTGAGTCCCCCCAGAGAACAGGCATGTTGGAGCTCCTACCCCAGCCCCTCAGAATGGGGCTATTTGGAGACAGGCCCTTTAAAGAAGTGATTTTGTTCAAATGAGGCCACTAGGGTGTCCTTATAAGAGGAAATGTGGACATAAAAAGAGACCGGGCATGGGGGCGCCAGCCTGTGAGCCCAGAGGCTTGGGAGGCTGAGGTAGGAGGATCCTGATGTTACCGCTGTTGACCGGTGACGAGTCCTTGCTTCCCCAATGTTGAAGAATAACACCAGAGAGCACGCCGAGGCAAGGTCAGAGTAGAAATTAGAAGTTTATTAAAGGACAGCAGAAAAGACTTCTCCCGGAGGAAGAAGGGGACCCAAGAGGTGGAATCCGTGGAAGGGATGTTGTCTCCCCTTTTTATAGTTCTTTCAGTGATGGAATGTAGGTGGGAAGGCCCGAGGGGTGGGACACAGGTGGGCCAAAAAGTAATCTGGTCAGGAAGGACTTCTGAGTCAGCACCTTTTTGATGGGGGCTGTTCATTGACATTTCTTTGAGGTGGACTTTGGCCTAGGGCCTTTTCAGGACTTCATTAACATTCCATGAGTTGTCCTGCATTTCCCGGAATCATTGCCAGCATGGCCTCCATTTTAGATTTCACTCGGTATTAGACCCGATTTACCTAACTACACTGACTACCTAACTTTAAATCTGGCTTCATTCCCCCCTCTAAGTTGGGAACTCCTTACTGCTGTAAGGAAGGGGGGCGAAGAGAATCTCTCTGGCTTCTTCAGGCTGAAAAGGGACGATGTGGGGCAAGCAGTTTGGAGTCCCCCTTTAAAAATCAGGTCTATTGAGTGGTCCATGATAGAAGTCTGATTGAGAAGTAATAGTCTGGAGGGCCATTTGAGTGATGGATGGTCTATAAGAGAAACAAGAATTCATTAGTACTGGAACCATATTGATGCAGCAGTAAATGCCATACCACAGGAATATGCCAATGAGTATGATGGCAAAGACAAAGACTAACAATGTTTTCCACCAGGAAGTGCCAAGAACCAGGAGCTAAGATATTGTTTCCATGACAAAGTTGCTGAGGACATGGCTTCTATCTGAGCATGTAAATCTTTAAGGACATTTGTCACATTGCCAGAAATGTCAGGGATGTAAACACAACATTTAACTTTTAGGGTTACAGATGTTTTTTCTTTTAAGATATAGTTTAATAATTTAATGTCATCTGGTCTTGTAAAATCCTTTTACTAGTATGACCTCTGTGTCTAATAGAGAAATCTTTAATTCTGTTACTTAGGGCTGGATAACCATACTTGCAAACACTAAGCCTACCTGTGTAGGTTAGAAATAAAGGCCTTAAACTAAAAACTACTCTGGCAGTTCCTTTTGATAGTTATCAGGCATTCCTGTCTGAGAATCTCTTTTGTAGCCTCCAGTTTACTTATTTTTGGAAGTTACATTTAACTATTATTATTATTTAAAATGCCCAGGGATAGCTGTGTTTTGGCTTTGACTGTCTTTGCTAAGTGTTTAAGATGAAGCGAGTCAAATTGACTTTTGTTTCTATCTATTGTTAACAGTCAGCTGAGTTTCCCTGGGAGTCCTCGGGAACTTCACAGCAGCTTCTCAGTTCTGCTAGTGCCATTGCGCTAGGATGGGTCCAGGCCTTGCTTGACCATGTGGCTTCCCTTGGAAGCATCAGGGATGTCTCCCTTTTCTGATGACCCTCCTCTTCACAGCAAATGCACTGATTGGCTTTCTGTCCTCCACTGGTCTCATTAATCTCCCTGATCGGGAGGTTATGTGGCCTAGAGTTGCAAAGCTCTTTGGAGAAGTCCCCTATTTCCTGATTCAGACTGACTCAGAGGGCAAGAGCCAAATTTTTAATTTTAAAACTTAATCTTAAACATCCAGCAAATAAGTTAACAGCCTTATATTAAGAGCACTGGGCTTTAATGTCTATCTCTCTCTCCTGTAGGTGATAACTCCTTATCTTATGTTGACTCAGGTTGTGTGTTCTTAAAGCAGTACCTCCTTAAAACATTAACAGGCAATCCTTAAACCATCTATAAGCAAACTACAAAATAAAATTATCAAGAGTAAAAACATTTAGCTTATATAATAGCTACCTTGAATTCTGGCAGGGTTATACATCATAATTCCCTGTTTGAGATCCTAGTAATCTTGGCAAAAAACTACTTTTGGACACAACTTTAAATGTACTGAAATCTGGCCTACTTCTTTCACTTTCACATGTAGTGAGATGGGACAGAGCCTTATCTCAAGTAAGGCAGGGCTCTTCATAAATCTTAAGTACTGTAGTTCTGAAACTGATCTTTGCTTTTTAAACATCATTTTACAAAGCCTACATAAATTGTTGCTCAAGTTCACATGAATATTAGCTAACACAATATAATATCACACCTAAAACATGAATTAAAGAAAAGCTGAAAGCTTTTAACCTTTTGTAGAAAAGTAGTAATGTACTTTTGTGTTTTGCAATAAAACCTTCACACAGATTAGGCTCTCATTAACTTAAAAATACATTTAAATTGTATCTCAGTGTAAAAAGTAACATAGAACTTTACATATCTTATTGATAACAAGTCCAGTTATAGAACACAAATGATAAATAAATCTCCAACATGTTTTTCTTTTTAAGCCTAAAATTACCATACAACTTTAGAACACCAGCTTAAAACTTCTACCTTACAGACTTGTATGGACACATTAACACCACAATTACATTGATGTTTTTATATTAATCAAGTTTAGCTTTTTAAAAAAATATGGCACAATTCTCTAAAAACAGTACTTGTTTAACCAGCTGTTTAATTTCTTTAAGATTACTTGCTCAAAAACTTACACTTATAAGCAACTTACACAGACCTTTTTTATCATTTACTTAAACCCTCTTAATTACTTAATCATATAGACTCTTATCCAGAAACACATTTTCCCTCTATTAAATCCATACCTAGAAACTTCTAATTTTTCTTTTTCATCTGTTAACCTCCTTCTGTTCACATTTTGAAACAATACTTGTAAATTTTTGAATTTAAGCAGATTTAACATTTTATTAGGGCCTTTTTTGAACACCTAGAAAAACTTATAAGCTTAATTTTAAAGACATCTTTACTTTCATCTGTTTACCCAATTTAAATTGAACCATTTGAATCACGTGAATCAAAGATATTTGGATCCATTTTTTAAAAATTTTTCATGAGCGCTCCTCATCTGTCAATTGTCATATCCCTGCATGCTATATGGACATACACACAGACATACCGACATACAACACGTAACACAAGTGTAACACAACACAATAGTAAAGGCCTTGTAGCTTTTTCAGGTGAAATCTCATTGCAATGTTTAAAAAAAACTCCAGTTGATCAAAAATAGAACTTATCAGAAAAACATTAACTTGTCTGTAGGATTAAAATCACGAGCTCAAAAAAAATCTAAGAAAAAAGTAAAAGTCCTAGAAAAAATTGACTGGCCAGTAATTAGTAAATGCCATACAACTTACTCTTTGGTTTAATCTAGTTTGAGTGCCCATAAAAAGACCTTACTCTTTTTTTGGGGGGGGGCCTCAGATCTGTCTCATACTGAGTGCTCTAGGCTTCTTCTATTTGCATATCAACTTAAGTCCTGGCTGAGGTCTGGAAGGAACTGGGAAAACTGGAATTCTGAGCAGAAACCTCATGCCTAAGGCATTTTAACCATAAGTCACAATTTTCAGGTTTGGATGTTGAAAATTATGATACAAGTTTAAGATACAATTTACAAAATTTCATACCTTTACATTTTCCTACACTAGAAAAACTTGCTCACACAAAACTGAAAATAGGATCTTTCTTGATAATACAAAAGCCACCATCAGAAGAAATTCCTTCAGGATCATTAAGCTACTTCCTTTGTTCTGAAGTTCCTAAAGTAGTATTAAGTTACATTAAATCACCTGAAAAAACCACACTACCATGTATATCCAAAATTAAGCTTTAAAAATTTAAGACTGTTGCTATTCAATGTTATTTCAATAAGCCAGACCAACGTTCCAATTCAACATTTTTCCTAAATCTTACACACTGAGGGGAACAGATAACATATCATAATTTACTATCCTTGCCCAAGTTAATGCACTGGTACACCTAGTGAAATCTTCTCAGGCTACCCAGTTCAAAATAAAACTAAATGATTGGGAGTTACTTGCCAACTTGGAAGTAGAATTCTTTTAATTTTCTATCCTAAGTATTTAAGTTCTCTGGCATGAATTATCTGAAATCACAAACTAAACAATTACCTAACCCCAACTTTTAACTGCAAGATTATGCAATGCTTCAAACTCATTTAGATACCAGATTGTTACAATAAAAAATTATCTTTTAGATACACATTTAGCCAAAATCATCCCCAAGAAACAATCTATAATAACCTTTAAAACAGACCAGATAAGAAAAAATCTCTCCAGATTTTGAACTTCCATTTAATTATGACTCCTATCAGTGGCACCATAGCCCAGACCGGAATTCCGCAGTTGTTCCAAACTCCTTCCTCCACCTCCACGCATCCGAGGCAGATCGGGATTCGGGACACTGTGTACTCACGCCAATTGCTCTCCAGGCCCAGACAGAAAAGTTGGAAGCAGCTTTGGCAGAACCCAACATGCCTGCTCTGTATTGAACAGGTGATTGAGAGCTACCTAGGCCGGGAAACCTCTCACCCGAGTCTTGAAGAGTGGCGGCTGCACTAATTGCGTTTAAGTAGCCGTCGGGTGCCCACCTTACCCTCCAGAAAGAAATAGAGAGAAAGATGCACCTCAAACAGACATGGGGTGCGTGCACTTACCTCGGTGTAGAATCTCGGTCTGGGACCTCCAATATGTTACCGCTGTTGACCGGTGACGAGTCCTTGCTTCCCCAATGTTGAAGAATAACACCAGAGAGCACGCCGAGGCAAGGTCAGAGTAGAAATTAGAAGTTTATTAAAGGACAGCAGAAAAGACTTCTCCCGGAGGAAGAAGGGGACCCAAGAGGTGGAATCCGTGGAAGGGATGTTGTCTCCCCTTTTTATAGTTCTTTCAGTGATGGAATGTAGGTGGGAAGGCCCGAGGGGTGGGACACAGGTGGGCCAAAAAGTAATCTGGTCAGGAAGGACTTCTGAGTCAGCACCTTTTTGATGGGGGCTGTTCATTGACATTTCTTTGAGGTGGACTTTGGCCTAGGGCCTTTTCAGGACTTCATTAACATTCCATGAGTTGTCCTGCATTTCCCGGAATCATTGCCAGCATGGCCTCCATTTTAGATTTCACTCGGTATTAGACCCGATTTACCTAACTACACTGACTACCTAACTTTAAATCTGGCTTCACTGAGTTCAAAGTCAGCCTCAGCAACTGAGGTCCTAAGCAACTTAGTGAAACTTTGTCTCTAAATAAAAAAATAAAAAGGGCTGGGGACGTGGCTTCCACGGTCAAATGCCCTTGGGTTCAAACCCTGGTACCAAAAAAAAAAAAAAAAAGAAGACGACGACGACATGCGGGATGTTCCCCTGCCAAGGAGAAGCCCTGGGAGGACTCAGGAAGGGCCACCTCGCAGCCAAGGACAGAGGCCTCAGGAGGAGCCAGCCCTGCTGACTTCGCCTCCAGAACTTGGAAAAGGTGAATTTCTGCGGCTTGAGCTCCCGTCTGTAGTACCGCGTTGGCAGTGAACCCACATGCCGAGCCCCGGCGGGGACAGAAAGCTGGGGACAGGGGATGTAGTCAGTGCAGGCCCTGGATTCCACCCCGTACCACACACCACACTCACACACTCTCTCTCTCTCTCTCTCACACACACACACACATACACGATTGACATTACGCTGTGACAATACACTGACTATCTCTTGTCAGACTCTCTCCTGGAGAAGAGTACTCTCCTCCTATTTCAGAGTTGAAGAAAACTAAGGCTCAATATAAAAAAGGGCTGGAGATGCGACTCCACAGGTAAACACCGCGGGCTCACTGCCTGGTACCAAAGCAAAACCCAAAACCCTGAGGCTCAGCTGGTGAGGGAGAGGACTCCACTGGAATCAGGTGACTGTGACTCCAAAGCCCCTTCAAAGCCAGCCTCCAGCATCCACCCCCAGGGCCCTCCTTGGGGGAGCTGTGTCCTCCTCTTACATCCAGCACCTGAGGCCCAGAGAGGCACTTGCAGACACTGTGGCCAAGATGCCGCGTGTGGACTGGAGAACATTCTGGCCTTAGGAATGGATGCTGAACAAAGGATATCTCCTGCCTCCTTCTGGGGGTTAGGGGGTCCCCACTCCTGGCATGAGCAGAGGGTTTTGACCCTCCTGGGGCCGCAGTGTGGTAGAGTGGGTGGAGCAGGGGACTGGGTCAGGCCACCCAGGGTCCATTCCCGGGATGTGGCCCTGGACATGTCTTTACTTCTCTGAGCCTCGGTCTCTTCATACGCGAAATGGGAACAGCAATCCCTACCTCAGATGGGTGTGGGAGGTCAGAGAAGGGGGAGGGAGCCCCTGGACACAAAGGGATCCATGCTGGGTCCCTCCCTGTGTGGGGTCAAGGAAGGCAGCAGACAGGAGACGGCTCCTTGACTAAGCTCACCCCGATGCAGGATGTGGCTGGGCTGGGGTGTCCCAACCCCAGAGAGAGGCTTCCCCCCCCCCCCCCGCTGCCACAGGAGGGTGGGCAGAAGTGGCCAGGAGGCAGCAGCACAGAGGATTCATGAGAACGGTAGTGGGCATTCTCCACGGGTGAGGTCATCACCTCCCACTCCCCAGGGCAGCAGTGGGCAGTGGCAGGACTCAGGGCTGGGACACAGGCTGCTGTGAGGTCCCAGCCTGGTTCAGGGCTTGTCCCTCCCATCCTGGGCGCTGAGCAGAGGAAGAGCCAGGGAAGCCAAGCAGCTCCCGCTTGCCCACGAGGTGCCGCGGTGCCACTTAATCCTCCCCAGGACCTCACTGGCACTGACTCACCAGCCCCAGCTGGTGCTCAGGGGACACAGAAGTCTAGTTAGACTTTGGAGTCAAATATGTGAGCTCTGACACCTGCCCCTGCCTACTGACTTTGGCTCTCTGAGCCTCCGTTTTCTTCCTCTGTAAAATGGTGACATCAGTCCCTGTCTTTTCTGCATGACACAGGTGCGTGCATTCGGCAGCAGGTTCACATTCTACTGCTGCGGAGTTGAGCCTCAGAATGCCCAAGTAAGGCGACAGGTCCCACAGCCTGCAGGTGGACGGCAGTATCTGAACCCCATCTGAGTCTTCCTGCCCTCCTGCTGTTGTGGAGTGGCCAGTGTGGCCCCTGGCCCCCAGAGGGCTGCCAGGAGGTGGCTGGAGAGGCGAGGCTCCTTGGAACAGGAGTGGCCCAGATTTCCTGTGGAGCCGCAGACCCCAGCCCTGGCAGGGCTCAGGGTCACCCTGCAGCTGGTGTTCCAGGCAGTGGGGAGGAACACGCCTGGAAGCCTTGCTTGCCAATGGCATCCTGCGCACTAAGGACGTGGCCCGGCATTGTTTCGAGGCCCTCCCAGCCCAGGGCGCACTGAGGGATTTCCGCAGCCCGCCAGGACTGCCTTCACTTTCTGGAAGAGCTTTCCCAGGTGGCCAGGGTGGGGGTCGAGCTGGCCTAGACCCAGACCCTTTGCCGGGGCAGGGAGTGCTGGGAAGGGCAGGGTCACAGCACCAACATCCTCTCCACCTGACAGGTCCTGGACCCAGAGTCTACCCTGCACAGAGACAGTGTCCCCCACGCTCGCCTCTCCTGCGGAGGGGAGAGAGGGTGGTGTCTTATTGTCGTTTTGCTGTGGCCGAAATCAGGGCCCTTGGGTTCAGATTCCAGCCCTATAGAAAGGTGCTAAATTGGCAGGTCCCCCTTCTCCGTGCCTTCAAGGGAGGCTGGATAGCCCCTCGGGTCCCTTCACACTGCCCAGAGAATAGCTCGGGATCTACCTGCTGCCCCTTCTTGCTCTGGGGTCCGTAAAGCTTAACTTCCTTGCAGGGGGCTGGGGACAAAGCTCAGTTGGCAGAGTGCCTGCCTGGCATGCACAAGGCCCTGGGGCCAATCCCCAGCACCACACACACACACACACACACACACACACACACACATTCCTTGCAGACAGTCAGATTCTCTCCCGTGTTTGGCACGTTTTAGAAGGACCGTGTCAGTGCCCACCGTACATTCTAATGCTTCCAAGAGGTGCTCAGCTCATGGAACGTATCTTGGCCACTCCATGGCTGTCCCTCTGTGAGCCAGGAGGTGTCTGTCCTGCCTGGCAGGGCAGAGGTGGGGGCAGAAGCTTAGAGCTGGTGAAGGAGCTCAAGCCTCCTCCAGACCAGCTGGATACGCTGGGCACCAGAATTAAAGCAGGAAGCCACACCGGGGAGTCTCGAGGCTGAGAGGAGCCTGAGCCCTTGTCCCCTCCCCAAGCTCCTCAACCTGGTGGCTAAAGGCTCTTTCTGCTCCAGCCTGTGGCTGTGCTGCCCACCTGTTCCACGGCCCTAAAACTGAGACACGGAGGGCCACTGGGGGCTGCCTTTGCAGCGCCAGCAGCATCCCTGGTGAGGTCAGAGCTTTGGAATTAGTGAGACAGGATCACCCTGAGGATTCTGTGCTCACAGCCAGTGACTCATGGCCAACAGCCTCCCGGGCAGAGACTGCCAACTTGGAATGCCCAGCCATGGCCGCAGGCTCAGTTCGCTTGGCCAAGCACCTTCTGAGGGACGGCTGGGGTGGCAGAGGCCCTGCCTTTGGCTCCAAGCCTCTGACAGCTCTTCACACCCACCTAGGGGGAGAGGCCAGACTCCCACCTGGGTTCCTATTAGGCAAGGTCACATTTTAGATGTGACCTTGGGCAAGTCAATTTCGCTGAAGGTTTCTCCACTAAATAATACTTGCCTCACAAGAGTGGAATTGAATGAGGTAATGTGTGTAGCAAGTGCTCAGCCAAGGGTACCTTTTAAGGAACAGCGGGTGCAGTGGAAGGGCTGGGCCCAGCTCTGGCCCCACCCCTCACCCATGAATGTCCTCTTGCTCAACCCCTGCCCTTTTGTGTGAATGAGCAGACACTGCCAGCCCTGTTGGCTCACCAGGAGGTCGAGATCTTGTACTTTATTACAGAGGACTAAGGAGGGCAGTGCCCTGGCCTGGGGGCCAGCCAGCCACTCACAGGCCTTATGACCTGGGACATGCTCTGTAACCTCTTAGCAGGTATCCTATGGAATGTGGGAACAAGACCCTAATGTTCTTTGGGTGGGGCAGCTTTGAGGGAACAGGCCTGTGCTTTGATGGGTCTTGAACCTGAGGACTTTAAAGCCATCATCCCTCATCAGCCGGCCCCTCTCCTGCTCCGCTGTGGCCTTCCTGAGGCACCCCTGGGTGGTCCTGTCTCTTGGGAGTGCTTTGTTCAGAGAGGGTCTTGCTGTTACCTAGGCCAGGGAAGCAGGCCACTGCTGTGGTAGCAGGATCTCAGGGTACTATGGCAATCCCGCTACTGCAGCCCCCAGAATTGCTAGGCCTGCAGGTACGCCACCACATCTGGCTTTCTCGGCGGTTCTAGTGAAAACAGCTGTGCCACCAAGAACGCACAACCAGTGGACACTCATCCTGGGCCAGGGGCAGGGTGTCAGGACACTCCTGCCACCTATCACTGAAGACCTCTTCTAGGCAATGGGACCAGGTGGCAGGCTGGCTCTAGTAGGGAGGCAGAGCCCAGGTAGCTGCTATGGCCAGGGGGAGCCGGACCGGGAGTGAAGTCTGGTCCAGGGCTTGATTTCCTGTGAGAACACACGGAAAGGAGGCTGAGCCTCCTTTGAGTATCTGTAGGAGCAGCCGGGAGCCAGCAGGTGTGGCAGGTCTCGCTGGGGCCCCAGAGTTCACGTTTCAGAGGCATCAATGTCTGGATGGAAATCCTGGTCTGCAGCCCATGAACCCAGTCCTAGTCTGGGTCACAGAGGCAACACCTTTGGCCCCAAGAGTGTGAAGATGTCTCCAGGACAGAGAGTACCAGTATATGGAGGGACTGGTCAGAGCACAGGGTAGTGGAGAGTCAGAGGAACAAACAGGGACAGAGGTTGAGCCTGGATCCCAAGTGCTCACAGCTCAGACAGAACGGAAGCTGCCCTCAGTGCAAACCCTGGTTTTATTGGTCTGATTTGTTCACAGTGCAGTCTTCTGCTGAGAGCCAGGGGCTGTGGACAGTGAGGGCGGGTGCACCTGGAGCCTTCCGGTCAAGGGCCTCCAGGGCTCCTGCAGACAGTGCCCTGGTGCCTGGGAGGGAAGGATGGGAGAAGGGCGGCTCTCTGGGAGGCAGGGACAGGGTGGCTGCGGGGTTCAGTGTGGGGCCCAGGGTCTGTTCTTCCCAGCAGGAGGTAGAAGGGACCACATAAAGTTCTTTATTACAGACCTACAAGAAATGAGAGAATCCTCTATCACTCCCACTGCTCGGCATCTTGTTTTCTCCTTTTTCTTTTACAAAACAGCGGCAGGAAAGAAAAATGCAGGAGGCAGATGAGATGGGGGTTGCAGATCAGAGGGACCAAGGCGATGGGGACCAGCTGCCGTCTGGACAGTCCTCTGCAGGCTGGCCCCGGGCATTCTCTAGCATCTCGGGAGAACATCGACTGGCCCTAGAGGGAGCAGAGAGAAGGAGTGGGTGGGAACACGATGTCCCCTCCCCTGACGGTCACCACTCCTCTGACGGTCACCCTGGCAGTGGGCAGGTGGGCAGCATTGGTGGCTCCGTGTCTGGAGGCTGGTCTCCAAAGCAGGGGCCCACGGGGTGGACACAGGGGTGCGGGGAGGGGAGGGCTGCGTTCTCCTGGGCTCCCCCCAGGACGGGCGTCCAGGCGGGCAAGGGTGCTCAGGACGCTTCCCTGCTCGTCAGCCGATCAGCTTCTTGAGGAAGGCCTCCAGCTGGTCCTCATCTTTGATGCCTACAAACTTGTCCACCACATCCCCATTCTTGATGGCCAGCACAGTAGGCACAGCTGACACCTGGATGGAGGTGACAAGGGAATCCAAGTCACTTGGAGGTGAACACCTCTCAGCAGACATTCCCAAGCCTTTGGTGGTGGGGGGGGGCTGGGGGCTTAATGGGGCAGTATCTGCCCAAAGGACAGTGGCCTTCCCTGGTGCAGGAGGCTGCAGGGCTGGAGGCCCGCCGCTGGAGCAGCTGCTTCCATTGTAGCCTCCGGGCAGTTCCCTTCCTCCCCGGCCACGCCACTGACTCCCTGGCCCAGTGGCTTGGCTGGAATGGCAGGAGATGAAAATAGCCCGTGCAGCTGCAGGCCAGGCTGGGCCGGGCTGGGGAGGAGCTGGGGCTTCTAGCTAGGCCATGTGCCTGTCTGGGCCTCTCAGTCCTCCTCCGTCTCCCGGGGATGACAGAGCCCACCTTGAGGGTTTGGGAAAGGGCTGGGACTCACATAGCAAGCTGGTGGTTGGGGTCCTGGCTCTGGGCTGCCTGGTTCAGCTCCCCTGACCCCAGTGGAAGACCCTGGCTGTCCTCTGATTACCCCAAGGCTCAGGGCTTTCTGGAGCAAGGGGACACTGCCACACCTCCTGCAGAGCACAGGAAGGCTGCATGAAATGCTGCCAGTCAAGCCTCAGTGCTAACCTGGTGATGGGTGGGCACTAGTACGGCACCTGGCACAGCGGGCACTCAACCAGCGGCTACAGAAGGTGTGTCAGAGGAGCCCTGCTCAGGGCCCCACGAGAGCTACCACGGCCCGCTGCTGAGAAGAGTAACGGGGTTTGGAAACCCACAGCTCCGACTGGACGGCATGGGTGGTGGTGGGGGGACAGCCATATCCGACCTGACACCTCTTCACTGGGAAGGGAGGGGAGCACTAGCTGTGGCTCCCTCGGGGCGGGGTAGGGTATAGGACTGCAGTGAAGCCACCCCGCACTGGCACCCTCGCCCTGCTGCCTGGGCGCCCTGCCTGGCACTCACAGGCATTTGAGAAAACTATAAACAGAACAAGACAAATACAGACTTCCCTTACACACCAGTAGCTGCAGAGTAACAGGAGCTATCCACACAAACCTACCAGGTGTCCCCACGGCCTGAGCTCTGCCCTGGCCCAAGTCACTCGGGAGGTCAGACCTAGGATTCAGTGTGCAAAACCCGTGCCACGTGGGCTGCGAATGTGCAGGCCAGACCTGCCCATCCTCATCCCCCAATCCTCACCTCACACGCCTACAAAAAGGCCCCACAGTCACTCCAAAGAGCACTTTGGGGACAAACAGCAGGTAAGATGACACTGTCCCTGTGACTGAGGTGGGTGGCAGCCAACACTTCTCAAAGAGCATGTGCCACCACAGGCACTGAGCTGACGTGAGTGCACCTGTTCTCGGCTCCCCGCTGCCTCTGTCTGTGTATATTCTGGCACGGGTGACAGCATTAAGGGCCGAAAACTGAGCGCATGGCTCACCCTCTCCAGGTCCAGGTCAGCACGTTCCAGACACACCACAGGCGCTGTGCGCCCCCTGATGGCCAGCAGAGGACCTGGGGTGCCTCAGGCAGGCAGCCAACTGTGGCACAGGGCTCCAACATGGCTTTCATCTTCACACTTGGTGGACACCATCCTGTGCCATCTCTTTAACGAAAATACATCCTTTATGCCACTGTTTAAGATACGGCCTTTGGCTGGGGATGTGCTCAGTGGCAGAGCACCTGCCTCGCACGTGTAGGCCCTGGGTTCTAGGGTTCCACCCACAGGACTGAAAAAACAAAACAAAAAGGGTAGGACTTAAGCCCACAGAGGTGGCTGGAGAGTGTACCCGGCTGTCCTGGAAAGGTCCCTTCATGGCCTCGCAGGCGTATGCCTTCAGGTGTGCAAGCCCCACGCTGGCACTGGGTGTGCACTTTCATGTCACCTAAGGTCTAGTCCCTGCTGACCAAGGGGAGGCTCTGAAGTTGGAGCTTAAACATTCACACACACTGGGGCTCATAGGAAGCTGGCTTCCAGGACAACATGGGGTCCCTGGGCTGTAACAGGAAGTCACGGCTTTGCTGCTCCCAGGGAACATGCCAGCAGTGGATGGGGACGGGCTTGGTGCTCCCTCTGGAATACTGACAGGAACGGGAGGGATGGAGCCAGGACCCAACCTGCTTCTCTACTGTGGCAGGGCCAAGGGGGCTGGAGAGAGATGAGCCGGGCTGAGCTGTGGTCCTCGGGCTGTGAAGCTACCTGGAGCCTCCTCTCTTTGAAGAACTCAGAGTGGGAAGGTGCATGTGTGTGGTCCCTCTCCAAAGATCCCTGGCCCACCCGCAAGGCCACTGGGGCTCAAAGTCCACCAGATCTTCCCCCAATTCACCCAACTCATCCATTTGGTAACCAACTTCACTAAGGGTATACCAAAGGACTGGCATAGTGCTAGGTGTCCTTGGATGCTGGTGGCCTCCTCCTCCGCTAACAGCAGAACTAACACAAAAGAAAATCTCACTGTCATATGCAGGGATGCTGGGCACGTACATGGCTACTTTATAAATCACTGCCTCTAGGTAGGGTCATTATTTATATATATATACAGATGTGTATGTGTATGTTTTGTTTTGTTTTGTAGTGCTGAGGACTGAACCCACGGCCCCATACACTCAGGCAAGTATCCTACGGCTGAGCTACACCCTCAGCCCTATTAGGGTCATTCAGGGACGAGAAGGCTGAGGCTGGAAGGCAGAGTGACTGCTCTGAGATGACCAGCAAGTGAAGGGAAAGAGGTGGCATTTGAAACGGGCTCTGCTTGACTCTGCTGTCCATAACATCAAATCTGCTCTACTGCCACCAAATAGCAAAGAACCAGGACAAATACTGCGTCCCCGCAGGATGAAGACCACAGGAAGAAGCGTTCACAGATTTCATGCTTCAAATAAGAAATGCCAATGGGCTGGGTGGTGGCTCAGCGGTAGCGTGCCTGCCTAGCACATGCGGGGCCCTGGGTTAGATCCTCAGCACCGCATATGAATAGATACAATAAAGGCATTGTGTCTGACTACAACTAAAAAATAAATAAATATTGAAACAAAAAGAAAAGAAATGCCAAATGTTTTATAAAAGCTTTTTGAGATAAGAGATGCTTTTTCTTGGAAAAAAGTGTTGTTGAAAAGGCAAATCCAACTATATTACATCCTAGAAAAGGCAACACCGTGGAGACGGTAAGATCCATGGCAGCCAGTGCGGGGGGCACGAGGGACGAGCAAGCGCAACACAGATTTTTGAAAATGATCTGTGCTGATATGGGGTTGTGGCTCAGTGGTAAAATGCGCTCGCCTAGAATGTGCTAGGCCCTGGGTTTGATCCTCAGCACCACATAAAAATAAATAATTAAAATAGTGTGCCCAAATACAGCTAAAAAATAAATATTAAAAAAAAAAAAAGAAAGAAAATGATCTGTGCGATACCACGACAGTGGGTACACATTATCAGACATCTGTCCAAATTTACAGAATGAACCACACCAAGAGTGAGCCCTACTGAGCACCCTGGACTTGGGGTGATGATGACGTGTGAGGGCAGGTCCAGCACTCTGGTGGGAGATGCCGACAGTGGAGAAGGCTGGCGGGGGCAGGGAAATCTGTCACTCTTGCTGTGAACCTACAACTGCCCTAAGAAAACTACCCACCCCCACAGGCACACGTATGATCACACAGACCTATTCCCCCCTGAACCAGGGCTTGAAGCCAGGGCCTCGCGCACTCTGGGCAGTGCTCTTCACAGAGCCACACTCCCAGCGCCCAGTGTCCCTTACAGCAGTCTTCCCAACAAACTCATCCAACATTTGGAAAAGGGCTTGAGGCCCTGGAGGAAGCTGTGCCAGGAGTACTGCGGAGCTCTTAGCAGGAACCTGCTCCCTGTGTGCTCCTAGAACAGGTGTGAGGGAAGGAAGGGTGGGAGGGGTGGGGGAATTCTGCTGGCGTTTCCTAAGCCTTATAGTGACGCAAGTCCAGGGCTTGGCAAAACAGCAGGTGACGTGGGCCCGGCTGCCCTGAGGTCTTTCTGTGTGTCCAGCCCAGCACTTGGACAGCGGGCAGAGGGAAAGGGAGACCTGGCCCCACCAGAGGAACCCCTCATCTTCCAGGTTTGACTGCAGGACATTAGCACCTGTCCCCACATCAGGTCTCCTGGAACCAGGTCAGGGCGGTCCTGGCCATTCTCACCATCTGGGGGCCCACTGCTGGCAGAAGGGCTCTCCCTCGCCTAGGTACCAGTTCCCACTGTCCCTGGCGCACGGCTGGCCCTCAGGGGTCTACTGAAGAGCCTGCTGAGGCTGGAGCTGTGGTGTCCAGCGCGCCAGGAGGAAGCCTGGGCGTCTTGGTCCTGCCCACAGCCCTGCAGGAGGCCCCAGGAGCTCAGCCCCAAGCTGAATCAGAAGGTCACCAACTGACTCCTACAGCTGCGGTGGCCCCGGGGACAGGGTAGACAAGTAGGGGAAAGCCAGGGGTATCCAAAGGGTCAGACAAAGGTCCCATTTGGTTGAGCAATCAGGGAGAGCCTTTGAAAAAACAGCCTCTCCTCCCTCCCCTAGACCTCGTACGCGGCACTGTTGCCAGGTCCCAAGGTCAGCCCTGCAAGTAGCCAGCTGTGGCGGCCATGAGGCTTCTGGCAGGGCCAGCCTCAACTCCTTTGGGGGGCTGCCCCTATCTGCCCAGCAGGGACAGTGTCCCGGTTCTCACCCTGTCCCACCCCCACGTGTGTCCTTCCACGGGGCGTGGTGGAGGACGAGCACCTCTGCTTTGGCTGGTCCTATGGGAGCTGAGGCTGGGTTTCTGGACTCTGGGAAGAGGCCGCTCGTCCAGCCACCTGCTCCTCAGAGGAGGAAGGGCGGGGAGGCTCCTGCTGGCCAGATCATGTCTTTCAAGAAAACCAGGAATGGGGATATTCGTGTGAACACCTCTGAATTTTAAATATCAACCACTGGCTTCCTATTTCTTTAGAACACTTTAGGAGCCAGACCAAATGTGTCTGTGAGCCAGAGTTGGCCCTGAGGTCGCCAGGTGCCACCTTGCCTCTGTAACAGGCCATCGTCCACAGGCTGTCCAAAGACCACCCCCTCAATTTGGTTTGTCAATTGCCTGTCCTCCTGCTCCTTGCTTGACCCTTCACCGCGGCCACTCAGCCTCGGAGAACCTCGCCCTTTCTCTAGCCACAGGGGTCTCCAAGGCCCAGAGGATGCCCTACCTCCCTGGGTGTGAGCAACTCAGGGCCTTTGTGTTTGACGTCTGCTCTGCCTGGTGGCTCTTCAGAGGCTTTCCCCTTCACTCCTCGGCCCACTGGGTCTCTGCTCAGTCTCAGCTTCCCAGCCAGGCCTTCCCCAGCCCACCCTTTTAAACAGGAAACCCCCTCACCCCTTGCTCGGCACTCCCACCCCCTCTTCCTGATTTACTTCTCTCCACAGCCCTCATTACAGACTGAGTATCCCTTATCCTCAGGAACTGAAATGTTTCAGATTTCAGATTTTGGGGGGGTATTAGAATATTTACACAGACTTTACTGGCTGAGTGCCCCTAATCCAAAAATCCCAGATCTGAAATGTTTCAAAATCAGAAACTTTCTAAGCACTGACATGACACTGCACCTGTACCTAGAACAGGCCAGTGAGCTCTGCCCACAGGCCACTGCTGCCTGGCTGTGTAAACAGTCTCTGGGGACGCGGTCACACTCCTTCCCCTGACCACCATGACTACTGACTGTGGCTGCCGTAGAGACCACTGCCCTGCAAAACCTCAAATGCCTCCTGCTGGTTCTTCAGAGAACAGGTCGAAGACTCCTGATTTAACACACGGAAGGCAGGAGCCTAAGTGGGCTCACAACCACTTCCACGGCACCAAGCAGGGGAGCCCGGTGCCTGAGGCACTCCCCATAAACACTGTGTCAGCGAGCAGCTCCGACTCCGCGTCCTCCTGCACACTGTTCCCCATGCCCTTCCTTCTCAGCTCAGAGGGTCTGATGTGGAGAGTTCCCTGCCTGCCCTCCCCAGGACAGAGTCCCTCTTCCTCCTCTCGGGCGACACTGGCGTGCTTTATTCAGTCTCTCCCAACAGACCAAGAGCTTCTGGGAACCAGGATCCTCTTATCTGCCAGAATCACCCTGCTCGGCACACGGCAGGGCGCACGAGGACTGTAGCCTGAGAACACGGAAGGACAGATGGATCCCCACACTGGCTGCCCAGCGGCAACCCCACCAACCCCTACCTCGTACTCAATGGCGAGGTCCGTGTGGTCATCAATGTCCACCTTGGCCATCACCACCTTCCCGTGCTGCTTGGCCACCATCTTCTCTAACCGTGGCCCTAAGATCTTGCAGGGGCCACACCACCTTGGAAGGCAAGAAAGGAAATTCACAAAGTGGTCCATATTTTAAAAAAGGAAAAAGAAAGGACATACCCTTCAGTCACAAGAACGTTACCACTCTATCCATGGGCTCCCCAGAACCTCCCCTTGGCCCACCTGGACCCTACAGGCTTAAAACTAAGGGAGGGAACCAGTAACTGCGCGGCTGTGCCAGCACCTTCTCAGCTTAGTCCCAAACCAGTGTCCAAAGAAACTGAGGCCCATGTCAGTGAAGGTTGTGCAGATGACAGAGCCAGTGAGAAGCACAGCCAGGATTATAACCCGAGGTTGTTTCCAAAGTGTTTCCTTTCATTCCCAAGTGACCTCTGGTCTCTAAGCATCCCCAAGTCAACTGCCATTACTACCCTGATCACAGTGTACAGGTGATCCCCTCTTGGTGGGGGTTAGGAAGAGCGGAAGAAGCTCTTTCAGGACAAATGCTGTGCTATCATCTCTGTGTACGTGGACCAAGGACAGTGCCTGGCACTGATTACATACATTTGCACCCCTCTTCCTTGTTGAAGAAAAGATTATCATTGATCACTTCAGAAACCCTCTCACTAGACCAGGAGGTAAGAATAACTCCACATGCCCCCACTGACAACTAAGTTATTCTTAGCCTTTAAAACCCTTCCATTCAGAGATTCTAATCAATGAAGCTGCAACACTGAAAAGACCCAGTCTGCAAGACCTTATCTCCGATTACAAGAAAAGGAGTACAAGGACAGCACATGGCTGCCCAAGGAGATATGGTGAATCAGAACAAGAACCAGAGAAAAAGAGACATGCCCAGAAAAACCTCACATCTTTTTTTTTTTTTTTTTTGTTACTGGGGATTGAACTCAGGGTCACTTGACCACTGAGCCACATCCCAGGCCCTATGTTATATTTTATTTAGAGACAGGGTTTCACTGAGTTGCTTAGCGTTGCTCAGGCTTGCTTTGAACTCATGATCCTCCTGCCTCAGTCTCCAAAGCTGCTGGGATCACAGGTGTGTGCCACTGTGCCTGGCCTAAACCTCCCAACTTCTGATTCAGAGAGCACTCGTTCATTTCAGGATTCATTTTTCTTTTTTGACACCAGGGACTGAACCTGGGGCACTTTATGACTGAGCCACATCCCCAGCCTTTTTTTTTTTTTTAATTTGAGACAGAGTCTTGCTAAGTTGCTTAGGGCCTTGCTAAATTGCTGAGGTTGGCTTTGAATCTGTGAGCCTCCTGCCTCAGTCTCCCAGGATACTGGAATTACATGTGTATACCACTGTGCTGGACCGCCTCCCAGGATTCTGAGAGGTCTAACTTTTTTTTTTAAGCTAGGATCTAGCCAGGTCCCAGTGATGTGGAAATGAAAGCCAGGCTAAAAATCAGGCCACAGGCATTTATCTCTCTCTAAAACACACTCCTCCTACATGCCTGGGCACTGCTATGGTGGCACTGATAACTTTTGTCTGTCCTACCCACAGTTTTAGTGGTGAGATATCAAAGTGAAGTCAACTTATCTGTAGGGCCAAGCCACTGGTATACACTGAAAGCCAGGTGATGCTATGTTCATATGTTTTTCTGACTCTGGTCCCAGCTGAAGATAAGCTTTTCAGGAAGTGGATACAGAATTTAAGTCTTTCCCAGCACTGTTTACCACTGTCTCCTACCAGATTGGACGCTCTGTAACAGCAAGGACTGTGTACCTGTGTTTATAATGAGTCTAAGTGTAAGAAGCCTTGAACATGGACCTGGGACATAGCAGGCACTCAATAAATACTTGAACAGGTGAGACCCTGGTTGCACTGACCCCCCTTGTACTCACTGTGCATGAAAATCCACAACCACTGGTGTCTCACTGTTAACAACTCGGTCTTGAAAGTCAGGTCCATCCTGGACATTAAAGGTTGTCCAACAGACTCTGGTGGTATATATTGTCCGGGCTGGGCTGGGTGTTACTGTCAGGCCACCAGAACAGCATTTGGGGGTCTGCAAGGCCTTGGAGGTGAGGGGTGCCCACCGACCCTGGGGGAGCTTCCTGGAGATGACAGAGGCCAGGAACCTCCTCAGGAGAAGTCGCTGAGCCATCTGTAAGGGAAAAAGGCAGGATGATCTGGGGGCACACAACAGGAAGTCAACACACTAAGAAGATAAAGGGATCTGGGAATACTGGGGGGTTTAGAAAAATACAGAAGTGGATGCAAAAATGCAAGCAAATATATAAGATTTCTGGGGTAGAAGTGAGGAATGAAAATCGAAAGATAGAAAGCAAACCAGAACAGGAAAACGAAGTTGACAACCAAAAAGAAATCAAGATTTAGGTGGAATCAGAAGGACGAGAGGGGGGAACTTCATTTGCAGAGCACCTGCTGAGGTCAAGTGCACCACTGGTCCTCCAGGATCAACTCTGAGGCAGCTGCCACCTAGTCCTGCCCGTTTTCCAGATACGGAATCCAACCCGGGTGGGTTACTCGACATACCCCAAACACCTCAACCATTAAATGACAGTCCACGTCGGAACTCACGCCGTCCGTAAAGTTCTTTATCTATTGCTTGCTCTTTTAAAAAAGCATTTGAATGAAAAATTAAGGGAAAAAGGTAAGGTCGAAGGACTGTCAAGAAGCCCAACTATTCAGAGGAGGAACTAGGAAACACAGGTGCAGGAGTGCACCGGGAACCAAGACAGAAGGAACGGCGTGGAGGGAACCCGAAAGGAGGGACGTGTGTGGAGGAAACTGGGGAAATCGGACGCCGCCAGGGAACTCCCTTTCCGGAGGACCAGGTCTCCCCGTCCGGGACCTCCTCCCGCTCTCCACCATCCTGCGCAGGAGCGCGCCTGCGGCGGTCTCTGCCGTGACACTACCTCGAGCCACCCCCGGGCACCTACCTCCCGGCAGCGAGCGGAGGGATGCACAGCCCTACCCCCGTCTGTCAAGGGCACGCCTGTCGTCACTTCCTCAGGGGTGGGCCTTTTAGCGTCACTTCCGGGAACCGCAACCAGGACGCGGTGTCTCTACAACTTGAGGGATGGCTCGGATTTTCCGCCAATGGGGATGGCAGAAAAAGGGGCGGATCCTCAATTAGGAACCGGAAGAGCCCGGCGGACCCGGGTTGGGGACCGGAAAAAGAGGCGGAAGCAGGCGGGGCTAGCGAGGGAGAAAAGGGCGGGAGAAAGGCGTGGTTGTGAAGTTACAAGCTCTTGGTTTCTACTGATTTCAGCCGTATTCCAGCGGTTCATAGAAGGGCAAAAAAATTCGTTTCTCTCCATTTTACAAAAGCCAAGCTTCTCAAAGTGTAGTGCCTTTAAAGAAAATAGACTCCCTACCCGAAGAGGCCACCCTGTGGCACTCAGGTCATCCACAGCTGTATGACCTCATGGTTGTGGGCAGGTCACTCTGCCTGTGAGGTTTTCAGTTTCCTATTATGTGACATGAGGGCCTAGGCTTGACTACTTCCAGGTCCTTAAGCTTGTCTCTTTGGAGCTTTTGGGGAAACAAGCCCTGGTTGGGCTCCAGGTAAAATGCAGTGACCTGTGAACCTGCTTGGGCGAGGGGCCTTCTTTTCACACTCATTGCCACTGTCACTTGCAGCGGATGTCTAGGCACCTGTGTGTCCCAGCTGGTATCGTGGCTACTGCTTGTCTTCTCTGCAGTCTGTACCTTGTATTCCAGTCATTTACCGCCTCTTAAAAGAGTTCCGTGAATATATTGATGCCTATTTCCTTTTCTGGTCTTTGCTTAATTTGAAATGCTTTTTCTCTCTACATTTAGTAGAACCCCCCCCCCCCCCCCCATCATCTCCGGACAGCATTGCTTCCTTCTCTCTGCTGCTTTGTTGATAATTCTTTGTAACACATTGCAGCACCTCTTTCACCAGATTCTGTTCTTCCCGAGAGTAGGGATTTGTGACTGTTACTGACTTGCATATGGCCAGTGCCAATCTGGTCAAGTTACAACCCCTTGTTAGGTGCAGGACAGGCTAAATAAGTTGTCTGCAGGGCATGCCAAACAAAGTTAGCTGCAGGATGACCTGGCCACTCAAACCCTCTGTCTGGTTCTTTATCACCTGTTTGCTTCAAGCCCAAACCCCCAAGCCCCATTCAAGACTGAACACTCAACTCGCTGCTTAAGGCTGAACACTTAACCCTCCTTGTGCCAACAAGGCAGCTTGCAGACCCAGAGACCCCATTAGATTTGGGCTATAAAAACTCCCTCCTGCCAGGCCCCTCGCTCTCTTGCTCTTGCTCTCTCTGTCTCTCTCCTGTGCTCTCTCTTGCTTTTGCTCTCTCCCTCTCCTTCTCTCCTCTTTCCTCTCTCTCTCTCTCTCTCTCTCTCTCTCTCTCTCTCTCTCTCTCTTTCTCCTCTTTTGCACTGCTACAATAAAGCTCTCTTGGTCACTCTGAGTGTTGTGGTCACTTTCCTTTCACCCCTGAGGGCTTTGTTTTCCATTATGTGACAGGAGGGCTGGGCTTAACTCACAGAGGATGTTCAATAGATGCTTACTAAACTGAGTGTCTTTGGTTTATAGTCAGAGAAGTTATGTGACTTGTCCAAGTTGAGAAGCAAGTCAGTTGGCAAGACCCATCATCTACGTCCATTTCAACCTAGTGTCATCACCTAGTTCCAGAGTTTGCTAAAATGTCTCTCCTGCCCCTGCATTTGCAGTTGTTGCTCACTGTGGCTGGAATGCTTTTTTTATTTTTAAAAAATTTGTCCTAATTAGTTATACATGACAGTAAAATGCATTTTTTTTTTAAAGAGAGAGAAAGAATTTTAATATTTATTTTCTTAGTTTTCGGCGGACACAACATCTTTGTTTGTATGTGGTGCTGAGGATCGAACCCGGGCTGCACGCATGCCAGGCGAGCGCGCTACCGCTTGAGCCACATCCCCAGCCCCAGTAGTAAAATGCATTTTGACTTTTTTTTCTACTCTCCATTTGAGAGACTGCCACTAGATAACAGATGAGGTATCCTACCTGGCAGCACTTTCCTGGGCTGCCTCGAGGGGAGGTAGGTGTCTTCTGTTTCCTCAGTCACCACTGTCAACACTCTATACTGCCATTGTCTGCTTACTGCTCACCCTCACTCTGCTGTCAGCCCGCGGGTCCGCCTCTCTCTCCATTGCTTACTTTGGGGCTTATCACACTCTGGGAGGGCTCAGGGATTATTTGTTCCCATGAACAGAGATCAGTGACCCAAATCAAACCTGACTCTGAAGCCCGTTTTCCCAGAACATTACATGGCTCCATTGTCTCCTTCCAATGTTCCCGTCATTGTTTTGTCATCTTCCAGCTCATCTTGGCTCCATCGGGCTATTACTTGTCCTCTGTCCAATTGGCAGGTTCAGGGCACTGTCAGGGCTCTTCTTCCGGGTGGGAAGGGAATCCCTGGAACAGGTCCACTTGCCTTGGCCACCGGCTGCCATGTCAGCCTTCCACTTAAAAAAAGTCCTTGTCCACTGCAGGTAGAGACTAGGTCAGGTCTGGGCAGTCATGGCCTGTCCACCCTGTCTGACCTTAGCCTTGGCCCTCACCCAGGCTGAGAGCCATGGTGGGGCTCCCAGCTCCCCTGTTCCTCCTGAGGTCAGCCTCCCTCGCTGCAGCTGTTCCTGATCATGTCGGATGCCATCTGGCAGGGGTGCTCCTACCCTGCCCATTTTCATATCTGCTTTTCTGTTTCTCCAGCACTTTCTGTTCCATAGCCACTTATCAAACCTATTCAGCACTTTCACAGCGGTTTCTAGAGAGTCAAATTCCTTGCTTAACACTCTGAATTCCAAAGCAGTGAAGCCCCATGCTGTTTACCCGTGTTCTGTACTCCTTTTCCTCGCTTGGCCTCAGGCTTCTCATCTGAGAAACAGGAAGGATAGTGCCTCCCTACAGAGGGGTGGTGAGGCTGTGGGGAGGGCAGAGTACAGGGGCAGGCATGTTGTCAGTGCCACTTGGTGGAGTCCCCTCCCCTCCTCCAGGGAGACAGTGGAGAAGGCTGTGCCCTCAGTAGCCTTCCAGGGTTCCTCAGCTACATGGTAGCTTCTCTGTCAGGCCAGAGCTGACCTGGCCTGGGTGTGGTTGTCACAAGGCAGACTCAGGGCGCAGGTCTGAAGCAACCAGAGGGAGCTGGGGCTGAAGCCTGGAATAAGCTTATTGTGTGTCAGATTGTGAGTTGGGAACCGTCAGTGGGTCTGTGAGATCAGTTTAGTGGGTTGTGATCCGCTGACCTTAGCCTCTGCCCTCACCCAGACTGAGAGCTATGATGGGGATGGAAATCTCTGAGTGTCAGTGATTTAAGTCCTGCTTGGTGAAACACTGGTTGCTTTTATGTCTGTGTGTCCGTATGACCCAGGTTGTGATGTAAAATGCTCTTACTATGGGTAAGATTTGAAAGCTCCTGAAACATTGAAGAGTCATCAAACCACCAAGCACCATTCTAGGCTTACTACAGGTATGAGCTCACTGAACCCTAACCTGGGTTAGAACAGCTTCAGGTGAGGAGCTGAGGCACATGGAGGTCCAGTAGCTTGTCCAGGTCACCCAGAGTAGATGGCATAATCTTAAAGGTGCTATACTGCTTCTAGAAGGATGGTCTTGGCTCTAGACTGCTGCCTGGCCTCCCAGCACCCCCAAACCAGCCAGCCACTGTAGCCACAGAAGGACAGTTTGAGGCTCAAACCCAGGACAGTGCTGGCTGGCAGCGGCCATAAGCAGAGGCACCACACGATGGCGGTGTGGTCCCCAGCCTCCTGTGGGACAGTGACAGCTCAGTCAGCCTGGGTGGGGGAGGCAACCTGAGAGAAAACGCAGAGAAGGGGACAGTCCATTCCTAAAGTGTCCCTAGAGGATCCCTGTTTTCAGTTTTTGATGGTAATTTTAGATATTTTTGTGCTGCTGCAGAACAATTAGAATGTGTTTTAAGTTTCACAATCCAAGAAACTGGTTTCACATTCGGTTGTGATTCCTGTTCTATCACGTTTCCAGATATTGCACAACTTCCCCCCGAATGCCATGGCTATGATGGAGGGGGGCAGGCTGCCGCGCTCCTTGCCCACCCCCAGTGGACCCCTGCAGGCTGGGGCTAATTCGGGGTCCCGCCCTCTGTGGCACAAGGCTTCTCACGCGGTCCTGCCGGGTCAGGAAGGGTGGCTCAGGTTCACAGAACTCTAACGTGCATTTACTCGACTGCGGGGTCCTCCAGGCTGCTTCTCAGGTACTGATTCGAGACCTAGGCTTGGAAGCAGGGCTTCAGGCATGTTGGAGCTCAGGTCGCTGAACACGTGGTCTTTGGAGATGGCCCTGCATGGAAATCCTGGCTCGGCCACTTACTAGCAGCTTGATGTAACCTGTCTAAGGCTGAGTTTCCTGGTGTGTGTCGGGGGCTGGCTCTGTGCGCCTCATGACCTATTTACAGATGAGCGCACTGACAGAGAGGTCCAGCGGCCCACCCAGGGCACGTGGCCAGTTGGAGACAGATGAGGGCTCACATCCAGATCTTCTCACCACCCGGCCTGTGTTTTGCTGGCTGATCTGCAAGGATGATGTGGGGCTAGGTCTGGGGATATTTGCTGTTTATATTTGATATTTTTGCTCAAAGGCCACTGGCAGAAGCAGCAATGAAGTACAGGGAATAAAAGTGACTTTTAGCTTCCAGAGATTTTACTCCCTTATTATAAAATTGGATTGAGGCTAATGCCAATGTCCTGGGGCTACTGTGAAGGACTAAGGGGGATGATGCCCACAAAGAGCTCGGGTAAGGGCCCCGAGAGGCCAATGATATGGTTTATCGGGTGCACTGTGCATGGTCAGATGCTCTCTGTCGCACGGTGCTGGGTGGTGTATTCCATGAGGATCAGCTAGGGCCAGGGAGTTGGTACAGGTGAGATCTGGCCTTCTGAGATCTGTACTGATTTTTCTGTCTGGTTGTCTATCAGTTGTTGAGAGAGGGATGCTAAAATCTGCTGTGATTGTGCGTTTATCTGTTTCTCCTTTAAGTCTGTTAACTTCTGCTTCCTCACTTAAGTCCTGTTATCAGTTCCTACACATTTAGTATTATTATGTCTTCCTGATGTGTCAGTCCTTTCACCATCACAAAATATCGCTCTTTTCTCCAGCAGTACTCTGTCTTGAAGTTTATCTTATGTGACATTTATTTATTTAGGTACTGGGGATTAAACCCAGGGGTACTTTACTGTTGAACTCCATCCCTAGTCCTTTTTGAAATATTTTATTTTGAGACAAGAGTATTACAAAGTTGTTTAGAGCCTCACTAAGTTGCTGAGGCTGGCCTTGAACTGGGGATCTTCTGCCTCAGGCCCCAAGTCACCGGGACTGAGGTGTGTGCCACAGGCCCAGCTGTACCTGATCTCTGTAGAGCCTCTCCAGCTCCTGTGACTGCTGCCTGGCTGGTGTGCCTTCCTCAGTCCTGTGCCGTGAGCCTGTCTGTGTCTTTACATATAACGTTCTTCTCTTCACATACATCTACTTTGCTCTTGCCTTTTCACACATTGGGACAATCTGTCTCTTGTTTATTTATGATTTTATTTTATTTTTTGCCATGGCAAGGGATCAACCCAGGGCCTGGTGGGTGCTCGGCCAGTGCCCCGCCCCCAGCCCTGCCCCCAGCTCACTCTGTTCCTTTCACTTGCAGTGTGTCATTCACGCATGACACATCTGGATCTAGTCTACCATGGTATTATTTGTTTTCTGTTTGTCTCCTGTGCTTTTTGTTCTTTCTTTCCAAATTTACTTTTTTCTTAACTTTTTATAGTTATACGTGGATACAATATCTTTTATTTCATTTATTTATTTTTATGTGGTGCTGAGGATCAAACCCAGTGCCTCACACATGAGAGGCAAATGCTCTGCCACTGAGCCACAACCCCAGCCCTCTCCAAATTTCTTTTGGGTTAATTGAATATTTTTTAGAATTCATATTTATCTATTGGAATTTTTAGCTGTACCTTTTTGCTTTTTTAAAATTTTTTTTTTTAGTTGTAGGTGGACATAATACCTTTATTTGTTTTTATGTGGTGCCGAGGATTGAACCCAGTGCCTCATGCACGCTAGGCAAGTGCTCTACCACTGAGCCACAACCCCAGCCCCTGCCCCCCTTTTGCTTTTTTTTTTTTACTGGTTACTCTAGGGACTGCAATGTATATCCTTAAACCAGGTATGGTGGTGCAAACCTGAAATCCCAGTGATTTAGGAGGCTGAGGCAGGAGGATTGTAAGTTCAAGTTTAGCCTGGGCAACTTGAGAGACCCTATCTCCAAATTAAAAAAAAAAAAAAAAAAAAGGAGTATCAGAAAAAATCCTGAACTTTCCGTAGTCCATTTAGAGTTAACATGGTACACATGGACGTGTCTGGGTCTCAGGTCTCTGCGGGAGGAGGGAGGGAGACGGTTGGGGAGGGGTCTTCCTTGGTCTGTGGCCTCCCCTCAGGTTTCCTTGTGTGCGTTTTGCTTGAGCTCACTGAGATTCTTGAATCTAAGTTTGTTTTTTAACCAAACGTGGGAAGCCTTAAGACATTATTTCCTTGAGAAATAGTTTTCTGTTGTATCACGTTCCACGACTAAAACGCTCAGGGTCCTCTGGTGAACTGGGCTGCACGAAATAACCACACAAGACAGAGACACCTCTTTCTTTGGGTTCTGTGTCGGCTTCTCTGAACTTAGGGTCTGTGGAAAGAGAGAGAGCCCACACACGCTGAACCCTTTTATTGGGGAGAAGCCATTCAAATGAGGCAAGGGGTCAGGTTTTGCGGGGGGTGTTGAGTCTAGCTTTGTGATGTCTGCTGTCAGCAGGTGACTGACATCTAGGAAGGCCACACCCAAAGGCAGAGCAAGAGAAGGGGACACACAAAGGGTGTTTCCATGGAACATTCTATCCCAAACAGGGCAAAAGGTTAGGATGACAAAAGAATAGGTGAGCGTAGTTCAACCCCAGGGTGTGCCTGCTCAGAAGACTGGCCTTGCTATCTGAGGTGTTGGGGGACCAAGTCATGAGTCATGGCACTACAGGAACCAGACTACAGTGATCTTTCAGATCCTCGTGGTGCATCAGGACTGGAGGACGTGGTAACTCAATGTGGCTCCCCACACTGTTTCATTACCTCTGTTCTCTCTTTCTGGTCCTCCAGTGAGACACATATTAGATTTCTTAATATTGTCCTGCTGAGCTGGGCACAACCATGCACACCAGCAATCCCAGTGAGTTGGAGGCTGAGGCAGGAGGATCACAAGTTCAAAGCCAGCCTCAACAATTTAGCCCTTAGCAACTTAGCAAGACCCTGCCTCTAAATAAAAATCAATAGAAATATAAAAAGGGCTGGGGATGTGGCTCAGTGGTTAACTCCCACTGGGTTCGATCCCTGGTAACAAAACAAAACAACCCAGTTAATATTGTCTCACAGATCACCAGGGCTTTTTGATCTCCCTCTTCTTTTATCCTGGGTTCTTTAGATTGGATAATTCTTATTAATTTATCTTCCAATCCATTGACACTTTCTTCTGTCATCTCTAAGGTGCTGCTAAACCCCTCTAGTGAATTTTTAATTTCAGATATTGCATTTTTTTCAGTTTTAGAATTTCCATTTGGTTCTTTTTTTTTTTTAAATAATAACATCTAATATGCAGTTCATAATGTAAAGTTGGGAATCTGCATTTTTATAAAGCTGCCCAGGTGATTGATGCAGTGTTTCTGGACCCAGTAGCCTGTTGATCTGTAATCTCCCAGTATCTCCTTTTGTGCATTCATTTATCCATCATTTGCATCTTTTTTAAAAAAAATTTTTTAATATTTATTTTTTAGTTTTCGGCAGACACAACATCTTTGTTTGTATGTGGTGCTGAGGATCGAACCCAGGCCTCACGCATGCCAGGCGAGCACGCTACCGCTTGAGCCACATCCCCAGCCCCCATTTGGTTCTTTTTTAAAATATTTTTTTAGTTGTAGTTGGACAAATGTGGTGCTGAGGATCGAACCCAGCGTCTCCCACATGCTAGGTGAGCACTCTACCCCTGAGCCCCCAGCCCCTCCATTTGGTTCTTTTTTTTTTTTTTAATTTGTTTTTAGTTGTTGATGGACCTTTATTTTATTTTATATGTGGTGCTGAGAATCAAACTCAGTGCCTCACACATGCCAGGCAAGTGCTCTACCACTGAGCCACAACCCCAGCCTGAAATAGCTGTTTTTAAACCCTTGTTTGCTATACCTAGTGTCGGGGTCAATTCCATGTCAGTCTTTATCAGTCACTTTTCCTCTTGAGTGTGTGTTGAGTATGAATTGGAATTCGCTGTTTTTTTTTTTTTTTCTGTGTCTAATAATTTTGGAGTGTGTCTTGGACATTGTCATTGCAGATACCCCAAAGAGTACTGATTTTTTGTTTGTTTAGTGGACAGTGATCGTGGTTGAATGGTTCAATTCAAATGTCTTTCTTCTTTGTGATACAGAGGGCTGAACCCTTCAGCCCTCACTGACTTGCTTGTGGTCTACTCCACCATCCATAGTCCAGGTGTCTGTCAGAGATTTGCATAATGTGTATAAGAACAAGTTGCGGTTCCTTTCATGTGGCTTCTTTTAGAGGAAAGAACTCTCCCCTAGGTTCTGCCAACTATGCTACTCTCCATTTGCCTTTAGGTAATTTTATCATTTGTCTGTCTGTCTATGTATCCACCTACCTACCTACCTACCTACCTATCATCTGTCTTATGCAGAATTGTTATTTGTGGAGAAGGTTTGGTTTTTTTTTTTTAATATTTTGTTTGTTAGATGTAGTTGGACACAATTCCTTTATTTTATTTTTATGTGGTGCTGAGGATTGAACCCAGGGCCTCGCCTGTGCTAGGCGAGTGCTCTACCACTGAGCCACAACCCCAGCCCAGAAGGTTTGATGTGATAGAGGAGACTCCACATTATCAAAAGCAAAAGCAGCCAGGTGCTGTGACTCACATCTGTAATCCCAGCCGCTTGGGAGGCTAATGCAGGAGGATTGTAAATTCAAGACCAGTCTCAGCTTTATTGAGGCCCTAAGCAACTTAATGAGATCCTGTCTCAAAATAAAAAATTCAAAAAACAGGCTGGGGATGTGGGTCAGTGGTTGAGTGCCTCTGGGTTTAATTCCTGGTATCAAATAAATAAATAAATAAATAGAAGCAGAAACAGAAGTACTTATAAATATCTGCCATTATTATGAGTGTATTTTAAGTATTTTCTGAGTAGCCTGGGAATCCAGCACATGGAGGGTACACTCGTTTTTTGTGTGAGATGGTAACTCCCCGTTTCAGTGCTATAAGAAGCAGAAGTTGGGAACAAGTTTCTGGTCCTTTATTTACTTTCTGTTCCTGTACATGGACATGATCTCTGCTTCTCTACCTAGTTTCCTGAAACTCACAATAATCTTAAAAGCACAAAGTTGTTTCTTTCTTGGAAATTAGTGAACTGTTTTTTTTTGGTACTGTGGATTGGACTCAGGGCACTCGACCACGTTCCCAGCCCCTTTTGTATTTTATTTAGAGACAGGGTCTCACTGAGTCGCCTTTTTTTTTTTTTTTTTTTTAGAGAGAGAGAGAGAGAATTTTAATATTTATTTTTTTTTTTTAGTTTTCGGCAAACACAACATCTTTGTTTGTATGTGATGCTGAGGATCGAACCTGGGTCGCATGCATGCCAGGTGAGCGCGCTACTGCTTGAGCCACATCCCCAGCCCATCACTGAGTCGCTTAGTACCTTGCTTTTGCTGAGACTGGCTTTGAACTCACGATCCTCCTGCCTCAGCCTCCCAAGCCACTGGGGTTACAGGCATGAGTCACCGTGCCCCTCAACTGCCTTGGTGTTTGGATAAATAGTGGTTTGTCTTTGTGATGAGCTGTCCTCAAGTTTCCCAACAGATCCAGGCTGAAGCCAGCCTCTCCATTGGGTGCTTGGGAATGCTGGCCCCTTTTTTATTTTTATTTTTTTGTATCAGGGTTTGAATCCAGGTACACTTAACCACTGAGCCACATTTTTTTTTTTTTTTTTGAACAGGTTCTTGCTAAGTTGCTGAGGCTGGCTTTGAACTTGTGATCCTCCTGCCTTAGCCTCGGAGCCGTAGGGATCACAAGCATGTCACCATGCCCGGCTACTGTAAACTTCTTGATCTGTAAGATGACAAAGCCCTCAGATTTAAGCCACTCTCAGTCAGGTGTTCTGTTACCGAGAGTCAGGGCATCCTCCGGGGACTTCCTTCAGTAAGTGCCGACCATGTGCCACAGATTTGTGCATATTTAATGTTCACAACTGTGTAACCAGGAAAAGGGAGTCGCTAAGCGACTCAGTGAGACCCTGACTCTAAATAAAATACAAAATAGGGCTGGGGATGTGGCTCAGTGGTCGAGTGCCCCTGAATTCAAACCCTGGTAATCCCCCCCCCCAAAAAAAAATGTCTGAAGCAGGTGGTTCCAGGGCAGCCAGTCCAGCGTTCAGTGATGCTGAGACTCCAGGTCACCCCGTCTGTGACTTGTTGTTGTTCCCCCCTCACCCCATGTCTCAAGATGGCTTTCGCAGGCACAAGCACCAGATTCTCCCATAAGGTCCCCTACATGAGAGTGGATTCCCCTCCTGTCTTCTCAAAATCAAGCAGGACTATTTTGCCTGAAACTTCTCTTCCTTTCCACGGATGGACCGAGTGTTTCAGCCACTTCTAAACCAACATCCGGCCAAGTGGCTCAGTTAGACTGATCAGGGTTGGCCCTCAGGCGGTGGCCCCTCTGCCTTCGGCTCCTCTGGCCACACACACCTGAACACAGGATGCAGCTAACAAGGAAGGAATGGGCATGGCTACCGGGTGGGGACCGCTCTTATGCTTAGCTAGAAACACTGCACATTCGAGGAGGCCAGACACAAACCACAGCTCTGCGCAGCGAGGGAGTGGTTCAGGACATGGGAGGTCAGAGAGAAGCAGCAGGGCAGACCTTCAGGGAGAGATTTTGCAGTGGAGACCCTTGTCTCCCAGAGTTCAGGCCATTCCAGAAAGACTCTCCGGCTGCCTTTGCCATTTCAGCCCGCTGTGGGATGGATGTCCGCTTGTCAACTTCCAAGCTATTCCTATAAAGGACGGGTCAGGGCAGATGTGGTGGCGCATGCCTTTAATCCCAGTGACTCAGGAGGCTGAGGCAGGAGGATTACAAGTTTGAGGCCATGCTCAGCATCTTGGCAAGACCCTGTCTCAAAATAAAAGTGCCGACCAGCTCAGTGGTAGAGTGTCCCTGGGCTCAATCCCCAGTACTGAGGGAAAAAAAAAATAGTGTCAACAAACCTTTTCTAGAAAGGCCAGGTGGTAAATGTGTTGGGCTCACAGGCTATACAGTCTCTGTTGTTACTGCTCAATCTGCTCTTATAATGCAAAAGCAAACAATGTGTGAATGACCAGCTGTGACTCCGTTCCACTGAAACTCCTGGCACAGGCAGAGGACGGATTTGGCAGTAGTTGGCCAGCCTCTGATTTAAAAGAATGAAGCACAACATCCCCTTTCTCCTGGCTGGAATGTGGATGTGTTGGCTGGAACTGGGGCAACTACTTTGGACCACAAGGTTGTGGTAGAGCAATAATCTAGGAATTTGAGTGTGTGACACTGTGGGTCCACCCTGCCCTCTCCAGACTGCTCATGCCCAGATGTGCGGAAGACTCTGCTGAGATCTTGTATGAGCCGCTGTTACCTCGGCTCTGGTAATAGTAGCCATATTAATATGTCACTATCTTATTTCACAAGACCAAAGTATCTTCAAGTACAAACTGTACCAGGTTGACAGTGGCAAACGTCTGTAGTTCCAGCTACTCAGGAGGCTAAGGCAAGAGCATCACATGAGCCCAGGAGTTGGAGGCCAGCCTGGGTGACATAGTGGGAACCTGCCTCTTAAAACAGAAAGGAAAGAAGGAGGAAGGAGGTAAAGAGTGAGGAGGGAAGGAAGGAAGGAAGGAAGTGAGAAAGTGTAAATTGCCCCATTATTTCATATATTATTAATAATATAATATAAAATAATATAACACCCTGCTGTGTAGTTATTGAGCTGCTGTTCCTCGCCTCCAGGTCACTGTTCCGTATTCTGTGTTGTGCTGACAGGGACAGGGTCTGTGGACCACCGGCCTTGCCTGCCCGTTCTCTGCGAGGAGCTGCTAACAGTGGCCTTTTACAGGAGCCTGGAGGGCGGGCGGCGAAGGGACCTTGTCTCCGCTGTGCTTCCCGCTCCCATCCCTGTCAGCAGCCGTGGGCCCTCGCAGGCAGCGAGCCCAAAGAGCAGGTTCGTCCCAGCCCTCGGGAGGTGCCAGCCCAGCCCAGCCATGGCCCCGACCCAGGTCTGGCTCCTACCCACTCAGGACCCTCTCCAAACACTGAGGTTCTCAATAGCCCCAGTGTCGTCCCTTGGGTCCCCGGGCCCTTGGCGTCTGTCGCTATGAGTCGCCTCGGCTCCCCTTTGCCTTCTCGTTCTGTAATACTTGAATAGCAGGCTTCCCTGTATTAAGTTCACTAATTTGAAATGTATTTTCTTACTGAACCCTGAATAATAAAATAATAAGAAATAATTATTACATTAGGAGACAACTTATTTATAATTTTAATTTTATGCTTTTCGAACAAGTTCTTTTTTGGTTTATTTAGAGAAACAATCTATATGCCTTATGCATATACAGGAAATGAAATCAAAGTTAAGTTTTTTTGTTTGTTTTTGTTTCAGTACTAGGGGAGCTTAAACACTGAGCCACATCCCCAGTCCTTTTTTTATATTTAGAGACAGGGTCTTGCTGAGTTGCTTAGGGCCTTGCTAAGTTGCTAAGATCCCCCTGCCTCAGCCTCCTAAGCCACTGGGATTACAGGTGTGTGCCCCTGCGCTCTGCTCAAAGTTAAGCTTGATAAGATATTTGCAAATGTCACTCATTGAGAATCCAACTGTTCAAAATCATTTTTTGATTCATGGATACCAGTGTCCATGTTTTTTCCCCAACAAAATAATACCCATCATGCTGTCCTTCAAGAGTGCCAGTGATGTAAGATTCTTTATTTTTTCAGTTGTAGATGGACACCTTTATTTATTAATTTTTATGTGGAGCTCAGGTTCGAAACCAGTTCCTCATACATGTGGGGCAAGCGCTCTGCCACTGAGCCACAATCCCAGCCCCTGTAATATTCTTTTAAAGGATGTTCCATTACTGGTCCCAAATGTTTTTAGGTTACTGACACCTCTTTTGAAAGTTTTGATGTTGGAGTTTTCTTCATCTTACCCAAAGTGCCAGCAGACAGTTCTTAGCAGTGACCAGGAGTCCTGTTCATTCCCACAGGACCCTTGATGGTTTGTTGATGGGGACATCACGGCTTCAGCTGACCCTGTGCCTCTAGGAGCAGAACTCCATCATCATGGCCGCCCGGATGGTTGTGCTGCTAAGAGGCTTCTTTTCAGAGATGGAAAAAGTACAATAAAAGACACATTATAAAACCCAGGAACTGTGGCATGTAGGGGGAACCAGGGCATGGCAACTCTGCCATCCCTCAGCACCCTGCGCCTCCTTCTTCCTGAGGACTTACTGCTTCTTGTTGTTTTTTTTTTTTTTTTGTACAGGGATTGAACCCAGGGGTGCCCAACCACTGAGCTGCATCCCCAGCCTTTTTTATATTTTTATTTAGAGACAAGGTCTTGCTAAGTTGCTTAGGGTCTTGCTAAGTTGCTGAGGCTGACCTTGAATTTGTGATCCTCTTGCCTCAGCCTGCAGAGCCACTGGGATTACAGGTGTTTGCCACTGTGCCTGGCTTACTGCTTGTTTAATGTTGTCTCATTTACTGGACTAGAAGTTCCATGATGGAAAGGATTCTGATTCTTTTAGTTTTCAGTGGACAAAATATCTTTATTTTATTTTTATGTGGTGCTGAGGATCGAACCCAGTGCCTTGCAGGTGCTAGGCAAGCGCTGTACCACTTGAGCCACAACCCCAGCCCATGATTTTTCTCTTCTCTCCGACAGCCTCCGGATGCCGGCATGACAGTTCACTGTTACTTTCAGCCTCTTGTGAGTGGGAGCTCTGTCGCCCACTGATGTGGGCCTAGCCCTGTGCCTGAACATAGTTGGCAATCAGCAAATGTTTGTTGAATGGGTGCGTGCGTGCGTGTATGTGTGCAAGAGAGAGAGAGAGGGAGAGAGAGAGAGAGAGAGAGAGAGAGACAGAGAGAGAAGTGAGAGAGGCAGCTTGAGTTCACGCTGTGCAGGAGGAAAGCACCTTGTCAGGACAAACTCAGCCCAGCCCAGGAGAAGGGGCTTCCTAGCTCACACAACTGGCTTTTGTTAGCATAGCCTTGCCGGGTTAGTGGCTCCAATCCTGTGGCAGAGCTCGGAGGGACTTTCTGTGCCTTGCTTTATTTCCTCGGCATGTTGGCATCATCCTACGCAGTGGGCAAGATGACTCCTGCCAGCCACAAGGAGACAAGATTTGAGTTTACAATAAAAAAAAGAGGAGTGTCCTCTCTCGCCTGATGTCCTCTGATCCATGAACGTGTGCTGAGCTGCTCAGTTTCACCTGCGTGGGAATCCCTCTTAGGTGCAGGGTGCTGATCTCCGTGAGGTCCCTGTTCCTCTTGCTGCTCATGTGTGTGTGTAGCTAGGCCACCTGGGATTTACTCTTAATTTCAGGTGACCACAGCATGAGCTGAGTCCAGCCCGCTCCTCCTTTTACCTGCACACGCGTCTTTTCCTCTTGCTTTTCTTTTAATTGTTTTTCTCCGTGTAGGTACATTAACAATGCGACACTATCGGTGGCCCTCAGTGTGCCTTCACAGGTGTGCTTTGCCATTTTCTTTGGAATGCATGTCATTATTAACAGTTGCTAACACAGATGTTATATCTGTTTTTACAAACTTCCCTTCCCTGCAGCCACCTTTGTGTTCTGCATGTCCTTGTTAGCTCTAATCTGTTCTGAGGTCTATGGGGTGTGATCAAGCCCCCCAACAAGGTGGCTTGGAACAGCAGCAATCATTTATGTAGCCCATGCGTCTGGAATTGGGGCAGGGCTGGGTCATTACAGCCCATCTCTGCTCTGTGTGAAGTTGATGAGGGGGGTTGGGGGCTGGGGGTCCTCTTTCCAAGATGGCTCACTTTCTGGCTGGTGCAGGCAGCTCTGCCAGGGGCTTTGGTTCTGCTCTCCAGAGTCTCTCCACAGGCCTTCCTCCCGGCACGGTGGCTGGGTTCCATGACAGGTGGCAGGATCTGCCAATCTGTTCCAGCCTGCACCCAGAAAATGGCACAGCCACACTTTGCCTTTTTCTTTTGGTCCAAACAATCCCAGAGCCAACCCTGGTTCCAGGGAAGGAGATGGAGACCGCACATCTTGAGAGCTGATTTTTGGGCTGTCTTTAATCTACCAGAGTGCCTCATAGCGGGCACTTCTGGGCACCTCTTCTTTTCCCAACAGATTTGTTTGAACTTAAATCCATCTGGTGTAAGGAGATCATCACGTACATATCTTTTTCTTTTGGGGATCAAACCCAGGGTCTCACATACTCTAGGCAAGAACTATGCAACTGAGCTACACCCCCAGCATTTTTGAAGTTTTATTTTGAGATAAAGTCTTGCTGAGTTGCCCAGGCTGGCCTCTAACTTGTGATCTTCCTGTCTTGGTCTCCTGAGTGGCCAGGATTATGGATATGTACCACTGCACCTGGTTATCACTCCCAGCTGCAAAAAGACAAGATTTGAGTTTACAGTAAGAGAAGAGGAGTGTCCTCTCCTGCCTAATGTCCTTTGATCCATAATGTAGTCATTTTTTTTTTTTTTTGGTATTGGGTATTAAACCCAGGGGTGCTTTATCATTGAGTTACATTCCCAGCCCTTTTTATTTTTTATTTTTAAAAAATTTTTATTGTTGGTTATTCAAAACATTACATAGTTCTTGATATATCATATTTCCCTTTTTATTTTTTTATGTTGAGAACTGGGTCTTGCTAAATTGCTGAGGGTCTCCATAAGTTGCTGAGGCTGGTGGCCTCAAACTTGAAGTCCTCCTGCCTCAGCTTCCCGAGTTGCTGGGATTACAAGCATGCTTCACTGCACCTGGCTGCCATTGTTTCATTTCTATACAACATTGAGAGATTACAACACACTGAATGTTTTGTTTTCCCCCCCTATGGTGCTAGAATTGAACCCAGGGCCTTGTGCATGTGAGGCAAGCACTCTACCAACTGGGCTGCATCCCCAGCCCCACACTGAATATTTAGATATGTCTTTGTCGTCTTTTTCTTATAGTGGGGCTCTCCTGCACCCAGTTATTTTTTGATGATTTGGACAATTTGAGAGACTGGGTCTGAGATGGTAACATCTTCAATAGGCTGAGAAAGCCCATGATACTTGGAAGATTGTGCAGTGAGCACCAAGCTTGGGGCTTCTCCAGAAGAGTTGGCGTCTCAGGCTTGTTGATGCAGAATGGAGACAGGAGCGAGACGGGAGAGCCTGCTGTCCCTTTCTTCTCTGCTTAGGTACATCTGTTCGTGCTATTTTTTATTTCGGGCTCCGTGGATTGGTTGTGTGATGCATTTGGATAAAATACTTGGGCTGGAGCATCTCACATTTGCCCATCAACTTCACTTTGTAGCAGATTTATATTCCGTCTGGGATGCCAGATTGAATTAAATGCTTTTTTAAAGTCTGCAGTCTGACAAAAATCTTTATCCAGTCAGCACTTTCACCATATTTAAAAAATAAGCATCTGTGGTGAAATGATGCTGTCATGGCTGATTTTTGAGGGAAGGATCCAATTTGGGGCTGATGGAGCTGGCTGCAGAGCGGACAGTGCTGAGGCCGACACCCAGACTCCAGGGCTCCCCTCCCACCCCAGGTCATCCCTCCCTGCTCCCACCCCAGGTCATCCCACCCTGCTTCTGTCGGGATCTCTGGGTTGACAGAGTAGATGAATTCTCTCTCCTTGCTGTTGTTTGGTGCTGGGGAGGGAACCCAGGGCCTCATGCATGCTAAGCTGCACCCCACCTGATTCTCCTTCTGAGGGAGGCGCCTGTTGTATAATCAGCATTTCATTTTGATAACTTCTCTGTGCTCTTGTGGGAACCACATATGTTCCTGGGTTTGAGAATTGATCTCTTAACTTTTTGTCACCCAGTGTCCACAGGAAGGACCCATCAGAGGGTGATGAGGAGCAGGCTGCCGTCAGTAAGTGGATGGCCCCTGACTGGAAGATGGTGCAGTTTCTGTGGACCCACCACTGTCCTCTGTGCAACCATTCTGGCCTGGTTTCCTCATCTGTAGGATGGGAGAGTTCTGTCTTCCTCATGTAGTTGTGGCGAGTCTAATTATTCAGTGCATGGAATAGTTATTGCTGAGTAAGTAACACATGACCCCATTTAACACGTGAACAGCAAACATTGATTTCTCAAAGTCCCTGGAGCTCTGTATCTGGGAGTGGCTTGGCTGAGTGGTCCTGGCTCAGGGCTGCAGGTCCCTTTTTATCATTTTCTTTATTTTGGGTGCTGGAAACTGGACCCGGGGGTGCTCTACCACTGAGCTGCACCCCCAGCCCTTTAAAAAAATTTTTTTTGAAGACTTTAAAAAAAAATTTTTTTAGTTATTCATGGGCACAATATCTTTATTTTGTTTATTTATTTTTATGTGGTGCTAAGGATCGAACCCAGTGCCTCACATTTGTGAGGCAAGTGCTCTGCCACTGAGCCACAACCCTAGCCCCAAGACTTTTATTTTTTAGTTGTAGGAGAACACATACCTTTATTTTTATGTGGTGCTAAGGATCAAACCCAGTGCCTCACGCATGCTAGGCGAGCACTCAACCTCTGAGCCCCAGCCCCCCAGCCCTATTTATTACTACAGTTTTTTATTTTGAGACAGGGTCTTGCTAATTTGCTGAGGCTGGCCTCTTGCCTCAGCCTCCCCAGTTGCTGGGATTACAGGTATGCGCCACCACATCCTAGAGGCAAAAGGAATTCGGGGTTCTACAATACACTGGAGACTAAACCAGGAGGTCCCCACAGAGGGAAGACTTTTATTTTTCATTCTCTGTCTTTTAGGACCTTGGTTGTGCCGAGTCAGCCCAGTGTCCCCTGCCCGGCACTTACAGTTCGCTTCTTTGGCGGAGCATGTTTCGTCCTGGCACCGGCTGCGGTCTCTTCCCCACTAGGGAGGAAGTAGTAGCTCCTGCTAGAGGACACTGCCCCTGGCACCACCGGGCCAAGAAGGGAACATGTCCTCTGGGAAGGGCTCCGTGTCTGCTCATCCCTGGCAATTCTAAATTTCAAAAAGCCAGAGATTATTTTTCAAAAATTAATTTATTTCACTATGATCATAATCACAAATTTGAACAAAGCAGAGAAAGGAAACAAGCCCGAACCCCACCTACTTCTTCAAACCCAGAGGTAACATGGCTGTCCTTGGGGACGCTCTGTCCCCAGGCCCCTGGGCGGAGCCATCCTGCTTTACTCAGTTACAGGCGGGTGGCCCAAGCGACTTCACCTCCTGCTTCTTTTCACTTAACTGTGCTCTGGGCTCCGCGGTCTTTCCACATTTCAGGAGCCAGTAAGAGTCCACCTGGCTTCACGTTTCTCCCGCCGTCCACCATTCTTGTGTAATAAATACGTTGATTTTAATGTGTGTATTCCAGTGTGATTATTTTTTGCCCGTACTATTTTGCCTTTTTACCATTTTCTTTAATCACATTAACCAGCAGGGGCTGGCGGCGGGTCCTGGGAGTGTTAAACCTCTTTCTCTGGAAATTCATTTCTTCTACTTCTGAACTGGAAAAGTCCTCAACCTGAGTTTTTATATGGCTTCAAAGGTTCATCTGGAATTAATTTGTAGTTCAGTGTGACAGAGGGGTCTAAAACAAAACTCCCCAGAAACTACAAACCAGTTGGGCTAAAATTATTCATGGCATGGTCCTGCACGATCCTTTTCATTGATTTGTGATTTTTTTTTTTCCTTGAGGGGGAATGGAACGAGGGCCTTGTGCCTGCTGGGAAAACCCTCCACATCTCCAGCACTGATTCCCTTTCTTTAATTAATAGGTACTGAATCCAGCTGCACCTGACCACTGAGCTACATCCCCAGCCCTTTCTGTTTTTAAATTTATTTATGGCACCAGGGATTGAATCCAGGGATGCTCAACCACTGAGCCACATCCTCAGTCCTTGAGACAGGTCCTCACTAGGTGCTGAGGCTGGCCTCAAACTTGAGGTCTTTCTGTCTCAACCTCCCGAGCCTCTGGGATTACAGGTGTGCCCTGCGTATGGCAGGGTTCCTTTTAAAATCACCTCTTATCGAAAACATTTACGTATGGTAGATTGTTTCACTGGCTCATCTGTTTTGCACCAATAACTTTATATTAAAAAAAGGAGGAATTATTGAAGTCAGGCCTCAGTTAAAAGAGGAACTTGGTCCAGCTGCAGAAGCTCTACTCCTGTGCTGCTCAGACTTGCCAAAACAATGAATCGAGGTATAAAAGTGGAAATGTGAATCCATTTCATCCACACCCAGGGAGCTGGCCATGCTGGAGGGTGACAGCACTCGCTGTCCTTACACTCAAGCTCATAGAAGACGTCCATTCGCAGAGCCAGGGCAATGTTAGAAACCCACCTGGGCCCGGGGGTGGGGAACTGGGTGGTGGGGTGTGTGCTCACCTACTCCAGGCCGGGGTTCACCCCCAGTACCAGAAACCAAGACAGAAACAGAAGAAAAAAGAAAATGTTCTCTAACACCACAGGAAGGGCACCCCGAGGCCACAGGCACCTGAGGCAGGCCAAGGGAAGGGGCAGGGACCGCTGTGACCGTCAGCTGGGGGATTCGGCAAATGCCACAGTGATCTTCATTAAAATCAAGAAAACCAGAGAAGACATCGCCAATCAACTGAGCAAGAATGGAATCCTGCCTTCTTAAAAGCAAATAAGGCTGGCTGATATTTTGGTGGGATGATTGACTTGGCAGATGAGGCAGCAGCAGATGTCACATGTCGAGGCGTCGCCAAGCACTTGTTACGGCACCTCAAACTGTTATTGAACAAGTGGCTCAGCTAGCCCCAGGGCTTCGGGAACAGGATTGGACACTGGGCACAGCCCCATTTAAAAGACTCATTTAAAGCATGACTTGGAAAAGGCAGGGGGGACCACAGGGTCCTACGTGGGCTCGCCTCAGATCTGTGTGAAATTCAGTGAACACCACACCTGGGATTCAGGAAAAACCCTTAATTCACGAGCTTCAGCGCTGTGCAAACTGTCCCAGATAGGATCATGGGGGTGACAGTCACCCTGCTGTGGGCGAAGTGTGGGACTTGCAGTGCTGGAACTCTGCCAGGGACAGGAGGTGACTGAGCATACAGCTAGGCCAGTGGCTAAGGGGCTTTGGAACTAGCCAGGAGGGGAAGAGGGGGAGCCCAGGAAGGGGCTTTGGAATTTTCAATGGCCGCATGAAGAACTCGTGAGCAGCCCTGAGAAAGTGACCACCAGGCTCAGGCGCAGGCCTTGCCTCAGGAACGAGAGAAACCCCCGAAGGGCACCCAGTGACGAGGGACAAGAGCAGCTGCAGAGTTAAGGGAACCAGGAATGACTCACCATTGCTGCCACCCAGGGGCATCTGCTCATGTCCCCTGGTGCATGTGACAGGTGCAAAACAGCTTCACTACACTGGGCAGGGGCGGGTCCAAGCAACGTGTGCTTCAGGACGCCAGAGGCCAGGGGAGGGGTGGGGATCAGGACACAGGATGCAGAGCGGCTGGGGCATGACCCTGACCCTGGGAGAGCCACAGCTCAGCACCAGGTGGCCTTGCAGGGACTTCTCTCCGCCATGCAAACCCTCGGGGCGCCTGAAGATAAGTGCCTCCAGAAACCCTGATGACAACGAGGGTGGGTTTCACCATGAAGGGTCCCAGGTGGGCTCTGGACCTGTCACAAGAGTGGAGTGAAGGGAAAGGAGCAGGTGGGCCCTTGAAGGGGACAGAGTGGGCCAGCCTGGCACTCAGTGACGGTCCAGCTGGAAGAGCTTGGCGTTAGAAGGCAGCTCACACCAGCAGAGGATGCCCTTCTCCTCACCCCGCTTCCTGGGCACCAGGGACCAGGCCAGGGGGACCGTGGTGCTGCAGCAGCTCCACTGCTGCTGGCTCTGCGGGTGGCTCTGGTGTCAACCTGGCAAGGCCTGAGTGGCCTTGGGCCGTCATGCATCAGTGGAGGGGGCTGCGGGGAGAGAGGGCTGACCGTGGCCTGTGGGGAGGCCTGGCCGCGGTGCCCACAGCCCAGGAGGACTGTCAGAGCTCCTCCTTGTTGCTGTCAAGGGATGGGTGTGGAGGCCCCCGAGACAGGCGGTGACCTTCTGGCGCGTGTTCCCCAGGCTGCTGGCTGCTGTCCTCCAGGGGCTCGTCCATGGTGGCATAGTCCTGCAGGAGCCCACTCTCCACGCCATGCCGCCGCAGGCTCTCGGTGCCCATGAGCCCCTGCATTCTCAGGTACCCCTGCTGGCAAAACGGGGGCAGCTTCTGGCGCGTCAGGGTGAACAGGAAACAGGACTCTGCACGAAAGCAGAAGGAGGAGGAGTCGGGCTGGGAGTCAGGCTGGAGGGTGAGGAGAGGTGCAGGAAGGGAAAGCTGGGGGGCCGGGGCACCGCAGTGGGGCTCGCTCAGGACCTTGCATCCCTTGAAACTGCTGTCTGACCTTTCTGGGTGCCTCACACACAACCTGGGTAGTCATGGATCATGACTTTCCATGAGGATACGAAAACAGGAGGCTGCCTTGACCTTTTGGGAGAACAAGGCTCCAAGGTCAAAGCCAACCACAGAAATGACTGGGGGGCTGGGGATGTGGCTCAGTGGTAGAGCACTTGCCTAGCTTGTGTGAGGCACTGGGTTTGATTCTCAGCACCACGTATCAATAAAAAAAATAAAGGTCCATCGACAACTAGGGCAGGAGCTCATTCCCATTGAGCACACCCTCAGCCTTCTCTTCTGGAGACTTGCTTGGATGTGGTGGGAATTCAGTGGAATTGTGAGCTGAAGCCTCCTGCAACAGTATTTGAGTTGCAAATACTGCATGCGAAGTTCTGTCTAAACACTGTGGGGACAAAAAAGATAAAATATTCTGTCCTGCCTAGGATGGAAATCCTGCCTTTGACCAGTGTATACACATGGTATATACTACCTGCCTGTTAGTTACTTAGTTATTGTGATTATCAGATGACAGTAGCAGTATCTCAGTGCTGGTGTTTAGGTGACCCTTACTTGATAATGCCTCCCAAACATGAGAATAATCATGGTAGCAATTTGGATGTGCTGAAAAGAAGCTGTAAAATACTTCTTTTCAGTGAAAAGATGACTGTTCTAGACTTAATAAGACAAAAAAAAAAAATCACATGCTGTGGTTGCTAAAATCTATGATAGGAACACATTTTCTATCTGTGAAATTGTGATGGGAAAGAAATTCATGCTGGTGATTCTGTTGACTACAAGCTTCAAAAGTCATGCCACAGTGCCTCGTGCGTGCTAGGATGGAAGGGCATGACACCAGCGGGTGGGTGACATGAGCAGGAAACTTGTTCCAACTGACATCAACATTTTGCACCCAAAGTCATCGAGCCTATGTGAAGACTTCAGCGAGGCCCCAGACATGACTGAGCCCACACCATGCACTGCAGGTCAAGGGTTTGTTTTTATCCATGGTTTCAGGCATCCACTGGGGGGTTTGGGACGTGTGTCCTGAAGAGAAGCGGGGCTTGCTCTGATTGAAAGCTCAGGAGAGATAAGGTGGATGTTGGCTGGGTCTTCTGGGGAGTTGGCGACAGGCTGGGACATGGAGGGTCGAGACCTCCTGCAGCTGCGGAGAAGCCTTCCACCTCCCAGGCCCCCTCATCTCACGTAGGGGGTATGTAACAGGGGACACTGTGGGGCTCCTGGGGCAAACAGGCTGACAGGGGCCCCATGGTGTCCCTCTGACTCTCTGAATTCTACCAGGGGACCCCGGCAGGACAAGTAGATAGTCCTCTCTGAACAGGGAAGAGAGCAGGTGCCAGGGAGGACAGAGGACAGTGAGGTGGCTATCTCTCCAGCACAACCTTCTGCTGATGTCACCCCCTCTGCAAGGCGTGGTGGGCCCGGACGCCCAGCAGCTGGAGGCCAGAGCTAGCAGCTGCTGGACAGCTGGGGGCGCGGGGCAGAGAGGAGCCGCATCTGCCCGCTAGCCGTCTCCAGGAGGAGTCCTCCCAGTTCAAGGCAATGGCTCAGTGGCTTGCCCTGTCCAGAACTGTCTAGAGAGGGAGGTGGGAGCCCGATGGCCTGGCATGGCCTATTGGAGGGGCCCACAGTCAAGGTGGGAACGTGCCACTAACACAGACGGCATTTTTGTGGAGTCTGGAAATCTCAGGAGACCGACAGGCATTTGGAGCCAAGGACTCGAACCTCTGATATAATTTCAGGAATCAGAGTCTGATCAAAGCTGAGAACTCCAAGACTGCCAGTTCTTCAAGGGTGTCTGGCTCTGTGAATTAACCTTGTGCATCTACATATGTCCAGATTATCAGTTAAAAATACGTATTTATATATAAGTATGTGTTTATAATATATAAATATATAATATGTAAATTCTGTAATATATAAATATACAAAATAAATATATACATGTAAATTATATAACATATAAATTATATATATATAATATATTTTTTTTTGGTACGGGGATTGAACCCAGGGGTACTTAACTACTGAGCCACAATCTCCTCTTTCCCTCCGTGGAGTGTTTGTTGCCTGTTCACCCCGAGATCCAAGCTTTGGCTGAGGGCCTCTACACAGGGCTCTCCCACCCCACTGTGTGCGGTGATGCTCGGGGGCCCAGCCCCGCTCGGTCGGTGTGTTTTGTAGTCTGGGCTCTGGGGAGCTGCCTTCTTTCCCTGCCGGTCTAGCTGTATTTTGGGGGGCACTGTCCTGGGAGGGGGCTGCAGGGAACACCTTGCCCACCCCCTATGGGCACGGGCTCTGGAGTTCTGGGCCCCTGGTCTCCCTGGCGGCCCCTGCACCTCCACCTTGGTCCCTTTGCGTCACCTGCGTAGAAGCTCCGCAGGTCGGTGTCCAGACAGTTCTCCAGGAAGCGCCGCAGGGGCAGGATGTGTCCCACGGGCGCGGTCCAGTCGGTCAGGAAGTCTTCCACGACGTGGTGGATGGCCGTGGGCCGCGGCAGGGGCCACTGTGCGGGGCGGAACCTCACCTCCTGCTCTGTGGAGGAGGCGGGGGTCAGGGCCAGGCTGGCCACGCAGTGTCCCCCGCCTCCCGCGCTCCCATCCACGCCTGCGAGGGCTGTGGGCTGGCTCCAGGAGGAGGGCTGACAGAGCGGGAGGAACTGGATCGTCACTGTGGCCCCCGAGGGCAGCGCCAGGACCCGCAGCTCAGGGTTGGTGTCCGCCCCCTCCCTGGACTGAGGCCCCTTCCCAGCCGTCCTTCCCCGAGAGGCTCGGAGCCCCGCGATGAAAGGGTCTAGGGCTCGCTGGTCCAGCCTCCCACCCGGGGACCCCCGGTGAGGAGCCTGCTGAGCCCAGACCCGGCCAGCCCGGTGCGGGCACCTTCTCCAGAGGCCAGCCGCAGCCTCGGGCAGCTTTAACTCTCAGTGCTCCTCCCCTTGCTGGCACCACCTGCCCTGGGGAACAGGCCTAGCTGGCCTCCCTCTTTCTCTGGAGCCCTTCGAGCTCCGAAGGATAAGCCACGTTCCCCAGGCTGCCTGTTTACTGGAGCTAAGCGGCGCCAGAGCTGCTGCCATTCCAGGTGAGTCGTCAGATGTGTCCTCATGCAATCCTACCAGGAGGGGACTACTGTCATCCCCATTTTACAGACAAGGAAGCCAGGCTCAGAGAGGTTTAGTAGCAGTCCAACGTCACACAGCAATGAAAGGACAGACTTGGCCCAGCTCTTTCGGTCCTGTGCTAGTCAGTTCCAGTTCCTTGCCCTGTTCCTTCTAACATGCCACCTACAGCCCCTCACCCACTGTGGTCATTGTCCTTTGGAGACACTGGTATGACAGTGCCCCTCTTCCTGTGTGGGGCTTGGTGGATCATGACACTCCAGCGTGGCCTATGCAGGTCACAGTATGTGCCAGAATCTGGAAATGGCAATTTTCTCGGACCTTCTGCCTCGGCCAGGTCTCTGGGCAGAGTCCCCGAGGGTCCCCTCTGTCAGCTGAAGGAGCGCTGGGAGGAATGAATTGTGGCGAGTGCCCGCTCACCGGTGGGGAGGCGTCTGTAGAAGTAGATGACAGGGTGGAGGAAGTTGGACAGCCAGGCGTCCTCGGTGTGCCCCACCGACCGGTCGTAAAAGAAGACATCCTTGTCGGGCCCAGAGAAGTTCTTGCCGTACTCCATGTTGACCACGAAGAGCCCGTGCCTGGCCGGCCTCCCGGTGAGCGTCTCCAGCTGGGCCAGCATCTGCATGGGGAACTCCTCCAGGTACTCGAAGGCCGAGGCATTCCTGGGGGGCAACATGGGGCTCAGAGCCGTGGCCGGGGACAGGTGTGGGCACGGCTGCCTGGCCACATGGCCCTTCCCCACAGTGCCAGCGCAGTGGCGGCCACTCTGGCTGCCTCTCCTTGTTGTCTGGTGCTGGGGTGGAACCCAGGGCCCCCACGTGTCAGGCGAGTGCCCTACCACGGAGCACCAGCCTGCACACACCCATGTGAGCCTGCTGTGACCACCACTCTCTCACAGACCTCGGAGAGATTCCACAACACTCCACACCTTGAAGTGCACACTGGAGGGAAGAGCCCTACAGGCCAGAAGGGAGTGGCCGCCCTGAGCTAGTTGGGAGCTCGGGGATTGGGCCACAGAGCAGGAGGGGTCGGGCAGCAGGGAGCCGAGCGCTCGGTGATGGGCACTCGGTCTCCCTGGGCCAACAGTGCAGCCGAGAAGGCATCAGCCACCTCCTCTCGAGGGGCCCCTCTGGCCACTGCGTGGAAAACAGCCCAGGTTACCAGCGGCGGTACCTCAGCAGATGGGGCAGCCAGCCAGAGCCATCGGGTTCTGGACACTGCTGAAGGCGGGCGGCGCTCGGGGATCTGCCCACAGGCTGGGTGTCCAGGTGAAAGGGGGCGGTCGAGGGCCACGTGGGCTGTGCTGAGTGCGCGTCCCTGGACTTGGCCACGCTCCGATCCAGGGGCCAGAAGTTCTTCCCCTGCTCCCCTCCCCTGGTCCCCTCCCTGGTCCCCTCCCCAGCTGCCCCTCCAGGCGGCTCCCTGGGTGCTCTGCGAGGTGTCCTCTGAGGCACGGTCCTCAGTGCTCTGCTGCTTGTTCTTGATGGATAAGCATCTGGACCGAGTGGGTCCTGGCCGGAGTGTGGGAACTCTGACTCCGATGCTGGGGACTGACCTCCCAGGGGTGCCCTGTTTCTGCACCTTGGTGCCGAAGGGTTTCCACCAGTGACTTTGACCTCCTCCTTTACCCCTGTAAGATGATCATCCCCATTGTGCAAAAAAGGTTCAGTTAGGTTAACTAACTTGCCTGAAGTCACACAGCAAAAGGATAAACCCAGAGTTCACGCCCAGGACCAACTGTCTGACTCCACTTCCCCGCCCCACCCCACCCCGACTCATTTTAAGAGGGAAGAGCTGGGCTCCCCCACAGACAGAGTGGGCAGCGGTGTGCTGCAGGGTGCGTGGGTGAAGCCTTGGGCGGGGGGCAGGCGAGCTACTCACTCCTTGAGCAGGATGACATCAGCCAGCACACTGAACATCTGGTAGAGCCCCGAGGCCTCGTTCACGCGCCGGATGATGGCGTTGGTGAGCTGTGTGATGGGCAGCTCGGTGGAGGGCCAGGCCACGCCGTGGTGCCGATGCTCCAGCAGCCGGTGGACGGCTCGCACTGAAAGGGCCAGAGGGAGGAAGAGCCTGTGGCACTGCAGATGGTATCTGTGTTCACTCTGCGGGAGGTGCAGGCCTTCGGGCGGAGTGGGGGCAGCAAAGGTTTGGGTCAAGTTCCAAACAGTAATTGTTCTCTGCTTGTGGCCATGCACACATGGGGACGGACAGGGACGCCACTCAGGGGCGTCCCCTGGGGTGAGCAGGCAGAAGAATGGGTGAGGCGGGGGGGGGGGGGGGGCCACAAGCCTGGGTCTGTCCACCTCTGCCTGAGGCCCTCGCAGTGGAAGTCCCTGCACTGTCACCTCACTTGAGGAGCCCAACCCAGACCCAGAGCCTCGCTGCCCTCCAGCCCGTTCCCACCAGAGCCGCCCACCTGGAAAGCCTGGATGGCGCCCCTCCCGCACCCCTGCCTCTAGCGCTATTTTGAGGCGCTCTTATCTCTACACAGGGTACAGGAGCAGCTGGTAGCTAAGTGACAGGGAGGGGCTTCCTTTCCCTGGGGCTGCTGGCCACGTGTCCTGGGAGGAGCACTGCACACAGACACCTGCTCCCCCACAGCTGACCAGCAAATGCCCCAGACAGTGAAGGCCAGGCGCCAACAGGGCTTGCGTGGAGGAGCCGGGTGGCCACGAGCTGGGAGGAGTCCGGCGCCAGGACCTGGCTCCTGAGGCGCAGTGGCTGAGCTGAGGGTGGAGAGGGGAGCAGCCAGAGCTGGGGGGGGGTGGAGGCTGCGGCCCGAGGCCTGGGGAGGCGAAGCCCGTAGTAGTGCCAGGTGCAGTGCCAGCAGTGGCCGCGTGGGAAGGGGTGGAGGACACCATGACCCCGTGGGCAGCAGCCCTGCAGAGGCTCCAGAAGTGTCCAGAGGGAAGGGAGCCCAGGAACTGTGAGCCCAGGAGGCCGAGGTCTGTGCTTAGCGAAAGGCAGTTCCCGCGGGCACCACAGCCCTGGAGGGCGGGCCAGCAAGGCCGCGGGGACGGCCTGGACAGCGCTCAGGAGGGAGCAGATGGCTGTGGGGTCCCACCCAGCATCTGTCTGGTGTCTCTGTCGTCCATCACGTCCTGCTGCCTCGCTGTCTTTTGCTTCCCTTGGGACAGTTTCTCAGCGGAATGATGGCAAGGTCCGGACCGACCCCACGGGGTTACCACTGTCCCACCCCCGGGAGAGCTGTCAGCTGCTTGGGGACAGTGGTCAGTTGCCTGTGCACCCAGGACTGCTTCCCACCTGCCTGAAGCTTACTGCCTAGGTGTGGCTTTAGAGTCAGCGGGTATGGATGTGAATCCCACTCTGCCATCCCCTGGCTGGGTGGCTAAGGGCAGGTTACTTGACTTCTCTGTGTGCCAGTTTTCTCATCCGGAAAATGGAGTTGAACTAACAGGATCTGTTTCATGGGGCTGAGGATGAAGTGCATGGAAAAATGGGGACAGAGGAAGCAAGAGGGCTGGGCAGTGGTGGCCAGGACGGCGGGAATGGGTGGCAGCGCATGTGGGATGGTGAGGCCTGGCAGCCGGGATGGTGTTCAGACATCTGGAGCCCTCCAGCTCCTTCCTGAGGACACATCATCTGGGAATGGACTGCAAGGCACGATGACCTCTCCCTGCCAGGTGGGAAGGGCAGTGGGATGCCAGACCACCGTCAAGGTCAAGTGGGGCAGCAATGGGACCCCTAGGGATTTTAATGGCAAATTAACTGGTTTAGGCAGCAGCTGAAGGCGGCAGAGCACCCGCTCAGCAGCCCGAGGAGCTGCCAGTGCCACTGTCTGTGGGGCGCGAGGCTGTGGGTGGGGCCTCCCCTGGACCCTCCAGTTCCAGAGGCAGCCATGGCTTCAGGGGTTGATGGCCCCAAGGAGCAGGGACTCATTCTCAAGCCACAGCTGGTGACGACAGCTGAGCCCACCCACTCTAACCTGGAGGAGGAGGCATGAAGTCCCCCCTCCTCGGTTGATTCTTCAGAAAATGCTGACTTATTTCATATTGACAACTATGGTATTCATAATATAACTCTTAATCAGAGGTACCATAACGTTATCCTTATCATACCATGAAACGGAGTACCACTATAATTCCTATAGTTCTTACCCCTTATTATCCCTAAGAGATTTAGCTTCCCTCATAGGATTTTTAACTAAATATATCATTATTCAAGAATTAACAGCCCAGTGAGGTGGCACACACCTGTAATCCCAGAAGCTTGGGAGGCTGAGGCAGGAGGGTCGCAAGTTCAAAGCCAGCCACAGCAACAGCGAGGTTGTTTTGAGGTGCTGAGCAGCTCAAAAAGACCCTGTCTCTAAATATAAAAAGGGCTGGGATGTGGCTCAGTGGTTAAGCACCCCTGGTTCAATCCCCAGGACTGGGGGAAAAAAAAAAACTCAAAAAATTACAGCATTATTATACCAACATCCACAGCCAGCCTGGCACGGTGGTGCTTGCCTATGATCTTCGCTACTGGGGAGGTTGAGGCAGGAGGATTCCATGTTTGAGGTCAGCCTGGGCAGCTTATCAGCTTCTCAAAATACAAAGGACTGGGATGTAGCTCAGGGGTAGAGCCTCCTGGGTTCAATCCCCAGTATTGGTGGAAAGCAAAAACAAAACAAAACAAAACAAAAACATTCACAGCTGTGCAGGCATTACTAAATTTCTATTTTTGCATATGATTAACTTATTGCACAACCCTAATAATATTTCCAACAATCAATGATATTAAAACAAGATTTCCACTGGAAAATATGAAACAACTCCCCCCCACACACACACTTTTTTTTTTTTTTGCGGTGCTAGGAATTGAACCCAGGGCCTAGTTGTGGAGGACAGACTGCCCGGGCCGAGTTCGTCGGTGTGGTGCAGAACAGCAGAGTTACTCCATCCTGCAAAGCAGGGCCTGCCCTGAGCTACTCAGTTCAGGGCTAAGGCAGGGGGACTCCGTAGCTCGTCTGGGCAAATGGATAGATAACCACCAGATACTGGACATGCTGAACTTACCCAACGGCTGCCCAGCACAATCAGAAGGCACAAACCGGTAAGTGAATCAACTGTGCTAATAAGTGACACCTGTGGGCTAGGAATATGGCTCAGTTGGTAGAGTGCTTGCCACTCATGTCCAAGGCCTAGGATTCAATCCCCAGCACCAAACAAACAAACAAACAAACAAAACAAAACAAAAAAAAAAAAAACCAGAGTGACGCCTGTGAACTCACTGGATTAAATCAGAGACACATGGGCACATGAGGTATTAAGCTCACGACTGTGAAACCAGGCCCAGGAGCTTATCAAACAGACCTCTGAATGGTGTCACCCTCACCTGGAGGGTAACAGGAGAGGCACCAGAGACATCCTCTTACCAGACCTCTGGTGAAGCCCCAGCCCCGTCTGTCTGATGAGGCTGCTTAGACACCACCCTGCCCTGCTGCCACCCAGCCCCTCACCCTGCACCCAGCCCTCACCCTCCACAGCTCTGTGCCTGAGCAAGGCCTCTGGCTGTGACCTAATCCTCACTTGTATCTGCTCTCTGCCTTTGCCCTGGGCAAGGCTCTTGAATCCCTGTGGCCACCTTAACCTTTCTCAGCCATTCTGGAACCTATTACTCTCTTGTTAAGTGTGACTTCATATTAGTAATCGAGAGTGGAAAGGAAGAAAAGACCCCGATTACCAAAGGGACATGAGAATTAAAGCCAACAAAGTGATTTGACTTGTGAATTTATTTATTTATTTTGGTACCAGGGATTACTGAACCCAGGGGTTCTTAACCACCGAGCAACATCCCCAGCCCTTTTTTTATATTTTATTTTGATACAGGGCCTCACTAACTTGCCGAGGCTGGCTTTGAACTCACAATCCTCCTGCCTCAGCCTCCCCAGCAGCTGGGATTACAGGCGTGCGCCACCACACCTGGCCTTGTGGATTCATTTTATTCAATAAATTCTGCGGTTGTGGAAAGGCTCCCGCGTGCCTGGCCTATGTCAGTGGCCTGGCTCCCACCAGACACTCCCACACACTAAGCCGGGGCCCTGAGCCACATCCGCCGGAAACATTTTCCTTCCATCACCTAAATATATATATGTATTTTGTTGATGGACTTTTATTCATAAGCAGTGCTTAGGATGGAGCCCAGTGCCTTGCCGGTGCGGGCAGGTGCTCTACCACTGAGACACCCCAGACCTAAGAGGCTTGATCTTCCCTGGGCCTAGCATGCTGCTTCTGCTCTGAACTCTGGACTGAATCTTACATCCACTGAATGCAAATCAAACACTTTAAGCTAAAAATTTACTAAATTGGTGGGATCAAACCCCAGGAAAACTTAGTTAGCAGTTAAATATCCCAGTCAACTGGCTTTGATCTACTTCTTTCTCTGTTAAGGGGTAAAGAAGTCGGGAGAAGCCTGAGCAGAACTGAAACTGCTCTCTTGAATTTGCAATTCAACATGAATATTTGACTTGGGATCTGCTAAAAAGAGGATCCAACTTTTAGATTCACATTTATCCAACGTCAGTTATTCTCAAGAAATCACAGCGATCCCGCACATTATACCTACTCTTTGGTGCTTCATCAGAGGAGCAAGGAGCACCCTATACCTTTTAATTCAAGCCAAGCTATGAAAATCCAGGGCCTCTAATTATAACGTAAGTTATAATATCATCATTACTGTTTGGGTCTTCGTGATAATCGTTTTCATAGTAATACCTATCTTAATCGGGGGATGCAGCAACTGGAGTTCCATTAACAACAGGCCCCAGATACAGTGAGAAAGTCATCAAAACTCTGACCCTCAGATCTTTCTTGAGAAAAATGAGGATTTGGCTAGTGGCTCATTCCTGTAACCCCAGTGACTACAGGAGGCTGAGGCAGGAGGATTGCAAGTTCAAGGCCAGCCTCAGCAACTTAGGGAGGCGCTATCTTAAAATAAAAAGGACTGGGGTGTAGCCCCAAGTAGAGCCAAGGGCCCTGGGTTTAATCCCCAGCACAGGAAAAAAAAAAGAGGGAAAGGGAGGGCAGAGGGAGGGGAAGTCCCCCCCCCCCCACTGTCTAGTTCCCATTTATCCTTAAAATCACAAGGCATCAATTTTGGGTTGGGCATTATTCTTGTACAATAAGTCAAATTATTTTTCAAAATTATGTTTTAGTATTTGATGTGCACTCTCAAGTTAGCAGAAAATTTATACCTTCAGTGCTGAGAGTTGTGAATCACAAGTATTTAATCTGATTGCAACTTTTCTTTCAATCTTTCAGCAGGCAGCCTGTGCCTGAGAGAGCTACCCAGCTGGCTGATGGGTGCCCAGGAATCAATCACCTTATTCAGCCTCAGGACAGCTCTGAGCGGGCAGAAGTCACCTCCTTTTCACCTCTGATGATAGGGATGTGCTCAGCCAGGGTAAGGTCACCTCTAAGACCACCCATCCAGGTTAGCATGCTTTGTGGCCCTGGAGATTGGACTCTACCACTGAGCTACCTCCCCCCCCATTTTTACTTTACTTTCAGACAGGGTCTTTCTTGAGTTGACAGGTTGGCCTTGAACTTATGATTCTCCTGCCTCAGCCTCCTGAGTCACTGGGATTACAGGCGTGTCCACCGTGCTGACTTAAGTTAGACTCTGTTAACCCCTCAGGCTTTAAGCACAACACAGGCCACCCCAGAGCCACCCACCTTTATGCTGTATCTGTTGCTACTTTTCTAGGCAGACCCCCAGGCCGTGAAAACCTGGGGTCAGCTGCCTAACAGGAAGTCATGACCACTGACTGCTGGTGAACAGTCCCTTAACGCTTCTGGAGGTCTGGAGTATTCATAAGCCCCAGGGATAATGACGGGTCCTGCCTGGGGACAGTGGCCCTCTCACTGGACTCACCTGTGTACCGGAATCCGTGGATGAAGCCCCCAGCTGATTTGCGGTAGTCCACCGAGTGGCTGGCGGTGCCCAGGATGAAGAGGCCGCGACTGCCTTTGGACTCATAGCTGGCTCTGATCAGCGGGTACTTCTTGCTGAACTCGCTCCCGGAGCTGAGTCTGAGGGACCTGGGAGTGGAAAGGGGTCAGTCACAGTCCTCGGTGGAGGAAGCCCTTTCCACCCATCCCACTGGAGGTGGGGACGAAGTCCTCATCTCATAGATGAAGCACCTGGGCTTAGATCAAGGACACGCAGGTCAGGGACAGAGCCCAATCCAAGCTTGGCCCAAGGCTAGGCTCTGGGCCAAACCTGAGGCCTGCTGTCACCTGAGGGGAAAGGAGGGTCTGGGCAGGCCCTTGTCCTCCTGTGCCCTGGCCAGAAGGCAAGAGAGAGTGAGCGGATGCTCTGGGCCAACCCTCACACGTGTCCGAGTAGCAACCTCTACAGGCCAGGCTCCACTGGGGGCAGTCCTTCAAAATCCATTATGAATAACTTAAGGAACTTTTTATTTTTTTGTGCCAAGGATTCAACTCAGGGACACTGAACCACAAAGCTACATCCCCAGCCCTTTTTTATATTTTGAGACAGGGTCTCACTGAGTTGCTTAGGGCCTTGAACTTGTGATCCTGCTGCCTCAGCCTCCCAAGCCACTGGGATTACAGGTGTGCACCACTGCACCCAGCTCAGAGATTAACTTTTTTTTGGTACCAGGGATTGAACCCAGGGGTATTTAACCGCTGAACCACATCCATAGTCTTTTTTACGTTATTCTGGGACGGGGTCTCCCTAAATTGCTAAGGCTGGCTTTGAAATTGAGATCCTCCTGCCTCAGCCTCCTGAGCCATCAGGATTACAGGCGTGTGCCATCATGCCAGACAGGAACTGACATTTTACTGAGCATATAGATATGCCAAGCACTGTCTTATATTAATCCTCACATGACCATATAAGAAGGAAACGAGTATCCCCAGGGCAGAGATAAAGAACTGAGGCAAACTGTGATCAAGTGACCTTCCGAGGGCACCCAGATTTGACCAGCAGAGATGCCAGGTTGACCTGGCCTGTGCTCATGGCCCTGGAGAAGCTCACCCCTGTCTGGGCCTGACCGCCCACCTGACCACTCAGGGGAGGACCCCTGATGGAGGGTCTCAGGACCATCTGGGAGCTGCAGTGGACAGAGAATCACTGTCCTGAAAGGGAAACCAGGGGAACCTACCTCAGATCTTTCAGGGACATTCTGAAAACTCTCTCAATGGCCCACTGTGTGGCCTCTGTGTCCCCAGGAGGTCAGAAGGTGCTTCCGCCTCTTTCCCCGTGGGACTCACTGGTTGAAGATGGAGAAGTCGAATCTCCAGCCCAGGCAGCGGATGACCCGGTCGTAGGCCACGCGCATGGCGAAGTTGTCATTGTCGTCCTGGGGGAGGGGGATGGCATCAGCACTCTGGTTGGCGCTGGTTTCCTCCAGGAAGAACTTCAGGGTGATGTGGAACCTGCCCTCGTGGTCCTTCACGATGGCCAGATCCGTCAGGTCCGACTCGAGAAGCCCGTCCAGGGACTTCAGCTGATAGGTGTCCAGCAGGCCATTGTTGATAGCTCTGGGGCCCCAAGAGAATGCAAGGGGACAGGAGGGGACTCAGGAGGGCTGGTGAGTCCGGCGGGGCCAGGAGGGGTGTGAGAGGCGGTTCTTCCCACATTTGGGGCTTGCGAGGGTTGGGCAGTGGCGTGTCCTCAAGGACTAGTGTTGGGAGCTTGGTCCACAGCGTGGTGATGTTGGGAGGGTGGGGGACCTTCAGAGGTGGAGCCTAGAGAAGGCCACTGTCTAGCGAGACAGTTTTAGCAAACCTGACCCTTTCCCTCATCTGTCTTCCCGTCTCACCACGTGACTGCTCCCTCCTGTGTTCCTGTGATCCTGATGACATCTGCCGTGAGGTGACACAGGCAGGGGAGACCTTGACAGAGCCAATACCAGGCCATTTGGACTTCCCACTTTGAAAGTATGAACTAAATAAAACTCTTTTCTTTTTTTAAAAAATATTTTATTTTTTAGGTTTTAGGTGGACACAATATCTTTATTTTTATGTGGTGCTGAAATCAAACCCAGGGCCTCATGCACGCCAGGCAAGCGCGCTACCACTTGAGCCACATCCCCAGCCCTAAAACTCCTTTCTTTGTAAGTGGACCAGCCCCAGGTATTTTGTTACAGTGACACAGATCCTGGACTGCTACAGGCTTTCAGTACAAGGATGCAGCATACCTGAGGTCTCCAACGTAGTGGGTGGCCCAGGAGAGCCGCACCCGGGAGCGGCTCAGCATGTGGATGAAGTTCGTGACACCCAAGATGTTCTCTGCCGTCTCAAAGGCCGAGTTCCCGCGGCCCAGTATCAGCACATTCTGACCCACAAAGTCCCCAGGATCCACGGACACAGACTCATAACCCTCTGCGTATTCAGAGCCAGGGAAGTCAACCTGGTTGGGGACTGACACACCAGTGGCCACAAGGAGGACACTGCAGGTAAGGACACAGGAAAGATAGTGCAGTCTCTCAGCGATAAGATTACTTGGTTAAAACCACCTGCTTCACCCCGACTGCAGGCTCCTAACAGGTGACAGACGTTCATTCACTCACTCACTCATCACTCGGCCACTTGCTGACCCAGCCCATACTGCAAGACCTTCCTCTTGAAGACCTCACAGCCCAGGGGGTACACATGCCTGCACAGTGTGCTCCATCCATCACACTGATCCTGGGGATTAATTATGCTTTCTTTCTTTTTTGGGACCAGGGATTGAACCCAGGGGCATTTAACCACTGAGCCACATCCCCAACCCTTTTTTATATATTTTTTTTTAGAGACAGGGTCTCTCTGAGTTGCTTAGGGCCTTGCTAAGTTGCTGAGGCAGGCTTTGAACTCACAATCTTCCTGCCTCAGCCTCCCGAGCTGCTGGCATTATAGGTGTGGGCCATCTCGACAGGCTTAATTATGCTTTCTGATTGAGGAGAAAGTGATACTGTGAGAAAACTGAAAAATCAACCTAACGTTGATCACAGCCATCAGGTGAAGCACCTCCCCTGGTGATGCAAATGGAGCCTGAATTCTGTTTCCCCTCCTGACCTGCCTCCTAGGTATGAATGTCTGCTAAGCAATACTTGGGTGGTGGGCCCTATACTGGTGCGTGTGTTTACTCCTCAAAGCAGCCTGGAGTGAGCTGAGTGGTCTCTCTCCAGGCGAGGAGATGCAGCTCCTGTGAGTTCCTAAGAGCAGCAGAGCACTTTGTGCTCAGATGGGTGTGATTCCAAAGTCCTGCTCTTTGGAGAGGAGAAGGGCGTAGGATCCAGCAGTGGTCAGTTTGGGAGTCGGATCCTGCTGGCCTGCAGAATGCTTTGATCACAGGGTGGTTTCAAAATAGAACTGGATGGCCTGTGGAAGGAGCACACAGAGCCCTATTGGTCCTTTCTTCTGATCCTTATCCACTCTGCTCGTAACTGACTCCCTTCTGCTGCAGCACAGCTGCCTGAAGTGTGAGAGTCCAGATCAGCACAGTCTTCTGCCCCTGGGCTGTGAGAGGCAAGAAGCAATGCTGGGCCTACATAACAGAGCAGGTGAACACTGCTGAGCACCTGCCTGGGGCCAAGTTCAAGGCTAATGGCCAGGAAAGGAGAAGCAGTCTAATGCAGCGGATGGAACACAGGATTTGGAGTCAGAAAAATATGAGCTCAAATCGCAGTTCTACCACATACAAGCGGTGTGACACAGCATTAATTACCCAACTTCTCTGAGCCCCAGGTATTCACCTGTCAAATGGGATCAGTGAACTTCCCCCCTCAGTTCCTTGTGAAGATTAAACAAATTTTGGGGGCCCAGGCAATATTAAGTTGACTCTCAAGCCAAAACAAGCTAAAAATGGTCACTGGAAGCACTTCCTGTTGGGCCTCTCACTTCTGTTTGGTTCTGAAATCCCACTGGGCCGACCCTGGCTGGACACTTGACCCAGTATTTCCCATCATGCATTCTGGGGACACTAGTTCTAGGAAATGCTCTTTAAGATAGATTTTGGGGACACATAAACTGTTTCTGCTTGACACCAGCATCACAGTGAATATGAAAGTAGCAAAGACTGGCAAATCCAGAGGAAAGAAATTTGCCACAACTTTTAAAGGACACACTTGAGAAACGGTGCCTAAGCAGAACCTCAGTTGGATCCAGGAGTGGGAGAAATGCCCTGCTTCTCCCATTTCTCCCACATCTCCAGGTAACCAAAGTGTCCCTCTGGGAAAGACCTCAGCTGCAGCTGGCCAGCTCCGGCGCAGGTCCCTTACCTGCATTGGTATGTATGGCCCTTCTGGTCAATCAGGATGAAGTAGTGGCCGTTCCAGGCTCGCTGGTCCTTGTCTAGAGTGACGTGGGTGATGGTGGTGTTGTACAGCACGTGGAGCCCCAGCCTGTCTGCGAAGTCGCCCAGGTAGCGCACCATGTCCCCGGCGTCAGGGAAGTAGGCGCGGGAGTAGTGTCTGAAGAGGAGCCGGGGATCGTGGCTGAGTAGGGAGTTCCAGTCGTGGCGGAGGTTGAACTCCGCGTTGGCCTTTCCTGTGTAGCGCTTGTTGATGCTGATGAGCTTGCGGTGCCGCGGGTAGCGAGTGAAGAAGCTGCCCGGGGCCGACGCGCGTTCGAAGACCACATAGTCTCTGCCGGCCCGCTGCAGGAAGGAGGCCATCTGCAGGCCCGCGGGCCCCGCGCCCAGCACGCAGTAGTCCCGGTGGGAGCTCACGCACAGAGTCGGGTGCAGGACGAGCGTCAGGAGCAGCCCCGGGGGTCCCCAGAGCCGGGCCGCGGCGGAGAGGTGCATCCTGCGGCAGACCAGAGGGGAGGCCTCGCACCTCGCGGGTGCCGGCAGGTGCTAGCCTTGTCTTTCCGAGGAATGGGGATCAGATGCCCAGGGAGAAGCAAGGGCTTGCGTGCGCCCTCACCGCAACGTGAGGCGCAGCCGGGACCGGAACCCCAGGACCTTGGAGCTCACTTGCCCCCACGCGGTCTGTTCCATGAGGGCTCTGGGGCTCGCAGGAGTCCCGGACCCTTCCGTCTCATCTCCCATCTCCTTTCCCGCAGGTGCCATCCCCTTTCGTATTGGACACCCAGGGGAAGCAGAGGGTGTCCCCCGATTTCCCGCTCATTCGAGGGGCGCCCCAGGCCCGCGGTACCCTCCGCCGGCACAATCTCTCAGCCACGTCCCTGCCCCCGGGCTGGAGACTGAGGAGGTGTGGCGTGCAGGCCCCGCCCCCGCCCTCCTGGGCAGAGACAAGGATGTCCAGCGCGCCTCGCCCGCCGCGCGCGCCCGGGTGGCTGCTGCCTGTGCGTGCGCGTGGACAGGCTGCGTCCCGGCCCCGCGCCGCCGGCCGCCGCCCCAGCGGAGATCGAACCTCGCGGCCGCCGGGACCGCAGGCCGCAGTCGAGTGAGGCGGGTAGCCTCGCGCCCGCCGCGGCCCCGCCCCTCCCCTCCCCTCCCGCCCGGCCAATGGCAGGGGGCGGGGTCACGTGCTCGGCGCACAGCACGCCGGGACCCGCTGGCCTGCAGCAGCCCCAGGCTGGGGCGCGGGAGCGGCGCACGTGCTGCCGGTGCTAGCAGAGGGGGTCTGGAGCTGGCGAGATTTGGGGATTGGACTGGAGAGCGGATCTGGGATAGTCTCGTTTTTAAACTATGCCTCTTCACATGTGAGTGAAGGGAGAAGAGTTCTGGAGAAAACCCATGTTTTTAAATTCCCAGTGAAGCCCAAGGCTAAATACAACCTAATTGGCCTCCTCAGTTTTGTGGGACAGATAGGACAATTAGTTTTTGCTGCGGTGATTCAGTAGTGTCTATAGAGCAACAGGCCACCGGACTAACTTGATCTTCAATCAGGACAGGAGCAAGGGGCAGTTTCCAAATGTAGGTTTAGTGGTTGGTTTGCATAAGATCACAGTTTGGAAGTACATCCTGGAATTGAAGCCCAGAGGGGAAACATCAATGACAGGAGAGGTGCGAACACGATCAATGTCAGCTTCTCCTGTGGCAGGTGGCTTCCAGGATGTGGGCAGAATATGGTGTACCTCTGAGGGAAGGATGAGAACCTTCTAAGGGTATTGTGTACTCCAGTGAAATGAAACTGAGGGTTCTTCCGGAAAGACAGTGTGGAAAGAACTTTCTGGTCTTGAGCGCTGCATGACTGGAGCTGCTTTTCATTAAAAATCATAGCTGGGCCTCTAGGAAAACACTTCCCTGGTCTCTCGAGCCAAAGTACCCACTAAAGAATGCCACATGTCTATTTTCTTCACACCCTGTACCACCAAGGAAAAGCTCCATGAGAACATAAGCTTTTTTGTAGTCACTTAGTGATCCCATGATAAGCACTTGAAAAAGCACTGGAGTGGGTGCTAGGAGAATAGTGAAAAAATCTAAGGATCTTATTTGCTAAGTAGTGGGAGGTAAGGATGATGTATTCAGGGCCCTAAAGCTGGGTAGAGCCTGCATTGCAGACAGGATCTACTAGGTTTTGAGTGCAGGACCACTTTTAGCACTGGACTTGGCAGCCCGGTGCAGGACACAGACATAATGGAATCTGATGCAAAGTACTTAGAGAATGAGCCTTGGCTACTGCCAGCCCCAGTTAATCCTGAGACTGGGCCACATGTTTGAATTCTAAGCTTGAAACTTTATGGCACCTGTCACACCATCATATATATATATGTACTTTTTTTATACCTTTGTTTATTTTTATGTGGTGCAGGGATCCAACTCAGTGCCTCATGTGTGCTAGAGAAGTGCTCTACCACTGAGCCACAACCCCAGCCCAACCACGTTATGTATTTTAAAACTACCATGAAAACTCCACACAAACTTTTTGCTTTCTCTCTCCAGTATCCCTAATGACAAAGTAAATTTTGCCCCAGTAAATTTTTGCTTGCAAGGGCTAGGGCCATGGCTCAGTGTAGAGCACCTGACATGCTTGAAACTCTGGGTTCAACTCTCAGAAAAGCACACACAAAAATATATACATATATTTGTGCTTCCTGAGGCACAATTATTTTGATTAAAATTCTAACTTTGGGAATTCTACTACAAAGCTGAATCTATTTCACTTGTAAGATGCTGTTATTTCCATTAGCATTAAGTTCTGAAAGCAGTGGTGGCCAGGTACTTATAGAATGCTTGGTTATCCAGGAGGGTAATCACTTCAGTGTCCAGAACAGAACAGCATCCACCCAGAAAAGTTGACTCAGCCAAAACAACCAGAGCTTTCTTATGACACACAGCTTTTGTGGGCTTTGGCTTCAGATTTTGTCACCTGCCCAAGCCAAGCTTGAAAACAATTTACGAAACCAACACAATCACCACTCCATGGAACATCCATCAACATCTTCCAAGGTGGCATTCTCAAGAGCAGTGATCCTGTCTTGTTGGTGACCCAGAGACATCTGGCCCTCTAAGGCAACAGTCTGGTCTTGCACATGCCAGCAGGCCCGAGGGTTGTGCCAGTGGACTCCTTGCGGGGACCCCCATCACTTACCTCGCAATTAACACTGCCTACGAAAGGATTATTTCAAGGGATTCCAAAAGGACACTCTGGGAAATTCATCTGTACCAGGAGCGCCTCTAGCAATGCTCAAGAATGAAGGCCAGACAGAAGCAGCTAGGCCTCACTCCCTAACCCAAGGGCTGCTGGGAGGATGAAGAGGCAAATGATGAGGGAGAGAGACCAAGAAAACTTATACTTTATTCCATCTGCCGCAGGGCAGAGGGCAGGAGTCAGACAGACCAGGCACCAAAGGCCCTCCTAGGCTCAGCAGAATCAAACTCCAGTGCCACACCACCATCTGGTTAAGTTTCTTCCTCTGAAAGACACAAAATGTTAAAAAAGAAATGAGCCACGCTGTGTGATGTGATGTGCACTCTCCTCTGTGAACTGGTGAGCTGCTTCTGAGGTCCAGTGCCTCTACTCCCAAGTTGGCTTTTGGGAACCTCGTGGGGCTGGGCTATTCTTCAGTCATTGGCCAGTGAGGCCTGAGAGGGCTTCCATCCTATGTAGCTGCTAGAGCCCACCTTTCCTGTCCAGAGCACCAGCTATAGTCAGGGACCTCCACAGCCTAGCTCCCCCAACCCTAGCAGCTCCTCCAAGGACCTGGCTCTCCTCAGTGCCTTATGTTTCTGAAGGCTCTGGAGGAAGCTCTGGGAGCCGGAGCGGGTGCTAACGTCCCAGGGACTCTCAAAAGGTTTTTATCAAGGGTGACTGTGCCAGTGGCTCCAGGGTTCGTTCCCTTGCCAGCCCCCAGATCCCTGAGACTTCAGAGAGGCTTGCCACACACCTTCTTCTTCCTCTTCCTCCTCTTCCTCGTCCTCGTCGTCCTCATCGGAGCTGAAGGTGCCATCAGGCAGGCTGTAGACTCGGATGACCTGCTTGTTGGGGTCCTTGAGGATGAGGTACTTGCCCTCCTCCAGCTTCATGCAGATGTCGATGACGCAGCGCAGGATGCCCCAGGCGTTCTCCACGCTCAGGTTGATCTGGCTTGCGAACTCGTTGGGCTTGAACTGCTGGGTGCCCAGGATGACATGGCGGGAGGAGTCCTTCACATGGTAGCGAGACACATAACTGTGGGGAAAGGGATGTTAGTGGCAGGAGCGGGTGGCACAGAGCTGGCAGTGCTGGCGGTCAAATGTCAGTTAAATGGTGACACCTTGTTTGCTGCTCTCCTCAAGGGAGGAAGGAAAAGATAAGCCTGTCTCTAGCCTCTCAGAAGGCCAGTCCTTGGCCCCCTGCTGGGAATCTCACCCAAGCTTGAGGTACTCGGATCCGGCCAGCAGAGCGCAGCAGGTCCATCGGGCCAGCTTGTAGCTGTTATTCTTTAGCTCAGTGGCAATGACAGCCCCACGCTGAGAGTCCAGCTTCTGACGCCAGTCAACACCATTGCAGTGCTGCAAGAGGAAGGCCCAGTTAGAGGTGCAAGGCAGGGCCTCCCCTGACTGCTAACTAGGGAGCAGGGAAGGACGCGGCTGATCAGGATTAATACTGTCAGCACATGGAGACAGAGACATGGTCCCCCTTGCATAGTCTGCTACACAGCAGCTACTCAATGGGACAATCCTTTTCTCTAGGCGCCATCCAGATGGGATGGACACACAAAAGTAAAGACATGGAGATGGCATCAAGTGCCATATAAACCACAGAAGCACTTGTGCTATGTGGGTGCGATGGTCAACCGAGCGAAGGCATTGGCAGAGGCTGCAGGGGAGGGGTGGATACTGATCTGAGGCATGGTGGGAAGGACACCTAGGGCAGCCTCGGGCAGGGTGAGGAGCTAAGTCTGAGGCTCCACAAAAGCGGGCACATGTGGATACCAGAAAAGGACCCTAGTGGGGTCTCGGGGCACTTTAATTACAGATGTGGGCAGCTGGGTTGGTCCAGGGTGAAGTAACTGGTCAGAGGTCACATGGTGGAGGTTTCCAATCCTTCTTGGTTCATTGCAAAAAATAAACATACAAGTTCATTTTATTAGCCAGTTAGTTCCAAACTGACTAGGAGTGTGGGTTTGGTGAGGCACCAAAGAGCCCTTCCCTGATCTGTGCTGGGCGAGGGGAGCAGGACACTGGTAGGCATAGGAGGAGCTGTGGTTACAGAGGGAGGTCTGGAGGCAGGCAGATGTAAAACATGAGTGAACAGGGCCCTGTGCCTGGCGATGTCAGCGAACCAATGAGCTGAGTGACAAAACAGAACAGAGAAGGCCGCTGGCCTGCAGCCAAGGCCACAGCAAACCTTCCTTGGTGCTTTTCTGCAGGTGAGGGGCCAAGGGTGCAGAACAGATGGCCCCAGTGTTTTCCTCCTGAATCAAGTGTCCTAAATCCAAGTGTCCTGGAGAGTGGCAAGGAAAGCCTGTGCAGCACAAGCCTGGGCCGTCTGAGAACTACCAATGGCCCAGCCACCAGGGACACAGCGTGGGGGAGGATGGGGAACACGTCTCTTTCTAGGTATGTCTGTGAGTCGGTTCTAAGCTGGGTCTTAGAGTTCACGGCGAAGGAACTGGATACAGGGATCAAAGCTAGAGATAGCAATGGCTGGAGTAAGGAGGCGACAGGGAGAGCTGCTGGGCCTGCGGGAAACCGCCAGCCCACACGACAAGAGAGTAGAACCAGATGTGCAGAGAGCAGAAGGTAAGAGGAGGCCAGACAGAAGGTGGAGGAAGAAAGTGCTGGAAGAAGGGGGTGCGGGTGTGCAAGGCAAGCAGAAGCCTTCCCAATGCTGTCAGCTGAACCCTGCCCCCCATGAGGAACTTGGCGGGGAAAACTCCGCTGGCTATGACAACGCACACGGAAGGGAACAGACATGGAGGTGTGCGGGGGGCGGTGCCTCACCCTGGAGTCCCACTCGTTGAGGGTCTTGATGTTGATGAAGGACACCTCCCCATTGGCTCCGGTCATGACGCCGTCATGCTCACAACGGACAATAAGGTCAATATCGTCTCCGAGCTTCCACCTTCGGTAACTGCAGTGAAGCAGGAACTCATTTGGTCACTGACACCCTCCATTTCAGGTGCATCCCCCCAAACAGGCTCTTGTCTCTGCTCCCAGTGGCCCTCCAGGGAGCTGACGTACCGGTAAGCGACAGAGGCGATTTCATTCTTATCCATGTCGTCCTCCACAAACGGATTTGGGTTGGGGAAGTTGTATCTTTCCTTCCCCTGCAAAAATGACAAAGCTGTCACAAGACAGTGCTAACTCTGTTCCTAACCCAAACAGCCAGACCCAGCATTTCTATCCCTGGCCTGGGGCCCTCAAGGGGACTCTGAGCTCACTGTGCTTTATGTCTGCTTTACCCCCCACCCCTGGTTGTCAGCGCCCAGCGGATTAGAACAATGACCCAGCAGCCCTGCTCTCCCCTCACCATGGCACAGAGGCTACCAAGTCACACCAACATGGTGTCCATTATCTTTCGTCTTCCACTACAACAAAGCTCCCTAAGGGCAGAAGCTCTGCTTTGTTCCCTGCTCTGTCCACAGGACCTAAAAGGATGCATCTGTACAACAAATTTTTTAAAGAACTGAAGGAATCTTCACAACGTGTCTGTGAGAGACAAGCATTATGGGTACTGTAACTTAACAGAGGAAACATGCCTGAGGCTCTGGCGCTAGCAGGGGGTAGACCTACAGTTCAAAATCGGGGAGTCTGACTTCAAGGCCTGAGTTGCAGCCTCTGCTACAGGCAGGGAACACACCGGTCCCACTCGATCAGCCCCACAGTCCCAGGACCTTGTGGGAAGCAGAGGCTCAATACACGGGAGTCAACTAAACGGCACGGTCAGCACCCAGGTGCTTGCCTCACCATTCTCAGGCACTGCTGGGAGAAGTTGTGGTTGATGTAGGTCGCCTCCATGGCCAGGTTGCGGGGCGAGTTAAAGGAATTGCCTTCATCCTGAGGGGGTTCATTGGCTGTCTCACTCACAGTCAGGAGGTCTGCAAAGGGGACATGGTCACATAGGATGTAACCAAGAGTCTCTGACAACATGTACAGCAAACTAGGGGATGTGCAGACCCAAACCAGAGGCCCTTCCCCCCCAAAACCGCCTTCTACAAGCCTGGTCCCCTAAGTGCAGGACACACAGCAGGAGGGAGCAGCCTAGAGACCATCTAACAGTGAACTCAGTCATGACCAAAGTCAAAAGTGCTCTTGAGGAATCCCAAAGTGTCAGAAGCACATTTGACTTTGATATCTTTTTAACAAGGGAGCAGCCTCAGACTTCAGGCTTGGAACGACTTTGCTTTGCTTTCATATTGCCATTTTTCTGAGTGACTGATACTCAATATGAGTATCACAGAAAGGCAGCAGCAAAAAGCATCAGTCTAGAAAAACATTAATACGAGGAGGGTCTGAGAGACAGGAGAGGCCAGAACACCTGCGACGAGTGGCAGCTGAGGCCTGGTGGGGTGCTCTGAGAAGGGACCAGCAAACTCACATTCCCGAGCCTGCAGCACCAGCCCCTTCCCCATTCTCAAGGAGTTGGGAGGGATGCCGATGAGCCATCGCCACCCCAGGGGACAGACCACCTCCTACCCCTCTTTAGTACCAGGGAACTGTTCTGAACCAACAAAATCACCCAAGGCCTCTGAGCTGCTTCCCAGACAGGGTCCTCACCAAAGTCGGAGTTGTCCCTCTTGTCAAAGAAGAGCTTGGACCCAACTCTCTGGACGACAATGTCCCAGGAATACACAGAGCGGGTGCAGCTCATCAGTGTGGCCAGAATGGCATCGGTGGCAAACACATTCCCCTGGGTCTTTGCCAGCTGAAAGGAGGACAAAAGGGAGGTCTGAGGAGACTCTTTCTTAGGCCCAACTGCCCAATAGCATGGCGGGGAAGACTCCTTTGCTCATTGCCCCAATCTCTAAGAACAAGGACGCCTTTCACACCCACATGTCCCCCGTTGCTTGAGAGGCTGTGGCAAATCAGCGGAGACTCTGCCTGTGGTCACCATGCTGGGCTAAGGTGGAACCACAGGCCATGGCCACTTGTTAGTGCTTCTTGATGCTTCCGCCCTGCCACGATGTCATGCGTAAGAACATTTGCCCACTGTTGTGGATGAGAAAACAGCCATGAAGCCAGCTCGCAGGTCTGAGTGGGGGCTCAACACCAGCATGACTCAAGGTCTACCCTCTATGTGCCTGCCTTCATCTAAGTCTATTTAGAGGAATTTGCTCAGGCCAGACAAACAATTGGCCCTCTCTTTCTGTGGGCTCCACACCCACAGACACCAGCAAATATCAAAACAACACTGTGTCTGTGCTGGACACATGCAGACTGCCAATATAGTGGAACAATCATTTACGTGGCATTCGCGTTGTCTTGGGCACTGTAAGTATCCTGGAGATGATTAAGGTGTATAAAAGATCTGCCCAGGTAATGTGGAAATCGTATGGCACTTTCCATTAAGGGACTTGAGCGCTCAGCTCTCGGCACTGTGGAGGGGTCCTGAACTGATCCCCGTGTGGAATGCAGGTGTCTGTAGTCCCAAGGCCTTTGCTTTTCTGAGGTCTCAGCTATAGAAGCCGAAAGCATCCTAACGGGCGGGAGAGGGCCAGCAGGGCATGCACACCTTCCGGATGACAGGGTCATCTGTGGTGGTGACGGTGTGGAAGATGCGCTTGATGCTCCGCAGGGGCTTCTCGCTCCTGGTGGTGATGCGGTCAAAGGCTTTGTCGTAGTATTCCAGGGCCCCGCAGCACTCACTGAGGAAGAGCAGGCAAGACAGCAAGGAAAGAGGTGAGCCCACTTTTCTTCTTTTAATCATAGAATCCTAAGTCTTGCCCAGAAGTCTAATAAGAGGAAGGGATGGAGAACAGACATCTGGTCTGGTGCTCTCAAGTCCCATAGGCTCAGCTCCATCCATCTGCCCTTTGTAGTGAGGAGCTCTCTGAAATGTCAGGAGAAGCAGCCGCCCCAAGAACTGCTGTCTCCCTCTCTCTCTGCCAAAACTGAAAGAAATCTGGGGTTTACTATGAGTATATTTCTCCTTGCTTTTTTCTTTTTCTCTTTCTGCCGCAAGAGCTGTATAATTTATTTCTCCTTTGCTCAGGATGCCAGGAAGTTGTAAGAAACCTGAAGTTTAGATTAATAAACTTCTTTCTGCTTTTTGGGTTAGTCTTGATTTTTAAAAATGCACCCATTAATCTTAACACAATCTCTTTTGAGTAAGTGGCTTCAGATCCTTTCTATAATTACCAGGGCTTAAGGGAACATCCACGAAGAGAGTCCACCCCCAGGATCAGGGTGGATAACAGGAAAAGTGCCACTCACATGTCCTGCGGCTCCGAGACTTCCAAGTAGCGCATCTTCATCAATTGAGGGAAATCCATTTCCTCCTTCACCTCCCAGTCACTGCGGACCTCAACTGAAGAGTCTCGGGGTTTCTGCCATGGGAAACCATTGGAAAAGGGACTTAGAGTCCATGCAAAATATAAGCAAAAGACAGTTTAACACTAGGAAGGACACTTATTCAACAAATATGGATGGTACTGGCTGTTTTATAAGACAGAATTCTTGACTCCTGGGAGCTTATAACCTAAAAGGACTAAACAGATCATGATTTTAAAAACATAATTCTACGCTTGGGCAATGATTCCACCAGGAACATCCAGAGCTCCTCTGGCGGGCAAATGCATTTCCGTACAGCAAGCACAGGATCTGGCAGGTTGGATTCCACCACTGCACCTTTGTGTCCTGACTTACCCGTGCTTACTGTCCTCAGTGTCCACACCAGCACTGCAGTGTGGACTTCCACACCAAGGGATGTTACTTAAAATAAAATAAAAAGAAAATGAAGTACAGTGGGGCCGCCACAGAGGCAGTTCCACACCTAAGGGTTCTGCATCTGAGGATCGAACAGACCATGGACTAAAAATATTTGAGGGCAGTGGGGATCCTGTGTTCCCCGCTACTCAGGAGGCTGAGGTGGGAGAGTCGCATGAGACCAGCCTGGGCAATGGAGTGAATGTACAGATTTTTTTTTTTTTTGTACTGGGAATTAAACCCAGGGGTGCTTAACCATTAAGCTTCACATCCAGCCCTATTTATTTATTTATTTGGTGGTGCTGGGGATTGAACCCAGGGCATGCTAGGCAAGCAACTGGGCTTTATCCCAGCCCCTATTTTTTATTTTGAGAGAGGGTCTGCCCAAGTTACTTAGGACCTCTCTGAGTGGCTGAGGCTGAACTCATGATCCTCCTGCCTCAGCCTCCCAAGTCACTGGGATCACAGGTGTGTGCTACTGCACCTGGCTCACTTTCTTCTTGTCAGTTACTCCCTCAATGGTAGAATACAAAGTCTACTTACGTAACATTTACATTGTATTAAGCATTACTGGTTAAGCATTCCTAATCCAAACATCTGACATGCTCCAAACTTGAATATGAGCGCTGACAAGACACTCAATTAGTTTCTGATTTTGGATTAAGGATGCTTGATGATGCTATTTTAGATGTTATTCTAAAAGACCCCCCCCCCAAAAAAAAAACCCAACACCCAAACTGGAAGTACTTATGGTCTTAAGCATTTCAGATAAGCAGATAAGGAATAATTTATGCAGTTACCTAGAAATGATTTAAAATACCCAAGGGCTGGGAGTGTAGCTCAGTGGTAGAATGCTTACCTAACATGTAAGATACTGGGTTCAATTTTCAGCATTGCAAACAAACAAACAAAAACAAAACAGAAGTAGTGGAGAACATGTGCACAGGTCACATGCAAATACTGTCACATTTTATACACAAGGAGTTGAACACCTGCAATTTTGGTATTCCTCAAGGGATTTGGGAATCAATCCTCTGTAGCCACTGCGCCAATACATGCTATAAAATGGATGAAGCTTGAAAACACTATGCTAAATTAAGTTAGCCCTGTCACAAAATATCACACAGAATTTCATTTATGTGAAATGTTCAAAACAGGAAAATTCAGGAGGCACCACAATACCAGAACTTAAACTATACTACAGAGCAACAGTAACAAAAACTGCATGGTATTGGCACCAAAACAGATACACAGAGCAAGTATAAAATAGAAGATACACAGACAAACCCACATAAATACAGTTATCTCATGCTAGACAAAGGTGCCAAAAACATACATTGGAGAAAAGATAGCCTTTTCAACAAATAGTGGGGGGAAAATTAAAAATCCATATGTAGCAAAATGAAATTAAACTCCTTTCTCTCACCCTGCACAAAAACAGATAGAATCAACTCCAAGTGGATCAAAGACTTGGGCACTAGAACAGAGACCCTGCGCCTAAGTGAAGAAAAACTAGGCCCAAATATCCACCATGTCAGCTTACTGACTTCCTTAACAAAGACCTGTAAAGCACAAGAAGTAAAATCAAGAATCAATAAATGGGATGGAATCAAACTAAAAAGCTTCTTCACAGCAAAAGAAACAATCAGTAATGTGAAGACAGAACCTATAGAATGGGAGAGAAAATCTTTCCCACATGCACCTCAGATACAACACTTCACAAAATTGATCAATAAACATGAAAAAACGTTCAACATCTCTAGCAATTAGAGAAATGCAAATCAAAACTACTCCGGAGTCCATCTCACTCCAGTCAGAATGGCAATCATCAAGAATACAAGCAATAATGAATGTTGGGTGAGGATGTAGGGAAAAAGGCACACTCTTACATTGCTGGTGGGACTGCAAATTGGTGCAGCCACTATGGAAAGCAGTATGGAGATTCCTACGGAAATGTGGAATGGAACCATAATTTGACCTAGTCATTTCATTCCTTGTTTTATACTCAAACGACTTAAAATCAGCATACTATAGTGACACAGCCACATCAGTGTTCATAGCAGCTCAATTCACGATAGCTAAACTATGGAACCTAGGTGCCCTTCAACAGATGAATGGATACAAGAAAATGTGCTGTATTTATACAATGGAATATTACTCAGCCTTAAAGAAGAACGAAATTATGGCATTTGCTAGTAAACGGATGGAGCTGGAGAATATTATGCTAAGCAAAATAAGCCAATCTCAAAGAACCAAAGCCCGAATGTTTTCTCTGATATGAGGATGCTAACTCACAATTAAGGGTTGGGGGTGGGGGAGAATAGAGGTAATTGGGACTAGACAGAGGGAAGGGAAGGGAGGGGATATGGGGTTAGAAGTGATAGTAGAATGAATCGGACATTATTACCCTATGTGCATATATGATTACATGATTTGTGTAACTCTACATCACATAGAACAAGAATGGGAAGTTAAACTCCATTTATATATGATGTGTCAAAATGCATCCTATTGTCATGTGTAACTAATTAGAACAAATAAAAAATATGTACATAAAAAATAGCTTAGCGGTTGTCTAGGGCTGGGAGGAATGGGGTTACTGCTAAAGAGCACAGGGCTTCTTTTTAGGGTGAAGAAAATGGTCTGAAATTGACTGCAGTAACGGTTGCACAACTCCGCAAATACACTAAACCCACTCACTTTTATGGCATGTGATTATACCTCAAAACTGCAATAAAAAGAAACAAAACTGTACTCCCAGACAGAATTCTGTTGTGGATACACTACCTGTGACTTTTGGTCCCACTTCTGTCTCACTCCAAATTGTTTCTGGAATTTTTTCTGCAGTCGGATGCGTTCTCTGAAAAGATAGAACATTGTGATCTCAGTGCCGGTTTTTAAGTCAGCGGCCCTTTCTTCAGCTGAACTTCACTATCATCACCAACTTCTCTGAGATGGAAAACGGCCTCCCAGAAAGAGACTAAATGGGCATAAAATGGAGATGGTAGCAGAAGCATGTTGTCCCCAAATACCGACCAGGTGTACTAGCTCAACCTCACAGCTCTGTGAGTACAACAGGGGTCTGTAGGATGCAGCATAAACGGGGCTTCTTAGAGTTGTACCCGGTGGGACTGAGACTGGGCAACCCCAGTCACCTCCTGTCTGCCTGTTTCCCTCCCCAGTGGCCATGTCCACTGCAGGCAGTCTCCTCCCTGTGCTACCTGCTATGACTGGCTTTAGGAAAGTCCCCTAGCCCCCATGGTGGGAAAGTGAGCCCCCTCCTGTCTGGCCTGGTGTCTTCTGGGAACAGCCTGTCTGGGAAGGACACCTTGTGCGGGCAGGGTGGGAGCATCACCTCTCTTTCTGCTTGGCACTCTTGGGCAGCGTCTGCAGGTTGAACTGCAACATGTTGCGCCGATCTTTGTCTCTGCGGAGGTTCCGCTGGGAATTAGGAAAAAGCAACCCTGTCAAGACCCTAGGGATTTGGTGGGACTAATGGGAGGTCTTTAGAGTAAGGGTGGGGGGCAAGGCCCAAGCTTCACATTTCATTCTGTGCTTTTACTCCACAGCATGAACAGATTGGGAGTTTTAGTGGAAGAAGTACTGAAATTAGTTTAGACTTAAATTCCCACGACAGATTTTTCTATTGAAGTAAGTTTACTGGTTGTAGTCGGGCTGCTGAGTTGGTCTCTTTATGTAATAAGATGCAGCCCAACTGGACCATCGACTTCATAAAGTCCTCATATAGCAATTAAGTGAGGTGACGAATACATGGCACCTTTTTATCTATGACCAACACCCATTCTTAGTGGGGGACTATGATGCTGGGGCTGTTGGTGAACAGGTCTCTTATTAAATGCGTCCCTGGACTTAGTACAAGTTTACTCCAATACAATCTGTCACTGAATAGCCATTTGGGATTCACTAGAAGACCACGATACACTTTCCTCTCTCATGAACATTCACAAGGTAACATTCAGCAGCAGGCAATGACCAAAGCACAAGCCTCAGGTTCTCGGCTCAGGCTCTACCTGTGCAAATCTCATGCGGTTCCGCTGGTAGGCTGTCTTCTGGGTGCGGGCTGTATCCACCAGCTGGAAGCTGGTCTCATCCTCCTCATGGAAATAAGCATACTGACTCCCACCACCAAACTGAGAGGAGTACTTATCTGGAGGCAAAGGTGACAACATAATAACCATCACCCACAGGGTGTATACATACACATACGTGCTATTCCAGTCTTGCTCTTCAAGTGTGGTCTGGGGACCTGGCGCTGACTGGTGTGCAGCCTCCCACCCGACCCCAGATCTACTAAGCCAGAACCACAGCTTTAATAAGATCCCCAGTTGATTCGTATGTACGTGGAAACATGAAAAGCCCCAGGCTAAAGAACTTTTCAAGACTTTGGGGAACTCGAGTTGTCCCATTTCATTCTCTACCTCATTGTGCAAGAATCCGAGTTGAGAGCTTGTGTTTGTGTGTGAGAATGTGGGGCACGCACACCACCACATCACTGTCTGCAGCCCAAGGCAGACATGTCTAGTGGACGAGTGACTCTCTTGTGGCCTCAGCCTCAGGTATCTTAACTTGGCACTCCAGGCAGCCACTGTGTTTCAATTGACACAAAAACCTTTTACCTTACTAGGATCTTTTTTTTTTTATTGTTGGTCCTTACTAGGATCTTAAACCACGGGATTTAAACCTGGAGTCCACTGATTGGCTTCAGAGGCTTAGTAAATTCCAAGCAAAGAACGTAAACTGGCAATGTGTTTGATAGATTTTTTGAGGGGTCTAAGACTCAAAGTGGAGGAAAACGCCCATGATAATGGTCCACACTGCTTTAATGAATAAAGTTTTGGAGCTATTTTTTTTTTTTAAATGTCGTTTGGGTCCACAGTCAAGACTATCCCCTTAGAAACTATCAATCATTGTTAGCATCTTTCCTTTCCTAGAAGAAAGCTTTCAGACAGAGCTTATTAGAAAAAAGGAACAATTCTCCCAAGGTCCTGGTTTGGGCAGCCAGTTGAAAAGACTTACTTGTGTACCTCTTATCTTGGTATGTGGCCCCTGTCCAGTCTGCAACCTATTGAGAGCAATGAAGAAAGAGAATGCTCAGGTCAACCAGGCAAGTCACTGGTGACCCAGAAAGCCCTGAAAGCAAGGGGACGCCATGTGGTAAAGTATCAGAACTGGCTCGTGATGCCTTTGGAATCCCCAGCACTCCCTCCAGAGGTTATACCCTCTCTCAGCTGCTAGCTCTGTAGGGAGCACAGGACTGTGCTTTTGAGAGAATAACTGAAACTCCTGGAGAGGAGCAGTCACAGCTTAAAAGATCCAGACTCCCGCTGGCAGGCAAGTACCTTTCCCAGCCGATCTCCTTTGCTGAATGGCTGGTAGGGCATATCCCGAAACTGCTCAGGAACAGCACAGGGACCCCAGCCTGAGGGGTTGTCCTGGATCACCGGTGTCATGAACTTCGCCATGTTTTTAAACCTTAGAAACAAATAACATAAGTCACTGCATGAAGGAAAGTCTCAAAGTATATAACACCCTCATATGGGGTAAAAACAAAAATGCTAAAATTCAAAGAGAGTACACAAACAACCCTCAGCCGTCTAGCTACTTTTCCTCATCTTTCTTTGAATACTTAAAACTCAGAAACCTGCCAACAAAATTGATTTGCCATATTTCATTAATTCTAGAACACTTTGTTTTTCACTGCAAAGGATCTGAAACGAGGCTCCCATTACACCTGATGGGGTGCCAAACCTCAACATGTAGCTTTTATTTCTTAGTGTCTCGTAAGTTAAGGGTGTTTCTTGAGTGGTGTCTTGAAGATTTGATGAAACAGTAACATTTTCTGATGGGTAATAACCACCTTCTGGTTTTCAGAAATATTTTCATCAAGGCATATAATATTTAACTGTGTATATCACAGCACCATTGTGAAAGTTCTTCTAGTTAACATGTGAAAAAACACCTTCTTTGTAAAATGCCATACAATCCTCCCAACAATCTTGTGGCCAGTATTATCCCCACTTTCTGCAAAAGGAAACTAAGGCAAAGCGAAATTAAGACACTGCCCAAATTTACAATGCCAGTTGATGGACAAGGTCCCAGAGGCCACACTCTGCATAATGGTGGAACTCATGGAGAGTAAAAAACCAGAGGCTCTCTAGCAGATACTTAACTGTCACTGCCTATCAAAAACCTATGAATTCAGCATCCAAGGTGACACTCTGAAAATGCTCAGGGGAATTCCCAGTCCATTTCCCCAACATTTCCTGGAGGCTGGAAAGCAATCAAAGAGCACCAGCATAGTGTACTTAGTAACTCTGATGCCCACTGCTTCTCTGAGGCTGAGAGATGACATTTGGGTGACAGAAACAGTGACTTTATCTGGGTACTTCAGCCTCCAAATCTGAACTTAAACTAAGCTACATGAATAGAACAGATGGGAAGGGGTGGTGGTCTTGAGCAATTCACATTAAATAAATCTTTATGAGCTTCAACCCTGTTCCAGGCATTGCATGCCACATCCTTTAATGTCACTAATTTCTGGCGCCCCATTATAGAAATAAAAATTTGAAGCTCAGACAAATCAAGCAGTTAATCTGCCCATCATTTGAAAATAGTTTTTGACTTCCAGGGTTATCTGCATAACTCCAGCTTTCTTTCATTATATCATAGGCAGAAAGGAATCTGAAAAAAAATTGGGTTTTAGGTGATACCTAACACCACAATGATGTCTTAGACATTAAAATCCAGTTGTCAACAGCACTGTAAAATAATGCGAGCAGAAATGAAATTAGGCCATTCAACTAAAACGATGTGACAGCTGCACTGGCCACAAGGGCAAGGTAGTGAGGCACCAACTGGGCAGTCGGCGGGTCTGGTGGCCATACAGATCCCCGGGCTCGGGTTGGGGTAGGTGTCAGATCAGTGAAATCTGGTCTTCTACCTTTGCCGTCTAAATCACAAAACAACGGAAGGAAACCTCCGTGAGGCATGCTCAAGGCAGGGGTCGAACCGCTCGGCTGGGCACCCAAACACCCCACTAAGAAACTCAGGGAGACTTGGACCCTTTAGAATGGTCTTGTGGCCCCAGTGGCTTAAGTCAGACAATGGAGTTCACCCAACCCTCGGCCGCCGAGCGGAGTCTACGGTAAGGGACACGTACATGTCCCGCATCCCACAGTGTGGCGGGCCTGGGACCACTGAAGGAAGATTCCTGCCCCGCCCAACGGAGGGAGAGCGACGGCAGGAGGGGACGTAAGGGGCCTCTTCCGGGAGGTCCCGAAGGCCAGGCTTTACCCGAGCTGACTCTGGAGGTCCGTAGGACCATACAAAACACGCCGCTCACCTGCAACGGCCTCGGCCCGCCCGGATGGCGACAGATGGCCCGGGCCAAAGACTTCGCCAGCACTGCACTCCAAGGAACCGGGAAAACAGAGAACATGCGCACTCAGAGGCCGGCGCCGTAAACACGACCGGCACTGTCGTAAACGCCTGCCTGCTTCTTCCGGATTCGGCGAAAGAGCGCGCGAGCCGTAAAGCGAAGGCGCACCCGGAAATTCATCGCTGGTCTTTGCCAGGCGTCCTCTTTAGCCTCTGAGGCGCCAAGACGCGAGAGACGTGATTACGTCAGGCTGCATCCGGGGACGTCCGGAGAGGGCGTTCCCGAGTGGAAACGTGGCTGAACTTGGTGCCGGAGAAACTGGAGGTGGGGCGAGGCTGACAGCCCCGCTGTGTCCCACAATGCTCCGCGGCCTCGGCCCCGCTGCCTCCCACAGTGCCCCGTGGCGCCCGCGCGCCTTAACCCGTAGTCCGCGGTGTGGCTTTCGTGTCCGGGGGAGGCCGAGCTCCTCCGCTCCTGCTAGTTCACAGGGCGGGAGTCGAGGCCCAGCAGGTAGTGACCTGCGAAGTTCAGGCGGCTAGTTTCAGGGCGGCCTCCAGGGGACAAGCCATTGTTCCGCAGCTCTCCAACTTACTTTTCTGAAAAACTTCAGGGTCGCTGATTTAAAAAAAATTCAGATTGCAGACCCGGGGATCTGCTTCTTAATCAGCCATGGAGATTCCGAGGACCTTGCTTCAGGGGACAGCAGTGCTGCCCTCTCTGCGACCTGAGTTTGGGGAGTCTGTGGGCTAGGTTTTCATTAAGCCCGGGGTCCTTTCTGCCTGGCCCCGGGTTCCCTTGTGTTTCTCAGCCCGTCTCCTTTATCGGACCCTGTATCAGTTACGAGGTCTGATGTCCAGACCTTGCCACTGTGTGGCCTTCACGGCCCTGGGCCTCAGTTTCCTTCTCTTTAAATTGGAGGTGATGATAAGGGGTTGCTGTGAAGGTCAAAAATCAAAGTATGTGAAAGTACTTGTAGTTTCGGGTGATTCCTGTATACCACCTGGGTGAACTTGGATAGATTATCTGACCTCTCTAAAACGTGTTTGTTTATCAGTAAAATGCGAATGTTGATAGCAGCACCCCCCTGCCCCCCAATAAAATGTCTCCCAATCTGCCCATCTTCCAGTTTTGCTCACTTTTGTTAGTGGTGCCTGGTGCATCGTACTCATGCACCAGGTACTTCAGGTACCTTGTCAGGAATCCTGGTTGGTAATGGCTTATCATTTTCTTCCCATATTCAATTCTTCAGTAAGTCGCCTATTCTACTATCAAAATACATCTTGAATGCTTTACCACTTTCTGTTTGTGGTACTGGCGATGAAACCCCAGGCTGCTTTACTACTGAACTACATACATCCCCAACTCCCACCCATACTTTTTTTGAGAGTGGAGCTAAGTTGCCCAGGCTGGCCTTGAACTTGAGATCCTCCTGCCTGTCTACAGAGTAGTTGGAATAACTGGCCATCACCATGCCTGGTGAATGCTCTCATTTTTTACCACCATCTGTCTTCATGCTTGGATCCACTACTCTTACTCCTTTTGGGTTCCTTTTCACATGGTGGTCAAAACATTCTTTTCACAATCTCCTAGCAGCTTCTCATTATGTACTTAGAGTGAAATAGGATTATCTTCCTGTGGCCTGTCTGGTTCCTGTTTACCTTTCGATTTCACATCCTGCCATCCTGTGTTCTTCCCTGCTTTTCTTTTTGCACCTCAAATATGTGGTCCTTATTTCCCTCTCAGCAGGATTCTGCACTTGTCCTCCTGCCTGGTACTCTTTCCTCAGGCTTGGTCTTGTTACCTGTGTCTCTGTTCAAGAGTTGACTCCTGCACTGGGCATGTAGCTCAGTGGTGAAGTGCTTGCCTACCATGTGCAAGGCCCTGAGTTTGATTCTCAGCATGACCAAAAAAAAAAAAAAAAAGTTGGCTGCTCACGGAGGCCACCCTCCCGGCCACCATTCCTAACAGCTGCTCCTCTGAATTCCTCCTTGCCCTTTCACTCTGCTTTGTTTTCTTCATAATTCTCATCCCTCTCGGAAATATTGTTTCTTTCTTTAGGCTCTAGGTCCCCCTTTAGAGTGGAAGCTCATAGGTAGGGGTCTTGCCTCTCTTACCTAGAACAGTGCCTAATATAACATATTCGTGGAATGAATAGAAATGTGTTTTGTGAGAAGTAAATGAAAAAATGAATTTAGCACATTTTCCTGGGTGCATAAATAAGCACTCCATGAATGTTTGTATGGTTAGGATCAATAATAATAAATTGTGATGTGTTTTAAAATATAATGGGTTGCTTAGACTATGTCTTTTCTTTCTTTTTTTTTTTTTTTCCTGCTGTGGGCCCACAGGCCATCTGCTGCAGCCTCTGTCTCATGTCAGAGTTTAATCATCTTTTCCATATTTTGGCCCAGATGTCCCTGCCCACCCCAGATGGAGAAGGATTTGGAGTGTCCTGTCTCATTCTCACTTTGGGTCCCTGGGCTTGGTTGGGAGACCTTGCCTTCCCCTGGTTGGCCCCCAAGCCTGTCTTTCTGCCTGCTCCTCTGTCTGTTCTTTGCAGGGCAGCCAAATGGCCTTTCTGTGCCTCACTGTAAGATCCTCCAGTAGCTTCCCTTTGTCGGAAGGTGGAATCTCATTCACCACGACCTCCAGGGCCCTAAGGGGAAGCTACCTGCTGGCAGCCTCCCCATTCTGGGTGACACCCAAACTCCAGATTCCTTCTTGGAGACCCTCAATCGAGGTTTTTCTGCTGTTTGGATTGCAGGTCCCTGAGTTTTGATGAGCCATGCCCCCATCAAACAGGCATTTCCCGACCACCCCTCTGAGTAGCCTCACCCGCCCTCATTCTCTCTCTCACCTACTTATGCAGAGCTTGCCACGTGCCTGGTACTATTCCAAGAACTTAAATTCCCTCATCTAATTTTCTCTCTATTTTTGGTGGTGCTGGGGATTGAGCCCACGGGCTAGTGCCTGCTAGGCAAGCGTTTTACCACTGAGCCATGTCCCCGCCTTCCCCTCATCCTGTTCTCACCACAGCCCCATGAGGTGGGCCTGCTGCACCCCTTTCTACAAATGAGGACATGGAGGCACAGAGGAACGCTCCAGGTCCATCAGCGAGGGTTTCCAGTTCAGGAGACAGCCTGGCTCCTGGGACTTTTGTATATCCTGTTAGTGTCTTATTGGCTTCCTAGCGTTTATTTCTATTAAAAATTGTCTTGTTGGTTTGCTTGTCAACTGATCATGTCCTCACATGCCATCTTATGTGTCTTTTCCACTCTTGTATCCCCAGGATCTAGAATGGATCTTACCCTTGAGTTGGTCCTCAGAAAAGATGTGTGGGGCTTGTTTCTGACACCTGAGTCCAGGCCTCTTCCTCTACGTGTCTACAATGTTGGGCAGAGCCCTCCATTGCTGTGCCTTCTTCCTGCTTTGTTTTTTTAACATGGTGTCCCCACCTCCCACCCCAGACCCTGGGAAGCTCTGTAGTGGAGAAGCAGTGCCGTGGGCCAGGGTTCTTCCGGAGTGAGTTTTGCAATATCTGGCAGACGGACTTTGCCCAAGAAATGCTTAATGAATCCAGGGCCTTGAGGTTCGGCTTTAGAGATATGCCATCAGAACCTTAGCCTTCTTGGTGGGGAAGTGTAGCCTTGGGAATGAAGCCCTCCTCTCTAAGGAAGCTTTCACAGTGGCTTCCTAGTCTGGAGAATCACAAATTCTCTTCGGGCATTTGAACGACTGACTTCTCAATATTGCTCAGAATGGCTGATGTTAGCACAGCAATTTGTGTGGCAAAATTCTGCATTTCACTTGAGCCTCGTGACTACAGCATTTTGATACTGATTTTACAGATGGCCAAAGTGCTCAGAAAAGCAAGTTAACGAACCCAAGTCACACAGCTAGTGAGAGACAGAGCTGGGATTTCATTTACATATTTAACGCACATGAGTGGAACCCCATGTAGGGGCCAGTGTGGGGGACAAGGTGTGCAGGAAGCAGGGTGTTGAGCTGGGTGGCACGGTGCTCTGCTGGCGGTGTAGGGAAGGTACAAAGAGGCCAGAGAAGTGGTGAGGGACGACAGGGAATGTGTTCCAGAACATTTCAGGGCAGCACTTTAAGAGTGGGGGTGCACAGGGGCCTCAGTGAAGAGGTGTCACTTGAGACTAGGAGGATGGGAAGGAGCGGGCCTGGGATCTGGGGAGGAACTGCGGCAGAGGGTCAGGCCCTTTCTGCTCTCACAGGTGGCTTCCACTGGGACTGGGGGATCCTCCTGATCATCTATTTGGTCCACCCCTCACTCCAGGAAAGTGCCCCTTTGTCACTGGGCTACCTGGTTGCTGTCACCTCTGCTTGGATGAGCTTGGTGCTGGAGAACTCACTGCCTTGCTGAGGCTATTGTGCCCTGTGGGTTTCATTTTGGTGAACATTTCCAGTTTCTTTGTCTGGTCCCCAATCTCACTTGGTCACCTAAGTCCCACTTGGACCTCATTTTCCCATGACTTCTACTTTCTTAGATTCTAGCAAAATCACTACTGTTGGAATTGTTCTTACCCCCTTCTTTGGGGGCCCTGGGGTGGTGAATAGTCCCCAGGTCCTCACTGTCCCTTCTGGGTTCCTATCTTTCTCTCTGGGACTTCTTAACTTCTACCTCCCTTTCATTGCAGCAGGTTCTCTCTGCCCTCTGCCCTCTGCCCCTGCTGGGGACTTCCATCCTTCTAGGGCTGTTTTCTGCGCAGACAGATGAGCTACTTTGGAGCTCCTGGCTTGGACATCTGCTTGGCACTAGCCTGCCCACAATCTTTTCTATGCCTGGATTTTGCCTTTCTTCTTCCCCACGATTCCCAGGAGTTGTTGTCTCTGCTGGGAATGCACCTTTGTTCTTTGCCTAATTTTCAGCTCTTAGTCAAATGTCACTCCCTAGGGGACACCTGTCCTCCTAGCCCTGCACTGGCCTCGCAGAGCTTCATCTTCCTGACACTTGTAGCAACGGTCATTAAATGATTACGTGTGCACGTATCTGACTTTTCTGTGTGTGCCATAGTCCAGCAGAGTTTCCTCAGAGGCCTGGGGGTGAAGGCTTGATCCCCAGCCTGCGGCACTATCAGGAGATGGTGGGAGCTTTATTGTGACTCACAGTTGGCGGGTTCTCTGTGTGGTTTCTTGGTCTTGTTGCTTTGGGCCTGTGGCTGGAGTGCGCGGTGGAGTAGGCTGCTCCCCTCAGCAGGCCAGGAAGGGAAAAGAAAGGAGCAGGGAGGAGCCGGGGGGTCCCAGGATCTCTTTTAAGGGCACACCCCAGTGTCACCTCCTGGAGCTTCCTGAGGAACTGCAGGGGTTCTCCAAGGTCTCCAGGGGACTGATGGCATGGCTTGGCTCTGCTTCCAGGGTGGCTACCTACATTTCCTCATGTGCTGCTGAGGAGCTGGTCCTCAGGCTGATCACCCACTGCATAGATGAGAAGACAGGCCCAAGAAGAGGGGTCTTGCTGAGAGCTGCTGATGGAGGTGCCATAGGAGTGAAAGCCAGCGTGCCCGTGCAGGAAGCTTGTGCCCCTCGTTCACTGCCCATGTCCCCAGAGCTCTGAAAAGCAAAAGCACTCGGTGGCTAACCTGATATGGACTGGATGTGAGGTGAGTCGAGCCTTTATTGTATCCTCTTTTGTGTCATTATTTATACATTTGCTACAGAAAATTTCAAGGGTTTAGGGAACACAGCTCCAGAGTTTGTTGGGCATCTTGCCTAATGTGGGGTAGGCTCCCCGTCACTCAAATCCAGATTTTATTTTTTGTAGTTGGGATTGAACCCAGGGGTGCTGTACCCTGAGGAAAACCCCTAGTTTTATTTTCTTATTTTGAGTTAGAGTCTCTCTAAGTTGCCAAGGCTGGCTTTGAACTTGTGATCTTCCTGCCTCAGCCTCCCTAGTTGCTGGGATTACAGCCACACATCACCAGGCCTGGCCAAAATCCAAACAATTTAAAGTTGTAAATCACATTAAGTCATGAGGATTTCAGATGAGGAATTGTGGACCTGAATCAAATTTTCCTGTCTCAGCGAGGTAGAAGTCATGTCCCTGGTTTACAGGTGAGGAGGGGAGGGTAGAGATATGCTGCCCCAGGCAGACTCTCTGTGGAGCTGCAGCACAATCATCCGCTGGAGGATGCACCTGTGCAAAGGGAAGCTTCCAAGTCATCAGCCCATCCCGGCCTCCCAGGAGTCTTGTTGCCCCAGCAAAATTTTAGAAATCAAAACCCTGGAAGGATTAAAGCCCCAGAGAATACTCCAAGTCGGTCCCCTACCCCCTCGCTGGTCCCCAGGAAGGAAGAGGGGTTTGCTGTATGTTCCAATGGTTGGCGTTCAAAGTTATTTTTTATTTCAGCTGGCTGTACACTCAGCCATCACAGGACCGGCTCTCAGAATAGAGGGGGACCTGTTGAGCCATCCACCCCACTTCCTGCCGCACGCAGGCATCTCTCCAAGTGCTGAGCCATCCGCCTCTCTGCTGTGCCTGAGATATATCAGGATTTGCAGCCCTGGCGACAGGAGACAAAATAGATTCCCATTTCCTTTGGAACCATTTAGCTAGTTTACAGAGTGTTTGACTGTTTCAACAGGATGAGCAATAGCCAGGCCTCCCCTTGGCTCCACGTTTTCTTCTGCTGGAAGCTGGGGTTTGGTGTCCTAGGGACAAAGAGAAATGGGGATTTTGGCTTGATCTCTCTATGCAGTCATGGGCTGGGAGGCGCTGCTGTCTGAACCTGTGGCCTGCCTCCTGCAGCACAGCCTATCTCTTCTGTTCGTGCTGCATGCCCTTGTTCCCATTGTCTGGAGTCAGACTGCCTGAGTTTGAATCCCAGGTTTACTACTAGCTGTGTGACCTTGGCCAAGTTGCCTGACTCTCTGAGCCTCAGTTTCCTCATCTGTAAAATGGATGAAATCCTATGCACCATCGAGGGAGAGAATGAGAATCAGGTCTGTGAATGCAGTTACTGGGTCTAAGACAGCACGTGGCAAGCAGTGGATCCTTAATACATGTCAGTGGATAAATACAGTTTCTGGAAACCTGGGAGAGTGGCTTTGACCAGGCTAAGATCTTGAGACATTTCAAAAATCAAATTACTGGTCACCTGTGAGGATGGCCTAGGGTTTGTCACTCAGTATTCAGAGATCCAGTCAGACTCTAGTGAGGAAATTAGATGTGATTAATCCAGGGGCTGCCATAGCTCTGGGGTACTTAATTAAATGTATTTTGAACCTACGTTTAAATGTTATATTTCACTAAAAATCCAGATTTTTCACTTCTTCTAAGATATGGCCATGCTGGGCTGGCCTTCTTTCTTTCCTGCATGATAAGAACCTGCAGCTGAACAGAGCCATCCCCTTGACCGTGGCTCTGTACTTTGCTGCAGTCCCCACTGTGCCCTATTGCCCATACCCATCCTTCTTCATGTCCACGTGTGCTCGCTGCCTGGCTCTCCGGGATTTGCACACAAATCGTGCTGCAGTGCTGTGGGTGCCGCGAGAGCACTGAGGTAATAACAGCCTTGGGAAGCCGGGAAAAGCTCCCGAGGGAGGCGAAGTCACAGCTGCTTCTCTATAAAACCTGCAGATGCTGCTGAACACCCTCATCTTTATGGCTCAAGGACAGGCATAAAGGACAACAAGTCGGAGCTGGCAGGGATCTCTGCACAAAGCCAGGGAGGCTCTGTGGCGAGCCTGGGGTCATATGGTCCATGGACAGCAGCAGTGTTGGAACCACCACTGTGGACAGAAGTGGTTGTGGGCCTCCCTGTCTCTGGGTTCCTTGGAGGTCAGAGGGTTTGTGCTTTGGAGTCTTGGACTCAAGTCCTGTCTGTGCCATTGATCTGCAGTGTGACCTGGGATAAATCACTTCATCTCCTTGGGCTTGTTTCCTTATCTGTAAAGTAGGGCTAAGGATTCTAATCTCAAAGGAGAGTTCTAAGGGCCAAATATTGAGAAAACAGCACAAGAGGATGCTAGACGTGTGAGGGTCACTATGATTGTTGGAAAATTGCCACCTTCTCCAACAGATTTTGGTACCATCTGTTTGACAGAGACCTTGAAGGGGACCCGTCCCCACATCTGCCTTTGCCATTCCCATGGGAGCATGGGTGGCCTTTTGCTAAGCTTGGAGCCCAGGAGGGAATGTTTGAGATTCTCTGACCTTGGCTGTGAGTGAGGCCCTGGGTGCTGGATCCAAGGGCCCCCCCTTTTCCAGGAGGCTCCAAGGTCAAAGGCAACACTAGGGTAAGATGGGAGGGAAGCAGAATTTAATGGGCAAAAGAAGATAAATGGTAATAATTCTTTTGTTTTCTTTAGGGTGCCTACCTACCACTATGTGTTAGGGCTTCATTCATATGCCCAAGCAGTAGTTAGAACTGCTTTTTAAACATTTATTTATTTATTATTTTTGGATGAAACTATCAAGACAATATAGCCCTGTGGTTGACAACCCCACTTTGAAAGCCCCATTGCCCTGAGTTTAAATCCTGGCTTTCCTTCTAAAAACATTGGGCAAAATTTCAAATTTCTGTAAACCTCAATGTCCACATCTACAAAATGGGCTTCTTCAAAATACCTGTTTTGTAGGGTTTGGTGAGCATTGAATGATATTGTGTGCAAACAAGAGTTAGCATGGTGAGAGGCTCTACAGAGGTCAGTTACCACTGTCATTGGAAATTATAACAGTCAGCATCCATCATGTTTGTGCAGCACTTTACAATTTATAAACTAGTTGGGTTTTTAAAAAAGTTAAAAAAAAATCTCATTTGATCTTCACAATAACTCTTTAAGTGGGCCACCAGTGCAGGTTAGGGACCTCATTGAATAGATGAGAAAGGAGCTGGGAGGGTCAACAGTCCACTCAAGGCCACAGTATGTGAGTGGCAGAGCTACATTCAAGTCTTCTTAGGTGAGGGATGAGCAACCCTCCCGCAGGGTCTGACTGGAGCACCAAGCATGAGGTTGGACTGCTCCTTGGGTAATCGATTCACCCCAAACTCCTATGCAGAGAAATGATCTGAATGTTGCTTCAAATTCTGTTGCACCTGTCTACACTTTGAGCCTGTACCACATCTAGGAAGAAGTCTCTCCATGTTCTGTGGGGTCACACTGACTTTTCCTTGCGTCTGTCCTGAAAGGACAGGGCACCCACCTCCCTGAGCTGTTGACCCGAGGGTCCAGGTGTTCTGCCTTCTGGACACTAGATGGCGCTGCTCCCTAAGTCGTGAAAAGACATGTCCGGTGTCAGGACTGCATTTCAATGCATCAAATACCAGTTAAACTCCTACTATGTGCAAGTCAGTGTGGCTGTTTGGTTATCCATCAGTGCTGTGTTAAGATAAATAAATAATAACAATAGTAACATTGGATATAGGGCTTCATGGATAGCAAGCAATTTACTTAGATCCCCAGTTCCATCTACCAAACCATCCTCGTATACTAAATGGGATAGGTCTTTCTGCCCCCCCGCCCTTTGAGGAGGAAACCAAGGCACACAGAGGTGGTGGCACTAGCACAGAGTAGCGTGCGCATGGTAGACTTTCACTGACCATAGGTGGTGGACTGTCTCTTCCTGCCACTATTTCTTTGTGAGGGCTCTGTCCCCACTCCTAGGCCAGCTCCTGGCCAAGGGCTTCAGCAGACCTCTGCGACATGGAGAGGAGGTGGGGAGCTCCCTGCAGGCCGCTCAGCCCCTCTGAAGCTGCAGTGTGGGAGGGTGCGAGCTGCAGCCGGGAGGCTCCCAGGGTGCGTCAGGCTGAGAGGTGCAGCTTCTGGGTTGGAGCTGGTGAGAGAGATGCAAAGAGAGGAGGTCACTGCTTTTGCTGCATGGCATTTGCAGGGTATGAGTGACTCACCAGATCTGATCCTTGAAGGCTGCTGGTGGCTGTGTGGTCAGGAGTGGTCTGTACATCCATTCATTTCTTCATCCAGGGAATGTTCTCAGAGTGCCTGCTCCATGCTAGGCACTGGGCCTGCAGAGACGCAGAGCAGCTTGGTGCCCTGGAGCTTCTGGAGCAGGGTGTGTGTGTGTGTGTGTGTGTGTGTGTGTGTGTGTGTGTGTAGCTGACAATACAGCCTGGGATGAGACGCTCAGAAGTCTGTACTAGGTGGCCTGAGCAGGGGGAGGCCTATGCCCAGAAGCAGTCTTGAAGGATGAGACGAGTTTGCGGATAACAGGAAGGTGCTGGGGATGGAGGGCAGAAAAGTGTGTGTGTGTCCAGTGGTGTGTGTCCAGGCCAGAGCTGTCAGAGGGTGTCATCACCTTCGAGGATGAGATGGGGTTAGGGCTGGGAAGACAATGGTGCTGGCCGCCTTGGGGCCTGTGCCTGGCACCCCGTAGACGTCAGGGAGCTATCATGCCGGGAGCTGGCCCAGGTTCTGGGATCCAGAGTTGAATATTATAGTTCTTACTGTCCAGGGGCTCAGAGTTCCATGGAGAAGGTGGACAAAGAGATGACTGTCACTCGTGTTTACCAAGCCCTGGCTGGTGGCCGTTGTGGCTGCCCGTGCTTTCTGAGCATTGGCTATTAACTCTCTTTCTAGGCAGGTGCTGTGATGCACCTCCCCACTTTGTAGATGAGTGAGCTGAGGCTTAAAGGGTGCAAGCAAGTGGTCCACGGTCGGAAGATTAGTGCCAGTGGAGTCAGGAAGGGTCTTTCTTTGTAGTGCTGGGGTGGTCCTGGGGCCTCCTCCCCGATGCTGGGCAAGCGCTCTACCCCTGAGCTGCATTCCTGGGCCCTTTTATTTCAGATTTTAATGGTCTCCTTTACTGAAGTGAAGTCATTAACATTGCATAGATTTTCATGTTCATGGTACAAAATCCAGAAGGCTTTAAGGTGTCCCACCTCCCCCACCTCCTGGCTCCCAAGCCCCCTCCCCCTCCCCAGGGGTGACCACTCTTACTATTTCTTGTGTTTTCTCATAGAGATGTTTTATCCAGAAACAAGCCCAATACTAAGAAGAGACAAGGACATGTTGGTTGCAGGCTGGGCTTTGGGGACATCAGCAGGAGTTTCCATCTTGATTGTTAGGCAAGCTTGAAGAGTTACCACTAAATTATAGTTTCAGAAAGGAAATGGGAGGGCTAGGCGCGTGTGGCGGGGGGTGGACTGTGGACTTTCAGAGGTCCCATGCCCACGTGTGGTGGTGTAGGCCTGTGCTGAGGGTGAGCAGTGGAGACGAGGAAAGGGGGACCCTGAGGCCTAGAGAGAGAATGAATGCGGTGAATCAGGGAAGAGAGCCCTTTAGGGGTGGCCAGGGCACTTGGGTATTTGGGGTTGGAGGTACACTCAGAGGGCATAGGTGTCCACAGGCTTGGGAGTGACCAGTTCTCATCTGGGCTGCATGCTGACTTCCTGGACAGTTCCCGCCCACAGGCCCCAGGACTGGACTGGGAGGGTGGCTGTGGGCTCAGGAGCTGGGAGGTCTGGCCTGGGTGGTGGTGGGGGATTCTGGGCAAGCATGTCCCTCTTCAGGCTTCAGTGCAGTCAGGGCCTCGTGGCGGCCATCACCCACTCCTGCACACTGCAGGGGAGGACGGGGTGGGGGAGGGCTTAGGAGGCAGGTGCGTGGGCTGGGTCGGGCTGGGGCCCAGAGGTTTCTGTGCCCCAGGTGAGTGCATGCCCACAGTGTGCAGCGGTCTCCTGTCAGGACTAGGGCTAATGCAGCAGTTGCATTGATACACATATGAAATCTTCCTCGATCCCTGCCTCCCATTTTTGAAATCAGTTTTCAAAAAATGAGTCGGCTCTCTGACAGCCTCCCATTCTTTCTCACACAGGTGAGAAAGATACCTGTGACCTGGTGGCAGAGTCACTGACTGCCTCCTGGCTCCCTGGAGGAACAAGAGGCTCTAGCCCTGTCTTATCTTCTCGCGGCCCCGGGCCTGGAACTGCCCTGGGCTCCTCCATGGGAAGTGCTTCTTGGAGGCTGCTGTCTGGGTGGGTGGCAGGGAGGAGGGGAAGAGCCCCGGATCAGGTAGCTCCTTGGTTCTGCGACCTCAAGCAAGTCCCTCTGCCTCCCTTGGGGGTGGGACCTTAGAGGACCCCTTTATGTCCTTTTTGGACTCTCATGAGGCCAAGAAGATGTGGGAACCTCCGTGCCCTGAGCCTGGGGCCTGGAATGGCGTGTGGCCTGGAATGGCCTGTGGCCTGGAATGGCATGTGGAAGCCACGGGCTTGGTCCAGGCCCTCGCTCTGCCGCTGTGTGGCTGTTATGTAATCTCTCTGTGCCTCGGGTCCTCATCTGTAAGCGCTTCAGCACCTCGGGAGATGAAGACTGGATTACTAGATGGCTTGGGACGGGAGAAGGGTGGCCAGGGAAGAGGAAGAAACTGGGAAATAAAGAAAGGGATTAGATGAACTCAGAGAAGAGAAGATGATTTGATCATCAGAGCTGTCCAGCAGGGAAGACGCTGGCTGCCCAGGGCGGTTGAGGACCTCCTGCCACAGGAGACTACTGAGGGATGAGGGACCACGTGCCATGGAGGTGTTTTCGTGAGGACTCTGCGTTGGCCACAGGGCTGATCTTTCATTTGGCAAACTTTTGGAGAGGGCTGTCCTAGACTGGCCTGGGAGGGGTCAGGGTGACAAGGTGGATGGGATCCCACCCCTGGCCTCAGGAGTACCTGGGCTGGGCAGAGCTGAACTTGAAGTCCCTTCCACCCTGGGTCAGGCTGTGGAGGGAGTGGGCTGAGGCTCTTCAGTGCGTGCCTTTGGTATTGATCCGCTGGGCTGGTGCTGGCGGGGAGCAGCGGGAGTAGGACGCTGCAGTGTTATTAGTGCGGAGGACACGCTGTAATCTGTCAGTGTCACCCTGGTCGCAGCTGGCCCGGGAGCCATCCTGCTGTTAACTCCTCCCTTCCCAGCAGCCGCCTTCCACCCAGCCCGGTTCTTGTGCAGCACCCTGGGTGTGCACCCATCTCCCTATGGGGAGATGTGAATGGTCACCTTCCCTGCTTCCTCCCGAAGGGAGCCCTCTGCCCCTGTCACACTGACTTATTTCCCAACACCTGGGCATTCCTGCATCTGTGCCTTCAGGTACCAGAATCCCCTGTCAGGTATGACTACCAGGCTCCTCCCACCCACCCACCCACCCACCAACATCATCCATTGCTTCACTTACCCCAGCAACCATCCGTCTTACCATCCAATCAGCCATTTATATTTTTCCATCTGTCTGTCCATCTGTCTATCCATCCATCCATATGTCCATCTTGCAATTTGTCTCAGTCCAATCCAGTCAGTCTCAACCCAATTCAGTTTGGTTTGGTTCATCTTTATTCAATTCACAGGCTTATGGGGCTCACCACGTGCCAAGTGAGTGACTCTCGAGGAGCCTGGGCCCGGCCTCCTCCCAACCCTCCATGGCTGGCTTTGAGTCTCACCCCTGTTCATACTGTGCCAGTCCCTCCAGCAGACACCACTGGCTGTGAGGGGCCTTCCTGTGGAAGACAGTTATGTCTGGCTTTTGTGAACTCCAGGGACAAAGCCGAGACAACGGTGGGCAGAGGCGGGAGGTGGGAAGGAGGCAAGGGAGGGGCTTGGCTCTGTGGGGAAGGAGCTTCCCTTCAGCGGTGGGTGCTCTAGCAGGGACTGAGCAGGTGGGAATTAGGGGTGACGGGGTGGGTTAGTGTGGGTCTGGAGACGCGAGCTCCAGGGTCGTGCACTGCCTGGCTTATTTTCCCAGCTCCACTTATTTCTGCCATGTGACTCGGGCACATAGCATAACCTCTCTGGGGCTCAATTTCTTAATTTTTAAAATGGGAAAGATGATTGATCTGTCTCAGTGTTGCTGTCAGTGTATGCCTGTGCGAGGGGAGAGCTGAATGGGTTTGCTGGGATCATCACCACTTTTCTGGGCATGCCAGCTGTGTCCAGGTGCTGCACTGGGAGCTTCCACTTGCTGTGTCTCCTCTGAGCATCCCAACCACCAATCCTGTGTGGGTATCACAGAGCCCAGTTCGCAGATGAGGAAACAGAGGCTCAAAGGATTCTGCCCTTGGCTTGAACCACACAGTGGAGAAAGGCAGGTCTGGGCTCCAGGACAGGCCTTCCCCTCGGCTGGCCCTTCTCTCCTGCCTGCCCTCTGCGCTGCCTCTCAAGGGTGAGGACTCTGAGATGCCAAGATTCTAAGACTTCCGTCCCACGGTCTGCCTGGGCTGCACTCTTTTGGCCATCCCTGTTTTTTCATATTGGGTTGTTGTTAGTTATTATTTGTGTGTTTTTTTTCTTCCCCAGAGAGCCGGAAAGCAAGAAAAAATGCTTTCTTCCCTACAGTACCTAAAGCATTGACTTTGCCGTGAAAGGCACACAATGCACGTTTGTTTCCTTTTTTGTCTTGCATGCTGGGAAGCTTATGCTTCTTGTCCTGTTGCTTCCTGTTAGACTCTAACCCAAAGGCCTGCCCCAGCCCTTCTGCCTCATCCTGTCTTGCTTGTCCCTTTAACCGGGATAGCCATGTGGTCTGGATCTGCTCCTAGGCCCAGGTCTTCCATGTCTCAGGAAAGGGAACTTTGCACTTATTGTTACCTCTGCCTGGAACCTTCTGCTGTCTGTCACCCCCTGTTTTGCTGCCTGTTCTCCTTACCCCTTGAGTTTCATGTAAACAGCTGCGTCTCAGAGAGGCCCTGCAGCTGTCCTGTTGGGCTTCAGAGAGGTTCCCCTCGTGTCCTTCCTGCGTGCCATCCAGAGCTGGACTCCACTTCTCATCCCCTGGAACTGGACTGGGCCTTGCATTTGCTTTGACCAACAAATTGTGCTGAGACTTCTGAGACTAGACCTTCAGGTGACTGGCAGCTTCTACTCTCTGTCACTTGGAACCCAGGTGCTGTGTGAGGCCTGCATCACACAGAGAGACCACAGTGGGGAAAGTTAGGTGTCCCGGTCAACAGGCTCCCAGCCAACAGCACTCACATCAGCCCTGGCCCTGTGCGAGAGCCAGCTTGGGGGTTCAAGCTCTGGGATCCCCCGGATGACTGCAGCCCCAGCCACCATCACGTGGAACAGGAGAACTGCCCCACTGAGCCTGCAGAATTGTGACAGATACTAAAATGGCAGTTGCTCTAAGGCATGAAGTTGTTCTAAGGTAGCTTAAAGGGGGCAACTCCTGTTATTTTTTTTTAAACATTGCCCCAATGTTTTGCATTCATGATGATCTATAATTATATAATTGTTTGATTTTTTTTTTTTTTTTTTTGCAGTAGTAGGGATTACTACATCCTAGCTCTTTATTTTTTATTTTGAGACAGGGTCTCACTAAGTTGCCGAGGTTGGCATTGAACTTGCAGTCCTCCTGTGTCAGTCTTCTGAGTTGTTGGGATTACAGACATGTGCCACTGCGCTCAGCTAATTGTTTGGTTCTTAACTTGCTAATTTCCCCTGTTCCTTTCTAGACATGCGTTACAGGGCAGGGAACATGTTCATCTTGATCACTGCCCCTCGTCACTGACCAAGGAGGAGGGCATGTCGTAGTTCCCCAGTGAATGAACGGATGGCATCAGTGTGGTCTTGCAGTACTCTCGAGAGCCAGTGTGGTGGTGGAGCCCAGAAGGGACTGTGCTTGAGGTTGGTGAGCTTAGACTCAACCTTAGTCTGCGCTCTCAGGGGCGCAACAGCACAGCAACCCCGAGTGATCCTGGCACCGCCTCTGTGCCTAGACCGCCAAGCCCCTGCCTGGGAGAACCTCCCCACCTGTCTTGTTGCCCTCTGTACCTCTCTTGGGGACCTGGGAGGTGTGTGTATATAGGTGATGGGGTCAGGACAGAGTGTGGCACCAGTTAGGGCTTGGGACTCAAAGATGCCCACCTTTGGACCCCAGCTGTGCTGAAATCCCAGCCCCTCCTGGTTCTATGGTCACAGTTATTGAGTGTTCGCTTTGGTGGGAGGAAGTGCTAAATAAGTTTGAGCTGGTGCTACTATGACTGCATGCTGGGCACTACTGTGGTCACCTCATCAGATGGCTTCTGTTATTTCCCCTCTTTCATGGATGAGGCAACTCATGCTTCACTATTGGCCCGAACTCCTGATAGTGGGTGACAAGAGCTGGGGTCTGAACCCTGGTGATGTGGTACCAAAGCCCCTGTTTTTCTTTTTATTTTTTTGGTACCAAGGATTGAACCCTGGGCACTTTACCACTGAGCTGCATCCCTAGCCCTTTTTATTTTGTATTTTGAGACAGGGTTTCACTGATACTTAAGGCCATGCTAAGTTGCCGAGGCTGGCTTTGAACTGTGATCCTCCTGTCTCAGCCTCCAGAGCTGCTGGGATTATAGGCGTGTGCCTCTGTGCCCCGCCAGAGCCCCTGTTCTTAACCCTCACACTATGCTGCCTCTCTGAGCCTCAGGTTTCATCTCTGTGAAGGGGAAGATGATATCTGCTTAATGGAACTGTGATAAAATATATTTTGGCAGCGCCTGGTGTGTTGCAGGTTCTCAGTAAATCCCAGTTTGTGTAGCAAGATAGATCAACAAGGGCCCGACTCGGGAGGGCTCTGCGGGCTCTACTGTGAGGCACTGCAGAACCTCTGACGGTTTCTGACCGAGTGACATAAAGAAACAGTGGTTCGGTTCAAGCCCTCCCCTTCCCCTCTGCTTCCCACCCCCACCAGTGACTAGCCTCTGGCCTGACGCTGGGGTCTGGGCTCACACCCCCAGACACTGCTCCTGAGATGAGGGCAGGGCAGGAGCTCTCCTCTCTCCCTCGAGGCCTCTTGGTCCTGCCAGTCTCATCGAGTCTCAGAGGGTCACTTCAGAGTTCCATTCGTGGCCTCATTTCCTTCTCTACATTGAGCACCAGTGACAGAGGTGCCAGGGGTCCTGTCACCATCCACTTCTTGTCCCTTGGAATGCTTCCCTAGTGGTGTGGGTAAGGTGGACTGAGGGGACAGTAGTTCCTCAGGGAGGGAGGAGGGGGATGGGAGAGAGAGAAGCTGAGAAAGAAGGGATTGAGAGGGGGTGGGGCAAGACTGGACTCATTGCTTCAGGGCTGGTGCACCTGGTGACAAATTTGGGCCATCTGACCTGGCACTGTGCTCCTCTGCTCTGACAGGGCTTGAGTGCAGTCTTGCTGCACACACAGGAATACCCCTGGAGTACGGACTTGAGTGTCTGTGGCTCTGTGTGTCCTTAGGAGGGCAGGGGAGAGAAGGGGGAGGGCAGGCACACCCCGGGCCAGGTGTCCTTCTCCTGAGCTCCGCCCTGGGTTAGTCCTTTTTCCACTTGCACCGGCATTATGGAATCTCTGGGAGTCTCCATGTTCCCATCTGTGTCTGTCTCTCCCTCTCCTGAGAGCGTCCTCAGGATACCATGTCCTTGACATCTGTGTGCTCTCCAGAGCAAATCAAGGCTTGGTGGAGAAAACATGGTTAATAAGTGCTGAGGCCGAACGAATGTGTTTATGTAAATGGATCTAATTCCAGAGGAGGGTGTGTGTGTCAGGGGGTGTGTGCATGTGTGTGCACATAGGACGAGGCATGTGGACAGAGCATGTGAACACATGCTGGAGTTTGGATACTTCTCTCAGGTGCATACGAGTGAGACTGTTTGCACACACAGGCCTGCAGAGTCACACTGGGTGCTGGTGAATGTCTAACACTGGCTCTTCGTTAAAAAACAAGCCCGCCCTGTTCATAGCGTTTGGGCATCTGAGCCATGGCCACTTCAAGTTGCCTATGTGATGTACCTGAACGTGAAGTTGGGAAGAAAGGCATATGGTTGGCTCGCAGGGGCCCTTAGGAGCTAGCCTGGCGCACCTTGGGACTGGGATGTGTGACAGAGAGCGGTAGGGAGGGCGGTGGGCAAGTCCTTATCAGGGAGGAGAAGCTGCAAGCTGGCTGGGAGCCACTTCTTTGGGGAACCCGGGCATGAGGGGAGCAGGCAGTTGTTGGCCATCAGCCAGCTTTTTCGCGTCACTTGGAAACCAGTCCAAACTGATGCTCCTTGTTAGGCTGGTCTAAATGCTCTCTGAGAGGCCCACCTGCCTCACCCTGCAGATGCTTTGAGAGTTCATGGAGTTGGGTGAGGACAGCAGGACAGCAGGACTCATCCCGGAACTGAATGAAGGAGGAATGAACTTCCAGGCTCCAGCAGGGGGTGTGGCTGTGAACAACGGCTGAGGCTGGGGTCCTGAGCTTCCTGAGGGATTTTTCAGGGCACATACATCACTTGCCCTCTCTGGACTCCGATTTCGAGTTCCTTCCATGAAGGGACAGGTCTTCGGAGCTCCATGGTCTCTTATCTGATTCTATGGGAACAGAGACCTAAGGCTGGGCTCTGAGTATTGAAATCTATATTCAAAAGCCAGACAGAGAAAGGCTCTATTGTCACTAGATGGAGAGAGGCCTGTGATGGACCCTGGGTCTTAGGGCACCCTGCTGTGGCCCTCCACAGACCATAGGAGGAATAGACCAAGGCCAAGGGGGTGGGCTCCCCCAACCCCTGCCCTTTTGGACCTTGCTCTGTTGCCTACTCTAGATTTCTGCCCAAAGGGTTCCACCAAGCCAGCTTCCACGATTGGCCACCATTTGTGGTAGACAGGCCCAAGGGCTGACAAACGAGTGCTGTTTGGGGAACTTGGCTATGCTGTTGGGGTGTGCTCCCTTTTTGGGAGATGCCCCTCACATGCTGAATGCGGCTGGGGCAGGGAGGGAAGGAACAGGCTGGGGGTGAGAAGCTAGGGTCCAGGCTACCATGGTGGGCTTGTGCTGTGCTGTCAGTCTCAGGGCAGAATTCAGAGGAGGCTGAGAACTCGAAATCCAAAACTAGCATCTGAGGTTGTCACAAAGAAACAGTGTCAGGACAGAGGATAGAACATACTGCTAATTTGTTTCATTGCTGTTAGTGTTTAGACTCGGGATCTTTGAGCTTCCACTGGCCTCTTGTTCTGGGCCTTGCAATTGTTTCTGGTGAGCCCAAAAAAGAGGTGATTGGGATTTGGGGAGGGAGGGCTTGGCACTGTGACCCCCCAGAGACTGGGTCTGAATTGAGCAGAGAGATTTGAACATTGGTCAGTTCTAGGGTACACTGTTTCAGGGCTTTGTGGTTTGAGCTTCCTCTCTCAGGTCTCACCCAAGGCCATCTCCTTCCTCTTCAGCCCCAGGACAGCTGAATGGTGGCCGAGCTTCCTTCCCTAACCTCAGACAACCTCTCCCCTCCCCAAGACCCCTACTCCCTCAGGCTTCTGATGCAGCCCTGGCGTCAGGGTTGGGACTGTAGCGTGTGGTACTCCCCAGGCCCTGCTACTAGGCAGTTGACCCTGGCTATTTCTAAGGTGACTTGGTGCCCTCCATTGGTCACTTTTCTGGACCTCCAAATGACAATATTAAAATAACCAGGTCAGTGAGTCCCAATCATCCTAACTAACGAGACCTCAGAGCCTTTTTGGTGTGTGCCAATTGATGTCTGCTGGGCGGGAGGCAACCTGTTCCTCTGTCCTGAGCACTGTGCCCTGACAGTGCCGCTGGGCTGCTCTCTTCCCTGTGGTTCACCATGGCATCTGTGGTGAGCTCCTACCTGACCTTCAAGACCCAGGATGATAAATTCAGTAAGGAAATGGGGAGGTGGGTGAAGAAAGCACTGGAAGGAGGGCAGGTGGGTGTTTTAAGATTTACCAACAGGCCGAGCATGGTGATGTTTGCCTGTAATCCCAGCAGCTGGGGAGGCTGAGACAAGAGGATCCGAGTTCAAAGCCAGCCTCTGCAACTGTGAGGTACTAAGCAACTCAGTGAGACCCTGTCTCTAAATAAAATACAAAATAGGCCTGGGGATGTGACTCAGTGGTTGAGTGTCCCTGAGTTCAATCCCTGATACCAAGAAAAAAAATTTTTTGCCAACAGATGCATCAAGTTTTTGTTTGCTTACGTGTTGATTTGATTTTGAAACACTGGCTTTCCACCCCCATCCTCTTCAGCATGACAGCTTTTTAAGGATCAAATGAATTAATGAAATGTATTCAGAGCATTTTCAGAGGTGCTAAGCCCTCCTTCAAATCACTGGCCCTGGCAGTCTGCTGGTCCAGCTGGGTGGTGGTGGCCTAGTTCTTTAACTGCTCTCGAATAGGGCCTTTTTCCAATGTCAAGGGTCAGATTCTCTCGTTGGTGTCCCATCTCTTCAAGTTGAGAGAGCTCCAGATGGTCCCACAAGACCCTCTCCACTCTCTGCCACCTCATGGTCCCCTTGAGCAATCTCTCTCTTTAGGCAGGATGCAGAATAAGTTGGCAAGGTCAAGGTCATGTCCACTCCGGGGTGCAGCTCTCCAAGGGAAAACAGAAACCCAAGGCCATGCCTGGGATGTTGAGTGGGGCTCCTTTATTCTGAAAGAGGAAGCTGAAGGATGTCATGGGCCCACCTGGGCTGCCATGCTGAAACTGGGGAGGTTTGCTCGAGTTGTTGGAGTGTGAGGGAAGATATGGATTGGCCTTGACCTTGGCCATGCAGAGGAGGCTGCTGCTGGGTGCTGCCCAGCATTGGCTGGTGCTGCCTTTCGGGGAGGTGAGCCCCTTGTCCCTGGAGGCATGCAGATTCAGTAAGGGATATTTCAGAGAGGGCTCATGATGATGGCATCTAAGCCTCCCATCCCCCAGCTCTGAGAATCCGTGGCCTTGGATTGCTGCAAATGGAATGCCAAGAACTGGGAAACCAATGAAAGAAATCCACTGAAGTGAGGACCAAGCTATAAAAAAAAATCTTTATTTCATGTACCAGGATTTTTTTTTTTTTTTTTGAGTTTTCTGATTTTTAAAATTTTTTTCTGTTAACAGTCTGAAAAAAAAAAAAAAAAAGGACCCACCAAGAAAATAAAATGGAGGTTGATTTCTTGGACTGGTTGGAGCTGGACACGAGCAGTCATCCACCCTGGGAAGCAGTGCCCTGGCAGTCCGAGTCCCAGCTCCTTCCCTCCTGGCCCCCTAGCCCTTTCTTGGCCACTCTGGTGTCTCCCACGCCCCCACCCCCATGGCCTTCTCCAAGCAGCCTCAGGCCCCAGGCCTTGCCGCCTGGCCAGGAGAGAAGTGTGATCGCCAGCCCCAGTCCTCCACAGAACTCTGAGAACCAGGGCCAGTTCGCCTCTCTGGCTGGACTGTGCCCACTGGTTGGCCGTGCGCCCTGGGCCCCTCCTTCTCTCCAGGCCTTGATCTGTACTGCTTTGGAATCTGGTGGGGTGGTTGCAAGTGGGGTGGGGAAGGGATAGACTGCCATTCCTGCCCACTCTGAGAGATACTCTGTTGTCATCACAAACTAAGTGGCCCCCACTGCGGGGCCTGGGGCCCATGGCTGCCCCCTGCACTCTGGGCTAAGCTGGCAGATGGTCTGCCTTGTGCTGGGGCTGGGTTGTAAGCTCCAGCTGCTGAGCTGGGGCAAGAACCTTCTCTTACAGACAAAAGGCAGGAAGGGCAGCTAGGAGTGTGAAGCTCAAGGACCCGTCCAGCCTCCCCTCCTGCTCCTCAGAGATCCACCTGGGAGACCTCGGGGCAGCCAGTGGGGAACGTGCAGACAGAGGTGGCTGCTGCAGGCGGCAGGGGCCACAGTCTGTGGACTGGCTCACAGGCTGGTTGGAAGTAAGTTTCTAGCATGGAAAAGCTATTGGATTCTGCTCAGTCTGAACTGGCCCTTGTTGCTTTGGGCAAGAAAAGGGAGAAATCTGGGTGTCCCCCCGCTGTAGTGGGTAGTGAAGTTTAAGCTTGGTCTGGGGCTCTCCCGGGGACAGGGATGGCACTCTGTTGAAACTGTCTCCATAGAGGGAGATTCTTGTCCCCTCCTGGCAAACCTCAGAGATCCTCTTTTTTACTGACTCCCAAAGACACTGGAGGACTCTGGTGGCTGACTTCTTCCCTCAAGGGAGTCTCTTCACTCTCTACAAAGGGGCTATGGCATTAAAGAAAAGGGACACAAGATGAAGAGTGGCTTTGGGGACCTCTTTGTCTTTTCTCTCATTGAATGGCAGGATACATTGGCTCTCGTGTATATATTTTTGCTTTGACATTGGATGTGGGATAGGGGGCTGGGGAGCACAGTGAGGAGGCATATGGTGTGTGTGTGTGTGTGTGTGTGTGTGTGTGCGCGCGCGCGCATGCACGTGTGCAGGGGATGGGAGAGAGAGAGAGACTGACTGACAATTTGGGAATGTTCTCAATGTCACTGGAACACAGTGGTAGCTGTTTTATCATCCCTGGCGTGTTCCTCTGGAACGATCTTAAAAGTCAGATACATGGGACAAGAACGGGTCTTTGGAGCTCATTGGTCAGTGTACACGCTTACTCAGGGGAAGTGAAGGCCCAGAGAGGCCACAGAACAAGGAAGTCCAGAATCCAGTCCTGGGTTCCAGACCAGTGCCCTTTCCATGCATGTGAGCGTGTGTGTGTGTGTGTGGTGTGTGTGCAGTGGGTGGGCATGCAGAAGCACAGAGGCCAGCGTGGGGTTCTGGTGTCATTGTCCATGGCTCTGTGTGTGAGGGGGCTGGTTTTCTCCCTGGCTGTGTGCAGATTGGGAGGGTGTGGTCTGAGTGTGTGTCCCTGTGCACAGGGGCTGTGCCAGGCTTAGCCAACTGGACTGGATGGGTGTGTGAGGAGGTGTGGGGTGGGGCCTCATTCTCTCCCACATTAGCAGCACTTCCTGGTGGAAGGAAGAGATCTTTCCAGCAAACTCCCTGACGCTCACTGGGGCCTTTCTCCTCCTCCCGTGGCTTTAAGCCCAGCTCACATCTCACACAACAGTTTTGTATTTTTAATGGATTTGTATATTTGTTTTCTGTTTTGTCTTTACAAGTTCCCTGCTAAATTTTAAGTCCCCCACCCACCCCATTTTTGTTTTCACAGTTTAAAGCTGGAAAAGAATTAAAAGAAAAATACTATCTGATTTTCTTGCAAGTAAATCCACTTATTATATATTTACATTTATTTATAGTTTGTGGTTTTTTTATTAAAAAAAAATCACCACTTGTTTTTCCTTTTTCTTTTGTAAAAAGAAACCTTTTTGCAGTGTCACTGTTGGACCCGCTGGGCCCCAAGGGGGCGCCAGTGAGTCTAAGGACCCCCAAGGGTCAAAGAGCCCCTTTCCCAGGGGTCTGGAGGCCTATGAGTTGGGGGTTCACTATCGCCCCAGGGTCACAGGGTGGCCCTGAGGGGAGGGGCGAGGAGGGAGAGCTGCTTTATATCCCCCGGGGGGTGGGTGTCTCCTGACCCCAATGACAGGAGCTTGGGGGTGGTGACCCCAAAAGGCTCACCCTGAGGGTTCCGGGGTTTCGGTGTCTCGGTAGGAGGCAGCCGTCCCTTCTCTTTCCCTTTCCTCGAGGCTAGAAGTCATCACAGTGGGTTAAGGACCATTAAGGACTGGGAACCTGGGGCTGGGCGAGCCCCTAGCGCACCCCCTCCAGGCACCTAACGGACAGGAGGGACCAAGGGCTCTGGTCACCTGGAGGCCTACAATTGCCCCATCAGTGCTGGGCGGAGCCGGCTCTTGAGCCACTGAGCATTCCCAGCGTCCCCAGGGCACACTCCCAGGGGCTCCAGGGACCTGGCAGTGACCACAGGCTCCCCTGGCCCCTGGGGGCCCCTGAGTCTCCACCCCGCACTCTCCTAGGGAGGCAGGGCCCGCTGGGGTTAAAGGGAACTGAATACTTTTGATTTTTTAAATTCTCCTGCAGTTAAAAAGAAAAAGAAGAAGGTAACAAAAACCCCTAATAAATACAAAGGGCATTCCTTTTCCTTCCGCTCCTCTCTCTCTGTCTGTCTCTCTCTTTGCTTTAATGTTATCTTGGTTCCCTTTTATTTTTTCATTTAAATTGGTTTTATTAAATGTTAAAATAATGGTACATGGGAAATCATGCATTTTCTTTTAGATTTATTTCTAGTTTTAATTGTGTATCCCTCACGCTTTAGGTTAGAGTCTGTCTTTCCTCGTTTATCTTTTTGCCTTTGTTTTGCTTCTTTGTTCCTCTTGTATTTTGTTCTTTTTTTTTTTTTTTAATTTACTTGCTCTTTTTTCTCTTTTTTTGTTTTGTTTTGTTTGTGTTTTTTGCCGAGGTCTCCCGGGGCCCTCCCCACCCGCGGCCCCTCCGCCCGCCCGTCCTCCCGCCCGCCGCCGCCTGGCCCTTCACACGGGCGTGGTCCGGCGGTTGGCTGTGTTGGAGTGGAGCGAGTCCTTGTTCTCCTTCTGGATACAGTTGTGGACCTGGAGGAAGCTGTTGTCCCTGTCCGAGTTGTAGGTGGCGGTGGGCGTGGTGGCGGCCTTCAGGGGGTCGCGGCTGAGGGTGTACATGGAGATCTCCGTGGACGGCAGGGTGTTGAAGCCCTTGACGCCCACGGGCGAGGCGTCCCTGGAGGGCGAGGGCTCGGTGGAGCGCGAGCTGGAGCGGCTGCGGCGCTGGTAGCGGTAGCGGTAGCTGGGGATGCGGGTGATGGCCGAGGCCTGGAGGTAGTCCGTGGCGCGGGCGGTGGCCCGCAGCTGTTTGTGGCGGTCGATGAACATGTGCACCGCCAGCACCCCGACCATCTCGGCGATGATAAAGGACAGGGCCCCGAAGTAGAAGGACCAGCCGTAGGAGTAACTATTCTTTTTGGAGTCGCTCTTGGAGGGGTCCCCGGCATTGGCAGATATGTACACTATGATGCCGATGATGTTACTAAGACCTGCGGGCACCAGGGGTGGGCGGGGGACCAGAGAGGATGGGTTAGTTCCGGAGGATGTGGGCCACCAGGCAGGATCACAAGGCAGGGACAGCTGGGTAGCCTTCCCTTTCAGTGATGCACAGGTGGATGGGTAGAGAGGGACACTGGCGGACTTCACTTTAATATTGTACCATCTAGAGGGGAAGGACGGAGAGACAGACACGTGGAAAGAGTGGAGAGGAGAGAGGTGCTGGTCATCGGATCGGGAATGACAATAGATGCTGTTTATTGAGCAGCCTTCTCTGCTTAGTGCTTCGTGAACAGTTGACAGATGAGGAGTCAGAGAGGTTAAGCCACTTGCTCAAGGCAGCACAGGGATTTGAAGCTGGTATAACAGGAGGTTGACTGGCTCTGGGAACCATTGCTTGCGTTCAAAGCCTTTGGCAAGTGAAGCTTTGTCTCAGTTTCCCCCTCTGTAAACTGGGGGTGATAGCAGACCTGACCCCTGAGGGGCCGTGGGGAGGGTTACATAAAGGAACACTCGAGGATGCTCTTGGCTCCTGGGACATGGTAAATGCTCCTCAGATGTTAGTCAGTTCTACTAAGTGGCTCATGACATGCTCCTTTTCTGGCCTCTGAGGCGAGTGTGACTGGTTAGAAGTCGGATTTGGGGACCTGCCTGCTACCACCTGGCTGGGACCGTGAGGGCCGGTCCTCCCTTCACTTCTAGGCTGGAGCTGGGCATCACGTGGATGGCCTTTTCAGTTTGCTGGTACTGGAGGGCAGAGGACAGGTGGGGACAGGCTCAGTATTTGAGAGGGCCCAGGATTTGAGCTGGAAAATGGTGGGAGGACGATGGCCTCTGGGCCAAGGGAGGGGGTGTTCCTGTGGGACTCCGAGGGGCTGGAGGTGGTGCCCAGCCGGGCCTTCCCCTGAGCGAGGCCTCGAGGTGCCCTGCCCTCTCAGTGCCTCTGCCAGGTCCTCCCATCCCGGGCTGGGGGGTCCTCTCCCCTCCATTGGGCCCAGGCTCCCGCCTGCCTGGCTCGTTGGCCATTACCTGCAGACACGAAGAAGATGCCGGCGCTGAGGATGATGTTGTGCCGGGTCTTGTAGAACTCGCTGGCTGCGATGCAGAGGCCACCCATGAAGAGCAGGATCACGCTCAGGATTGGGAAGATGCTCGAGGCCCTCACAGCCCCTGCGGAACAGGAGGGTCATGGGGGGAGATAGGCCAGGCTGTGAGTCTGGGGACCGTGGGGAGCCGTGGGAGGGCGGCCACACCAGGGAGTGGGAAGGAGAGTGAGCGCTGGCCAGTCCCCAGGTCTCTCCTGGTCTTTATTTTGTGAACTTCTATTCATCCATCAAAACCCAGCTCCAAGTCCCTCCTCCATGAAGCCTTCCCTGACTTCCTTAGGCCAAGTCATTAGTCTTTTCCTCTGTGCTCTGGGGCACGTGGGCACACTGAGGGGCAATGAGGTAGGGTTAGGTGACCACGTGGCTGGGTCTGGAATCTGGCTGAGGCACTTGCTAGCCTTGTGTAAGTGAGGGAGCTGGCCTCTTGTGCCTCAGTTTTCTTGTCTATAAAACAGTGATGGTAAGAGCACTGGCCTCCTGAGGTGGTTGTGAAGATTAAATGAGCTGATTCGGGTAATTCATTTATGAGAGAAAGTCCCTGGGAAAACAGTGACAGTTGTGACCATAACCACTGACGCCCCGCCCTCAGCCACAGGCCTCACAAAGCGACTACCCTGGCTTGTTTTCCCAGTACTTTTCTGTCCACCCAAGGGCAAAGCAGGCTCTCAGAAAAAGCTGGTCAAGTGAATAAAGGTGGGATGGTCCAGAAAGAGGAGGAAACAGACACATTTCAAGAAAAGAGGAGTAACACCCAAAATGCAAATCCTTGGGGATAAGGTAAGAAGGAAGGGCTGGTAGACAGGATGGGGAAGAAAAGGATATTTAGTTCTGTGTTTATTTTGAGGCGCTGGGATTGAGCCAGGGGCTTTCTCAGGCTCAGCAGGCCCTCCACCACTGAGCTGCACCCCAGCCCCCAAAGAATATTTCAATAAAAAGGGAGAAACGACAGAGGGCAAAGGCCACAGCTCCTGTGGGAAGAGGGTGCCGATGCTGAGGTGGAGGGGACAGTGGCTGGTGGCCAGGTTGGGGTGCCCTGGCAGGACCAGTGTCTGACTGAGGGCCGGAGTGTGGGGACCTCCACAAAGTGTCTCTGCAAAATCAACTATATATATTATCCAAATTCAAATAGGCAGTGAGGGACCACAGGATGGTGGCTGACTCCCTGTCCTGGGGCTGTGGCCAGGCAGGGCAGAGCCGATCCCAGCCCACCCGAGGCTATGGTGTGGGGAAGGATCTGCTTCAGATGCCTCTGTGGCTTCCATGGCTTCTGGGGACACTGAGTCATGTTAGGCATAGGGCTCTTGGCCAAGCCCAGGCCACAGTGACAAGAACTCCCCCCATCCCCTCTGTGGGTGGCAAAATGATCAAGAGGGATCCGTGAAAGACCACATCTATCTAGACTGACTGATGGACGGACTTCCTTCCTCCCTCCCTCCCTCCATCCTGAAATTGAACCAAGAGGCGCTCTACCACTGAGCTGCATCCCCAGCCCTTTTTATTTTTAATTTTGAGCTAGGGTCTTGCTCAGTTGCTGAGGCTGGCCTCAAACTTGCCATCCTCCTGCCTTAGCCTCCTGAGGAGCTGGGATGACAGGCATGTGCCACCACGCCCAGCCTATCCAGACTTTTCAAAGATGGCTTTAGGTAGTTTTATGTGACACGTGCTGTGAAGACCCTCCATCCCCTCCCTTCCGTCTACAGTGAAGTCTACGCTGCTCACTACTGCTATTGGTGAGAGAGAGAGAGAATGTGTGTGTGTGTGTGTGTGTGTTTGTGTGACTGTTTGTTGAGGGGGGAGACTTGAAGGAGGGTGGAGCTCTGCACTCAGATCTGCAAAGGGCAGAACCCAGCAGCACCTGTGGAAGCTAGTGTGAGGCCAGGTGTGCGGGCAGCTGGCCTGTGGAGCAGTCTTGGTGCCTGCAGGGGCGTGGCTGCTTGCACCCCAGGTCCTAGTGGGATGGTCTGTCCTGCAGGTCATTTCTAAGACAGTGTGCTCTGCCCCCAGCCTGATCCCCAGCACAAGCACCCCCGCACCCCACACAGGCAGAGACGCGCTCACCTTTACGAGCATGTGGCGATGGCAGGAGAAGAGGTGGAATATTTGTTAAGCACCCGTTCTATGTGGGGTCTTGAGCAGTCATCAAACACATATTCTGTATTTTCATCTTATAACAACCCTCAGAATGTGTTTTTTGTCCCAACGTGAGATGACAAAACTGAGGTTCAGAGAGGTGAAGTAACTTGTCCGAGACTACCCAGCCAGTGAGACTGGATTCCAATCTAGATGACCTCTGGGCTCTCCCTATATGACTTCTAAGGAACATGGAAAAGGTGCCGAAGGGTCTGGAGAGCCATGTTTTGATTTTAGTTGTGCTGCTCACTTGCTGTGTGGCTAAGGCAGGTACCTCACCCTCTCTGTTTTTCTCATATGTGAGATGTGGTGTGAATGATTAGGTGATTTCCAATGGTTCTTCTCTCTGCATGTAGATATGACTTCTGGCTGGGGAGAAGAAAGAGGAGGACAAAGAGGAGGACATGGCATGACTTCTGAGGGGCAGCAGTGCCTGCTCAGATGAGCAGGGCAGAGGGAGGCCAGAGCCCTGCAGGAAAGCAGGCTCTTCCTGCCCGTGGTGGGCCTGTGTCTGGCAGGCTGGACGGCACTGGGAGTGCAGAGGACCTCGCAGCAGCCCAGGCCGACCTTTCCAGCTCAGCTGCTTCTGCTGTGGGATCCAGAGGTCCCAATTGGGCCCTCCTGCCAGCAGAGGAGGGAGCCGGGGTGCTGCCTGTGTGTATGCATGGGTGTGTGCGTGTGTGTGCGTGTGTGCACGTGTGCAGTGAGGGCACAGATGTGTGGGTAAAGATGGAGGGAGGCAGAGGTAGAAGGTTGTGTTGCAGCCAGCAGAGGACAATGTAGAGGACACGGACCTGCGTTGGGAGGCAGGAAGCTAGCTCTAAATAGTGGCGGCCAGCAGGGAACACGGAAGATCCAGCCAGGCCAGCCTCTCTCAGAGAGGCCTCTTCACCAGGAAAGAGGAGGCCGGAGCAGCCAGTAAACAGCACTGTGCCCAGGGCTCAGACCCAGGCTGGGCAGGGGCTGGAGCTAGTGCCTGGGGACCTCTGTGTGGAGGAGCCTCTCGAGCCAGGTCTTTCTGCTTGGGGAGTGTCACACCTGAATTTAAACCCTGGATTTTCACTCACTGGGTGACCCTCGGACAAGGGTCTTTACCTGTCTGAGCCTCAGTTTCCCATCCTGTAAAATGGCAATAGTGGGAATAATAGTATCCAGCTCCCGGGAGCGCTGGAGAGCCGCGCCCCGCAAGCGCAGGCTGTGGACCAGCAGCATCTGCGTCCCTGTGGGGCTGGGGAAATGCAGATCCCAGGTCTGGTGGGTATCAGGGACTGAACCCAGAGGTATATAACCACGGAGCTGCACCCCAGCCATTAAATTTTTTTTTTTTTAAATTTACGGTCTGCTAAGTTGCTCAGAACCTTGCTAAGTTGCTGAGGGAGGCAGGCTTTGAACTCGCAATCCTCCTGCCTCAGCCTCCCGAGCTGCTGGTATTTCAGGCATGTGCCACCATGCCCCACAGAATCTGTTTTCAGGATATGCTCATGACAAGGTTTGTACATGCATAAAAGTGCGAGAGATGCCTTTGTAAGGATCAAACCGGGAAATACTGGGACCATGAACAACGCTGGAGGTGGACAGTGACAGGCAACAATTTTGATTATTTCTCAGGCTCCTCCAAATATCACTCCCCCACAAATTCCCAAGGAGCTCCGTGTGACACTCCCCTGTGTATTTGGTACAGAGAATTAGTGTATTCCAGGGACTTTTAAGCACTGTACGTACATCAATTCGCTCGTTCTCGTTACAGCCCTGTGAAATAAGTCCTTCAATCGCATCCATTATACAGAGATTAAAACTGAGGCACAGAGAGCCTTTTATCCAGGGTTTGTGAACTCAGGTCCGTGTCTGATCACAGTGCTCTGCTGTCTTTAGCAATCCTCTGAGCTCCTGTGGGATCAGGGAGGGCTTCCCCGAGGCAGAGATGTTGGAGCTGAGAGATGACTGTGCTGGGTCCAGGGGGCGCAAGGCTATGGGCAGAGCCGGGCGGGTCTGGGAGGTGTTAGGAGGCGGCTTAAGGTCTGTGGATGGAGAATGGAGAGAGAAGAGGTGGCCGCAGGGATGACTTCTAGATCTTGGACTTGCAAGCTGGAGGGTAAAGCAGTTTTTGAGACTAGAAGAGCTTCAGGCCAGGAGTGGGGGCAGGTGGGGGGCAGCTTGGCACATGGGAGTTGGAGATGCTCTGGGGATGCACCCACGGAGTGTGGAGAGGCACTGAGTGTCGGGGGTGGGCACAGAGCTGTGGTCTGGGCTGAGGCTGGACATTGGGACTCAGGGGCACACAGTGAGCCCTGAAGGCTTGCCCAGGGAGGAGCGGGTTAGGCCTGAGGCTTAGGAAGCCCCCATATTTGGTGACTGGCTCAGGAAGACTGTGGACAAGTCATGTAGTGTCCCTTGGCCTCCTCTTCCTTTTCTGCAAAATGGGGGTGAAAATCTTAACCCGGGTTTTCCTTATGGGGTTGTAGTATTTAAATAAGAACGAGGAAGTTTTGAGAGTGTAGAATGTTGGTAAACTGGGATTTATGATTCTCTCTGTTGGGAACCAAAATGAGGAGTAGGCAGAGTGCCCAGGAAGGAAGGAAGTGACCTCTTGCCCTTTGAAAGGGGTGGCCAGGGCCACACATTCCTTGCTGATCCTGTTCTTGTCCAGTTCCATTGGCAAATCATGGGATCTGTGTCCCAGGAGGTCCAGCCCCTGTGGCCACCAGGCTGTGACACTGCTCTTCAGGGTGGGCACAGTTGGTAGACGGCTACACCACAGGGACGAGGCCACCCTGTTCTTGCTCTCTGTCTGGCAGAGGAGGTGGGTGTGGCCAGTGGGGTGGGCATGGGGAGGTCAGCAGACCTGGGTTGGGATGGCTCTCCGTGCGACAGGAGTTGTGCTTCCCCCTCTCTGGCCTCTGGTCTTCACTCCAGGGGAGCTGGCCGAGGGGATTTCTAGGGCCCTGTTCATTGGGTGGTCCTGTGTCCTCAGACTAGTGCTCCAGAACGACCTGTGTCTCACCCCACCCTGAGCTCCGCGGCCTCAACAGCACGGGAGGGAGGTCCTGAGTCCTGGGCACCGTGTTCTGTTCTTTATGTCTGTTGTCCCATTTGGGATTTGATCCATTCCAATGGGACAGAATCGCAGATGGGCTGGGCGGGAGGACCTTTCTAGACTGTTGGGCTTCGCACCCTCCCTTCAGTCCTGCTCTGCTGAATGGTGTAGCCACACTGTGTGTGTGTGTGTGTGTGTGTGTGTGTGAGAGAGAGAGAGAGAGAGAGAGAGAGAGAGAGAGAGAGGGAGGGAGAGGGAAGGAAAAGAAAGGAGAGGAGAGGGAGGGAGAGAGAGGGAGGCGGTCCTCAGGGACGCGACAGGGCTCCTGGGAGAGGGCTGACTTCGTGTGCGCGAGGCCCTGGGTTCCATCCCCAGCACCACAAAAACCAAAAGGAAGACAGAGGTGATTGCCAGGATCCTGGGCTCGGAGATGGACTGCTGGGGTGGGGTCCTGGTCCCCCACTGACTGCGTGGCCTCTGTGCCTCACCTTTCCCATCTGCATAAGGGGGACACAGGCCATCTGAACCTCAGAGGGCAGTGGTGAGGGTGAAGTCAGATGGTGTCTCAGGCATGGGGCTGGGCGCAGGTCAAGGGCCCGCCAGCCTTTGTGGCTCTGCTGTTGCATATGGAAAGTGCCTGGCTTTGGGAGCCCCAGCTGTGCAGGGTGCCCAATGCTCGCCGTTCCCTGCTGTCTGCGGTGACAGGCTCAGGAGGGAGCCACCCGAGCGCCCTTCCCAGTGGTGCTGCCTAGTCCCTGTGCCTCAGTTTCCCCTCTGCTGTTTGGAAGTCATGAGCGCGGCCAGCTCCCGGCCTCCTGTGGGGAGGGACAGTTAACTGCTGAGCCGCTAGGACGGGCCTGGCCCCTGAGGAGCCCAGGAGGTGTCCCTTATCAGGACAGCAGAGCTTGGTGTCGCTGTTTCCGCTGGCTTTGGGCCGAGGTTGGTGTGTCTTCAAGGACACGTTTCCACTCATCCCTGAACCCAGCGGAGTGGCAGCGACCGGCCAGCAGTAAACAGACGGGCAGGGCCAGCACCTGAGGCCGGGAGGGCAGGAAGCGGCGCCTTCTGGGGAATGTTCTGCTCTGTTCTGTGGCTGCACCAGCGCAGAGGATGCCTCCTCACTGGGACGTGGTATTCGCTGCTGCCCTCGTTCTGAGAGGGAGGAGAACCCTCTGGGTGGCCCAGGGAGGGCAGCACCTAGTGTGTTCTCCCAGCCAACTCCCTGGCCTGAGCTGGGGACGGCTCTGCCCTGGATGGGGTTGGGGGAGGACACTCTATTTGTAGACTGTCCTCGAGCTGTTCACGGTCCAGTGGGGAGAAGAATCCATAACAGAAACCAAGATAAAACAGGGCTACAGAGCGGTCACCTCCCCGCCTATCCAGCCTTGCCCTACATTCGTGGACTCAGAGAGGGTCAGCACGGTCCTCCATCCTCCCAGCCAACTTCCGGACACCCCAGGGTTCTCTTTCTCTTGCACCCCTCTAGGCTGTGAGTGAATCCTGCTGCTGCACCGTCAGAGCATCCCAAATCTGGCCCCTTCTCAAGTCAGTCTCTGGACTGGTCTCCCTGCTGCCCAGGCCCTGTGGTCAGGTGTCCAGCAGACGCCAGAGTGACACTGCTAGCCTGGATGTAAGACCCCATCTGTCCTCTGCTCGTCACCCTGTGGGGACTTCCTACCTCAGGGAGACCAGGCCCCTGGCTGTCCCCAGCCTGCCACACCTCACACTACTGTCCCCCACCTGCAATGCCCTGCCCTCTGCCCCTCGCCCCGTCGGGTGTCTGCCACTTTTGCCGGGAGGACCTGGCTGCCCCCATCCTGGTGCCCCTGTCCTTTCCCGCCTGCTCCTCGCCCCGCGGGCTCCTTGCTGTTACACACGCAGCACCAGGTGAGGACAATGGTGACGCCTGCTGAGAGCTGGCTCCCTCTACCTGTGACCTGGGAGGATAACCTGATGGCTGCCTCCCTGGGAGCACACGGAGGCCAGGGGCCTTAACTAGGAGGTGGCGGGGCTGGATCCGAGTCCCTGCAGGGGTGCCAAGCCCCACATCATGTCCTCCAGTCTCTGATGGGTGGCTAGGTTTTGTGGGTTCACCCCAGGAGCCCCCAGACAGGTGGCAGCCGGCCACGACCTCTCTCTCTCACAGGTGTCTCTGTGGCTTCCCCAGGGAACACCTGTTGCGTTGGTCACCTGTCCTTGTTGCCAGTTGGTCTGTGAGTCCCTGAGAAGGGGCGGCTCCAGGGTGATCAGGGTCTCCCTCCTGGGGGCCTGGGGTGGGCTGGGGGATAGGCTGTGTCCTCCCTCCCTCCCGCCATCTGCTCACTTCTTTTTCTGGAGAAAATGTGACCCAAGTGTGTGACCTGCAGAGCAGGCCTGTGTGGTGGCTCTGTGTGAGGTCCCTTGGGAGGGAGTACGGCCCCTACCAATCCTCTAGCTCCAGGCTCTGAAGGCGGTGGGGTGGAGGCCAAGCCCACCCTGCCCTCTGCACTGCGCATGGTTTGGACCTGGAGTGTCCCCAGGGCTCATGTGCTGAAGTCTGGGCACTAGTTGGTAGCGGCATTGGGAGGGGGAGCCTGTAGGGAAGAGGCAGTCACTGGGCCTGTGCTTGGAGGGGTGTATTTATCCCCACTCTCCCTGGCTGCCCAGCCGCCCTGAGGTGAGAGTTTTACTCTCCCACATGGTCCCTGCCACGATGCCCTGTCCCACCCCAAGCCCACAGTGATGGGGCCAGCGACCACGGCCTGAAGCTTTTACATCATGAGCCAAAATACATCTTTCCTCCTTTGAGGTGATTTTCTCAGGCACTTTGTCACAGAGATGGAAAGTTGATCAACACAAATGGCCACAAGGCAGTGGATTTGGGGGTCTAGCATACAGCAGATGCTTAATATATGGCTGTGGAAAGGAACGGAATTCCTCTGAACCTTCCCCTCTGACTCCAAATCACATTAGGACAGTTAAGAAATACCAACTCCCATCTCCTGGGCAAAAACCACACGCGACATACGGCAACCTACGTACACACGCGCAGACACGTGAAAACACACCTGGGGCGGACAGACACATGGACAGGCAGGGACAGAAAGCAGAGCAGCACAGACTCCTCAGAGACACGCATGCTGGCGTGAAGGCGCTCCTGGTCCCCACTGTCTCTGCTCCTTAAGCCTTGGTGAATGAGGGAAGGGCCGTGACAGGCACAGCCCTGGGAGGGGACAAGGTGTGGTCACCGTCCCTTTCTAGGTGGGCAGCAGTAGATGGAGACCCCACCAGCCACACCTTTGTTGGGCTCCAGTCTCGGGGCCTCAGGGTGGTGACCAAGGGATGCTGTGGCTGTCCTCCCTGCCCTAGGACCCTACGTGGGACTCCTGCATTGGGGGACGCGGAGGGGAGCTCACTCCTTCCCTCGTCCATGGGATACAAGCTGGGGACCTTCCTTCCAGGTCCTCCAGGATGCACCGTGCAGTGCCTGAGGCTCGAGAGCAAGTGAGCCCCCCTTTCTTTGCCACCCTGGGTGCCCGCCTGGTTCTCTTTCCTGCCATCTGCCCCACCTCCCCAGTCCCACTGGGGAAACAAGGAGGGCAAGGTCATCAGGACACCGCACGCATGGGTATGCCTGCTTGGCCTCCTCCTCTTCCTGGCCTCTAAGTCTTGGCATCCTGGGGCTCAGTGTGTGGCCTCCTCTGTTCTCGCGGTGACACTCCCTTGGTGGGTCTGTGGCATCTCTGGCTTTAAATGGCACCTGTGTGTGCTGACAACTTGTAAGTCCAGATCTCTGGCTGGGACCTCCCCTGTGAGCCCCAGATGCAGCCTGCCCTGAGGGCCTGACACCTCCCTGGACCGTCTCCACGCCCCTCTCCCTTGAGGTGGCCAGAACATAGCTCCAGTCTCCACCTGAGGCACCCAAGGGCACTTCCTGGGAGTCATCCTTGACTCTGCCCTTGCCCTTGGCCCACACACCAGGCTTCTGGAAGTCCTGATCACAGGCCCCCCACAGGGCTTCCAGCATCTGTCCCCTGCCATCCGTCACTGCTGCCACCTGGGTCCACCCTTTCAGGGTCTCGTCTGGGTTATGGCCACAGCAGGCTCCTGTCTGCTTCTACCTTCATCCTATTGCGGTGTCTTCTGAATGCAGCAACCAGCGCCCTGCTCAAGTGAGATGGGTCCCTCCTCGGAGGAACCTCTACTTCTTTGTTACAGCACTTGCTCTTCTTCCTGCTAACACTTGGGAAAGGCTCGCTCACTTCACTCTTGTCTTAGGACCTCCCTTGGTCCTGTCCCTCAAGCATTTCAGGCCCGCATCTGCACCCTCGTTCCTTCTGCCTGGAACATTCGGCCCCCCTCATCTACCTGGCTCACTCCTCTACCTCCTTCAGATCTTTGCTCAAACCTTCTCGACCCCACTTCCACGCAGAATTCTGCACACCTCTCCTGCCTGATTCTCGACGATCACTCCTCATGGTCTAACATACTATATGATGAACTTGGTCATTTCATTCGTTGTAGACTGACATGTCTGGAGGACAGGCTTTGTTATTGTCCTCAGCCAGAAGAGGGCCTGACATGCAGGAGGCCACTCCATGAGGAAAGTGCTAGGGCAGGAAGAGGCTGTGCCCTTCACAGACGCCAGACTTCATCAGAAGTTGAAGGGCCCTGGGTCTGCACTCCTGGCCTGACTTGGCCTGGTCCATTTGTTTTGTCCATTTTTTTTTCTTTTAACAGAGCTTGGGACCACCCCAGAGGCCAGCAATGGGGGCCACAGGCATGTCACACCTCCGCTTCTCTGGGAGGAGAAGCTCCGGAGACATTGGGGAACATGGGAAATGGGCCCAACTCCCCTCGGAAGCTGTGCACGGACTGAGCCCGGCTCTTTGGGGAGACAGAAGGTGGCCTGATGGCTCCTCCCTATCCTGAAACCCACACCTTTGTGCACAGCCACAGAATTCAACATCTTGGGGGGAATGAATGTCATGTCTTTCGAGATTTCTCTCTGGCTGTCCTACGTACAAACGTCAGCATCCACCGGCCCTCTCTGCCCCTGCTCCATCTCACCAGAGCATTTAGCACCACCTGAGAGGTTTTATGTTTGCTGATTTATTTATTTTCTGTCTCCTTGCATTTGAGTGTGTACTTGATCTACTTTGTGGCTCCTCAATCCTGGGCATCTAGAACAGCGCCTGATGCATGGTGCGGACTCAGTGAGCATGTGGCGGGTGAATGAAAGAACACAGGCCTGGGAATTCCTGGGAAAATCACAATTTTGTTTTTAAAACTACATATATTCTGCTTCTAGTGGACTTTCAAACTTGAGGTCAGACACAGTGGGCAGGGGCGGGAGGAGCGGGTATGCAGATCCTGTGCCAGGCCCTTGACCTTCTTTCTCATGATGATGCTATTTGGTGGGTGATGTCCCACTTTTTCCAGTCAGGGAGACTAGGTTCAGAGAGGGGCAGGGGCAGCAGCTCAGGGCTGGGCTCACTCTACTTAGACTTCCCTCTCCCTCTCCAGCACCAGGACGCTGGGCCCCAAGGAGCCAAGGGGTCCTAGGAGCCACAGAACATTTGGCAAGGCCTAATGTCCCATGCCTGCACACCTCAGGCCTTGGGCCATTTCAGAGGGTGATAGCCCCCAGGGCACAGGGGTTGGAATTTTCGCAGGTCACACTGAAGGTCATCCCTGACCTTGGTAGCAGCAGGAGCTCTAGCGGCCTTTCTGAGCCCACCCGCCAGCCTGCAGCCCCTCTGAGTCAGAGGCAGGCTACTCACGGAAGGTCAAAGGTGGAGCTGTGGGCAGACAGGGTCTCTCGGTTGAAATCCTTTCCACTGTACTGGGTCCCTGCCTTCCTGGCCCCTGTCCTCCTCCCAGTCCTCTACTGTCCTCTGGAACCCAATGCACTGCCCTCTGCCAGCAGTTCCTTGCCTACCACCTACCCTGACTGGTGGCCATCCCCGCTCCCGCCAGCTTTGCCTGGGCTCACCATTGCCATGGCCAGCGTCTGGTCCACGCCACCTTTGCCTCTTGCTCGGACCACTGAACAGCACTCCAGCCTCCCTGAGGGTTCACTTGCTCTTATCACCCCCTCCTCCAGGGCGGCCAGGCTGCGCTTGCTACATCCATCCCCATCAACACCTAGAAGGGGGTCTGATTTTGTCCCCAGGCCCTCGAGTGCCTGGGCTGTGCTCCGATCAGCCTGGCTCCTCTCTGGCCGCAAATGGGGTGCATGGCTCCTCTCTAAGGCCTCTGCCCCTGCCTTCCTCCAGCACTCCTTCCCCAAAGTCCTTTTACCTTGCCCTCTTTCTTTATTCAGGGAAGCAGTCTTGGCCGCCTTGTCTAGGTGAGCCACCTCGGGGGAGCTGTGCCTGCACTTCGCCTACTGTGTCTCTGCCTTGGGACTGCAACATTCCGGGAGGCACCAGCTTGCTTTTTTGGCTTACCCTGGGATCCCCAGTACTGACAATGGTGTCAGCTCATAGTAACTGCTTGCTGAATACCTTGTGAGTGGGTGAATAAATGAGTGAATCTTTTGGGGTCTAACTCTCAGCTCTGGTGACATCTTCTTAGAGAGCCCTTTTAGAAAGACCTCTTCCGAGAGAGTTGGGGGGCAGGCTCCCTCTAATTCCTGTGTGAAACATAATTAGATCCAAGGATCTGTTTCCAGAAGGTTATGGCTCAGGGGCAGTGGCTGCTTCTGTCCCTTTCGCGGCCTCAGGCAGGGCAGGTGTACTGTGCCCCTGGGTTTGACACACCTGAACACAGGGCTGACTCAGGCTCCGCCCACCTCTAGGAGCAGCCCCACCCACCTCCTTGTGCCAAACCCCACCCACCTCGGGAGAAACCCCGCCTACCTCTGGGCCATCTGCTTCTTCCTCTGGAAGCCCTTGTTACCTGCATTGTACGCATGGCATTTGACCTTGACTTACTTATTCACTCAAACATTTACTTCCTTGCTCAGCAACAAAGTGCTTTATTGGGCCCCAGTTCCTTGCTGGGCTCTGTGCTCAGAGTCTTAGGGGGTGATGAACTGGAGCCAGCAATACTGCAGCCAAATGTGGAATGGAGTCATGTGCAGGGGAAGCCCACAGACGGGCTTCCAAATCAAAGTGGGGGGTCGGATAGGGTCTGCATAAACAGCGGGATCGGGGTTCTCCAGGAAAAATGATGCCATTCTTCCCTCTTCTCTTGCCAATCAGGTTAGAGTTTTGGAGAATGATAGGAACTTTCGGCTTTAAAAAATTATTGTTGCCGGGCGCGGTGGTGCATGCCTGTAATCCCAGCGACTTGGGAGGCTGAGGCAGGAGGATCAGGAGGATCGAAAGTTCAAAGTCAGCCTCAGCAACTTAGCGAGACCCTAAGCAACTTGGCAAGATCCTGTCTCAGAATAAAAATTAAAAAGGGCTGGGGATGCAGCTCAGTGGTTAAGCGCCCCTGGGTTCAATCGCTGGTACCCGCCCCGCCCCCCCCCCCAAAAAAAAATCATTTTTGTCATCTAGTCCAACACCAGCATATTATAGATCAGGTGTCAGCAAACTGTCAAACACAGGCTGCTGCCCATCGTTGTAAATAAAGTTCAGCTGGAACACGCCATGCTTATTTGCTTCTGTGTTGCCTATGGCTGCTTTTGCCAGAGCTGAGTGATTGAGTGATGGGGAGGTGACTGTGTGACTTGGAAAGTCAGACATGTTTGCTGTGTGGTCCTTTACAGAAAAAGTACGCTGACCCCTGTTATAAATGCTCAAGAAGTATTGTTGAGCTAAGTCCAATGGGACCTTGGGGATCCCACGTGGCTAATGAGAGTGCAGTCTATATACCCAGATAAACCAAACTCGAAGCTCTTCTCTCTTTAAGGAAACTGAGGCATAGAGCTGGCCGGAATTGCTATGGAAAGACTCCTGAATCTTTATTTTTCTTTTAATAAAAAGCATTTATTGAGCACCTACTAGATTCCAGGGTTGGTTCTAGGTGCTGTAATGAATGAGACAAATTTCCTACCTCAAGGTACTTCCTGGTGAATAGAGTGTCACAGGGTACTGTGCTCCACCAGGTGAGGCTGGGTCCAGCACTGTGGCTCGGGCCCTGGGTCACCTCTACGTCTGTGCCAGGCTGTGTCTCCTAGTCGAGCTGTTTCTGAGGATCCTCCCTGTTGGTTCTGCTCTTCCTGGGCCAGGGACTGTCTTTTTTTGTCCATCTCCGTCTCCTCATTACTGAGCACTGGGTCTGGCATACAGCAGGTGCTCAATCCACATTTACTACACCCCCTGGGCTCCTCTGCTAAGATCAGGCTTGGCAAGAGCTCCAGAGGTGTAACAGGTAACAATGACCAAGTGGCCCTTTTGGGACTTCCATTTAAGAATACTGTCTTGAGGGAATTCAGAAAAGGAAGTGGCGAGTGTGGTATGAGGTTTTCTTTTTCCCCTTTAAAAAAATAAAATCCATAAATCTCCGGGTGTTCCCTTCCTCCCTGTCCCCAGCTTCCTGGCTGACAGTGTTCCAATGAAACCCGATTCCAGGCTCACCTGTGAGCTGGGCTTGATGCAAGGAGTCATTATTGAAAGAGACAGGGCCGATCACATTATCAAATGTTTCCTGCATTTTTCATAAAAGGGATCCGAGGGGGAAGGTCACCACTCTGCTGTGGGGGAGGGGAGGAGGCCAGGCCTGGGAGGCAGAGGCAGGTCACTCCCGGGGAGGACACCAAACCTCAGAGCTGGTGTGAGAGCCTCTGGCTCTGCCGTCCCAGGTCTCAAGGACCCTCAGCTCCTCTCCGGGAAATCCCTTTCTCGGGAAGTTGGCAGCCTTGTTAGTTTTAGCTGATGCTTGAAGCTTTGGAGGCCCCTTGGGGCCTCAAAATGCTTTCTCTTGATAATATGTCTCAGGTGGATTTAAGATCACAGCTGTTACATCAGGATTTAACTTTGATTTGACTTGCGGGGGAAGAAAAAAAATGTCTCTCTTTTGCTTTTTTTTTTCTTTTTGTAGAAGTTCCAATCTGGCACGGTCTGATTTCCGCATTCAATTATGCAAGAAATATTTACTGAATTCTTAATGTGCGCATTGCACTGGGTTGAGACTATAAAGGTGGACAAGAAGGGAGGGTCCCTCCTCCTGGGGACCTGGGGGATTGTTACTCACATAAAGGAACCTACAGCTTGATAAAGTGCTTGCTCTGGGAACCCCTGGGGAGAGGCCCAGGGGAACTTCCTAGTGAAGGTGGTGTTTCCCTTGAGACCTGGAGATTATTGAGTAGGAGTTTGCCAGACAAAGAAGGGGAGGGAAGGGTGTTGTGGGCACAGGGAACAGCATGCACAAAACTTTGCCCTCCTAAAAGCTGGAAAGGAGCCAGGTGCAGATCTTTTTTTTTGCTTTCTGCTGTAACCAGGGCCTCTAGATAGACCTTTGGCTCTCTGACGGCTCAAAGCACAGGACCACCACCTGGAGGGAGATTGAAAAATTGTGTGACTCACGGAGGAAATATTCTGCTGTGTCAGCTTCGTAATCTGCATCCTCTGGGAAGTGATCGATCTGCTTGCACAGGCCTTTGAAGTTCCCTGCAAAGCAAGGGGAAGGAGCGCATGAGAACAGAGTGTGCGGGCTCAGCCCCTGCCCCTTCCGACTTCTTGCTCTTCTGAAGCTCACCCAAGCCTCCCCCTCCTTCCAAGGAAGGTATCGCTGCTTTGTCGTTTTGGACATTGGCCTGGTGGATCAAAACACACCCACCCGTAGCTCTGCGGAGAGGATCTAAAGCTAAACTTCAAAACCCTGCCTTCCATCCCTGGTCCCTGCGATGCAGCTTCTGGGGATTAGCTGGAGCTTGGCAGTGGCGGGGGGCTTGATTCTGGGCTGGGGACTGTGCTGGGGATGCTGCTGGTTGCTTAGTGGCCTGACTTGATGTCCCGGCTCAGCGGGGAGTCAGCCTGCATTTTGTATGTGAGAAGGCCGCACGTAGACAGCTCTCCAAAGAAGGCAGAGCCCAGAGTGATGTGGAGACGTTCCCTTGGCCCTTCCCCGGAGCTTCGAGCACATTCCCATCTGTAATTATGTGAAATTCACCCTGGGCCCCAGCAGCTCTGAGGCATCCAGGGGTTGAGGCCCCGCTGGGGGCTGGGCTCCCCTCACCTTCTTAAACTATAGCTCATTTGGCTCATTCTAAAGAGGAATGTTGCCACTCCATTTTCCAGATGTAAAGGTTGAGGCTCAGGGACGCTCCCTCATCTGAATAAGTACTTGTGTCCAGAAGAAGCTGCAATCAGGGTCCAAACAAAGGTCTTTTGACTCTAAATATTTCCACGGTGATTGCTGAGCAGTTGAGAACCTGCCCAGGGCCAAACTCCAAGGCAAGGCCCCAGTGGGCTCTCATCAGGGTTCACTGAGTGAATCAGCAAACCATTGAAGCAATGAATAGAATCCAATTTATAATCACCAGAGTGTCAGCTTCCGGACAGCAGGAGCTTTGGTCTGCTGCATGCGTGTGGTCTCTCAGCATCAGCGGGGGCCACTAATGCCTGTTAATGTCCTCTGAATGAGAAAAGAACAGACCCGAGCTGGGGTGGATGGCCAGGGCCAGATGCAGGCTCAGTGGTCCAACTGTCTGGTCAAGCCCAGCTTCCTGGACCTGACTGTTTTCTTGTCTGAAGGTACACACGGGGCTCGGAACCATGCCTGGGGCATTTATCCAGTCCTGGGGACACAGGTGTGAGAGAGCAACAAAGTTTAACTGTTCAGCCACTGAGGAGGGTCTCCTATGACAGGAGCCAGTGTTACCTAATGAGAACAGTCCTCAGAAGCCGTCAGTGGTTCACTCTTTTAGATTCCTGAGATTCCATATCTGACTAGGTGGGTGCAGGTTTCATCATGTGCCACGCATCCAAGAATTTTCAGACGGTGGTATCTAGCCCTGTACATCGAATCCATACAGCTCGGACCTTCCTAATCCAAATCCCAAAGACTCCCAAATCCAAAACTTTTGGAGTACCCACATGACACCCTGAGTGGCACTCCACACCTGACCTCCTGTGAGAGGTCAAGGCCAAAGCACTGGCCACAGAAAGCATCTTATGTACACAGTTACCTCTAGGTTACGTGTTCGTGGTGCAGATGACACCCAGAGGGATCTCATTATGTATATGCCAATATCCCCAAATCTGAAGAAGTCTGAAATCCAAAACACCTCAGGGGCTGAGTGTCTTGGGTAGGGGACACTTAGCCTGTACTTTAAAACGCGGTGTTCAGGCGTGTCATGCTTCAGACAGGAAGAGCAGCATTTGAGGTCTTTCTGGTTCTTAGTATGTGCTACCTGTTACAGAGAAGACCCCCTGGACCCCATTCACACATGGGCTGTCCCCATACCAAATTCACCTTCTTTTCTGACTTCAAGAAAAACAGTTCCCCAGAGCATGCTGGGACTTCCAGTCACTGTACTGAAGCTTTGTGGGGTCAAAATGGACCCCAGGGGCAGATCTCTTGTGTAAGTATTTGGGGCAGTCCATCCTCTGGCACAACTGCTCACCCCCTGCTGCAGCCCTCTGCCCTTGGCATCTGGGCATGGACAGGAGGCCTGGCCACCCCCAGCACCTATTCCCTCCATGTCCGCATCTGGTCCCCCGCCCCCCAGGAGAAGAGTCCTCCTACCAGCTGTTAAGAAGATAAAAAATTCCCCTGATTGTTGAAATTACAAATCAGCGTAGTTGAAAAGCACTTTGCAAAGCACTTTCATTTTCTTTCAATTCAGTCTGACAAATCTTCCGTCAGCACCAGCTCGGTGCCAGGCGTCTTTATAAGGAATCGGGCGCAGCAGGCGAACAGCGGCACTGATGTGCCCCGAGGCGCCCAGCAAATTGGGGACAGAGCTCTGGAACCGAGGGCTGGAGGGTGGCGCCTCCATCTCTCTCCAGGGCCCCACCTCCATCCTGGTGGGTGGCACCACCCACACCTGCTCCCCACCCATCCTAGCTGCTCCCGGGACCCAGTGTGCCCTACTCGTGCCTGGGTAGGTGGCTCCTGGCACAGAGGGGCCCAGGAGATGTGCGTGGAGAGGCTGTGGAAGTCATGAGCAGCTCAGGTCTTACCTCAGAGGCCCGTACCTGGGTGGGGGCTGCCATTCTCAGTCTGGTGACTTTCCTGACTTTTCTGAGCCCCAACTCACGGGTCTCCCTGGAGCCTGGTCCTCAGAGGTACCAGTGAGCTCATCACCCCGCCATCTCCCCCAACTGCCGCTCCCATCCATCACCACAGCTTTCCTGTTTTAGGGCCTCAGCATCCCTCGAAGCTGTCCCTGTCTGATCATGCGAGCTCCAGCTTCAAATGCTGCAGCGTCCCAGGTTTTAGGGGAAATCTCAACATCTCTAGCACCTTCAGCCAGCTGCCCTCTCTATCTTTGGCCTCACTTCCCAACCACCTTGTCCCCCTCTTTACATTTCTTCCTTCTCCAGCTATACTCCCTCCTACCACAGGACCTTTGGTGTTCCTTTCTGGGCTGCACCACCTCCTTTGCGGTCTCCCTTTCCTAACCTCCCTCCAGCCTCCTGTACTGTGTTCAGGGGTGTCCATGGCTCGCTGGCTGGTGCTGGCTGCTCTGTGTCAGGGGAAGGCATTGTGACGCTCACGGGGTGGTTCCAGTGGAGAGGGAAGGAGGGATGACCTGCAGAGAGCAAGGGTGGAGGCTGGTGTGGGGAGGGAGGGCGGGCAGCCCTGGGGCACCCATGACGGTGGCCCTCACTGACACAGCTCTTCTCGTTGCTTTCCTTTCCCTCACACAGTGGGAAGCAGGGCCTTTAGCTGAGAGCGAGGAGGGGAGGAAAGGAAGTGGAGGGTGAGGGAGAGGGCCGGGCACACGCTCATGTGTGTGCATGACATGAGGTGTGTGTGTTGGTGGCCTGAGGTCCTTCTGAGATTCTGTGGTTTCCTCCAGCCCTTTCGGGGTGCAGCTGCAGTGTGGCCAAGAGGCGGCTGGGAGGTGAGGCCAGATGGGAGGGGCAGGGAGCAGTAAGGAGATGGACGGCAGCCTCTGAGCTGGGCAGCGGGAGACAGGACCCGAGGGGCAAGTGGGTGCTGAACAGCCAGGGAGGGGTGTCCATGCACTGGGAATCTTGGGTGGGTGGGGGCTGAGGAATTGTCAGGCTCGGGGAGAAGGCCAGAAGTGGGATGTAATGTTCAGAGAGCGGGAGGTGAAAGAGACTGTGGGGGGCTGTGGCTGTTGGCAATGCCAAGGTCAAGGCAAGACCATGAACGTGGGGGCTCAGGTGGAGGCAGGGGTGGTATTGAAAGTATCTGGCAACCAGAAAGGTTGTACAAATCAATATAAAGACGAGACTGAAACATTCGCTCTTACGCTCCCCGTACATCAAGAATGAATTAGGACTCTCCTACCCAGTTAAAAAGTTGAAGTGCAAATGATTCATCAAATTATTCTAATAAGCCCCAAATCATTGGTTGGTTTTTAGAAATTATTGGTGTGATCGTTTGATGATGAGGCCGCACAAACTAAATGATGGCCCTGTCTGGCCACGATTTGACAGGGGAGCGGCACCAGATGCTTCCCCAGCTTCCCTATGGGAGGAACAGCCATTGGGTCCTGGAGTGCAGGATTTCTAACTTGTTCCTTGCCTGGCTGCTGTGGCATCTCCAAGGATGACTACAGGAGGAGGCAGAGGCAGCGAGCCAGAGGATGAGGGGGCGCCCTGGAGGGAGCCAGGGATCTGTGAATGAAGGCACCCAGGGGGCTGGGGCAGACCTGGGGGGTGAGTTTCAGAGAGGGCAGGGCTAGGGAGGAGGCCCTCCTAGGAGAGGTGGCGGGGCTGGAAGTGTCCCGGGGCAGAGCCAGGCCTCCATTCCAGCAGGAGGAGAGGAGGTTGGGAGTGCGGGGAATTCTGCTGACCTTGGAAAACAAATTCCAGAGGGCTCCAGGGCACGGGGTCGGGAGACTGGGTCAGCCTAGGGGATGAACACAGCCCCCAGGGACAAGCAAGTAGTGGTGTGTGACGGGGGTGAGGTGAGACTTGGTCATGATGAGATGGGTCCCAGCAGTCCCTTAGGTTGACCGAGGTGATGACGAGTTCAAGGTCTCACATGCCATATAGAGGGATGTGCAAGGCCTTATGGGAGCACAGTCCAGCTAACGTTTATGTGGCACCAACTGTATGCCACGCTGTGCAACCTGCTGAGGACACAGAGGAAAAATACCACCCTGCCTGTCCTCCAGGAGCTCACCTCTCTCAGGTGGAGACAGAGCCGCTGCCGGGGAGGCAGGCTGCGGGGACAGGGAGACAGGGCGCTGGAGCACAGCGCACATCCGGGTCTGTGAGTTCGTGGATGTTACGGGGTCCTCCTGCAGAGGAGGCGGCAGAGCCCGGCAGGACTTGGAGCAGGAGCCAGCAGCTTGCGCGTGTGCACTGTGTGCATTGCCCACGCTCACACCCACATCTGTTGGGCTATGATGAGAAAATGGTGGAGGGGTGAGAAGCGCTTTCTAAGGAGAGAGATCAACCGGGCGGCCAAGGAAACACTGGCCACAGGAGAGAACAGTCTGGGGTTAGAGAAGTTTCCCCGGAGCAGACTGCGGGGCCACAGGGCCTGAACGGGAGCGGAAGGCAGAGGGTTCTTCCTGGCTGACATTGCTAACTTGAAATATGCCACAGGGATGAGCAAAGGCTACAAACCGAGTCTGGCCCCCACCCACCTGCTGCCCCGGAGAGCCGGTTGTTGAGCTTTACCAGCACACCACTGCAGGGAGGGCAAGCCTATGTGACGGATCAGCAGTGCAAAGTCACAACGAGTTGTGGTTTTGGAGATCTTCAAAAGGATCTGTCCCATTTACAGGACTTGCAGGGTGGAATTGAAGGAGGGGGCAGCTGGAGAGGGGCAGGGGCCAGATCCCACAGCGGCCAGGCCGAACCAAGCAGGGTCTCTCTGTCCACTCCCCCCCACAGTCAAGGGCTTTGAGCTTGGAGAAATGTGGGGTGGAGGCACGCCCACCAGGAACTAGGAAGGATTATTCTCCAACAAATGTGATCACCTCGACTGTCCAACTGTCCGCTGACCACTTTGACTGTCCATTGACCCGCCCATCCCAGCAGGGCAGTTGTGTCACCAGCCCCAGCCCCAAAGCCTGGGGACTGCAGGCCAGCCACCAGGAATTGAAAAGGCCAATGACTGCGCCCGTGGCTGTTGGAGTTCAGCCTCCAGGAATTTCCTGGTTCAGCCTGGGAACTTGGGCCTGCAGGTATTAAGTAGCTTAAAAGGCGGTTCATCAGCTTTGTCAAAGGCACATTAATATCTCACAACACCAACAGCGGCCTTGTTTCTTTAGATACAATAAGCTCCTCGTAAACCTGGTCATTAGGGGCTGCACAGCCTCTGTTTATTTTCCACACATTCAGAGAAGCTGAAAGCGCAGCTTTGGAGCCAGGGGGGGCACGCGGAGCGCGGAGCCGCAGGGAGGACGTTGTCTAAGTAATTTTTTAAGTGAAGCAAATGAAGGGTTTGGTGGGAGCTGCTTTCTCTGTGTTTTAAACCTCCTCTGCTCCTGGCTTTCTGCTTTCCTGGCAGGGCCCTCCCTGACTGCGGGGATTCCAGAGACCTGCGGAGGATGGGCCACGCCTGCCTCTGTCCTGGCAGGAACCCCAGCCCCAGCACCGCCTGCCACCAGCTGGTCTGGGTGTTTGGAAGGACAGCTCCATGGCAGTGTGTAAGTTTGCTTCTCCCTTCCTTCCTTCTGCGGCTAGTTCTGAATGCCTACTGGGTTCCAGGTACCGCACAATCGCCAGGTAGGGTTGGAGCGGGTGGCATTCTGTTCCACCTGCCTTCCCTGAATCTGCCCTTTCCTCTGTGCTCCACCCTCTGACCTCTCAGAAGTCCTTGGTGCTGGGGCTGACCACCAGGAGCACCTGCTCATGCAATGTTCAGATGTATCTGCTCCTGATCTTTGTCCCCATAGTGATGTTAGTTCTTTTCATTTGCTGCCAGGGAAGAGATGGGCTCCAAACTAAAAAATATATGACATCTGAGTCTGGCTATTCGCTATTGGCTGTGTGGCTCTGAGCAAGTTACAGGCCTCTCTTTGCCTTGGTGTCCTTTGGGTAAGAAAATGGTATTAATCCTTGCACAGGGTTGACAAGGGGTTAATTCTGAAGACTCAATCAGATAACAGAAGTGAAGGTCCCAATGGCCCAATGGGTTCCTAACCCAGAACAGGTACTCAATAAATGTAGTTCTATTTCTTTTTTCAATAGACACTTTTTTTTTTTTGTACCAGAGATTTAAACCCAGGAGTGATTTACCACTAAGCCGTATCCCCAGCCCTTTTAAATATTTTATTTGGAGACAGGGTCTGCTGAGTTGCTGAGACTGGCTTTGAACTCGAGATCCTCCTGCCTCAGCCTCCTGAGCTGCTCGGATTACAGGCATGCACCACTGCACCCAGCTTAATGGACACTTCTTGCAGGAAGGCTTTCTGGATTGCCTCAGCTGGAAAGACTCTTTCTTCCCCGTGCTCCTGTGCAGGCCTTCTCAGATTTTCCTGGGCACAGAAGTGCTTGGGAATCATGCTAAGCTGGACTCTGGGTCAATGTGTCTGGAGAAGGCCCAAGGGCTCTGCATTTCTCATAAGTTCCAGGCTCCTCCATGGACCCTGCTTTGGGTTGGGTCAGCAAGGCTGTCCTGCACTTTGCATTGCCTGTGATGCCATTTCCTCCTGGTATTGTTGATTGAGAACAAACAACTGCAAGTCTGCAAACTCCTCAAAGATAGAATTTCTTCTAGAGAGTGTCCTGAAGATACCACACTTTCCCCAGTTCTAATCTTAGATGCACACTTCAATGTTTCTGAAATTGGCATTTGTCTTATTATTGATTTATTCATTTACAGCGGTGTATGTCTCTTGTCCTGAAAAATCATTATTACATTGATGCTATGCCTTTTAATCAATGATAATGGCTACCTGACAAAAGTTTATTGAACAAGTACACTAGTCAGTGTGTATGTACACACACACGTGAGGGCAGAGTGTGCTACATGTTTCCATGCTTCCAAACATCAAATATTAGATGAACTCAAATATTAGAATCCCTTGGGCACCAGAATCTTCTGTACTTCTCTTATTAAAAGTTATTTGAAGCTGGGCATGGTGGGGCACGCCTGTAATCTCAGTGTCTCAGGAGACTGAGGCAGGAGGATTGCAAGTTCAAAGCCAGCCTCAGCAACAGTGAAGTGCTAAGAGTCTCTATCTCTAAATAAAATACACAGTAGGGCTGGGAACGTGGCTCCGTGGTTGAGTGCCCCTGAGTACAATCCCCAGTAACAAAACAACAACAAAAAAGTAATTTGACAACATCAAGATATATGTATATGCAACCACTCAGCAATTTCTCTTGGAAATGTATCTTAGAGAAACCTTTACCCACATGCATAAGAAGATGTACATGAGAAAGCTTGTAACAGCATCGTACTGGGAATCAGCCACATTTCTATCGCCAGAAAAGTGATAGCTACTTTTGGTATATGAACAGGTACACCTGTTCAACACAGATGAATTCCCAAAACATAACATTGAACCAACAAATCAAACTGCAGAAAAATACACACAGCATGACTTCATTTTTATGAAATTAAGAACAGATGCAACCAGATTATATTGACTGAGGAAACGTGTGTGTGTGTGTGTGTGTGTGGTGCTGGGGATTGAACCCAGGGCCTTATGCATGCGAGGCAAGCACTCTACCAACTGAGCTGTACCCCTGGCCCTCAACCAGATTATAGATCATTTAGAAATATAGGTTGTTCCTCATTACTCATGGGGAACTGATGTTCCAGGGTCTTCTGAGGGTACCAGAATCTGAGGGTGCTCTACTCCCTTCAGCCAACTGCAGATGTGACTTCTACAGATGTGGAGGGCCCACCGTTTCTCCCCATTTCTATTGTAAAATAGTCTTTCATCTTATATATTTTTAAAATAAATTTTTGTTGTGTATATTTAAGGTCTACAATGTGTTGTTGTAGGATGCATGCCTATTTGCAGGAAAACAGCTACTATAGCAGAACAAATGAGCATACCCATCATCTCACCATGACCCGTTTCTCAGGCTTTGTGGCAAGAGCAGCCATGCCCTACTTATTTAACAAAAATCCAGAATGCAACACACTGTTCCCAAGGACAGCCCTCCTGTTGCCAATTAGATCTTTCCACTAGTTCCTACTACATATTTGCTACTTGGTATCCTTCTGTCTACACCTCCCCATCCCCTCCCACTCTAATAATCTCTATTCTATTCTCTCTATATATTTAACATTTTTTAAAATTTAAATTATACATTTAGTGAAAGCATGTGATATATTTATATTTATATTTATATATATTTTCCCCCTTGTGTCTGGCTTATTTCACTTAACATGATGTCCTCCAGATTCACTGCATTATGGAAGGCAGGATTTCTTCCTTTGTAAAGGCTGGATACTATTCCAGTGTGTGTGTGTGTGTGTGTGTGTGTGTGTGTGTGTGTGCGTGCGCGCATCCCTCAGTTTCTTTATGGTCCACGCATGGACGCACACCCAGGTTGTTTCTGCATATTGCTGTTGCTGTAATGAACGAGGGGGCAGATACCTCTATGAGGTGCTAATTTCCTTTCCTCTGGGGGATATCCAAAGGCATTGCTGGCTTTGTAGTAGTCCTGTGTTTAATTTCTTTAGGGGCCTTTGTGATGTTTTCAGGGATTGCTGTGCCAGTCTACTTCCCAGCTACAGCGCACCAGCGCACCAGGATTCCCTTTCCTCTGCGTCCACGCACAATCATTGTGTCTTGTCTCTTATGATTTCTTGTAATGGCCACTGTTATGGTTTAGATGTGGTGTCCCCCAAAAGCTCACGTATGAGACAAAGGAAGAAGGTTTGGAGGAGAAATGATTGGGCTATAACCTTAACCTAATCAGTGAGTTAATCCCTGGTGGGAGTAGGTGGGCGGTAACTGGAGGCTGGTGGGGTATGGCTGGGAAGGTGGTTCACTGGAGGCGTGGCTATGGGTATATATTTTGTATCTGGAGGGTGGAGCCTCTGTCTGCTTCCTGATTGCCCTGTGGGCTGCTTCCCTCTGCCACACTCTCCCACCATGAGGTTCAGCCTCACCTTGGCGCCCGAAGAATGGAGCCAGCCTTCTATGGACTAAGACCTCTGAGACTGTGAGCCCTCAGATAACCATTTCCTCCTCTCCATTGTCCTGGTTGGGTCTTTTAGTCACAGCAGTGAAACAGCTAATGGGAACAGCCACCCTAAAGGTGTGAGGTGGTGTTGCAGAGTGGTTTTGATTTGCATTTCCTTGATGGCTAGTGATGCTGAGCGCTATTTAATGTATCTATTGGAAATTTTTATGTCATATTTAGAGAAATGTATATTTAAGTCCTTTGCCCGCTTTTAAATCAGGTTGTGTGTTTTCTCGCTATTGAGTTATATGAGTTTGATATTAATGTTGGATATTAACCCTGGATTTTCTTTACAGCCTTGGATATTATGAAATAGATACTTTGCAAATATTTTCCCCAGTCTTTAGATTGCCTTTTCATTTTGTTGATGGTTAAAACAGCCTTTTTGTGTGTATTGAATATTAAGACATTTTAAAAAACATTCTTAAGAAGATGATCAGTTGACCCCTCAATGCTTGGCGTGTAGTAGGTGCTCACTAATGTCTACTGACTATTTGACAATGAAATGAATAAAAGGGGTCCCAGTATTCCTCATGACCTCTTGTTCTGGATAAAGTTTACTTGTGTTCAGTGCCAGCTGTCGCTATGAAGGCGGGAAGAGGCAGGAGGGGTGTGTCTGAGAAAGAGACAGGCTAAGTGGGGGGGCGGCCTCGACCCAGGGAACCAGGGAGCCAGGAAGGGGCTCAAGATGGTGGGTTTGACCTCAGCCGAAGGAAGAACATCTAGCTCCCAGAAAAGGTCAATGGACCAAGATCTGTGGGTGTCAGCCATTGTGGTGTGGTCCCAGAGAAGGTGGTCAGGGCCACACCATGGGGCTGGGCAGGGGGCTGCAGTGTCTGGCCTCAGTCAGCTTTGCTCTCCCTGGTTGGTGGGTTGACGTGTGCCTGACCTCACCAAGACTGAGGACTTCGCTCTGGGTTCTGAACTTCAGGTCTTTCTTGTCACAACCTCACAGCTCACTCCCCCCCGGGGGGGGGGGGTAGAACTAACACTAGAGCAGGCCCCCGAGGGGCAGAAGTGAACATACACCCTGTGCAGTTTCACGGTAACCAGGAAAAACTCAGATCGGTCCACACTGCAGTGGAAGCCAAAGCTCTACTGACGAGGTTGGTGGCCTCTGCGCAGGGTACAGGCCAACCCCAGCTGGAACCCATGAAGCAAGCCTAAAGCCTGGGGGTGGTCTTGGGCCACGAGGGAACACAGTTGATTCAGCTCAACTCCTAGTGTTAGAGAGCAGTGACAATCTGAGGTCAGCGTCACGGGTGTGGAGACCGCTGCCTGGCTTCATGCAGGCCTACTAGGGACACTCTCTGGGCCTCGGTCTCCTCAGCTGTCAGACGGGGGGAGAGTGCGACCTACCTGGGAGGGCTGGTAGAACTGCATAAACCCCAGCACTGTGAGGGCCGAGTGCCCTGCCTGCCACTAGCAGATACCCTGTGAGTGGCACATGTCCTTGCCCTTTGCAGGGTCCCATGCTTGGGACAGATAGATCACATACAGTCCCCACAGAGGAGCGCACTGATGGGCAGGGGAGAGACCAGGGTCACACTCCAGAGACCACACCAGGCAGTTACAGCAGCTGTCGATACTTGGATCCTACGAACAGAATTGTCCAAAGGACTCTGTGTACCGAGTCCCGGGGGTGGGTGGATAATGGAGAAATGCTGTCATGTGTTCTAAATTCATCATCCCGGCGTGTAGTGACTGCCCCTCATAAGATAGCTGGAGCTAGAGTCCTCTTCCTGTTGGCTTGTGACCCTTATTCTTGGACTAGTTGTTCGTCTTTCAGTTCAGTCTTTCAACTAGTCCTGGATTTTCTCTGAGGCCTACTCGGTGGGTGTCGTTGAGCTAGGTTCCAAAATAGAGAGGGGCTGCAGAAGGAGTCCCTGTCCCTGAGAACTGGGGTCAGATGAGGGCCCTGGACAAATAATAAGTGCACACGACCTGAGGTGAAAACCACAAGGCCACGGCAGTGTAGCCCCGGAGCCGCTGCCACGAGCCAGGGCTCAGCACAGCCCTTGAGTCCCCAGAAGCCTGCTGGGAAGGTTCTAGTGCCCTCCACTCTAGAGACATGCAGTGGAGCTTCAGCTAGGCGAAGGACCCCCTAAGAACCCCCTGCTAGGGCCAGTGCAGAGCTGGGTCCTGATGCCAGGCCTGCTGGGCGGGGGCTTCCAGGGTACTCCTCTGCTATCCAGCAGGGTAGAGGCTGCTGGGAGTGGGGAGGGGACATGGCCCAGCCTGGGGGGTGGTGGGTTGCCAGGAGGGCTTCCTGGAGGAAGCACCATGTCAGATGGCCAGGAAAGGAAGGCGAAATTGGCAGATGAAGGTGGGGGCAGGAAGGCCCTGGGGAGGAGAGCAAGGGCCAGCCCAGGGGAGGACAGGGCTGGGGCCAGTGTCTTGGCCTGTTTGAAGGTCTGGAACCAGAAGATTGGCTTGGTGCATTGCATGAGTGTGCATGTGTGTGCACACGCATGTGTCTGTGTTAGTAGGGAGAGCTAGCAGTGGTGGTTTGTTCTGGGCCTGAGGAGTCATTCAAAGTGTAACTTTGGACCAACCACTGAGGGGTGGTAAGTGGGAGGCTAATGTGACCTCATCTGTGCTTTAGGATGACATCCTGGTGCCTGACTGGGGAACGGGTTGGAGGGACAAGACCAGGAGCCATTAGTCCAGGCTCCTCTATGAAGTGAGGAGACACCAGTGGCTTTTACTGCTTGGCCCGATCCGCCCAGATTCCCGGCCACAGATGCCCACCCCTGCTGGGTCGTGTTCATTGCTTGGTCCCAGGTGGTTTGGCTGCAGAGAGCTGGACAGGGCCCTCAAACACCACCTCTGCCTGAACCACGCAGGCAGAACTGTCTCACGCAGGAGGCGCAGGGTCCTGGGGATGCCCATTTAGCCACCCTCCTTGCTGAGCCAGAGACTCCTGCTCCCAGGCCCTCAGGATTCCTGTGGCCTGCCTCACAGAGCCAGGCAGCCCAGCCAGGCCTAGAGCTTTCCGTCTGCTCTGCTCTGCCTCTTCCAGCACCTTCTCTCCCAGCTGGTGAAGTGTGCCCTCTTCTCCATCTAAGACAATGCCCATTTCATTCTGGAGGAGCAGAGATGGGGGCTGTGGGTGGGAATACACAGGCAGGGCTGGGACCAGGCGAGGGGCCCTTGGGTGCCCACTTCAAGGGGTGCAGTGAACACCTTCCAGTTGTAATGTCACCCTAGCCTGGCGGTGGGTAGGGAGGAGATGCCCGGCCAGGACTTGGGTGAGTGCAGTGAACGGCTCCCACCACAGGGAGCCACCCACCCGGGAGCGGTTCCAGCAGAGCGTTGGCTGCTTCTCACAGACGCTGAAGAAGGCATTTCCACAGGGGCTGGGCCTGCAAGGTTCTTCTATCCCATAGAAGCTGGGATTCTAAGAGGCCTTCCCAGGTCCCCACAGTCCAGGGCTGCCTCCTCCTCCTCTCATCTCTGATTTTACCTCCAAGATCACTCATCTGGCAATTAACCACCGGCGACCTCATGACAGTTCTTGTATTGCTGTCTTGTCTTGTTATTTCAAGTTTCATGTGTCATTTCCCTAATAGAATTGCATCGAGGACAGGAATTGAACTACAGAGTTTTTGTTCTCTCTCTCTCAGCGGGTTTGTAAGACTCTAATGTTTATTAAAAACCCTCTCTGTGCCAATACTTCACTTATCACCTGATTTAATTATCACATCAATCCCTCAGGTAGATTCTATTCATGAGCCCATGCTGTAGGGGAAGAATTGGAGGCCCATATGGGTCGATGCATGTTAGCTACTATTTTTTTAATATTTATTTTTTAGTTGTAGTTGGACACGATACCTTTATTTTATTTATTTATTTTTATGTGGTGCTGAGGATCAAACCCAGGGTCTCGCAAGTGCCTGGTGAGCGCTCTATCACTGAACCGCAACCCCAGCACGTTGGCTACTATTTTTAATAGAGACCCAGGACCAATACTATCCGATTGTCTGGGCACATGGTCTTGGCAGGTTGTGTACCCCCTTGGAGCCTCAGTTTCCTTACTGTAAAGTGGGATGCCATTAGATATTTTGTGATTTCTTGTGAAGGGTGAAGAAGTTACTGTACGTGTAAAGCTCTCAAGATAGGCTCTCATGATCCTTGTGCTATGGCAAGAATGGGGACTTTGTTGAATTAAAAAAAAAAGAACAAACAGAATGTAAGCCTTAGCATTTCTAGGTGTTTGGCAAGACCCAGTTTGGTCATATGGAAGGGAGAAGGACTCTTCACTTGCAGAACATCTGATGCCCTAAGTATTGTCCCCTCCCCAGGAGAGAGTGTTCTGCCTTAGCAGCTATTTGTACACACAGAAATGTGGGTCTCTTATGAGTCTAGTTGGCAGGAATTGGTCCCTCAGGACTTGGTCATCTTTGGGACACGTGCTAGGGACTACAAAGAGGAGAACAAGACTTGGTCTTTAATTATTAATTAATTATTTGATTCAATGCACTTTGGCAGCTGTCTCTGTGCCAGTCACTGGCTAGGGAGGCAGATGAGGTGAGAATGTCAGGATCCTTTCTGAAGGCTTCACCATCCCAGAGGGGAGGACAGAGGGGTGGACCCAAGGATCTGTGGATCCAATGCCCAGATGGGAGCAGATGAGAGAGCAGGATCATCTCCCACCTCCCTACCAAAGCCCCCAAGATAAAAGGAGTTCCCAAGAGATGAGAAAAGTCACTGTGAGAAATTGCAAAGCCAGGGGGCTGAGCTGGCTGTATGGGTAATTGCATGTTTGGAAGAGTTGGAGGCAAGCTCTTGGGGCCCAGGTCTCTGCCACCCTTGCTGGGGAAGCGTGGCTCTGGGAAGAGGCACCCTGTCACTGCCCTGGTCTGCACTTTGCCGGCTGTTGAAAAGGCAAATGCTGTTTGCATTTCTGTCATTTAAAACAATGGTGTTGTGACACTCTGGAATCTGAAGATAAACGTTTAATAAAAGGATTCAATTTGATATGATGTCGGAACTTAATTAGATCCACAATGCACAGAGGGCTTGGCAAGCCCTTCAATTAGGAGCTACTTAAGGGTCTTGAGTGTGAGGATCTTCAGCTCTGTTGAGAGGTGTGGGGGCTGGGATGGAGCCTCCTGGCCTGGAGGCCTGTCCTCTGCAGATTCTGGCTCAAGGACACTGCTTTTTGGCAGTCCTGGCAGTGGAGGCGGAGGGTCCTGGCCCATTCTGTGCTTGGAAATCTGCATTCACTAGCGTTGGGGCTGCGGCTTGTGACTGCAGCATGATGCAAATGGTCCTGACCTACTTAAGGTTCAAGACCATGACCCTGGGTCGGGTGAGGGTTCCCAGAGGCCAACCTTGGACAGGGGAACTGTCTCTAAGTCTACTCGGCCTTGAGTCCAGTCCTTAAAGGTCAAGGCTGCTGCAAACTGCAAAATAACTGTTTTCACTTCCAGCCAGACTGACGTCCCACAGGTTGTACAGCTATGGCTACGCCAGTTGTCAGAGGTGGGTTGGTAAGATGCCTGTTGGCCACACACCCCAAACCTCCTCCTTCCCACTGCTGGTTCAACCCAGTCCCCTGCCTGAACTCTTTTGGCCTTCTCCATCACCTAGAGGACTGAGTCTGCCCAGCAGGGTGTCGCTGGGAAGCAGTTTCAGCACCTCGGCCAGTGCTCAGCCCCCCTGGTTGGGTCAGCACCACGGCCAGCGCCTGTGCCCCTCCCTCTCCCAGTGAGTGGGTCCCAGGCCTCAGCAACCATGAAATCTGTTGACCCCAATTCCCTCAATTCTGGCTTGAAAAATGAAGCCGTCTGTGTGATGGGAAAGTGCAGACCTGGGAACTCAGATTCCCCGGGTTTAGGGGTCTTAGTGCTGCCCTCTGCGGGCTGTGTGAACAACACACCAAGCCTCCTCTGTAAACTGGGTTAACAACACATCAACACGAGAAGATTAAAGAACATGAACACTGTGGGTGATGGCAGGGAGTGATCAGGTTAGGAGTGATCAGATTAGGTTCAGACTCCAGCAATCCAAATTAAGTACCAGTAGGACATTTTTAAGGGGCAGGAAGTGTCAGGTTTAAGGGTGTAATATCTGGAGGAACCAGGCAGGATTCAGATCTCAACTTTGTCACTTACTAGTCATGATCTTGGGCGAGAACATCACTTCTCAGTGCCTCACTTTTCTTGAGATGGTTAGTATTGTTACAGTTTTGGCCTTGAATGTCCCCCAGAGACCATGCTCTTGGTGACCAGCCTGTGGCACTATTGGGAGGGGGTGAAGCCTTTCAGAGGTGGGGCCTAGTGGGAGGAATCAGGTCACTGGGGCATTGGGACCCCAGCCCCCAACTCTCTCTTCCTGGCTGCTGTGAGGCGAGCAGCCTCCTTCATCACGGACTCCTCACTATGATGCTCTGCCCCTCCACAGGCCCCAAACCACATATACAAGGGACCAAGCCCTGAAACTCTGAAGCCATGACCCCAAACAGACCTTCCTCCTTTGAAGTAATTTATATCAAGTATTTTTGTTATGACGATGGAAATCTAATATAAATATCTACTGGGTTGTTAGAAGGTTAAATAAGTCAGTAATTTGCATTTGTAAAAGATTTAGAAGAGAATGTGGTGCCTAGTAGGAACTCAGTAAGTTTTAGCTATTGCTTTATTATTCTTATTATCAGTATATAAATTGTCTGGCATATAGTAGGTACTAAATAAATGGTTGCAACCACACTGAGAATGGTCTTCCACTCTGCCAGCAAGTAGGAGCCCCCAGGCTCCTAAGTCCTTGGGACCCTAAGTCCCAGGATTCTTTATAGCCCTTATCCCCCAGTGTTTTGCTTACAGTTTAAAGTCCTTCCGAATCTTCCAACTTCCTAGAGAAGAGAAGTCTGCCTCATGGTGATGCTTCTTCCCTCTCCCTTCCAAGAGGCCAGCATCTGGCTGGTTATTTGGCTAACCATATTCTCCACCACGAACAGACACATATGTCCAAAGAATGATCTCCTCAGTCTCTGCAATTCTCTTTTCCTCAAATGTGCCACCTTTGAAACTCCAGGCTATACCACCACCTAATGGGTACCTCATAAATTTTACATCAATGAATGAAGGAACCCAACCCAAGGAAAGCTTTCTCTCAAGGTTGGCAGGGATGGCTTTGCCAGAGACTTAATAGCTGCAGACACCTCACCAGTTAGACTCTCCCCTCCCACTAACCCTGCGAGTTCCAAAGTGTGTTTTGCTGGTGCCAGCCCCGGGAGATGCTGGTAGGAGATATATCATGAAGGGATTCCATTGCCAAATGAGTTTGGGCAATGCTAGGTTAAATGAGGTTAAACAGGGTTCCTTGGGGCTGGGCTTTGACTTTGCTAATTGCATTATCAAACTCTAACATGGGAATACATTGCACAGTCTCTCCAAAAATTCGTTTTGCCACAGACTCTGTGCATGCATGTGTGTGTGTGTGTGTGTGTGTGTGTGTATGTGTGTCTTTCATCTCATGGAGCACAATTCCTTAATCACCCTTTGGTAAACACGCACTAAATGAATTTCGGGTTTCGCACCTGTACTTTCACGCAGAGCAGAGGGTAATGAAAAAGTCGGTATGAAGGTTTCTAACCTTTTCCCCTTGAGCACAGAGAGGGCGGCACTGCCACACAGGTCCTTACGACTACAGCCGCTTGCTTCTACAGTTGACATCAGTTGACCCGCTTGCCCCCTTGGCTTCCTCCTGTGCCCTCTTCCCTGAGCAGCTGGGACCCCATTATTGCCTAGTTCCTCCTGCTCATTTTCCGAGTCCTGTGCGAGCTCCTCTTCCTCTGACTATCGAGTAATTTGTGTCCTGGGGCTTCCCCTTGGCCCTCGTCCCCTTCTGCACCATGTACTTTGGAGAATCCCATTTGCTGGCTTCAGTCTTCTCCTGTGTACCGATGACCCCCCTGCCTTTATATCCAACCAGGCTGCTCTTCCGCCTCAGACTCCTGAGTGCACCGGCCGTTCCCCGTGGACAGCCCAGATGTCTGAACCTCCACCTGGGCTTGATGTCTGTTTGCCCCACAGATTGTCCTCCCATAGGCTTTCTTCACACCATGCCTCATCCAGCCATTTCCAAGCTTACGAGTCTGGAGGCTGTCCTCGATTTCTCTCTTCCCATTTCCACTCTCCCTGCTCCAAACCATCCACTCTTTAGTCTGGATTACTGTTCAGTTTCTCTGTTTTATTGTAACAACCTCCAACCTCGACCAGCCATGCGCACCAGTTATAACTTATTTTTTTTTTTTGGGGGGGGACTCAGGGGTGCTTAACCACTGAGCCTCATCCCCAGCCCCTTTTTGTATTTTATTTTATGAGACAGGGTATTGCTGAGTTGCTTAGGGCCTCACTAAGTTGCTGAGGCTGGCTTTGAACCCACGATCCTCCTGCCTCAGCCTCCCAAGCTACTGGGATTACAGGCGTGCACCACTGCACCTGGCTAGTCATGACTTATAAAAGGCAAGATCTGAGCTGCCTCCATTCCTACAGGATGGGTGCAAACTGTGGCAAGGCCCCCAGGACCCATCACAGTTTGATGCCCTGCTCTTCAGAAGCTGAGCCCCGGGCCCCATCATTTTCTACCCCATCTTCCAACCTTTCCATGTGCTCCAGTCTGTCCTTCCTTCCATTCTCTCCTCTCTGCGCAGATTTCCTCCAGGGTGCTTCCCCGGAGAGTGCTCCCCCCACATCACCCCAAAGAAGGTGCTGGCCTGCACTGCTTCCCACAGCACCCCACCTCCCGTGAGGTGTCCCACGACACAGTGGAATGCCCTGGTGGTCTGTCTCCTTGCCTGCCTCCTCCTGGTCCCCTTCAGCCCTCACCACCGTGTCCACAGAGAGCGGCGGGGCGGTGGGAGCCCTCAGTGCGGGGACCAGATGCCACCATCAGTTGGGCTGATTTAGCAGAGTTGGAGAAAGGCGGTGGCGGGAGGAGGTGGCGCCTATGGACTGAAACGTGGGTCAGACGTTTGCCGCAGTTTGCAGTGACCCATTCGCTGGCACCAGCTGTGACCCTTGTCCTGAGCCTGCTGCCCGAGGAGGAGGAGGCCATGGAGTCTGGAGGCAGAACCACTTTCTCCTCTCCAGCATCTCCCGGCCCCTGTCAGCAGGTCCCATGCCTCCGTGGACTCCCTGTCTTCCTCTCTAGGGGACACCTGCTTTGGGAAAGGAGACTCACTATGTGTCTTTGGACCACACGTGTCTCCGTCGCCCAGCCAGGTGCGACGTCAGGGAGGGAACGGACTGAATGAACGCACTCGCAGTCAGGCTACGGCATACAAGGCTGCTCTGATTGGCCAGGAGGGAAAGTGTAGGCAGTGATTGGCTGGAGTCGACGGGGAGCCCCAGGGGTGTGGGAGCCGCACCTTCATACAGGTCTTCCTACTTCAGCCTGCGGTGCCAGGTTCCTGTCTCCCCATCAACACCCCAAGGCAGCGGCGGTCTCTGCGCCTTTACTCTTGCCCTGAATCCACCTGTCTCCTTCTTCCTTCAAGTCTCGGATAAAAAACCATCTGATCATTTACAGAACTGCCGCTGCTATGGATGCTTTTATTTAAATCAGCTGATCTCACACAGGTTAGTATTTATTTAGAAATAAAAAGCCACTGTGATCCTTTACTTCCTCAGCTGGTCTTCATGGCTTCTCATCATTGGCTGATGTTGGGCCACAGTTTCCTTGGGTGCCTTCTCTCATCCCTGCCACTAGAATGGAAGAGCCACAAGGGCCAGGGCTTGGCTTTGCTCACCGCTGACAGCACCAGTGTTCTCAGCGATGGCTGGCACTAGCAGGTGCTCAGTAAATATTTGTACAGTGTGTGAGTACATCTCTTGAACACTGTCTGATTCAGCTTCTGCTTCAAAGAACTGATGTCACCGTCATGTTAGTTAAAATAAAGAAAGATGTCTTGCATTTCAAGGTAGGAGAGTGTATTTATGTCCCCCCCTCCCCCCCCACTTATTCCTCCCAACCACAGGCACCATGGGTAAAATCCTCATTTCCCCCCCCCCCCCGCCCCCATCTTTCAAAACCAAGGCCCAGAGAAATAAAATCATTTGCCAAAAAGACTCCCAACTAAGAAACTCAGGTACTCTGACTCCAGGTCTGGTGTCCTTCAAGTGACAATGTCCTTGATTACTTAACTTCTTGTTTCCTTGGTTTCCTCCTTTGTGATGTGGAGGTAAGTGTACTTTGGTGAAGCACTTGGACAAGGGCCGGCATGTTTGAAGAACTCTGTAAGTGTCAGCTATTGTTGGATCATTTAAATACTGAATGATGATGGAAATCTGCCTTCTTTGGAACTCTATCCTTGAGTTTTTTCATGGGATTGCCTTTTGAAGTAGGACTTTCGTTAAACATCCATCTTTTATATTGAGATTGGCCCCGGGAAGCCTGCACCCCCTAGTCTAGGGCCTCAGGATCACTGGGCCTTCCTGACTCCACTTGCTCATGGATCTGTCCCCACCCTGAGGGCATGAGACCCTGGAGATGAGAGAGTATTGCTAGCAGAGATCTGGGCAAAGCTTTGGGGTTCTTCTCATTGTACTTGCAATCCATCAGGAGTTGATTTTTTTCTGTATGGTGTGAGGCAGGGAGCGAGATACGTTTTGTTCCCCACAAGAGTAGCCAGTTGGCCCCATGCCCTTTTATTCTGTTTGTCCCAGAAGCCTTCCCTTCCCCGACTGCCCTCTACCTTCTCATGATCCTCTGGAGTCTCCCAAGTTCTTCAAGGCACAACTGAAACCCCTCCATCCTGAGATCCTTCCTGACTCATTCATTATTCATTTCTGTGGTGGGGATTAGAAAGGAGAAGCCCAGGACTCCTGGAGATGAGTAGCTCAGGTGTAACCTAGTCTGGGTGTTTAGCGAAGTCTTTCCAGAGGGATCCATGTGGAAGCTGAGACCTTGGAAATACCCACCTTCTGGACGAAGGTGGAACTGATGTGGGCCTTGACTTTGTCACATACCAGGGTTTACACTCAAGCCATTTGAGCCTCCATTTCTTCATCTGAAGAGGATGTATAATTGTATTAATCTCATATAGGCTTTTTAAAAAATTTTACTTTTTTAGGTTTTTAGGTGGACACAATATCTTTATTTTATTTTTATGTGGTGCTGAGGATCGAGCCCAGTGCCTCATGCATGCTAGGCGAGTACTCTACCACTTGAGCCACAACCCCAGCCCTCTCATAGGCTTTTTATGAAAATAAGAAGAAATTATGTAAATCCTTATCCCTGGCACCTAGTAGGTGTTCAATAAAACACCAGTCATTGTTTCCCATCTGAAATTCAAAAGGTGATATGGTCTGGTAAGATGTCCTGGGCTCTAGAATCAGGAGGTCCAGGGATTAGACTCTGGCTCTATCATCTCTGGGCTTCACCTTTCTGAGCAGAATGGGGTAATAGCTTCTGAAGATTTCTGGGAAGATTAGTTGAGATAATTTATGTCGAGCACCTGCCACCTTCTCAGGGCTGGTAACTGTTAGCCATCCATCTAAAGCAGAAAAGCCCTGTAGCTTCAGCTGCTTGCCAAGAGAGTGAGCAAGAGGGCCCTGTGGTGTCTTCCTGGTTGTAGTAGCTGATCAATAAACATGCACAGAATGACTTCTTCTCTGTGGCTACACTCCGTCCTAGGTGGAGTGGGGTGAGGTGGGAAGGACAGGTGTGAACTTTGAGCTGGCTGCTGGTGACACCTGGTAGCTTTTGGATGGGTCCAGGAGGCTGCTGCCCTCCCCTCTGTGGCTTTGCCCCTTGGATCTTGGTGAGACTGACCTCCACTTTCTTCCCAAGGGGGAGCTTGCTGCCATATGGCCATGTCTGTGGCTGGACTGAGACTGGGTGAAGCCCAGAGGAGCAGCCAAGTGTGCCTGCGGGGGCCCTGGAGGCAGCTGCTCCTCTGGAACAGCCCGGTGGCAGAAGTGGCCCCAATCTGCTGCCAGGTCCTCTTGCTGCCCTCTCAGGAGCCATGGCTGTCCCTTTCCTGGGGAGCCTGTGGCAGCTGAACACCCCCATCGCTGCCTTCCTGCTGGCCTGGAGCGCCGCCCGCCCAGGTCCTCAACCAGCAAGGAGGAGATGATCACGACGGGCAAGGGCTGCAGCTGCTGCTGGCCCTTCTCCACATTTGAAAGGAAGGAGGGACACAGGCGTCCTATGGTGGGGGGGAGCCCAGAGGAGAGGGCAGGACATGGTCTCGTTGTGATGCCTACTGTGTGCCTGGCACTGTCCATCAGAGAGCTTTTGAAACCCTCTCAGCTCACTCGAGAAGCCAGGTTATTATTCGCACTTGGACAAGGAAATGGAGGCTGCTGAAGGTTAAGGGCTTGCTCGAGATCACAGTGTCTCTATGGCAGGGGCAGAATCTCAGCTCTGCTCCACCAGGTGCCCAACTCCCTGCTCAGCCTTCCGACTGGGCTTGCTCACAACCAAGAGGGGTAGGGACATGTCGAGGGAAGAGGATGATCATGGCACTGCAGGGTGACAGATAAGATTCTGATGTTCAAAATGCAAATACATCACTAGGTACAAATTCCTTATGTTTATAGCTCTCATGCATTGTGGAATGTAAACAGAATTACTGTGGAGCCTCGGAGCTGTCACACCAACTCAAATGAGCAGCAGCAGCTAAAGCAATGGGCGATGCTGGTGTTTTATTTTTATTTTTTTCCCATACGGGGGATTGCACTCAGGGCACAGGGGCGCTTAACCACTGAGCCACACCCCCAGCCCTATTTTGTATTTTATTTAGAGACAGGGTCTCACTGAGTTGCTTAGTGTCTTGTTTTTGCTGAGGCTGGCTTTGAACTCGAGATCCTCCTGCCTCAGCCTCCAGAGTCACTGGGGTTACAGGTGTGCGCCACCACACGGGGCGGAGATGCTGTTTTGCTGGAATTTCTGTGTTTACTTGGAGATAACGCAAGACCCGCCCACATGGAGATTGCCACAATGTCATTTGCCCTCAGAGGAAAGTGGTCCCATCTCTGCATTTGTCCCTGTTTTTTTTTTTTTTCTCATTAGCTGGGGACCCATGTACATTTCCCGCTCCGTGATGCTACTTTCGTGGTGGAAAATCAAAGTCTCGATTCAGCGCAACAATTTCGGGAGAGGAAGCGTCTCCTCTGAGTTCGACTTTGCAGAGACACAGACGGCGCGAGAGAAGTGTCGCCTTTATAAGGCAGCGGGTTTCAATCTGAGGGCCGATTGTCATCACTAGAAAGTGCGTGCCACCCTCCTGGCAGCTGGACATGTTTATCAATCTGTTAAAAGTTAAATGCTGTCACTTGGGGGTCACTGCTTTGTGTAAACACAAAGACAGACTCCAGCACTGAGGTGGCGCAGCCGAGCCGGGTCGGATGGCGCCTCTACAGATCCTTATAAGCCAGTTATGCTTAAGTGGATTTTAAAAGATTATCATCAACTAGAAAACACACAGGCGCGTGCACACACACACACGGGGCTGGTACCGCCGGGTCTGGGAGGACGAAGAGACTGGGAAATCCTGCCTGTCTTCTGTGACTTCGCTCAGATTAAAGCCGAGCAGGCCAGAAAAGACCAGTAATTGGACTCTCACCTTTCAGAACCAATCTTCCGAATCTGTCTGCAGAAGGAAAGTGGCTCAGAGACGCATTCCTTTATGGCAGGAGAGCTTAAGGCAGGAAGTCCTCTGGGATGCAATTGAATGACTCTCAAATAAGTGATAGCAAAATCCACGCTCAGGAGTGAGGCTTACAGTAGGGAAGGAAATGTGTTCGCGCAGATGCATTTGAAGAAAAAGGATCCTAATGTTTTCTGCCTTTTCTTTTAAATAAACATTTGCCACATAGAAAACCACTTCTGGTCCCTTCTGTCTGTTCACTTGGTCTGTGATACAGCAGAGTGTTTAAGAGCATAGACTTAGGAATTAGGCTTCCCAGATTGGAATAGCACTTAGCTGTGTGACCTTGGATGGATCAGTGAACCTTTCTGTGCCTCTTCGTGCTCATCTGTAAAACGGTGCTGGCGGTAATGTGTGGCCTCCTACTGGGTTCATTGTGGGGCTGGCATGTGATGCATATATTAAATACCCATGTGGGGCCTTGCAGAGTCCAGAGCCTGTGTGGGATCGTGCGGGGTCAACCCTCCCTCCTGCATCTTGCCTGAGGCCGGTGGGGCTCGGTAGGAATGTGTATTTACCAACCGGGTCCTGGCCTTCCTGGCTGGCTTGGCTTGTGCCTCCTCCGGGAGCCTTCCCCACATCCGGGTGTCTGGAGCAGGCCACCTTCCTCTGGGCAGCCGCCCCTGGCTGTCTGGTTTGCCACTCGCCCAAGTCTGACTGTTCTGGTCCTGAATTTCGTCTTCAGTCATCTTACGTTTTACAAGACCGGAGCCGGCTGAGAGCCAAGATGCCTTGTTTTGGATGAGCTTGGTGCCTGGATGAACGACTAACAGATATCTCCAGGCATTGAACTTGATCTTGAAGCCGATAAAGAAATTAGGAGAATAGAATGAATTCCATCCCTAAAACCCAGATGAGCTTTTTACTTAAAAAAAAAAATTCAAAGATTAGGTAGAGAGTGTGAGTGCATACATCAGGGTGTGTGTATGCGCACGTGTGCGCTCACACACCTCCAGAGTCTTTCACACAGGTTCCGTGACACGGTACGTTCCTTTCCCCACCTCTGCCGCTCGGCAGGCAGAGTCTTATATGTCCTGGCGTCACAGAATGAGAAGGGCACTGGCCAACAGCAGCTGCTCAGTAGATATTTCTTGAATTAAGAAGATAACCAGAAGCCGGGTGTGGGGCGCACGCCTGTAATCCCAGCGACTTGGGAGGCTAAGGAGAGAGGACGGCAAGTTTGAGGCCAGCCTCAACAACTTAGTGAGAACTTGTCCCAAAATATACAAAGGGCCGGGGATGGACTCAGTGGTAAAGTGCCCCTGGGTTCAATCCCCAGGACCACAAAATGTACAAACAAACAAACGAACAACCAGAGCTTCAGTCATTTTAGACACACTTCCGGGTTTGCCAGGAGAGCTACCGATGGGGCATGGCTTGCCTTGCAGACCCTGTTAGGTCCATGCGTTGGTTTATGTATTGGCCCATGACAATGACAATTGGACAGCAGATGACCTCTAAATGCCTGCTGTCCCCTGCTCACTATCTTCTGCCTGAGGTCTCATTTAACCCTCAACAACCGCAGAGCAGGTGCTGCCATCGTTCGCTGTCTGCAGATGAGGAAACTCAAACAGATAGGTTAAGTGACCTGCCTGAGGTTGCTCAGCTACTGAGTGGCGGGGTAGGAATCAGAACTGGCCAGTTGGATCAACCAACATTTTCTGAGCCCCACTATGCGCTAGGTACATGCTAGGTGTGGCACAAAATAGAAAACCAGCAGGTCTCCTGGTGAGTGTGCCCAGGCCTCCCGCAGCGCTTGTGGAAACACAGATTGGGGGGCTCTGCCCCCGATATTCCTGCTTCACTGGTTTAGTGTGAAGCCAGAGGATTTGCCTAATGAGTTCCCAAGGGCTGATGGTCTGGGGACAGGATCAGGTCTTAGGGCCTTGGGGATCCCCAGCATGAGGGCCTTCTTGCCCTTGAGCTTCAGATGTCAAGTGAACCAGGCTCCCTGGGATTCCAGGCACCCACGGGCCACGCCCAAACCACCGAGGCTGCAAACCACCGAGGCTGCAAACCCTGTGGGTCTGCGTGGGAGGCAGAGGGGCCCAGCCAAGCCGGGAGCCAGGGGCTTCCCTCAGGCCACTCCTGGAGACAGCGCTGGCCTTGACCGGAGTCGCAGGGCTTGCTCCTGAGCTCCCTGAGCCCAGAAGCAAACCTGGGAGCTCGGAATGCGCAGTTTCCTTGTGTAAATGAGGAAACAGGCCCGGAGGGGTCAGGCTGCCCACTCAGGCCACCCAGCTAGACGGCCAGGCCAGGTCTTGACCTGAGTTTCTCTGTCCCCCAGACCTATGCCAGTAAAGACCGTCTTGGACTGTGTCAATGTTTCTTCCTTCTTCTGGATTCCCAGTTGTCCCTCGGTCTTGCTGGCCCCTCCAGGCCCGCTCCTCGTACCGTTGGTCTAGACAGATGCCTTCAGGTGACCAAGTGGTTCAGGCACCCCGGGACTGATTCTGTGTCTCTCGGGCAAAACGGCCACTTGATTAAGAACCAAAGGACCAGGTGACTCTGGGGTTCCCTTCCAGATGTACTGTTCTTTGAACTGAGTGTCCTAGAATGTGCTAAAAAACATCTTGTAGCTCCACACGGCCTTGCATGGTGCCAGGCGTGGGGACAGTGGGCCATATAAAAATTAAACCAAATTGACTCTCCATGCCAAGGAAAGAACACCAGGTGTGGAGTCTGAAAACTCATTTTGGTTCTCGCACCAACTTGCTGTGAACTTGGACAAGTCCATCCCCTCTCTGGGCCTCATTTTTAATTACTTTTAGCTGAGATGCTCTTTCTTGCCTTTAGAATTTGGAGATTACACTGTTTCAAGGCTGCTGTGTGTCTGCCCAGGCCCTTGCTGGAGGGTGGAATCCTTCAGGACTGGCACCTCTGTGTACTTTGACTGGTGTCCCCAGGGTCTAGACTGCACCTCTCACAAACTCTGGGTTTGTTGAATGAATGAGCAATGCCGCCAAGCATGTGGCAGGCTGCTCAGTTCTGCAAACGGTAACGCAAGACTCCCAGATAATCGCCGCCGATAGCAGCTAATCTGGGTTTAAGAAAAGAAACTGTATTATGTTTTGTCTGACTTGATATAAGAGCTCAGCCGTGTTTATCTTTAACTGCAGTTTAAAAAAAAACACTAATTTTTAGTAAAACCTTCCGACAGTAATTTGACTATATGGGTTTTTCTACCTCTAGTCATTTTCTTGGAAAAAAGAAAAAAAAATACTACTCAGCACAGGCAAGGCCGCTCGGGAATTTAAAGGCACAGGCACGAAAAACACAGCTGCCAAGCTAGTCCCCTAGACCCCGGCTCCGGGTCACGTTGGAACCATCCACGTGAGGATCGGTGGCGGACTGACCACCAGCTCCAAGTTCCAGTCCTATTTTGGACGCTGTCTTGCTTCAGCTTCCGAAAGAGTCACCTCCCTGCTCTACCCCAGCTTGCTTCTCTGGCCAAGGATGACAGCAGCAGTGACCTAATTCATCCTGCACCCGCCTTGCGGCTCCTTTCCTTTGAGACAGTGTCACCTGACCCAGGCCACTCTTCCCACTTGTAACCTCCTCTCCCTCCCTCCTCTTCCTCTTCATTTTATAGCTGGTGGGACCTGGGCTCAGAGGTGGGGACCCTTGGGCTCTCGTGGGTCTAGTTCCTTCTATCAGTGAAGACACCATGGAGGGAGGGTCTTTGTGTTTCCGCTGACCGGGGGGGCCTCCCTCAGGACTCCCAGGAATAGTTCACTCCCGGCTACTCAGTGGACTGCTCTGGAAGCCTCTGCGGGTGCATCTGGTTCTCACAGTAAAAGGCAGCTTCATACAAACAGAGAGGTCCAGCCTCAGCTGTGGCTAAGGGGAGCTCGGCCTGACCTCTACACTGCCAGAGGCCTCAAACGGCCAGTGAGAGGGTGTCCCCAGGCACTCACGTGGGGCCAGCTGACCACAGTTCATCAGTTATAAACCTGCAAGTTGGGTATCTTTGTCCTTATTTTACAGATGAGGACGCTGAGGTTCCGAGAGGTTCAGTGACTTGGCCAGAGCCACACAGATAGGAAGTGACGCAGCTCTTCTGATGTCAAAGTCTATTTCCACTAAAGTTTCACCTGTTTTCTGCTGAGCAATGTCCTCTCCTGGCTTGAGACAGATGGACGAGAGCCAGGCCGGAAGAGGATGGGGGCAGAGGCCCCCACTCCCACCTCGCTCGCCCAGGACCAAGGCGGGGGAGGGGAGGCTGTGTGCCTGGATAGCGGGGGTGGCATGGGAAATGGGCTCAGGGTGGGGACACGTGTGCATGTGTGTGTGTGTGCATAGGAGACGTGAGAGGGGGAGAGAGAAAACCAGGATAAATATATAATTAGGTGTCGTTTGCTTCCAAAATGAAAATAGCATTATGGTTATTTCTGATTGTAAAGCAAGGCGTGCTCATGGCGACAGATTTAGGCAGCACAGAAAGGGATCATAGAGGAAGTGAAAACCACCATCGTCTACCGTCTGGAGGGAAGGGTGATCCTTAGCTGGGCTGGGGGTTTTCGGTCCTCAGCCCCCACCTGAAACTCAGTCCTGCCTGTTGGCCAGTTGCCATGGAGACAACCCAACAGCAGTGACCAGGAGCTACTCATTTGCAAAGTTTGGGCTCCCTGGTCCCTTCAGGGTAGCTGGGTTGTTGTCATCTGAGGATTCTTTGGGTCTATTGTATATTAGATGGATTTTAAGTGTATCAACATATGACAATTTTGAAGTCATATTTTCCAAGACTAAGGGCATGGGATTTTTTTTTATTGTATCTGGGATTAAACCCGGGGTGCTCAACCACTGAGCCACATCCCCAGCCCTTTTTATTTTTTTATTAGGGCCTCACTAAGTTGCTGAGACTGGCCTCAAACTCAAGATCCTCCTGCCTTAGCCTCCCGAGCTGCTGGGATTACAGGTGTGTGCCACAGGCCATGGAAAATTTTGATGTGACACTAAGAAAGAGAACATCCAACTATGGATCCAATAGGATCTAAATCTTAAAATAGAAATCCATAGGAAAAAAAAGAGAAAACTTCCGGTATTTCTCCAAAAGTGTTATCACTATTTATTTCTAGGCGAGAATGCTGTGAATTGTTTTACCTGTATTGATTACAGTTTGAATAACGAGCGTATCCTGCCTATACAATCAGAGAATAATACACACTATTTATTGGATATTTGATGGATGGATACTTGAGGATGAGATTGTTTGAAAGGTGGACGGTGGCTAGTGTGGGCAGGCACAGCAAAACAGGACAGGAAGCCATCTCCTGTCGACCTTAACCAACAATCTAGCCTGGCTGGAGTGGGGCGGGGGAGCACCGGGAGGGCAGAGCGCTTGTGTTTCTGGAATGTTCCTTTCCTGCCAAAGCCGCAGTTCGGTACTAACCCTTAGAGTTGGGCGCATGGTTGAAGTGAGCCAGGGGGCATTTCTCTGTTAGCAGCCTCTGGAATCCTCTTATTTCTATTTAGGGTTCTGCTTTCCCAGGGGAAATTGGCAGTTTCACCCAGGGGACATCAGCCAGAAATCAAACAGAAGGGACAGGTAGGAGAAAACTGCCCGCATTTTCGGCTGTGTGGCTGTGCGCCATTAAATCAAAGTCTTCAGCTCCGTGTGTGTGGATGCTATGAAACTGTCAAGAACCCTCCTGAAAGCTCCTGTCATCTGGGTCCCCTGGCAGAAAGTGCGGATCCTAGGGGTCCTCCTGGGTGGGGCTAGAAGCCTTTCCCGTCCCCTGCTGCTCTGTCTGTAGGAACGAGTGGTAAAGACAAGCGGAAAGCCCAGGATCCTTAAATCTCAGGGGAGAGCGAGAGGGGAGAGCGGGCCTGTTTTATAGAGCACCTCAATAAAGGAGATTTACAGGGAGTCATTTCCTCTCCTTTCTAGGTGTGAGATTGAGAGCATCCAGTCAACTAAGCCCCAGGGAGAGCTTGGTATAAATAAAAAAAAATATCCGACAACTGTCAAAACAAATAGCAGCCCATCAGAAATACGACGGTGAGGGAAGCTCTGGTTCCAGACAATTCAGAGTGGGGTCAGCTCGTTACAACGAGAGTAAGGACTTAAAGGGACACGGAGAGGGAAGCAGGACGCCTTTCGAATCTCCAACGTGGAGGCCGATGGGGAGAACTGGATCTAATTCTGTCTCCTGAGGCAGAACCGGAGCCGGAAGTGTCCACAGGCTCACCCACTCCCTTAATGGCTCCGCACCACCCCTGCCTTCCCCGGGGCAGGGAAGGACACAGCCCGTCCCCAGGGAGCTCAGAGCATGGGGGAGGGGCCGTAGCAATAATGCAGCATGTGACGTCCAGGGATAAGAGCAACGCTGGGTGTCGTTGTGGAGGTGGAGAGGGACTACCTGTGCCCGTGCCCTCGCCTGCCTGGGATGGTAGTGGGCAGAGCTGGCGTGAGGATGTGAAGGAGACAGGCAGATGAAAGCCAGAGGTTCCCAGAAGCTCACAAACCTGACAAACAGAGCAGTCATTTGTCCCCTCATTCATTCTACACATATATTGAGTGCCTGCTGTGTACCACTCACAAGTTCCCAGGGTCCACAGGGCCAAGCGGATGAAACAGGGAAGGCCCTTGGCTTCCCAGGGCTTGTGTCTAGGGGAGCAGTCGATGAGCGAGTGGGCACGGCGTTGGTGAAGGGGAGGTTCCCACAGTGCTGGGCCATCAGAGAGGACGCTGGGAACTGAGGGCGCTGGGCAGAGAGGGCATGGGCCAGCAAAGCCAGGACCTGGGGAAGGAGACCGGGGAGTGTGAGCCAGGAGCAAGCTTGGCATCCATGGGATCAGAAGGCTTCAGCAAGGCAGGAGACACAGATGGGTGACGTGGCCGGACAGGCAGGCCAGCTCCTGCGGTCCCTGCGGGCTGGCTGGAGAGGGGCAGGAGCAGGCAGGCCAGCTGCTGCAGCAGACCCAAGCTGGCTCGGGCTGAGGTGGGAGCTGTGGCTGGGGACAGGGGGTGACAGTCTGGGACTGTGCTCTGTTGTCGAGTCAGCATTGTCAGTGGAGGGACTAGATGTGATGAGAGGGGGAGCAGACTCGAGGATCACTCAGGAATTTTGGGAGAGGAGTTTTGCTTGGAGGGGGAAACCAAGCCCCTGGGGGCCCACAGCTGGCTCAGCATGGTGGCTACAGTGAGGGGCGGGAGGTGCCCGGGGGCCAGGCAGAGGCAGTAGGGTCCTGCCAGTGCTCGCAGGGAGCAGGGCACAACCCTTGGGTCTTCTTTGGGGCATGAGCTTCCAGGGCACGTATTTGGAAGTGGGTGTGAGGAACTACAGCCACAGATGAAGGTGCCCCGGGTGAGCCTGGCAGAGTGGCCATGGCCTGGGGAGGGTGGGACAGAGAGGGGTGGACACATTCCCGGGCTGCTTCCTAGGGGGAAGGCCAAGTGCAGTGTGGGCGGCTCACGAGAGATGACCCTTGCTTCTAGGGCCTGCGAGTCCCCAGGCGCGTCTTTCACCTGGCACAGCCTGGCGCGGGGCAGGGTGGGAGGCAACGCCGAGGCGCTCCTGGGTGTGGCACTAACAGTGTTGCTGCCTTGGCATCCACAGGCACAGAGTGGCACCTCCTCCCTCCTCACAGAACCCTGTTCTTGTTCAGCGACCGCCTCCCTGCCCCTTCCTATGCCACGTCCTTCAGGGGAAGCTGACCCCATCCTGGCTCTGGGGCTGGTCTGCTGTTCAGGCTGCCGATCTCGCCCTGGCCAATGACTAGTGTGAGTGGTCATGCCAAGAGGACCAGAGGAGTTTTTTCTGGAGGCTTCTGGGGACACCTCTGGTTCTTGGGGGTGCAGCCCAAAGCCCTGCATGTGCTTTCCCCGAGGGCAGCAAGAGGAACAGGCCACACACGTGTGGGAGCCGCTGGCTGGCTTCCTGTGCGGGCCTTTTCCTTCCTTCCTTCCTTCCTTCCTTCCTTCCTTCCTTCCTTCCTTCCTTCCTTCCTTCCTTCCTGCCAGCTCCAGCTGTTTTCTCTCCAGGCAGCTCAACAGATCCTGGGACCAGTGGAACCGCCCAAAGGGGCCCTTTCCAGCAGCTGCCAGGGTTTCTGTCCCCTTGGGGCTGCAGCTCGGGTGGGATCCAAGAGGGGAAAGACCTCTGTCGCTCACACAGAGAGGAAAGTCTCAACACTTTCCTTGGTGCCAACAGGATCTTTTTCCTATTTAAATGTGCCTTTCTGTTTTGAAGAGAGGAGGGAAGGGGAGCACCGGGAGGAAGAAGTCTCTTGGAGAACGTGCTACCTGGTGCTGGTGTCTGGGGGTGGCTTATGGAGCCCCCATAATTAAAATCAAAGAAGATGCTCATCTTTAGAAGGAGCCGGCCGCTGTTCAAAGAGAAGCTGAGTGACCTATTTTCCGAGATTTTTTAAAAGTAGGAATTCATTTTGTTTGCCCAGGTGACCTCTAAGAGACAGAGACCAGCTTCGGGAGAGAAGAGGGAGCTCCGGGGCTGGCACACGAGAGGGTGGCACTGGCTTTCACACCTGGGCTGTGGCATCTCCCTGGACCTCGTTTATAAAACAGAGGAGACAACCAGGCCCCGGAGGGTGGTGCCCTGGTTACATGGGGAAGTTGTATGAGAGACTCTACCAAATGCGAGAGGGAGAGAGAGAGAGAGAGAGGGAGGGAGAGGGAGGGAGAGAGAGAGAGAGAGAGAGAGAGAGAGAGAGAGAGAGAGAGAGGGGGGAGGGGGAGAGAGAGAGAGAGAGAGAGAGAGATCCCTTCTCTTCCCCTCTCTCCACCCCTCCCAAGCTCTCTCTTTCCCCAGCCTGCCGTCTCCAGCGTCCTCAGCTCATGTGGTTACCCGTGACCTCTGGATCTGATGGTCCATTTTCTGTCATCTTTTTTGACCAACTGGTGGCATCTAATTTGGTTGATGGCCGCCTCCTTGGTCTCCTCCCCCTCATGGGCTCTGCCCTCTCAGCTGGTCTAGCTCCTTCTCACCCTCTCGCCCCCTACCTCCCCCCTAATGTGGGGGAGCAGCCGAGACGCGGCCCTCAAACCTCTCTTCACCATTCCCACTGACTAGAGCCATCGGGGTGGCACCATCTCCCTTCTTCAGGTCTTTTCCTAATGTCACAGGGACACCCCCGTGCCGGCCACCCTGCTGACCCAGCAGTGCCCCAGCCCGTCCCCTTGCTGTTCTGTCTTCATGGCTCTCGTCTCCACGTGATGCTGTGTGTGTTCATTTGTGCGAGCTCTTCCCCTGTCCCCACTGAAGTGCCAGCTCCACGGGGGACCTTGTTTTGTGCACAGTTGTGCCTTCCGTCTCTGACATGGCGTCGGGCGCAGAGTGGGACTCCTAAGGAGCTGCGGAATGAGTGCGCTCACTGTGCCACCGGCTCTTGTCAGCACTCAGGCCATTGCTTTCTCCAACTTTAAGGCTCTGCGGTCGGGGCTTACAAAGCAGGAGGCAGCGTCGGTGACCTCCAGGATCCTTTGGGTTTTCCAAAGCCTGGGTCCGAAACACAGGGAAGGAATGCCCATGGCATCCACGGGAACGGATCCTAACAGGATCACGGATGCTCCTGGGCATCCCCGACCTCCTAAGGCGCCACCCTGAGCCACACAGTTAGATATCCACTTAGACTTGTCTGTTTCGCAGGTAGTTTGACCTGTGGTGAGAATGTCAAATGAAACAAAAACATTCTGACATTTTAAGAGCTTTAATTCACTCACGATAAAAGCGGTACATCTGAATATGTCCGGTGCGGGAGGCACAGACTCGAACAGGAGCGCGCACCGGCCTGATGCGGGGGCACATGGGGAGCTGATGGGCTCCTCCAGGAGCCGAGTCTGCAAACTGCATCGGGAGCTTGGCGTAGGGTGGATCTGTCACTCACTGCCGTTTGAAGCTGGGTGATTTGTGAAATTAAGCAATTGCCAAGGTGATTCAGAGATGCCTCTCAGAGGCCCCCCGAAGGACGGGACCCCCCCAGGGGTTGCCCATCCCCAGGATGTAGTGGAAAAGCAGAGGCGTTCAATTGCGCATTTGGGAGTGAATCCTAACTCTGCAGTGTTCAGCTGAGCAGCGCCAGGTAAGTTACTTAACTTCTCGGCTTTGGTTTCTGCCTTTAGAGACTTTTATGAGTCCACCAAACCTGGGGTCTGGCGCTCAGCAGGACTACATCTCGCGACTTTCCTTACAGCGAGGTAAGATCACGTGACTGAGTTCTGGCCGTGGGAGGAGACAGTGAAACGCGGGGCACAAACCTGGTCTGACGAAGGCAACCTGTGCCACCCCTGTGCCTAGTCAGTGAGAACCTCTTCCTGGCTAGGGTCAGAGGACCATGGTGGCTTTAGAAGCCCCGTGCTAAAGGTAGTGGAGCCATCAGACTGGTAAGTCGAGTTCCTGCAACAGCGTTTAGAAAGGCGCCGTCCACGTGGACTTAAAAGGAGTGGGAAATACACGTGTGTGTTGGGCCCCTGGGGCTGGGAGTTCAGCTGCCTCATCAGACAGCGTGACTCTGAGAGCTCTGCAAAATGGGCTTCCAAAACCTTTTTGAAAGGTTGAAATACACTGCATTTGAGGCTCCTGCCACAGGTCTCGCTGTGTAGCCAGGGTTTATTAAATATCGGCTTAAATATCTCCTCTTATCCAATTAGCTAGTCTGCAAGACCTCCCTGCTCCTGGATAGGCAGAATTAATATTGTCAAAATAGCCGTACTACCAAAAAGGTTATACAGATTGAATGCCGATTCCTATTAAAATCCCAACCACATTCTTCATTCTAGAACGAGGAAAAGCAATCATGAAATTCATTTGGAAAGATAAGAGACCCAGAATAGCCAAAGCAATCCTTAGCAAGAAAAGTGAAACTGGAGGCATCACAATCCCAGGCCTTAAACTATACTATGGAGCCATAGTAACAAAAACAGCATGGTATTGGTATCAAAATAGACATGTCAACCAATGGTACAGAATAGAGGACACAGAGACAAACCCACATGAATACAGTTATCTCATCTCATACTAGACAAAGGTGCCAGGAACATTCACTGGAGAAAAGTTAGCCTCTTCAACAAATGGTGCTGGGAAAACTGGAAAGCCATATGTAACGAAATGAAATTAAACCTCTATCTCTCATCCTGCATGAAACTTAACTCAAAGTGGATAAAAAAACTTATGCAGTAGAAAAGAAACCCTGCACATAATAGAAGAAAAAGTAGATCCAAATCTTCACCGTGTGGGTCTAGGATCGGACTTCCTTAACAAGACCTCTAAAGTATAAGAAGTAAAATCAAGAATCAATAAATGGGATGGATTCACACTAAAAATCTTCTCAGCAAAAGAAACAATCAACAATCTGGAGAGAGCGCCTACAGATTGGGAGAAAATCTTTACCACAGGCACCTCAAATAAAGCATTAATTTCCAGGATATATAAGAACTCTAAAAACTTAACCCCCCCCCCCTCCCAAATAACCCAATCAATAAATGGGCTAAGGAACTGAACAGACACTTCACAGAAGAAGAAATACAGTCAATCAACAAATACATGAAAAAATGTTCAACATCTCTAGCAACTAGAGAAATGCAAATAAAAACTACTGTAAGATTTTATCTCACTCCAGTCAGAATGGCAATTACCAAGAATACAAGCAACAATAAGTGTTGGCAAGTATGTGGGAAAAAAAGTCCACTCATACATTGCTGGTGGGACTGCAAATTGGTGCGACCAATCTAGAAAGCAGTATGGAGATTCCTTTAAAAATTTGGAATTGAACCACCATTTGACCCAGCTATCCCTCTCCTTGGTTTATACCCAAAGGACTTAAAATCAGCATACTACAGGGACACAGCCACATCAATATTTATAGCAGCTCAACTCACAATAGATAAACTACGGAACCAACCTAGGTGTACTTCATCAGATGAGTGGATAAAGACAATGTGGTGCATATATATACACGATGAAATAACTCAGCTTTAAAGAAGAATGAAATCACGGCATTTACCGGTAAATGGATGGAGTTGGAGAATTCGCTAAGTGAAATAAGCCAATCCCCAAAAAACAAAGGTGGAATGTTTTCTCTGATACACAGGTGCCCATTCACAATAAGTGGGAGGGGACTATGGGAGAATAGAGGTACTTTAGATTAGGTAGAGGGGGGTGTCATGTATAACTAACTAGAACAAATAAAAAATTTAAAAAAATAATCATTACACATGGAATTTTGCGGGGTTTTTTGCCACACTCTGAGGGAGATTCAAAGAAAAGAAAACATAGTCTCAGCTTTTGAGTTCCAGATCCTTATGGTAGGAGGACAACTGTCCTCCCTGTGTGGACAGATCCTGAGATCAGAGCCAGTGTCCTCGGGTTAGCATTTAGAATTCAAAGGAAGGAGGTTCCTTTGGCTAGTTAGGGGAGACAATAAATCACTCAGATATTAGAAGACAGCAGTACCCAGGCCACTACGAATTATGGGCAATCAAAAAAGAATTTCTGATTCATTTTGGGGCGGAAGAACATGATGTATTCATCTTTGTAGCAGACATTCGTTGCTAACCACGTTAGCAATGTAGGCTGCTTAGAAAATTAACCTAGAATATGGAAAAAGCTATATAAATTAGGGCAAGGATGTTCATTTCTGGGCCATTTTATAATGTCAATAGACAGAAACAACCCAAATATCCAATAGTGAGAGAATGCTTCAGCAACTCACGGCACATGCGATAGATGTAATGCGTCCCTAAGAGATCCCGGCGAAGTCCACAGCTTCTGTTTCCACCTCAGGTTCTTGATCCCCACATTGGTTACTCAGGCTCTGATTTTTCCAGACTCCACTCTCACACTCCATCTCCCCACAGGATGTCACCACCTGGATGTCTCCAGGGCATCTCAGCCTCAGCCACTTCAGATCTGAGCTTCTGACGGACTCTGCTCCCCAGACCACCTCCCATCCCTCCTATGTGGCCCCCCAACACCTTCTAGTTGGGAGTCAGGGTTCCAGAACTCTCCTTGATATTTCCCTTTCCTCCATCCCCGTGGATGATCCATTAGGTCCCACATCTTTTAAATCCATTCTCTTCACCCTGTTAGCTGCCTCCTTGGTCTATGCCGCCATCTTATTTTGCCAAGTCAGGACTTAGCTTCCCAGTGGGGCTTCCTGTGAGCATGCTGGGCTCCTCTGCTGTCAGTACGAGATCAGAGGACAGATTACATTACATCTGATCACTTTACCCCTGCTGTTCCTTACCTCCAAAACTGTCTGGTGGCTTCCTACTGCTTTGAGAACAACGACCTACATTCTTAAGGTGACCACTGAGCCTCTGCCTGAGCCCCGCCTCTCTCCACCCTGATCTCATCCTGTTCCTTTCCTTCTCCTCCTGCACAACCCACAGGACACTTCTCAGCTCTTCTCTCTGCTCAGAAGGCGTTTCCAAGGCCTGTTCTTCTTCCCACCAGCAAATGCACCAATGCCAGGTCCACACCTGTGTATCCTGACTCTCCCAGCTTGACCACCCGGGGAAGCCCTCTGTGGTCCTGCAGGAAGCCAGGACCTTCTTTAGGACCTCTACTCCCAGCATGGATCGGGCAAAGGTGGCTGAGGCTCGTTCTGGGTAGGGAGGGGTCACATGCTCACAAAGTCACTGATCATACAGAGTGGACATTCCACCTTCAGAGTCTGGGCCTGGGACTGCAGGTCATAGATGGGATGCTGAATTTGAATCAGGACTCATCTTTCTTACCAAAATTCTTCGCTCTGCCAGACACTGGGCTATCTCCCCTACTCTGGTGGAACTCGCCACTTATTTAACAAGTGGCAAAGCCCTGGGGACCAGGAGAGCATCTCTGTATTCAAGGTGCTCCTGAAACAGTGGGTTTCATTTCTTGGGTGAGACATTTAATTTTCTGGGTCTCGGCCACACGACCAGTCCTTCCTGGCTGTCCTGTGCTGACTTGGGTGGCTCCATGCTGCTCAGATGCTTGGAGATCTCCAGCCTGGATGTGATACGGGGGATAAGCCAGGCTTTGAATCTGAGCAGTTAAAAGTGTGCCATTCCCAAGACTCTTGCTTGATCCCCCAGAGGACTCGCGTTGTTAAAGCAGAGAGCAGAGCAGGTCCTGGCTGGCAAGGGCCCAGGGATTAGCGTCCAGGGTGTTAACATCATAATTGGGCCAGCGCTGAAGGTGGCAACATCTGCTACGGAGGCTCCCGTGCCAAAGCCCACGCGGCACCTCCTGGCGGGCTGGGACCTCTGGTTGGGAGGCAGTGTGGGTGGCGCGAAGGCTGCAGTTAGCACACTGCAAGAGTGAAGTCAGGTCCAGAAAAGCCCCCTTAGAGCTGAGACGTTGACCTGCACCTGGGCTTCTCGGGAAAGCAGTGAGACCCACGGGAAAGACGCCCTGCCTGGAGGTTCCTGGGGACTGGTAATTGAGTTACTGCTAAGGTGACGAGAGGCTGTGGCCAGAGACAAGTATTAGCGGTGCGAGGTTGGCAGGTGGCAGCAGGTCACTCTGCATTTCCTCTTTGGCGCAGTCATAGGAGTTAATTTTCTTTTAAAGTGTGTCCTGAGGCGGGAGAGAGAGCCCAGTGGCGCAGAGAGCAGAGGGGAAGCGGGTCTGCAGGGACCCGGTGGTGGCAGAGGATGCTGGCTTGTTGGGGGAGGCTGACGATGTGCCACATCGTCACCCACATGGCCAGGGAGGCCGATTCTCTGAAGCTTATTTCTAGATGAGGCTGGGGGACCTGCCTAAAGCCACTTTGTCCTGAAGATAGACGGTGGGTTAGGATCTCTCCATTCTCAGTCCCCACAGTCTTTATCTGATCCCAGGTCCACTGGTGGATGTGGCTGAGCCATCGTCACAGTATGTACTTAATACCCTGTTTCCAAAAGAGATCTCAAAACTGGGCATTTCCTGACACTACCCTGGAGCTAGTGTCCCTGCCTCGTGTTTCCTCCATGGCTTCCCATGTCCCTAAGCAGGAACAGACCCAACTGGGGCCCTTCCCTGCCTCATGCCCTTGAAGGCTCCCCAGTGTATTAGGCCCGAGTGCTCCATGTTTAACGAGGCTCTGCATCTGCTGCCCATGCCTCTGGGCCTGTCCTTCCATGTCCCCCACTTTAGCTCTAAGCACACCTGTCTTCTGGTACTTTCCGGAAGTCTCTAGTTTCTTGGTCCTACCTCAGGGCCTCAGAGATATGCTGTTACCTCTGCCTGCAATACTCCCCACCAGTTTTCACCTGGATGATTTCTGTTCAACCTGAAATATTTCTTCCTCAAAGAATGTTCTGGGCTTGCTGTTGAATCATACCCTGCTCCTCTGTATCCTATATTTTACCTATGTCATCATTTTTTTTGTTTGTTTGTTTCTGGGGAGAGAATCCAGGGCTTTGCACGGCTAAGCAGGTGCCTGACCTCTGAACTCCACCCCCAGCCCCCGTCGCCCTTCAATGACGCGCAACGATCCCTTCCTTTGCGACATGACTGGCTGTTTCTTTTTGGTCTTTCTTCTCCCCTGTATTATGATCAGCTCAAGGTGACAGATCAGGTGGATCCCCAGCACCTCACCTCTGTCTGCCCTGCACACAGTGGGTTTTTAGTCAAAGCACTTGGTAAGTTCGCCAAGGGAATAAGTGGCTCTCAAGGTCTGCCGTGTTCACTGTGTCGGGGTAAGTGTGTGTGAGCGTGTTTTGCGTGTGTTTATAGAGCCTGGCTCCGTGTTCCTCCGTGACGCATTGCATGGGTGTTTACTAAGTACCGACTGGGTGTGAGGAGGCAGAGTGGGTGAGGGCGCCCCAGCCCTCCAGTAACTCGGGTGGGGCGGGCGGGGGAGACATGGAAATAGGTAGGGCAAAGCTGGTCACCCCAGGTTCCGACACTGACCCTCCAGCGCTGCACTGTGTGACCTTGAGCCAGTCACCTCACTTCTCTGAGCTCTGGGCATCTCATCCATACAATGAAAACGATGATACTCATCTTTCAGGGTCAACTTGATGCTGACGGAATGAGAAGGTTGTGAAAGCAGCACTCTGTGGAGAGAAGACACTGTGGTTTTCTTACTTATTCCTTGAGTGGGGCATGAAGTTGGGTGAGCCCCCAACTGAGGCAGGCGGAGCGGGAAGGGCAGGCCTTCGGGGACTTGTGTGTGGGATCTGGGACTGTGGTGTTCTGAGACTCTGTCCTCCCCGTTTTTCTCTCTCCCTCCAGGGACAGGCACTCCTCTCCTTTCCAGAATGGTCCGGCGTGTCTTTTGGGGACCCTGATCCCTTTGCCCTCTCCTTCTCTCCAGATCTCGTTCCTGTTCCTTCCCATATAAGCCTGTGCCTCTGGTCACCCTTTCTTCCTCGAAGCTGGGAAGGATGAAAGGTTGGGGATGTCCCTGTCATCCATCAAATCCAATCGGGAGTTGGCAGCCGTGGTTTTATTAATGACAGCTCCGTTCTCTCCCTGCATCCGGGAATCTGGTGCCCAGGACGGACAGGCTGCCGCATACTCTGAGGGTGTCCTTGGCTGCTCAAGATGGATGGGGAGCCGCAGGCCCTCTCGGCTGCTTCCACCCGGGAGGAGGCAGCATAGCACGTTGAGCAGAGGCTGCCCACCCCCGCATGGGCTCTCCGCGGCCCCCTTGTTCACGTCAGTGCCAGTTGAAGTGGGTGCCAGTCACGTGAGTGTCAGTGTGCCTGCCCCGTGTGGCACAGCCAGGACGGGCAGCTTTTGAGGAGCTTGTGCAGGAGAACCGGGTCACAGCCGGGTTAGGGTGGCTGCAGGACCCAGTGGGAACCCTTGCAAGGCTGGGCACCATGGGCCAGCTGGTGAGGGTTGACAGTCGTCCCACTGCTGGTGACGCTCTTTCTGTAGAAGGGTTGGAGTGAGATTAAGGAGCCAGGAAAACCCAGTCTCCGGGAACCCACTTCCTGCTCCCTCAGGAGTGACATTCCTTCCCTGAGCACCAGTGGCTTTCATCCCATGGGGACAGAAGAGCCACCAAGCTGTGGCAGAGGACAGAGCCAGGGCCGCTGCAGAGCAGGCTGTCAGCTCTGCGGGCCTTGGTTAGCCTCCATCCCTGTCCCTGCCTCAGTGTTTCCCCCTGGGGGTGGGGTCTCAGCCCCCGCCCTGGCCTCGGAGCGTTGAGTGGCACAGCCAGCGCAGCTTTGGAAACCCAAGCCACCCACGTCACTCTTTTGCTTGGACATTGAATGGCTCCTGACGTCCCTCAGTGTCATTTCCAGAGTCCTCACCAGCCTGTGTGCACTTCTGTGTCTCCTCCATGTCTTCTCTGTCCCTGTCCCCTCCACTTCTCCCTTCATTCCCTGTGCTCCCTTCCACTCACCTCCTTGATACAACCGGGTGCTCTCAGGGCCTTTGCACGGCCATTCCTTCCACCAGAAATGCTCTCCCCAGGTATCACGATGGCTTGCTCACTCATTTCCTTGGGGGACGCTGCTCAACCATGATCCCCTGTGAGACGCCCTACCTGGCCACCTTGTCTTGTATGGTGTCCCCTTCCTGTCACTCTCTGTCCCCTCGCCCTGGTTTATTTTTCTGCAGAGTGCTCATCACCTGACAAACATGTAGGCGTTTGTGGATGCCTCCTTCTCTCCTCTGTCTGTAGAGCTCAGGCGGGAGGGTCTGTGTCTCTTCGAATCTGCTGATTTCTAGTACCTAGAACTGTTCTGGGCTCAGAGTAGACAGTCACAAATATTTTCCAATGAATGAACACACACGGTGTGCCGTCGGGATTAACAATGTTGGTGAAACGTGCCTGCTCCGGGGATGGGTGTTCTATAATTGTGTTTTAAGTCCCTCGTTGTCAATACTTTGAAAAAGCACACCCCCTTGGGAGGGGCAACAGGTTGATTTAATTCACTGGGTTTCCTGTAGAAGGGAGGAGCCGGTTGGAAGACCAACTGCTCCTGAGCAGCTTTGCCTCTGGCCCGCTCTGTGTGTGCCTGGGGTCCCCGATCCTCCAGGCGGTGGGATCGCTTTACCCTTTCATTCTAATGCTATGAACAGAACTCAGATGTGGCGTTTGATGATGTCTTGTCTATTGAGTGGCTCACGTCTGCCTGGCTCACTGCAGCAAATTACTGTCAACCCAAGGGCCTCTGTGCCACCACCGAAGTGCCAAGCTTCCCTGGAAAATCCTGGCCATGTACGGTTTATGTCTCAAAAATGAATTTTTATTTCATTGGCTTAATCTTGAGAGGTATCAGAAATGTGTGTTTATTCCCAGGGAGACTTCAGATGCGGGATTCTCATGACCAGACCAGAGCCGCAAGGTCTCCTGCAGGGGGAGGAGACCCCGCTCCCTGGCTGCTTGCAATTGCTGTTTGTGCCGCCCCTGCTGGGAGAGAGAGGAGGCGAGATTGGACTCCTTCCAGAAATCCCAAGGAGGCTGACTCTGACTCGGGCGGGTGTTAAAATCCTAAGACCGAGGCTGACAGACAGACCGGTGGGGACCAAGGGGGCACGTGGGGGCACCTTTCCCAGGTCTCTCTTCCTCAGCACACAGCACACACTCCAACCCAAGAGCCGTTGGAGCTGAAGACAGCTGGAGAGGGCTGGGAGCCGCAATCACTGCCACGTTCTGGATGGGGTGTGACCAGTCTTTGCCCAGCTACCCCCGCCCCGCACCAGGGCAGTCATATTGCCTAATAATTTGTCACTGATACCCAGCAGCGTCCACGCCTTTGGCTGTGTCACAGGGAAGGCTCCAGCCCTCCCGGGGAACCTCCTTGTCGGATGTGGCGCAGCTCCGCCCCCACGCTGGCTCTGAGTCACAGGGCCACGCTTTGGCTCCCACTAATCGTGCTACTCTCTTCCCACCACATGGTGAAACCCTGTGAGATCTTTAGGGAAGGGGTGGGCACAGCTGAGAGCTCCAGATTGCTTATCCTGAAAACCGGAATGGCTCCTGCCAGCCTCTACCCCGACGCCTCAGCTCCTGTCCTCGGAGAACAGGGGCAAGACAGACTGCCCTCGAGGCACCCGGCTCAGAAACTGCCACTGCCACCCTCCTGCCAGAAAGGGTCGCACTGTCACGGGTGATGAGTGGAGAGGGGCGGCCAGCTTGCTGGGCACCTGCCCAAAGGTACTGGGTGAGAGCGTGGAGCGAGTCCAAGGAAAGGGATTCTTCTGAGCATCATTGATGGGCAGCTGTCAGAAGGGAGATGGGGTGTCCAGGGCGACCTTTGCAAAGTGAGCTGTGAGACAGGAGTGTGGTCAGAACTCAGAAAGAACTGGCAAGAGAGGTTTCCCTCCCTCTCCTCCTCCCCTCTCCTCCCTTCCTTCCTTCCCCCTCTCTTCTACCCTTGTTCTCTTCCTCTATTTCTCTTTCCTCTATCTACACCTGTCTTTCTGCCATCTATTTTCCTCCTCCTTCTCCTCAACTTTTAGACTTTACAATAAATACTTCCCATGCCCCTTTCTCACATGCCTTGTGCTGCCCTAGTCATTTGGGGACAGCAACAAAGAAGACAGACAGAACTTTTCCTGACTTGGGACTAGATTCTAATGCTTTGCATCTGTCTCTCCATCTCAGGCAGTGACCTGAAATGACACAGGCAACAAAAGTCACAAGAGTCAGGATCAAAGGATAAGCCATCAGGAGAGAAGGCTGGGCCACAGGAGAAGGCAGGCACTCGGGGGGCGGGGGGGGGGGCAGGCCGCAGTGCAGACACCAAGGGGTCGATAATGCCAAGTTGAGCTTTGGCCCAAAGCTTGCTGATGGTCAAAGCAGAGGGGCAGAAAGGGCAGGAGCACGAGTCTTCCTGTTCATAAGGTGATATCACTGCCTCCCCTGATTTTTCTCAGGATAAGTTGTGCTATCCAATCATATTACCTTATTTAAGCCTTAAAGCAATCTCATGGTTCAGTTACCATTGGTGGCCCTATTTTACACACAGAAATAAACCAGGTCTTTAAAAAGGTTAAGCGCCTTGCTCAAGGTCACATCTGAACAGTGGCTGAGCTGGAGGGATTGTTGGTGGTCTGATCTCAGAGCCTGTGCTCCGTGGCATGTTCGCCAGGACTGTTGCAGGGCGAACCCAGAAAGTGCCCTCATGGTCCCTGGGTGAAAGCCTAATTGTCCTGGAAGACAGTCTCCTGCCAGGGACCTGGGGAAAAATAATAAGAGAGAGGCCCATCCCTATCCAGTGGGGGCACTAAGCACACAGTACAAAGCTGGTCAGATTTTAGGCCGATGGCATCCCAATGGCGTGGGACAATACAGTGGGAAAGCTGGAGCTGTCCTGGCCTAAGTGGGCCTGGAAATCCCGCAGTCATAGGGGCACAGCCTTAGTAAAAGGAAGGAGTGGGAACAGTCCCTGCCAGGCCGGCTCCCCTTGTCCTCAGCCTCCCTCCAGGTCAGGTGGATCCTGGTTGGGACCCTCAGGGCCGCCCTGGTGCTGGGCCACTCGGCCACGGGTGCTGTCCAGGGTGCTGAAGCAGATGGCGCTCTCCCAACCCCCTATCTTTTCAGATTGGCTCCTGGCCCTTGCTTTCTGCTCCTAGTAACCAGGTTAGCATTCTAGCAGGTTGAAAAGGGAAACAACCTGCGTGGCCAAGTGGAGGCCAGGTACCAATTTGCAAGCTTTCAAATTTATTAACAGTAATGGAACCCGGGGAGGTAGTGTAGCCGAGTGACTTTAATGCATCTAGGCCTCACTTTCCTCACCTGTAAAAGGGAAATAATAATAATAATAATAATAGACAATAATAATAACTATAATAGGCAACAATAATAACAATACCATTCCGAAAAGAGTCGATAAGGGCATCAAATGAGTTACAAGTTACTGAGCACTTTAATGGTGCCTGGGAAACAATAGGTCCTATATATTTGTGTGTTTGTTAAAAAATTTGGTTACATGGGGCTGGGATTGTGGCTCAGAGGTAGAGTGCTCGCCTAGCATTCGTGAAGCCCTGGGTTTGATCCTCAGCACTGCATAAAATAAAATAAAATAAAATAAAAAAGATATGTGTCCACCTATAAGTAAATATCTAAAAAAATTTGGTTACATTCCTTAAGGAAAAATCACTTGGTAATGGGGTCAGCTCCAGGATGATGAGCCCAGAAGAATTATGTCATGTCACAGGGTAAATTGAGCCCGAGGGGGTGAGCGATGGCCGGTGACATAGAAAATAGAAGCTCCCTCTTCTCCCCCTCTATCACATTTACATGCTGAGACAGAAGCCTGCCCCACGTCCAATCTTCTGTTGCCTGTCAGTATCCTAAGTCTTTCAATCATGTTCTAGAATTTTGAATTCTGTGTGCTGTGCAGTCTTTAAACAACAGCTGTTAAACAACCCCAGAGGTGACAGCAAGTTGGTGTCACCCACATCTCAGCTCCCTCTCAGGGATGTCAGAGGGTCTAATTAATTATTGTTTGCAAAGCAACTGAGAAATCTTCTAGTGCAAGTTGCGATAGAAATGCAGGTGGATGTATTATTATTGCATGTGTTTGTAATTGTGTTCAAAGTTTACTCATTGGGCAGGAAAGAGGGAGAATATGTTTTCTTCCTGGATGGTAATGGATGACATCCTGTAAGTTGGCATTTATGGATGTTAAATCACTTTCTGGAGACATTGTATCTCCAGAGATACAGGGATCTCCTGAAGGTTTTTTCTTTTACTCTCCGCCCTCCCCTTCATTCCACTCTGATTCCCACAAACAAATGTGAAAAGAAACATTACAACGACAGCCATGTACAACCCAGCCTCAAAAGCCCAAATGCATATTTCAGTATGAAATTTCCTACACAGACTCGATGTGTTTGGCTAGAACCCATCTATTAATTTATACAAAAAATTAGCAACTTGAGGTCAAAAATCAAAATTCAAAGCAGAGACAAAGGAAGGTAGGTCTAGAAATAATTAAAAGGATATTTGAACTCCTCTACCTAAAAAGCCACCAAAAATCTTGGCTTAGCTTAATTTTGTAAAAATTTGTGCAAAATGATTACTAGAGCTGGACATGGTGGCACACGCCTGTAATCTCAGCAGTTTGGGAGGCTGAGACAGGAGGATTGCGAGTTCAAAACCAGTCTCAACAAAAGTGAGGCGATAAGCAACTCAGTGGGACCCTGTCTATACAAAACAGGGCTGGGGATGTGGCTCAGTGGTCGAGTGCCCCTGAATTCAATCCCCAGTACTTTGCTGCTAAAAAAAAAAAAAAAAGGACAGATTTTATTAAAAAATGATTAGTAGAATCCTACGTTTGGGAAATATCTTCTGTGGTTACACATTTCTTTTATTTTTTAGTTTTGTTTTCTCTTACTATCTACTTTCCCCAGTTCTGTAGGGAAACGCCTATCTTCCGGGTCTGCTGGACCACTATTGGATGAGACTTAGCCTCTTTCCTTTAACATGCCTGTTTTTCAGCCCAGGTTTGAAATAATGACACTGATCCTGGCATTCTGGAAACACTGTGTGCTGGAATTAAAATGTAGCCCCACACAGAGGAGAAAGGCCAGCCTCTCCGATTGCTCCGTGGAGCCAGAGTTGGTGTGAGATCAGAATGCAATCACTGCTACCGCCAGCAGATTCTCAGCCTGGTTTTATCGAGAGCTGCACAAAAAATTGATTTGCAATCAAGCTATGTTTGTTTTTAAAATCCCTGAAAATCTAAGAAGCCTATTTTAGTCTGTCAAGTTGAGCAGACACTTGCCTCTTTTATACAAATAACAGTAAAACCCAGACCTGGGATAATGGCCGTCTTTGAATCTCCCACCAGCTCTTGGGAGCTCCAGCCACACCACACAGCACCTGGATTTTCTAGATGGATGCTCTTGATTCGGCTGGGGGTCCGTGTCGGCTGCCCCACCCTTCCCAGACGCAGCCTCTGATGCTGTCTCCCACCATCTCTCACATGGGATGAGGTTTCTCATGTGATAGTGAATAAGGAGAGAATGAATGGATGAGTGGAGCTTGCTTATCATGGGTGGGGACCCCTATTTTACATTTCCTTCCTGTGGTGGTGTGGTGGTCTGATGGCAGGGGACAGGCAGTGATACTCTTTACTCAAATCATCTGGTTGCCGTCAGCTCACAGCGACTCCGGGGGGTTTTTGCTCCTCGTGGGCTGGTCATACCGCACCCCATCAATAAGACAATGACCCTGACATATCTTGTTAAACTCTGATGGATTCCAACATTTACTTAGCTGTGTCAGGCCTCTTGATGACCCTCTTAAAACCTTCTACTTCTTTCCCTCTGTCCTCACCTAGTCTAGGCTACCTCCTTCTCTCACCTGGATAGCAGTAGTGGCCTCCTCAGAGGTCCATCCTCAATTCCTCTAATTTATTCTTATTTCACTGTTTGCACTATAGACAGAGGGGTCTTTTAAAATGCAAATCTGATGACTTCAACTCCAGGTTTCTTTTTTTGGGGGGGCTTTTAATTATCTCAACTTGCTTTCCTGCCCCTGGACCTTTGCATATGATGTTCCTTCAGCCTGGACCACTCTATCCACTCATCTTTCACTGAGTTACCATGCCAGTGTCTTCCTCCAGGGTGTTAAGCCTCTCGTTACACTCTCCTGGCTCTCCACGTGTTTTCTTCACAATGTTTAGCACAGTTTGTACTCTGTGTGTGTGTGTGTGTGAGTGTGTGTAAGTTCCATGAACACAGGCAGGAACTGGGCCATAGTTTCCCACTCTAATCCCTTAGGCATGTCAGGCACAAAACAGACATTTAAAAATACTGTTGCATCAGTGAATGACCCTGAGGAAGAACTAAGATCTTTGTCTACTGAAGCAAGCACCAAGGGCCCTTATGCCCAAACCTCTGCATTCCAGCCACGGAGCAGGCACGTGCTGGTCAACAGCATCCCCCAGCTCTGCCACGGGAAACGCTGGGTTACAACCCGAGAAACGACGCCATTGTCCTTCCCCCAGTGTTAAGTTCAGCCCTTTATGAAACGATCCCATCAGCCTGTGGCGAGTGTCCCAGAGGCCCAGAGTCTAGCCACAGACAGGCTGTGTGACGTGTCTGCCCCTGCTGACTCTTCATCAGTGAAATGAACAAGCCGGACTCCATCAGCCTGGCGGGTCCTCGACACCTGCTGCTGTCCCTGAAGTGACTGAGCTCCTGCTGCACCTCCAGCTTGCCCCGCTGCCTGACCCTCAGGTCGCCCAGGCCAGCGCCACCCTCCTCAGAGTGTCCCAAGTGTGTCTACCCTGGGAACATGAGCTTCTCTCTGCCTTGAACTCCCAACCTCTCTCCTCCTGCTGTCCCCACCTTGTCCCCACTTGGCCTTACCCGACAGCGTTCCTTCACCTGCTTGACGTTTCCATTTTCCCTTTGCCATCTCAGTAGGTGGCCCCCCATGCCTTCCCCCCGCTCACATCCCACCACCAGCAAGTCTTGTCCCCATCTGTCCCTTTTCTCCAATGGGCCCACCCTACTCCTGGCCCTGCCTCCCTGACTCGCCCTCCCCAGGGTCTTCCTGCAGCTGGCCTTTTTCCCCTTGTGGCTGTGCGACCTTCCAGAAGGAGATCAGATGGGCCTCTGCGCCCGTCTTTCCTTATTCACAGGCCGGGCATATCCCAGCCCTGCAGGACCTGCGGGCCCCACACGAGTGCCTCTTGCCACGCTCATTCCATCTTCCCCACTGGACATCTTCCCTCGGGGCATCTCACATGTCACATGTGCTCAGATGAGCTCCTGGGCGCCCCCCACCCTGGCCTCTCCCTCCCAGGGAAGAGCAGCTGCAGGGGCAGTGAGACTCGGTCACCCTGACTCCTCCCCAGTCCACGCCCGCTCCTTCCCAGGCAGCCAGCAAATCCTGTCAGCTCCGCTTCCAGAATGTGCCCCGAATCTGGAGCCACCACCTCCCTGCAGCACAGGGCCCAAGCCGCCCAGCTCCTGCCCGCAGGTGGCAGTGGCCTAACCTGCCCTTGTGCGGCTGCTCTGGTTCTCGCCCAGCGCCACCGTCCCCGCCCCCAGCTCTCGGCCCAGCTGAGGTCGGCCCTGAGTCAGGCCAGGCCTCCTGAAAGCCTCTGGGGCTCCCGCCTCACCCAAGGTCCTGGCCCATGTGACATGTCTCCGTCACCCCCTTTCCTGCTTTGCTCCGCCTCCAGCCCCCCCCCCGCCCCCTTGCAGCTCCCCTGGAGTTTGCTTTAGTTCCTCCCTCTCCCAGGTATTATCATTGATTCCTCGTCCCCTGGGTCTGTTCCTCTGTCCCTTTGGGACATGTTAATTTAGGGGTTAATACGGTCATCACCAGGGTCTCCCCCCTCCTCCGGGAGGTTCTCAAGTGCGTTTCAACCTGCTCCCCCTACTCCCCGTCTTCTCACCACCTCGGCGGAGCTACTTGGTGCCTCCTCATCACCTGCCTCCTGAATGTCCCCCGTTTGCCCATTCAGCCATCTCCCACAGCCCCGGCCTCCTATCTGCAGAGCCCAGGATGAAGGTCACGGTCCTGAAGGAGGCTTCAAGGCCTGCCCAGCTGGCCCTTCTGCCACCTCCCGCCCCCTCTCTGCAGCCGAGCCCCCTCTGGCCTCCTGCAGACTTGACCAACGTATTTTGTGGTTTTCGCATGTGACCTGCCTGTCCTGTTTTCAGACACTGTTTGCAGCCTCTGATTCTTGCTCACTCTCAACCTCAGCCCCTCTCCTGACCCCCAGAACTAAATCTCCCTCGGTTCGTCTGTATAGCAGCTCCTGCGCCTCTTCCCGGCGTGGTTACCAGGTGTCATTTTGATTGACACTTCTTGCCTGTGGGACTCTAAGGTCAGAGGGCAGGACAGCAACTCTGAGATCTTTGAGCCATTATTCAGCAAGTGGCCACCAAGCACATAAGGTACTGGGTACTGCTGCTTGGGTGAGCCCGTGGGGCAGCCCCCCTGCTGAGCAGTTAATTTAGGCCTCACCTTTGCCTTGATGGTTATTTACCAACCCCTGCCCCCAGGCAGGCAGGTACTTTAGTGGCATGAGGGCAGAAAGACCAAGATGTAAAGGACCAGGTGTCAGAGGACAGTCCCCAAGCTGAAGGGCCTGGGCTGCGTGCACCACCAGAGATGTTTTGTTTGGTAAATACAGAGTTGGCCCACATGATATTTTTTGTTTTTTAATTTGGATGAGTTGCTAACATTGAAAAAGTGGGAGGATTCACATAAAACTTTGAATCTTTTGCTTCTTTTGAAAAATGGAAGCATCCAGCTGCCTTAGCCTGCAGTGTGAGTTGTGGGAGTGGATGGGGCTGCCCACCGGGGCCTGGGCTCCCGCTGTCCACATGGAATGCTCCTTCCTTCATCTGCTACCCGGCCACTCTGGGCACAGGGGCTCTGATGTCCAGCCTTGACCATGGTGACAAAAGAGGGAGATTATCTAAAATAAGAAGGACTTGGGGGGGGGCAGGGAGAGGTCAGGGAGAGCCATCTGGAGAGGCCAGAGGTCTCTGCACACCCTAAAGGTGCTGGGCTCTGTGGGGTACCCTAGCTCGGCTCCCTGTGGCCAAGCTTGCAGAAGGAATGGAGCTACCCCGCTTCAGGACCAGGAGGACATGGGCAGGAGATGGTCTCAAGACTACAGGCTCCTCTCTAGGGTTTGTTGTAAGATGGCCAGGATTCTTACACGAAATGGGAAGAGAAAGAGGCTCCAAGAACCCGACAAAGGTTAGGTTATTTTTCTTGGCTACCCCAATAAGAAGTGTATATGTGTGTGTGTGTGTGTGTGTGTGTGTGTGTGAATGCACGTGTGCATGTGCGCGCACACACACACACACACACACATGTGCACTGGAGGGGGTGCACATTTTCAGAGTTGAATTTAATTCTTTTGAGAATAAATAAGGTCCTACATACAAGAACTGTGGACAAAATTCATACCTGCCTCCCATTAGTGAGCTTTCCCATATTCTCAAGAGTCCCTCTTTCTCTTGGGAAGACCTTCTCTGCTGGTCCCAACCTACTGCAGCAGGACTCGGGGCAGAGGCACATGCCCATTCTGTCTGTACCCTTTCTTCTTTTCAAGCCCGGCTCTCGCAGTTCACGCTGCTCACGGTTGCAGCGATTGGAGAGACCCTGGGAGAGGCGAGCCTTTCAAGGTCAGGAGCCCCATGTGCCAGTCCAGCAAGAGACACAGCCCAATGTCAGCCTCTGGGAAATGCTTCAATTTAAGTCACCCCCGTTAGGATGTCAGAGGGATCTTTGTGGACAAGAGTTTCAAGAGGATCTTCCAGAAGTTCTGGCTACTGAGATTCTTTTCCATGGTAGGCAACCTAGTGTCACCACATGACCCTGGACGTGACCCGTCTCTTCCCCATCCTAACGCGACCCCATCCCGACTTAGTTTTGGCCAAGCTGGTCTCTGGATCGCTGTTGTGTGGAACCAGGAAAAGGGCTGAGAAGAGCAGAGGGAGGATGAACGGGGACAGATGAGGAGGAAACAGACAGCGTCACGACTGCGGGGAGCTGTGGTCGGGACGGATGGCAACAGGACACTGGGGACGGCTGGGGAATCCCCACACTGGTGGAGGGGGACCCCGGAAGGGAGACATGCTTCTGTGGGCCATGAATGGGGTCCTTTTGAACCTTGTTTTAAGGATCAAAAGTAGAGTCTGGACTGGAAGTGCTTCCTCCTTACTCTTTGACTGGCTTCTTAGTATGTGACCAACGGAGCCACTTGGAGCTGCACGTTGTGTTAGGGTTACACAAGGTCAGCCTTCAGCAGATGCACAATAGCTCTTGTCCCACCCGAGGTCCTGGTTGAGAAATGGAGTTGGACCAGGTGTCACCTCGCTGGTGAAGCCTCCCTCCACCCTCCAGCCCTTCTAGCTTCTGGATGTCCCCACACCATGCCACACCGTCCGTCCTGTGGCAATTTGCCTATTTAGAGGTTCATCGCTCTTCCTTGGCCACAAGGTTCTGTGGAATAGGATCAAAGGTGTTTTGTTGCTCTTTCTCGATTCATCCCAGGACTAAGACCACGGTGGCTGGCCCGAATGAGGACCCAGTCAATGTTTGTTGAATGAATGAATGAGCTACCGAGGGTGGGATTAGGACTCGCAGATTTCTTTAGCCAGGTTCTACCCAGGGCTCCTGGAGACGTTCCGGCCGCCTAGGCTGGAGCCGTCCCACAGCGAGACTGCTTCACTGCTTCTGGGAACCGCGTAAGTTAGGAAATGAATGTTCCCAGGAAATTGTATTCGGCTCCTGTAGTTATCTTTCTTATAAATGATTCAGGGAAGGGAAAGACTGAGCACTGGCAAGTTTGTGGATGACACATGCTAAGTGGGTCCCTAAAGTCACACTCATCTTTGGTTTCTGTCCTTCCCTAATGACCCACAACCAAGCCACAAACAAATCCTGTTGGCTCTACCCTCAACATGCAAACCCAACCTGACCGCTCCTCAGGCCCTCCTCCGCCACCCCAAGGGCAGGCTGCACCCTCTCGTACCCAGGCTGTTGGAGTGGCCTGTACTTGGGCTCTCGCTTCCACCCCAGTCCCTGTGGCCTGTTGTCCATCCCCCAGCTAGATCATGACCTCCCTCTCCTCATGTCCTCCAGTGGCTCCGCCATGCCCAGAGCAAAATGCCAGTCTTTCCAAGCTGGTCCCTACTGCCCTTCTCCGGGGACACTAGCCTCCGTGCACCCAGCTCACCCCTGTTGCTCTGGCCCCAGAGCAGTAAGAACTTATTATTATTATTATTATTAGCTCTTTTCCTAATGCTCCGTGGTGATTCGTGGTGTCAACACTGGGGACTCTTGGGCATTGGGTGGTGGCTTCGCGGGGCCTGTGATTCTGCTCCTAATGTCTGTTGGGACGGCGTCGAGAGGATCCGGTGAGGACGGAACATCTGGGGCTCAGCTGTTGAGGAGTAATGACATGTCTTGCCTTTTTTCCTTCTTCAGGAGAGGTCGGGGGCTTTGGATGTGGAAGGACAAGGGACCAAAGGGAGAGGGACCAGTCTGCAGTCAACGGAAGGAGAAACCCTGTGGAGGATGTTTCCTGGGTGGACTTGGGAGGACGGGGAAGCTCGCCTTGAAGGAAAGCGCCTCAGACCTGGAAGACACGCTGCACCCCCAGAGCCAGGACAGAGGGGCCTTGGGAGCCTCGCAGGGAGCGGGTGTGGGGGGGAGGGCGGCGTGAGGGCTGCTCTGGAGCCAGCTACAGGTCCCGGGGGCTGGAGCGGCCTTTATGTGGTGAAGTGTCCTCTGAACCGAGGATTTATCTTAAAGCTTCCCTTCCTAAATCTCAAGGATTTACTCTCAATTCTTACAATTCTTTAACCTGTACCATTTTCATTTTTATAAATTGTCATTATTATCATTATTATTTGTACCAAGGGTTAAATCCACGGGGGCTTAACCACTGAGCCACATTCCTTTTTATATTTTTTATTTTGAGACAGGGTCTCGCTAAGTTGCTGAGGCTGGCTTTGAACTTGTGATCTTCCTGCCTCAGCTTCCCTAGCCACTGGGATTACAGGCCTGTGCCACCTCGCCCAGCTATTAATTCTTTTTAACTGGGGACAGTGAGTTGGCCTGAGTGGACAGTGGTGTGGTGAGGAGGTCCTGAGGCTTGCGCATTTCTCCTGCCGTGACCCAGGGAGAGGAGGCTTCTGGTTCCAGAACGTGGGCCTGGCACAGGGCCTGGCCCTGGGAGTCAGGCTGTGGAGGCTCCTGAGGTGCTCCTGGTATCACCCCTGAGGCTTTGCACACAGCCGACCTCAAGCCCACATCCGCCTCCAGGCTGCTCTGAGGGCCTGAGGAGAGCCCTGACCTGGGGTGGCCCAGACTCCATTTGGGGGATGTGCCTACGGACTTGGCAGACACGGAGTGTGGCCTTGAAGTAGCACAGCGCACACCCGCTTGTGTTAGGGCTGCTGTGTGGTTTGTGGGACTCCTTAAGGAACAAATCCGGGGAGACAGATAATGGACAAGACCTTATAAGGCCACTGGGGCAAACAGGTGAAGAACGGCCTGTGGACTTGGAGTGGGCAGGCGCAGGGGAAGTAGCCTGACCTTGTTTTGGAGGAAGACAGGCCCTGAACTGTGCCTTCCAAGCCCTAAGGCCAGGGCACACTGAATCTTCACGCTAAGTCACAGTTGTGCCCTCGCCAAAGGCCAGGGGAGTGATGGGCCCTGAAGGGCGGACTTGGAGGTGGTTATGAGGGGCAGACAGGAGCGCTCACCACCTGCTGGGTGCTTCACGGTGAGAGACCTTCAACATAGCTCCTGCAGGGTTGCCCTTAGTCCCACTTTCTAGATGTGGAAAATGAGGCTCGGAAGCCAGATGGAGAGTTCTGGACCATCCCGTGGCTTCTAGGTGTGGACCTGGGACCCACTGCCCGCCTCTGCGCCCTGCCCAGTGACCACAGCAGGGGTCTTCCCACCCTCCTGGAGCGCCCAGGCTCTGGGGGTCCTGCACAAGGGAAAAGTAACAAAGCTGGGAGTTCTCAGCGGGTGGACCTGGCGGGCCGGGGCCGGGGTGAGTGAGGCGGGGCTGGGAGGTGCGGGCCGCACAGGCTCTGTGTAGAGATGGAGGAGATGGAGTCCCTGTGGGAAGGGTGGGGACAGCCAGGTCCCAGGGAGGGAAGGGGTTTGCAGGGTTAGCGTACAAGGTGCCGGCAGAGGGGAGGGGCGTGTGGGCAGCGTAGCGGGGAGGAGGTCTACTTTATACACGGAGTCCAGACAGCACAGGCGGGGACAGCACCGCTTCCCATGAGGACAGGCCAGGCCTCTGGGAGATTCCTAATCATCACGAAGGCTGGGGTGGGCCATGAGGGGGCTGGGGAGGGGAAGAGGGCGGCCGGACTCCCCCATGGCCAACCTGATGTTATTTCTCAGGGAGGAGGAGGCGAGGGGGCAGGCAGCTGACCTCAGTTCGGGGCCATCTGTGCAATGAACACTGCGTGTTTGACATGCTTCACCTCACGGAGGCCAATTCCCCTCTCCACCTTACAAATGGGGAAACTGAGGCTCAGAGAGGTCAAGGCACCTGCCCAAGATGGCTCAGCTGGTGAGCATGCGCAGTGTCTCCCTGATTCCCCCACCCTCCTTCCTTCCTGTCAACCTGGCTGAGTGGCAGCACCTGAGGTAGGACCGGAAGGGGTGGGGGAGAAAGCAGGACCTGGAAGAGGGAGGGGACAGCAGGGCTGGGATGGCGAAGGAGCAAAGGTCGTGTGTGAGATGGAGAGCCTGGGTGCTGAGGCCGGCCTTGCCACCTGCTAGGATCCGAGCAGCAGATGGAACCCTGCGCCGTCCCACTCCCATGCCGCCCCCTGGGAGGCCCCTCGGCCCGCCTGCAGCGGGCAGCCTGAGTGTGCGTCCCCCAGAAGCCCTGACTCATCTGCCCTGGCTCCCGGCCACTGGAGCTGCAGGAGGACAGTGGCCCAGTGGCCTGCTACCTCCCCGCTCGTCTGACTGCCCAGCCTCCTCTGGGAACAGATGGGGACGCTCCTGTCATGACTCTGCTGTTGGTACCTGCAGAAGCCTCAGCCTCCCAGGCCCCGCTCTGTCCCCAGTGTGGGCCCGGCTGCTCTCTTGTGTGAGTTGCGTGTTTGTGTCATTACTCCCGAGAGCTCCTGCAGGGCAGGGATTGCCTGAGTCATCTCCTGTCCCCAGTGCTCGTGACGGGCCTTGGCACAACCCAGGGGCTGCTCAGCAGATATCTGCTCAATTCCTTTCCAGACGGAACGGGAGCCCCCGCCCTGCCCGAGGCCCGTCGCGTGCCGGGCCGTGACCCTGCGGTGGCTTTCACGGCCGTGCCCCCCCTGCGCACAGGGCATCTGTCACATTCCAGAGTCGCTCTCCTCCAGGTGCTTGGGGTGCTGGGTTCCTTCCAGCCCATTCTCACTTCCCGCCTGGGAGAATCACAAGGGAACCCCACGCTGCTCCGGAGCCGTTGCCAGCACCATCCAAGCTGGGTGGAGCACGTGGCCCTGTCACCTACTTCAGCACGGTGGCCTCCTTCCTCCCGCCAGCCTGGGTCCCCTCCCTGCCCGGGTGAGAGGAGGGCCGCATGTGTGTCTGGCGGGGCTGGTGTGGGGGCCACAGGGCCACCCACTTCGGGGGTGGTGTCCCCCACAGGGTGCCTGGGGCGCACGTGGGCGTGGGGTGGGATGGCCTGGGCCTGTCCTGCACCAAGTCCCTGCCAACTCCCTGCTCGCTGAGCGTGGCCACATCATGGCCTCTGCCCAGCTTATCAGCCATGGGGTTTCGGGGAGGTCACTGACTCTCTCTGGCCTCAGTTTCAAATCTGGAAAATGGAAGTGACACTGGCAAGGACCTTTAGGAAGATGAAATGAGACAGAGTCAGGTGCCCAGCGCGGTGCTTGGTGAGAGCGAGCGGTCAGTGCCTCTGACCACCTTGTTGGGGATCACAGCAGCATGTGCACGCCCCCTGGGCTCAGCCTTCCCTGGGCGATGTGCCCTCTCATCAGCCCCAGGACTGTGAAATCGGCCCCGGTGGGCACCGCAGGGGAGCAGACATGCCCTGTCCCCCCAGGTCAGGAAATGGCATGGGGCGGATGCATTGCTGGCCTAAGTGTGGCCCTTTGGTCCCTTGCACAGGCCGCTGGGCCAAACTTAAGCATCAGGTTCCTGAGGACGCATTTTAGACCGAGACCTATTTACTCCTCAGGCTGGTGAAGGGGACAGAGTGTGGGCTGGCTCTCGCACTTCCCCTTCCTGGCCGAGCCACGCGTCTCGTGCCCTCGTCCACATCACAGAACGGCGTTGATAAGGCACCTTCTCAAAGGCGTCCTGGGTGGGCCACGGGGCAGGGGGCTTGCGTGGGCCGAGGCCTGCCACTGAAGTCAGAGTTCTGTTCCCAAGGGAGGGTCCTGCCTTGCTCCATGTCCAGGGTCTTGTCAGAGACCACAGTGTCCACCGTGGAAGACAGAGTTGTTCTGTAACTAGCTCTTCTGTATGTCACCTATGGAAGGGATACGGGGATTGACAGTCCCCAGCTGTGGGGACTCTGGTCCAGAACTTGTCATAGAACAAAAACCTGTGGGGTTACAGTCGGGGTGGCCTGAGGGGCCTGGACACAGCGGACTGTGGGCTGCTCCCACCCTCACTGCTCGTGGGGCCTCAGGCAAGTTCCTGAGCGTCTCCAGCCTCAGTTTCTTCACCTGGAGAAGGGGGCCACCGTCACGTCTCGCAGGTGACTTGGGAGCCTAGAGATTAGCACAGCTCCCACTCCCCCCAGACCAGGTGCTGTCTAAGTCACCTGGAGAAGTGGTTACAGCTGTCACAACCTCACTTGGCAGGTGAGGAAAAGGAGGCACAGAGAGGCCAGTCACCTGCCCATTCATCCGGGGTCGGCCTCTGCTCCCTTCTCTCCACCCACCTGCACAGGGACAGTGACCGAACCTCAAACTCACCAGGCCCATCTGTGTCTCTGCCTGTGTGCTTCCCTTGCCTGGAGCATCCCCCTCCTGGCCTCTGCCTAACTCAAGGGGTGTATCTTTTGTGCCCCAGGCACCTCCTTCTCCAGGGAGCCTTCCCTCCTGGACGCTTTAGCCCGGTCGCGCCTCTACCCAGCATGCACGGCGGAGCAGTCAAGGTGGAACACACAGACCCTGCTCTGTCTCCCAGGCACAGTGCTAGGTCCTTTGCCACTGCATCTGCAATTCATCCTCCCACTCTGCCCTGTGTGTCTCCGCTCTCAGCTGAGGAGCTGGGATCTGAACTCTGTCCTACCACGGGGCTTCCCGCTCTCCTGCTCCTTGTCTTCTGCATCCTGCTTACTTACCTCTGATCCCCAGGGCCCTGCAGGTAGGGATTCCAACACTCATTGCTGAATGAATCCGGAGCTCTCATGACATGTAAAAGTAATAGTTAAACAGAAGCAAAAAGCGCTCAGTGAGGTCTCCCGGGCTCCCAGCCTCCGCCGTGGTCCAAGACCTGTTCTCATCCCGAGCAGGAGCCTGTTGAGAGGACAGCCTGCCCACGTGTGGCCGCCGGGGCCCGTCCCAGTCCTGCCATGAAGACGTGCCCAGAAAATCCAGAGTGCCCTGGCGGGTGCTTCCCCCCTGTGTCCTGGTCACCCGGGCTGCGCTGCTCTTGATGAGCCCAGGCTTCCTCGGGGGCCCCCGAGCGTCTTTGATTTACACCAAGGGCTGCCCAGAGGCAAGGGCTGTCCCTACCCCCAGACTTGGGGAGGTTGGATCTCGGGTGACTGCTGCGAGCGTAAGCAAGAAATGACAAAGCGATATTGGAGTCAGAGCCCTCGGAGGACCCACCGCACCTCTGCTTTCTAGAGCAAAACCCTGTAATATTAATAAGCGACAGAGAGGAGACCAGAGAAACGACTCTTTCCCTGTGACACGGCGAAGATCACAGGGACTGAAGGGACCTTTAATCCGTATTAACGCGTCGCGAGGGGGCCTCTCCCACACGCTGCCAGAGGCAGGCGACCAAAGGGCTGACACGGCCTGCGAGTCCTCTGCGTCCTCAGGCCCCTCAGAGTGGAGCAGGGCCGCGCGTCACGGGGACCTGCTGTGTCCTGGGCAAGAACAAGGCCGCCCTAACCCGGCTCCCATCTGCGGGGGGCTGGAAGGCAGGGAAATTCAGGACACAGCCTCGGTCACGTGGGCCCGCTTCCAACCAAGGGCACTGATGCCCTGAAGAGGCTCAGAAGGGACCCGGCTGGTGGTTGGCGGTCTCAGGGACAAGCACAGATCATGCCTGGGAGGGGTCCCACCTGAGTTCACTGAGGAGAACCCTGGGTCACCAGGGCCCAGCTTCCCATTCGCGGCGCCCTCCTCCCCCCGCCTGGCTGAGGGCCTCTTTTGGTCTCTTTCCTGGAGGCTGGACATGCAGGAGAGTGGCCAGGAAAATCTAGAACTTGCTGTCAGCAGCTCGCTTTCCACTGACGCGGTGCCCCAGCACTTGTAAGGTAGGTGAGGGAGAGGGCCATAGCACTAACGGCTTTACAGGAAGGACAACATGCCCAGATCGCAGGGTCTCGCGCACAGGCCCGAGGCTGAGGAAGTGTTCAGTGGTGGCTCATTCATTATCCACTCAAAGTGCTTATTGATCATCTACTCCGCACTCCCGGGTGCCAGGCCAGTCACGGGGGCTGATCTCACAGAGGCCCTGCTTGAAAGCCACGTGATTAAAGTGGACAGGACGCCACCCTCCCTGTCCCCCTCCCTGTTCCCTCCCTCTGGAGTTGCAGGGAGAACAGCCCGTCCAAGGCCTCATGCTAGGACGCGGACCTGGGATCTGAAGGAGATGTGAGGCCGACTTTCTTTCTACTCACTGCTCAAAGCCAACCCCACGCCCCAAGCTGAGAGGGATGGTGCATCCGGGGAGGGGGACCGGCTCGAAGACACTGCCTGATTCCATTAGGGCTGCTAGACTACAGGGTCATAAAACAGAGTTCTCTCCGAGAAGCCTCGTCTCTAGTGTGGACAGAACCAGGAAGCAAAATTAAGACAGTAATTTCCAGGTAGAAAAGCATGTGTTCAAGGCCGAAATGCAAAGAGAACAGACCCAGAAGAAATCGATCCCTGGTTTTGTAACTTGGCTCGGATGAGGGATGCCTGGGGCCCTGGGAGAGTGGCCCTGGCTCCCATGAAAGGCCAGTCTGGCACCCACAGGGTGCTGGTGAGGCTGGAAGATCCTGCGTGAAGGACACCAGGATGGGGGAGGGAGGTCGAGGAAAGAGTCTTGTTTAAAGGAAGAAGAGTTGGTGGCCGGTGGTAGAGAGGACTTGGCAGGCCACTGGATTTTTCCAACGCCTCCCCTCTCCTCTCCAAGCCTCCAGATTATCACTCCTGGGTCACCCTCACATGCAGCCAGAGGGATTTTTCTAGCAAAATAGAGCCTGTTGATGGGCTTCTAACCAAGCCAAGCTGCCTGGATTGGAAGACTGTTTCTCTGCTGGGCAGCTTACTTAGCCACTTGGCTTCCTCCTCTTCTCTAAGTGAGGACCAAAGTCGTGCCAGACTCAGGGGTGTCGGGAGCATCCAAATCCGTGAGCCAGTGTGCACCAAGCACTTATTTCAGTGCCTGGAGTATAGGAGTATAGTAGATGCTCAATTAATGGGAGCAGCTGCCATTATTTTAAATTGGCTCATACTACTCCCCTTTTTTAACTTCCATGAGTATGAAAAATAAACTCATTTCAAAAATGAGCAAAGGACTTGAACAGGCATGTCTCCAAGGAAGATACCTAAATAGCCAATAAGCACAGGAAAGATGTTGGACGTCATTAACATCAGAGAAATGCAAGTCAAAACCACAATGAGATATCACCTCACACCCCTTAGGATAGCTTCTGTTGAAAAAACAGAAAGTAACAAGTGTTGGCAAGGAAGGGGGAAATTGGAACCCTGTGTTTTATACAATTAGTGTGAATGTAAAGTGGTACAGCCACTGGGGGAAACAATGTGCTGTTATTCAAAGGATTTAAAATAGAATTACTATATGAGTTAACCATTTCATTTTGTGTTTCTAGAAGAATCAAAAGAGTCTCAGAGAGATATCTCTATACCTGTGTTCTCAGCAGCATTATTCACAATGCATTATTCACAATGGCTAAAACCCCAAAGCAACCCAAGTGTCCTTCAAAAGAGGAACATCTAAGCAAAATGTGATATGTCCATATACAGTGGAATATTAGTCAGCATTGAAAAGGGAGGAATCCCATCCCACGATACAACATGGGTGGACCTGGATGACATTATGCCAGATACTAAAAGATAAATACAGTGTGATTCCCCTTCTATGAAGTGCCTACAATTGTCACATTCACAGAGGCAGGAAGCAAAATGGTGGCCAAAGGCTGGGGAGGGGGAGGGGGAGTTGGTGTTTAGTGGTGTAGAGTTTTAGTTCTACAGAGTTCTGGAGATGAAGGTGAAAGCTACACATGAAGCTCTCTAATGCGCCTGACCTAGACACTCAGGGGTGGTTGAGGGGGTGAATTTTACATTCTTTGTATTTACTATGATAAAACCTTGAGGAAGACACCCCCAAATCCCACGAGGGCTCTCCACTGTCCTAGGAAGCCTCATTGCCTCGTCTGGCTGGGCCCCCTGGTTTTCTGCACCATGGCTGTCATCCCCAGCCCCATGCTGCCCATGGACCGGAGGACCAGGCCCCGCCCCTCTGGTCCTCGCCCTCCTCTGCGCGGCCACCTCCTTCCTGTGCGTGTGACGTGGGACTGGATTGCAAATTCAGTCCCATCCTGGGGAGAACTTCCCGAGCCCTCTGTTGGCCTGGATGCTCCATTCCCCTGCTCCTGCCCCCACAGAGCCCCTTGCTGGATTTCGGTCCCATCCCCTCGTCACCTATCACTCAGGATGGCTTATGTGGCCAGTCTGCCCACTGGACTGTCGGGGCCTTATCTTCTTGACCACCTCAGGCTGGCCCAGTGTGGAGGGGATCAAGGGGAACAGGAGCTGGGCTTGTGGCGTGAACCTGAGGACCCTGCCTCTCGAGAGGCTGAGGCAGGGGGGTCTCTCGAGGTCCTGACTCCTAAAGATAATGACAATAAGAAAATAGAAATAAAATAAAGGAGAGCAGGCCAGCGGGAGGGGCTCTCATGACCTGTGATTGTCATGTCCAGACAGTGGGGACGTACTAGGTCCCTGCAGGACCCTGGAAGGCTGTTTGTTCCCCTGGTGACAACTGTGGCGTCGGGGAGCAGGGGAGGGGCTGCTCCCTTCTGCCCCCGTGGCCTCTGGACGGGGAGGTATAAAGCAAGGATCTGCGGTTCTCTTTCGAGAAATTAGGTCACTGGGTGTCGTTAAGTGTGCCCCACGGAGCGATGCTCATCAGTCTCCCTGGCCTAAATATCTGGTAATTATCTTGGTTTTTTGCCTTGCTAGACTCGGCCTCCCGGAGCAGCTCATCCAGCTCCTCTGGGGTCGCCACCGCCTCCGACGGCGCCCGCCTGGCCTGCCTGCGGCCCGCGTGGCTCTGGGCACCTGCGCCGCAGCGACCCCCTGGACCCTCCACCACCCTCAGCAGATGAAGCTTCAGCCCCAGGTCCGAGGGGGGCCTCCAGCTCCCTGGATCCCAGGACAGGCGGGAGCTCCAGGTGACCAGGGGCCTGTCTCCTCCCGGGCTCTTGCCCACTGGCATCCGTCGGGGTCCCCAGAGAAACAGAATGACGGGACGGGGACACACGGGCGCACACAGCTATGAGAGGAGATTGTTATGGGAATGCTCATGGGATTATGGGGCCGCAAAGTCCCACGAGCTGCCAATCTGCGTTTGCAGCCGGAGGAGGACCTGGTCTGAGCAGGAGAGCGGAGGCCGAGTCTTGGTCTGAGTCTGAAGCCCGAGTACCAGCAGCCCCAGGTCCCAGGGCAGGAGATGGGTGTCCCAGGTCCACCCAGGAGAGAGCCAGGGACGTCTCCCCAGCTTTTCGCCCTCTGGGCCCCCTGTGGACAGGGAGCTCACCTACACTGAAGCGGGCAGACCTTCCTCCATCTGCTGATTCAGATGCTAGTCTCTTCCAGAAACCACCTCACAGACACATCCAGAAGGGACGTCTTTGCAGCTCTCTGGGAGTCCCCTAGCCCAGGCCAGGGGACACAGAAATGAACCACAACATCGCCCCCCTGCCGCCTGCCCACCTGGGTCTGATCCCCACACCCTGGTACTGGCTAGGCCCAGACTCTGCGAGGAGGTTCTCCCTGAATCCTGGCGCACCCCAAGCCCAAGCTGCCCGCTTGAACATCTAGCGGCCACATTTACACGAGCACGGATTTGCACGGGTGTGTGTGCTCCAGAGGCTTCTTCCTTCCCATACTTAGATGATAGATTATTTGAATGCAGGGGTCAAGTTTCTCTCCCTCTCTCGGCCCCTCTCTGTCTGTCTCTCAGTTCCACAGAGCATCCATCTAACCATAAGATTCTGCTCGCAAACCTCATTCATTCAAAACATCGACAGCAATCATGTATCAATCACCCCCTGTGTACCAGGTTCCGAGACAGCTCTGGCCGCTGGGCTAGCTGCCGACGGACTGCTGGTTTCGGGCAGATGTGGAAGAGAATCAAGGGGAGACCAGTGGACCTGGCTGGGTCACCTTCCCAAACCCACAGCTGCATAATTCCAATATTTGACTTAACAAATTAAGATGTCAGTTACAAATAAATCTAAAATGTAAACATAGATACAGCTGAGCATCTTGTCACCGTTGGCTAGTGTGGAGGGGTCTATTTTTAAGCTATTGTCTTTATAATGTGACAATCTTGCTGGGTCGTTATGAAAATAATGATTATCATTGTAGCCAGATAATTGAGTCTTTGTCTCAGACTTCACTTGCAATTTGTTTAATGTCCCCAACGCCCTTGCAGGAAAGGCCTCATTATACGGAATTTTTCTGAAGGGGAAACTGATACAATCTTTCTCAATCGCTGCATTAGGACCGTACATAATGTGGGTTCATCGTGACACTCTCCTGCATGTATGTGATTTGATCAATGTCATTCCCCAGTCCCCCTCCTTTCAACTGACAAACTGTTAAACTTGGAGTGCGCAAGTCATTTGCCCAAAGGGCAGAGCAGCTGGAACCGCAGGCCAGGTCCAAACCTACAGTCTTTACTCAGTGGCTTTCTCTCTCTCTATTTCTGAAGTTCCAAAATTATATATATAGAGAGAAATGTTTTGACCTTGTGGTAATGCATTTTCTGTAAGGTCAGAAATAAATAAGTAAAAATTAAACTGACAATGTCCAAGCAGCCTGAAAAATGCCACTCTGTGTTCCCCTTGAATTTGACCCCACAGTTGTTCCCCATCGACAGCTGATTGGCCTCGATAACTCATGCCCTTCTGTGAGCCTATTGCTTCCCATTGGCCTTGGCTTGATGGGCTGTGACGGACGGGTGATTACGGGCTGTGACAGTCCCCAGTGCAATAGAGACAGGCCCACACGGACACCCCCAGGGCCCTCAGGCCTCCAACCTTCTGCAGAGCCCTGAATCCTCGGTGGGCTGCTTCTGGGGTGCTCAAGATCTCCTGCACCCCAGGTATCTACTGACAAAGGGAGTGGCCTGACCGCGGTTCTGGGACCTGGTCGGGAGGCGCCTGGCTTCTCAGTGACAGGCCTGGGCCGAAGCTGCCGGCTGGGAGGTCTGGCAGAGCCCCTGCCTGGGCCTGTCACCGTTACCCTTCCAGATCCATTGGGGACCCAGAGCAAAGGGTGCTTCAGCCTCTCCTTCTAGTTGGGCAAAGCAGCGGCCCTTAAAGAGAGGAGAGAAGTGATATATTCCTGTGACTAAGAGTTTAGGGATGGAATGAGGATAGGCGAGATAAGACGGACCACTTCAATAGAAGGCAGTCAAGAGGGCAGATTAGAGCCAGGCGCAGTGGCCACACCCCTAATCCCAGCAGCTTGGGAGGCCCAGGCAGGAGGATCCCAAGTTCAAGGCCAGCCTCAGCAACTTAGCAAGACCCCCATCTCAAAATTAAAAATATAAAAAAGGGCTGGGGATGTGGCTCAGTGGTTAAGCACTGCAGGGTCCAATCCCCAGCACCAAAAAATCAATCAATCAATCAATCAATCAATAAAAAGAGGGCAGATTAGGAGTGATGGGAAGAGAGAATCGGGTCACATTCTCAAACAGGGTCAAACATTTCTGGGGAACCAGAGCAGGAGAGATCAGGTAAACGCAGAGCTTGGGGCACCGGGCGGTCACAGTGACGTGCGATGGAGAGAGCCAGGTACGGGCCAGGCGGGCCACCTTCGGCAGGGTGGGGGGAAGGCCAGGGTGGTGTGGACTGAGGAACTTCAGGCAGCAAGTTTTCCTGACCCCCGGCCAGCTCGGCTCTGCAGAGTGGCCACTCTATGTAGCTGGGTCTTGGGGTGCTAGACTCCCCGCCCCGCCTGTTCTGGGGTGACCTTGAACCTGGGAGCAGTTCTCTTCCAGTTCCCAGTTCACTCGGCCAGTCCTTCTCCGGCTCCCGTGGTCCCTGTCATTGTCTAGACGAGACTCTTCTCCGTGTGGGCTCCCCGTCGTGATGCCCACCCTGGACCTCCTGAACCGCATCTGTGCTCTCTCCAGACCCAGCTGCCCTGTGCGCATGGACGTTTAGGAAGCAGACTTGAGGGCTGGAGGCCAGGGCCGGGGACGGCGCCCATCATGCTGAGTTTGTATCCCTAAGCTCCGGCTGGACGCCCCATGGGCCTTCAGAGACACGCATGGGAGAGAAGAAAGAGTCTCTGGGAGAACAGACTCGATGTGGGCAGGAGGGGTCCAGAGAAGGGAAAGGGCCAGTCCATCCGTCTGAGTGGCAGGGGGCCAGGAGGGGGTGGAAGAGTCTGCAAGCCAGGCCTCTGGACCCTCGTCATGTCAGAACTCGGTAAGAGCTTTATGTGGACAGCGGCCTGCCCACGGGGAAGCCCCCAGGACACACACAGTGCCCTCTTTTCTGATGTGGAGATGGGTCTCTGTGGATGGGGTCGCTCCAGGGGAAGGAAACACGGAGGCAACTGCGGGCACCGGGAGGCTCTGGGGGAGGGGCAGAGTCAAGAAGGTGTGGATCGCCGTCGTGGGAGAGAGCAAATGGGAGCCAGCCACCTCCCGCCACCACCACTGCCACGAGAGTCAGAGCAGGTGACCACAGGCTGGGGAGGAGGGCTTTGGCCTCTCTGCACAAGTTCCAGCCTCTGTGTGGGGCCTCCACCTCTCGTGGAGACCACTTCACAGTTCACAACGCTTGTTCTTCCTGGAGTGAAAATTCTCTAGACAGGTAGGAGTGCGAGTGGGGAAGGGAGGGCCAGAGCCACCTGGTCACAGGGCCTGCGTCACCTCCGTCTATTGCACAGGATCACTGGGGGCTTAGGGCAGCTGGCAGCCATCATGATGGCAAGACAGGCCTGGGGTGACCAAGCTTGGCCAACCAGCCCTAGGTGGCCCACTGGACGTCCTCCCTGCAGCTGCTCCCTGCAGGGGGACCGTCCTGGCTCAGGGGCCACACGGCGGCTCAAACCCAGGCCGCCATCTTGCTCTATTTGCCTCTCTCCAGGGAGAGGGGTGACCACTGGGAGTGGGAAATTTGGGGCGACTATTCACCTCTCCCTGCTCCCCCACCCTCAGCATGGAACTGGGGGCAAATTCACTTCATGTTCTTTTAATTTAACTATTGCCAGAGACGAGAATTCTTACACTCCCTCTTACAGCGAGGAAACTGAGGCCTACTGGAGACCACTGAGAGAGCTGGGCTGAACACAGGCAGTGTGAGTCGGGGACCATGTTGTCACCCGCTGCGCCACACTGCAGGAGAGGAAGGGGCTCAGTGTGGGCTCTGAGCCTGACTGAAACCCCAGCTTTCTGCTAATTGGCTGTGTGTCCTTGAACAAGTGGCCAAACATCCCTGAGCCTCAGTTTTGACTTTATTGATTATAGGAGCTGCCCAAAGGGTCATCGTGAGGATCCAAATGAGATAATACAAATAAGTTGTTTAGAACAGCTGGCGCATAATAAGTGCTCATTAAATCCTGGCTCTTATTATTCATGAAGTTGGCAAGATGAAATGAGGTAATACACAAGGCGGGTCATCACCGAGAAATATTAGTCCCTCCCCTCTTCTTTCCTGACTCAACAGGTGGCCTCTGGTCATTTTCTAAGCCACAAGGGACTGACGTCCACCCTGCCCTACACATAGTCCTCCTTTTGTGTTGACTTTTCCCGCCAGCCTGGAGGACTTCCAAGATGACGTCCTGGAATTGGGTTCTATCACTGGGGGCCTGCCGGCCAGGTTGCATTTCCACGCCACCCTGTGCCTTGAAGGCCTGGCCTGCCCGGTCAGTGTCCTGGCTCCTAAGTGCCCTGTGCTGTACCCTCCTCCTGCCTTCAACCCGTCTCCTTGTTACTGGAACTTGATGTTCCCTCCCCTTTCACTTTCTGTGGGGAGATATTTGGGAAGGAGGAAGGAAAAAAAAATCTGGGTTTGCTCTTCTTTACCCCCCTGCCCCGCCCCCCGCCCAACAGTGCCTATCAGTAATAGCAAGAGGTCAGGAGCAGCCTGTGGTACGGCGGGTCCTTGAGGGCTCTGTCGGGACTGCTGAGTGGCATCCTGGTGCCACTCCTAACTTGGAGGTGCAGAGACACAGGGCTGGTAAGTGGTGGGGTGCACCAGCTCCTCCACACCCAGCGAGGGCTCCCCACTCCCTGCTGGCGAGGCCAGCTGTAGGCTATGTTGCTGTCCCAACAGGAGTGTCCACAGACACCCGATCGTGCCCCGCCTGTGATGACACTTTTAACCTTTCCTTAATTACTACTGAGATTCGCCAGAAACTTGGAGGCAGAATCGGCTTCTCTGGTGGGGACTGTCTTTAGGGGAGCTCTATTTACCACCTGGGACACAGGCAAGTGGCTACCAGGTCTGGAATCCTCCTGTGCATTGGGCAGATGTCTCCACTGAGGATCTCATTGAAAAGCAACATCGTTCATTTTGCAGACGAGAAATGTGAGGCTCAGAGAGGCTAAAGCTCTGCCTAAGCTCCTCAGCTGACTTCTATTTGAACTCACTGGATAGTTGGAACCTCCCTGTGGAGCACTGGCCGACCGGCCGTGGAGCACTGAGCATAAACTGCTTTCCTCCCCGGGCTGTGAGCCGCACCTTGCTGTTGAAGTGTGAGGTGTTATCTGCTGCCTCTATTTTGTGGAGGATGAAAGGAAGGCTCAGAGAGGTTAAGAGCCTCAGCCAAGGTCACAGAGCTCAGAAGTGGAAGACACAGAAAGCCTCCAGCCCAGATTCTCTTCCTCCACATCTGGGGCTGTTTAGTCCACCCCACCGCCTGGGAACATCTGCAGGTCTGGCCTCCAAGAATGCCCTGGAAAAATGGCAGGGATCAAATCTCCCTGAGCTGCCTGAGGAGCTGTGTCTCTCTCTCTCTCTCTCTCTCTCTCTCTCTCTCTCTCTCCTGCTTCTAATACAAAGTGTGTGTGTTGAAAAAATCTTTTGTCAGCACCAAATTCATCTGAAATTGCAGCAAGAATAATTCTTCAGTGTTCTTTTTACTCTCTTTGATTCTCAAAATCTTACAGTATCAAACAGCCCCCGCTTCAGAGGGAAGGTAATAATGAATGGCTCAAAATAACTCTGTGGAAGGAAATGAAGGTCTGATTTGAATTGCAGAGGCAACGACGCCTGCTTAGTGCCCCTCTCCCTGCATTTCCTGGAGAAGGTTTTTGCGTCTACCAGATTCTTCTACATTCAAAGATTCTGAGAGTCTAGAAAAAGCCAGAGCCGATTACTTGATCTGAAAGTCTATTTACCAGCATATATCCCAGTAATTCCAGCACATTAACCAATGTCACCTGGAGAATAAGGCGCGTTGCTGTTCTGGTTGGTCATTTCCTCTCCAAGGAGACGGAGGCATTCTTCGGTGTGCAAGAAACGACGTGGGTTTCCTAAACCGCACTGTCTCATGTGCTTCTCAGAGAGGGCCACACACCCCAGATGCCAAGTACGCGTTGATCTCATTAATTACTGTGATTCATGTCAGTAGAAGGGAATTCTCGGAAGAAGCCCAAATGCACATTTAATCAATGTGGCTTTATCTGATCAGATTCATTATAACTCCATACATAGGTCTCAAGAGGAGCCGGGAGGTCATGAGCATATGCTCTCATAGAAATCCTCTTTAACCCACACGGGCTGAAATCCCCAGAGAGATGTGCGCTGGCACGTGCTGACCCCAGCTGCTGCCGAAGTTCTGTGGGTTTAGCACATCTGTCAATCGCGCATTCTGTGTCTGCTTTGAGAGTCCTTCCATTCAGCTGGGTGGCCAATAGGAGCTGATTAAGGACCATACACTCCTTTTAAGTGTAATTTTGAGTATTGTTGTGGTGGCGCGGATCTGAACAAAGCCAGTTTGGAAGGCGTGAAAATGAACTTATTTTTTGGCTCTTTTTGACAACATGTATTTTGAGGCTCCAAGTCGCCCAGCCATGCTGGCGGTCAGAGAGGGGAGAGAAACAGTGCTGAATTGGTTGGTCTGCTGGGACCACAGCGGGTGGACCTCTGGCTGGACTGACAGCCTGCGTAAAATGAGGCCACATAAAGTTATGGAATCGTGACCTCCTCAAATGCCAATTTGGGTTGGCTTGCGGAGTGCCAGGAGAGTGAAGCACACCCTGTCCTGCCTGAGATTTATGTCACGCAACTTGGGGTAGGAGTAGGGACATGGACTTGAACTCTAATATGACCTGAGCCAGCAGGTCGACGGAATCAGGAGGAAAGGGCCAGAACCCGGCAGCTCCTTGTTGAGCCCCTGTGGGGACCAAAGCCACTCGTGCTGCCCTCTGATGTCAGGCAAGCAGCCCACTCTCAAGATCACCTTCCCCTGTCCCCTTCCACACGCGTCCATATTTGACCCACTTCCCCCTTCTATCCAAAGACTCGACCCAATTCTCAAGCCTTCTCCCCCACAGTTCTGACCCAATTCTCTCATCATTTCCACAAAGACGTGACCCACTTTGCCTCCATCCTTCCCCCCACGAGTTCCCCCCACAGCTCCCACACTACAGACCTGACCTCGTTTCTGCCCCCAGGCTGCTCCCTCGCACCTGTTCCTCCTCGTCCCTGCAATGGAACCAGGCCCTTCCCCAAACGCTGTGAGGAACAGCGCACCTGTGAGCCACCCTCTCCCCCGACAGGTGCGTCCGGGCTTTGACCCTGGCCTCCCGCTTCTCCCTCCCCAGTGAGGATCAGAGGATCATCCACCTCACCACCGTCCCCTTCCCAAGGACGTGCTGGGGTCACTGCAGGCGCACCCAGCCCTCGACACAGCCACATCCTGATCACAGCCCCAGCCAGGCCCGCACCGCGATGATTGCGGCACCTGGCGAGGCCCGAGCGCGCAGCTGGGCGGCCGCATCTTCTGTTCAGTTATCAGGTTAGTTTTAAAGAAGCCATTTCGTTAGCAGCCTATCTGTCAGCATTTTGGATTCTCTTTTTTAAAAAAGTGATGTGATTATTCCGAGGCAGAACAGCAGCCTGTCAGGGGTGTGGAGGCCACCCAGTCCGCTGGCCACTACAGTGTGACTCCCCGGGAGGTGATGGGAGATGGCTTCCCGCAGGTGCCTCCTACTTGGCTGCTGCCTAATTAAAAAGTAAATATGTTTCAATGATGGCAGTGGTAATTTTATTTATCCACCAGAAATGGACTGTAATTATTTGTGTATTTCAGATGACAAGGGCATTAAGCACTGTCAGTTTTTGGGACTGATTTGGGTGAATGACCTTGGGGTGGGGACAATCGGATGTGGGAAGATGGAGGGGCGTAGGTAGCAGGGCCCTGGTTTCCCTAGCAGTCCACTCATCCCTCTCTCCTGCCCAGGGGGTGGTGCAGGGAGCCCCTATAGTCCTCCCTCCCCTGAACGCGGCTGCACGGGCGACACCAGATTGAAACAGTGGTTGTCTGGGAAAATCGTGTTTTTCTTCTGATGTGAAGAAATGCAAGTTAGAGGTTTGGGGCACAGCAAAGAATTGTTCCAAACGTGAGTTACCATGAGAATCCCTGTTGTCATTGGAATTGTCACCAGCCTCATCACGGTCTGTGTCACCACCACCTCCACCTCCACCTCCAGCTTCACCTCCCCCTCTACCTTTACTTCCAGCTTCACCTCCAGCTCCACCATCACCTCCACCACCACTTCCACCTCCATCCCCATTACTACATCCACCTGCACCTCCATCTTCACCTCCATCTTCACCTCCAGCTCCCGCTTTACTTCCAACTCCACTTTCCCCTCCAACATCACCTCCACCACCACTTTCACCTCCATCCCCATTACTATATCTACCTCCACCTCCAGCTTCACCTCCACCTCCACCTCCACCTCCACCTCCACCTCCACCTCCAGCTTCACCTCCACCTCCACCTCCACCTCCAGCTTCACCTCCACCTCCACCTCCACCTCCACCTCCACCTCCACCTCTACCTCCACCTCCAGCTTCACCTCCAACTCCAGCTTCACCTCCACCTCCACCTCCACCTCCACCTCCACCTCCACCTCCAGCTCCACCTCCACCTCCACCTCTATCTCCAGCTCCACCTCCACCTCCACCTCCAGCTCCACCTCCACCTCCACCTCCAGCTTCACCTCCACCTCCACCTTCACCTCCATCTCCACCTCCACCTCCACCTCCACCTCCAGCTCCACCTCCACCTCCACCTTCACCTCCACCTCCACCTCCACCTCCAGCCTCAGCTCCACCTCCACCTTCAACTTCACCTCCACCTCCACCTCCACCTCCACCTTCAACTCCACCTCCACCTTCAACTCCACCTCTACCTCCACCTCCAGCTCCACCTCCACCTCCACCTCCAGCTCCACCTCCACCTCTATCTCCAGCTCCACCTCCACCTCCACCTCCACCTCCAGCTTCACCTCCACCTCCACCTCCACCTCCAGCTTCACCTCCACCTTCACCTCCACCTTCACCTCCACCTTCACCTCCACCTCCACCTCCACCTCTACCTCCACCTCCAGCTTCACCTCCATCTCCACCTCTACCTCCAGCTCCACCTCCACCTCCAGCTCCACCTCCACCTCCAGCTTCACCTCCACCTCCACCTCTACCTCCACCTCCAGCTTCACCTCCATCTCCATCTCCACCTCTACCTCCAGCTCCACCTCCATCTCCACCTCCACCTCCACCTGCAGCTTCACCTCCACCTCCACCTCTACCTCCACCTCCAGCTTCACCTCCAACTCCAGCTTCACCTCCATCTCCACCTCCACCTCCAGCTCCACCTCCATCTCCACCTCCAGCTCCACCTCCACCTGCAGCTTCACCTCCACCTCCAGCTTCACCTCCACCTCCACCTCCACCTCCACCTCCAGCTCCACCTCCAGCTCCACCTCCACCTCCACCTCTACCTCCACCTTCACCTCCATCTCCACCTCCACCTCCACCTCCACCTCCACCTCCAGCTCCACCTCCACCTCCAGCTCCACCTCCACCTCCAGCCTCACCTCCACCTCCACCTCCAGCTTCACCTCCACCTCCACCTCCAGCCTCAGCTCCACCTCCACCTCCACCTCCACCTCCAGCTTCACCTCCACCTCCACCTCCACCTTCACCTCCACCTCCACCTCCACCTCCACCTCCACCTTTACCTCCATCTCCACCTCCACTTTCAACTCCACCTCCACCTCCACCTTCAACTCCACCTCTACCTCCCCCTCCCCCTCCACCTCCACCTCCACCACCACCTTCAACTCCACCACCACCTCCACCTCCACCTTCATCCCCAGCTTCATCTTGGTCATCTTATCTGAGCAATTCTGATCCTGACTTTTACCCCTCAAATTACTTTCTTCCTGTCAACTTCTTTATTTATCCTTTAAAAAGAATAAAATAAAAACTAGAAAATCCCTATCTTTATATAAGAATTTTGTTTTCTTTATGTTAGATACTAAAGATCCGTTTTCCTACCTACCTGTCATCTATCTATGTATCTATCTGTTGTTTCCTTTCAAGTTCTCAAGTTCTCATTGACCCATTTCAGCTGGATCAGCACTGAGGGTTCAAAGTGACGGGTGCAGCACTTTAGGGTACAGAGGATGCTTCCAAGTGCCTCGTAGAGACCAGACCTCTCCTCTGGAAACCGCCTGGAGAAGGGCACCTACGTTCAGGAGTTTATCTCTTTACTCAGAGTCAAAGGTTTTAAAAAACAACACAGCAAATGCAGATCTCGAGCCAGCACCTGGGCTGCCACACCGTGATCTGCACCTGCCGTTGCTGAATTAAAGTTGAGCGTCAGCATTCAGACAGGAAAGGACTTGGGTCCACGGCCCTTTGGACACTCATCTTTATTCTAAACCTCTTCTCAGGCCACACCCCTAATCTCTCCCACTCCTTCCTTTTGTTTTTTATTAAAATCCGTGACACTGAAGCTGAAATAAATGGGTCACTGTGCTCACCACTGGGTGGACCAGGATTTAAATTCCAGCTCCACTGGTGACTTAACCTGAGAAGGTCACTTAAGCTCTTTTGGTCTTGCTTCTGCAGTGGGAATCCCTGCCACCTGGGGCTACATGGGAATCAGATGAAATTAGGTCTCCAAGGGAGGTGTGTGCAGAGCACTTGGACACTTCCTGGGAGACCTGCTCTCCCCTCCTCTGCAGGGTTCCCACGTCCCGGGCTGTTCTTTTACTAATTGCAGGAATGGATGGGCGGTTCCCACATCTGGCTGATGACTGGAGGAGAAGATGCTGGGCTCAGAGCTCGAGATGGAGCAAAGAAAGTGAGAAGAGGGCACCTGAGACCCACTCACCCCTGCCCTGGTTACTGAATCTCTCCCCCCTCTCGGTTTCCTCATCTACCAACTGGGGATCCTAAAGCAGATATTGCACGATTGCAGCGAGGATGAAGTGAAACTCTTGGCCCCCAGGAGGACCCTGCCTAGATGTCCTTCCCTCCCTTTCCTTCTCTGTCTGCCCCTTTCTCCTTGCATTCCCTCCTTCTTCCCAGCTCTCTTGATAAAGACTGTCAGAAGGTGCTGCTGCTCCAGGACCAGTGGTATAGAACCGAAGATCTGGGCACGACAGTCACTAAGGAATTGAATTAGTGGAAACCGTGTGCACAGGGAGGAATTAAGGAACGCTATTTAGGATCATTTATGAAACTGTAAAATCAGATGAAGACAAAATAGTAAGAATCACATGGAGAGTTCACAGACAGTTCCCGCCTCTAATTCTTTTAAAACACTGCCCTAGTTGAGTATCAAGTCTCCACGTGCAATTATTAAAAAGAAGACATCCAAACTGACAATACAAATGATGGTGATAGAGCTTCCCGGCCTGGGTGGCTCTCACTTTGTTTTAATGGAAGGAAAGTGGAGTGTTTTCCCTCATTTAAAAAAATCTCCCGTTTTTCCCAGGCCATCTGTCTGCCTATTAAAATCCCATCAGCTTCATTTCGAGAACACGCGCTTCCCCACGCCTGCTGCCCAGAGGGGGTCCTGGGGGCCAACCAGCCTGCGGCAGCCCAGGCCTCTCCCAGAGGAGGGCACAGGGCTCTCTGCTCCTCCTGGGGGTCATCCTGCACCCCAGCTTGGTCCCTCACTGTTGCTAGACAGGAGACTCTGTGATTTATTTCCAGGCCCCACATTAGTGTCCAGAAATTAGTTTATCTGCTTAGTAATGTGTTGATCCGTTCGACTGTGTAAGACATAACGACGCCTCCTCTCAGCGGGCGAGGGTCTAACCAGACTGTGCTGGATCTTTAGGATGGAGACTCCTGGGGTGAAGCCCGAGGCCCAGGTCCAGCACTCGCTGCACACATAACGGGTGGGGACAGGCCCACGGGTCGAAGTGGCAAAGCCTGGCTAGGGAAGGGGTAACCTGTGCCCCTCTGGACTCGACACCTGGATTCTGGTCACCTGGACCATCGTTATTAGACTTGGAGGCACGTTCCCAAGCCCTGGTTTCTCTGAGTGCTTTCTACTATGATTGCTAGACGGCCGCTCTTGCTCTCCCGCCGTGGTGCCGTCATTGCTGAGAAGTTCTGAAGTCTCTTTTAAGCCAAAGCTGTTGGCGGGCCATCTTAGTGGGCCATGCGTGGATCAAAACTATTTCTTTTTTAAAAAAAATTGTGTCTGTACTGAACACGGCAGACCCTTTTCCTGTCTCTAGTTGTAACGACACAGTACGACAACTGCTCACAGAGCATCGACGTGGTCCAGGTATTGTAAGAGGTCTAGAGACGGGAGGCTGTGCGTGTGATGTGCACATACTGTGCCATCTCACGGAGGGGAGTTGAGTGGCTCTGCTTATTTGGTTATGTCCACAGGGGCCAGTCTCCTGAGGATGCCCGGGGTGACTGTACTTCTCAGACTAGGGGGAATCATCTGTATTTCAAAGACTCACAGGTGGGCAAAGAAATCCCTTTACCGCTGGGTTGGAGAGAAAAAAGCTGATTCCCCTTGCCCTGAAGGAGTCTTGAGAAGGGGACATCACCTAAGGGTGCTGCAGGAGGCCGAAGGGAAAGCCCCCAGCACACACCAGAGGACACCACCATCTCTCCCAGGGCGGCCGCCTGCACCACTGTCCTTTCTCCGTGGAGAACAGGTCGCGGGGTACCTGTGCCCCAAGTGTCCCCCATGCCTCAGGAAGGCTCTTGGAGTCCAGGCGATTCTGTGGGTTGGCCTCTGACCTTTGCCCTTTCTCCCCCAGAGCCCTTTTACCACCCAAAGGGAAAAGCTGCCCCGTGGTAGGAATAGAAGGCCACCGTTCTCTCCTCTGCGCAGGGGTGTCCTGGGAGTCATAATGAGCTGTTGAAGTGGCCGCTGTGTGTCCGGGATGAATTTAAGGGGTGCTGGGATGGACGTTTGATCACATTGAAGCTGAATGTCTTAAATGTGTGTTAAAAATATCCCTAGGGTATGGGGTCCGGGATTCCTGGGACACTGCGACTCAGGTGGAGGCCAAAGCTGGGTGCGTGGAGAAGGTGTTCGGGAGCAGCAGAAGGGGCAGCGTCTGGACACGTGGGAACACCCCCCGGGTCCCCAGGACTGGCGGGAGGCAAGTCTGGCTTTAACACATCGACCATCTCCGCGGCCTCTGCTCCGCGAGCCCCTGACATAAGTGGATTTTCTAGCACACTCCGTTCCCTGGCTGACAGGAGTCCGAGGCTCAGGAGCGTCCTGCCTGGGGCTCAGGACGTCTGGATCCAAACCCAGGCCCGCCTGAGGCTCAGACCCGCTCTTTCCGCTGGGTTGGTGCCGCCCAATCAATGCAGAGAGAAACTAGGCCAGGAAGTGGTTGGGTTCCAGGGAAAATCTATTGGTCCCAGGCAGCTGTGGGTGTGGCCCTGGGGTGATTTTCGCCTGGGTCCCAGCCACAGGCTTTGAGGCTGCTCCTGGTCACTCAGTGCACACCCCTTTCCTCCCGGCCTGGCATTTCTGTGTCCTCTGTGGGCAGAGGGTGCTCCCTGGGCCGTGCATCTGTGGGGCAGGGGTGACTGTCCCTGCCTGGGGGGAGGCAGGCCCTCCCTGAATCATGGTGCCACTTGCCCCAGCTCCAACCAACTGTCACAGACCCTCTGGGCTCTAGCGGCCTGTTCATCTGCTCTGAGAGGCCCTGGGGCCCAGGCCTCCTGCCCCGGGGCAGCCTCTGCCATCCTTAGGGGCTCTTGTCCTCCCAAGACCTGAAGGCCACCCAGTGAGACAGGGTGGCCAGGTACGGCCGCCCTGTGCCCCTCCCATTGTCCCCCCACCCCTCTGGCTCGGCTTGCAGCCCTGGTGCCAGGCCCCGGCCAAGGAGGCCTGTCAGAAGCCACAGAGGCTCAGTGCTCTGTGAAGCAGGCACCAGGGCAGGTCCTTGTCCTCCTGCAGGCCGCGGGGGAGGCTTCTGCTGTTCCAGGACCGCGGCCGGGAAGCTGCCCGAGCTCTGAGCTTCCGCCGGTTCCCGGGAAGCCGGGGCCCAGACCAGCTGGGTCTCCCGGCCATCTCCGTCCTCTCTCCCTTCCTTCCCTCCGCTCCTTCTTTCTTTCATCAAAAAACTTCTGCTGAGCACCTACTGCATGCCAGATGCCGCCTGGCTACCTCACCCCGGCTGGTCCCCCACTGGAGGACCATGTGCCCGCCGTGTGCCTGGCACCGTGACAGGCAGGGGAAGAGCCCCATCTGACACATCCCTGTCTCCGGAGCTTTCTCGCCTGGTTGAAGCCACAGAGGAAGTTCAAGGCAGCACCCAGCTCTCCACGCGGGTTGGTGCCTGGGGGCAGTGGGTGCCCGGGCGGCTGCGCTTGGGTTTTGCTGCTGACAGGAGAAGGCGGCGCTGCTCCTGCCCCCGGCTGTCCCAAGTCAAAACAAACCCCGCAGAGAGTCCAGGCGATCGAAAGTCCCTGTCACAACCCGCTTCAGATAGAAAGCCTCATCTCCAAGGAGACGTCCCCTGTCACAGAGGGAAAGGGACAGGCCTTCTCTGCTCAGTGCCAGACCTGCTGCCCCTCGGCATGGACAGGCCCCTGCAGTCGATGACTCTGTGGACACACGGAGGAGCCTCGAGCTCACCAAGGGCAGAAGCAACAGAGGCGCAGGAGGAAGGAGGCTGAGGAGCCTCGGGAGGACAGGGCCTCCCGAAGGTGGGGCTTTCATCCGCCCCCAGAGAGGCCGCAACAGACCCTGTGGTCCAGAGTGACCCCCAGGGTGTGGTGGAGTGGCAAAGTCCCCGCGCAGGCTCTGTGCCACCAGCTGCCCAGGGCTGGGCACTTGGGCTCTTGGCTCCTCGGTGGCATGGCCGGCCCTTTCCCTCCTGGGCCTCGAGGTCTTGGAGGGTCAGATGAAGGGCTGGGCGAGGGGAGCTCTGTGGACCCTCGGCTGGTTCCCTCCCTGCGTTCCTTCCCTGTAGCCACAGACTCTCCAGTGTTTCATGGGCATGTGGTCACCTGGAATAAAGGCTGTGGCTAGGGTAGGGTCATGTTGGAAACCTGTGGCCCTTGGGACTAAAGTAAAAATGTTGCGTGATGTCTTCCAGGAAGCCTCCGTAGGAGCCAGGTGACAGGTGCCCTTTGCCCTTGTCCTTCTGTGCCATCCTCTACCTTGATGTGTGAGATGTGAAGGCAGTGACTGGAACTCTGGCAGCCATGCTGTGCTGTGAGGTTGAAAGCTACACTGTAGAGGTGGTGGAGCTGGATACTGTAGAAATCTGCACTGCTGACCAGTTGGTGGGTCCCCAAGACCAGCCTTATACTACACACCTCCAGATCCATTTACTCGAAAGAGAATGAATCTCTCCTCGTGTTTAAGCCACTGCCAATTCTATTTTTCTGTCACTGTTAGTCATGTCTAATCTTTCCTGATGCAAGCTCTGATTCCCTCCAGGTGTGCTGTGGCATTCGGGAGCTATTGAAGGACCCGCTCCCCGTGGGAGGAGAGGGATGGCCACATCCCAGTCGCTGTAACCAGTGCCTGGGTCATGCTCTACAGCAAAGGTGAGTGACGGTCACAGACGGAATCAGCCCTCTCGTCGTCTGACCTTGAGCCAGATCATCCTGGGTGATCTTGGGGGGCCCGTGTAACCTCGAGGGCCCCTGGGCATGGAGGGGAGGCTGAGAGGACTGGAGGCCGCTGGCTTGGGCAGGTGGCTGGTTGTGAAGGTAATGGAGCCCCCCCCCCCCCGCCACGCAGGCAGGTTCTCCTGAGAGACCCCAGAGAGCACACGGCCCTGACACCCCGACTGCAGCCCAGGGCCCCGCTCGGACCTCTGACCTCCAGAACTGCAAGCGCCTACGTTTGCCTCGCTGGACGTCACTAAGCGACCGTCCCTGGGTCCAGCAGTGCTCGGAGGAGAGCCCCCTCCCCCTCCCTCCTGGTAAGGGACACTGACAGCAGCCCCCGAGCCGTGGATGGCCGGCCCTCGTGGGGAAAGGCCTCCTTCCTCTCGCACCTCTGGTCCACCCCTGCCCGCCAGGGAGAGGGAAGCTGAGGCGCTGGTGCGACGGGCTGGGCCTGGGAGGGAGGTCCTTGTCCTCAGGGTCGAGGCCAAGAAACAGGCCGCTCGCCAGAGGCTGCGTGGGATTTAGGTCCACGTCCCCAGGCCCCGCTGGCCGTGCCCCGCAGCCTGGCTTCTCGACACCAGCCCCACCCGGGAGCTGGGAACGCAGCACCTCAGCATCCACCCTGCCCTGAGTCAGCATCGGCCAGCAAGGTCCCTGGGGAGTCTGCTGCCCTGGGCCAGAACTGCACTCTCTCCTTGACCCCACCCTCTGGGCAGCTTTGGGCGATGCCATTCTCCTCCTCTGCTTAGGGCCTTTTCTGTCCTGTTTGGCAAACTCCTATTCACCCTGCAGAGCCCACTGCCTACGGCGCTTCCTTTAGGATCCCTTTCCTGACTTTCTCACACGGAGTCACTCTCTTCCTTGGCCTGTGTGTGTGTGTGTGTGTGTGTGTATGTGTGTGTGTGTGTTCTACCACTGAGCTGTATCCTCAGCCCTTTCTCTGTTTTATTTTGAGGCAGGGTCTCACTAAGTTGCTGAGGCTGGCCTTGAACTTGTGATCCTCCTCCCCCGGCCTCTGGAGTCCCTGGGATTACGGGTGTGCACCACTCTATGTGGCCTCACATGTGCTTTTGCCAATATTCCCGCTCACTGACTCCTTCAGAGCTGGGGCACATCTGTTGACACCTAGCAAACATTTATGAAGCACCTACTATGTCCCAGGTGCTGATCTCAGCCCTGGTTACTAGGTACCGAAGACAGACGGATCCAGAGAACATAAATATAATGAGAAAAATCAAACAGGGAGGAGAGGCTGGAGGGGGCAGCCGTCCCCCCGGGGACTGGCCCATCTATGACCCAGGACGCAGCACAGAGCCGCCAGCTTTCAGCTTGGACCTGGGCGCTCTCCCCGACCACGCGGTGTGTCTTGAGGTTCGAGTGTCTCCTGGGCCATTGCTGGGCAATGTTCTCCTACTCAGAAACCCTTGAGTTCCCCCTTCTCTCTGAAGCCCAGGGTCCCCCAGCAAGTCCCCCACCTCCGGGGATAGTGGCCGCGGGGACTGCCTCCCAGGCACCTGGCATTTGGTTATTGAACGGCGCCTGGCAGGGGGTTGGTCGGTACAACAGGGAGCTCTTCCCAGGCTGGGGTCAAGGTTAGAAAATGTCACCCTCTGGAAGAGCAGCTCCCGAGAGACCCAAGAGGCGAGACTCGTCTGTCTGAAGTGCCAGCTCGGGGGACACCCAGGAGGGGAGTGGAGGAGGCTCGCCCCGCGGAGGAGGGTGGACATGGGCACTTATCTACGGCTGCCCGGCTTCCTGCCTTCCTCCGTGACACCAGCCCCTGCAGCCTGGTGTGGCTCTAGTGACACTTTCAGCTGTCGAGACAAAGACTCTGCCTTCAATTTGCCACCGGCGCGGAGTCGAGTTTGCAAACTCAGACGCCCACGGAGCCAGGCAAAGGCCACCCAGCCAAGCAGCCACTCGGGACGCTCTGGAGTGTGGGGACTCGGGGACATGCAGGCCTGCACGAAGGGACATCTGTGCCCAGCTCCCCTTCTTGCTGCCCAGCAGGCCTGGGCCTGGGGTTACAGAGTCTTTGGCAGGAAAGTTCTGGAGCTGATGAGCATTCGAGGGCCCCGCACAACTCCCTCCCCACCGCTCTTTGCACCCGCGAGGATGACAAATAATAACCCCGCAGCACCTCGTGCCCACTCCCAGGGAGATGCAGGGTTCGCCCCCTTCCCAGGTGAGAGATGGACCTGGAAGGTCAGAGTCCTGCCTCAGGCACAGAGCTGGTGAGCAGGGCTGGGACCCAGCTGTTGGAGGCGGAGCTGACAGGAGGGGCCTGGCTGGGGTGGAGCGCAGGGTGCTGGGGAGGGGGCTGGGGAGAGCGTGAGGTTGCTGCGCACACCCTGGGACCATGGGTCAGAGCGGCATGGCGGGTCCTCCCCTGGGCAGCAGGCAGGAGAGCAGCAAGGTTCACCCCCACCCCACAAGCTGCAAATGTCCCTAGGTTGTGAGGTCCCCCTCTGTGTTCACAGCAATGAGAAAATCTGTCCACCCCTCTGATGTCCCCCTCCCTCTGGGCAAGGAGCATGTCCCAATTGAACTTTCTAACTGTCGACTAGTTCATCGTGCACAGGAGTAGAAACAGTGACTTCCACCCAGCACACCCTCAACTACGCCAAAAAAAAAAGTGTTTAGAGATTTGGGGTTCAAGGAAGAATTGTAAACATAATCAGTGTAACAGAAGCCTTATTCAGGTTCTGGGATTTGAAAGACCTGGGTTGGAATTCCAGCTTTGTCACTTTGCTGTGTGACCTTGGGCATGATGGTTAACTTTTCTGATCCCCTTCCGATGGAGACAATGGGTATCTGAGGAAATGTGGAGATTAGATGAGCGCTAACCTCTGGAGAGCACCTAAACCAGCGCTTAGCACAAAAGAAGGACTCAGTGAGTGACTCTTCTCGTTGTCACTACCACCAACCTCTGCAGAATGGCTGTCCTGTAGGGCAAAAAGAAATGGGGGGTGGGCTGGGGATACAGCTCAGCTGGTAGAGTGCTGGCCTCGCAGGCTCGAGGCCCTGGGTTCAATCCCAGCACCGCAGGAAAAAAGAAAAAAAAAACCAAGAAACAAAAAAGAAAAAAGAAATGGGGGTGGGAGAGTTTTCAATCTTAGGGAAAATTCAACAAGGATAAAGGATGAGACCTGCCCTCAGGAGGGGAAGACAGAGCCCAGGGCGGGGGAGAGGTGACATGGGAGTAAGTGACACTGTAAGCAGGGACAGCCAGGGGGAAGTGCCATGGGGCAAAGCCGGGCTGCAGGAGGGTCTGGGGCCAGGACTCAGGTCTCCAAGGAGCTCTGCCTGGCCGTGGCCAAGTGAGGCCCGCTGGGTCCTGAGCTGTGGGTGACTGTGGAGGTGAAGCAAGGGTCCAGTCCCCGGAGGGTGAGGCCTCGGCACCTTCGTAGCAGCTGGAAGACCAACCGAGTGTCAGGAGCAAGGGTGGCGCTCCTCAGCCACACCAGGCTGTGAAGCCAGTCCCTGGGCCAGGCGGCCACCGACCAGGGTTTCATCCAGGGGAACGGGCCTGGTGTCTGGGAGACCAGCCTGGCTACTTCCTGAAGCTTTAGGGCAAGGCGGTGGCCTGGGGGCCCTGCAGGATGCCCGGGGGAAGCCCTGCTGGTCTCACGGGCTCTGCAGACGGTGGCTGTCCCAGCCGAGCGGGAAAAGAGGCTGGTCAGAGGTGGCTGGGAGGCTCCCTTCCCAAGCTGGTCAGTCCCCTGGGCTAGACTGGGAGCCCCCTGGCCTTTACTGTCACATCCCTGAGCACTCTGTCCATGCCGGGTTCTAGACCAGGCTTTGGGGACCGTGGTAGCTGGGCAGACAGGTCCCGCCCTCGTGGAGCATGCAGTCCTACAGGGGACTCGAATCTGAGCAAGCGGATGCTCAGAAAGAAGACAAATAAAAAGAAAAATCAAAGAAAAAATGAAAAGAGGGCCACAGGATTGAGGCCTGCTGCAGCTAAGGTGGTCAGGAGGCCTCCTGAGGGAGGGGCGTCCGGGCACTGGCTGTCTGCGTGCGTGTTGGTAGCTGAAGCACCTGTCACATAGTAGTAGTTCAGTAAAGCTAGGTAGACTGGGGGGGTCTGGATGGGCTCCTGTGGTTGACCACTCTTACCTCCTCCCCTCTCCTGACCCTCTGTTTACTGTAACTCACATGAAGCCACCCAGTTCCCCGGGCGGCCTGCTCTCTGTGTCCAGCGCCTGCCCAGGAAATCTCTCATCCCAGAGAATGGGAAAGCCCGGTGTGGCCCTCCTGGCTCACCACCCTCTGGGCTTCCCTTTCTTCCACGCTGAAATGCAGAACTGCTCTGTGCGCGCTCCCTGTCCCCTGTCACCTCCCGGCCCTCCTCAGCCTTCTGCCTTCCAGGGCTTCCTCCTGGGCTCCTGTGTGACGGGGCATGCCACTCCTCGGTCTGAAGTGCCCCTCCTTTCCTGAGCCTGCTCATCCACACTTTGCACCCTTCAGAACCGGATTCCCTGTACCACGTTCCCCAATCTCTGTGCCCCCAGTCCCCAGAGCCCTCTGTGCCGGTTTCGGGGTGTGCCGGCCGACGTCTCTGTCCACTGGTAGAGCTCCTCCACAGCTGAGTTCCTCCAGGACGGCGGCTGAGCCTTCTACTCACAGCACCTGGCAGCGCTCAGGGACACGCTGTTGAGCAGAGAGCACCGTCACCCCGCCCCTGTAGGAGACTTGCGGGGAAACCAGGTTCCTCTGCCCCAGGCTGCTTCCCGAGGCCGAGGCTGGGCCCCAGCAAGCTGGAGAGACCCCGGGGCTCCCTCTGCACCTGCCTGGGGTCTCCCTGCCCGCAATGGGCTTTCCATCTTCCTTCGGTTCTAAGACCCGCAGTTTAAATTTCAAGGTTTCTGAAATCAGGATGTGTCTTGTAATCAACGTGAACATTAAACCTGCCCCCCCAGGCTGTTTTTAGGTAGATCTTAATTTTATGATCAGCGGTGCCTCAGAACCCAGAGGTGACGGAACAGGGAGGAGACGGCCACTTCTGCACCCGGGAGAAGGAGCCAGGGCCCTTCTCCACCCCGTTCCTATTTTCAAAAAGTCTCCAGGTGATGGGGCTGAGGGTGTGGCCCAGCGGAGGAGCTCTCGCCTGCGAGGCCCTGGGTTCGATCCTCAGCACCACATAAAAATAAATGAATGAAATAAAGGTACTGCGTCCAACGTCAACTAAAAAGTAAATATTAAAAGAAAAAAGTCTCCAGGTTGTAACTGAGCTTCATCCAGATTCCTGCTCAAATCTCCAAGATCCTATCTGGCTGTAAAAGGAGCCAGGGACCCTTGGAATTCGTGGGAGGGTGATAAGGAGAGGCCACAGGTGGCAGAGGACAACGAGGAAGGTCCCCCGGCCTGCTCTTAGGATCCCCGCTGGGCTCCCTCCCAGGGTCCCGGAGGTGGGGAGCGGTCGCCACTGCCTTCCTGTGTTTCCCAGAGTTGGCACCAGGTCCCCGTCCTCGCCCCCACTCTTTGCACTTAGTGAGAGGAAATTCAGTGAATTCAGTGGAGTCCCTTGTCCCGCCCTCTGCACGGTGGCCCCGGGAAGCTGGGAGGCAGAAAGATCCCTGCATTCAGCCTGGGGCACAAGAGGAGAGCGCCAGGCAAAGGCGAGAGAAGGGCTGTCCTACCCCCAAAGCAACCTGCAGACAGGCGTTACCATCCCCAGTGAATAGATGGTGAGAGGAAGGCACAGAGACTGAATTAAGTAGTCCAAGGTCACACAGCTAGACACCAGAAGCCAGAGACAGAAAGTCTAAGCCTTCAGCAAGACTAACAAGGTCTCGGGGGTTCAGATCACGTTCACATCCCCTTCCCACCATCCAGCCCCAGCCGAGGACACCCGGCTCCAGCGCCTGGCTTCCCACCACTGGTCTCACTTCTGCACTGGATGTCCCCCCACTTGGAACATTCTTTCTTTCTCTGTCACCGTTAACTCCAGGCGGCCCTCCAGCTCTCCATGCCCGTCCCTCCTCCTCAGGGAAGACCCTAACCCAATGCCACCCCCTCCCAGCCCCTCCCAGCCTGTGCCGCGGCGGCCACAGTTCACTTCACAAGCGCAGGAGACGCGTTGGAGCCGGGGTCTGTGGCCTCCAGCAGGCTCTGGGGTCCCGAGTCAGTGGCCCCTGAACCACGCTGCTGCCTGTGACGTCTCCGTCCCTGGCCTAGCACTTGCAACTCCTTGAGCGCGGGACAGGCCTTGCCGGATGGCAGCTTGAAACCAGGCGGAAACTCGCGGGCGGGTTTCATGTGAATTTGGCTTTAGGGGCAAAAAAGGTATTTGAAGCTAAAAAGAGTCATTGAATTTTGATACATTAAAAAATCTCAGTCTGCCTAGGTCTTTTCTCTCCCCACTGCCACCACCAGAAGGTGGACAGTCCTGGGAGGACGTCCCTGAGAGTCTGTGGAGGCCCTGGGTGGGGAAGGACAGCGTGGCCGGGATCTGCCCTGGGGGGACGCCTGGACCCCCAGCTCTTCCTCCCCGGGCCCTTGTTTTCTCTCCAAGCACATTCTATATTTGTCACTCTTTATTCTGGCCCCTTGTGTGCTGAGCTCTCTCTCCCCTCCATGTTCCCTCCCTCCCCTGTGTTGAGCTCTGCTAGTTTTCAGAATATCAGGAAAAAAAAAAAAAAGAAATCTTTCCACCATTTCTCACTCAAAGAACCCTCCCTGAGCACCAGAGGGGCCACCATTTCTGAACGACACCCTGTGGCAGGCAGTGGGCATGTGCTTGGTCACCAACAAAGGTGGTTTCCATCTTGCGATGTCTTGAATGCTGGGACCCCAGCCATGGGCAGGAAAGGAAAAACCTGGCTCTCACAGGGCTGGTGTCTAGTGGTGAGAGACAGGCTCGATGAGCAAAGGTAGAGGCTGAGGAGGTGGCAGGTGCCTGCTAGACACCAGAATGGGTAAGGAGATGTAGGAGGGGTGGTTGGGGGATTGAGAGCAATTTCAAATAAGATGGTTGGGGACAGGAAGCGAGGACATCTATTCATCTGATCCCTAAACCACCAGCCACCCTGGGAGGAGACTAGGATACTTCCTCTCTTTTAATAGAAAAGGAGACCAAGGCCTGGAGAGGTCCAGCTGTCCCACGTCACATGGCTCAGAAGGCTATGGTGCCTCAGGTGAGCCCGGGTCTGTGGGGCTGGGACATCCCTTCAACTACGCCCCAGGACATTCTCTGCACACTTCCATGAGTTACGGGGACGTAAATTTGCTGTTTTAAAAACACTTGCCAACCCCAAACCAACGGATCGTTCACACCGAGGCCGGGTCCAGACTGAAGGGCAGAAAATGAAGGGGCGGAGGGTGTGTTCACCTGAGCTCGGTGGGAGGGATGGGGTGCTGCCTCCCTCAGCCTCTGGGCCTCAGCTCGCGGGACAGAGGAGTTAGGACAGAGGGCATCACCCCGAAAGGTGCCGGTGCTCGAGATGGCAGCTGGGGGATGGGGTGCAGGGGGTGCACCCAGAGCAGAATCCCAGTCACCGGCCAGGTGGATGGCGCAGAGCCCTCGAAGTCTCCAGGGAAATACAGTCCGGGGTCCCAAGGGCCCCATAAAGTCTGGCTCAGACACTTTGGGCCTGCGACCTCAGCCGGCAGCCCACTCACACGTGGAGAGGCAGCGAGGGCCGGCCTGGGTGCCAACCCTGGGACCCACAGGTAAGTAAGGGGCAGGTCGGGCCCAGGTGGGGGTGAGAAGGGTGGGGTCCCCACCTGGCTGTATGGGAAATGCCACTTAGAACCAGACAGGCCTGGGGAAAGTTTCAGGGTCCTGAGAATTAGATGGGAGGTTCACTAGGACATAGAAGGTTCTGGAAAAGCTGAATAAGCCTGGTCCGTGACAATGCCTGCTCTCTGCCCAGAGGCGCCTGGTACTGATGAGATGAAACCCAGCTTTGGTGAGTGTAAAAGCAGAAACCGGAGGATGATGGGCTAGTGCTGTCTTCCTTGCTGCGGAGGCTGGGCGTTCTTTAACTTTCCTTGAATAATTGGTCTCTACTTTAACCAGTTAGGATCCGTGAAGCACCGGTGGCTAGCTCCTTTTGAATTTTCTTATTTTGTAATAATAGTCTCATGACTCATTATTATTATTTTTTTAAATAAAAGATGTTCCAGGAAGAACAAACAAATCATTCTGACTTCTTCCCTCCCCTCTCTCTTTCTCCCTCTCTCTCTCACTTGATGTTTGCATTCATTTCAGTAATTAAAAGAATTTCTGAGCCCATCCATTGATCACTATTTCTGATGCACCTACTGTGTGTGGAGTTGCTAAAGAAAGTCCCATTAGCTCAGGGATCATGAAGCAGTTCGCACGCCGCGTGGAGGCCCAGCAGGGCCGTCTGTAAGCTCGTCCACGCTTGGAGGCCAGAGTGTCCGGGAGAGGCTGCCGGCTCTCCTACACCAAGGCCGTTTCCTTTTCCTCTGCGGAGCGGCAGAGCCAGGGCCGAGCAGAGTCTAGAACACTCCACCCCGTGCAGGCTGCTCCAGGGCTGTGCAGCTATGAACTTGGGAAAGAGCGTGTGGGACGATGGAGACACTGCTTGCTCGACGAGAGGGAGGACCTAGAATGGCTGTCAGCTGTGAAGGGGACACGGTGGCAGTGCCGAGGGAACAGGAGCTAGAGAAGTGGGCAGAGGGACCCAGTCAGCCTGGACGGGCAGCATGATTCCTGCTGCCCCTCAGACCATAAGGCAAAGGGGCAGGAGAGAATAGGGCCCCGGAGGTGTGTTCCTGTTCCGGACCCTGCTGCCCAGTGACCAGCTCCTCCTCTGCAGGGCAGAGGGGAGAGGGGCCAGGAGAGTTAACCGAGTGAACCTGCTGTCCCCTGGACACCAAGTTTCCTTTAGGGGTTAACAGAGGTTAATGCCCTGATCAGCAAGCCACCACAGGCCCAGAGACGCCTCCCTCGGAGCAGCCGGTCCCAGTGTCCTCTTGTGGATTGCACCAAGCTCCTCCCTGAAACACTGATACGTCCCCCCACCTAGACACCTACTGCAGCATTCTTGAAAAGTCTGAGAACTCCTCCTGTCCCTCGGCAGCCCCTTTGTACCCATGTACACCTGCCCCCAGCCTCACCCCCTTCCTCAAGTCCCACTCAGGACACCGCCTGCTGGAAGTTCAAGTTCACGCTCACATTTCAGTATCTACTCTGCAGGGGGAAAGGTAAGGGCCAAGGTTGTTTTCTCTTGATTCTTGTCCCTCCCCCCCCCCCCGTTTGTCCTAACAGGTGGCCGTGTCCCTTCTGATTCTTCTGTAGACTAATGAACTTCAAAAGCAGCAACAGAAGCAAGGAAATATTTCCTAATTCTTATTTTCATTCAGAGGTGAATGAAAATATCATCTTGGGAGATAAAAACAAAGCCCTGGTAGGAGCCAAAGGGTAAAGAGATCAGAGGGAGACGGGCTTGTTTTTCATCTGCAGTTATTAGCAGCGTCTCGGAGAGACGATTTGAAATCCATTCACAACTTCTCAGGTGTGGGCAGAACACATAATTAAAGAGGCCATGGAGGGACCTTTTTGGCAAGTCTAGTTACCTACAAAAAATCACAGGTCGGAGAACCCGAAGCGCTGGTAACTTGACCTCCCCAGAGGCCGGCTCTGTCTTGAATGCTTGGTCCGAAAAGCAATCACACCAACCATCTCCAAGAACCGTCTACGCCAACTTCTGGAAATAAGTGAACTTACAATCTTTGGAAATCATTGCAGCCTGAAAATATGACTCACCGAGTGGCCACGATCCAGTTTCCTAAGATGGTCCCAGGCCCGCAAAGCCCCAAATACGGACAGAAGCTTTGGAAAATAAGGGCCAGGTGAACTGGGCCCTGAGCACCAGCCCTCCCTGGGCAGGCCTTGGATCCACGTGGACAGGAAACATCAGCCCTAAAGAGACCTGGCCAGCCCCCCCCTCGCCACCTGGAGGCAAGTGCCTGGGGCTGGGCACCCGGGAAGACCACTGGACAGTGCCAAACCCACAGCTTCTGTGAGCATCACAAGACCTTTGGGAAGGATTGCGACTCTAACCCTTCAGCTGGTCCAGGCTGGAGGAGGGGGTGCGGTTTGGAGCGAGTTAAAGTGGGTGGCCAGCACATTTGGAGATCGGACGCCAACCAGACAGAATTTCAATGAACATACTTAAGCCTTACAATGCACAAGTGGCCCACAGCCACCTCTAGACCCCTCGCTTTCTGGGAATTAGAAGATGTTTCAAAGATCACAGTGTTGAGCATTTGTAAATAAAACCCTGATTTAAAAAAGTCTGTTTATACCAAGTCACCAATATCTGATGATACTTCACCTAAAATAATATCCTGTCTTTCCTCTAATCTCTTGCCCACCTATCTCCATCCATCTAACTAAAATCCAAGAGAGGCAAATCGGCGCTAAGATCACTTCCCTAAAGCACTCCTCGTTGACTTCCCTTCCCTTCTCTTCGGGAATAAAAGTCTGCCATGAATGTTTCATTAAGAGGAAAACAGTCTTTTCACTGCCGACGACCAGCGGTATGCAGGCTTTTCCTTTGGTAAGGTGGGGTGTGTATGAGTGTGTTTAAAACAGTCTCTATTAATTTCCTGAAACCGACTCTGGCTGGGAGAGCGTGTGGCATTCAGCATAGAGGTCCTCTGCAGAATATGTTAAAGGCAGCGGCTTGGATGGAGAGAGGGCACCAAATGCAGTATGCGTCAAACAGACCATGGCTCAATGAAGTCACTTAGCTATTCAAAACATGTTCAGCCGTCACTCAACCATTCTCACCAAGAATGTTGGGAAGGGGACATGGAATTTGTGCTCTCTCCCAGACGTAACCATTTCCCAAAGAGCAGCTTTGGCTCAGTTTGGGTCAGACCCTGGGGCCACATTAGTTTCTGCCTCTGCCGTCCGATTCTCCCTCTTCTCCCCCACCTCCTGGCCTCCCTCCCTGCATCGCCATCCCATGTCCAGCTTAGCAAACAATCCTGCGGTGCCTGCTTCCCAGACCTGGCCTCCAGTCTTGGTTCACATCAGAAGCAGAGCACATAAACCCCGCTTTCCACGCAGACACATATGCACCTTGGTGCACGTCTCCCTATGGGTGGCTCATGCACACAGACATACAGCTATGCAAATGCCCTCGCTCACATGAAAGTCTGTTGCTAAATGCAGCTCGTATGACCCGCAGAGTTTTTTCTGTGTGTCCCACGGCACACGCCTTCATGCACACCCTGGTCTCACAGCCTCGACACCATGAGGGCCCCCCTGGCCGACAGAACCCTGCACACACGCCTCAGTGGTCAGCGCCAACTACTGACCCCCTCCCCGGCCTCACTGCTCCCCCATTCCCCTCAACCTCCCCATGCCCGCGCCTCCCTCCCTCCCTCCCCCTCCCTCCCTGCACAATGCTGACTCCACTCGCTGCTGGATGACAGACATGTCACTCTGTGTGAAAGGGAATTGGTCCTCAGCCTAACCCGCAAGTGAATTGCTGTTTATTAGAACTTGGGCTTGTTTCCTGTGAGAGACGTATGTATTTTTAGACTTTGTAAACGTTAACACACACACATGCACACGCAGCCAGCCGCCTCGAACGATCTGTGTGGCTCATAGACATTACGAAATGCTCTTGAACTCAGCCTGAGATCCTGGAATAATTAGGATTTACCAAATAAGGATTCTTAGAAATAGCAGGTTTTTTTCTTTTTAAAAAAGAAAGAGATTTAAAGAGGGCGATGCGTCTGAGACTTTCGGAGAGTCAGGGGAGAGGAGAAGGAGGACGTTTTTGAATTCTTCATTGCCAGCAGATGAGCATCAATGAGGGAAGCAATTATTTCCCCTCCTCATAGATGGAGGGCTAAACCCAAAGCAAATCCTAATGATTCCGGTGCAGGCAGAGCCCATTTGACTTTTAAAGACATTCTCTGGTTTCCATCATATCATGGATGGTGCCAATGAAGAGGTCGGGGAAGGGGGCGGTGGAGGGGAGAGAGTGGAGTACGGTTTTTGCTTATTGATTTTCTTTCCTCTGAAACTAACCCGACCAACCTTGATCCGTGGTGGAAGGGAGGGAAGTAAGAAAATGGTGGAATGTAAAGGGGACTTATTTGGAGGAGGGTGGGGAGGGGGAATGGGGAGGGGAGGGGCGGGGGAGGAGGAAATGGGAAATCAAATACCTTCTAAGCAGCAGGTTCTCCATAACCCAGAATGGGTCATAACTTCCTCGTTCTTTTTGCTGGTTTCATTCTCACTGACACTTTTCGTCTTGCAAACCCCCCTGGAGTACAGCCAATAGTCCGTCCCCACAGCTATAGTCATCAGGCTGAAGGCAGCGAAAGCACCAACGGTGGTTAAAAGCATCTGAACACCTCGATCAAACAGCCCCATAATTCTTCATTATATAAACACCCAACCGACTTCGGGTTCTCAGGAGAGTGTGTGTGAGGGTGCGAGTACCAACGCCAAAAAAAAAAAATTAAAGATAATTCCACTGATAATAAAATGGATAGATGTATGAATTGAGTGTGGAGAGATTAAAAAAAAAGGAAGGTAAGAAAGCTCACGGAAGAGTGTAAATTATAAAGATCACACGGGAAGAGAGGCTTGCCTTTTGAGATCAGAAACTGTTCCAGTTGCAGTGATTAAAAAAAAAAAAAGAAAAAATAAAAATAAAAAGACACCCCCCACCCCCCCAAGTGAGATGCCTTAATCTCTTTTCCTAAAATTCTGGTCTCCAGTTTCCATATGTGATAGCTAATTTGGAGATGGCTTCCACAGTGAACCAGGCAGCGGCCGAGGGCTCAACACCATCTCTCATGGTCGGGACCTGGACAGTTAGAGATCCGAAGAGCCCAGATGCAACCTTCGCTCTTGGTTCTCGGCTCTGCGGCCTGCGCCATGAAAATCCTTGGCTTCGCCAGTTCTCTTCCTTGGGGGGTCCCGGGCGCTGGCGTTTCAGACCCGGCTGCCCAGTATTCGGTAAGCCCTTGATCTCAGCGGCACAGGTGCGGGGGTCTCGCCTTCCATGGCTCGGCCCCGGCGGCGGCGGCGGCGGCGGCGGCAGGGCGGGCAGGCGCGGCGGCGGCGGCGGCAGGACGAGCAGCGGCGGCGGGTATTGTTGTTGGTGGCGGGGGCAGTGTTGGCGAAGTGGGGGAGGGAGGGGGTTTCTCCCGGAGAGTCGAGGCGGGCTTCCCTCCCCCTATCTGCAAAGCTCCTGGAAGCCGGGGAGCCGGCGTCTTGCTGCAGGATGGGCCGCCGCCTGCCCCCTCGCTGCCCGCGCGGCCCCCGGCGGAGGCGCGGCCACCTACTGCATTCCCCGCGGTGCTGAACTGGACAGCTCCCTGCGCGCGCCGCGCTCCGCGGCCCGAGGGCGGCCGGCCAGGAGGGGGGCGCCGGCCCGAGTCCTCCCTCCCGCGGGGCAGCCGGGCCAGGGCCGAGCGGGGCCGCGCGCCTGCTCCTGCTCCTCTCCCCCGGCCTCGAATGAGCGCTTCCCGGGCTCGCGGAGCTCAGAGGAAGGCGTAGCCAGAGATCGCTAGCTCCCTCGCCCTCTCCCTCGCTCGCACTCTCCCTGCCCTCCCCCCTTGGTGTTCCTTCCAGCTCAGCCTCCTTCTCATGCCATCCCTACGTGCCCAGAGCTTCAAATACAACCCTCCCAGCACCAGCAGACGGGCACCAAACTTCAGCCAGCCGTTCCTCTGCCTGGAAGTGGTGGCAATGGGACCCGCATGGTAATTACCGACCCGCGCCCCGTGTTGTTCTAGAGCCTCTGTCCTCGCGGCTTTTCGGTGGACCTGTTTGGGTTTATGGGCTTGGTAGATGCACCTCCTCTTGGTCGGTCCCCTCTCCCCTCTTTGTCTTTCCCCGGCGATCAGGGGGTGCGCATTGTACTGTCTGTGTCTCTCGGCAGTTTCCCGTGAAATCCCGAATCTTGCTTCTACGAGCAGACATTTTGGAAAGATTATTCATGGATCAGGGTGCGAAAGGGTGACTGGTAACTGGGGTTTGGGCCATGATTTTCATTTCGAGGATAAACATGTTTGCAGGGGGAGTGGGCGAGATGCGTGTCTTTCCAAGTTTCCTCTGTCATTCATAAACGGGGCTTGGAAGAGAGAAAGCATCTCGCAGCTAGAACAGCTGAGCACCTCAGCGCCCCTCCCCCTGCTCAGCGGAATCGTGTCCCTGGGTTGGTCTCCAGCATCACCGCTTGTTTCTCTATGTGCAACTTTCCTCTGATGTGACCCTGGGAAAAAGCAGCACACTGATTCCTGCTGCTGGTGATGACATCCCCCCCCCCCATCAGTTTCATAGTTAAGTGAATGAGAGCACATGGGGTGTGACGTGGGTGCGTGCCTTTTATTTATTTTTGGTGGGGGGAGCTTGGAGAGAAGCGGTGAGTTTGATGGGTCAGTTGGGGGAGGGTTCGAGATGTTTCCATCTCAAAGCTCAACCCTTCCCTATTTTCTTTCCTTTCTCCCCACTTTTTGTGTTGAGATCATTTGCCTGATAAGTTCTCAGTGGTCTGGTGGTTATGGAAGAGTAGATGAATAAAATGACTGAATTAAAATCCGATTCTTCAGCGTGGAAAGCCCTTTGCCTGACTCCAAGCCGATTGGCAGGTAGGGCCCGTGCGTTCTTTTCAGTGTGGAAAAACTACCTGTTTCTCCACCTTGCACAGAACTTTCCTTTCTTCCACCCTCCTCCTGGGAAGGACTCCTAGGAGGGGCCGTGGCTTTGCTTCTGGTACAGGAAGAGGAGACAAGAACCGGGACTCTCTCAGCTCTGCCCAGTGCCTGCAGGCTGAGGGTAAAGATTGCTCCAATTTGGTTTCTGTCCTGTGAGGACGAGCTGGGAGCTGGGAGGGGAGGGGCTGGTCTGCGGATCCCACCAGGCAGGGGACCTAGCAGTTCACCAGTGGCCCCAGTGGGCCATTTTCCTTGGTTGCTGTCCTTGAGGAAAACAGGAGGGGCAGGCACCCAGGCCTCTGAGGTCGCCTGGGCTGTTTGGGGGGTGGAGAGAGCCTTGGGTGAGGTCACATGGCCTGGGAGGCTCGCCCTCACTCATGCCTGTCACCTTGGATGCCTTTGACCGTCAGGAAGTCCCTTCACACTGGGGGTAGGGCCCTTCTTCTCATCCCCTACCCCTGAACCTTCTGCTTAAAAGGAACCAGGAGCTCTGAAACCTCCATTTGTCTGTAGAAACAGCTCGCCCCAAGCCACCGATGCTGGCTGCAGCTTTAGCAGCATTTGATTAATCTTCTGGCCAGATCATCATTGAGAAAAGCACGGGGGGGGGGGGGGGACAGCTCTTCAGCTGCCTGCAGGGAGAGAGCAGAGACTTCTGGAGACCGGGCAGGCCCTGGAGCACAGCTTCACCCCGCTGCTCGGTGCCCGCAGGGCTCCCAACAAGTTGGCCCTCCGGAGCTTCAGTCTCACCGTGTGTGAAATGGGTACCGTAGAACCTGCCCACCCTGTTCTGAAATGGCTCCCGGCTTCCCATCACGGCCACCCGTTGAGACCTCTGTGATCACGTCTGCGGCTCTTTATTGGGGGGGTGTGGTCCCTCATCACCTTGGAGGTCAAGTCTGGGTCTCCTCCTCTATCTCATCTTTGGGCCCTAACGCAGGGCTGGTCCCAGTGGAAGCTGGCTGGTGACAGTGAGGACCGGGTGGTAGAAGACAGTGACGGCTTCGGCACATGCGGATGCTCAGCAAGGGCAGCTTTCCTCTTCCCCCCACTTTACATGCAGAGCGTCTTCAGTTTCTTTGATGGAACGCTGGTGCCACGCACCTCCCCCTCCCCATCCAGCTGTCCCCTGTAGGTCCCTTCTGCAGAGAAGGCAAGGCCACCCGGCAAGACTTGGCTTGGCATGGGCCCGTCAGAAGGTTGGGACCCGCCAGGCACACGTACTTAGTGCTGCTGAATGGATGCTCTGGGGGAGCAGCTTTGTGAGCCCACGGTTCGTTACTTGGGAAGGGCTTAGAGGAAATTAGCCGAAATGCCACAGGCCTATTTTGAGCCGCTTCTCTGATGGAGTGGAAATAACAGGGGATTTGGGCGCAGCGGACCTGGCCTTGAAGCACAAGTCTGCCGTTTCCTGTTTGACCTTGGGCCCTCACTTAACCCCTCTGGAAATTGGCCTCTTTGCCTATCGAGGAGCAGCATGGATAAGGGTGTCAGGATGCGGTGGTCAGTGCTCCATGTGGGTAGCGATGACACCAGCTAGTGTTCAGTGGGCACGGGCAGTCGCCAGGCCCTCACCTGAGTTGGACCCCACAGCAGTCCTGTAAGGAAGGTACCCTCATCATTCCCATTTTACAGATGAGAAAACTGAGTTGCATAAGGGTTCACGTATCTGGCACGTGGTTGTGTTGTTAGTGACCGGAGGAGTGGGGCGCCTTGTCCAGCAGCCTGACTCAAGAGCCTGGCCCCGGAGACAAGCTCTCCACGTTACACAGGGCTGTTTACTTTGCACCCACAGATTTGCAAGCATTTATGGAGTGACTTCCAGGTGCCAGGCATTTTCACACAGATGTTCACACTTGACTCTCAAACCATCCTGCAAACGCTCGGTAATGACTTTTCCTATAGCTGAATAAACAAAGGCTCGGTGAGGTCACATCCCAAATCCCAAGGTCATACATCAAGTCCTGCAACGGCAGAGATATGAACACTGCAGGGTTTCAAGTTCTGTTAGCACCAAGTCCAAAGTTGATCCTTTTATTCATTATTCATTCAGAGAATTGAGCACCTACTGTGTGTCAATGCCCAAGAGGGTGATAGGGCAGACATGGTCACTGCCTCCAGGCTCTGCAGAGGAGCAGGAGGAGCAGAGAGTTGGGAGTCCACGCCCAGGAGACGGAACCGGTGCGGGATGTTGTGGGGCCACACCAACCGCAGTGGGGAGGACATCTTTTTTTTTTTCTTTTTAGGAGGGGACATTTAAACTGCCGCGTGGGAATGAGGAAGAGGTAGCCAGGTCAAGGGGGGTTGGGTAGGTGGGCGGGAGGGGGCTCCAGGCTGGGAGAGCTGCCGGTGCAAAGGCTCAGAGGTGTGGGAAAGATGACTGGCAGTTTGGGGACAAAATACTAAGTCAGGTGGATCCTGAGACGAGGATGAGAATGTTCTAGACTAAGCACCTGGAGGCCGTAGAGTGGAGGCTGGGGCAACCTGGGGGAGGCGGGTGGGGATCGGAGGCTTGAGAACCAAACCCGGAGGCAGGGAGGCTGTCAGGCGGGTGCTGTGTCTCCACGCTCCAGAGGGTCAGGCCTGGGGCCGGTGTGGGCAGTGGGGAGGGGGAGGGGGGGTGGTCAGAGGCGTTTAGGAAGAATTGATCCAGGCGGGATGAGCAACTGTGAGGAAGGCGTAGGCCGGCACGTGGGCGCTGCAGGGAGCCGGAAAGAGCCAAGAACTCTGCTTTGGTCATTTAGCCAGTGTCTGCCACATGCTGTCCCCTTCCTGCCCTGTTCCTGTCTCTCACTTTTGGGGTGCTAGCTAAGTAATTAGGAATGGATCTAATTCATGCCATTGCATTCTGGTGCCCCTAGAATGCAAGCATCTTGAAGGCAGAGATTTTGGTCTGCTTCATTCATATTTGCAGCCCTCAGAACAATGCCTGGCACATAATAGGTGCTTAATAAAAATGGATTACTTTACTGCTATAAAAGCCCAAATGCATGTTTTCTCTGGGCCAGGCATTGGGCTGAGGTGCTGGGGATGCAAATGCGGTCAAAATACCCACATGGTGGAGGGCGACAAGCAGACAGCTAATCCAGGACCCTCTGGCCAGCCTGGGAGAGAGCTGTGGAGGCTGACAGTCCCCGCTGTGTGCTCCTGGGGACCTTGTGCTTTCCTCTTGTGGCACTTTTCCCTGTCTTTGGAGCTGCTCTTTGATGTCTGAGCTTGTCTGGCACATAGTAGGTCTGTGGTATGTTTTTGATGAATGAATGGACAGTGAATAGGTGTGCCCTGCAGATGCAGAGGCATGGAGCTGTACATGGGGAGCCTTGAGGATCTGGAACGGCTGGAGGAGATGGAAGGGAGGCTGAGCTGAGGCCAGAGAGACTGCTGGGCCTGTGGCTGTGGGGCGGGCATTGGCCTTACTGCTTGGTGGCTTTTGCCTGGGCCGTAGCAATGAGGGAAGGGTAAAAGCTTGTGGAGGGATGTGCACCTGGGTTTGAATCCAGCTTGGCCGCTCACTCACAGTGTGACCTTAGGCAGCGATTTGACCTCTCTGGACTCAACTTACTCAACTGTAAATGTGGGAATGGTGCCTTGTTTGTTCCTTTGTTTGTGCCATTTCCCTGCCCCAGTGCAGTCCTTGTGAGCTCATCAATGAGTTTGGTGTCAGTATGGCTTCCAGAAGGGCGTCTCTGCCCACACAACTGCAGTGGTCACTCTAGATGGCATCGGCCTGCTGAGTTTTCTCTGTGGCGCTGGTTGAAGCCTGATGTTCTCTTGTGGATTATCTGAAGTCTCTCACACCCACCTGCCTCCCCGGGGATGTCAGAGCTCTCTCTCGTTCACTGCAGGGACCCCAGTACCTGGAGAGTTCCTGGCACACCACAGGGGCTCTGTGGGTGTTTTCTGAATGCACGAATCAGATCATTGGGATGAAGCAAAGGGAGGCCTGCGTCAGCAAGTGGAAGTCAGAGGAGCCGGCCATCATCGGCTGAGGGAGGCAGGTGCAGTAGGAAAGGCCCTAATCGGCCGTGTACAGAGCGCTCAGCCCCATCCTGGAACCTCTGGGGCACAGAGGTCTGAGTGGGGCTTTCAGCCACAGGCCAGGAGGAAGGAGATGGTGGGAGATGTGGGTCTCCCTCCTTGACGCAGCCCGAGAAGCCTCAGGAAGCCCCCGGTGTGTGTGGCAAGGGGCGTGGACCATAGAGCAGGGCTGGCCCAGCCCAGGAAGGGTGCCCTGTTTTGGGGGGGAGTGGCTAGCTCTGAGCCAGGTGCGAACAGGTAGCAAAGCCCCACGGGCAGAGTGTCAAGAATTCCTGCAGAGAAGTCACTGTCCCCCCAGGGCTGCCACCTCCCGTCAGCTCTGCGTGGCCACACGCTGCCCAGCAGGCTGGTGCGGCGTTTCTGCAGGAACCAGCTGCCCCATGAAAGTGATGATAGAAGATGAAGGACCAGGTTCCAGAGCAGAAAACACCACCTTCCATGTCACGTAGAGGACATTGAGGGGAGAAGGGCAGGAGGAGAGGGTCCCCTGGCTGGAAGGGGAGAAGAAACCCAAGCAGGCGGGGCAAGCGAGGCCAGCAGCAGCCCCGGGAGAGCAACTGAGGGGGGACAGAGACGGTCCCGATGGCCTGGGGCCAGCTCGGTACCCACAGCCCCCCTCCTCCCTTTCTGTCCTCCAGCCAGACCAGCCTCTTTGAGGCTCTGGAGGTCCCTGGGCAACGTGGGGCCTGGAGAGTGTCACATAGGAGGTGACAGAGGGGACCCCTCCGTGTGCGTTCCAGCACATCAACAAGGTGGTGACCCCCGGGGTGCGGGGCTCGGTGACACACAGGCTGGGGAGGGGACCCTGGGGATCAGGGTCCAGCCCTGGTGCACCCAGGCAGTGTGGCCCCAGGAGGTGACCTCAAGGGAGGCTGTTGACAATGGGGGTAGCGTCACCTACCTTGAGGTGCTGTTCTGATAATTAAATAAAGTGACGTGGGACACATACTTCCAGCGACTACTCCACAGTAAGCCTGAGTAAATATTAGCTGCATGTCGAGCTGCTCTTGGGGGCTATGTGACAGGAATAAAATGCAAAAGTGAGAAGGATGTGGAGAGGGACAGCAAGGGAGCTCAGCCCAGCGTGGGGGGTGGCGGGAGGCCATGGCGGGTGCACCTGGAGGGCAGGGGACACCACTGGGGGCTCAGGAAGGACTGGTGACAGCCGAGCTGGGGTTTTATGGGTGAGCCCAGGCCAAGGAGGCAGAGAAGGCCAGGGGAGGATCTTCTGGGCACAGTGACCAGTGGGTCCAAAGATATGGGGTGTGGAACTAAAATATGTTGAGCACCTACTATGTGCTGAAGTCACACCAGCGCCTGAGACGGGCGGCATCTCTGCCTCCAGGACTTGAGAGGGAGGAGACGCTAAATCGCCTGCATGATGGATTGTTCAGTGGCGACCATGGAAGCTCAGGGAGTCTGTGACGATTCTGTCTCTAAGGCGCTGGAGGGTGGTGGTGGCCAGTGCTCTGTGTGAGACCTGGTCGGGGGGACTCGAATCCAGCCCAGCGCCTGCTGTGTGCCAAGCTCTGTGCCATCGACACAGAGAAAAACAAACCAAGTCTGCCATCAGCAGGTCCAAGGACTGCTGCAGGAGGTCGGGGCACAGCAGGGAGGGCTGCGTGGAGGAGGTGACCTTCGCCATCCCCTCCAACTGAAGGGCAAACCCACTGCCTGCTCCTGCTCTCCAGGGCCATCTGCCCTGCCCAAAGGCTTCCAGGCTGAAGGTTCAGTAGCAAAGAGTCCTGAGCCTGGCAGAGTCCCTCCTCCAGCCCTGGACACAGTGCAGGAGGCACTGGCCTCCTGTGGAGATGTGGACCCAAAGGCCAGTGTGCGGGGGACCGTCAGCTCCTCCTGGGCCCAGGTGGTGGGAGGGCCCAGGGCCCTGGACATCATACATAGTGATGTCTGCCCCTCTCTCCCAAGACAGTAGAGATGGGGATGGGCTATTCCACTTCTCAGTGCCTCAGTCTGTCCATCTGTCAAATGGGTGTGGTGGCCGTGTTGGGGGCTGTCATGACGGGGCCTGGACGAGGGCTTTCCCTGGTGAGTTTTCACGTGGGGTGCTTCAGGGCCAGGTCTGCCGAGTGTGGCCAGCCCCACACCCCAGCTGACCTGCAGGAGTGGTCATTATCATCAGTTCTGAGCACCCATGGGGGGACCAGCCCAGCCTCCTGTCTCCGCCAGGCCTGAGAAGGAACAGCCGTAGCGCGTGGACGAGGACCCGACTCCTGGTCCCTGCTGGGTTGGGAGGTCTGGTCCTCTTTCCTGAGGTGGCTTCCCGTGACACACAGGGGCCAGAATGTGCCCACTGGTGGCAGAGCCACTGCTACCTCGGGATGCACAGAGCTTCCAGGTGCTCCAAGGGGAGCGCCCGCCCCCGCTCCAGGGCCCGGCGAGGTCTCCGTCCCTCCCTTGAGCTGCAAATAGTTCCCGAGAACTATTTGCAGGTGTAGAGCTTGACACAGAGCAGGCCTCCACCCGTCACTCATAATGGGGTCGGAGTGGCTGGGAGGAGGGAGAGAAAAAATTGGTGATGACCTCACATTCTCTTTAACGATAGGAGAACCTTATTGACCAGGTACCAGGGCATTCGCGGGGCACAGACTGTGCCAGGAACGCTTCACCACGTATGAACTCACTGGATCTTCACAGCAGCCCCGAGGGAGAGTCCATCATCTCGCTCATTTTACAGATGGAGAACCTAAAGCACAGAGAGGTTAAACAGTGTGCCCAAGGTCACACAGCTAGTTTGTGATAGTCAAGATTCCAGTCCTGAGGCGCGTGCGCCATGGAGCTTCATGTTAATGGATCACCTTCTGGGTGCTGGATAGTTTCTCCTTTAATGCTGCCTAAACCCGGGGACACAGAGACTTGGGGAGTGACCACGCCGAGCTAAACGGCCAGCAGATGGTAGAGCCACAACTTACAGCTTGGCCAAGTCCCGGCCAATTCACGATCCAGGTTCCAGAGAGGGGAGGAGCGGTGGGGGTCACCTGCTCCTCTTCTTCCAGTGACTCTGTGACAGCAGGTGGGAGCCCTGGCCTCCTCGCCAGCCTGCCCCGGGCTGCACCCAGGCCCGGTCCTGCTGCCCAGGGGAGTGTGTCCCCTACAGACGCCGCAGCCAGTGACATAGTGGAAAGAGAGCGGGGTCTGGAGCCCAAAGACTGGGTCACTGTCCCAGCGACCTCAGGGATGGACGCTGTGTCCCCCTCTCAGGGCTCAGTTTCTTCATCGGGCAGGTGGGTGGATCTGACCCAGCACCTGGAGGCAGCGCAGGTGCTTGGGGAGGTCGGAGGTGGCACCTTCCCCGCCTCCAGCCCGTGGCTGCACAGCCCCCGCACCCTGCCTGTGGCCCCAAGCTCACCCCTCATGTCCCCCTGCCTGCCATGCCCAGCTTCTCCCCGGCACCCCACATCGAGGTCCTGCCGCACCCCTTTCTCCTGCCGTTGTTTTACAAAGTGGGGTTCTGGGAGCAGCTCCCCGCAGCCTATCGGACTCACTCAGACCTCGGCACCCGGGAAACCCTCCAAGTTGGTTGCAGTAGCTCTGACCGAGTCTCTGAGTGGCAGCTTCATATTTCACGGCGAGGACGTGCGGTGACAGCTTCGTCCCTTCGTTTCCTGTATTTTCCCCCCTCTGCTCTAAACAGTGCTGCAGTCAACACCCTCGAACACGCATCTTTCCAGTTGGAGTTTGGTTTTGGTGGGATACATTCCCAGGAGTGGGACTGCTCCATTGAAGGGCATATGTACTTTTGATTTTAGCTGCTGTTGCCAGATTGCTTTCCCAGAGTGTTGTGACACTCTGAGTTTCTCCAGCGATTCACAAGCCTACTGTTTCCCTGCATCAACTCCAGCAATAGGTGTCAGCATTATTTTTAATTTTTGCTTGTCCGATGGGGACAAAAGGAAACCTCATAGGAACTATAACTTCAGTAGCCTTTACAACCAGTGGCCTCTTCTCATGTTGGTTGACCAGTATTTGTGCCATGTCGCCCATTACCTTTGCCCAACTAGGAGGCAAATAAATGGACCTTTTTGTCCATTTATTCTTTTGTAGCAGCTTTGTATATGTAAATATTAACCTTTTGTTTGACACCTGCTTTGCAAATGGTTTTACACTCCAATCATCTGTTTTTATACTGACTTTGTGAACAGTATCTGTTGTCACAGAAGTCATTTTTGTGCAATAAAATATGCCTTTTAAATATGATTTTTTTACAAAAATGCCAGAGATTGGTCTTTCAAGATATTTCTTGCTTTAATTTCTTTGACTGTTGACTCTTCAATCCATCTGGGTTTATTTATACGTCTGATGTAAGATGAGGTTTCAACTTTTCTTTCAAGATAGCTTCTTGTACTGGCACCATCAATAAAACGATTGCTCCTTTTCCAACTGAATTGAAATGTGATCTCTGCCACAGAACGAGTTCTCAAGCATCCTCGGATCCAGCTCTGAGTGCTCTGTCTGTTCCCTGGTCTGTGTGCCGCTTCCAACTCAGCTCTTAGTGGCTGGGGACGCCTCAACACGTCCTCATCCAAGCTCTTCCCCAAATTCTTTTCCTTATGATCTAGAAGTCCCACGTTCTTCTTTCTTCTGCATGAACTTTAGGTTATTTTCTTCAAGAGGATCTTAGTTATTGCTGATCCCAGGGCCTAAGACGGGGTCAAGCCTTCAGTTGTCAGTGGAGGTTTCTGGAACAGTGACGCCAGCCTTTCCCCTCCCCTGTCCCTCTATGCCTCCACCCGGGACTATATTAATAATGGAGTTAGCATGAAAAGGTCTACAGAGCACGGACCCGGATGGAGGACGCTTCAGAGGCCTGAGACCTTAGAGGGTTGTCACATGTGAGGCCCGAGGCAGAGAGATGACCCACGTTCTTACAGGACACTTATTTATGGAGACCTGTCCTGGGCTAGGCCTTGAGCTGGGGTCAGGGGTACAGGGTGGCCCAGGCAGACAGAGGCTCGCTGTCAGGGTGTGACAGTGGTCCTGTGTTAATTATTCTTGGTGTGATAATGATGTTGTGGTGACGTATTGAAAGAGTCCCCTCTAGTCCCTGGTGAAATGCTAGGGATGCAGATCTAGGAAGTAGCAATTTGCCTCTAAGTGGCCTGGGGTGGGGACACAGGCACAGCATGTGGTTGATTCAGTAACTGTGGAAGCTCCGAGGAGGGTTGGAGGGGACTTAGGATCCTGCTTCCTCTGCTGTGGTCTGTGTTTGAAATATTCCATAATAAAAAAGTTCTTAAAATGCGCACAAGCACAGCCCCCCTTGCCCTGCGCCCCGGATCCGCCCAGTCCTCAGCAGAGCCGCGTGGGTGGGAACTGTCATTCCTGCCCGGCAGATAGGACAGGCCCCGGGATCCAGGACCCGCAGGCCACGGTCAGTGGCGGGGGCTCCGGCGCCGTGGACCTCCGCTGTCTTGGGCCTCTACCTCTCGTCCCCATGAGCTCTAGGTGGAGAGTGGCTCAGAAGAGAGTGGTGTCACCTGGAGAAAGGCCATGAAGGACACAGGGCAGGACTATAGCCGAGGGATACCATGGTGTGGGGGTGTCCCTGAGAGTTACCGGGATTGAACTCAGGGTCACTCGGCCACCGAGCCCCTCCCCAGACAGTTTTCGTACTTTATTTAGAGACAGGGTCTCACTGAGTTGCTTAGTGCCTCACCACCACTGAGGCTGGCTTTGAACTTGCCATCCTCCTGCCTCAGCCTCCCGAGGCACTGGGGTTACAGGTGTGGACCACCGTGCCTGGCTAGGTTGCAGTCTGAATTCCTCAGGGCCACGGCACTGGAAGGTGGGTCTTGGTGGAAGGTGCTGGGTCCTGGGGTGGGGCCCTCATGAATGGATGAATGGTGTTCTCAGGGGGACAGGTTCACTCGCATGGGGTCTGAGCCCCTCTTTTCCTCTTGTGACTGCACCCACTTGTCCTTCCAACTCCTGCACGAGCCCCTCACCAGAGGCAGTCTCCAGATCCTGAACTTCCCAGCCTCTGGAACTGTACACGAGCAAAACCTCTTTCCTTTACAAATTCCCTGGTCTTGGTTATTCTGTTATAGCAACAGGAAAGGGACTAGGACATGGGAGAAGGTGGGGCGGAAGGTGAGGGTGATCAGAGAAGTCCCCTCCCAGGAGCTGAGACCTGTGTGAAGATGAGGCGGCTGCGTGGGTCTGGGGGCGTCCTTCAGGCAGAGGAACCGGTATGTGCAAGAGCCCTGAGATCAAAAGCCCAGCGGGCGGAGCACGTGGACGAGGACAGAGAGGCGTGAGCCGTGTGGACGTCCCAGCTCTCCCTGCATGACGCAGGAAGGTGTTCGAGGTTTAAACAAGTGAACTAAGATGTCTCCGTCGCTTCATGACGTTTATTGGATTTAGAGGCTCAGAGATCACTGAAGCGCAGTTTCCCGCGCTCTGCGGCGCAACTTCATCTGTGATGAATTCAGTTCTGACGCCACATGACGGGTCTTTGCCTCTTGCAAAGTCACCCTCTTTTGATGTTTCTTTTTCTTTTTGCATAACTTAATTCAATTTTTTGGCTCTTGCCACATTGTCTCCAGCTCCTACACACTTCTTTTGAATGGCTATAAAGTTATTATCTTATTATTAGTCACTAACCAAGGGTAATTCACTTTTCCAATTGATCTATGCTGCTTATGAAATGCCAGGCTCACTGGCAGTGCTGGCTGGCTGGTTAGTGGGTCCCGGGAGCCGGTGTAGACACAGCCGTGTGTGCGACGGTGGGGGGGGGACCCGCCATGCTGACCTTGGAGGAGTTGCAGTGACCGTGCCAAGCAGTCCAAATTCCAGAAGAGCATCCCCAGAGCAGAGTCTCCAGGGCTTGGTCACACCTGTACGGCGGGTGCATAATGTGCCACATGGATCCCGCAGGTCTGTGTTTGTCCTGAGTAAGTTACTGACAAGGTCAAGTTCATGGATTCCGTAGCTAAACTGTCCCTGAGCACCACTGCCCTCCTGAGAAAAGGGTGGGCTGCCCAGGCACATTTATAGGGACCGTACCCGAGCCACAAGCACGTGGGTGAGGTGGAAACGTGGAGACGGGGCCAAGGGACTCAAGTGGAGAGTGTGGATGTCGGGATGAGGGCGGTTTGGGGCGTGCGCAGTGACTGGGTCCCCTTGATGGTACAATCTGCCTGGAACCTACGTGGAGGAGGAAAAGGACGAGGGGGGAGTATGGGTGAAGAAGATTCCAGAGGCTCCTTAGTGAAGCAAAGAATCGCCCAGGTTGTGTTAAAGGGAGAGGCTCAAGTAGACCTTGCTCTAGCAGCTGCCAGAAAGAACACATTTGTTCAGGAACGGACAGCCCTGCTCTCCGCTACTCAAGGTTTGCGGATTCTCCACCCCCACCCTGTGCCGCTTTCTTTTTGGTACCAGGGATTGCACTCAGGGCCACTCAATCACTGAGCCACATCCCCAGTCCTATTTTGTATTTTATTTTAGACACAGGGTCTCCCTCAGTTGCTTAGGGCCTCACCCTTGCTGAGGCTGGCTTTGAACTCGCGATCCTCCTGCCTCAGCCTCCTGAGGCGCTGGGATGACAGGTGTGGGCCACCGCGCCCGGCAGGTTTGCTGATTCTTGACTGGAGTTTTGGGAAGCCTGGGGGTGCAGAACCAAGAACACAGGGAGGGAGGGGCATGGACAAGGGGCCTGCCCTTGGAGTCGGGCGGGGGGGATGTTTCAAGGAGTCGGAGGAACTCTAGGGGCGGCGAGGGAGGCAGATGGGAACAGGCGGTGAGTTTTAAGAAATGCCGCTGCAGGTCGCGGCCCTCTCTGTGGGGTCTGAGAATATGGCTAAGCAGCTTGCGCTCTTCTGAGGCTTCCGGTGGCTGAATTGGGGCTCTGACTGCCACACCTCTTTGGGGCTGGACCACCTAGTTCAGGGCTTCAGAGGGCCCAGGGGGTGACGGAGCTGGGTGCCAGGGAAGCAGCTTTTGGGCTGGCAGGACGGCTGAAGGTGTAGCAGAAGGTCCAGACGTTAGGTTTCAGGTTTAGAGAACAAAAACTTCGCTAGGTCTTTGGCCCTGCTTCCCCGGATGAATCCTTTCCTCCTCTGCTGGACATGCCGAGGCTGAGCGAGGGGCTGGGCGTGGACGGCCACTCATTTTCCTCTGTGGGCAGCTCTGAGCTGGGCATTGGAGGTGAGTAGGAGCTTGCAGCAGACGTGGAGGAGACAGAGGAGCAGGCCCCTCTCCATGGGCACACAATCCAAGACCTTGGGGGTTGCCTGAAACAGCGGGCAGTGTAGACCCCGCATATCCCGGGTCTCCTGCCATCTACACACCTATGACGAGGTTCAGTGTATCAACCAGGTGTGATGAGAGACGAGCAGCAGTGACGTGACAAAACAGGACACTGTAACAACGCGCCATGGTAAGCCCTGTGTGGACGCGGTCTCTTTCTCCCTCAAAATACTGCCCTGCTGTGCGGACCGCGTGGCCGCGGGTGTCGGAAACCGCAGCAGTGAACATCCTGGGCCAGAGGGGGCGATCGCACGTGCGGAACCACGGGGCTTGAAGGGCAAAGAATCTTCCAGAAGCAAAGCAAGAGCAAAAGCCCCGCCCCAGGGCCGTGTGGCTGGGAAAGCGGGGTTGGCTTCCCGTTGTCGTCAGGGCGCTTCCACCGTTGGCCAAACGTCTCCGCGCTGCCCGGGTGCTGGGGTTCGCCAGAGGGAAGCCGCCCCAGCAAAGCTCCGGTGCTCTCAGATGAAGGCTTGCTCTTCTGGCTCTGCCCAGCCAGCCTGGAGCCCTGGGTTCAATTTCCCCATGGCTCAGAGGACTGTCCAGGGCCTGCATTCAGGGAGCTACAGTGTCCTCAGCTCCACCCCGTCCGGGGCCTGCAGAGGCCTGGGTTCCTCTTGACTCCGAAAACCACTCTTCTCGCTTCACCTCTGGAACCCCCACCCTCTTCTGGGCCTTGATGTCTGTTGGCTCAGCCGGGCCCCAGAAGAGACCTGGAGGGTCACAGATGATGTCCACAAAGTTCTTTCAATAAAGGAATCCAGGCTGTCCCCTCTGCATGGCCACTCTGTGTCAGCAGCCTCCTCCCCTTGCCCCGGCCCAAGGCCTCCTCTTCCCCCAGGAGCCAGGCAGGATGCATCTCACCAGTGACATCTTACCAGAGGGCTGTCACTCCCTCTGTGATGCCTAGACATGTTGGTTGTGGCCCAGGCTGGCCGGTTGTGCCTTGAACTCCTCTGTGGAGCCCACTTCCAAGAGAACACCCCTTCTTTGGGAAGAGTGTTTAAACTCTAATGAGGGCAACCTTGGGAGTTGCCCAACATGCTTGGCTCTGCCTTGGAGTTGCTGTCTTCTGTTGGCATTTATGTTGGTCAGCTTTGTGTTACTGTAACAAAATACCAGAGATAATCAACTTAAAGGAGGAAAGGTTTATTTTGGCTCACGGTTTCAGAAGTTTTGGTCCATGGCCACTTGGACCCATTGCTTCAGGCCTGTGGCAGATGAGGCTGTCCCCTCAAGGCAGTCAGGAAGGGCTGAGTCCCCTAATCCTCTTGTAGACCTTCGTCTCACCAGGGCCAGGGGCTGGGCACTGTCCTTCAACACACAGGCTTTTGGAGGGTCATCAAGATCCACTCTGTAGCAACTTTGAGCATAAACCAAACTTTGCTTCTTCGGCTTGTTTCACTAGGGAGCGTCTGGCATCTCCTCTGACATCCCCACCTGCTGCTCGGGGGCTCGTCTTTGCTGGGTCTCTAGCCAGCTGGGTGCACAGGCGCGTCTCTGGGTCTCCTGGGCCTCAGCATTTGATAATGTAAGTGGGGACCGACAGCAGCGACTGTGGGCCTCAGTGCTGCTGCATAGCGGACCCCACAGACTCAGTGACGTCGGGACAAGCTCCAGACCTGCCTCTGGGGCGGAGGGAGGAGGCTGGGTCTGGGGTCAGGCTGGGCGGCAGGCTGCAGGTTAAGGCAGGTGGTCTCCACTGGCCTTTCACCCTCCATGGACACTGGGTGGGGGGGGCAGGGCCTGTTCTCAGAGGGTCAGGAAGGAGCTCCAAACTGGAGCCCGGGTCAGGATTCCAGTTGTGGGGCCTGGGGCAAAAGACCTCATGCCTTGAAACCTCAGTGTCCCTCTCTGCAGGATGGGGTGACTCTACTTCTGTTTCCAAAATAAATCCAAAGCTACCCAGGGGCGGACACACATTTTTAAAAACCACTCAGGCTTGCATTCCTCAGTCCTATAGCCCAGGACACAACTGACTGGGCTCCCTGAAAGCCAGAGTGGACAGACACCTGGGAGGACAGGAGAGTCTACTACCTTATTTTATAGTTGAGCAAACTGAGGCTCAGAGAGGGCTGGGCTTCACCCAGGGCCACACAGCAATTAGAAGTTAGAGAATCTTAAAAAAGAGCCCAGGTCTTTGCAACTCTCAGCCCCTTTGGCCTTAGGACATCTTGGTGGGTTTGGATAGCCTGAGGGGATTGTCAAAAAAAAAAAAAGTATCAAAACAGCGGAGTGCGGGGGTTTCTGGCAATGCCTCACACAAATAGGCTCTGTGTTGAAATGGTCGAATCCTCTGTTAAATGCTCAGGGAGACTGGGGCGCTGTGGTCAGCTGAGCCTGAGCCCCGTGCGAGGCTCCTCTGGGCCCTGGGCCTCTCCACCTGCCAAGCCAGGTGCTGGAGGAGGTGGAGGGAGGCCACTTCCGTGTGCTGGACACGGCGCTCCATCCCCGCCCCCATCAGAGGGGACGAAGTCTCCCTCGGGTTCTGGTCCTGGGTCACTGCAGCCCAGTGGTGTGACCTTGGGAAGGTGGCCTTGCTCCCCGGGTCTGGTGCATGGAGAGGACAGTGCTGTCCAGTCAAGGTGTTGCCCGGCTCACAAGACGCTCAGCGGAGCAAACGGCACGAAGCCATGGACATGGTCACCATCTCATTGAATAACAGCCTGAGGTTGAGGCTCTGGAGGCCCAAGGGTGCCCCGATGTCCTGGGCCAGCCGGGAGCAGCCTGTCACCTTCCCCACCCGGCGTTCCCCTGGCTTTGAGAGAGGCACCACTTCCTGGCCCTGCCACGCCGTGTGCCTGGCGGGGTGAATCACAGCCCCCTGTTCTCCAGCATGACCCTCCTGGGCCTCCCGCGTCACAGGTCACACGGCCCAAAGCCTCCGCCAGGGCTCACGGGTGCCCACTTTGGGCTTAGGGAGGAGGACGTGGGCTGAGGCACCACCGGGCCGTCCTTGCCTCCTGGTGGCCATGGGGGCGGTGCCGTCCTGACCCTGCCCGTCCCTGGCCCCACCTCCACGCTGTCACTTGTGTCCTGCGGAAGACCGAGCCTCCCTGAATGGGGCCTGGGAACGCTGCCACCGTTCAATGAGCTGATGGAGAAGTGGAAACTCGGGGCTGGGGGCAGAGACTGTTGATTCACAGGCAGGATGGAGGCCAGTGAGTGGAGGCCTCGTCCTGCGGTGATCAGAGGGGCCACCCGCCTGGCACCGCGGGGGCAGCCATCCAGCCGGGGCTCAGCCTGCCCGCTGGCACCGGGAGCAGGGGGCACTGCTGGGCGTGGGCTGCCACCCTGCCAGCCCCCTCTGCAAGTGGGAGGCAGGACTTGTTACCTCGGGGTCCCCGGACGGAGAAGCTGGCAGGAGCCCGGCACCAAATAGGTGCTCAACAAACCCCTATCAGCCCAAGGGGAGGCCAGGCCCTGTCCCTTCCAGTGGCCTCCTGTGGCCCGCGTGACTGGGTGGCCGGCTTCCGCAGCACAGACCTGCTTCCTGGTGTGGAGACATGATGATTTCCAGAGGTGACAGGTCACACCTTCCCAGGTGGTCTTTCACCTCTTCCTTCAGATTGCTGAGCAGGGTGTTAGGGTGGCAGGGCAGGTGAGGACCGCGGGTCTGAGAGGGACATGACTTGTCCCAGGTCACTCAGCGGGGCCTCCCATGTGGAGCCTTGTCCCAGCCCCCGTCCTGGGTGAGGGAGGAGGCCAGCGCAGCGTGGCTCAGACTCCCAAATCCAGAGGGTCCTCTGTGTCCTGCGAGGAGGCCGGGCGAGCTCCCACCCCAAACCCGGGGACGGCCACGGGCAGGAGCCTGGGCTCGGGAGGTGGCAGGGGAAGGCCGCCCTCCTGGCCTCCTTCCTGCCCCAAGCACTCTCTCGGGCCTTGGTTGCTGGCAGCGGCTTCCATCAGGGCACCTCAGGCCGATTCTGGAAGCTTCCGGGCACTTCTGGTTACTGAAGGAGAACGTGTGGTCATTTGGCTCCGCCTGGCTCCTCGTGAAGCGGCAGCCTCTCCTGCCACCCGGCTGGCTCCCCGCTCTGGGCGTGAGCTGGCCTGTGTGCGTGTCCCCGTGCCCGTGCCGCGTGTCCTCGAGAGCTCCAGGTGCAGCTCTGCCCTCGGTTTTCCTGGGCGGGTGGCGTCCACCTCACAGCTCGGGCTCCCAGGCCCCAGATTTGGGAGTGGGCTGGGGCCTTGAAACCTGCAGGTCCTCGTCACGGCAGGCGGTCTGCCTGCCACCCACGGTGGCCTCTCCACACACCTGGCATCGCCCTGACCAGCTCCTGGAGGCCCAGCAGGTTCCATGGCTCAGGCTGCTCAGAGGCCTGCTCCCGGGTTGGGGACAGGGGGGACAGGGGGGACAGGGGGCAGGGGGGGTGGTGAGGGCCACCTCTAGGCAGGCAGCAGGCACAGACTGCAGTCTCCCTGTACACGCGGTGGCCAGCTCGGGTCCCTCGTCCCTGGGGTCTGGGGGGCGCTAGGGCTCCAGGAGGCGGAGCTGCTTGGAGAAGGTGGGTTCTCGCCTCTGAAATCCCGGGGGGGGGGTGAAGCCCCAGGACCCCAGCTTCATGTCCCATCAGCCCCCTGGGGCCCTATTGCTGAGCTCCAGCCTGGCGAGGCGCTGAGCGAGGTGTCACCTCCAGGGCCCACAGGTCTCCCTCACCTCCCTCGACAGGTGAGGAGACCGAGGCGGAGACAGAAAGTGGCTCATCGGCAGTTGCCCCTGCTGCAGGGGCAGGACCGAGGAGTGGGCCCAGCGGGGACAGCCTTCCAGGCCTGGAGTCAGGGAGGTGCTCCCTGGGCCCCCAGAGCCATCCCTCACCCTCTGGCCACAGCACCCTGGTTTCTTGGAGGGCAGTTTTATCCTGTCCCTCGGGTCCAGTCTTGGAGACAGTGTCACGGAGGTGACCTGTCCTCCCTGACCAACTCCGCTCAGGAGCCCCCTGTCCTGGACGTCACATCTAGAGCAGAGAGATTTGGTGACCTCCCAAACGGAGACGTGCAGGCTACGACACAGACGTCGGTCCCTCTTGGCCATGGAGGCGCCGTCCTTCCTGCCTGTGGCCGACCCTGGTGTCCAGCTGTCCTGCCGACTCAGCAAACCGAGCCACACCTTCTATTAGACCCCTGGACCCCGTTTTCTTTGCTTCAGTCACCCGCGGTGGGTCCCCTGCTTCCCCTCAAATGACCCTGTGGGACCCCGACTCGCAGCCGTGAGCCGCTCCGCCCCGTGGGAGCCCCCTGCCCTGCGCAAGGGGAACGAGCCTTGGAACAAGCTGCGCCAGGCAGGTGCCGTGGCCGTCACCAGGACTGTCCTCTGCGCCTGTCTTCCTGGGGGCCCTGGCGGGGGCGTGTGACCCGTCCGCCCTCCCAGGCCTGTTGGAGCCCCAGGTGGCCTGAGAGGACCCATCTTGGTTGGGCTCCTAAGAGGCAGGTGCTCATGTCCCATCAGACGGGCGCTCACACAGCGGGCCCCAGCTGACCACGTCGCAGTAGCGGCAGGCCCCGGGTTGGCAGGGTGGCTGTGTTGGTGAAAATGGGCCACTGCCCCCTGCGTGGTGTCCCCTGTCCTGTAGCTCCATGACAAGCCCTCAGACGAGGCCTGTGCCAAGCAGGTGATGGCCGTCCTGTCCTCTCTGGTCTGCCTCGGCAGCCCTGGCCTTGGCCTGGAAGGGATGACGTCCCCTCCCTCCGATTCTGTCCCCATCGTCCCCAGCGTTGTTACTTAGAGTGACAGCTGTCTTTGTTAGCACCTCCATGTGCCTGCCCTTTATGGTAATGGGGACAGGCCGTGGCCATCCCGGCGCTCCTGGGGGGCCGGTGCCTGAGTCAGTTGCAGCCGGGGGACGTGCTGGGTTCCACTTGGTGCCTCGTGCTCCCCATGGCTCCTGCAGGTGGGTGGCAAGGAGCCCCGAGGACGCACCCCAGCACAGAGGCCTCCGTCCTCCTGGTGGGCCTTCGCCCTCTTCCTGGGCATGCCTGGATCCTCGGGGACAAGTGGGGACGTCCTCGGGAATGCTAGCCAGGGATCCACGAAGTTTCTCTCTTAGTCCCATCTGTCCCTGTGCCCCAGGATGCGTCTCGTGCACCCCTCTTGACACCCGACCTGGGGGCCTGTGGACACCTGAGACCCCCTCTCGGCACGCCCTGCTCCGCCCTGCATCCTCCCACGTCCACTTCTGAAACGCCACCCGCCACGCTCAGCCCAGAGCCCGCGTCCTCCGTGGCCGCTGCTGGCTGCTGAGCCTGGCCGGGACGCCCCGTCTCACTCAGGGCTGGGGGGCTCCAGGCCCTCCTGACCCGGCCCCCTGTTCCATGGCCGTCCTGTGCCCACTGTTCCCGCAGGCCCACTCACCCTCCCGCCACCCCAGGCTCACCGCAGCCTCAGGGCCTTGGCACTGGCTAGTCCCACCTTCCCCCGACGTGCACACGCTCGCTCCCCCCCTTCAAGTCTGCTTCCCAGGAAGACGGCAGCCCCACGCCCGGGCTCCTCACCAGGCCCACGTGGTTCCGTTGCAGGGCTGCCCTCTGCCATCCTGCGGGTTCCCAAAGGGCTGGCTCTGGGAGAATGGGCCCGAGGGCTGGCGATTCTGTTTGCTGTGGGATCCGGCCCTTCAGCTCTTGGGGCGAAGCCCTTTGCCCATTCTGTTCACCGCACGTCCCAGGTCCCTAAATCCCCGCCTTGCACATGATGCACATTGCAGATGAGTCTGGTGGCTGAGCTCTGATCCTCAGATCTCTCCCTGATGCTGGGCGCAGGAGGGCATCATCGGTGCCTCCCACTGACAAAGTGCTGTTCAAGTCTCCAGGAAGCCGAGCGATCCTGGGGTGGGGGAGGCTGACTTGGCTCCTGTCCCCACTTCTAGGTTCATCTTGTTTTATTCTCAACTGTATGCTCCACCGACACCAAGCTCTTTCAGACCCCTGGTCTGTCGTACCTCAGGGCCTTTGCACATGCCTGGTGGGCTCTTGAGTGTTGGGTAGGTGTCATCCCTTCCTGGAGACCATCGAAGACACTCCCACCCCCTCAGTTGTAGGGAACGCTTAACCCCTGCTTCCCTGCCCCAAGTGACTTCCCAATGGTGTTCCTGGGTCTGCGTGTCCCACCATCTCAGGGGGGCGACTGTGAGCTCCTCAGGGCAGAGGCTGGGCTCATGCCCTGTCTCCTGAGCTGCCCGGGCCTGGCTTGTGGCAGTTGTCCAGGTGGTGTTTGTTAGCCGACACAGCCAGCCGAGAGCAGAGACCGCAATGAAGACCCTTTCAAGGTCACCGGCTGGCGGGAAGGAACACCGTCTTATTATTTGATCATTTATTTATTCTCCGTTTTCAAATGGGATTTGAGGCAGCCTGAGATGAAAGGTGCAGATAAGGCGGGCGCCCGGCCCTGCTCCCGAGGGCCTCTCCTCCCGCCCCGGCCCTCCCCCTCCTCTGCTGCTGCTGCCTGACCCTCCTGGGCACCTCGGGGCCAGGCACCAGCTGCCTCTGTGACACTGAGTACAACAGGGGCCAGCAGACCCAGGTCCCCCGCACTCTGGGAAGCCGAGCCCAGGGCCAGGCCAGCGCCCCGGTCCTCCCCCAGCCCTGAGCCCCGAGGGGAACATGCCCCTGCCCCCAGCCAGGGGTGAGGTGCCGTGGGAGCAGGGACAGTGGCAATGCTTCCGTGACCAGGACGCTGCCCACGGGCAGCACCAGCCTCCACCACCACGTTCCTCGGGCCCAGGAAACTCCTGCCGTCGGTGGAAACCGGGAGTGGGAGGCGGCCGGGTGCTCTCAGGGTGGCCTGCGGCTGGGGACGGACGGGCATCTCCTGGAGGGCAGCTGAAGGGTGGGATCGTCCTCCACAGACCCCAGGCCAGAGCGCGGCACCCACTCCTCCTGCCACTGACCCCAGGGCCTGGGCGTGACCTCGGAGCCCGCCCCGGCCCACGTCTGTAGCCCTCCGAGGACCCGAGGGGAGAGGGGCGCGCAGGGACCGGGGGACACCCGGGCGCACACTCCAGAGACCAGTGCTCGCTGGACGGCTGGACGTGACCTGTGGACAGCCATGGTGGCTCTTCAGGACTCACTTCCTCATCCGTCAATGGGCACAGTCACACGGCTCTCCCCGCCTCGGCGTCCCTGCTGAGCCGTCCCTGCGGGGCTCCTCCTGTTGGTTGCTGCTCTTCTGCGGCCTCCTCCCTGCGCGACAGACAGGAGCAGATGCTAGAGCACAGCACAGTCTGCCTGAAGCCCCAGGGGGCCGCCGTCGCCCCGTGTGCTCTTCCCTGCTCCAGGGCCTTTGCACATGCGCCTTCCCTGGGCCACACCTGCTCCTCCTGCCGACCTGCGCCTTCCTGCCTCCTCTGTCAATCAGGTCCCCTGCACTCTGTGCGGTGGCTCCCCGGGGACTTGCAGAGCCTGTCAGATCCGGAGTCACAGACGCCTCAGCCTTAGTTTCCTTCTTTGTGAAATGGGAGCCCAGGGCTGCTGTGGGGAGGGCAGAGGTGACAGTGTCCTGAGGCGCCTAGAGCAGCGAGCACACTCAACAACCCTCTCCTCTCCTGCTTTGGGAATGTCCTTGCCCTTTTCTTGGGGACAGTTCTCCCATTTTTCGGATGAGGATGCGAGATCCGGTGAACTGAGTCTGCAGGAGGACACGTGGCAGGACAGGGCTAGAGGTGAGTCCTGCAGGGTGCTGTGACAGGTGGCCTCCTCCACTGCCAGTGGGGGTGGGGCCGGGTCCCTGAAGACCCCGGGTGCAGGGGGAGGGAGCCCCGCTTGGTCCCTCTGAGCAGCCTCCCTGAGCGGGTGTGGCAGCCACCTCTGCAGAAATGGCCCAGGTGACAAGGCTCTCCCCGCCCAGGGACCGTCGGGGACGCAGCGCAGCTACTGACCTATATTAATGGCAAGTGCTATTCGCCGTCCTGGTCCCTCCCACCCAGCTGTAACCCCACCCGCACACTCCTCACCCGTCCAAGGACGTTGTAAAAATAAAACGGTCCCTGGGCCCGGGAGCCTCCGCCCTCCAGCGTGTCCTGCCGCGGCGACAGCACTGAGACCCAGTTTGAGGAAGGCCAGCGGCCAGCAGAGGAGAGATGAGGAGGAGTCCGGCCAGGCCGGGAGGAGGCTCCTGCCCAGAAAGAAGGGTGCGGACAAGAGGGAGGGGCAGAGAGGGGGAGGGTTCACAGGGTGGGGACCACCAGTCAGAGCCCAGGGAGGGACCAGGACAGGGCGACGAATTCCAGAAAGAGCCGATGGAAAGGACGCAGAACAACAGCACGGCGGCTGGGCTGGCCTCTAAGAGGCCGTGTTGCCTTTCATGGCCTACAGCACAGGTCCATCCAGGGTCAAGAGGAGGGGACGTAGACCCCCCTTTCTTGATGGAGGAGGGGCAAGGTCACCTATGGGGGTGGGAATCTATTGGAACACACACCATCACAGTTGTCCCTCAAAGATTCACGATGACACACGTCTAAATCCACACGTGAAGCCAATACCCCAGAATGTGACTTCACTTGGAGCCAGGTCTTTAAAGGGGTGATTAATGGTCTTCAGGGGTGGCCCTAGGATAATGGCCGGTGTCCTCACAAGGAGAGGTTAGGACGCTGACACACTTGGGGGACACCATGTGAAGACAGGGAGAAGACGGTCATCCGTCAGCCCAGGAGAGAGGCTCACATGGAGCCGCCCCTGCCACACGGTGATCTGACTTCCGACCCCTGAGAGAAGAAAGACCTATTGTTTAAGCTCCTCAGTCTGCGGGATGTCACTGTGGCAGTCCTGACAGACCAGTGCATGCCCCACAGGCCAAATACCTTTATTCCCTCTCCAAAGGCCTCTCTTGGTGTCACCAGCTCGAAGCCCAGGACCTTGGTATCTACAGGGGTGCAGGTGAGGATGTGGTGGAGCCCTGGGGTGCGGCTCCCGGGGGTCTGTCACCATTTCCCTGCTCCCCCATACCCTGCGATGGTAGGCAGGCATAGGGTGACTCCCATAGACACCCCCAAACTATAAGGGGGGGGGGTAGGGGGCACCTAGCAGTACCTGGTCCAGAGCAGCTTCAAAAATCCACCTGGGCACGGGTCGCCAGCTCCCGGGTTAGTGCTCCGCTCTGGGGGCCTGGGAATGATTCTCCATGCTCTGACTCCAGGCTCTGGGCTCTTGGTTCTTTCCTCTGAATCGCCCTGGGGTTTCTCCAGGGAGTGATCGCGTTTGTATCTGACTAGTTTTTCTAAACCTTTTCCCTCCCCATAGAGATTCAAGAGCCCAGAAGCCTTTCTTTTTATCTGGCTCTCTCTCCATCTCTTTCCTTAAAAGCCACTGCAGTTCCTTTAAAAGTTGCGTGGGGTTCTTATGAATCAGTGTATAAATCCCTTCCATCAGACAGAAGCCATACACCCAATCTCTTTTTCCCTTGGACTCTTGACAAGCTCTCTTTAGGACTCTTAGATGCTCTGTTGTTTAGCAGAACTGGCTTTCGTGGTCTGAGGGTCCGGGAGGTGCCCCCTTAAACCTCTCTGAGGTCTCGCCAAAAGGCTTTGTGGTCATGCTCTTGGGCTACACTGTTTTTCTGCTTGTGATGTGATGCTGGCTTTGATCATTGCTCAGAGGTCATTCCTTATTTTGAGAATTGTCACATGGGGAGATAAGGAATGAAAAGTTTTCAAGTTCAGTAAATTTGGGCTCTTTTATATGTAAAGTTTGTTCTTTAGCTTCTCTTATTGACTGAGCCACGATCTGAACCCAATTCTGTCTGGCTTCAAAGCCTGTACCCTTGCTGAGAGGCCTAATGGCCTCTCCAAGCGGAGGAGGCAGGGTTTGGGGTTTCAGCAGGTGGCAGAATGAAGGGCCCACCCTGCAGGGGCGCCAGGGACGAAATGCAGAAATGGCGGAAATCAAGATGTGCCGGCGAGCGAGGAACCAGGTGAACACGCATTCTACCCCCGCCCCTGGCCTTGTTATTTAAACATGGGGCCTAGTTTCTTTCCTGGTGACCACTTTTTATGTCCTTTTACAGCACAAACACTACATTGCACTCTTCTCTCAGTTGGCTCTCGAGGGTTCTGTCTCTCCTAAGAACACCCCTCTTCATCTTGCCTACCCGAGCAGGGGTCAACCTGTCAACCCAAGGTGAATGTCACCTCCTCTGTGAAGTCTTCCTCGTTAGTTTGGATAAACTACCTGTTATTAAAAAATAATCCCACTGGGTACGGTGGTGCACACCTGTAATCCCAGTGACTTGGAGGCTGAGGCAGGAGGATCGCAAGTTAAAAGCTAGCCTCAGTAATTTAGGGAGGCCGTAAGCAACTTAGAAAGACCCTGTCTCTAAATAAAAAATAAAAAGGGCTGGAGATGTGGCTCAGTGGTTAAGCGGTCCTGGGTTCAATTCCTGGTACTACTACTACTACTAATGATAATAATGATACTATAATAATGATCCCCAAGTCTCAGTGTCTTGACATTTCAGAGCACAACTAAATGGCAGCTGGCCAGGGTGAGGCTTCCTCCACACAATTACGTGGGGCCCCAGGTCCCTCCACCAACTCCTCTCCCACCCTCTAGGATGCAGTTTGGCCACCTACAACCTGTTTCTTTGTAAACAAGATTTGATTGAAACACAGTCGTGCCCATCCATTTATACTTTGTCAATAGCTGTTTCAGGAACACAATGACAAAGTTGATTAACTGTGACAGAGATCGTATGACCCAGAAAACTTAGAATATTTGCCTTCTGACTTTTATAGAAAAAGCTCACTGACCCTGGCTCTGGTCTCCTTGGGCCTGTGGAGGGCAGGCAGGATGGTGGGGAGGATTCTACGCGGTGGACCACTTCCTCTCCGTCCTATTGGCCACAGCTGGTCATATGACTGCAGCAACCGGCAAGGAGGCTGGGAAATGTAGTCTTCCTAGGTGCAGGGGGGGGTGCAGCGGGCGTGGCTGGCACACAGCCCTCTCTCCAGGGCTCCTGACTTTGCGCCCCGGCTCCAGGTCCTGCTCTCTGCCGCGCCCCCTGAAGTAGTGCCCTCAGGGGACAGAAAGTTCTTCGAGGGCAGAGACAGCGCCTGTCTTACTGAGCCTGCCTGCCCTTGCTCAGCCCCAGCACTTCCCCGAGCCCCGCCCTGGGCTCTCCCTGTGGCTTTCCCGCTGGGCCCGTGGCACCCCTGACCCGGGGAATCCTCGCTCCCTGTCCACTGGCTTCTTTCCAGACACCCTCGTGCTAACCGTGGGCTCCGCCCTGGCACGTCCTCCTCGACAAACAGACCCGACTGGTGGCCTCGTGGAGCTTGAGGTCCAGCGGGAGAGAAGGCGATGAGAGAAGGACCACACAGGTGAATCGGAAGGGACATCAGTGACGAAATGCTCCGATAGAAAGGTGCGGAGTTGGGGCTCTGAGTACGCCCAAGGGGAGAGACGTGGTGGAGTGCAGTGGTTGGGAGGGGGCTTTCCTGAGGAGGGGGTGCTGCGACTGAGCTGAAGGAAAAGCGGACAGTAACCCGGTGGAGGGAGGGTGGGCAGCGGGAACGGCCTATGCAAAGGCCCTGCGGTAGGAGGGGGAAAGGGCTTTATTATTATTACAATGTGACATGATTATTACTGATAACTCAGCTCAGACCTGTCCAGTGCTCACTGGGTCCAGAGGGGGCAAGCACTTTGCACGTTTGACATCGGTGAATCTGCATGCCCCTGCGAGAGGTACCCACAGTGGTGCATCTGCTGATGCTCTGCCCACACTCCTGCCCACCCCAGAGGTCCCCGAGGATGCTTGTCATTCTTGCTGCCAGCCTCCCGTGTCACTCCATGGCCTGCGAGACACAGGCTAGACAAGCCAGGGAGGCCATGCTTCCCCCAAGTCCCCTCCCCAGGGGCCCGTGGAATGGAGGACACAAGGCTCCCTGTCTCACCCTGTGGAGCTTCTGGGTCACCTCCCAAGTCCCCCTGAACACTGTCACGGGGTCTGTTTCTGGAGGAACCAAACTACAGCTCCATGAGTGTCTCATCAACAGACGGGAAACCGAGGCAGCAAGAAGCTCCAGAGTAGCGGGGGAGGGGCTGAGGGAAGGCCTCTGACCCAGGAAAGTGCCCCCGGGGCCTCAGGGTCCTCCAGCCCTGGCCTCCCCCACCCTCAGGATGGCTGCAGGCCCCGGGGGCCTTTGGAGGGCTTCAGGCAGAGGCTGACATCTACTGAGGACATGGGGACAGGGTGGCCTGTGACTGAGCAGTGCGAGGGGCTGGTCAGGGGTCATTCTCTGGTCATCTTCTGGGGACTCATTGGGGAGGCCTCTGAAGGCACCCAGGGCCACCGCGCAGGGCAGGGGTATCCGGGCCTGGGGCCCCGTTCCCCTCGCCCCTCCCACCCGCCCCCCAGGTCACAGGCCCTTGGCCCCACCCTGGCCTCTGGGGGGAGGGTCCGCGCCCGGCCAGGGCTGGCAGCTGCAGCGGGCAGCCAGCTGGGCCTCCTGACGCCGCGCAGGCCCGAGGCGAGCACGTGGCTGGCCGGGTGCTGCTGTTTCTGCCCCAGCGCCCGCGCGCCCCGCCCCGTCTGGGCAGATGGTCGGGTAAGTGACGCCACCCGGACGGGGCTGGGGTCTGCCACCCCCCCTCCCTGAACCTTGCCTGTTGTCCTGGGCTCAGGTGGCCTGTCCCCCATGCAGCGTGGCCAGGCGGGGCCTGCAACGGGGCTAGGTGCCCAGCTGTCAGGGTGCAGGATTGCACCCTGAGGACTCTGCAGGACTGGGGGGACCCTGCAGATGCCCAGGACCCCTGGCTGCAGGGAGCCCGTCTCTGGGCAGCTGGAGGTGGTGGCAGGATCTTCTCTGGTGTCCCCAAGAAGAAAAGAAGCAAGTCACATCTGTGAGGGCCCGTTTGTACCTGGCCCTGGAGGGCCACCTCGGGATCTTGCCATCCCACCCCTCCCTGCCCTCCTGGGGTCCAGCCACCAGGAGGGAAAGCTCCCGAGGATCGTCCCCTGGACAGCTGCCCCCTGGGGCTGGCATCCCCCCACCCCCAGCACCCGCCCGTCTGCCTGGGTGGCTTCTCCAGGTCACGTGAGCGCAGGCTCCACTCCTCCGTGAACTTGACCCACAGTCTCTGCCCCTCTGGGCCTCGGTTTCCTCATCTGTAAATGCACAGTCACATGCCTGGGGGGGGGGGCGAGGATGAGGTCCAGCCAGCGAGCCCGCTGCCCTCTCTGAGCCCCGAAGTGGAGGCTCCCTGCCCTGCACCGGGAGGGGAGGGCGGGAAGGTGACGTGTGTGTGCCCAGGGGTCTGGGGCTGCCCACCCCTGGCTCTCATGCCCTCCTTGCCTCAGGGCCGGCAGAGGCCTTGCAGCCCTTGGTGGTCCTGTGGGAGGGGCTGACCGTGTGGGGAGGGAAGCTGGGGCCCCCCTCAAGGCCTGGGTGACACCCATGCCCCGTGTCTGCTCCTCTTTTGGGGTGGGAGTCCCCGGTCCCTGGTGTCCTGGAGAGAAGGCCGCGGAAGCCCCAGGACGCAGCAGAGCTGGACAGGTCCCCGCCGGCAGCCCCTCCCAGGCAGCTCCTGTCCTCCTGGCCAGGGCGGAAAGACAGTCCCCTCTAGGACAGCCTGGCCCGGGGGTGTGGCCGTCTCCGCCCGTGGGGGCTGCAGGCTCTCCAGCATCCCATTCTGCAGAGGTGGAGGGCGGAGGCGCAGGGTGTGGCAGGGTCCTGCAGACGGTGACAGTGGGTCAGGACCAGTGGCGTCCCGTCTCCCCGCAGCCGCTCTGTGCTGGTGGCGGTCCGGCCCGAGCTGCAGACCAGCTGTGTGCCCCACACCACGTGGCTCCTGAGATGGCACCGGCGGGTCCTGGAGCGAGAGGGCTGGCCACACTGGCCCCTCACCTACCCGCCCAGCCAGGAGGCCCCAGAGAGGCCGCCATGGTGTGGAAAGAGTGCAGTCTGCTCCCAAGGCCAGTCCTGCACCTGTCTAGCCTTGGTGCTCTGGGACTGTAGGGTGAGCAGAGGAATGAAGGAGGGAAGCCGTAGAGGGCACCAGCACCTGGTGCTGAAATCACATCCCTCTCTTCCCCACTACAACCCTTCTCCGGCCCCACTGCACCGGAGCACCCCACGCCTGTGATCCCCTTGTCCACAGTGGCCAGGAATGTTGACCTTTCATCAACCACGCTCTTCTCTGCCCCAGGACCTTTGCACATGCATTCCCTCTGGCTGATAGGGTTTCCCTGCTTCACTGCTGATTCTTGCTCCTGCCTGTCCCTGCAGAGAGGCCCTTGACGGACAACTTCCTCCAGCAGTCCCCTCTGCAGCCCTGCGCGGAGGGCTCTGGTCTTTCCTTCCTGGTGTTCCCTACGACTTGATTATAATATCTGTTCCTCCTCACTGTCCATCTCCCCCGGTAGAATGTGCTCCGTGTGGCACGGGGGGGGGGGACCTCGCCTGCCCTCTGCCGCCCTGCCGCCCTGTACTGAGCAGCTCTGGTGCTCAGCTGGTGGTCAGAGCCGGGCTGGCCGGGACCCATGGGCTCCGCCTGGCTGTCTGTCAGCCCCTGCGTCCCTGCTTCAGGGCTCCTGGGGACCTTGGCTGTCATCTCTGAGGATGGAGCACACCAGGCTCTCTCTAGGCTTTTCTGGGGCCCTGGAGGACAGGGGCACCACTTGTGCTTGGGGTCACTTGCAGAGGCCAGGCCTCCCAGCCTCGGGGACCCTTTGGGTGAAGAGTGGGAACAGCCCCACAGGATTGTCCAGGCAGCAGTGACAGTGACAATATCCTGGTCATTGTTGTGCTGGCCTGGGCTCAGCGCTTTAGGAGGGCCACCCTTTGTCACTCCTCAGTATTGTGGGAGGTGACATCAGGGCTCTGGGCCTGGGGGGTGAGGTGACTTGCCCAGGTCACCCTGTGAGGATGTGACGGGGGGAGGTTGGTACAGAGGCAGCTGGACTCCGAAGCTGGCACAGGGCACCAGGCCTCGTGGCTTCTGGGCTTTGGGGCAGACCAGGGAGGTGCTGAGGGACCAAGGGGGAGACCCAGCGTCCCCAGGGGGTTTCCTGAGAGTCTGCGGAACCTGCCCTGGGACACAGAGCAGGTCACAGGCCCCTTGTGTCCCCAGGATGAAGTGGGAGGGAGCGTGGCCTTGACCTCCTGGGGGTCGCGAAGGTCAGGTGGGGGGAACACCCTGGGCCAGCCTCGCCTCGGGAGCTGGCCGTGGGGCTCCTGGGCGCACCCCTGCCTGGCCGGGCACTCGGACCCAGGACGTGGCTGAGGCTGAGGTGGCAGCAGGGCTCCGGGAGGCTGAGGCGACAGCCTGAGGCCACAGAGTGGGGCTGCTTCACGCCTGGGTGGCCTTCCTGTCCCGCGGACCTGGTGCAGCGCGAGCGCGTGGCACATGAGACACGGGGACGCGACATGCGGCTTGCAACCAGGACCTGGCTCCAGGGACTGGTCCTTGCTCTTTGCTTGAGGGACAGTCCTTCACCCCAGCGAGAGGCCACCAGGGCCTGGGCCCGTGTGGCACCCAGGGCCTTGCCCACGCTGGGCAGGGCCAGCCCCCGGGCTCCCTCCAGCCACTTCCCCAGCGCACCAGTGCCTGGGGCATCTCTGTCCCCAGAGCTCAGTGCGGCCCGGTGGGGACAGTCGGGGACGGTCCATGCTCCGTGTGGAAGGGCTCTGTCGGTTGAAGAGCAGGTCATCCACCACCAGTTCTTCTCTAGATACCTGGGCCCAACACATAGGCATGGCCGTGCCCACGGGAGGGGACGGCCTCCTGGCCACCTGGCGGGCGGCGTGGCCGGGCTCAGGGCCATCTGCTCGCGGTGACTCTGACTTGCTCTTCTCACACTTGAGACCATTTTAATTTTTAAGCTCCAGCAAATGAAGAGGAGGAGGAGGAAGAGGAGGCCGTGGGGTGGGGTGGCCCCTCCAGGGGGCCCAGCCCTGCCCTCCCGGCCAGGCCCTTGGCCAGGCCCCAGCCCAGAGCCCGCTTGGCCACGGTGACGGCTGCCGCAGGGCAGCGGGTCCTCCTGCCTGGCCCGCCGGGAGCTCTGCGTGGGACCCCAGGGCTGCCGCAGCTCTGTGTCCCCTTCTGTCCTGCAGCCGGGCGGCTGCTCCCGACTTCTCTGGAAAAGCATCTCCAATCAGACCCAAGAGTCTCTGCCTCGCTTTGTCCCCGGGTTCGACGGAACCGTTGCTTCAGGACTTAATCCGTCACGGTCACCCGTGGGCTGCGCCTGGGCCCTGGGCGCCCCCTGGCCGGGGCTGGCCCTGGGGACACCAGGCCTCCGCCTTCCTCTCCACGTCTCTCCCTTTAATGTCCCTGCGTCACCCGCCCCCCAGCTGTCCAGGGCTGGCCCTGCTGGGCTGTGAACGGGCAGCGTCTCTCTGAAGGGCGATGTGTCACATGCCATTAAAGCCTTTGGAAAGTCCCCTCCAGGAATCGGCCCTGGAGGAGAAACCGGATCGGGGTCCACGCTGCTGTGCCTGCTCCTCCTGAGTGACCACCTGGCCACGGCGGAGGCCGCACAGGGCCACGGCAGCGTCGTCACAGACCGAGGGAAGAGAAACCCGGGGAGGGGACGGGGCAATGGGGGGCGCTCCGGAGCCATCATGCATCAGAGGTGACAATGGCCACCGCGACAGAGAGCGGGCGTTTGCTTCCAGCTCTGCGACAGCAGCGTTAAGGGGAGAAGCCGGGGACGGGCCCGGCGCCCCCCGTCTGCCCAACGCGCAGGTGGGTTGAGCTGCTTTCCTGCCTCTGGACTTTTTTCCTCATGATTTTATAAAGAAAGGAAACGACCGCGCAGAACAACAGGTTCTTTTTACTTGAACCAACGTCCACAGGTGTCCCTGAGTGACGACGGACTTCCACCGGTGACCTGACATGCACCTTGGCTTTCTGGTTTCAGAGCATCCACATGTTTTCATTCGCAGAGGGAAGAAGACGGAAGCCAGGGCCCTGAGTGGGCGCCAGGCCCCCGAGAGGCTTCCAATGACGCTCATTTGATTCTTTAGACTTTTCTAGATTTTCTTTTTCTTTCTTCTTCTTTCGTTTGCGGTCAAGCATACACTACTTTTATGTAATAAAAAAAGTAATAAGTTATATTATTACAGAAAATCTGAGATCGCCTCCGTGCATTGGACATTTGCTATGTATCTTAATCCACAAACGTTGGTAAAGTTGGTAACAGTCTCATTTGATAAACTGGGAAGCTGAGGAACAGAGAGGGTAAGTACCTTGCCTAACAACACACAGCTGTAGCTCTAATTCTGCTCTGATGTGAAGCTGGTGCTCTTTCCATTAACACCCAGCTGCTGCTAAAGGACCCACAGGAAGATCAACGCGATTCCTGCCTCCACCAATCAGCTCTGGGCTCTCCCACCCGTGCCTGTGCCTGTCCCCGTGCCTCTCTGGTCTCTCCCCTCTGCCCTTCGCGGCAGAGCAGAGCGCGGGTGACGGGCCTCGTGTGCTTAGGTGCCGTGACGCCAGGGGCTGGCGGCCCAGGTTCTCCCGCGGTCCCGATGTCCCTCCTCGCCCTGTTTCTAAAGTGAGTAGAGGACGAGGCACTTAAAGAATCAGCAGGGGCTGCAAAGACAGAGGATGTGAGATCACTTCCCAAACTTGTGCTGATGCTGGGGACGCCCAAGCCCGGTCCCCCTCCGCCATCAGCCCTGCTTCACCTACAGGCACCTCCGCACCCTCTTGTCCTCCAGCTTCCCAGCTGGTCGCTCCAAAGCAGGAACCAGGGTGAGTCACTCTGTGAAAACCCTTAGCGGCTCCCATTTCCTTCTCCAATTCCTCTGCTCTGAGCAGACCCTCGTTTTCTTGTTCCTCTTCCTGTGGCTTCTCTCTGATCTCCCACCTCCCGAGTGCCCTCTTGTCCAACCCCCGCTGCCCGGACAGTTCCCTAGAGGCCGGCTTTATGCCTCAGGGCCTTCGCTCGCCCCTTCGGAGTGTTCTACCTGGGCAGCAGTTACTTTTCTGGCGGCCGGGTGTGGCGCTCCTCCTGGGCCCTGGCTCTGCCATCCTGATCCCTGGTGGGCAGCAGATGGCACGGGGACAGCTGGACGAGAAGCCCAGCGCGGGAGGCTCCTCCTGGGGCTCCGCTGGGCGTGGCAGTTTTCAGGCCTGGGGTCAGCTGGCTCTTCTTCCCGTCACCTGGTGGGGCCAGGAAGTTTTAGTTTCCCAAATCCCATTTTTGAAACATGACATTTTAGCACCAAAGTGGACGTCTTCCCACAAGCCCTGCTCTTGGCTGCCCCCAGCCCCAAGCCTCCGGGTGACCTTGGGTGCCCCTCCCCGCCGCAGGAAGCCCCACTGCTCTCAGGTGGGGGGCAGGGAGTGCCCAGGAGCCAGGGGGCAGTGCCATTGCTTTGGGAGGCTGCTTGCCCGATGCCCGGATCCTGTCACCCTCCCCTCCCCCCCCACTGGGGAATCAGGTGAGGTCAAGGGCGGCCAAAGGGCCAGCTTCCCAGAGGCCCCCCCCGGCCCAGGCCACGTGTCACAGAAGGGTCCTATGCACGAGTGCCCCTCCATGTCCACACGTGGCCCCTGATCCTCTCACAGAGTTCCAGGGCTGGCCGCTGGGGACAGAAGGAGGCCACAGTCCTCCTGAGGGGCGCTGAGGACCGTGGAGCCTCGGGTGCCGGTCACTCTGAATTCTCTCCAGTCTTGCCCAACGTCACCCTCACGGGCCCTGCAGCTGCCCCTGTCCCGCATACCCTCCCCCTGTCTGTCATCCTCTGTCACCAACCTGTCACATCAGACCTCTCCTCCCATGAGGACATCAGCCCCAGAGGGCAGGGATCCTTGTCTCGGTGGCAAATGCCCCAGCTGGACCAGGGCCTGCCACGCAGATGGCACACGTCATCACTGTTGGCTCGCTGGGGACAGGACGGTGGTCAGTGGCCACTCACTAGGCTCCCTGTGTAGTGCTGGGCACGACGAGGAGAGAGCCCTGGGGTCCGTCCAACGCTGGCTTCCCGTTGCCTCAGGATGGAAACCGGAATCCTCCACCACAGCCCCTGACTCCTCCACCACGGCCCCCCGACTCCCGCTCCCTCCCAGCACACAACAGGCCCCACGCCCGGCCTTGTTGGCCTTGATGCTGGCTGCTGTTGGTGCCCCAGGACCTTTGCACTTTCTGTCCTTGCTGCCCGTGGATGATCACGGGCTGTCAGCCCCGCTCAGTCCCATCCAACCCAGTCACGCCCGTCACCACCGACCACTGCTCCATATCTGTTATTGGAAATGATCTTGGTCATTCATTGACCAGTAGAACCAGTTCACTGCAGGGATCTCAACGCAGTGGGCTCCAGACCTAGGCCAGTCCCTGGCTCTAGTTGCCCATGGCCTCCTGCTCTACCCTGGGTCCTGACCAGTGGGCCAGCCGTCCCTGAAGCGCAGGCCACGCTGGGTGGGACTCCAGGAGCTGGTCTCCTCCCCCCGGCCTGCTCTGCTCCGGCCCTGTCTGCGGCAGCCCCTGTGGGAATTGGGGTGTCTGGTCGTTGGGGGGCTGAGCCTCTGCTGCTGGGGCCCTCAGGAGGGGGCAGCCCTGCCCTTTCCCAGGCGGGAAGCTGCTCTGTCCAGCTGTGGCTCCTGTCCTTGTGGTCCCCAACAAGCCCTGTGTGGAGCCACCTGTCTCTGCTCCCCCAGGGGACGTGTGAGCTCCCAAGGTCACCCTCGCCCACCTGCAGCTGGCACCAGCTCCTGTGGTCAGTGGCGTCCAGCCGGGGCACAGCACCAGGGCTGCTTCCTGGCAGTGTCCTCCGCAGGGTCTCTGGGGCCTCCCCCGCCTGGCTCGGGCGGCAGGATGGCGGGTGGGGGGGGCACTGCCAAGGCGCCCACCTTCTGACAGGGACAGGGGTGGGAGGGCAGGGGCGGGCATCTCCTGGCCGGGGTGTGACCTTGAGGCATCGGCTCCTCAGCACCAACTCTGTCCACAGTCCTGGGCCCCGGGGGCAGCTCAGGGTCACAGGAAATGCTGCCTGCCACGTTCCCTTGGTCGAGTGTTGAGGGTTTCCAGTGGAGGCCAGCGCCTGGTGTCACCGGGGCCAGAGACAATGCCAGCGCCTCCTCAGCCCTCAGCAGTGACTCGGTGGGGGGTTGGGACAGACTGGGGTGGCAGCAATAGGGGCACGTTGAGGAGTGACAGGACGCGGCCTGATGTCACAGGTCCCGAGGGCCCTCACTTCACTCCAGGGACCTTGAGGCGGGCTGACCTGCCCCGGAGCCCAGGAGGCGGCAGGAGGGGGCGGGAGCGAGGCCCTGGCGCCCTCGGCCCGCGGGGCCCACGGCTGCTGCCGCCCTGCGTGGATGCCCAGACCCCACGCCTGGGGACGAAGTCAGCCCGAGGAGCTGGGCCAGGGAGACGGCAGGTCGTGGCCAGGAAGCATGTTAATTTCCATTACTGCCCGCACCCTCGGGACGCACCCGGCTGCCCACCCCCGCCGGTGCCCACGGGGCAGAGGCCTGGGGCCGAGGGGAGAGGGGTGGAGCCTGGGGGGGGACAGCCATAGCCCACGGCAGGGGCCAAGGCGGCCAGGGGCCTCTGTGGGTGTCACCAGCGCAGCAGGCGATGCAGGGGGGTCTGGGAAGGTGAATCTGGGGTGGGGACAGGATGGAGCTGTGGTGCTGTGTACAGAGGGGACAGCTGCCCGGCCCGCTAGCAGGTGGCCATGAGGGAAAGGCCGCGCCCCAGGCTCTTGCCACTCAGGGTTCCCCGCAGCTGGGCCAGGTGGGCCCTTCACAGGCGAGGCCCGGGGGAGGCCAGCAGAGGACACTGCTCTGTCAGGGACAAGCCCCCTCAGGGAGCCCTGGCATCTGGAGCCCTAGGAGCAGGTCAGAGCAGGGACAGGCCCCGGCCCCACTGCAGCCATCATGGGTCCCGGCTGTGCCCAAAGCCACCGTGGGGTTTGCAGGTGGAAGGCCCTTCGGGACCTCGGCACCCAGCCATGCAGGGTGGACAGGACGCTCCACGCCCCACTCCAACAGCTGGTGACCCCCGGCTGGGGCAGGGCTCCCGGGCTGCTCTGGGAAGGACCGACGGACGGGCCAAGGACGGACACAGCTGCGGCTGCTGCGCTTCCTCCTAGTTTTATTTGCGGCTGTCCTGAGGTCCTGGGGCGCAGAGCAACTCCAGCGCCGCTCGTCCTCCAGGGAGAGGCCACGGCCAGGTCCACGGTGGCCCAGGCGGCCGCTCACACCAGGGTGTGGAAGGCGTCCACCCTCTCCCGGTACAGGTGGTGGAACTGCTTGGCCAGGCAGTGGAAGGGGGCCTCGTAGCTCTCCATCTCCTTCTGCAGAGACAGGGGGCTGAGGCCGCGCTCACCTGCCCAGCTCCAGCGGGGGCCATCAGGGCCACCGAGTCCCGCCCCGTCCACCTGGCACCATCAGGGGAGGCCACTGTCACACTGATTCTACAAGTGATCTGGGACACAGGGAGGGGGTCTGCTGGCAGCCACGCGCCACTTAGACGGCAGGGCAGGGCCTGGACCTCGGCCCGTTTCCACGGAGCCTGTCCTGAAGGCCACCCTGGCTGCACGTGTGACAGGAGCCCAGAGGCCAGAGCAGAACAGCTGTGGAGGAAGAGCCCGGCCGCCCGGCGGGAGGACAGGGGAGGCCTCGCGGAGAATGTGGCCAGGGCGGTGGGGGCTCCCGGGGAGGCCACTCTCCTGCACCCCCAGTCAGGGGGAGGGTTTCAGGAGAGCCTGAGGCCCAGGTAACCCAGCTGACCCCAGGCCAGGTGAGGTGGCCGGCTGCTCTGGTGGCCCAGGGAGGACAGGCTGCCAGTGGGATGACTGGCACTGCCTCCCGTCAGGTGGCACCTGTGGCCATGCTCCCACCTCCAGGCCAGTGGGTCAGGTGGGAGCCCCTGAAGGACGGTGCTGGGGCCGTCAGGGGTGGACGGTGCGTCCATGGGGACAGGGAGGGCATCTCTGAGGTCCACAAGCCTCAGCCGGCACCCTGCAACGCGCTGCCCTGCTGGCTCCTGCCTCTGCCCTCCTGCAGCCAGGGAGACGCCCAGTCAAGGTCCTGCCCACCTTGCAGGACCAGGCAGGGGACAGCTGAGATGAGGAGCTTCTCATGACTCAAGGGTCAGGGGACATTTTTATGGGGAACAGGGAAGTTAAAGACGCGCCCTGGGTGGTGTCTAAGGGAGGGAATTAGGGGCTCTCAGGGTGGGCCAGCGGCCACTTGGGCTACATGGCCACCGTGCTCTTGCTGTGCGTGGCCTGCACGTCTCTAATTTTTAAGAAATAAGTCGCCAGAAGGAAGAACCCACTGTGCCCCAGACAGTGGCTAAAGCATGAGAACCTGTCTGGAGACCACCCTGGGCGAAGTGCAGCCTCGTGACGGCCGTGAAGTGTCCCCAGCTCAACGGGCAAAGAAGTCAGGGAGGTGGTGGCTCTGGATGGGGTCACTGCATTCCACAGATGGGCAGCCTGGGGCTGGGAGCAGGGCCCCGTTGGCTGGCACAGGGCTGGCCTCTGGCCTCCGTCCAGGTCCCCACCCCAGGAGCCCGCCTCTCAGGAGGCCCGAAGTGACCAAAGGGAACCAGGTCTGTGGCGTGTCCCGGGCTCTCCAACGCACGACCTTGGGAGATCCCAGCATAAAAAGTGAGGAATTCCGGGCCGCAAGTCCCAGCAGACACACGGATGCTCCGGAAATAGATGGAAATCGAACCATTTTCCAAATGCATGAAGAGGCTCCAGTGGCAGGAGCCCTTTGTCAAAGGACTGATCATAACCTCACTCTGGAGCGCGGACGCTGACGGGGGCTGGGTAGAGCAGGACCTTTAACCAGGCTCGCCTAGAATTATGTCCCCAAGAGCCCCAGCAGGTTCTGGGAGGCAGCGGGAGCACCTGCTCGAAGGCCGAGCTTTCCAGCCACCTGAGCCCGAGTCCTGGTCCTGGTCCTTCACTGTCAGCTGTGCAGCCAGGGCAGCTCCACGACCTGAGTCTGCATGTCACTGGCATAAGAGGGACAGGAGCAGCTGTCCTGCTGTGATGCCTGCACACAGAGTGTGCACCATGCCCAGCGCACAGTAGGCCCTCAGCAAATGCCCGGCACACAGTAGGCCCTCAGCAAACACTGTTCCCTCCCCCTCGCCACCAGGGAGGGCAGGTGGCCTGGGAAGGTGGCTCTTGTTGACCTGTAACAGTGTCTTGGTGATGAAGACTCTTCTTTTTGTTGCTGTTGTTTTAAGTTTTGTTTAAAGAAATACTTTGATTTTTTTGGCCCTCAAATTTCAAACACAGAGGGGTGCTGGGAAGCCAAGGACCAGCAGGTTCCCGCGGGTCAGCCAGACGAGCATGGCTGCGCCCAGAAGGATGGGACACATCCTGGGCTGGGAATGGGAACATCAGCCCAAACCAGACCACAGATGGTGGCCTAGCCACTGGACACGTGGCCGTTTGAAAGCCGCTTCTAGCAGAGGCCACGTCAGCCTCAGCAACACTGCAAGTGATACTCACCACGGACGTTTCAAAACATTCCAGGCCCTGGCCCAGCGCCCACGCCCGGGCCTGGGCCGAGTCCACTGCCCGCCTGCCAGCCAGGTCTGTCTTGTTTCCCACCAGGACACCTGCCCAGAGAACACAGGTGGCACCCTCAGCCGTGGCAGGCTGGGGGTCAGCAGCAGAGACAAAGAGGCAGCGTGCGGTCCGCGGGCACCAAAGAGCGGCCTGACCCGGGGTGAGGGGTGGCAGGCGCCTGGGTCTTCAGCGCTGCCCCGAGGGTGAAGGTGCTTTGCTTCTGACTTGTGGTTGGCTCAGGGTTTTTCCTAGGCTTCACGTGTCCCTGTGTCCCTGTGTCCCTGTCTCCTCAGGGCCGCAGGCCTCATGAAGGCCGAGGCCACATTTATGTGTGCGCTTGCGGTAATTCCTAGCGCATGGAGCAAACTTTAAAATGGTCATTAATACTAATCCAGGGCCTGGGCTCTGAGTCAGGGACTCCGAGGTAATTTAGCTCTGTTCCCAGCTGCATCGGCTGCAGCTAATTTCCGAGCCGTCTCTGGGGACCGCTTTCCCTGGTCTATAATGAGGAGAATTTGTTGATCTCACATAGGGAGCAAGGTAAACGGATTTAAGGCATTCAGAAGTGACAACAGGACTTGGATGTCACTTGCACCCCACACAGAGGATGAAATGAGGCCTTCTTCCCCGGGGTGGGCTTTCTGGAAACATCAATTCCTCTTACAGTGCCTCCCCCCTATCATCTTGAGCCTCGCCAGGACTTGGTGGCCAGCAGGGTGGCACCCCCGGTGCAGACCCCGAGAGGGAGGCGGGCGTGGCTGCTGAGAGGCAGCAAGTCTGGGCTGTCAGGCCAAAGCTCAGGGGCCCTGTCCGGTGCCACAGCGACCCCTGCGATGGCCTCAGGCTCTGGAGCTAAGGACAGGTGCTGCCGTCCTACCTGGCAGGGTGGTGCCTGGAGCCTGCGCCCGGACCTTCTCCAGCCACTTCCCACAGCTGTTGAAGGACTGCTCGTTGGTCACGTCGTAGACCAGACACAGGACGTTGGGACTCTCCCACTGCAGGGGGGACAGGATGGGCACAGGTCAGGAACACCACAGGGACTCCCAGGCTGGACCGATCTGGCTTTCAGGCAGGGAGGTGGGTGAGGGGCGTGAGAAGCCACAGGGTGGGCCAGGAACAGCCATGGAGGTGCCGCAGTGCCCATGGGTTGGAGGAAGGCCTGCCCAGGGGCTGGCAGGGCTGGGGGGGAGGAGGGTGCAGGCCATGCTTGGCTGGGGCTGTGGGCCAGGTGACACTCTGGACTCGCAGGGCTGGAGTGGGTGGTCCCACTTGCAGCTGAGGAATCTGAGTTTGGAGAGGGCCGGGCGGGACGGAGGCCTTCCTCTGCCCAGAGCCTGCGCTCCCCGCCATGGGCCTCTCTGGCCCGCTCTCCCGGTGTCCTTGGAGGGCCTTCCCTGCAGGCGGACGCGCTCCTGTCCTCGCAAGCCTGAGTGCGCTGCCCACACTAGCCAGCCCCGGGGCGCCCGTCTGCACCTTCTTCAGGCCTGGCTTTCAAAATGCAGACAAGGCTTCCTGCTCCTCCTGCTGTGGCGGCAGCAGCCCTAATACGCACCACTTAGGAGCCAGGGCGACATTCTGGAGGGCCATCAGCTCCAGGGGCTGCTCGAGTCCTGGGCTTCCTGCCACCGGGGTGTGGACACCTGCTCTGTGCAGTCTGTGGGCTCCGCCATCCTGCACCATTAGCCTCTGGTTTATTTCTGGGGTGTCAGTAGGCTTCCAGACACAGGGAGAATCCTTTTTCCAAGCTGTCCTTGGAAGGTCAGCCCAGGACTGGCTCTGGGGACCCCTCCCCACTATGCTGGTCCTGGAGGCTCCTGAAGGCCACGGGCCTGTCCTCCGGGTGAGATCATGGATTCTCACTAGAGCCACACTGACCTCCGCTGTGTGCATGCAGGAGACACTCAGTGTGGCTTCAACCCAAGAACCCTTCCTTCCCTGGCCTCAGTGAGGGCCCAGACAGGCCTGGCATCAGGCTGAAGCCAAGGGTGGCCTGGAGCCAGGGCCGGTGGGAGGGAGCTGTGAACTACGGGACCCGTGACCCTGACTCGCCACAGGCATCTCCTCTTTTGTTGGGGGTTTGGGAAGGATCAGGAATCAACGCACGACGTTGACCTGCGTGGAACTCCCATCAGCCTCCACTTCTCTTACACAACAAAAAGGGGAGGAAACAGTTTCCATTAAAACGTGCTGTTCCTGGGGAGGCAGGCGGCTCTGGAGGAGTCCAGGCTCAGGGTTGGCAACCTGGCCCAGGGTAGAGGGCACAGCCAGCTGGGGCCTGGGAGGACAGGGGGACGGCTAGTGGGCACGGCGAGACCCAGAGGCAAGCAACCACAGAACGTGGGGTGTACGGAGGGCAGGAAGGGGAGCCTCTGTCCAGAGGGGGTGGAAATGTGTGGCTGAGAGCACCCCCTTCAGGAGGGCTCTTGGGGAGGCTGGGGGAGGGGCTCTGGCGCCTTTGAAACTTGGTCACTCTAGAGTAGGCAGGATGTCACTCGGCCACTCTAGAGCAGGGGGGGGGGCGTCACTCGGCCACTCTAGAGCAGGCGCGGTGTCACTCGGCCACTCTAGAGCAGGCGGGGGTCACTTGGCCACTCTAGAGCAGGTGGGGCGTCACAGGCTAACGTTCCTACTCGCCCCTGTACAGAGTTTTGCCAGGGCAGCCTCAGGATGGCTGAGGTGGGCTGAGACTCGGGTGGGAGTGGCCTCAGGGGCACACGGTGTGGCAGGAGGGGGTGGAGGAGGAGACCAGGAAGGAGGTCGCGTGCTACTTGCCAATTTATCCAGCATTTCAGAAAACAGCTCCTTGCCGGCCGAGTCAAAAATGAAGAGCTCCTGCAATCAGAAAGCAAGTCCCAGCGAGGGGCACGAGGGAAACCATGGGCCTCGAGCACTGCTGCCACTCTGTCACCCCGTCACTGCAGGGTGGGCTTGGTGGCGAACTGCACGTACCCACTGCACACAAGTTTCATACACGCTTTCCCGGGGCGCCAGAGAGAAACGGGGAGAAGGGACTCCAGAGCCCCCGGGAGGCAGCGGCAGGTCCCCACCCCACCCATATGGTCTGCAGGGAGCCTCAGCCCTCCTGACCCGAGTGCAGAAATACAGGGCACAGGCTGGCCTCCCACCTGGCAGAGCGGAATGCCAACCAGGCCGAGGAGCTCTGGGTTCCGAAAGGTCATGGCGCACTTTGTTAACCAAATTGATTTCCAAGTCTTAAAACAACTCTTTCTAAAGGAGGTCACTGAGCAGACCTGGGAAGGCGCTCAAAGTAGGCCAGGCTGACGTCGTACTGGGATGGCCAAGGCGCCACTCAGACAGAGGGCACCAGATGCCCCTTCCCACCTGTCCACTCACCCAGCCCAGGTGGGAGCCCCTCCCCCAGCTTCTGACCCCTGGCCCCTGCTCTGTGGGTGCGGGCGCCACGTCACCTGCACCAGGAAGCGCAGGACTGCTCCCTGGTTTTCTTTTTGGCTCACGGGTCTCTTTAAGAATCTGGAGAGCTACAAACCCTCCTGCCAGGAAGGGACACAAACGACCTCTTGCCGTTGAACTTCAAGAGCCTTGGGACTGCTGAGGAGGGACCCTGGGCAGCCAGCTCCTCTGGGGAGGCGGGTTCCCCAGTACTCCAACCCCTCGGTCCCTCTCGAACAATTTCTGCGTCCCCTGATCGGGTCCCTGATGCTCAGGTGAATCTGGGCCCAGTCCCTGTACTGGTCCCACACTGGTCAGTGTGGCCCACAGGAGGAGCCCGGTGCCCCCGGGCGGGGGGTGCCACTTACCACACTGTCGCCGGTGTCGGGAACTGGCACCGTCTTCACCACCAAATCCACCCCTGCTGTCTGCCAAGGAAGACCCAGGACATGGGCGTCAGGGGCCCCGTGGAGATGCAGGAAGACCCAAGAACCCCACACGGGGGGACGTCCCCCGCCGGGTGCTTGTGCCCCGGAGGAGAAGGGCCACGAGTACAGGAGTCGGCCCCTCCTCCCTGCCCACGAGCGAGCTGCTGGTGGGGGTGGCGTGCTGTCCTCTGGCAGGCCTCTCTGCAGGCCGCTCCCTGGGCTGTGGGCCCCTGCTCACCAGGGTGTAGTTCTGGAAGTGCACCCCATCGCTGCGGAAGAGCTGCGCCAGGGCCGTCTTGCCCACCGTCGGGTCTCCTGAGCCAGAGCAGAGGAGAAGTGTCACTCGGGTCCCATCAGAACTGAGGACCCCTGCCCCAGAACTGCACCGAGTTTCCAGGGCAAAAGTCCTCGGCTCTCAGGGAGCCCGCGAGGCCCCAGGCAGGGCAACGAGACGATGCGACCAGCTTCGAGACCCAAGAGGGCCGGGGCTCCTCTCCGTGCGGCTAAGGACGCTCTCATCCCAAAGAACGGCCCAGGAGGGGACAGAAGGCCCCGGCCCAGAAGTCACTGTCCTCCAGTGAGACACACCCGGGGAACCCGTCACTTTCCAACTTGAATTCACACGGAAGTCCCTCTGGAGGAGCAGAGAGCGGGCGACTGGAGCCCAGGGGACTCCTGGACCTGGTGCGCATTGGGGATCAAGAGGCCCGAGCTGCGTTACCGTCCTGGAAGCCACTGCCGAGGGACACCCTGCAGCCCACCCTGGCGGGCACCTTCCGGGCCTCTCCACAACCCGCCTGCAGCGGTGGCCACTGCTCCGCGGGTCAGTCCCTGTCGCGGTTCCTAGCCTGCAGTCTGAACCTCTCCAGAGCCCAGCGCTCCTCGTGCCGCCTGTATGCCCCTCTGCCCACGCCCGCCCGGCCTCCTGTGACGCCAGGTGTCCTGTGGGCAGACTCCAGCCCTGACAGGACCGGTCTCTGCTTCCCGACCCTCAGCAAAATGTCCGGGGCACCTGTCCCTCTGACTTGCCCCTCTGGGCTCCTGGCTGTACCTCCGCCGCCCCTCCACAGCCACACTGCTCGCCCAGCTCCTCGACGCTCGTCTTTCCCACCCGGATCTTCTCTTCTGAGACGATCATGACTTCTCGTGGCCTTTCCTGCCGTGAGCTCTGCGCCTGCGAGTGGAGCGCTGCTCAGGGCTGGCTTTCCCATCTGCCACTTCTTAGCTGGGACCGACCTGCCCTGCGCTCCCCTCATGGACCCAGGCACACGCATTCCTTCCTTCCCACCCGGTGCCCTGCAGCATCCACCTCACCCGACAGAGGAAGACACTGAGGCTCAGAGAAGCTGGGTGACCTGCCTAGGGTTCCAACACCGTGCTCCCTCCTCCAGGCCCGGTCCATCAGCGCAGCCCTCCAGGACACCTGGACGCCACAGCCTGGACTGCCACGGGCCCCCACCTGTCCCAGAGCACGTCACTTTCCTCCCTTGCACCTTGATGCGGACACCCTCCGACTCCACTTCTGCTCCTGAATCCAGTTGGGAAGTGGCTCTTCCTGCTGTGGACTCCCCACAGACCGTCTCTGGCCGTCGGCCAGTCACCAGCACTCAGGGGAGGCCTCGGGGTGGGCTCGAGGAGGCGGGGAGCACACAGAGCAGCAGCATGGCCAGCGCCCTCCCGGACAGAGCGTCTGAGGAGCATCGGGGTCCAGCCAGCGGCCGGTCAGCGTGGGGGCCTCCCGGGGGCCAATGGCTAAGCCCGGAGGACCAGGTGGGCGGCAGGACTGAGCCCGCAGGATGGGATGCCAGGCCACCGACCTCCTAACTGCCAGGCCCAGGGGCCTCTCTTCAGCGCTTGTCCTTCATGTCTTGGAGGGCGGGGCAGCCTGAAGTGTCCCTTCTTCCCGAGCCTGTCCCCTGGCCTTGGTGACCCACACAGGCTGCTCCTCCGCCTCCCAGATGCAACCACTGTGTGGCGGACCCTCGCCTGGAGCACCTTCTGTTCCCACCTGGACCCCGCTCGGGCGGTCCCGGGTTCCAGGGGTGGTCAGCGCAGACCCCGCGGGCAGTCTGGAGCTGGTTCGGTTGCTCCGGCCCTGACGCAGGGCAGAGCTCTTTCGCGTGGGGGACGGGCCCAGTGACCTGATGCTGGTGACTCCTGGGTGCCCGGTCAGCCGGCAGCCCCTCCTCGGAGGCCGCCTCCCAGCTCAGGGGTCCGTCTCTGGGTTTCCAGCAGCCCGGGGTCCACGGCCCGGGTCCTCCAGCTTCTCCGGCCCCCATCTGAGGAACAGGCCCATTATAAAATCTCCCACTAAAGGCCACGCTGTTCGTGACGGCCGGCCGTGGGTGGTAGTGCTGCCCAAGGGCCTCCCGCCCTGGTCTTCCTCGCTCCGGCCCGGCCTGGCCCGACAGGCGGGTCCTTCACAGGATTTCTCTGTGGCTCTTCCTCCTTTCTTTCTGTGGGCTGGGAACCCAACCCCGGGCCTTGTGCGTGCTGGGCGGGGGCTCCGCCACCGAGCCGCCCCCCGCCCCAAGGTCCCTTCCAATTCCTTCCAACGGCCCCTTCCATAGGAACTGCTCTCTCCACGCCTGTTCTCTGGTCCCTCGCATCCCTCAAGGCCACTCCTGCCCACCCAAGTCCAGGTCTGCCGCTCCCTCCAGGAAAGGCTAGCTGGTGGCTTCCTCTCTGGCCTGAGGTCACCTCTCCTCCTTGTCTTCAGCAGGTGGTGCCCTGGCTCAGTGCAGTAGCACCTGACGTCAGGACTACCTTCCAGCGAGGCACGACGATCCTCCCACACCCAGGACAAGCGGAGTCCCATGGCACTTAAGGGCACAGTGACCCACAGTATTTAGTGGCAGACTCAGGCTCCATCACATACTAGCTGGGTGACGTCAGGTCAGTCACTTAACCTCTCCCGCCATAGTTGCTACATCTGTAGATCAGATAACAACACCCACGTCATAGACCGTTAAGGAGATTTAATGAATTCATATACATGGTGCCTACGTATGGTGATGGCTATTTGTTTTAACCAAATAAATTATAGATAAGTGTCAAGGGTGGTTCCCCCTCTCCGTCTGAACAGAGCAAGCAGCACTGTGTTCTGAGGTACTTGGCCGGCGCCTGCACTCAAAGGCAGTCTGTGTCGTGGCACAACCTCTGCCCTCCTCAGCCCCTCCTGGAGTGTGGGGCCGGCTGACCCACCTTTGCCTTCCCACTGCACTTTGCGTGGTGACTCACACATAGTAGATGTTCAATAAATATCTGTTGAGTGAATATTAGGTCCCTTGACGACTAGTTTTGTGAGACCAAAAAATGTGGGCCTACAAGGGGTGAAAGTAAAAATAAAACCGGTGAGGGGTGCTGTGAGGATCTGGGGGTGCTGCCATGGCAAGCTGATGCACTGGGCTGAGGTCTGTGGTCCCTGGAGACTTCCGAGAAGAGATGCCCTTGAGCCCTTGAAAGAAGGCTGCAGACACTGGGCCAGGCGGAGTTCAGGGGCCACTGACCTGGTCATGACTGCAATCAGGTGAAACAGGTACCCAAGAGAGTTGGGGGAAAGAAGGGCTACAAGGAACAAGCCTCAGCCCAGTGTAGCCTGGGTACGAACAAAGCCCTGGGTCTGGACCCAGGCTCTGAACCATGCAGCTCTGCTGCTGCTGGCTGTGTGACTCAGGGCAAGTGGTCTCCCCTCTCTGAGCCTCATTTGCCTCATCTGTCAATGAGAACCACAGAAGTACCAAGCCCATGGGGTTGCTGTGAGGACTCAGTGAGGCCAGTAATGAGGGTCTAGCGCAGTGCCCCACGCAAGCAGCAGTCAGGAGCCAGCTCCAGGAAGGAAGCTCAATTAAAAAAGAATGAGAAACATCACTCAGAGAGAGAGAAAGGCCGTTGTTGTTTTGTTTTGTTATTTTGTTTTGTTGTTGTTCTTTTAAATCTAACTTTAGGGGGAAAAAAAAAAAAAACAGTCCCACCTTATCCATGAGAGACTGAAGCTTAAGGAAACAGTCCAACATGCCGGCCGCCAGGAAGAGAGCAGCCAGAAGGCTTTTGTTATCCAACATCGCCTCCCCTGGCGCTCTGGGCACTAGAGTCTCTGGGGAACCATTGGTTTCTTTTGCTCCAGTCTGATCTGAATCACTGCTGTCAGTCATCTTTCTGTGTGACCCTTTTATTTTCAAGTTAGAAAGTCATTAAATATACTATCCTCTACTTCCAGCCTGAGAGAGAGGAGTCAAAAGGAATCTTTTCTTCACAGAATTTCTCACCACTTCTTAGGGAGGCCTGCAAGGTCACGGGTCTCAACAGTCACACTCCTTCAGGGACTTGGGTGTGGAAATCCTGGGTATGACCTTCGCTAGGTAAGATCAGGGAAAATCAGAACCTACCCGAGGGTGCTACAGAGACAGGATTGAAGGGAAAACACGTGTCTGGCGTACAGCAAGGACTCAGTAAAACGCACGTGTTCTGCCTCTACCAACATATAATCTAAGCAACTGCTTCCTAAACGTGCAGACCGATTCAGGGAAAACACTACAATGTGACTGCCACAGATCCATTCATTCTACAAGTATTTATTGAGTACCTACTATGTTCCGGGCATTTTTGCTCGCTGTTTGTAGGTCAGTCAATGAAACACAGATTCCTGCTTTGCTGGGACTCAATGTTTATATCCTCCTGAAAGTGGGCGGCAGGTAGTCAACTAACAGGTGCCTCTGCACACTCTGCCCCCTGTACTGTAAGCCCTCTTTCCTAGCCCTCTTACCAGAGGAGTGGGATCAGGAAAATAATCCTATGTGTGAAGAATACCAAAGTCAGTGATTCCTAACTTTGAGGTACAGCAAATGTTTAGTTGAAGCGCCGAGGGTTTGCTTAGCCTGATTGTCTGCGCCTCCGGAGTACAGGTCAGCGGGCGAAGGCGGAGTCGGAAGGGCAGGGAGCAGGGGCTCAGAAAGAGAATTCTTCCCCGCCCGACGGAATCTGCTCTGTCGGAATCGCAGCCGCCGCCACGGGGAGAGGGTGGACACTTCACGTGAACCAACGCTCCCGGAGAATTACGAAGCCCGCGGACTCCGGAGACCGCGGAAGTCGGCGCGGGTTTCCAGACTCACCTGCCAGGATGCATTTGGCTGCCAGCTTCACCATGGTAACCACCACTACCACCGACCCGGAGTGAAGAGCAGCTGCTAGAGGCGTCGGAGGGTGGGTTTCGCGGTCTGGGCGGTGGAAGCGGGGAGGGCTGGTCCCCTGTGCCCGTGGCCCGGTGGGGACCCGGCGGGATGGGGCCTGGACCTCCTGGGCGGGGCTGGGAGACCGAGAGCTAGGGTGGGAGGGAGCAGGACTCCAGAGGGGTCCCGGATCGGGGCAGTATGACAAGAGCAGGCGGGACGATGAGGATCCCGCTGCCCCTCTGCTCAGGCCGCGGCCGTGGAGTCGGGGACAAACACACTCGACGACCCCCGGGTCCCAAGCACCAAGCGAAAAGCCCTCGCTTGGCAACCACCGTCCGCTGCCCCGCCCCCTCCTCCAGGCGGCCCCCGATTGGCTGCTGCCAAAAGCTCCCACCCCCAATGTCCAGCTGAGACCCAGTAGGAGGAAGGGGCGGGGCTTACCTTCTTTTCTAGAGAGACAATTCGCAGCGGTATCTGTTCTTCCACTTCACGTCGCTTGGCAAGTGGTTTTAAATGATGTCAATCACTGTCATCTCCCGCTCCCGCGCAGAAGCGTCACGGGAAAAGCAGCTTCAACGTGAGTAGCAGAAGCGGTGATAAAAGAAACTTTCTGATTGGCCAGAGGGTGGCTTGGACTATGTTCGTGAGGCCTGGGGATTCGTCACACTCCCCTGCCTCCTGGAAATGGTTTCGTCCAAGAGGGGCCCGTCGGCTTGCGGTAGTCTGGAGCGGCGCCTGCGCAGTAGACGAAGCCGCAGTGGCGGGAGCCGGGCTTTGCTTTGGTTCTTGCTGCTGGTCGGTTTCCCGCGTTCCGCGGAGAGCGGTCGCGCAGCCACAAATCCGGTCCTCGCCCCGCATCCCGAAGAGCAGCCCCGTTTTTAAAGCCCAAGCATGTTATGCGCCTTAAAATCTGAAACAGGGGAGGGAGGAGTGGGGAAAGGTGGAGATCAGTGAGTGCCTCGCTGTTGCCCGACTGGGAGCGGGAAGTTCTGTTGCGCTGCAGCACAGTGGGCGGATACAGCCCGTGCGGACAATGCCCTGCGCCTTCAGAAAGCTAGAGGAAAGGGTGTGAAAGTTCTTACCATAAAGAAACAGAGAGAGAGGTGCGTTCACCCTGGTTTAGCATTGCACAATGTACGCAGACCTGCATGGAAACCGCACAGGGCGCCCCGTGAATATGTGTAATTTTATGTTATTCTTTATCATTAAAAATAAATGCAAACCAAAAAATAAAAATGTAAAATACGAAAATTTTTAAAGCGATGCCTGTGAACAGAAGGGAGAACGTGTGGACTTTGCAGAGGGGAGCAGGGTCTCCCAGGGATTTGAACTTGGACTTTCCTTAGTCCCTTTCTTCCCTGGAGAATGCACCCCATGCCCAATGTTGCATGAGAGGGTGCAGTCCACCATGCTGCTGGCCATGCAGGAAGGCTCTAAATATTAGCTGACCTTCCTGGGGGAGTTGCTTTGCCATCTGGTGGACAGAGACCAAGTCACCCCTGAGCCTCTACAGATGGGCCAAGTTAGAACCCACCTGGTGGGGGTGGGAGGTGGGGATGAGAGAGAAAGCATGTGAGCTTCAGGACACCAGAGGTGTGCACCAGGTCATCGCCCAGTGATGAGTGAGGAGGAACTGACCTGGACAGATTCCCTGTATCATCCACCACTCGTTCTCACTCTCCCTGGGCCCCCGGCCCTTGAATGGCCAATGCTGAAAGGGAAGGACAGCCCATGGGTGTGGATGCCTGCTGCCCCCAGTTAGCTTGCAGATAGCTGAGTGTGTGTGTGTGTGTGTGTGTGCGCGCACACACACACGTGTTGGGCACACACACACACACACACACATGGCCACGAAGGGTCCAGCCCTGGGTGCAGGGTTGAAGCACAGCACACGTTGGCATTTTCTTTCCTGAGACCCGTTCCTGCTTTTCTTCATGCTAGTTCCTCTCAGACCCCCAACCCTGGGTGAGCAGAGCGCTGCTGCCTGGTCCCCGGCTCTGCCCTCCTCCAGGACAGCCTGTTCTGCCAGTGACCCCCTCACTTCCTGAGTGCACCACCCTCCAGAGGCAGCTGGGGTAGTGACACCCTGGGCTCCCCCTGAGGACCGCCTCTGGGGCCCTGCCCTTAGCCCCTTCTCTGCAAGGGGGTGAGGGTGACTCCTCCCTCCAGGGCCCGTCCTCCTGGTCATACCCACTCCTCCCTTTTGGTGTCAGCGCCATTGTAGGGGCATTTGGATATTTCCAGAGAGAGAAAATTGTCCCCAGGGTCTTCTGTGCATTCTTGATGACAGCTGCGTGACTGAAAGCCACGGGGTTTAAGATGGTCTGAGAGTTTTGGAGCAGGGAGGGCTCCTGAGCAATTCCTGCCCCCTCCCCCACCGAGCTCCAGTAGCCACAGCTGTGACGTTTGCCAAGAATGCACTGTGAGCCTCCAAGGGTGGTCAAGAGCTAATTAATCTAATAGTCACAATCAAAACCGACACTCCCCCAACCCCCCCGCGAGGCCTGTATCGTTGGATAGGTGGGGAGGCTAAGGCCCACAGGAGGTCACCTTCATGCCAAGGGGGCTGGGACTTGAACGTGGGTAGTGTGTCCACCCAGCATGCCTCCCCCGACACTCTGGCACTTCCCCTCCTCCTAGAGGGCCAAGGTTCCCCGGGTTCTGCAGTCATAACTCCCTCTGATTGAGCATTACATGCCAGGCACGTGCCAAGCCCTTCACATCCTCTCGTTTGACGTCACAACTCTGGCAAGTGGAGGTTACTACTGTAATTGAACAGGCAAGGACACTGAGGGCAGGAGAGAGCCCGAGTCACGCGACAAGTCGGCCAGAACCAGGACGGGAACCCAGCCCAGGCCTCTGACCCTTGTTTTCTACTCCAGGTTCATCCACAAGCCTCTCCTGGCCGGGCGCTGGGCTGGTGCCGGGGCCACTGAAGTGAGCGCCGCGGGTTGCCGGCCTCGCTCCGGCCTGTGTGGCCCGCGTGGGGATGTGGGCCTGGATTGCAGGACACTGGCTTTTTTAGAGGGGCCAGGAATCAGGGCTTTTCTGTGAAATCCCCGGCCCTTGATGTTCGGCAATGAACTTAGATTGGAAGCACTCGAGCAGCCGTGGAGATGGCTGATGGCCGACACGGTCGGGGGCTGTGACCTCTGGTCAAGAAAGGAAGAGAAACGTGGGACGTCACAACAAAACTCGGACCGGAGAGGACACTGGATCCCTGTGCCTCAAGGAGCACGCCGCCCGCGATGGCCAAGAGGAAGCCGGGCAGGCTGAGGAAGGTGGGCTGAACTGAGCCAGGGCTTCGGGTAAGTGGGGCAGAGACAGCTGCTGACAAGCGGCTTGGGCTCCGGGGACCATCACCGCGGGTCGGCAACTCCCGACAGCCTGGCAGCAGTAGGCGCAGGAGCTGCGGCTTGGTCCCAGTGACATGGCCATATTCCAAGCCTGGGCCTGTGACGGCCACTGCAGGGCCCAGGTCCTCCCGCCACCTCACGGCCACAGCCAGAGTCCTCCCTCTGCTTGGCCCCAGGAGGGCCACCACTTCCAGGGGGGGCAGCAGCTTTCTTGGTCAGAGATCAGTCCTTTGGGTAAAGAAGAGGCCTGGGGAGGGGGACTGTGGGAAAGGCCCCAGCTCTTCTGGGAAGCCCTGATTTACAGCCCTCAGGTCCCGAGAGCCTGGGGTGGTGGGTGGGGCGCGAGTTCTGCTTTACAGTTTGCCACAGGGCACCGGGTCACCTCTGGAGCGCGGTGCTGGACGTGACCCTGCTGTCGCTTTGCCCCCATTCTCCTGGGCCTGGGCGTTTTCGTCTCTGCCCATACAGTGCTTGGCCGTGGCCATTTCGCTAAAGGGCAGAGAGCTGGAGACTGACTCACCTTCCGTGTGCCTGGAATGCAAAGTGGCCGGAGCCCTGGCCCAGGGCGGACACTGCCGTGCGCGGATCCCGTCAGCAGGGGGCAGCAGCAGCCGGGAAAAGGACGGAGGCAGGAGAGCGCCCAGGGCCGCAGCCCTTTGGATTTATTTTGCATCTGCTTTTATTCAAGGCTGAGGAAATCATCTTTTCAGAGACCCCGGGGATCGTCGCAGGAAGCCAAGAGTTGCTTTTCCAGAACATTCCGTGTTTAGCATCTCCTGCCCATTGGCTCGGCCAGTAGAGAACTGGGAAGTTGGCAGAGGGCCGGTAACTCACCTGAGCATGGCCCTGGGAGGACGTGCTCCGGTCCCGGCCCAGAGCCTGCTGATGTCCCTCCCTGGTCCTTTTCTGCACTCTGTGCATAAAGCTTGTGTCACGGGGCTTGAGAATGGGACAAATGACTCCCGCAGCTCAGCCTGAACCAAGCCAGATGCTACTGAGGCAAATGAGGCTGCTCCCTGGTGCTCCACATCCCTTCCCCCTTTCCAGCCCCTACCTACATAAGACCCTGGAGCCAGAGGACAAAAAGCCCTCCCCAGACTGGCCCTCCTGCAACTGCCTGGGCCCATTTGAGCTTGTCCCCAGCCCCCTAAAGCCTTAACAGCCCAGGCTGGGTGTGATGGCGACGCCTATGATCCCAGTTGCTAAGGAGGCTGAGGCAGGAGGATCGAAAGTTTGAGGCCAGCCTCAGTAACTTAGTGAGTCTCAAAATAAAAATTGAAAAAGACCAAGGATGCAGCCTAGTGGTAGGGCACCCACCTGTTCCACCTCCAGTACCAAAGAAAGAAAGAACCCCAATAACCTAGGTTTCTTCTCCTTCCCTCACAGAGCCAAGCTGCACATCCCCCTCTGCATTTTGCTTTTGGGGGACCCCATGCCCAGCACACAAAGTGCCCTTTGTTATTTTATTATGGCTGAGTTGTTCTATTCCAGAGCAGGATCTCTCTAAATCTTTTCACATTTCCACCCAAAATCCCAGTCTCCCTCCTGGCCTTGGGGTGAAGTCCGCCTTCCTCGTGGGGTTGCCAGTGGGTGGCGGGGGAAGGAGGTGTTCCCACCACTCTGTGCCACTCTCTGTGCGCAGGCAGCAGGCTCCCTGGGACCTGCAAACCTGACCTGCCTATTCTGCCTCAGGGCCTTTGCCCCTTCTGTCCCCTTTAAACCCACTGAAGTCTTAATATGCTTTTCTCAGCTCAAATATCACCCACTCTGTGTGCCCCGTATGTGTCATGAAGGCAGTGACCGCATCTCTGGTTACTGGCAGAGTGCCTACTGGTTAAGGAATAGGTTCTAGAGCCAAAGCCTTCGGACTCTAATCCTACCTGTGTGACCTTGGGCAGCTCACCACACCTCTCTGTTTCAGTTTCTTCCCACATGGAATGGGAGCACTAATCCATCCTTTGTCCTGGGGTTGAGATGAGGGTTGAATGTCTGGCCAGCACATGTCTCCACCCAAGTCGTGGGAGGGGGAGATGGAGCGCTCTCTCACTGCTGCTAGGGATCCTGTCTCCTTACAGCGTCACATCCCCTCACCCGGTGTCTGTCCCCGCGGAGAGTAGGTGTTCCACAAATACGGATCCAAATTGCTGTACTTCAGACTGATCTCTGGAAGAATCACTGTTTGAAGCTGGTGGTGCTCAAACAAAGCCCCCGGTGGTCACAGTCAGTGTCTGCAGACCCCAGGGCTCGGCCCAGCCGGGCCAGGTCATGAGATGGTGTCATGTCACCTTCACGACCCCCTTCACAGTCGGGATCCTATTTTCCAAGAGAGGACACCGAGGGCAGGTAGGGTTCAGCTGTCACGGGCTGGACGTCAGAGCACAGCAGACCAGGGAACTGTAAGTGTTGTCTTCGTCCCCAAACAGCCGTCTGCGTGGCGAGGTCTCTGCTCAGGCACCTCCCCACCTTCTGCCTGGCTCCGTCCTGGGCAGTGTTTTGACCCTGCTCAGTGCACCTCCCTGCTCGGGCCCTGCGCCCCCTCCCTGCTCGGCCTCGGGCCCTTGGGGAGGGGAGCAGCCCCCGGCCCTGCCAGACCAGCGGCCTGGTTCAGGGCCTCTGCCGCCCGCTCTGGGCCCCGCCGGCTCAGGGTCTTCTGTGTCCACATCTGCTCAAGCCCCCACCAGCTCTCCAAGAGAGACGTCCCTGGGTCCTGCCTTCCCCAAACCTCCCCTGAAAATAGCCCCCCCCCAACTCTTGTTCCCGTACCTTCCATTTGTTCCATCGTCTCCTGCAAACCGTCACCCTAAATCTGCGTCAAAGGTCACTCATGGCCAAAGGGTGAGCTCCCAGGCTTCAGGAACAGGGGACGGGGTGCACTTAGTATGTGTCGGACCCGAGGTAGGCACCGAAGCCCTTGGTAACCCCACGACGTGGGGCCTGTGGCTGTCCCTTGTGCAGGAGGAAACGGAGGCGCAGGCATCGGTAGCAGCTGTGGCCCGGAGCCCAGGCAGCCCTGCTCTCCAGCCTTCTCCAGAGTCGTTGGGGAAGGTCCCCGGGGGCTCCTTCTTCCCTCCAGGGCTCCCTGGCGAGCAGAGTCCTGGTGTGATGGACTCAGGTCCCCTGTCCCCTCCTCTAAACGTGTCTTGTTAACACCTGGAGGTGGCATTCATGAACTGGGAATTGGTGGCTTTCAAACGGGTCATAAAAAGACCTGCTAGAAGCTCAGAGGAGGAAGTTGAGCCTTTCCTGAGGGGACCGAGGGGAAGTCAGCTGCCTGAGCGTGTTCCCCAGGGACCGACTGGACAGGCCTCCAGGCCACCTCTGGGCCCCCTGTGGCTTCGACAACAGGCCCCCTCCCTGCTCTAGAAGGGGAGCTGGCGAGACGTGGGGTGGCCCGTGATGCCCGACTTACCACAACCCAGGGCTGTGAGCTCCATGCTAGAGCACCTGGCTCTCAGGTGGCAGAGGGACAGGAGGGCGGGCCTCGGGGTCAGCAGATCTGGGTTCCGAGTCTGACTGCAGCAGCACGTGTCTATGGGCCACTCAGTAACCCCCATCTAGTGTCCTGGGAAAGATTTTTCTAATTCCACAAATTTGCAAAACCATTTTGGGATACGCAGAGCTGAAGAGAGAGGCCAGGTTGGGGACACTGTCCCTCGGACCTGCCCTTCGCCTCGCCAGTGGCTCTTTCCTGTTCTTCCAAGCCTCTTTGGCAGGCAAGCCCATTTTCAGAGAGGAAACTGAGGCTCAACAGAAGGCGTCTAGTGGCACACCACTGCGAGGGCTCGTCACCTGTGAGACCAGGAGCAGAGTTCAAATCTCGCTCCAAACCCAAGTCTGCTTGTGACGGGCTAGGGACCTTAGGAGAGCCGATGAACTTGCTGGGCCTCTGTTTCATTATCTGTAAAGTGGGGCGAACAAGGGACCCGCCACAGGGGGCTGTGGGCATTGATGCTTTTGCACACAACGCATTGGCTCAGTGGCACGGAGGGCTCCCTGTCATCGTGACCCTAGGGCATCGTTGCTGAATGGACGAATGAATGACTCAAATGCATCCTTATCCTCTATTTAGGACAGGAAGCTTCCCTTGCAAGAAATCCAAGAAACGAAGGCAATTTCCTCCAGATAGAAATAAAGTGCTGCGTGAAGCTGTTTATCGTGTAGAGGAATCGGGGGTCACCTTTTCTGGACGAGCCACATTCTGAAAGTACCTTTCCAAGAACAGAGAGCGAGCTGGCCCCGGGGTCACCCGGGCTGATCTCTGGCGATGCTGACAAGGTGGCGTGTTGTGATGATTTTGGAAGAAGCCTCCCTCACCACCCTTGCTGACCTCTGCTCCAGCAAAAATCATTGAATTTTGCAAAAACTCTGGGGCAGAGAAAGTCCTCCTGAGGCGCTGGCTCACCCGGGGGTCCCTCAGCCAGCCCAGAATCGTCTCCAGAGTGCTCTGCCCACACGAGTGCCCTGGCTCATTTCTCGAGAGTCCGCAGATGTGAGTGTTGGAGGAGGCAGGGTGAGAAGTGGCCGGGCCTGGAGAGCCAGGGCAGTAAGAGGGAAGGGGCTCTGGCTGGAGCCTGTCCAGCGGCCCCACAGGAGCCCCGGTGAGTACAGGACGTGTCCCCGTCTCCCAGAGCCCCAGAGCTGCCCATCAGAAGGCTCCGCTGCGGCTCCCAATCCAGAGGCAGGAAGCCAGATGCTCCTGGTTTAGGTCCCTGGGAAGGGACGCCTGTCTGGTCCATCGGGCCCGTGACCCCAGCACTGACCCGCTTAGCTTGGGCTCTGGGGTCAGATGAACCAGGGTCCCACATAGCACCTGAGACGGGTGTGACCTGCCAAGATGTCAATCAACCTGCCGACTGCACGACTGCCCTTGAGACCTCATCCTGCCTTGGATGTGCCCCCTTCAATAAGCCACCGGAGCCATTTTGCCTTTGTCTAGATCAAAAACGTGAGTGGACTAGATCTACAGGGGGCTTCGCTTTTGTAGATGTATTTCTGAGTGTTTGTGTTTTATTATTTGTTAATTATTTGAGATATTAACATTTAGAGTGGCTATTTGGGGTGGCTTGGATTCCTCTGGGCAGAAGAGCCCTCTGATGAGACCCTGGCCATCTTCCCCCTGAAAACGAGACCCTAAGCAACTTTGTGAGACCCGGTCTCTAAATAAAAAATAAAAAGGGCTGGGATGTGGCCAGTGGTTAAGCACCCCTGGCTCAATCCTGGACCCCAACACCCCCCAAAAAAGGGAGAATCAGCGACTAGGAGGCAGCAGTAATGACCTACGCCTCCTGCTGAAAGCTACGAAGCCCATCCTCATATGCACGTCCCACGTGGCCCTGTCAGACCCGCAGTGGCCGTGGGCGTGCCCCACGGCTCTGCCCAGCCGTGTCCTTCCACACTGTCCACCTCCTTTGGACCAGCAGAGCCTGCCCTGAGCAAGACCCACCACCCAGGCCAGCTTGGGGGGCAGCAGGTGGCGTGGCTGCCGAGGAGCCCACCCAGAGCCAGTGCCGGGTGAGCTGGGGGCGGACGGTGCCCAGGCGGAGCAACCCCCAGGGCCTTGCCCACCAGCTCCTCTCCTTGGCACCCGCATCTCAGCAAACAGGGAAGGCCGGTGACATGACCGTGGATGCGAGCCACATGACATGCAATGGACCATTCCAAAGCACACGGTCCAGTGGCATTTACTGCCTCTCCCTCGCTGGCCCTCTGAACGAAGATCGCCCTCCCGGGGGGCATCCCCGGACCCCGGCGAGTCCACCCGCAGGACACCTGTGCTGCCAAGTGTCTGACCAACGATCGAGCCAGCCGCAGCCAGCAGGAGGGGAGGTGGACGTTTCATGGCCTGCAAGCAGCTGGATCACGGGCTCGGAGTCGGGAGGGACGCGCCGAGGGACTGTCCAGGTGCCCAAGTCCTTTCGACAGCTCCTTGCCTCCACCTCCCCCGACAGGGCATTCCCTGCTCAGCGGGACCCCCAGGGCCTCCTAGAGCAGGTCCAAGCTGCTGCCCATCAGCCTCCTCCTGGTCCTGGCTGCAGAATCCACCAAAGGAACCCAGCGCCTCTCAGACCACGGCCACCCCCGGTCAGGGCAGGGTTCACGTCCCCCTGGGCAGCCGCGTGGCTTCCCCTTCTTCCTGTGAGTGCTCTTCTCTGTGGTACGTGTCGGTTTACCCAACCAAGACGTGTTGAGGACCTCCCTCGTGCCAGGGGCCGGATTAGGTGCTGGGTAACGATGATGAATGATTCCAGCTCTCGGGAAAGCAAACGGGGAAGGCCGGTGACGGTGACAGTGGATGGAGCCACATGACACGCAATGGACCATTCCAAAGCACCCGGTCCAGTGGCATTCAGTGCATCTGTAATCTGTGTAACCAAAACTCTGGTTTCAAAACTCTAGTCACCCTAGAACACCCTGAGCCCATTAAGTAACTACTCCCTATACCACTTCCCTGTTCCTGGGGGGAAACCTCTGATCTGTTTTCTGTCTCTAGGAATTTACCTGTTCTGGGTTTTTCATATAAAGTCATCATACAATGTGTCACCTCTTGTGACAGGCTTCCTTCACTTGGCATGATGTTTTCAAAGTTCCTTCAAGTTGTAACATGCTTCATTCTTTTTTTATGGCCAAGTAATATTTCACTACATGGCTATACCACCTTTGGATTATCCACTCACCACTGATGAATATTTGGGTTACTCTCACCTTGTAGCTATTATAAATAATGTTGCTATAGAAGTTTCTATGTGTACATATGTTTGTTGGCTATTTCTTCTTTTTCTCTCCCACTTCTTTTTCTTGGTATTGGGGATTGAACCTAGGACTTTACAGAGGATGCTACACAAACACTCTATCTTGAGCTATACCCACCTTTTAAATTTTATTTTGGCCTCACTAAGTTGCCCAGGTTGGCCTTGAACTTGCAATCCTCCTGCCTCAGCCTCCTAAGTAGCTGGGATTACAGGCCTAAGACACCACACCGGCCTTTGTATATTTTCTTTGGAGACATGTCCGTTCCTGTCCACTGCCCATTGTTAATCAGGCTGCAATAATGGATAATGTTTTTTGTTCAAATTTGACTGGTGCTGGGAGCCATTAGCCAAGTAGGTATGACAATTTCCTTGCCAGCGTACCCCATGTTGCTTAGTGGAAGGACTCGTGGAAATAGGACATTTTGCAGTGACATTGCATGTAGGTGACCTTGCTCAAGGACCAGGGCGGATTAGGGTGTTCCCGGTTTAGGATAATCGGGTTTAGGGCGTTCCAGGTTTAAGATTATTCCTGCTGGGAATAGGGTGTATCCTGCTGCCTGAGTTCCCCTTGAGTTCTCACGGGATTCAGACAGTATTTTTTGGGAGACAGAAGCCCAGTGGATGTGGATTTGGGCAGAGAACGTGGATTTCCCCAGAACGTGATTGTAGACAGCTGGTGTGAGTTCGGGAATAAAGACTTGCTGTTTGAATCTACAAGCTGTGTGGTGGCTCGTGATTGTGTGCCCAGCCAGACTGCGGCAGACTGGACTATGGGGTGCCCAGATATTTGGTCAAACATTATTCTGGGTGTTTCTGCAAGGGCATTTTGGATAACATCAACATTTAAGTTGATGGATGAGGTAAAGCCGATCATCCTCCCTGCAGGAAGTGGGCCTTACCAATTCGCCAAAAGACTAGTAGAATAAAAAGTCTGACCCTCTTTTCAGTAAAGGAGAATTTCTTCTACCTGTCCCCGACAGGGACATTGTGTTTTTCTTTTTCTTTTCTTGTCTTCAGACTTGAACTGAGACCACACGTCTGCTGCCCTGGGCTCCAGTTGGCCAACTCACCTGCAGATGTGGGGACTGGTCCGTCTCCATAATCACGGGAGACAATCCCTTAGGTCTCATCTCCAACACGTGCAGCTGCCTCCTTATGACAAATCAGTGTGTGCACAGATGTCCCTACCTTATGACAGGCTTATGTCCCAATAAACCCTTGGAGACTGAAAATACCTCAAATCAAATGCATTTAACCCAAACAGTGCGGCTTAGCCTTGTCTACCTCACAAGTGCTCTCAACCCGTCCATTAGCCCACAGTTGGGAAAAGTCACCTATCACAAAGCCTATTTTATAGGAAAGTGTGGAAATTCTCCTACACCCAGAGAAGGGCGTTTTATAGACACGATGAAATGCGACCCAGAACCCAACTTCCGCAACACAGGCAGCGCGTGCTCTAGGTACCGGCCGTTTCCCGTCGACGTGGGCTGGCTGGGAGCTGTGGCTCCTGTCCCTGCCGGGCCTCTCCAAAGGGTCACACTGCAGGTTCTAGTCCAGGAGAAGGTCAGGGTCAAATCCGACGTACGGTTTCTACTGAATGCATATAGAGCCCAGAAACCTTAAGTAGAACCATCGTAAGTCAGGACCAGCCCATCCATCTAGCATCCATCTTCTAGGTATCTGCTATAATTTGGATCTGGAACTGTCCCCTGAAAAGCTCCTGGGTTGGAAGCATGGTCCCCAACGCAGCGGGGTGCAGAGCTGGGGCTTTTAGGCAGTGATGAGGGTTGTGACCTCAGGAGTGGATTGACCCATTTGATGGTTAGTGATCCAAGTGGGATTAGCCATGTAAATGGGCTGCTGTAGGCAGGAGGTGTGGCTGGAGTAGGGAGGGCATTCGGGGCCTTTGGGGATCATATCTTGTCCCTGGCTCCGCCTCTCTCTGCTTCCTGGCTACCATGAGCTGAGAGCCCTTTGAATGCGCCCCCAGTTTGCAGTGGCATGTGCGTTCCCACAGCCACACCCTGCGACCCATTCAAAGCTATTCCCAGATAAAACTTGGCCGATTCTTTTCTCATTGGTGTTTCTCTCGGCCGCCTCTGAACCAGTGGATGTCATCTGCTCTTTCCCATTTTATTAGCTGTGCCGCTTGGGCCAGTTCCCTAACTTCTCTGAGTCCACCATCTTTCTGTGTTGAAAGGGAATGAACTAGGGGGCGGTGCCTCGGCCGGTCCTGCAGCTGGAAATGCTGGAGGCTGGGAACTTAGAGCAGCGTCCTGGGGGCCCGGACGTCCAGGGTCAGGGCATCGGCTGGTCTGGTGTCTGGGGAGGGCCATGCTCTGACTCATAGATGGCACCCATGCCGCATCCTCACGTGGCAGAGGGGGGTGGACAACCTCTCTCTCACCTATTTTATAAGGGCACACGTTCCACCTGGTGGTGGCACCTGGTGGTGGCACCTGGTGACCTGATGGCCTCCTGAGGCCCCACCCCTTCATGCCATGGATGGCTGATTAGACTTCAGTGTGTGGTGACTGGAGGGACAACATGGCAGATGGGGGGACAGTGCCCGGCACAGGTAGGACTTGAAGAGGCAGCGGAGGGCAGGTCTGGCAGCCCCACAGCCTCAGCCGGCTCGGCCTCTCCTCCAGGCCCAGGACTGAGGGGGCCCGGCCCCACCTCTGCCCCCTTCCTCCCACCTCCGGTCCCGGCTCCTCCTGCCCCGCAAACCCGCACCCTTCAGTCTGTCCCGGGGCGTCCATCTGCGACGCGCCTGGGGTCCTGCTGGCTTATGTCTTATCAAAAGCTGCTCAGGGACGGGTTGTGGCTCCTCAGCCCCGAGTCCCTGCCGTCCCTGCTCCCAGCCTTGGGCACCCAGACAGAAGCCGGTGGGTGACGAGGGGGCTCCTCTGAGCAGTGAGAAAGGAGCTGTGTCCAGCTGGTGAGAAGCCAGGAGGGGCACAGAAGGTAGTGACCAAGGTGTCGGCCATGCTGGCGGGGACACTGGGGGGTGTTGGAGTTCAGTGCAACCTACAGAGGAGCATGCTGAGCGGAACAGCTCCAAGTGACCAGGTAGTGCAGGTGAGGGACACCAGGAGGCTGCAGTCTGCACTTAGTGACCTTGAGTGAGTCCCAAACACACAGGGCCTCTGCCTGGTGAAGGGTCCCAGCTCCCTGTGTGCCGGCCCAAGAGCCAGCAGGCCCAGGGGACACGTCCTGCCCGAGGGCTCACACGGTCTCTGGGAGGGTGCATGGGAATCACGTGTCACCCTTTTTCTTTCCACTAGCAGGAGTCAGTCGGGGGCTCTGACCCTGACTGTGGGCCCTGACCCTGACCGTGGGCCCCTGTCGGGGTGGTTTTCCTGAGATGAATGCGACTGAGCCTTTTGGACAGTCGGGGAGGAGAGGTCCGGGCCCAGGGAGCAGCCTGGGGTGACAGATTGTGAGGGCCCAGGGGGAGGCTGGGGGAAGGCTGGTGGCCGAACCTGGGGCCAGGACGGCTGGGGTTCCTGGTGTGGACTGAGCAGCCGCCCAGGCGCCTCTAAGCAGGAGGACCCTGTGGCGGAATCTAGATTTTGGGAAGAGCCCTTGGCCCCACGCGGGGAGCAGAATGAGAAGGGTCGGGGTGCAGGAGACTGGCCAGGAGAGCCCGCTGCTCTGGAACACAGGGAGGAGCCGGGCCACCTCCACTCACGACGCTCCCAGGACACACACTTGTCCAACCTGAGTTCCCGCGAGCGGAGAAGCAGGAGGAGGAGGAGGAGGAGCAGGAGGTGCCCCTAGGAATGCGAGACCCGGGCCAGGTGGCTCCACAGAGTCACACTCCCACCTGATTGGCCTGGACTCAGGTGGTGGCCGAGGATGAGAGGGACCAGAGGAGGGGGAGGGGAGGGGTTTCTTGTCCTGAGGGCCACGTCCTGACCATACCACTGGGCTGGGCTCCCTCTTGCCTCTCCCCTCACTGTCCCAGCTGGGCACAGCTGCGGTGAGGAGCCGGTGTTCTCTGCCAAGCCGCACACTGAATTCCAGCTCTGCCCCTCCCCAGCTGCACGTCCCCAGAGAGCCCTGGTTTTCTGGCCCGTGAAGGTGGCTCAGGACGCTGCCTGTCCACAGGGTTCAGTAGGAGAAGGGCCTGGGAGGCTGAGTGCACATGGGGTGACCCTTTGGGACTTGCTGTGGTTTTAAGTCAGTTATCAGTTCTGGTCCCATGTCCCCTCCTGGCCCGGGCCTGCTTTGTCTGCCTGACCACTACTCTGGAAGGTGGCCCGTCCACGCCTGTCCCTCAGAACCCAGAGAAGGGGCTGGTGGCAGCCTGTGGTGGGAGAATGACACCCTGTCAGTCCCTCCTCCACTGGGACCTCCAGAGTAAACAGGGCAGGCCATCGTGGGAAGAGCAGGGCCATCGGCAGGACTGCCGTTGGCCCACCTGGAACCCCCGACTAATGATTTCCACAGGGACACCCCTCCTCCACTCTCGGGCCCTGAGCTCTCTGTGTGGCTGATCCCCTGGTCCAGAGTGGCCCAGTCAGTGTCCCTCTTCCGCACTCTGACAGATTCAGGGAGACACAGAGCCCCCGAGGTGACTTCTTGGGCCGGGGTCCTGGTCCCACCAATGGCTCGCTGAGGGATCTTGGGGTAACACTGAAATTCCCCGTGCCTCGGGTTCTCGTCTACACCAGGGTAGTGATGGTCTACACTCCATCGGGCTGTGGTGCAGACGGGATCCCGAGAGGGGCTCGGCACAGGTGAGTCCCAACGAGCATGAGCCCCCGCTCTAATGGGACTGAATTTGGGGCCTTCGGATGGGTAACTGGGGAGAGGGGGTCTTTTTCAGCTGTCCTGCGGCACCCGTGCCTTGAGTGGACGGGGTCACCTTGCGTCCTGGGGAGCCTCATGCACGTAGGAGGTGGGGCCTTAGCTCTGTGGCGCCTCCTGCCGGCGTCTCTGGATCCTGTCATTCCTGAAGCTGAATTTCCTTTTTATTTTTTGGTTCAAGTGCCTCTGAGTTGGGTTTTTGTTACTTGGAACAAAAGGAGTTTAATGGGACCCTGTTAGGGTTGGGTCTGGAATGTTCCCGAAGGGCTCCTGTGTCGAAGGCTCAGTCCCCAGGGCAGCAGTGCCAGGCAGGGGTGTGGGTGGGGGGAGCCGTTGGGAAATGATTGGGTCAGGAGGGTGTGACCTCCTCAGTGGAGTCACAGCTGATGGCATTAGGGGACACGGGAGAAGCTGAAGAAGGGGGGCCTTCTTGGAGGAACTAGGTCGCAGGAGGCTGCCCTGGAAGCGGGGATCTTGTCCCTGGTCTGCTCGCTCACACGTGTGTGCTCGCTCACACTCTCTCTCTACACACACGCTCATCCTTCCCGGCCGCCATGAGCTGAGAACTTCCTCTGCCATGCTCCTCCGCCCAAAGTAAAGGAGCCACCACCGTCCAGGGCCCGAGACCTCTGAAACCATGAGCCAAAACAAGCCTTTCCTCCCTACGTTATTCTCTCAGGTATCTGTCACAGGGATGGAAGGTGAAGCCAGCGGCCGTCCACCCACCATCCGTCCACCCAGCCGTCCACAGACCCACATCCAATCCCAGCACCCGCCCGGGTGGGGCCCCAGCGCATCACTTCCGGCTCCAAGACTCAGTCTCCGCACCTGTCCGTCACCTCCTCTGTGCAGTGGTCCCAAGGATTCAAAGGGACGACCCGCCTGGAGGGCCGTGCTGGGTACAAGGCTCAGGCGGTCCTCCCTTCGGTCACATCTTTTCCTGCGGTGTAGCCCCCCCCACCCCCGGCCCCGCCTAAGGGTCCCTGGAAAGCCAGTGCCCGCCAGGCTGGCCCTCCCATGCAGGTGGAGTCCGACGGGTACGACCTTTATTGTTTCTCCAGCATTTTCCAGAAGAACGGTGTCATTTGAGAGCCACAGGGGGTGGGGGAGTAAAAAATAACATCAATAAACCCAACAGAAAATCCAGAGGGGACACAACGGCTGAGACGGGGTGTCGGGGGCAGAGGGGGAGGCCCCGGGCGGCAGCGCCTCTTAGCTTTCAGACACCAGAGTGGAGAATTCTGCAAAAGAAATGACAGAGGCTGTGAGTCGGAGGCAGAGGATGCAGAGGGACTGTCCCCGAGGGACGCAGGGCACAGCTCCGTGCTTCCTCCAGGTTCGTGGATCTGCTGCGGATGTGGCGGAATGAGAGAGAGTGGGAATTAATGAACACGGTGAGCGGGACCCGTGGTCACATGACTGTCAGCTCCCATCGTGGCTCTGACTGTCCCTGAGGGTCCACTGAGTGCAGCCGTTGTCCTCAACACTCCACATCCAGCATCCCTCTTCACCCTGACCATCACCTCATCACTGATTATCACGCTCATTCTACAGATGAGGAGACCGAGGCTCTGCAGTCAGCCATCTTTCTGGACTTTTCTTCTGTTTCTCCCCCCAGGAGACGAGCGAGGATACGGTCTTGCCACCGCATGTCACTGAGCGACTCTGGGACGCCACATCTCTGGCCTGCCTGGGAGGGTGGGGTCCTGGTCAGTCCTCGATGCCTGTGTAAATGCAGCGTGGTGATGTGGGGAGGGCCCGGGCTGGGGTCAAGGGCCAGGGCTTCCAGGCAGGCCTGGCCATATGCTGGACAATGGGCTCCCAGGGTTCAGATCTCTCACACACCCATGGACAGAAGGGAGGGGCCGTGATGGCTTCAGAAAGGCCACAAAAAGTGCCTGGGTCCCCCTTGAGGTCAGCTGCCCTGCCAGGACTTGGTGCAGAACATGTAGATAAAACCCAGCAATGCGGCTCCGTGGGGTTGACGTGAACCGTGGTGATACAAGGTGCTAGCCTGGGGGGCTGGGAGGAGGGTGCACAAGACCCTGCATGACCCCCGAAATTCTTCGGTATTCCTAAAATTATTCCTAAGTAAAAACAAAAACAAGGACAACCAGACCCACATGCCATATCCTGGCTATAGCCTGGCACTGACTCTGGCCGGCTGAGGGGACACCACACCCTCCTGTCCCTAGACTGTCCCAGGACAGGAAAGGTGGGTGACCTGGGCGTGGGGTCTGGGCAGGGATTCAAGCGGGTGGAGAGCGAGGGTCCTCCCTCTCAGAGTCCTGAAGGCTCAAGGCTCTCCCACTGAGTGGTACCTGGGAAACAGCCCCAGGACCAACGACCCCCCGCGGGGCCCTCTTCTCAGCCACAGTCCCCTGTGAGCCTTCAGGACGGGGTGGAGGAGGGCCGGGGGCTCTTCCAGGAAGTCCAGCTTTACAGTTAGTAGCTGGCATTTGTCGAGTGCCAACCTCTGCATCCTACAACTACCTCCGGGGAGACTCACCTTGGCCTGCGTTTTACAGCTGGGGAAACTGAGGCCCAAGAGTTAAGTCGCCTGACCAAGGTCACAGAGCAGATGGGATTCATGCTGCAGTCGGTCTTAGCCTCCTTCTCTATGCTGGAGTTTCTGACCTACTTTGACCTAGTATAGAGTGACACATGTCCCAGATCAAATGTCACCACCCCCATGGGTCTGTCACAGTAGCCCTTTTTTTTTAATTTACTTCACAGTACTTAGCACACTCTGAAATGATCTTATTTATGTACTTATTTTTGTTGGTCTCCTCTCTTTAGAAGGCAAACTCTGAGGGGTGGGGAGCCCATCTCTCTCTGGTTCAGCCTCCCAACAGCTAGAACATCCTCACACACAGCAGGTGCTAATAAGTGAATGCTGGATGGGTGGGTGGGTGGGTGGATGGATGGATAGATGGATGGATGGATGGGTGGATGGGTGGATGGATGGATGGATGGATGGATAGATGGATGGATGGATAGATGGATAGATGGATGAATGGATGGATGGATGGATGCGTGGATAGATGGGTGGGTGGATGGGTGCAGGGATGGATGGGATGGCTTATGAGTCCTTAAGTTTCAACAACCACTGTTTAACTGCACTGAATTCTCACAAAAGCTCTGTGAGATGATTCCCATTTTACAGATGGGGAAATGGGGCTGGAGAGGGGAGGTGTCAGAGTTATGCGGAGAATAAGACACAGAGCTGCAGTCTGTCTTCTGGCCTCAGGAGCTGAGTGTGAGGGCTGCTCCTGGCTGGGCTGGTGGCCCGTGGAAGCGAGAGTCCTCTCCAGCTTCATGGGCCTTCCCTGTCCCAGGCCACTGAGATGCTCTGCCTTGAGGTACAGGAGGCGCGAACCTGTCACCAACACTGCTCCTGGAGACCGTCGAGAGGGGAGGCTGGGTCTGACTCTTCATGCTGGAAATTGGGGGCTCCCTGGCTCCTCCTCCTCAGCACACTGTCTCCACCCCCACACTAGAGGGGACCTGGTGCGGTTGGTGTGGGAGGACCCAGGGTGTCAATGAGGGTCTCCTGGGATAAAAGCTGGGCATTTGGAGCCTCACTTTGGGAAATATTCGGAATATTTTGTAGCTTTTAAAAGCCTCTTAATCGGCCCTTTGCCCACCCTGATGCAGCCAGGAGGTCACGACGGCCACGTCTGGCTGGACGTGCAGGAAACACTGGATTCTAATTTTATCCCCACAGAACCTTGAACAGGGCACTTGCAGACACATTGAGGGCAGGAGCCACCTCTTTGGTACGTTCCTGTCTGTCCGGGGGCAGAGCCCTTAGCACCCGGCCAGTCAGCCCCAGCCTTCCTAGCACCCCCAACCCTCAAAAAAAAAAAAAAAAAAGCCCAGTTCTCAAATGAGCAAGTGCACAAAGACTATGGGAAGCCCAGGCCAGCAGAGCCGGCAGCTGCACCCTGGGACGGGATGGCATGCTGCAGGACGGGTTCCAGTGTGGGTCCGCCATCTGCTAGTCCCTGGACGAGGTGCCTCGCCCTTCCCGGTCGGGTTCTCTCATCTCACACGTGATCTTCTACTCTTACTGGGTTGGGGTAAGTGGGCTGGGGTCCACTCCCAGCTCCTGTTTGTTGCTCTGTGACCTTTGACTAGGTCACACATTGTGCCTCGGTTTCCTCGTCTGTACCATGGTGCTCAGGGGAATTCCTACTTCCCGGGGCTGCTCCCAGGATCTAGCTAGAGCTCCCAGTCAGGGCCAGGGCACAGCACACACCTGTGGCCACTGTGATCAGGATTCTCTGTACCTCAAGCCACTTTGACACCAAGCCGTTGCAGAGAGGAGACCTCAAGCCTTTGTCAGCATGGCTGTCGCTCTTGCCGCTATTGGAATCCACCATCCCTCTCATTCCCCATCTCCGTTCCTCATCCCCATCTCTGAAGCTGTCTTGTCCATCACCGCCTGGCTGGGTGGCCATGGGTCACCACTTTACCCCTCTGAGCCTCAGTATTCTCATCTGTAAGGAGGGTACAGGCTACTTACACAGCTATTGGGGAAAACAGATGATAAAATACAGAAAGATGCCTGGCACACAGTAGGCGGCTTATATGTGCTGACTCCACCCCCCCTGGATCCCCTCAGCACAATCCACATGGGTTGGTAACTCTGAAATGACAACCACCACAAAGCCCCTGAATCTAAGGAGGACAAGGAGGACCTAAACAGAGGACCCGGGGACTACACAGCAGCCAGCTGCCCTGAACAAGTTTCCACAGGATCAATTCCATGTGAGTTAGATTCCCGCCTCCAGCACACCCCTCTGTGGACAGTCAGCCTCTGGCCCTCGGTTTCCTCATCTGTACAATGGGGATCCTGAGACCCTCTCCTCACAGGTGATGTGAGGACCACAGGAAATGATGGAGGCGTCCGGCGCAGGTGGGGCAGGCACAGTGTGACTGCCATTAAGTCAATGCTGATTGCTGAGGTATGAGGGAAATGAGCCCTCGGAGGGATCCAGATGCTCTTCCCCTTGTAGGACGCGCAAGCACAGCCCTACCTTTGCAGCCTGAGGCTGCCCCCAGCATCCTCTAGGGCTGGCTTGCTGAGGTCTGCCTCGCCCAATCAGAGAGAGGCAGAGAAGGCAGGGATGGGCGGGAGGGGGGCAGCGGACGGAGGATGGGCAGATTCTGTTCTTTACTCTCCCTTAGGAAACTGCAATTAGCCTAATTAGGTCTGCCCCAGTCCTGGGTGCTGCGGACACTGGACAAATTTAGAAGCTATTGACAGGTGGGAGGGCATATGCTGATAGCCCCAAGTGAAACTGAGACTCATTGAGTCAGCGTCTGGAAGGCTGTTTCCCTCCCTCTGTCGTGATGACCGGGATGAAGGGACCAGCCTCCTGGTTTATCACCTCACCTCTAAATAGCTCCCCGGCTCGGTTTCTTATACATTGGTATTGCAAACAGAGATCACTTTCCCACCCTGCAGAACTGGGAGGCAGGGTCATTTGGGGTCAAGCCAGACAGCCATAGGGAGGCATCATAAAGTGTTCTGGGGGCGCCCTTGGTGCCAGGGGCTGCCCCATGTGCGAGCCCAGTTCATCCTCTCGGGCCCCGTTACCCCCATTCTACTTACAGGGAAACTGAGGCTGAGCCACCCAGCCAGGAGGCTTCTAGCTCCGGCGTGGCTCGTGCCCGGCTGCATCTCTTTCTCAAGAGTCTGATGGCCCTGCGTCCCCACTGCAGCCCTCAGACCGAAGGAGCGGGATGAATGGGGCGGGACCATCTTCTCGCCCTGACGGCCGCCCCATTTTCCAGGAGGCCAGTTACATAAGCAGCCTCCTCCTGTCCCTGCTCCGTCTTATCTAGTTCAGCATAAGGCCCGAGCCAGCGCGAGTGCACCCGGGAATAGGAGAGCAGATTGCTAAGCGCCGGAGCCATTTATAACTCCAAAGTCTCAGCTCAGCTTGGGCCAGGAGGGAGGTGGAGTCAGGAGACCCAGGTCCCATTCGGTCAAGGATTTTGCCGGGTGACTTTGGCACTCTATGTCCACCGGGCCTCAGTTTTCACATCTCTCAGTCTCTGTCCCCTAGACCTCCTGGGGCTGCTGGGATGGCAGGAGGAGATGCCACCAAATGCCGGCCGCCCCCGGGGCCCTGCCAGTGTGTACATCCTGCCCTGCTTGGGGATCCAATCCCGGAAGGGGCTGGCAGGCTGGAAGCACCGGGAGGCAGGGGACTGTCCTTCCAGGCTTCTCGCTTCCCTCCCATCTTAGACATGAGACTCTACTTCATTTCTGTTGAGGGCCGGGACTCCCCAGCTTCTAAAAAGTTTTTGAGGTGACTTTCAAAAAAGCATTCGTCTAATTCAGAGGAAAGGAATCATTTCCAGAACATTCACCTAACTGCACCAAGCCGAGGCAAGAGGTATTTTTATCCCCACTTTGCAGATGACGGAGCAGATGCCCCTGGGAGGAAACACTGGGGACACTCCCGGGGCTGGTCCCCACAGTCTGGCAGTCAACTCCCTCACCCCCAAGCCCCAGGTGAAATAGGTTACTTAAGGATAAGAGAAAACAGATTTTGACCCAAGGAAGCAGGAGAGGCAAAAGCCCTCAGGCACGGGAGGCCCGTGGTCAGTCCGTCCTGGTCAGGAAATAATTAGGATTCGATGTTTTTAGCACTGAAGTAAAATGCTCTTGAATTGGAATAGGGCTAAAGCACAGGAAAGCGGATCCAGTTCTAGGGCTGGGTCCCAGCGAAAATGCCCTTGGATTGCGCGTGCGCGTGTGGGTGTGGGGTGTGCGGACCTTCCTGCAGCGCTGGGGGAAGAGCTCCTTTGCAGCTGGAGAACGAAAGGGGTCTCACGCTTCAGGGCAAGTTGCTCTGCGTCTCTGGGCCTCAGTTTCCTTGTTTGTGCAGGTAATAAAGAGCTTGGGGAGCTACGTGAGGGTTGAAGGAGGAAAAAGACCTGAGAGCAGTCCCACCAGGAGTGGGACTGGGTGCTAACCTCAATGTCTGTGGGTCTGTCTGTTCCTGTGGAGGCTTCCAGTTCAGAGAGTCAGGCTGGGGACAAATGCCCAGGGAGGCAGGGTCACAGTGGGTCCTAGAGGGACACAGTCCTGACTCTGCTACTGGGTAACCCCGAGCACCTCACGTGGCCTCTTTGTGCCTCTGTTTCCTCACCTGTAAAGTGGGGACAGTGGACACTCCTGGCCCTTCCTTCCTAGGATTGACCTCAGGCGGTGGCTCTCAGAGTGCAGCTCCCGGACTGTCTACACCACATGGCTACTTGTTCCAGATGCAAATGCTCAGGCCCACCCAAGCCGTGGGTGAGGCCATCCATGCTGGGAAGGGCCCTGGGGGGGGCGGCTGAGGCTGCTGCAGGTGGAGATCCACTAGTCCAGGGGGCGCCCGAGGAAGCGCCTGTCCGCCCCTTCCACCTCTTTCCAGCTTCTCTCTCCTTTTCTAACCCTTCACTGTCTAGCCCGGCACCAGCCTTTCAGGGTGGCTGTTGAAACTCAATCGATCACATCTAGAAAAGTCTTTGAGCTTCCTGGAAATAGTCACCCCGGGGACGAGAATGGAAAGGCGTATTATTAGGACTTTGTCCTCCTCCCCTTCCCTGCAGCCTGGGAGCTTGAAGAACATGGTAAACTGCGCTCCCCTTCCTAGGACACACACAGCTGGGGACAGCGGCAGTCCTGAGCCCCTCAGCACCTGCAGCAAGCAAGCCCCAGCGTGCTGCCCAGCTCTCCAGCTTGGACCTGCAGAGAGCCCCTGCCATCATACCCCGGGCTGGCCCTGGCTCCTTCACTCATCCACCCCTCCGTCCATCTGTCTGTCTGGTAGACTTTTCTAGTCCTCCCATTATGTGCCAGGCCCTATTCTTTGTGCTGGGATCAGAACTGAAGAAAACCATGTCCCTGCTTTGCAGAGCCCACGTGGTGAAGGGGGCGGAAGGAGCAGCAAGTCAATACAGCGTCATCTGATGGGCGGGGCTCCCCAACCTGAGTGCGAGAAGGAGGTGGCCGTGGGACACGTGCCCTGGGGCCCTACGACCTGTGCGCGGGTCTGCCTCCTTCCTCTCCGGGCCCATGGGAGTTCAGGCAAAGCCTGGCCTCTCTGAGCCTCCGTGTCTATAAAGTGGGAATTGTCACAGTGTCCACCCCAGGGATAGCCCGGAAGATAAATGCGTGAAGGACTGTGCATGCCTGAAGTGCTCCATGAGGCTCGATGTCACCGCTGTTGTCACTAAGTCACTCAGCTGGTCTAAGTCCCACTCATGGTTGTTTGTGCAGAGGATTATACTGTGGAATCCCAGGGCTGGAAGGGACCCCAGGGATTGGCTAGTGGCCTGACGCTGGTTTTAAAGACCAGGCCCCCTGAAAGCCAGGGATCTCTGTGACTTGCCCGGGTCCCAGGACAGGAGAGAGCATCCCACCCTGGTAGGTGGGCTCCGACCCTCTGGGCCTTAGGGGAAGCCGCAGGGTGCCAGCCGTGACGGCTCCTGGGCCCCACAGAGGGCTCTGCCTCCCCTCCCACGCCTGCGCACTGTCGGGGGGCCTGTCGTCAAGGCCTGTGCCAGCCCCTGCTGCTCTGGTCCCCCCAGACCCCCGGCTCCTGATTAGAGCTCCGTCAGCCTCGGCTTGGCCCAAGCCCTCCGTAGACCGTGTTGGATCCTGGCCAAGTGGCCTTGGATTCCCTGACTGCTCTTTCTGTGTCTGCACCTATGTCCTCCTGGGTAAAAGAGGTGACACTGTACGGAGACCAGCACTGGCCTGGGCACACATTACATGCCCAGCTAACTACTGTCATGTCTCCCAGTAAACCCATCTCCTCACCACTGGTCTCACCACCTTGCTGATACCTGGACCCTCCACTGCTGGGGCATCCTAGCCCAGTGCCTCCTAGTCCACATGAAGTGCCCCCCCACGCTGCCTACACCTCTCTGCTCTGCCTCGTACGGGTTGAGCATCTGAAATCCAAAACTTTTTGAATACCAACATGAGACTATGCACATATTCCGAAGTCTGAAAAACTCTAAAGTTTGATGCACTTTTGATCCTAAGCCTTTTAGATAAGGGACACTCACCCTGTAGTGCCATTTGTTTCCAGAACCGTGAGCAATGTGCAGATGAAGTGAATATAGTATCTTAGCTGGGCATGGTGCCACGCAACTGTCCTCAGAGCAACTTGGGAGGCCAAGGCTGGAGGATTGCAAGTTCAAGGCCAGCCTCACCAATTTAGTGAGGCCCTAAGTGACTTAGCAAGACCCTGTCTCATAATTAAAAAATTAAAAGGGCTGGGGATGTGGCTCAGAGGTAGAGCACCCCAGGGTCCAATCCCTAGTGCCAAAAAAAAAAGCATCCTGGCTGCTGTTTATTGAGCACTTACTAAACACTGCACTAGGCACTCTTTGGTATCCTGGGCAGTTTACAGTTGAGGAATTTGGGACTCAGGGTTACGGAACCACTGCTCAGGGGCTCCCAGCCAGGAAATGGTGCCACTCTAAGTTGGGTCTAATTCATCTTCCCCTCCCTGCCGGACACCAAGTTGCTGCTCAGACAATGTCTATTGGAAGAGTTCAGTTGGCTCTTTAAGACCTGAGTATGGCGGGAGGGAGAGGGAGGCAGGGAACCAGGCGAGGGCCTGCCCTGGTTTCTCTTCACCATTCAGGTTGCCTGGGAGCAGCCAGCCATGAAGACCTGGGCTGGGCTTCCTGGCGGCAGATTAAAATGGAACGTGGAGGTGGGCTGGAGGCTGGGGCTGAGCTCTAGGTGGAGCCAGGGCTGGGGGTGGAGCTGGGGCAGAGAGCAGCTGTCACTCACCCGAGCCACCCAGAGCAGCTCAGCGCCCAACACCTCCCAGGACCCTCCACTCAGGTCCCTTGAAAAGCACCTCCCTCCTTCAGCTGCAAGCAGGGAAGCTGAAGGCAGGTGGCCAGGGCACTCCCTGCGTCTGACCTTGGTCGGGAGCCCCCGTTCCCGTTTCTAGCCAAAATAAACGTTAATAAACCGAGACCCAGTTTCAGAATTCTTGTACCTTTCTCAAAGCGATTTTGGGTCTGCAGCCACTGAATTTCTGACAAGTCCAAGCAGGTCAGAGATAAGTGGCCCGCCCTGTGGCTGGCAAGGCAGGCCAGGTGGACTCGGTGACACCCCAGAGATTCGCCGGGGAAGGCAGAGAGGAAGCAGAATGGGGGCCTGGAATTCACACTCGAGCAACAGGTATTCATGCAGCACCTGCTCTGGGACAGGTGTGGGCCACACCCCGAGGCACAAGGGCGAAGGCAATCTAGTCCCGATTTCATCTTAGTTTCCCAACACGCGGCACCTGCTCTGCGCCTGGCCCCGTCTAGGCCCTTTGCATAGTAACACTCCTGGGCCTCAGGACAGCTCTAAGACCCTCATCCTCCGCAGCTCAAAGATGAGGAAGGTGAAGCCCAGAGCAGTTACGGGACTTCCCCAAGCTCAGGTGGCTGGGAGTGGAACTCAGAGGCACCGACACCCAGTTTTCTCTTAGACCGTCAGAAAGGCCTGTCATGGAGGGGGTGGCAGTGGGGACATTCAGGTCAGGTTCTGAATCCCTGCTCCATCTCTAGGTCCTGGCTCTTTGAATTGGACCAAGCCCTTCAACATCTGTTTAGCCATCTGTAAAACGTGATGCCGGAATGTGTCCCCAGGAATACTAGGTCCAGCTGAGTGGGCAAGGGTGTGGGACGGGTGGCCCGCTGGCCCCTTGCCTCTGCCAACAGCTAACTTTGAGAACCATTCTTGCTTGTTGGGGCTGGTTCCTGGCTGGCTGTCTTTCCTGGCTGTCCTGTCATACCAGAAGAGTATATTTGAGTGAAGTTAAAAGCTGTCTTGAGGCTCAAGGTTACAGGACACCAGGGTCAGATGCTGCAGAGGATAGGAAACCAGGATTTTCCATCCCTGGGATCTGAGACTAATGGGAGCTGGAGGGTCCTTGGGGATCAGCTGGCCTCATCTCCTTAGATTACCTACAGGAGCCTCAGGCTCAGAGAAGGAGAGAGACTGCCCAAGGTCACACAGCCAGTGCAGGACCCGACTCTGGGCAAAGTAGTGGAAAAATCCTAAATTCTCCTGGATTCCCACCCAGCATGCGTGAGACTCACTGGGCTTGACTTTGGAACTCCATAGCAGCTTTTCTCTGCCTGGCTAGACCTAACGGGAGCCCTTGCCCCCAGGCTCCCCTTCCTGGTGACAGACACGGCTCTGAACTTCCAGCATCCACACATCCCAGAATCCACAATGTGCTACCCACCGTCAGCCCCAATTTTGCCGTCCCCGTCCTTGTCTCCAGCGGCCAGGAGTGTCTTGGTCTCCTTCACAGACAGGTCCCTGGCGTCTGCGGAGAAGCCTTTTAGGATGAATCTGGAGGAGGAAAGGGAGACAGATGAGGAGGGAGTCAGGTCAAGGTCACCCAGGAGGGACATCGTATGGATGGTATCCTGGGCAGTTTACAGTTGAGGCATTTGGGACTCAGGGTTACGGAACCACTGCTCAGGGGCTCCCGGCCAGGAAATGGTGCTGTGTCCGTGAGGGGAAAGCGCAGCGGGGACAGGCAGCGCGCAGAGAGCGTGTGTGCAGCTGGGCCTTGGTGAGCAAGTGGGCTGGGGGACAGGCTGGCCTACTTGCGGGGGGGGGGCACCTGCATTTCTTTACTTATTCAATAAACAACTACTAAATGACTTCTCTGGCGAGCTATAGGCTGCAAGCTGGTCACACTGTGGTGGTCTCAGGAAGCCACCTGAATCAATGGGAAGGAGGTCACGTACTCCAGGAGGGACATGTGGTGGGATGGGTACACTGTGGGGAGGCTTCCTGGAGAAGGTGGTGCCTGGAGGGCAGGGAGAGGCTAGTGCCCGGTGTGGGTGGGCAGGAGACGGTCCCAGGCAGAGGCAACCCTTGTGGGACGGTTTGGGGGAGACAAGATAGGTGGGGGGAGTTCTCCTTAAGTAGGAACCCTCTCTCCTCCCTCTTTTTGCTCTTTTGGATGAAATCCAAGGCAGTCCTGGACAGAGTGACATCCTAAGGCACAGCTGGCAGAAGACATGGGCCAGGTGGCCGGGGCGGGGAGGATGGGAGGGCTCTTCCCAGATGCAGTTTTGCAAATCTTCTTAGTCAGTGCCTTTTCCTGGTTGCTTGGCTCCAAGGACCCCTGAATCCCCAAGGCTGGCTCTGGGCCCCTGGCTTGCCCAGAAGTTGCTGTCGACACCCTGGTCCAAAAGGGGTGGGGTCTGCACAGACAGAAGGTGCCTTTTCGACTGGGAATCAGGGCAGCACTTACAGGAACCAAGCCCCCGGCTGTGCCTACGGTGCCAGCGAGCAGGAAAACCACCTCTTGGTTTGTATTGAATTATTAAGAAGCATCATTCCATTAGCAGTATTAAGTGGCTATAATTTAACCTTGTTAGTTGCACTTTGAGCTGAGGGGTTGATTCTTCCGGAAGCGACGGTGCCGTGAGCATCTTCCCCCTGTACCCTGGGCCTGAGCCCTTGCTTTCTGTGAAGGGTGCCAGGGAAAGGGCAGCCCTGGTGGGGACTGGGAAGGGGGGGTTCCAGCCACCACCCTCCCTTCCTCCCTGGGCCTCCGGCCGGAAGTCCCCTCAGGCCTCAGTTTACCCCAGCTCATCCTCCTCGATGAAGCCGCTCTTGTCCTTATCCAGGATGTGGAACACCTTCTTCACGTCGTCCGCACTCTTTTTCTTGAGGCCGACCATTTGGAAGAACTTTTTGTGGTCAAAGGAGTCGACAGCTGGTGGGAGGAGCGGGTGAAAATGAGGACAAGAGGAGGCCCAGGAAGGCCGGGGAGGGGTGTCCTGGTGTTCGGGTGACTCCACTGCCAGGCGTGGGCAGGGAGGACAGTCCTGTGGGAGGACTGGGAAAGGTGCTTGTCCAAGGTCACGTCTCTCAAGCCTGCCCAGCCCCCTCACCGGTATCTTTTGCAAATAGGGAGCCCCCAGGAACCAAAGGGAGACCTTGGCCTCCGGAGACCCTCTCCATGCAGCCTTCCGGCGGGTCCTAGGTGACAGCAGGCTGGGAAGTGAGCTGGTGTGAACCCGGTGTGTGCACTGGGGCCAGGGAGAGGCAACCTTCTTTCTTGGCCACACAGAAGATAAACATAGAGGACAAGTGTTTGTCAAGGTCACATAGTGAGAGGAAGAGGGGAGGACCCAAGAGTCCTGGCTTTGTCACAGAGATTCATTCCATTGGCAGCGTGTGTGTGTGTGTGTGTGTGTGTGTGTACGAGTGTGTGATATGAGTGTGTGTGTGTGTGCATGTGTTGGTGTGTGTGTATGAGTGTGTGATATGAGTGTGTGTGTGTGCATGTGTTGGTGTGTGTGTATGAGTGTGTGATATGAGTGTGTGTGTGTGCATGTGTTGGTGTGTGTGTATGAGTGTGTGATATGAGTGTGTGTGTGAGTGTGTGTGTGTGCGTGTGACAAAAGCCCAGTTCAGTTTCTTCCTAGAGATGACAAGGTGGCTCAAGGCTACATAGGTGGTTCTCATAATGCCCCAGGAGGGTGACTTCCTAGAGCTTCCTGTGTCCAGGGGAGAAGGTGCCAAGCAGAAAGGACACAGGATTCTCTGCTAGCCCCCCCCCATTTTGTCTTGAGCTCCTTTTTTAGAACCCCTGGAAGGGGGGTGCAATGGGGGTGATGTACCTTATGTGTGAGTGTGTGTGTGGGGGGTGCCAGGTTCTCCCTCTGTCCAGAGCTGGCAGGAGGGGATGTGGCTCTGTAACCCTCACTCTAAGGTAGGGGACCAAGTTCTGGAGGCCACCCCAGTTCTCATTCCTCTTCTGCCTGGCTAGATGACCTTGGCCCAGTCTCCAGGTCCTCTCCTAGCCGAGGTTTCCCCATGTGGTGACAGGGGAGTGGGAAGGTCGGTGGTGGCCAGGCACTAGATCCCTGGCAGTCTGAGAGGTAGTGGGGGGGCTGCCCTTCCCTGAGCCTCGAACCGGCTGGAAGCCCCGGTGGAGTGGGGGGTGGGGGGGCGATGGGCCGCGGAGGACGCCCTGGGCACCGCTGCAGCATCCACCACGGGAAGATCGGGAAGATCGCAGTGCCAGAGTGAGACAGGGACCTACCCAGGGAGGGGACTTTGAAGCCCAGGGAGGGAGCTCGGACATTCTCGTAGTTCAACAATGGGCCACCTTCTTTCAGGGAAAAGTCTTGTCCAGAAAAGGGTCCCTTAGAGAGAGGCACGCCTGCGTTCCCTCCAGGAGCCTTCAGAGGAAACCCCAGAGCGCGAAAGAACTCCCAAGGTCCCTCCTTCGACCCGGGTCTTTGCCCTTGGTCCCGGGTCGGCCCTTTTGCGCCCCTAAGTTTCGCTGCTCTCGGGCAGCCCGCCTCCCCGCCGCGCAGCCCGCCCCAAGTCCCCTCCGGCCCTCGGAGTTTGGGAAACGCGGAGGACCACCCCAACCCGACCCCTCCGACGCGTGGACAGAGGCTGCAGGGGACTGGCTGGCTGCCGGCTGCGGGGCGCAGGGCGCAGGTGACGGATGGAAGGAGAGGATGGGGAGGGAGCGCGCTCTCACCAGCAAAGGCTCCGATCGCCTTCTTGATGTCCTCAGCGCTGAGCAAGTCTGTCATCGACATCCTGCAACTGTTTGAGCGGGCAGAGCAAGTGCGAAAAGATTAAAAAGTGCTTTTCTCATCATTTCTGCTCATATGACCGGCGCTGCAGTGCCGCACGCCCGGCGCACGCCCGCCTGGCCTGGCACCGCGCCAGGGGGCGCCGGGCTCTGCGCGCAGCCGGAGCCGCTCAGTCCTGCTGCGCCGCCGCCCCGCAGCCCACCTGCTCCCGCAGCGCAGGCCCCGACCGCCTCAGATCCCGGGGTCTGCGGCCAGGTCGCCCCGGGAAGCACGCCCTCGGGAATTTAGGGGGCGCTCGCGCCATCAGCCGGGTCTGGGGAGTTCGCCTGCCCTCAAGGGCACGCAGGAGGCACCGCTCGAATCTGGGCACCTCGAAGGACATCCCTTTTAGGGAAAGATAATTGGACACACAGGGTCCAGCCTCTACCCCGTGGACCCCTCGGCTCGGCACCCATTCTCTCTCCACCGCGATGCAAACCTCTTGTCTGTCCTAGATGCAAATTTTTTGCTGCAAAAGCTGAGCGCTGAGGCTAGGAAACCTGATCCGCAGACCAAGGAAGGGGTGGTGGGGACAGGGACAGATAGAGCTGCCCAAGCTCTCAGCTGGAGCTGCGTCCCACATCTGCCCAGGGAGGCACACCTTAACGGGGCCTTTTTTTTTTTCCCCTGCCCAGCCTGACTTTTCACAAAGGAGCTCCATCAACTACTTTCCTGGTCTCCCCTATCCAGGAATCTGGGGTCAGATGCCCCTTGTCCCACAAACCTCTTTGGGGAGGCTGGGGGCATGGAGCCTACCTGGATGTCCATGCAAGCTCTCGGGAGGCTGGTGTTCACCTGGGGGAGAGGTGACACCTTCAGACCACACTTCCTGGCCACCCAGCGAGCTTCATGGTCTTAAAGCCCCCTCTGGGAAATGAGGCCAGTGCCAGCAGCACCTGCCTGAGGTCTCCCACACATCCTGGCTGCAGCGGCTGCCTCTCGAGGGTGAGCCCTGGACAGGGGCCTGGACCTTGGTCTGGGGCTGCACTGAGTCCCCATGTGACCTTGGGAAAGGACCTTCATCTCTAGGCTTGTGTCTCCCTCTGTTGTGTTGGAAGGGCTGGTGGTCCCCACCCCTGTCCCTGTTAGTGGGACCTTGAGACTCCAACTTAGGCAGATGGGCAAGGGCTGGGACTGTGGTGGCCCTTGGTGTGGGGACCAGGGCCAGCAGCCCAGCTGCCCAGTAGCTCAAGTTCCCTGACACTCACTGTCAACACCGTCTCCGGCTCAGGCCTGGCTGGTGCCCTTCCTGGAAGCCTTAGGAGTGGCTGGCTCCAGCTGCCCCCTCCCGGTGAGTCAGCTCCTTCAGCCCACAGCCAGCTGGCGTCCAAGGAGCCCAGGCTGAAGTCCTGGCCAGATACCCCTGGGCGTGAGGCCTCTGGGCCCTCGGCTGCCCTGGCCCTGCTGCCCTGCTGCCCCGCCCTGCCCCTTGCCCCAGCTGGGCGGCCTGTTTTCATTTCAACTCCCAGGCGCTGCTCAAGGGCCTTGTGGGAGAATCTGGTGTCCTGGCCAAGGACCCTCATGCAGTAGAGATGGGGGAACGGAGGCTAGAAAGGGTCTGTGATTAGCCTAAGTGAGAGGACCACCCCAGGGTCCCCTCCCCTGGAGTTCAGTGACCCCCCCTAGTGTTCCTCCCTAGTGCCCAGGGCCAGTGGAGTCTCATGTGACCAAAACACACTCTGGCTCCTGAGGGTCCCCAAGTCCTGCACCTGGGGCCCAGCCTGGCTCTTCCCCTCCTTCCTCCGGTCTCCCTCAGCTCCACGGCCCTCAGGCCAGGTGGACACCAGGCCTCCACGCCCCCTCCTCCTGCCCCCCTGCCCCTCTGGTGGCATCGCGAGAGTTCACAGGTGTCTGGCTCCACCCTCGTGTTGGACAGATGGGGACCTGCGACCAGGCCAAGGGGAGGCATTGCCCGGCTCACCTAGGGCCAGGGCGGAGTGCTCAGGACTCACTCTAGTCCTAGACTCCACGGCCACCCAGGGTCACCACCCACCCAGCTGCCACTCACCTCGGGTGGGAGTGGACGGCAGGAGCCTGCACTGAAAGTGGGGCTGGTGGGAGTCCTGCGGGGAGTGAGCCTGGGGGTGGCTGGCCACTTAAATAGGCTCCCTCCTGGCTATTCTGGGAGGTGGCGCTCCCCCGGCCCCCAGCCCCCTCCCCTTCCGGTGTCGGGTACTCCCCAGCCCCGGTACTGGGTGTCTGTATCACATTCACCTCCCTGGGCCCACTGAGCCAGGCCTATTAATAACGCTTGGCCCTGCGTCCCCAGCACCAGCGCGCAGCCCCGGCAGGCCGGCTTCCTCCACGAAGCCTTCCCTGACCACTCTGGGGGCGGCCACATTTCCTCCCTCTACAGCTTTCCAGGAAGGGAGGAAAGGGAATTATCCCGTGTGCAAGGGACAGGGCCAGCTTCCCTTGTGCGGTCATCTTCTGGCTCCACCCGAAGCCCTTGCCGAGGTGGGCAATGTAGCAAGCACTCCGCTCACAGCTACGACGGGGCTGGAATGGACACCATGCTTTCCTGTGATGATCACGGCCTGACGGAGGGAGGCAGTTCGCCTGTCCTGCTCAGGTCCCTTCTTCCAGTTGTCTCAGTCCTCCTCTGTAAAACACACTTGACGGGGGCAAGCTGTGCTCTGTATGCTTGGGGGGGTGTGCACCCCTGAAACTGGATGCGAGATGTCACATGCAAATGCACTTCTCTGGAGCGAAGCCCAGTGTGCTCATGACATGCAAAGGGTCTCTGACACGGTCTGCCTTGGCTTGGGTGACGGTCCTCAGGGGGTGTGTTTGAGAAGCATGAAAGAATATGAGCACCGGGAGCGGCTCCTCTCCTCATCCCTGGGAAAGGAGTCTCCAAAGCATGATGTTGATGCCCAAACCCAGTTTGTTTGTTTGTTTTCTGGTACCAGGGTTTGAACCCAGGTATTCTTCACCACTGGGCCACATCCCCAGGCCTCCTTTTAAAATATATTTTATTTTGAGACATGGTCTTACTAAGTTGCTGAGGCTGGCTTTGAACTTGAGATCCTCCTGCCTCAGCCTCCCGAGTCACTGGGATCAGGTGTGCACCACAGTGCCCTGCTGGAGCCCAGTTTTGACAGCAGCCTGGGAGGTCCAGCCTCCAGGCAGAGGCTAGGTGGGAGGGAGGCTCCATTGTCCCTTGTTGACCACTGGCTTCCTAGTTGGGAGGGTGGACTGGAAGTGGGACGCTGGGGCTGGAGACTGGGCAGGTTGACGGTGGCATCAGAGCCTACAGATAAGGTGGTATTTCCAAGGGAGAATCTTCCAGACTTGGGCACCGAGGGAGAAACTATGGGGACAATCCTAGGTGACTCTAAGTTACCAAGCCTGGGCTCTTTGCAGAAAGGGGGTGCCGTGTCTGAACCGGTACAGGGAGAAAGTGGTGCCCAGAGCACGGGCAGAGATGTGCAAGAGTTGAGAAGCTCAGGACCCCAGGTGCACAGCCATAAGATCAGCCACAACCAGCCGCAACTGCAGACCAAGCCCAAGGGGACTGACCCAAATCACAGAGCAGGGAGAAGCCCAGACCTGGTGCTGTGACTGCGGAGCCTGGAAGATATTCTGCTGCAGAGGCCCAGAGGGCTCCTCTGGAGAGAGGCCAGGGCTGGACACGGGGCTTTAGGAGTTGAAGGTGTGGCCTGGCTGAGCTCAGGAAGGTGGGAACCCAGCAGAGGCTTGCGGACTGTCCTTTGGGAAGGACCCCTAGCTTGAGCCTGGGCAGATGGTCAGTTATTTGTTGAACACTGTGCTGGGTGGGGACGGTGTACATAGCTTCACAACCTAATATCCTTTCAAAAGGTAAACAATAGCTTTCCCATTTTATTAATGAAATGATAAGGCTCAGAGAGGTCAGGCAATTTGCCTAAGATCACGGAGCGGAGGTAGGACACATACGCAGGTTTCTTTGATTTCAAAGTGGTTTCTCTTTTTACTATCCTACCCTGCTTCTTTGGTAAGAGCCATAAAAACTGGGGACAGCATCCGTCATGAGTAGATCCTTGGGAACCAGGATGTCCTTTTTCTCTGTCCTCATAGGTCTCCTCATGCCCCTATAATTACATAAATGCAGATGGCATTGCCTGAATTGGGTAAATGGATGGATTTACACCACACATTTATTGAACGCCTAATGTGTATCTAGTGCTTTATGCACATGATCTCATTTCATCCTTACCTAGTTCCCAAAGGTTTGAAGAAACAGAATCTCAGAGAGTTTTGGTGACTTGTCCAAGATCACACAGCTAGAAAGTAGGTGGAGAAATGAGATTGAAACTTGAATTCTGAAGCGTCTTTTACCCGCAATACTTGAAGTAGGATAGGAGTATCCTACAGGCTGATAGAACATAGTAAGACATCATCCAGTTTGTTTTGCTCTCAATTTTTTGCTTATTCAAGCAGATTTCATTTTGTTAGTTTGGCTAATTGTGTAAGAGCTTTAACGCCAAATCACGAGCTTATCAGTCAAAAAAAAAAAAAAAAAAGTGGAGCTTTATTAATCATGGAACTGAAAAGCCCATGAAGGTTCAGGTATGGCTTGATCCAGAACCCAACCACAGCCATAAAGATGCCTGTTGTCTGTGTTCCTGGCAACACCTTGTCCTGCCTTGGCCACTTCCTCCTCTTGGTTTGTGTGGGCTGGACGAGGACTGTCCCTGGCTGGGCTGTAAAGTTTCAGGTCGGAGTCCTGTGGGGGAAGGGCTGTGAAATCCTGATCAAAAGCCCCAGAGGTATGTTTCACGGGTGGGGGCAGCTGGGCTGGTCCCCCATCAGCCCTGAGCCAGCCACTGTGGAGCGTGAGGGGACCCGAGGCCTGGGTCATGAGGTGCCCTCAAGCTTAAGGGTGTGGTGGAAGGTTAGACCATGGGAGGGGGTCCATCCCTGGACAGAAGTGGGGGACTCCAGCGCTCAGAACCCACAAAGTGGTGGCTGAGGTGGGTCTTGGGAGCACCCAGGAGTGCTGGTCACCAGGGACGGTCCCTGGTCCCTGGTAAGCTCCATAGTGCTTCAGAATCCAGAGGATGATTCTCTCTGGGACCCGACGTTGCTGTTCTGGGCTTGAGACCCTCAACCGCCTCCTGCCCCTCGTGAGAGCCGTCGGGCAGCCACAGGGCGCAGAATTCTCCCCTAGGTTCCACTTTCTTATTCTGAACAGGGCTGAGGTTCTTGGGTAGATGGATGATTCCCACCCCACACTGACCTGCCGCCTCTCTTCCTTTGGTCCTAATACTGTGCCTGGTCTTCAGCTGGACACTGCACGTATGTTCCAGTGACATATGTTACTAAAATACATCCCATTGTCATTTTTTTTAAAAAAGAAAGTGAAAAAACCTGAAGTTTAGAGAAGCCAAGTCACTTACCCAAGGTCACAATACACCAAACACCTGTCTCTGCCCCCAACCAAAGCCCAAAGGCTGCTCTGGCCTCCCAGTGGGCGGGCAGCGGCCAGGGTGTGTGGGTCAGCGATCCCTTTGCTGCCATCTGCCAGGAGACGGGCCTTCAGATGTTGGCTCTGCCGGGGACATATCTTGGTTCACACTATTTCCACCTGCCGCGCTGGGAGCAGGATAGAGTTCCTCACGTCCAGAGCCCGCGGGCCAGTGGACGCTGCAGGATCTAATGATATTTATGAGGTCAGCTGTGTGGGGTGGCGTGTATTAAACCGAAGGACTCTCAGCCCATTCCTGAGCACCAGACCCCGGGCTGCGGCTTTGTCCCCCTGCCCAGCACTGAGAGAGGTCACGGGGGAGAGTTCTCACAAGGGGCAGGAGGCGGTTGAAAGCAACTTCAGGTCCCAGAGAGAATCAGCGTCTGGAGTCTGAAGCACCAGCCACCACTTTGTGGGTTCTGAGCGCTGGAATCCCCTGCCTCTGTCCAGGGATGGTCCCTCTAAGGGGGGTGGGCTCTGACCCTTGCTCTGCCCCTTGCCCCGGGTGACCCTGAGCCCACCATTCGCCTCTCTGGGCCTCAACTTTTTCATGTATAAAGTGAGGCTGAAGAGGAGGCTGGGTGCAGAGGGAAGGAGGCCACTTCCCAGAGAGCAGCTGGGAGGCCCTGACTCCATCTGCCCGGGAATGGGGCTCAGGGTGTCCCGTGGAGGAGCCTGGAGCCCAGGGGCTGCCCTGACCACCTCTGCTCTCCATGGAAGGTCTGAGACAGGGCTCCTCTGTGAGGGGACCATGCCAGAGGGAGAATCGGAGAGTGTGGACCAGGCAGGGCAGGTGTGGGACCTCAGATCCTCTGTCCCCTGAAGGGGCGGGGCTCTGGAAAGAGGGCTGGGATCAGGTGTGCACCACAGAGCAGCTGGGGACATCATCCTGATGAGCCAGCCGGCGAGGACAGTGGCTCTGCCCCCTGGGTCTGTGTCCTCTGTGTCTTGGTGGTGCTCAGGGGAACCCAGGGGAAGGCCTTGGTCCCTGAGTGGCTGCAGCTGTGATGGGAACGGGCACCTCTGCTCCTGGCTGTGGCTTTGGGAGACCAGCAGGGACGGGTGTGGCTCCGCGCCCAGGGCCACGTTCTCATGAACGCCCCCGAGAGCTTTGAAGCAGCTTTGTTTCTTTTTAAAACTTCACGATAAAAGTGCCATCAGACTACAGCAGGAGGGTCACAAGTTCAAAGCCAGCCTTAGTGACAGTGAGGCACTGAGCAACTCAGTGAGACCCTGTCTCTAAATACAAAATAGGGCTGGGGTGTGGCTCAATGGTCAGTGCCCCTGAGTTCCATCCCCGGCACCCCTGTCCCCCCTTAGATGGGGCTCAGAGGTGGAGCGTCCCAAGCTCCATCCACAGGACCAGAGAAAAAGGTGATGGGAACTCATTAAATAAAGATGGAAATTAGAGGGACAGGTGTCCCCAGTGCCCTATCACCCCTCAGGTCCAGCCGCCGTGGCTTGCTCTCAGGCCGGACGCCCTCTCTCCCTCCCTGCTGCTGGGCCGTCCCTGCTGATCACCCCTCCTGTCTCTGCCTGGCCCACCTCTTGTGGATGTCCTTGGTCCCTTCCCTGCCCCCGTGACTGCCCCAGGCTCTGTTTCCAGCTGCTCTGACTTGGGAGCTGGAGGCAGGGACACCGGTGACCGGCTCCTCTCTAGGAGAATAAATCAGATTGATGTTGTTATTTTGGCCTCTGCGCACAGAGCTGTTCCCTAAAACATTTGCAGCGCCTACTTCTACTGCTGTGCGAGTCGGGTGCCCCCTGGTGCAGGAGGCCTGCTGCCGTGGACTCGTCCTGGGGCCCGAGGCCTGCCCTGGGGATGTGGCCTTCCCAGGGGACACGGCCTCACGTCCCCGGCTCAGCTCCCCGCCTGGTGGCCGCTCATGCCGAGGTTCTGCTCTGGGAACAGCAACTGGAGGCTGAGGCCAGGCAGAGCAAGCCTGGAATGTGTGGTCCTCATATGTCTTGGTGTCCTTTGGCCAGTGGGCGGGGCTTCACCTTGGAACCAATTGAGAGAAGCCCTGGTGACATAACCAATGTCTTTAAGGTCCTGATTGGACCATTTGTTTCTTATCAAATGCTTATTTTTTTCACCCCTATTCTGGGACAAATTCTATAAAAAAAAATATGTCTAACCGCAGAGGCTGAAGCAAACTGAAAACCCCAGGGGTCCCATCTTGCTCCAGTGCTGTCCCCAGGACTGAGGATGGCGGAGTATTGGAGGGACAAACACCGGGCCTAGGAAAGTGTGCTGGGAGCCTCTGGACTGCAGGACGGCCAGCCTCGCCCTCCCCCTTTCTCACCTTCCTCCCCCAACTCCCCCTCCCTTCCTTCACCTCTCTCCCTTCTCTCTCTTCTCCCCCCTCCTTCCTTCCTCCTCCTCTCCCTCCCCTCTCCCTTCCCTCTCCCTCCCCATTTCTCCTCTGCCTCCTCCCCTCCTGCACCCACCTCTTCCTCTATCCCTCCCCTCCTCCTCCCCCTCCTCCTCCCCCTCCTCCTCTCCCTTCCCACTCCCTCCCCTCTCCCTCCTCTTTCCCTCCCCTCTCCCTCCCCTCTCCCTCCCCTCCCCCCATCCTCCCCCTCCTCCTCTCCCTTCCCACTCCCTCCTCTCTCCCTCCCCTCCCCCTCCTCCTCCCCCTCCTCCTCTCCCTTCCCACTCCCTCCCCTCTCCCTCCTCTTTCCCTCCCCTCTCCCTCCCCTGCTCCCTCCCCTCCTGCCCCCACCTCTTCCCCTCTCCCTCCCACTCTCTCTCTCCTGGTTGGTGGCTTCCTTCCTTTCTGTTTCCTTGGCTGCATCTTCTTCTCCATCATGAGTCTTGGTCTTACATGTCTGTAGGGTGGGGGAGGGGGGACTTAGTTATCCATCCAAAAAATCTAATTTTTAAAGGTTTTTCCTTGTATCACTTTAGTAAAATTATGATTTTTTAAAAAGAATTTTCCATCTAACATGACCATTTCTAAGTTGGGGTCAGTGGTGTCCAGTGTGTTCACGTTGCTTGTTAACTGGCCCATTTTACAGAGGGGCAGCCTGAGGCTCAGAGGGGCCGTGGCAGGTCCCAGAAAGTGTCCGAGGAGGGACACACGCCCAGGCCTGGGGGCTGGGACCTGCCAGAGGCGTGGGAGGGAGCAGGCAGGGTGGGCAGGGAAGCTGGGCCATCTTCACATCCTGACCTTCTTTCTCCTTCCCAACTAGAAACGGCATAAAATATTAACTAAACCTTGAAGACATCGAGCTCGGTGGAAGAAGTCGGACGCTGAAGTGGCCACATGGTAGATTTCACTGACATAAAACATCCCAAATAGGTAACTCCGGAGGCAGGCGGGCGGGAGGCACCAGGGCTGGGGCGCCACTGGTTAAGGGCAGGCGAGCAGGGGACGAGGGGGTGGCTGCGCAGTGCCACAGAGGCACAGAGCCCTGTAACTGTTCCCTTTAGGGCAGCTAATTGTCTACTAAGTGAATTTTGCCTCAATTAGAGACATCGCTTCCCCTCAAGACCCCCAGTGAATCTCAGGCGGTCGGTCTTCCTCCCTGAGAGCACCCTGAGGGTCGAGCTCGAGGGAGACGTTTGATTTGCCTGGATTTCAGTGGTTTGCAGTCACAGCGAGAGGGGACAGCAGGTGACAGCGTGCTGCCCTCCCCAGGCTCAGCCCTGCCCTCTGCCCTGGGGTCCCCTGCACCTGCCATCAGCTCAGCCTCTTTGCCAGAGGTTAGGCATCTCTGCCTCCCAGAAACCCCTGGATTCCTTGTCCCCGTCACAGGCCCCTGTCACGGTCACCTGCCTTCACTGGGACGGGTGCTGCGGAGTGCCTCTCCCTCTGTCCATCTGTCCCCCGACCTGACTATGAGCCTGCTGAGGGTGGGCCCTTGAGAGGCACAGCAGAAAGGACACCAGAGATGTTGGTGCCTCTTCAACCTGGGTTGAGTCCCATCGGGGCCCATTTGCCAGCCCTGTGACCCGGGGACAAGCTGCTTAATGTTTGGAATGACAGTTTTGCATCTGGAGAACGAAGAAGGTACTTCCTATGAGCCTTGTGCCACAGAATCCCGGTGGCTGGATCACATCCCCTGAGACCTGCGGGGTTCGTCCGTGTTATTATCATTTCATGTTGATTTTTTCACAGTTTCTGAATATTTTCAGACTGTCTCAGTGGCCACTGAGGTCAAGAGGTCAAGAGGGTGGATGAGGAGCCTGGGCCCAGGGAGGCCCACAGGCTCGGGGTGCAGCTGTCTGCGCTGGAGCATCAGGCAGGCAGGTCCCCAGGTGAGTGAGCGGGGCCTGCTGCTGTCCCACAGTGGGGAGGAAAGGCCACCGGGGCGCAGCGGCTAGTCCTGGCTGGTGGCACACCAGAGACACAAACAGGGACTCAGGCGTATCCTGCCCTCGAGGGCTGTGCCAGTGGAATGAGCTCACGACGGGACAGTCCCATGCGTGGTGTGGTCCATCAGAATCCCACAATAATCAGCAAGATCCGAAGCCCCTTTCCCATGGCCCCTTGCGAGTGCGACGCACGGGCTTTGTGGGCAGTGTCTCGGGTCCTCCTAAGTGCCAACGCGTCCAGCCCCTGCCTGGATGCTGCAGGACGTTCCAGTCATTGCTTCTCTGATTCTTCTCATGAATCGCAGACGACGGACCATAAGGGAGGAGTCCCCCTTCCCTGGTGCTGCAGGCTGCGGGGTGGGTGGGTCAGGGGTGCAGGAGCCGCGAGGCAGGAAGCAATGCCCCGCAGGACCAGGGGACTAGGACCCCTCCACTTCCAGAGGCGGGAGGAAGGGTGAAGGGTCAACAGGACCGTCCTCCAGGGCCCAGCTGAGTCCAGGCCAGAGTATGTGACCCTGGAGTCAGGTCCTCCTGGCTGAGGAGCTCAGAGTGAGGCCTCCCTCGCGACTCCACAGTCCAGCGTGCGAGTGAGATTAAATTCCTGGATTCCCAAATGCTAAGAAACCCCAGAAGAATGAGCCCCCAACCCAGGCCGGTCCCCGAACCCCTGCTCTCCGTCCCTCCCCGCCCGTTGCCATGAGGAAGAGAAGCGAATTCTAGACGACCTCTGAATGGAAGGACGCGCCCCAGCTGCCTGGGCTCAGGCTCCCCGTCTGTCAAGTGGGCACAATCCACCCCCATCCGCAGGTTCCTGTGCAGCAGTCCTCAAGCCCACGCTGTTCCTGCGCTCCTCTTCCACACCCTGGGCGGCCTTCGACCCCTCCAGCCCTCAGCCCCTGGTCTGGAGGGTGGGCATGGCGTGTCTGGGCCTTGCCCTCTGGAAAGGCGGTGGGGGGAGCCCCGTGTTCTTTGCTGTGGCGGGTCTCGCCTGTTTCTGCAGAGTTGGCTCCGCCCCACGCCCCGAACCCCCACCTCGGCTCAAAGCCTCCAGGAACTCTGTGGCTGCTGGGGGTCCCAGGGCTGATCCGCCTCCCTCCTTCATCTCGGTTTTAGAAGTGACCACTTTGCAACTTGCGTCCGGAATTCATACATCTCAGCTCTTCTCACTAGAAAGCTTCCTTTATGACGTCAAAATCCTTCCTGCGCCGAGCTCTGAGCAGTTGTGCGTTTGTGCTGTGACTGATGGAGAAGACATCCTCCAGCAAAAAGCCGCCGTGAATTCAGAAATACTTTTTTTAAAAGTTGGAAACCACCCTCTTGTTTTCAGCTCTTGGAATCTCGCGGGTTCCCAGGCATGTTCGAACGTGTTGCTGCTTTGTCCTGAGATGACCCTTACTCAGGGCCTGGCCCAGCCTCTTCTGAGAAGTCCCCTGATCATCGTCCACGGCTACCCAGCAAGTGGCTCTGACCTGCGGCCTCTGAGGCACGGCTGGTGCCCTGTCTTTGCCGGGCTCTGCCTCATCATTTGCCACAGTGTCGTGTGATTTGGTTGCTGGGGACAAGAGCTTGGGTGTCTGTGACCCCAGGTTTGTGTCTTAGCTAAAGCATCTTCTAGGTTTGTGACACAGGAAAGTCTCTCCCTTCTCTCTTTCTGAGGGTTAGGTTCCTTTTATCATTTAACGTCACTGAGGAGGCTACTACTACCTGTCTGCCCAGCACCGCTTACTTCCTGTCTGGTAAGAGAGTCCTCCCTCCCTCCTTCCCACTGTCCCTCCCTCCTTCCCACTGCCCCTCCCTCCCCCCTTTCTTCCTGCCCTCCTTCCCTTTTGTCCTTCCTTCCCTTTCTATTTCTAAATAAGGAATCCATCCCTGTGGTTTGGTGCAGCTATGGTGCTGAGCAGGTGTTTAGGCCATTACGATGCTCCATTCCCTGGTCGCAGAGATTGGTTTAAAGTCAGTCAGGTATCCCCAGATGAGCTGATCTGAATCAGTCTGGAACTTTCTACAAGGAAGTCTTTTCCATTGCTAACCAGGTAGGACGTGGTTCTAAGGTGGACAGCCACAGAGAGAAAGTCTGTCTGAAGAACGGGAAATAAACACTAAACCTTGAGGATACCAGTGACCCGGGTCCAGCCACTGCTGAAGACAGAGGTCATGGGGACTTCCCATTCCCCAGTCAACACGTCCTCCTTTCCCACTCCTTTCCCACTTTAGTTAATATGCGTCAAGTTTATTTTGTTGCAACAGACAGAGAAGGCTCTCAGCTCGATGGTCTGCTCTCTGGTTAGCTTTGCGATCAGGTCGGCCCCACTTGCATTTTCCCACTGTGGTGGGGAAGCCAGGGGTTGAGGACATCACAGGGCGGAGGCTGTGTGGTTCTCAGCACTGTGTGGAGCAGGGGTCTGCAGCAGGTGTCCGCAATGGGACCAGCTCAGGCCACTGCAGGGTGACAGGTCGAGGTGCCCTGGCTCACCTGGGCAGGTCCACTGTGCCTCGGAGCTTCCTGTGCTCGCCACACATGCCCAGCTGGACCACCGCGCCACCTCCACTTCTTGGTACATCTGAAGTGACATTAAAAGAGCCGCCATCTTCCTTCTGTGGTTATACTCTCCTGCTGGGTGTTTAAGATCAAGCTGGCCCAAAATTGACCTTTTTGGTTTATGGGTGTTCATTTTCTATCCTGCTGCTTTGCTGAATTCATTTATTAGTTCTAGAAGTTTTCTGGTGGGATTTTTTGGATCTTTTGGGTATTGAATCATATTGTTGACAAATAGTGATAATTTGATTTCTTCTTTTCTTATCTGTGTCCCTTTAATTTCTTTTGTCCAATTACTCTGGCTGGAGTTTCAAGAACTATGTTAAATAGAAGTGGTGAGAGAGGGCATCCCTGTCTTGTTCCAGTTTTTAGAGGGAATGCTTTCAATTTTTCTCCATTTAGAATGATGTTGGCCTGGGGCTTAGCGTGGATAGCTTTTACAATGTTGAGATATGTTCCTGTTATCCCTAGTTTTTCTAATGTTTTGAACAGAAGGAGTGCTGTATTTTGTTGAATGCTTTTTCTGCATCTGTTGAGATGATCTTATGATTCTTATCTTTAAGTCTATTGATGTGATGAATTACATTTATTGATTTCCATATGTGGAACCAACCTTGCATCCCTGGGATGAACCCCACTTGATTGTGGTACACTATCTTTTTGATATGTTTTATATGCAATTTGCTGGAATTTTATTGAGAATTCTTGCATCTGTGTTCACTAGAGATATTGGTCTGAAGTTTTCTTTCTTTGATGTGTCTTGTCTGGTTTGACTGCAAATAGGTGCAATCAACATGGAAAGCAATATGGAGATTCTTTGGAAGACTTGGGGAACCATCATTTGACCTAGCTATCTCACTCCCTGGTTTATACCCACAGGATTTAAAAACAACCACATCAATGTTTACAGCAGCACAATTCACAATAGCTATGTTATAGAACCAACCTCAATGGCCTTCAGTAGATGAATGGATAAAGAAACTTTGTATATACATAATGGAATATTACTCAGCATTAAAAGAGAATAAAATCATGGCATTTGCAGGTAAATAGATGGAGTTGGAGATTATGTTAAGTGAAGTCAGCCAATCCCCCAAAACCAAATGCCTAATGTTTTCTCTGGTATGAGGATGCTGATCCATAATGGGGGTGGGGCGAGCATGGGAGGAATGGAGGAACTTTGGATAGGGCAAAGGGGAGGGGAAGGGAGCGGGCAGGGGGTCAGGAAAGATGGTGGAATGAGATGGACATCATTACCCCAAGCACACGTATGAAAACACGAATGGTGTGACTCTACTTTGTGTACATCCTAGAGACATGAAAAACTGTGCTCTATGTGTGTACTATGAATTGAAATGCATTCTGGCGTCATACATAACAAATTAGAATAAATAAATAAATTTTAAGAAATTGATCTTTTTCCTGTGTGCTGTCAGGAGTCGCCTGAGGTTTGTCAGAGATCACTCTTGGGAACTTGTGAGAAAGCCCTCGGCTCCTTCAGCCCTCCTCTACCAGTGGTGCTATCTGCCGGGATGGGTCAGGGTCTTGCTGACCCTCCTCTTTGCAGAATGTGCATTGTTGGCCTCCTGTTCTCTAGGGTCCTCTTGATCCCCTGATGGTGAGGTCAGGTGACTCACCAGCATTGCAGGGCCCTCAGTGAAATCTCATCATTTCCTGAGTTCCAGCTGACCTTAGAGGGCAAGGGCCAAGATATTGGCTGTTTTGTCCTTGGCCCTTTTACTGCCATGACTTTGGTTTCCAAGTTTCGGGTTTAAATATCCAGCAGGCCAGTTTCGCCAGTTTTAAAGGGGGGAGGTAATGAGTTTTGACTGTTGGTGCTGGAGGTCAGATAGGTGACCCTGTCTGTCCTGTAGGAGGTGGCTTATTGTCTTAGCTTGTTCTGTCAAATGTAGTACTTTGACAAAACCACTAACAGGCAACAATTGTAAAGTTACTCAAACCACCGGATGTAAGCCAGATTTTAAAATGGACAACTATAAAAGACAGCACTTTTTGGTTACTTGTCTCTATTAGACCCACATAAGCTTTCATTTTGTAAACTTTTATATAACATTTAGACAAACTTCAACCTTGGGGATTATTGGGCTGGCTGTGTGGGCTGGCAGCTGGGAAGCCACCTCAGAGAAACAATGACATGATTGTTACTTTTGAAGCATTATATTGTGAGGTAGTTGTTACACAGCAGGAGATAACTGCAGTACCAACCAATACACTTCTTCATGGGGGTGCTTGCAAGGACTGAGCAAGAATTTTCTGCATGTAGGAAATGCTTGAGTATCAGTGATTCTTTCTCTTCCTCTTGTACAGCAGAACAACCCCAGATGGCTCCTGGCTCCCCAGGCTAAGGGATCACTAGACATAGTAGATCTTTGGGGATTCGCTGGGGGGTGATTCCCCTAGTGAAGTAGATCAGCACAAAGAGTCTCGAGCAGCGGCTGGAAGGCTGCAGTCTGAGGCCAACTTCAGTTAGCCACTATTTTTTCCCCCAAGGGCTCACAAGCGATGACCCACAGAACCTAAAGGATTCACTATCTGATGCTTGAAAGAAACTCCCCAATCCGGACTCTCACTTTGGAATGAGGGAACATTTTGCACCTCTTGTTTTGAGCGCTTAGCTAAAACTCAGGTCATTTTAACAGACAGGTGCGAGCAAACAGAGCTTTCCACGCCAAATAAATTTGAAAACACCACAATGGAAAAATAAAAAGGTCAATAAGCGTCTTTAATTACAGTCTCCTCTCTAGGGGCAGACCATTTTTCCAAGTCTCCTGGAACCCCCTCTGGTGGAGCATCTTCTGTGACCCACTTGGGGACTGCCCGTTGCCGGATGCACACGTGGCAGAGTGCAATTCCAATCCTGGGTGTTTATCCTACTCCTTTGTTTATTTCATTTCATTTTTTTTTTGAATATATTTTTTAGTTGTAGGTGGACACAATGCCTTTATTTTATTTATTTTTATGTGGTGCTGGGGATCGAAACCAGGGCCTCACACATGCGAGGCAAGTGCTGAGCCCCAGCCCCAGCCCCAGCTCCCCGCCGTGTCTATTTTTAATTGACATAATAACCAAACCTGTTTATGGGGCAGAGCACCCTGTTTTTGGATATGTCGGCTTCATGTGCATCCAGGTACCCAGCCCTGATTTGATGCGTGAGATCAACTAAGGTATTTAACGTGTCCATCGGCTCCTGCGGTTATCATTTTTTTTTAAGGTGAAAACATTCAGAACCCTCTTTCTTTAGCATTTTTGAAATATTCAATTCAGCATCACTAAGCACAGGCGCCCTTCCCTGTGGACATGAGAACATGAGACCTTTTTCTTCCTGCCTCCAGGCCACTCTGTCCCCACCGACCTCTGTCCCCGCCCCCCCCCATCTCCCCAGCCTGTGGCGCCCACTATTCCACTCTATTTCCAGGGGTTCCACTTCTTTAGTGCCCACACACAAGTGCAATCATGCAGACTTTTCTTTCCATGCCTGGCTGACCTCATGGAGCATCGAGCCCTCCAGGCCTGTCCACATTCCCGCTTGGGCAGACTTGGCCTTTAATGGCCGCGTTGTGTCCCTCTGGGTATATGCACCACATGCGCCTTGCCCATCCTCCCTCCACAGACACTGGGGTGGACTTTGCATCCTGGCGATGGGGACAGACAGTGCCGCATGAACATGGGGCTCAAGTGTCTCCTCCACACCTGGGACTTGCTGGGGCACAGGGTAGTTCTGTTTTTAACTTTTATTGGGGGGGGGTACTGGGGATTGAACTCAGGCACTTGACCACTGAGCCACACCCCCAGCCCTATTTTGTATTTTATGTAGAGACAGGGTCTCACTGTGTTGCTTAGTGCCTCTCTGTTGCTGAGGCTGGCTTTGAACTCGCCATCCTCCTGCCTCAGCCTCCCGAGCTGCTGGGATTAGAGGCGGGCACCTCTGTGCCCAGCCAGTTTTTGACATGTTAAGGAAACTCCTCGCTGTTTTCCACGATGGCTGTGCAATGGCTTTCCATTCCCACCGACAATGTGTAAGGGTCCCTTTTCTTCCTGCATCTTAACCTTTGTGTCCTCCTTCCTCCTTCCTCTCTGACTCTCTGCCCTTTGGGGTCAGAAAGTAGAATTCCCACTAGGGTGCGGGAGACGCCGAGCTCTCGGTAGAGCTGTGGAGCTGGGATGTAACTTTTGAAGAACGACAGGAAAAGGCACCATGGAACCCACTGACACTCCCTGCTTCTCCTTGTCACCATCAAAGCCGTGATTTGCCACTTCTCTCTTTCCCACGGCAGCTGCAGTTACTCCTTAGCAGATTTATTTATGACCAGAAGGAATATCTTCTGTGTGCCAGAGGCAATCCATCTGCTGGACCTCCTGCCTGGTACCTGGACGTGACAGGCTGTCCGTCAGGGACGTATTAACCTCTGGCTTTGTCTTTGATGCATTCAGAAGCTCAGACAGCTGCACTGTCATCCTGACTCCTGAGGATTTCAGACTCCCGCTGGCCGCAGGCTGGGGAGTGGAGATGGTAGAGGACGACCATTTCTCTCCGCAAAGCTAATTTTGGTACAGAGGGAGATTTATGCAGGAAGATCCAGCAACACATTAAAAGAAGCAGTAGCTGCGGTGGTTAGTTCTGAATGGACCGCACAGTCCCATGTGTCCCTGTGACCTTTGCGGGCTCTGGGGACGTATCCCCGCAAAGGCAATATTTTCTGATGGGTACAATTTCTATCACCAATTTCTTTAACACTGAGTGACTGAGTGGCATTTTTAGCAGCCTCTTGTACCCTGTGTTCCATAAGAGTCAAATTAAGAGGCTCACCCGCCAGAACCGTGTGCAGACTTCGGCAGTCAAAGTGGAATTGAATGGTGGAATTTGGAGCTTAATGATGAAATCATGGGGATGACACTTGCGCCCCCCTCCCCCCGCAGAAATGAATAATGGAGGCTCTTCGTGTGTGTGAGTGTGTGAGTGTGTGTGTGTGTAAGTGTGTGTGGGTATATGTGTGTGAGTGTGTGTGTGTGTGAGTGTGTGTGAGTGAGTGTGAGTGTGTGAGTAAGGGTGTGTGAGTGTGTGTGAGTGTGTGTGTGAGTGTGTGAGTGTGAGTGTGTGTGAGTGTGTGTGTAAGTGTGTGAGTGTGTGAGTGTGAGTGTGTGAGTATGTGAGTATGTGTGAGTGTGTGTGTGAGTGTGTGAGTGTGAGTGTGTGTGAGTGTGAGTGTGTGTGTAAGTGTGTGAGTGTGAGTGTGTGAATGTGTGAGTATGTGTGTGTGTGTGTGAGTGTGAGTGTGTGAGTGTGTGTGAGTGTGTGTGTGTTCAGTTGCTTGTTGAAAACTGAGGTCAGGCTCCTCCTGGACTGGTCCCCAGTGCTCTTGTCTCAGATGCCCCCAGGGAGGCTGGGGCCTCTGTGACTGGAGACGAGCTGGTATGTACCCAGGCTGGCTGCCACCAGGAGTTTCCTGGGGCTTCATTACTGCTCCGCCTGCAGCCTCCTAACGAGCTGGCGCAGGGCTGCACATTTGGCTCAGCTCCGGATTCTCTGGCCAACTGACTCTGGAGCCCTCAGCACCAGGGGCCAGACCTGGCCTGCAGTGTCCGCATGGGACGGTCACGCCCTGCTCCTCTGAGGCCCGAGGCCCGGCTGAGCAGCTGTGGCTCAGCACCAGGACACAAGGTCACAGCTGGACACACCAAGGAGCTTGCTGGGCCCAGGTGTCCAGGTGTGACGGATGAGCTTCCTGCCTCCTGATGAGACAGGCCAGAGCCGGCAGGACTTCCTGCATTATGGGTCAGCCAGTGTGGGAGGGCCTCGAGGCGGATCTCCCCAGGTGTGACAGTGGCAGCAGCAGGCAGCTGGCTCTGTTCCCTCCGACGTGGCCAGAAGCTGCATGCGGGTGCTTGAATCAGCCATTGGTGCTGCCTGGAGCCTCGTCCCTCCTTCCTCACTGCGAGGCCACAGTGGAAGACAGGTGCCAACTGAGCCCACTTAGGATGGCAGTTAGGTCACTGTTCTCCCAGTTCTCCACTCTGCTATCATGTGTGGAAAATAATCCCAATTCCTCCTGTCCCCCACAAGGCTCCTGGTGCCCACGCCCACCCTGGGGCTCAGCCCCCCCCACAGCATCAGCCCTGCTGGTCCTGGCCGGTGCACAGTGGAGCCTGTTCTCACCTCAGGGCCTTTGCCCCTGCTGCTTCCTCCGCCTGGAGGCTTCTTCCCACACCTGCACAACTCTCCATGATTGCATCCGTGCCTCCAAACACATGTGTCCCATCAGAGAAGGCTCCCTGGCCACCATCTAAAGTGGCACCAGCCCTGCCCCCCACCCCTCTCCCTCCTTCTCTGCAGTCCTTCCTTCCGGGGTCCCCTGCTGTTGAGGGTGAATTACACACTCATCTGTTCACCATTTATCCCCCCTGGAGACCAAACCACAGTGTTTTCCCATCCTGGGGAGATGCCTGCAGGGGTTCACGCTGGGAGTGGCTCAGTACAAACAGCGACCTGCTGTTGGTGGGGACAATAGTGCCTCAGAGGAAAGGCAGGGGGCCCCTTAGGAGAGGAGGGTGGAGTGCTCTTGACCCCCAGCCCTCAGGACAGACGGGGGCGTGGCGGCTCCCACCGGCTCACCCTCACCTCGGTGTATCGGATCCGCAGTGTCCACGCTCCCAAGTTTAATTTAGCCGTCGACTTGGCTGCGAGCTGCCCTGTAAATTTAGTTGGAGGATTAAGGAACATAGAAGACGCTGGGCTCCTTAAAAGGAGCTGGATGTCAGGCAGGACCAAAGCAGGGACATCCCGAAATTGGCCGTGAAGGGTGAAGCAGCAGCCTGGGAGCCTCCAAGGGGCCCGTTGCTGGATCTTCTGAGGGGACACAAGGGGCGGCGCAGGGGGACACAGGACACAGCCAGTGACCAGTGGCTGAGCAACCAGGGCTGCTCCTGCTGACCAGAAGAGAGGCTCTGAAGGCCCAGGCCACCTAGAATCCAGAAATAAGCAGACTGGCAGGTGGGGCTGTGGGAAAACCTAAAACATCCCCGACAGGAAAGGCCAAGGACAAAGTCGAGAACCATCAATAGGAAAGCATTTGCCACAGACGCAGAAAGAGGACCAATGTCTTGATGAAGAGCTCAGAAGGGCCAAGAAAAAGAAAAAAGGTCCCTCAGGAGAAAAAGGGGTGGGGGTCCCAGCCGTAGACAGAGGGGGAGGAAAGGAAACGGAGGTGGCCAAGAAACGCCCGCAGGGGTGCTCACCCCACCTGTCGTCATCAGATTCCATCCTTGCTCATCAGATTGGCCGAGGTTTAAAGCACTATCATAAGCAGCGATGGGGCAGGCTGCTCGGTTTCTATCCAAATTAAAGATGCACAGCAGCTCCACTTCCAGACTCCGCCCTAGGAGCACCCTTCTGTTCCTATCAGATGAACATATAAACGTCCTTAGGAATGGGATCTTGCAGGAATGGCCCTTTCAGAATATTCTGGAAATAGTCAAAATAAACTGCAATTTAAATCTCCATCAATGGATTAGCCCTCTAAGTACTATACCACGGGTGGCCTTCCCCCATGTATGGGATTTATTTTTAAGCATGAAAAAAAGGTTTATGAGGATAATCTGAATTGCAGGGTGAGTAGCCCATTTTCCCCCCAACTAAAGGAAAAAAAAACCCTATCATACATAATATGAAAGGAAACAGAAAAACCAGCAAATTCACTGTGTACCATCCTCAGATTGATTGCCTCCAGGTGTGGCTTTGCCCCCTGCAGGGCTGCGGGTGGCTTTGGTAAGTCATTTAACCCCTGTGTATCTCAGGACCTTCACTTTAAGCGTGTGAGCAGTGATTCCTGTTTTGTGTGGCGGTGAGTGATTCCACTTCTCTAAGTCTCTGGCTCTTCCTCTCCAAACGCAGATCTCACCAGGACACACTGTGAGGAAGAAATAAAATAAGGCCTGAAAAAATTCAACACAGCATCTGAATGACAGGTACCCAAACAACGATGCAGGCAATGACGACCATGATGACGTCCCATGCTAGCGAGGAGGATGATGACCAGGAGCCGTTGGTGCAGTGGAGAGGGGCCGGAGGGCGTCTGGGAGCCCTCCTTGGGTGCCAGCGCTTGCCCTCTTGGCTCACCCAGCTCCGGTCACAAGCCATGAGCCCCACAGTAGCACCCCCACCTGAGCATATGATTAGGGAAATAGGGGTCCCCCACAAGCAAAGGGAGGACCCGCATTTGAACACCCGGCATTAATACTTCCTGGGGGGTTTCAGCCCTCCCCACAGCGTCCAGCGTGGTGCTAGGTACAGAGTCGGTGCTCACTTAAAGTTAGTAACCGCAGTTATTTCTAAAAGACTCTCTCTTCACTTTACCCTGCGAGAATGCTGTGAGGCTGTGTGGCCCACTTCCTTGACAGTCCCCCACAGTGATGGTCGTCTTCCTTACAGCTATTAAGCTCATCTTGTGTGGTCCCCATGTTCCCCTTTAATGATTGCTTCCCCCCCTGCGGCTGGGACCCTGCAGCCCCACCTCTGCAGGGCAGCTGCCTCCCCGAGGCTCCCCACTAGGGGGCACTAGAGGGAGCCCGAGGCTGGGGTGGAGAAGAGCCCCGGGCTCCCTCTGCTTGGTTCCCCAGGGAGTCACCCCACTCCTCCTTCTGGCTGCCAGTGGCCTTTCATCCTGCGCTGTGCTTGGCTACCCGCCTTCAGTTTTTTCTAGTACCCCAAACCAGCCCCACTGCACACCCTTCAGATCTCAGGGGTCTGGGGCCTGGCTCGGTGAGGTTCCCTTTTAGGGCTGGGTTCTGTTAGTGATCTCCTCTCCCCTTTGTCCCCACAGCCCTGCGGGTGGCACTCCTTCCCAAAGCTACTGTCTCTACTTGCCTCGATGCCCCCTTTGCCTTTCCAGCCCTTCAGGTCCCGTCTTCTGGGCTCCCTCTGGTAATTCTCTCTGCTAAGGTAACTGGTGTGTGTGTGTTTTGTTTTATTGACTGGACTCTGATGCGTAAGATCAGTTAGATTTTGGACAATAAATACCACTGGACTGACATTTTATATTTTATTACAATAAAAATGGGAAATACAAAAAAAAAAAAAAGATTTGGGGCAGTAAACTTCCTTCAGACCTCAATCTTGGGGAACAAAGGGGGGTCAGGCTGCCTAACATCATTTTGCACCCCAACAGGCTGGGCCGCGGCGGACAGCAGTGAGCCTTCCCAAGGGACGTTCCCTGCTAGTGTCTCCTGGTTTTGTTTTTAGTCTTGAAGGTAAGTGCACCACATGGGCACAGAGAGGTGAAGGCCCAGCAGATGCTGGGGGCCCAGCAGCCCAGTGGGCAATGAGAGGACCCGTCCTGCAGCCTGGACCGGATGCCTTTCAACCCCACCTCTGTGGCCTCTGGGACTGGCAAGGGACACTGCTGTCCCTTTAACGCCCTAGTCCAACCAGGACTACCAACCCTTCCTGAGTTTTTTCTTGGAAAAGCAGAATCAGACTGAATCTGCCAGAAGTCTTTACTGAGCTCTGAGGGAACCTGCTGTGGGCTGCTCCTGGGGCTTCTCTCTTGGGCTGCTTCGCTGAGACCCGTGGCACTTACCTGTCCCTTTCCGACCCTTCAGTAATAAGGATGCTAACGGCCTCAAGCTAATCCATGCAGTTATTCCCTTCACCACCCCACGAGATGGGCACTCTTCTTGGCCCTATTTTGCAGATGACAAACTGAGCCACGGAGAGGCTGAGCAACTTGCCACGTCTCCCAGCTGAAGGGCAGCCTGCGACTTGTGTCTGGGTAGCTGGCACAAGTGGTCACCAGCTTCTGAACCCAATGTGGCTGCACAGAACCAGCCATGGAGGCCTGCCATGCCTCTTTCCCCATCTAGCCTTCCTGTCCCCTCCTCAGACCCTGTCACCTGTGTCCTCAGCTGGACACGGGTTTCTCGCTCTGCCTTCCCCTCCGCTTCCCTGGGTCTCAGCATCACACAGACCTGGTCCTGCTCAGACGCCCCAGCCCCTCTGGACACAGTTCAGGCTCCCAGGCATGACATAGCAGGCCCTCCTTGGCCTTCCACCTGGCTCCCCTCTCTCTCCTCTCCTGCTCCACTTACAGACAAGTCACCGCTCAGGTCCTGGAGCTGGACCTCCCCTGTGTCCTCCTGGCACACGCTGGGCCCTGGTTGGCGTGCACCCGCGGCACTTGCAGGGAAGTGGACACTCTAGGGCCAGGAGCAGTCCTGTCGGCTGAGATGGTCATTCTTCCTAGGGGTCATATTCAGAGTCTTTAACCACCACTGTCTGGTCGGAGAGTGGCTCCCGGGGCCCCCTGACGTGCTCAACATCGGCCTTCTCGTTGCTGGACGGGGAGGAGGTTTGGGGGCCCTGGAGCAGGGTGTGGGCGGCACAGTCACGGAGAGGCGGCTGGTGATCTGAACCAACTGGTACAGAGACACTTCACCATTTTGACAATCGGCACAGCTCTGCCTTTGTCCCCAGAAAGCTCTTTCTTATCCCTGACCCTGGTCCTCCCGGCCCAGCTCTCCCTGGCCTCCCCCGTGACTCTGCACCCCCCTCCACTCCAGCCCACTACTCCTTGGAGACTTTTATTTTGAAGCTGGCTTCAGGTTCAGAAGCTGGTGGCCGCTTTCCCCAGGGTTTGTCCTCAGGGCTTGGAAAGCATCCTCACCACGTGGCACTGTGGACACCCATCTGGCCTGTGCCTTTGCCTAAAGATGGCTCCCCCCAGGGACCCTCACCCTCAGAACGGGGACATGGAGCTCAGAGCCCACCTCCTCATCTTTCCCAGCAAAGACTAAACAAAGGGTGGCAGGCAGGTTGGGGCAGCTTCAACTGGGACAACTGTTCAGTCACCTCATTAGGAACCCCTGGTGAGTCCTAGTAGTCCCAGCTACTCGGAGGCCGAGGCAGGAGGATCGCTTGAGCCCAGGAGGCTCAAGGGTTCCAGGCACGCCACCTCTCCCAGCCTCTGGGTCCTTGTCAGGCAGGGTGACCTCTCCTCGTGTAGCTTTGAGCTCCTCCTGGTGCCCTGACTCTGATCATGTGACACAGCCTGAGATGTGTGCAAGGGGACTGGGGGGCCAGCCTCTGACGGAGGGGAATGGCGGGATGGGCTGGGTGAGCGGTCACTCTGGCAGTTCTGCCACACAGCTGACGCACCTGGCCAGCCCCTGGGACCTGCCTGGGTCTTCTCCGTCAGGTGAGGCTCTGCAGTCCCCAGCCACGGGGTGTCCCCAAAGCAGCAGGTGCTCTGGATAGAGAAGAACAGAATTCCAAGTCCCACCCCTGGGACCTCGGGCACCTCCCTCTCTCTGAGCTGTGATTTCCACATCCGTGAAACGAGGGGAATGAAGTAAAGAAAGGAAAAGAAGAACACAGTAAATTTTAAAAGTGGAATGCTAGCCGCGTTGCATTCCTGGGGAGACGGCAGCAGAGGAGGTCAGGGGGCCCCCCAGTTCTTGGTGGTTCTTGTTAGAAAGGGGAAGCTCCCTGGCCAGGTCTGGGTGGGAGGTGTCCAGACACCAGGGGGAGGAGGCGCCCTCTGCCTTCCCTCCAGGGACCAGGGGGGCCTTTGCATATAGAAAGTGCCATCCTACAAGGACCAAGAGAGTGACAGTGGCGTCGTGGGTGAGAGAGAGCCACGCTCTCGTGGGATGCCGGGCTTGCTTGGAGGAAAGGCGACGGATTTAGAAGGGCAGAGAAAACTGCAGGGCAGAGTGGAGGGTGAGTGAGAAGAAACAGTGAGCCCTGGGGCCCAAGAAAGTCCTGACTCCGGGGAGCCGAGGGGGCGGTGGGAGCGAGTTGAGATCCAGCAGCTGAGGGTTCAGCCTGCGGGAGGAGGATCCCGAGAGATGCTCCGGAAACCAACACGGAGGAGAGCAAGGAAGAGACGGGGCCGAAAACAGGGTGTTGACTGACGATGATTGATGCAGACTGATCTGCACCCTGAATGCTCAGAACATCCCCCCCGGCCCCAGCCTAACCCAGCTCCCTTCCTATGCTTCCAAGCACAGAGTATCAGCTGCCAGAGAAATTACTGGAAATTTTACTAAAGACAATGACTTAAGCTGCTATCATTTCTAGGGTTCCCAACAACATGCTTTCACCCTGTCAAACACCCAAAGGACACCTGTCAACCCACAAGCCCTCACCCACACACAGAGCTTCTTCTCAGCCTTAGTAACTTCTTTGTCTTAAATACTTACGTACATCCAAAGGATGCTGGATATATGGAGAAAGGCCCCCTCCCGCCCCAGCATGAAACAGTCACCAAATTTAAAAGACAGAAAAAGAAACCAGAAGAGATGCTGCTCCTCTAAATTGGACTAAAAAGTGAGTCACTTGGGTCAGAATGACTCTTGTCAAGGCACGGATGCATGAGTAAAAGTAAATTTCTTATTGTTATGGTTATTTGTTACACAGCAAAAGCTGACTGATGCAATCCATAAAACAAGAGCAAGATGCAGTGACAGCTGAATAAGTGGTGAATAAGAGAGAGATCTTGGAAATTTAATATGATGTAGACAAAAGAATTTAGTGATAGATTTGGAAAATAAGTTGTTGAAATGTCTTCAAGGGTGTGACAGGAAGAACAGATGGAAACTATGTTGTGGAAAACAACAAAACAATTCAGGAGGTACCAACATCTGATTTAGAGGAATTAAAAGAAAGAAAAAGAAAAAAGACAACACAGAAAATCAAAGGGAAATTTTCAGAAAACGAATTTGAGAAAATTTCCCCAAACTGAAGCTTTGTCTCCAGTTGAGCAGGTCGACCATGACAGCAGTAAAACTAATGAGAAATAATCCACACAACACACATAATGTAACTCCAGAAGACCAGAGAGAAAGAGATGTTCCCAAAAACATCCGAAGAGGAAAAGCAAGTTGAATCCAATGAAGCAAATATAGGAAAGGCATTTGTATTTCTGTTTCCCGAACATCCACACAGGATGCAAAAAACAAACAGAATAAAAACAGTGAAAACTGCTTTCAACAATCTGAGGTACTTGGCTGAACTCCATCACAGGTGAGGATTATGTAAGAGACAGTTCCAGATACGGGGAACTCAGCATCCACCTACAGAGCATCCACGTGTAGGAAGGTGTCGCAGGATGTGCCCCAGCAAGAAGGAGCAGTAAAACAGAGACAGGGACAGGGCGACTGGGAGGTGGAGGATCCGACTCAGGAGTCTGGGAGCAGAGGAGAAGAGCCCCAGGAGGGAGTGCATAGACAAGGGCTGGTTGGGACCTGGGTTGGCAGAGGCTGCATGGGGGGAGTCAGGAGGGACACCACTCAGGGGACGGAGTCTCCCAGTGGACACACTTCCTGGCCAGGGACCCCAGGGGCCAGTGAGGAGCGACTTTCTGTGGGGAGTGTGGGGAGCACCCCGGCCCTGCTCATCCCTACGTCTTCCACCGTTCATATCTGAGGGGACAGGGACAGTGCCACACCCCACATGGACAGTGCAGGGCCCTGGGAGGCCAGGGGTGTGGGTGGGTATACAGCTGCAGAGGAGCATGGGAGGTCAGCCCTCCTCCTCCTCCGACCAGAAGGGGGCTCTCGGAGAGGCTCCAGGGAAAGTGTAGCTGCTGCTGAAGTAGATGGGGAAGGGGGATGGGAAGGGGTGGCCCCTCCTCCACCACACGGCTCCCTAGGGTCTGAGCACCAATGTCACCACGAGGTGGTGCTCACTCTAGGATTGGCATGAGGCATGACTGCCGCAGTCTGGCTGGGCACAAATCACAAGCCACTGAAGCAGGAACAAGCTTTATTTCTGAACTCCACCAGCACACTCCACACACGCTCCCCGGGAACTCTCTCGAACGCCCCACGGCTCCTCCAGGAACCACCAACCGGAAATCCCTCCTCTGGCACTTCCCCAACCAATGCCAACTCTTCAGGAATCCCCGCGAGCGCTCAACTGGAACTCAACGGGAACTCGCGAGAACTCAAGAGTCGTCATCTTCATGGCTCGCTGGCGTCACCTCTCAACCACGACTTCTGGCAAAAATGCCATGCGTCATCCCGACTCGGCTGTGGCCCTCAACACATGACACCAGGATCTTTGTTCTTGTCCCTGGGGTTCTACCCTCTGCCCCAGAACAATCCTAGTCACCTTGTCTTAAGCACCTACTGTGTGCTAGGCAGGTGCCCAGTGGTTGACCCTGAGACACCTTTCTGGTGGGGTCTGTATGCAGAGTCTTTAAGGACAGATGGGCCCAGCAGCCACCAGGGGTGGGGTGAGTCGCCGGTGGGCAAAGGCCCGGGCGGCACCACCAAGCGCGTGGGTGGGGGGCTGCAAGTTGGCGGGAGCTTGGTGGGGGAGGGCCTTGCAGACCCTTCTCTGAGGAGGTAGTTCAACAACCAGCCCAGAGATTCTGACTGGTTCAGATTCCAGCCTCTACAGACCTGGAGCCACGTCCTTGGGTCCATGAGGAATCTCGGAGCCTCCGTGTCCTGACACGTTGGCTGGCTGGGATGCAAAATGGCACCACCACTTTGGAGAATAGTTTTCTTGCTAATTGAACACGCATGTGCTATGAGACCAGCATCCCGCATGCCCACGGAGCAGCAGGCTTGAACGTTTGCAGCAGCTTTGTCTTAACCCCCAGCGGGAAACAACCACAATGCCCGTGAGCATGAACATGAATAGATAAGGTTGTGGGATGGCCGTGCAATAACACAACTTGGTAATAAAGAGAATAAATCAGGGATGTACCTCAACATTGAAGAGTTTCAGTGGCGTTATACTATGTGAAAAAGAAGGCACAGAAGTCATGTACTCGGTGAGTTTATTCACATGGGATTTCAGAAATGGTGAAGCAGAGCGCTAGAGAGCAGGTCAGTGGCGGCTGGGGCCTGGGGTAGAAGGAGAAGATTAGCTGCAAAGGGACGAGATGAATTTTTCTGAGAAAATGAAAATGTCCTATGTCGTGATCCAGTGGCCCGTACACCACGGTCAACCCTGGGAACTGTGCATTTTGAGTTATTGTTTTATTATTATATTATTTTATAAATTATACCTTGATAGGTGGTGTTTAAACATGGTTAGAATGCAGTCGGAGGGGCAGTGCCTTCACTTGCTTCCAGAACCACCTTCCCGTGAGCCCCTCTGCAAGCAGCAGACCAAGGGTCTTGTAAAAACCTATAGCCAGTGACATCGTTCCTATTGAACACTCCAGTGGTCTCTCTTTTCTTTTTGAATGAAATCCAGAGAAGCCACTGTGGCCTCCAAGTGCATTTGGCCTGCTCACCCCCAACACTTACAGGGCCCAGAGAAATAGCACAAAGAGAAGCCCCCTCGTGCTGTGACTCTAATTATTTATACGTGTGGTTACAACATATAATCTGGCATAATCAGGCCAATCAGCTGCTAGAAAGCAAGTCCCAGCCTCCAACCCTGACAAATATCCCTGCAGGTTAACCGGAAGGTCAAGTTCAAGTGAAGATCCTTGCAATCCTTGGAGCTCTGTGCCAGCAGATGATGGCACTGGGCACCAGACCCTAGGCCCCAGCCTTCCCCCTGCCTTCTCATCCTGCTTCATCTCAGACTGAACCTACCTGCTAGGGCCCTGTGCAGATGTGAACTGGGAGCCCCCAGGGCTTGCATTGGAGATAAAATCTGGGAAACCGAGTGCTAAACATGTGTCTCTTAGTTTCCCCCTCTGTTGTACTTGGCTTCGTGTGTATGTATGCACATGTGTAATTGCATATGAGTGCACATGAATGTGTGTGAATGTGTGCAAGCAAATATATACATCCATGTGTATGTGCCTGTGTTGTACATGTGTGTTCCTTTGTGCACCTCGATAGTGGTATGAGCTGCTCGAGGGCCCCAGTGTGCTGGGTTTATCTCTATGTTCTTTTTACTGGCTGCAGAAGGGTGCTGATCTAACGCTTATGTAATGAGTGAATGAATGAGGGCCAGTTTAGCCCACTAGAGGTCTAAATCTTACTGGGCTACTCAATGAGTAAGTGTCTTTGGTTTAGTCTCTGGATCCCACAGAGCTTCGATTTCCTCAGATCCAGAACAAAGATAAGAATACTACCCATTTTATGGGCCTTGGTGTGAGGAGTAAATAACAAAGTCAGCATGTACCAAACTGGACTGTGGGCCAGGCGCTGTTTCAAGGGCTTTGCAAGCATAACGCCTCCATGAAACTTTATGGTGTCCAGGGTGACACAGGAAACTCTCAGGGCATCTTGGCTGTTATCATATTTATGATCAATAGAGAGGAAAGTCCGGATCCTTAGCTCCGGGCATTTCCTCCTCTCAGACTCTTGACTGATGGGTCCTTGTAGCGCACTTACGACATTCATCCTCTAGGTGGCGCTGAAGAGTAGTAGCCCTGCTGTTGAGTCGCGGCGCCCCCTGGTGGTCTCTCTCCGTCATATTTTGATGGCTGCTGAGCCGGTTCCCTAACTGCAGCTTATGTCAGGACGCTGGTGCAGGGTGAGAGCGGATGATGGGTGAGGAATGAAAATCAAATGTGATAGGTTGTATGATAGAGAGGGGCAAGGTGTGCAGGGGCGATAGAGAGGGGAGGGGCCGGCTCATAGCAAGGAAATTAGCATAATGTCTACAATCACTGTCCCCCTACTGTGTCCCTGACATTGTGGTGAGTACTCGGCGTTAGTTGCCTTAACACACTGCGAGTCGGTTTATATCACAAGGTGCATTCAGAGCCTGGCCCGTTAGTGGGTGTCCTGCACACAGTAGGTGCTTAACAGATGCTGAGCACACGTGGTGAACACGCTGATCCTATGAGGCAGGTATTATCTCCATTTAGAGAAATGAGCAGGAAGACTCATGGTCCGAGGGGATCCCAGGGGTCCCTGCGCGTGAGCCCCAGACACGTGCTGCCTCAGGAGAGGGCGGGCGGCCTGCCTTCAGGGAGCTTGCTGCGTGGCTGGGCTCCTCCGCCCTCCCCCTCTGCAGCCACCGCCAGCAAAGGTTATTCACGGCTCAGGGAAGAGGCCATGAAGCTCCCCTCATAAATTATGCAGAGGACACATGTGGGTCAGGATCGGGGACTCGGAGCGTGAGGGATCCCTAGGAATCTGGCTTCAGTGTCATCAGGGATTTTCCTCTGTTCCCAGGAGAGCAGCTGACACGGCCAGTGGCATCTGCTAGTCCCCGAGATGAGCTCCGGGCCTCCCGGCTTCTGCTGCAGGCGCTCTGGGCCCTGACCGCTGGCCGCCGGGGCAGCTTTCCCAGCCTCCCTCTTCTCTTCTCTTGTGTGCCCCGGAGCCTGCGGGAGGAAGGTCCAGGAGGGCTGTGTCACCTGCAGTCCCCACATCTGCTCCCCTCTCAGGCTCTGGGGCCCCAGCTGGGGTCTGAGCACGTTCAACCTTTCCCTGGAGAGGCAGTCACAAATGGACACCGGGCTGCGACTTGACTGTCACCTGCCTCTGGCGACCCTGGTGGCTTTCCCCGCCCTCCTCTGATGGTTTGGGGTGTGCTCTGGCAGAGACCTGGCAGGAAGGCGGGCACCTGGGGGGTTTCTTCTGTGGCCTTTGAATGAATGATTCCAACCACCGAACGGCTTGCTGGTTTGTTTTCGGGCTGTGGGGAGTGGCGGTGACCCAAAGTCAGAACTCCATCTGGGACAGGTCACACCAGGCATCCCTTGTACCCACCCAGATGGGCTTGTGCAATGTGCAAAGTCTGGCTCCTGTTGGGGTCACTCTCTCCCTGCAGGAGACCCAGGGTGGAGACAGACGGTGGAGGAGACCAGGGAGCCCCTGGCAGCAGGATGGCGGCCGGCTGCTGACACCGTGTCTGGCCTCAAATTACACTGCATCAGAGCTCGGGCGTACAATTAGCAGCAGAGCTCGGTGTGAGCGGAGCCAGAGAAACAGCCGTATTCAGCAGAACCTCAGACAGGGCCAGAGGAAGAGGGAGAGGAGGGAGGAGGCGCAGGGCTGGCCCGCCACGGGCTCGGGCTCTTTCCTGGACACCTACGTCCCCGGCTGCACAGGAGGCCTCCCGGTGGCTGAGTCAGTCCCACAGGAGGGTTTTGGGGGTGCTGGGGCTGGAGTACGAGGAGGCAGGACCTGGGGCAGTCTGGGAACGGGAGCGCGAGGGCTTGTCCTCCTGGAAACACACGCAGGTAGACGCTTCCCAGTGTCCAGGCGCGGGCCACACACTCCTCTCTCTCATTCTTCCCGAGCACCAGTACGTGGGTCTGATTGCACATGAATAAAGAAAGATTCAAAGAAGGCACACGGACTGGCCGAGGACATGTCACACATGCACGGGTGGCCACCATCGCCGTGTGCCCACTGAGGCGCCCACATCCAAAGATGCTCTGTTCTGACGTCACTGCCACACACGCCAGGTGACCTTTTATGGACACACACAGCCCTTGCCACCCACACCTGTGTGTTTATACACAAATGTGTTTTTGGCCGTCCATGGGACACACACGCCACGTACTCGGTCACAGGCCAGGGCTGGGTCCCACTTTCTTCTGAAGCGGTCTTGTCATTTCCTGTCCTTCTTGACCAACTCTTGGCCAACACCGTCTTGCTCAGTCCTGGCCAGGTGCTTCCACCTCTCGGTCGTGCGCAGCCTCTTCTGCGACTGCGGTTCTGTTTTGTTCCGCGCTGGGAGCCTGCGACGGTGCCTGACTGGGATTCCTCCCTCGCAACACTCCTAGTTCCTGTGGCTGAATCCTCCCGTCTGTTGAGCCTGAGGGTGCCTTCCTCGGGTCAGCATTCTTACGTGATGGGCAGCATGGTCTGTGAGCTCAGGGGACAGTCCCTGCAGACTTGGTGACTCCCTGAAACTGGTGGGGGGTTTTTTATGGTGCTGGGGATTGAACCAGAGCTTTGGGCCTGCGAGGCCAGCCCTCTACCCACTGAGCTGTGTCCCCAGCCCTGAAACTGTTTTTATGCCACATTTCGGCTGAGAATTTCTGCACCCCGTGGGGAGCTTGTGCCTGGACCTCACTCTAGTGGAGGCTTCAGCCTTGCGACAGGGACCTGGTGGCCTTGTTCCTCCCATGACCTGGGAGAGTACCTCCACTTCCCCGGCACCGCAGGTTGACAGCCGAGGAATTCTGCTCCCTTGATTGGTTCTGACTTGACCTGTAGCCTGGACCTGGCCCAGGTCAGGCATTAAAACCTCAGCCCTGTAACACAAATCCACTCTCACTGGCTGGGGCCCACCAGCCCCGCTCACTGCCTCCTCTCTTAGAACCTGCAAATTATACTCCTTGGTTTTGAGCTGGGGTGTGTACGTCTAAAGTACCCAAACCTCGTCACCCAGCCATGAAGGACGGCTGGTCTCAGAGGAGCCCAGGGCTCTGGCTTGGCTGGAGCGGGGGAGGTGGTCCTCCCTGGGACAGTGCTGTGCAGCTCCTCTCCCGAGACTCTGGCTCCACCCTGGGCTCCCTGCAAGACTGAACAGCCACGTGTGTGGGGGCTGTGGAGGCTCCGTGTTCACCTGCCTGTGCTGGCCGGGCACCTGCGGGCACCCGCGCTGAGCTGGCCGGGAAGGCTCTCTTCACACCCCCGTGCACACAGACATGGAGTCCTAGAGTGTCAAGTGATCTGCGGCAGGAGCGCAGGGACCCGGAAGAGCCGACACAGAGGGGCCTCACTGGGGGTGACGGGTCAGGGGAGGCCTCAGGAAAAGGGTGACCTCCCAGCTGAGACTCAAGGAGGCAGGAGGAGAGCTTCCCAGCAGAGGTGACAGTGACACAGGACCCTGGGGAGCAGAGCTCCTGAGCACTCCAAAGAGGGGAGGCTGAGGGAGGAGGCTGGGGGATTCTGAGGCCAGTAGGGTGGAGGTGTGGACTTTCTCCTGAGCACAGGGTAGAGCACTTGAAGAGGCTGAGCAGGGAGGGCACCTTCAGGCTTGTGATGTGAAGTTCCTGTGACTGGCAGCTCTGCCCAGGGGATTGGCTGGGCACGGGATCTCGGGCTGAGGGAAGGACGGGGCCAGGATAAGGGGAAGGAGGGGCCTAAACCACCCTTCCCGCCCCATATGGTTGAGGCCCGCAGAGGAGCCAGGGAGGCTTCCTGGAGGAGGCGGCATTTGGGCAGAGCCTAAGGATTGACTGGCAAGGCGGAAACCCGCCTTCCGGGCCTGGGGACACCTGGGACAGAGGCCTGGCAGTGAGGGAGTGAGGTTAGATTTGAGGGACACGAGGGTGACAAGTGATGGCAAGGTCACAGGCCCCTGGGGCTAGACCGGCAGGGGCACTGCGTCTCTGATAGAGCGGGGCTTTCTGATGCCCAGCCGAGGCCTGGCTCCAGCGACCAGCACCAAGGAAGTCAGTGGCCTCCTCCTGCGGGCCTGGCGCTGGGGAGGGGACTTCCCCAATTGCTGTGCAGCTGGGAGTGGGGAACAGGAAGTGAGGCCAGAGGAGGAGCCGCCACCAGGGTCCAGGGCAGCGGGGTGGGGCCTCCCCGGAGGCGGCTCCTGGGGACTCCCAGGACGGCGGGTCAGCAGCAGAGGTGGGGAGCTGGAGGGAGGAGGGCACTCAGCCTGGACCAGCCCGAGGGACCGTCTCCACCTGTCCCCAAGCACCCACCGCCATGGCCCTGGCCCAGCAGCTGCGGGCGGAGAGGTGAGTGGGGGTGTCCCCTCCGGCCTCCTCTGTGAGAGGCCAGGTTGAGTCAGACCTGCAGCCCAGGAACCTGCACCGTGTCGTGTGACCACCGACCTCAGACAGGGACGGGACACTGAGGCGCAGGAGGGGAACCTGTCACCAGGGTTCACAGGCCAGGGGGGCGGCAGTCTGGGGCACTGGTGTCGCGGCTTCTAGTCTGGGGCTCTTCCCTCTGCCTGGTGGCCAGCGAGGGCTTTCCCATCGTCTGCTCAAATGGAGTCCTAGCCCCGTCCTGCCTCCCGATTCAGGGCTCAGCTCCAAAGCCGCCTCCTCCAGGCAGCCGTCTGGAGCTGCCCCTGCCTTCTCTGGCCCTGTTTCTGCCTAGTGCTCACACTGGTGGCATGTCACTTATTGTTGTCATCGCTGGCTCCCGTTGGAAGCCAACTTCGCGACTGTTTATTTATTTATTCTGGTCTGTTTGGGCCACTCCTGGACCCTAGGATGGGGGCGACCCGGGCACTAAGTGCTCAGTGCCAGCTGCTGAGGGATTAGTGAATGCAAGTTTGAGCTGGAAACGTCCTCGAGTCTCTGGTCTAAAGCTGAGGTTGTACCCATGGGCACACTGAGGCCTCAGGGGACGGGGACTCGCTCAGGGTTGCAGGGAGCCGAGTGGCAAGGCTGGGACTTGGGGCGCAGGCGTCCCAAGCCCCGGAGTCCACGCTCGGCCAGCACCTGCTGAAGGCTTTCTCAGCAGCCTGAGCTTCCAGCTGTGGGGTCCCCGGGCATGGGTCAGCAGGTGACATCGGGGAGCAGGTGCCCGTGTGAACCCCCAAGGATTCCCAGAGAAAGGCCAGACTGGGGCCTGGTGGGGAGGGGGCCGTGGTGGAGCCTGGGGCTGGGGGGGAAGCCGGGGTGGAACTTCCAAAGGTCAAGGTCTCAGAGGGGGCTTGTCCACGTGTAGGGGACGGGGAGGGCCTCAGGAGGAGCTGCCGGGGATGGGGCCATCACAGAGGCCTTCCGTGGTCACTGAGGGTGGTGCTGGGGCCTGGTGACACCGGCCATCTGCCCAGCCCCGGCCCCTCTTCCTGACAACTTGGGGGGGGGGGGCGACACGCACACTTGAACCCTCCGGAAACTGCAGCTGGTGGGACTCGGGCCACTTCCTGCTTCTTGAGACGCAGGCTACAGGAGATGACATCAGGGCTGACTGCCTGTCCCCATTCTGTCCCTGTTACAGGTACCCTTGACCCTCAGTGGGGGCGGGCTGCCCCCCACCACGTCACGGGGCCATGTAGCCACGCCCTGGGGGCCACTGGCCTCCGGCTCCTGCAGTGCCTCTCCTGAAAGGGGGTCCTGCGTGGCTCTGCTTGAGGCCAGGGCAGAGGACACACAGGGGACAGCTTCACCCAGTGGGAGGCTCTAGACTCTGAGGTCAGAGATGGACAGGGTGGCCGCAGGGGTGACTGGGGATCTTGGTCCTGACAGCCGCGTTGTGTGCCGGGTGCCCAGAGACCTGAGCCGGGGGCCACCCTGGGCCCTGCCAGCCCCCGGCCTCCCCAGTCCAGGCCCGAAGTAGACTTTTCAGGAATGGCGCCTCTGCACACTGAGCCCCGGCACCTGGCCCAGCAGACTTGGGTGGGGGTCACCGAGGGAGTGGCCACTCCTGGGAGGTTTCCAACTTGGTTTCCGGTGCCTGCATCCAGTCCCCATGCAGCAGCCTCCAGGCCACAGTCACCCACCTGTGCGCGTACTTGCTAAATCAGACGGAGGTCACCGCTGTGTGTTGAGCACCTACTAAGTGCCTGGTGCCGTTCTGAACACCGAGGAAGTTTCGTGAGCACAGTCCCTGCCCTCCTGGGGACCTCCAGCCTGTGCTTCTTACGGATGAACCGTGTGGCCATCCAAAGACACAAGAGCCTCGGTCACCTCTGTTTTATGGTGTGTGCAAGAGGCCAGAACGCGTGAGGCCCTTTCCCAAGGTCCCTGCTGACAATGGCCTTGGGGAAATTGGGTCTTCATCTTTGCAGGCCTGGACCTGAGCCTTGACCCCTCTGCTCTGCATCTGCCTGCTTGACCTGTTCTCCACCCCTTCCATCCCCAGGGAAAGTCAGGCGGGAAGGCCCTGGTGAGTGGCACCTGCCACTCAGCCATTTCTGCCTATGCTCTGGGCTCAGCCACGCCCACTTCCCCCCAGTTCCTTCTACTGGCCTTGTGAGGCTCTGGGCCTTTGCACGTGCCATCTCCCTGTCCTGAAAGGCCTTTCCTGCTGCCCCGTGGCCAACTCCTCTTTGCGATCCCTGGCGCTGCTCCTTGGTGAAGCCCTCCTGACCACCCTCAGCCTGCGAGAGCCCGGTTTGCCTTGGAAGTTAGGAGGCCCAACGAACCGAGGCTGTGTCTTAATGTGGCCACGCCAGTGTCAGCCCTGGGTCAATGCTACATGGAGTTTGCTGGGTCATTACTGCAGCTGGGGAGAGGATGGGGTCATCTGTTCCTATAGCAAGCTGCTGGGAGGGCCTGAAGGATCGAGAGGAAACGCGGGAGCCAGCCTGCTGGGGCTCAAATCCTGGCTTCTTTGGGCAGGTTAATCAACCTCTCTGTGCATCAGTTTCCTTGTCTGCCAAAGGTGACACTGTCTTGGAGGAGGGCCCTGTGCCCGGTGCCCACTCAGGAAACGTGGACTGGAGGGAGTCTTGCCCAACCTGCCCTTCCAGTTCCTTCCGGCCCCACCTCCGTCTTATTGCAGATGAAATTCGCAGCCCTGGGGAGAAGTGGGGGGCAGCTGGTCCCCGGGGTGTCGACTAGGGGCAAGGCGGAGACCAGTGGGACAGTTGCCAGCAGCCAGAGGCGCGCTGGAGCTGGGGGGGTTCATCTGCACCTCGGTCACTCTTGGTGGCAGCTCCTGGGTTCTGAAGCAGCCCCCCACCCTGGGAGGACCAGGTCTCTTGGGGACGGTCAGGGACACCTGCAGGCCTGGGGCGTGGCAGCCCCTCCCTGCTTCATGGTTTGGCTTCTCCTTTTCTGTCTGTTGACAAAGGGCAGGACTCAGTGGCTGAGTGCGTCTGTCCCCTCTCCTGGGCCGTTTTCCTGTCTCTGTTGTCACTGCTCACTGATGGCTCTTCCCTGGGGTTCGGAGACATAGGAGGTGACATAGGAGGTGACATAGGCTGTTACTTCTGCCACTGAAGTCGAGCCCCCCCCCCCCCCGCCCTGTTCTCCAGCCTTGCACCCGCCTCCTGCTGGGTGTTGACCGGGGCCGCGGGGCTCTAGAATAAGCCTGTCCCTGACTGTTGTCCCCCAGCAGTGCCCACACCCTGCTGGTCAGAACTTAGGGACAACTCACAGCTTGGGAATGATTAGACTCAGGGAAAGAGGAACTGGCCGTGGCTTCAACAATGACCAGGGGTTTGTTTGCTCAGACAACAAGAAGTCCAGAGGGAGGCCATAGCTGGTCCTCAGCTCAGTGACCTCAGGATCAGCAACTCAGAGATGTTTCTGCCTCACAAATGCCCTGGGGCGGCTGCAGATCCAGATGTCACACTTGCTTTCATGGGAAGAGCCTCGTCCATCCCTCCAGACCAGGAAAGAGACACTCTCCAGACTCCTGGACTAGGTCGTCTCTTAGCTCTCATTGGCTGGGACGGGTCACATGGCAGCCCTGAGCTCCAGGGGGGCCGGGGACAGGAGGGAGCCTGCTGCGGGGCTCAGATCCTGCCCTTGGGGATGGGCACGTGGCCACTCTGAACAAAGGGACACTGATTAGCCAGGAAGAGCAGGGACACAGCGAATGTGAGCAGCGTCTGCCCAGGTGCTGTCCCTTGTGTCCCCTGCTTCTGTCCCTGCTGTTGGCTCAGGCCTGAATGCTCTCCCTGTTGGGCCCTTGAGGAGCTCCCAGGGGCGCCGTCTCCCCTAACGCTGCCTCTGACCCTCTCCACTCGGGGCCTGGGTGATGGCCTGAAGCCCTGCACACCTCGTTGCTGGAGCTTGCTGCAGTTCCCTGCCCGACACGGGGACCCCCCACAGCTCTTCAGTCTCAGATGGCACCAGGTTCTGCCCACACCAGACCCGGCCCCCTCCTCCGCCTCAGAGCCTTAGCACATGCTGTTCCACTGCCGGGCACACCCTCCTCGGTGGCTTCCTGTGTGACTGCCTAGACCTGGCTCAGAGGCCACCTCCTCTTTGTGGACTTCCCAAGCACGGCAGGATTAGCCCTTCTCTCTGGGACTTGTATTTGTCAGCTTCGTGGTACTGTCATGAGATACCCGGGTGCTCAGCTTATAAAATGAAAAGGCTCCTGGGTCTGGAGGTCTACTCCAAAGCTGGTGGCCCCACTGCCCAGGGCCCTGGTGACGGCAGCACATGGCAGCAGGAGCCGTGGCACAGCAAACCACTGATGTCATGAACCAAGCGGAGCCAGAGCGCAGGGCTCCACAGTCCCCCTGGAGCGCACGCCCCACCCTCCTGTCCTAGGATGGCCCATGGGCCCCATCCTAGGTCCACAGCACCCAGTAGGGCCAGCTGAGGGACCAAGCCTTTAACAGATGTCTTTGGGGGACTCTCAGCATCCACAGCTTAGCGGCCCCCACAGCCCTCTGTCCGGGGCTGTTTGCCTGGACCCAGGCCTAGCAGGGCCGGGCACGGAGGAGGCCCTGACCCTTGCTGAGCTCACTGTAGAGCCATCTGTTAGACGGCATCTGGCTGGTGACACCTGGTGCCCCCCAGCTCCCTTACACTCTGTGCCCAGTGCAGTGACAGCCAGGCACGGGCAGGGGTGCTGGCGGAGGAGCGTGGGGTACACCCTGCCTCACGCCCCGCGGGCCTGGGACACCTCAGGGTGATGATCAGCACCCTCCCCCCTGCCTCCTCAGTGACTTTGAGCAGCTTCCGGACGACGTGGCCATCTCAGCCAACATCGCCGACATCGAGGAGAAGAGGGGCTTCACCAGCCACTTTGTAAGAGCGAGCCCTGGTCCTTCGCCCTCTGACCTCTGAACCTTTGCTCTCTGACCTCTGGACCTCCACTTTCATCCCTCAACTCTACCTCAGTGATTCTCAACAGGACCCATTTTACCCCTGGGGGGCACTTGGCAATACCCCGAGACCTTTGGACTCTTACCTCTTTTGGGGCAGGGCTGCTACTGGCATCTAGAGGGTAGAGTCCTGGGTTGCCGCAGCCCAGGGGACAGCCCAGTGAAGAATTATCCAGCACCAATGTGGCACTGAGGCTGAGAGAACCTGCTGCTCTCCAGGACCTCTGAGCCCCCACCCTCTGAGCCTCCACCCTCTGAGCCCCCACCCTCTGTCTTTTGGCTTCTTTTCCTGACCTCAATGCCCTCCGGGGCCTCTATCGTCCTTAGGTTTTTGTCATCGAGGTGAAGACAAAAGGGGGATCCAAGTACCTTATCTACCGCCGCTACCGCCAGTTCTATGCCTTGCAGAGCAAGCTGGAGGAGCGGTTCGGACCTGAGAGCAAGACCAGCCGGTTCACCTGCAGCCTGCCCACGCTCCCAGGTAGGCTGGCCGCTCCCAGGGCTGCTGCCTGCAAAGCCAGGCCCAGCCTGGGAGGCTCCCTCAGGGTCCCCTGGCAGTCTGATGTGGGAATCATGGTTTAGCCTGTGAGCTCCCTCCTGGCACAGAGGGGCTGCCAGCCTCCCCGGCTGCGACCACCTCTCTGAACTTCGCCTGTAACACTCCTGCCTCTGGGAGCCGGGCAGGTGCCACACCTGCCTCCTGGCGGGCTGTCTGGGTGCTGGCTCCCGGGTCCCTGCAGGCTCCTGAAGAGGACGTCTGTCTCCTGGCTGCCCATCACCTGTTTGCCCTGCCCCCAGAGTGCTCTTGCTTTTGAGCACTGATTTGTTCACATCACGTGACATAGGACCCACGGTTTAACCTTGGTGGCACATTGGAAGGTGGCACCTGGTGAGGTCTAGAGAATCTAATGCCGGAGAAGTGCCACCCCAGAAATTCCAGTGCCTCTTTCTGGAGGGAGTCGAACATAACGAGATGTGTGACAGCTGCTCGGGACCTGACCGGGCGTCCAGGGTTGGGGACTGCTGTCTTGGGTGACGGGGAAATGGCAGAGTACAGGCCCTGTGTCTTGGAATTCAGGGGTGTGTGTGTGTGTGTGGGAACAGAAGGAGGGCAGCAGGACGTTAGTGTCCCAGTGGCCGCCTTGGCTCCTGGCGCCGTGGCCTGCGGGGCAGCACCACTGCCGGCTCCAGGACACCCTCTTCTCCTCAGTGAAGGTGTACGTCGGGGTCAAGCAGGAGATCGCCGAGATGCGCATACCCGCCCTCAACGCCTACATGAAGGTACCGCAGGCCACGCCACCTCTGCGCTCGGGAGGCACTGGGGGTTGGGCATGGGTGCTCCCCCGGGTGTGGCTCTGGGAACAGGCCCCCACCTGAGGTCCCCACAGGCCCGACCTGGGGAGAGAAGCAGGGAGCTCCCGGGGGCCAGGGACCGGGCGGGAGCCACGAGGAGGTTCCAAGAGCTGCAACGTGAACAGGCAGACCTCTGCGCAGCGCCCCAGGCCCCCAGGCAACGCCCACGCCTGGTGCCGGGTCAGTGTGGCTAGGTCAGGCCTGCTCCTGAGGGCCCGTGGGAAAGCCAGCAGGTGGACGGTGGGCCACAGGAGCCACACACATAGGCCTGCGTAACAGGGGATGATGACCAGGCTGTCCCACAGACAGCAAACTTGTGCCAACTCGAGAAGGTCCCCAGGGGTGGCACGTCCCTTCCCCGAGCACAGGCCGCATTTCGGCTCTTGTCACTGGTCTTGGCTGGTGGCCTCGCTGTCTCCCACCCGCAGACCGGCTGCCTCCCCATGAGGTGGGACACAGGGAGGAGCTTCCTAAGAGACGCCTTGGGGTCAGGGAAGGACACCACCCGTCAGGGCTGGGGGGGGAAGGAGCGTGCTCCCAGGAGGTGGTGACACCTCGTCACCAGAGACGTGCAAGCCTCGCTCCATCGCAGCCTGGGGAAGCTAGAGAGGGAAGTCCCGCTCACAGCCCCGAGGGGACCTCACAGCCCGAGGGACCTCACAGCCCAAGAGCACTGAACTCGGAGTCTTTGGTCTCCGCTCTGACGTTGGCCGGTTGGGTGACTTGGGCCAGCCGGCCACCGTCCCTAGAGAGGCCTTGGTTTTCTTACCTACAAATGGGCAGTCTGGCCTCACAGAGGGTGCTGGGGGGGGAAGTGCTCTGTCAGCTGCAAACCTGCTTCTAGAATGTGGAGGGTCAAGAGGGGGAGCAGGAGCTGGCGGGGGGGCGGGGGGGGGGAGGAGGCTGGAGGCTGCGGAGCCCTGGGCTCTGAGCCCAGGAGAGGCGGGGGAGACCCTGGGCTCCACCCCTGGAGGTACCTCCCCTCAAGGGGGCGCTGTGACAGCTGCTCCTTCTGGTGTTGGAGGCGCCCTCCTCTGGCCCCTGTGCTGGGGAGGGACAGGCTGAGGAGGGAGGAAGCCTGCAGAGCCGGCTCTGAATCCCACGGCCTGTCTTAGCCACCAGAGGCCCAGAGGAGCCTCTCTCTGCCTCTGTGTGTCCCGTTGGGCTCCTGGAACCCCGAGGTCCTCAGTGCAGGAAGCTTCGCTGTGGCAACAGCATCCGGAGGTTGCACACCCTCAGGGACAGGAGCTCGCTGTCGCTCTGCCTGGCCCAGGCTGCTTGTTCCATTGTTAAATAGCTATTAGAAGAGCCCCATTCACTGTCACTTCTACCCAACTGCTGTTAACTGGAGTTACTGGGGGAACACGCCCCATCTTGCCTCATCTTGAGCTAAGGGGTGAGCTTTAGCAGCTGATGACACTGAGCCCCAGCTCTGTCACTCGCTAGGCTGTGTGGCCCTGAGGCAGGTCCTTTCCCTCTCTGATCCTAACTCACATTTTATGGTGAGATGGTCCCACTTGTACTCACTCAGCTCAGTGCCTGGCACTGTCACCTGTTGTCACTGTTGCTGGTGTTTCTGGAGGCCTGTAGCTATTTCCAGATGAACTGGTCTCAAGCCGGTGATCCCCAGAAGCAAAGCCCGTGACATGTTACCTTCAGCCTGTTGGCTTTTAAAGAACTCTGAGCGGCTTGCTTCGGTTATCAAGCCTGGGAAGCATGAGTGGAGAGGAAGGCTAAGGTCGGGGGACAGGGTGGAGCAGCCGAGCTGGGACCCGCAGGACTTTCTGCTGACTGTCCACCCTGTCCTGCCCCTCACCCTGCAGAAACTCCTCAGCCTGCCCGTCTGGGTGCTGATGGACCCGGACGTCAGGATCTTCTTCTACCAGTCCACCTACGACTCGGAGCAAGTGCCCCAGGCGCTCCGGCGGCTCCGCCCGCGCACGCGCAAAGTGTAAGTGGCTGGGACTCAACGAAAGTCCCCCCTGGAAAAGCGTCTTCTCCCTGGGAGGAGAGAGAAGGAGGAGCTCAGCTCTGCCCTGAGGTCACGCTCAGGGCTGGGGGACATGCGTGTTGATGTTTGTGATGGTGAGGCGAAGACCTTGGGGACTGGGAGGTGGCCCCAGGAAGATCCAGTGCCCCAGCAACCATGGGAGGTGGCTCAGGGTCCTGGGTGCCTGAGGGCAGGAGGAGAGGAGAGGCCGTGGAGGGCCACTCCACGCAGACACTCCCTCCCGAGCGTCCCTGGTGGCTGGAGTCCCCTGGCGGCCAGCGGTGGACGCTGAGGCTCCTTATTCCAAAGAGCCCTCCCCTCCCTTCCTTGCTTCATGGGCAGAAAATAAGCCCCCAATCCGAAGCAGCTGAATAGTGGAGGGCTTCCCAGGCCCAGTGGGGGGTGGGGGGGACTCAGGCCCCAGCGTCAGAGGCCCGCCCTGCCTCCAGTGCCCCCCCTCCAGCCCGCGTCGGCAGGTGACCTCTCCCTGTGCACCAGGCGGGGGTGATCTCAGTTCCAGCTGTGGCCCAGCAGTGGGCCCTGGGGCAGGGCAGTCACCTGGTTTCCTCTGTGGGGACCCCCTCTGGGGACACAGGGGAAGGCCGGCCGGTTGAAGGCACTGAGCGCTGGGCGTCCACCCCTCGCGTCCCTCCTGGGCCCTGCTTCCTGGGCCACAGGGGCAGGCGGTGGCCCCAGCGTGGTGAGGAGGAAGGTCGCTGGCCTGGGTGCTGCACTGTGGCCCTGGCCCTCCGGCCGCCCGACCCTCGCAGGAGCCCCCAGCACAGGGGGGGCTGGGCCTCAGGGAGTCGGGGGCAGGCTGACGCCCCCCTCTCTCCACAGCAAGAGCGTCTCCTCCAAGGGCCCCAGCGTGGACCGCATGGAGGCTCCTCGCGCAGAGGTACCCAGCCCAGCCGCGCCCTGTCAGCCTGTGGGTCTGGGAGGTGAGGGGCTCTGCAGGAAGTGAGGGGCCACGGCTCAGCCTCAGACACCGGGAACTGACCAGCAAGACCAGGCAGGGGAGAGGGCGTCCCTCTATGTCCTTTCCGGAGCTTGTCCCCCTGCTGGGGACTGAAGCCTCAGAGATGACTCAGACCAGGTCCTGTCCTCCAGGCGCTCACGGCCCCCCAGTGGCATTTCCAAACCAGTGTGGGGGAGGGCAGCTGGGCTGGGGAGGCCTGGGGGTGGAGCGAGGCTGGTCTGGAGAGTCGGGCCCTCCCCGCCCTGCGCATCCCACCAGCTCGGGGGGAGCACCGTCCTGGACTCGGGAGACCTGGGCTCCAATCCCAGCTCCTCCGCCAGCCGACCGTGCCTCGGCATCCTCCGTGAGCCTCAGTCTCCTCATCTGTAAACCAGGAGGCCAAAGCCCGTGAGGCACTTCAGGAGGGGCTCAGTGACTGTGTGCCCCGTGCTGCTCCACAGGCCCTGTTCGACTTCACTGGGAACAGGAAACTGGAGCTGAGCTTCAAAGCTGGAGACGTGATCTTCCTCCTCAGTAGGGTCAACAAAGACTGGCTGGAGGTGAGGCTGGAGGCTGGATGGGGGTGAGGATGGGGGTGAGGCTGGAGGCTGGATGGGGGTGACGATGGAGGTGAGACTGGAGGCTGGGATGGGGGTGAGGTTGGGGGCTAGGATGGGGGTGACGATGGAGGTGAGACTGGAGGCTGGATGGGGGTGAGGATGGGGGTGAGGCTGGAGGCTGGATGGGGGTGACGATGGAGGTGAGACTGGAGGCTGGGATGGGGGTGAGGTTGGGGGCTAGGATGGGGGTGACGATGGAGGTGAGGATGGAGGCGAGGATGGAGGTGAGGCTGAAGGCGAGGATGGAGGTGAGGCTGAAGGCGAGGATGGAAGGCAGATGGAGGCTAGGAGGTGAGGATGTGGTCAGGTTGGAGGTCAGGATGGAGCTGAAGTCACTGAGCTGTGCTGGGCAGAGGAAGGGCTGGAGGAAGGTGCAGGGAGTCTCAGGGAAGAGATGCCATCTGATGAGATCCCTGAGGTCTGGAGGTTTGGGGGCCTGGGAGAACTCACCTGGGGAGGCAGGTGCGTGCTGGGAGCAGAACATTCTGGAGCCCCTAAACTTGCCGTTGGTTCCGGGGTGAAGGAGCGGGTGGCCCTGGGCAGGTGAGTGGTACTGACCTCGGCGTCTTGGAGAGGCTTCCTCAGCAGTGGCCCCGCTGACCCTGGGGCCTCATGGGAGTTGTCCCCTGGTGCATCCCTGGCTTCCCCACCAGATGCCAATCACCCACCCCCGGTCCACATCCTCTCCTGGGGACAGAGTCACTCCGGGTTGAGAAGCGCTGGCCTCTGACATGGTATTTCTGGGACAGGTTGAGGCGGGGCCAGCCCCAGGGGTCCTGGCACCATGGAGGAAGGAGCCCTGGTGTCCAGACACTGCAGGGGACCACGTGGTGACCATCTAGGGGACGCGGCAGTTTCCCTTCCCCCCCAGCTGAGGCTCCTCCCCGGCTCGCGGCTGCCCCAGGGGCAGCTCGGGTCTCTCTGAAGAAAGAGGAAGTTTTCTCCCTTCCTGCTCTTTTCTAGAAAGCCCTGTGTGTTAGGACGCCGGTCAGCTGTGGCCTCAGATTGCAGGAGGGGCAGGGCAGCAGGAAGGGCCTCTCTTTGACCCTCATTTATGTGTATGTATAGAAGGACTGTGTCTCCTGTCAGCTTGTCCTGAAGGTCAAGGGACAAAGTGCACAGAACACCAGCAGGACAGGTCCTGGGCCTGGGCTGGGCACGTGGCCTCCGGCTACTCAGAGTAGGGACTCAGGGAGTCTCAGGGATCCCCGACGGCCCCTCCACACCCCTTGTTCTCTCCCTTCCCTCTTAATTTCTTCCTTTACACCTGCCGCCATCTGTCACTGTCCGGTTCACCTGCTTGTCCAATGTCCCCTGCCACCCTCCAGGTAATGGGCTCTCTGTGAGGGTGCAGAGCGTTATCTACATTGGGTGCCCAGAGCCTGCACACAGCTGGGGCTCGAGGAGTCTTTTTTGAATGAATGAATGAGGTGAAACTCTTTCCAGAAAGTTCCGACCTTGACCTGAATTCCAAAGCCCAGCGGGAGTCCCTGCTGGACAGCAGGGAGCTTCCTCACCTCCCTCTCTGTCGGCTTCTGTCACTTGTAAAAGGGACCATCTTTGTTGGGGCGCATATTTTTGGAGCTCCCAGCCCCTGATCAGCTGGCCCCGAGGCGCGTCGCAGTAGGAGCATGGGACCTGGGACCAAGCAAAACCCCTCACCTCAGGGCTGGGAGCAACCTGGGAAAACAGCAGGAGGAAGGGGCGAGGGTCCCTCTGTTCCCTTTAAGGTCACCCCCCCAATGATCTCAGGACCTCCCCCTAGGCCCCGCCCCTTAAAGGTCCACCACCTCCCAGCAGCTCCATCCTGGGCACCAGGCCCTTATCCCTGGGCCTTTGGGGACATTCCATGTCCAAACCATAGCACCTGCCCTCTACAGGGGACCCAGACCTCGTCTGCTTTCTCCTGTCACATAAGGGGCCCGGGGCGCTGAGGCTTGGCCCTGCTGCCCCTTCTTTCCCAACCAGACAGCCCCTTCCTTCCTCAGGGCACGTCCCAGGGGGCCACCGGCATCTTCCCGACCTCCTTTGTGAAGATCCTCAAGGACTTCCCCGAGGAGGACGACCCCACCAACTGGCTGCGCTGCTTCTACTACGAGGACACCATCAGCACCATCAAGTGCGTGGCCCGCGGGGAGGGGCTGGCCCACCCCGTCACCACCGCAGCCCCAGCCACGCTCCCACGGGGTCCCTCCCTCCTCCAAAGCCTGCGGGGGCTCCCACTCCCTCTGGGAGCAGCCACTGTGCAGGTGTAAGACGTTGAGGCCCAGCCTCGTGCCCAGCCCACCCCTGTGTCGCCTTCCAGCCTGATGTCCCCCCACCTCCTGTCGCTCTCAGGGACATTGCCGTGGAGGAGGACCTCAACAGCACTCCACTGTTCAAAGACCTGCTGGAGCTCATGAGGTGAGGGCGGGGCGGGCAGGGGGAGTCAGGAGATGAGAAAGAGGGAGGGACACACCTCCCGAGGGGTGGTGGGTGTCCTGCTTCCAGGTCACCTTCTTCCGAACCCCGCAGCCTGGGTGTCCCCTCTCCGTGTGACAGGAGCCCAGGAAGGAGCTGCAGAGGGGCAAAGGGCCTGGGCTGCGGTCACAGTGTGTGACTCCAGAGGTACAACTAGAACTAGGATCTCTAACTCAAAGCCTTGAACTTGGGCCCTCCACCGCCAGGGAGCTCACTGCCTTCCAAGACCCAGGTGGTGGCCGTAGTCATTTCAGGGGACTGTAAGAGCGTGGTGATGCTCCTTACCATGAAAGTGAGACCTACCCGTTAGAAATGTGGAGACCCATAAGGTCAGAAAGGCCCGGGGAATGGACCACGTGATATTTTAACTCCTCTCACTATTCCATGCACACACATACACACACACACACACACACACACACACACACACACGGCACCATAATCAAGGCATTCGTTCTGTGGATGCCTTTTGATTGGCCGCTTAGGTCACCGCCCCTCTGTGACTTTACACATCCTGTTGTGACGACCACCTTTGTTGGCATATCTGGTGGCCTGTCTGATCACTGTCTCGTGAGGGGTTTATGGGATCAGGGTTCACAAGTCAGACTTCAGGCCCAGTGGGTCAGGTCACCCCTAGGAGAGTGGATGGATCTTCGCCTCGCCAGCCGGGTGGGAGAGAGCCACCCTCCTGCTGCCTGCACAGGACAGGCCCCGTCCTCAGCGGAGGCTCCACAGCTCCACGCACGTCTCTTTCTGGGACTCTCTCTGCTCAGCTCTGTGCCCACTGAAGCCTTGCTTCTTCTTTGTGACAGTTCTTAGGACCTTAGCATTGCCTGAAAGACACTCCAGCCCAGGCCACTAAAGTAATGTGGAAACCCTCCTCCCCTTTAGGCCTCGTTCCCCGTCTGCACAATGGGTGCCTGGAAGGTGAGACCTGCCTGGAGGGCTGACCTCCTCGGGCTCCAGATCCGGGCTGCCTCTCTGCTCACACCCAAGGCCCCTGGGCTCTCTCCTGGGCCCCAGATTAACCCTGACCTGTCCCCCACAGGCGGGAGTTCCAGAGGGAGGACATCGCCCTGAACTACCAGGACGCCGAGGGGGACCTCGTCAGGCTGCTGTCGGACGAGGACGTGCGGCTCATGGTGAAGCAGGCCCAGGGCCTCCCCTCCCAGAAGCACCTCTTCCCCTGGAAGCTGCACATCACCCAGAAGGACAACTACAGCGTCTACAGCACAGCACCCTGAGCCCGCGGCTGCCCTGGGGCAAGCGGAGGGGGCCTGGCACCTCTGCCTTCCCCTCGGAGGAGATGAGGGCCCTTGGGAAAGACCCAGAGCTCGTCTCGGATGTCCTGGTTCCGAGGCTGGTGGACCAATGGGGTTGGCTGGTACCCATCCTGCACTTATATCTGAATCCAATAAACCTTTAAATCACAAAGGCCAGGCGTGGGGAAAGGGTATGCTTTGGGGAAGAGAAAGACGGAGTAAGACTGTTAAATGAGCACCAGCTGTGTGCCGTTTACACCTGGCAGGGGCCTGGCTCCAGCCTCCTCTCCAGCCCCCCACTCCCTCACCCTGTCCTTATGTGGAGAAACCCAAGTGACACCCCAGTCCTGCTCCCTGACTCCCCTTTGCCCCCACCACTCTTCTCCATTTCCTGGGATTGGCCCCCTGCTTCCTGTACCCTTGGGCCCCACCAGTGCCCATCTTCCAGCGTGTGCCAAGGGTCAGGACTTCGCTCTGCCCTCTTCCCGCTGCTGTCCTACAGAGGGGAGGGTCTTGGTGCCCGTTGTCTCCACTGCAATGAAGGGTCGGGGTAGAGGTGAGGGAGGACTCTGGTCCTCAGGGAGGAGGGGAAGGCGGAGTGATGGGGTCTTCTCTGAGCTGAAGCTCCTTGTATCCAAATCCATCGATGGTTCAGCAAAAGTCATTTCCAGAACACCAGTGAGGAGCACGGAGGACCCCTACCCAGCAAAACGCCATTTAGCAGATTTGAAAACACTGAACACCAACCATTTGAAGTCTCCCAGGGCATAGAGCAAGGGGAAAAAGAGGTGTGGAGGATCCTTCAGTCTCAGGGACAGCAGTGGAGTCTGTGGTATTGGGGCCACACTGTGATCCAGCCTCATGAGACGGAAGGTCCACTCCCGATGTTTTTCCCTGCACGGGTGCAGCCAAAGAGGTAGGGCTCCGTCTCCCCTCGTCTCCTCCAGCTGCACCCCAGAAGAAGCAGGCCGCCCATGTCTCCTGTCTCCACAGCCCTGGATGGCGGGGGTTTGAGTCCAGGCAATCACGGCTAAGAGGAGGGGGTTCCCTGGGGCCACCATGACACAGCACTGTGAAATGGACACTTGAACAGAAATCTATGGCCTTATGGTTCTGGAAGGTAGAAGTCCAAGATCCAAGCGTCCATAGCCTCCTTTCTCTGTGGATCCTGCAGGGAAATCCTTCCTCAGCTCATGTTAGCATGGACGGTCTGCTGGCCACCTTGGTCATTCCTCAGCTGGTGCGTGTACCATTCTGTCCCCACGTGGGTCTCTCCCTGTGTGTCTTCACTCCGACTTTCCTCTGTGTGCATCTGTCTCTGTGTTCTCCTTCCCCCTTTTTAGAAGGACACCAGTCATAGTGAATGAGGGCCCTTTCTAATGACCTCATTTCAACTTGATTGCCTCTGTCAAGACCCTATTCCAAATAAGGTAACTCCAGGGTACCAGGGGTTAGGACTCCAGCAAGTCATTTTTTATTTGAACATATTAATTAACCCACCACACTCACTCTGTCTGCCCAGCTCCTGCTAGAAGGGCACAGATAAGCCAGGCAAGGAATACGGGACTCTAACTCTCTTATGGGACAGAGGTCCCTACCAAGATGGCAACCTGAGAAGATCAAGGGACACCATCCCTCACTTTAGTGCCCACTTGAAAGAGGATGTTGTTCCAGGAGAAGCGAGCTGACCTTCCCACCCCAGATCTAGTGTAGCTCTGCAGAAACTTTGACCACAGGGAGAAAAAGACTTTAAGGATGGAGAATTCCATAGCTTTACCTGAGGGAACTGAGTTTATTTGGAAAGGAGACTGAAGAAGTTGTCAAAAACAATGGAAATCTTGATGGGCAGCAATTAAGAGATGCTGATCACAACAAATGAAATGTGAAGGCCAGAAACAGAATGAGGATCCAGGGAAAGACACAGGCGAGAATAGCTTTTCTAGGATCACAGTCATCTTTGGGGGCGGAAGGAGACTGTGTCCATGGGTGGCACCCACTGGGAGAGATCAGAGTGGAAAGCACGGCAGACTTGAAAATAATTCTGCGAACCCCACATACTTCCATCAGCAAAACACACCGGGCTGACTGCTCGTGGGCTTAAACATGAACTCTGACCAGACAATGACTGAGCAAAAAGCAACTCTGATGCAAAGAGATTCTTAGGAATCATACTCATTTCCTATTGGTCAGGAAGACTGTGGGTAGGGCATGCCCAAGGCTGCTTGCTCTCCAGAGTGGCTGGAGAAAGGAGCTCTGAGATCCAAACTCCTGATCACACATCCCGCAACAGTATAAGCACCCTGTGCTGTGTGAAAACAGTCTCCAAGCCAAACACACAGTCCAAAGTGAAGGGCAAACCCTAACTAGCCCAGGGGTTTAAGACAACTTTTCACCAATAAGTGGCTTACTTAAATCCAAGCCAACACCGAGGAACATAAGTAATAAAAAAAAAAACCAAGAAGGACAATTCTGAGCAGGGACATCAGAGCTACACACTGTGGGTGAAAATAGACTTCATAAAATTAGTTCATCCAAGTCACTAAATAGATAAACATAGACTATGAAATTAGTTCATCCAAGACATAAAACAAATGAACAATTGACCAAACAGTAATGTCAACATTGAGCCTTAGAGGGAGAAGAATTATTATCTAAATTTGCTGCAATTTATCATCTAAAATGCTTGGTTCTCAACAAAATATTATGAGAGTGACAAAAAAAGAGGAAAGTATGAACCATTTATGGAGGGGTGGGAAGAAGCAGGCAACAGAAACTGCCTTTGAGGGTGGTCCAGATGTTGCAAACAAGGACTTCAAAGCAGGTGTTATAAGCATGTTTAAAGTACTAAATAAACCATGTTTAAATAATTAAAATAAGGTGTAGTAACAATGACTCAGCAAGTATCAATACGAAGACAGAAATGATGTTGAAAAATCATTTTGAAAAAAGGAACCAAATTGAAATTCTAGAATTAAAAAGTTTAATAACTGAAATGAAAAATCCACTAGTTTCTCAGCTCTAAATTTGAGTTGGCTAAAGAAAAAATGATCAAATTGAGAGATTTGATAAATAGAGATTATTCAATCTTAAGAAGAAAAGGCATGGAGAAAATTAGCAAAGCCTCAGAAGAATACAGGACGCCATTAAGTGAATCAACATATGTATAATGACAACACCGAACAGAACAGAGAGAGACAGAAATAAGATTGGCAATGGTTGAAAACTTTCCAAACGTAAGGAAAAACATCAATCTAGACACCCAAAGAGCTCAAAAAGATCCAACTACACAGGCAAAGAGAGCCACACCTGGACATATCGTTGTTAAAATACAGGAAGTCAAATAGAGAAAATTTTGAAAAAAAAATTTTTAAAAAGACTCATTGCATAAAAAGGAACCACAATAAAGATGAATAACTGACTTCTTATCTGAAACTATGGAGGCCAAAAGACAATGGCATAGTGTATTCAACATGCTGAAGGAAAAAGCAAACAAGTCTTAGATATGCAACAAAACTGTCCTTCAAAAATCAAGGAGAGATTTAAAAAATTTCAAGATTGGTTAAAACTGAAAGAATTCAGACCTGCTTTACAAAAAGGATTAAAAGACATTCTTCAAGCTGAAAGGAATTGATCCAAGATAATAATTCAAACACACACACACACACTCACACACTCACACACATGTGTGCATGCACCAAGAGTTCTGTTATATAGTTCTATAATTTTGTAGTTAATGATAAAGTATATTTCCGTATTTGTTTTTCCTTCTTAACTGATTTAAACATAAATTACATAACAATATCTATAAAATTGTACTGTTGGACCTATATCATCCAGAAATGTAATATATTTGATAATAACAACACAAAGAAAGGGGTGAGAATGAAATTACAATGGGGTAAGGAAATGACACTTATTGTCACTTCAGTCCATAGGAAGAAATAATCATCTTTAAAAGTAGTAAATCGGAAGACCATATATACATGATATGTATTTATATTTATAAATCGGTGCTCTCCTTTCTTCTCTTATATTCTTTAAAAGACATAGATTATGTAAAGCAATAATCATTGCAGCATGTTATTGGGGCTGTGCTACATGGATAGTTGTGATATGCCTAAGAATGACAGAAAACGGGGAGGGGATGGAGGTGCTTGAGTAAATAAAGTCTCTATATCTTATTGGAATTAAGTCAGCACCTCCCTGAACTATGCTCTGACGATCTGGTATGTAAGTTCCAGAGCCACTGCTGAGAGCTAAGAATATAGCTCCAGACAGTCCTCGAAGACCACTGAAGACACTGCCATGATACATGTATCATTGTCAGGCTGCCACACAACTGCCCCAACCTGGGGCCTAAGCAGCAGAAACACAGTTTAAATATTCTGCTACAGTTTAAATGGTTTGTCTCCCAGAGTTTCATGTTGGAAGCTTGGTCCCCAGTTTGTTAGTATTGGGATGGGGTCCAGTGGAAGGTAATTAGGCCCTGGGGTCTCCAACCTCATGATGGATTAAGGCAGGTCTTGCAGATGGGGGTGGGTCTCCAAGAGTCAGTTCTTAGGAGAGAGGTTGTTAAAAGGCAAGGCTGCCCTGACACACGTGTGTCTGTTCTCCTTTCTGCTTCTCTACCATATCAGGACATAGCCAAGGCGGTGGGGCACGGGGGTCTCCCCAGGATGCCAACACCAAGCTGTTTGGATCTTCCAGCCACTAGAACTGTGACTCAAATAAATTTATTTACTTATAAAGTATCCAGCCTCACATATTTTGTTATGGCAACCCCAAACAAGAACACACGCATACGCGCAGGTATACATACACACATATGTGTGGGTGCATGTGTGTGTGTGTGTGTGTGTGTGTGTACATCTGTTGAAACACAAAATGCAGGTGATTGGTTAGATAGGATATTACACTAGTAAACTGGAAGATAAAACTAAAGAAACTACCCAGAATATAATATCTAAAGATAAGGATTTGGAGAATATGAAAATGAACTAAAGAGATAAAACAATAAGAGAGAGTTTTTTTTTTTAATCAAATCTTAGTGGGGGCAGTATCTATAACCCCAGCTACTCAACAAGCCAAGGCAGGAAGACCACAAGTTTAAGGCCAGGCTGGGAAACTTCAAGAGAACCTGTCACACAATAAAATTTTTAAAAAGCTGGGGATAGTTAAATGATAGAGCATGTGCCCAGCATGCTTGGGACCCTGGGTTTGATACACATACACAAAAGAAATTAAAAAACCAAATCTCAGAAAAAGAAAATGAAGAGAATAATGGGAGGTGATATTTGAATAAGCAGATGTGACTTTTCAAAACTAAAGACAAACTCAAACCTGTAGACACAAGATATGCAGGTAAATAAAAACTGATCCATAACCAGCCGCGGAACACCAAAGTCAAACATGAAAAGCCTTCAGAAAGAGTCCAGGTCACTAAAAAACAAGAGTGATTAGGATAACAAGCAAACTTCTCAACAGAAACGATGGAAGGCAAAGTTGAGATAATTATATCTTCGATTTTTTGAGAAAAAAACCCTTTTAATCTAGAATTTATACCCAGAAACACTATCTTTCAACAATGAGAATGAAAAAAAGATATACACAAAGACTGAGAATTTGCCACCAAGAGACCCAAGTTTAAAAATCTTGTTGTTTAAATTGTTTTTAATTTTTATTTATTCAGTATCTTTGGTGGTGGTGGGAGGGATTGAACCCAGGCCTCGAGTGCTCTACCACTGAGCCACTTCCCCCAACCCAAAGAGTACATTTAAAGTACATCTTCAAGAAGGAAAACGGTCCTAGAGGGATGGTCTGAGACACAAGAAAAATGATAATCAAAACAACGGTAAGCATACTGTATTGTGTGGGCTAAGCTGAGATTGGATTATATTTCCTTCCCTGCGTTGACCCAGATTAGCGTGGGCCAGAGGGACTTTTTATGGGAGGTTTGGAGGCTGTGAAGCAGCAGCCAACTTGCCCTTAGTGTAGGATAAGAGATGCTCCTCTAGGTCATGAAACTACAGATGACCAAAGTCAAAGAGAAGATCACAAAAGCAGGCAGATAAAGTCGAGTCCACCACAAAAGAACAGCCCCTACAACGATAAGCAGGCTTATCCATAACGCCCCCACGGCAGGTCCTAGCTCCTACAGCTCTTGTGAATTGTCCCTGTCCTGGGCCAGACTGTGTGTTTAGCTCCACGACCAAGAGGCCAGCTGCCTCCGCAGGTCACCGGCACAGGACTCCTGGAGTCGGTGAGAGCCTGGGTGGCTCTGGCTGCCCTGCCTTGCAAGCTGGTTTCTCCTTCCTCCCCCGCTTCCCACCCTTCATCTCATTTTGACTGATTGGCAGAACTGACCCGGATGCAAAGGCTCCATATTCACAGCTGACCAGCTCCCACCCCTGAGGAAGGTCAGACTCCCAAAACAGGTCTCTGGTTCCATCTTTTCATGTCTTTCCTGGTGATTCTGCTTCTTTGATCACACTCTGACTGAATGTGTCACTCAGCTTTCTGTTGCCATGATGAACACCTGGGGTGAATGACTTAGGGGAGGAGGAGGGATCTCCCTCAGCTCATGGTATCAGAGGTTTCAGTTCATGTCCGTCAGCCCCGTTGCTTTGGGCCTGAGGTGAGGCCGAACGTCACAAGGGAAGGACACGTGGAGGAAAGTGCTTGGCTCATAGAAATAAGGAAGGAGGGAGAGAGGGAGAGAGAGAGGGAGGGAGAGAGAGAGGGAGGGAGAGAGAGAGGGAGGGAGAGAGGGAGAGAGAGAGAAAGGGACCAGGGGCAAATATAGTCTCTAAGGTCATGCCCTCGTGACCTACTTTCTCCAATCATGTCCTGCCTAGAGCAACACCCCCCCCCCCCGATATTTCATTCAGCTGTCAATGGTTTACTCCACAGATGGGGTCAGAGCCCCCATGATCCAGTCACTTCCCAGTAACCCCACCTCTGAACATTGCTGCATTGGGGACATACACATGAGTCTTTGGGGGGCACTTCACACCCAAACTATAACACGGACACATTTGTGTGTGAATATAAATTTACATTGTTAGTATAAAGTAACAGCAGTGTCTAATCTGCAAGGTCAAAAAAAAAAATTAAAAAGAAAGAAGTTGGGTGCGGTGGTACAGACCTTCCACTCAGGAGGCTGAGACTGGAAGATCACAAGTTCAAGACCGGCCTCAGCAACCTAGTGAGGGCCTAAGCAACTTCAAAGTAAAAAAATTAAAATGGTAGAGAATTTAGCTCAGCAGTAAAGCATCAATGCTGGGTTCAGTCCCCAGTACAAACAAAAACAAAAATCCATTTGTAATGTCAAACTTGCTTAACATTAGACTTTGCCAAATTGAATATGCATGGTGAAATCTCAAAGAAAATTGTTCAAATAAAGAAACAGAACACATAGTACTGAGATCAAAATGGATTAAAAGGAAATTATTTAAAAGGAGGCAAGAAAAAGAACTAGATTCAAAAGGCAAGTCAATCACAATAAACACACAATTTATCAATTATTTGAATTAGACTCAATGCACCAAGTAAAAGACTGTAGGTTGGATTTTCTTAAAAAACTAACTCTATGTAAGGGTCATATTCACAACAGACTCACATAAAATAAAGGACATGAAAACATTAAAAACACAAGTGTAGATAAATGGTTTTTCTGCCAACTATTGACCAAAAGAAAGCCGATTCCTCTGTCATATCTATAGTCAACAACCAAACCTCACTTGGTCCCAATCTTTGACCCTGAACAGGGTAGTCACGCTTGCCAGCCCACTGTCCTGTTATTCCCTTATATTTTTATGATTTTTTCTTGGGATAATCTTAGATTTTACATACCCAAAGTAAGAAAATGGCCAAACTGAAGGTGGAAAAGCTTTTTCCAGTAATGACGTGCTGAAGGCCGCACCCGTGGACTTGCTGAGCGTCATCTGAGGACCCTGGGGCTGATGAACTGGCAGCTGGACGAACCCTCTGCAGAGTGGCGGACGAGGGCCCCATTGGTGCAACCCTGTTAAGCCTGTAGGTGTGCTGGGTGCCACCAGTACTCACAGGTGACATTGGAAGTAACTGGGAAAAGCCAACTTCCACCGTGTTTGGAAGGAGTACTACATTTGTCATCTATTTTTAGGCAAACAGGACAGTATGGGCACCCAGACAAAAGTTTCATGACTAATTAATAACACCTGTGGCGCAAACTCTGTGCGGGCATTCTGGACCGGAAAGAGCAACTGTGAGACTTCTCACGCCCGGAGACTGCTGTATGCTCCTGATCTCCTTGTGGAAAGCAATGTTCTGACCCTCGTTTCTCCCCTGTATGAAATGGGTGCATATAGTCTGTGTTCAAGGTTTAGAGGAAGAGCAAACACCTTTGGGGGGCTATATTCTTGCTACACAGAGCCTCAGACTCCTGAGGGAGTCCAGCCTTAAGAATCCCGTCTTCACAATGGCCAGAGTGTGGAGGGAGGCTGACGCTCCACAGAGGACTGCGGCTGTAAGGGCGTTTACACACAAGTCTTCCCTAAAGGCTCCAAGACTTTTGCGTGACTAATGAGAAGATGATGACATAGAACTTCACTCTTACACCGTTTATCAGCCAAAAGTGTAAGTTAGAGGAACTGATACCAAAACGTGGGCTGAGCACCGTGACTCATCTGTTCTTGGTGTGATGGTGAAATTGTTGGTAAGTGTAGATAAGGGTTGGTGGGTCATCAGATGATAACGATGGCACAGGAACACCATGGGAAACATCCTGTCAATAAGGTGGTGGGTGACTGATTGGTGAGCGGAAGATGTGCAGTTGGTGACAGTAGGTGATAAGGGCAAATCGCCCAAGTAGAAGCAGACTTCTTAGGTAGGAATCTGGGAGAAAGGCACAGGGGGAAGGAGTCGCTGACGGGCTCTGGGTTTCAGGGTGCGTCTTCAGCTGTGGCTCCTGACCCACCATCCGGCGTCCAGCAGGAAAATCGCGGCACCCTTGGAATTGAACCATGCAGGGGGCTTGGTAAGGATTTTGACAAAGACACAGCCAAATCGCAGGAGGACTTCTATACCCCAGAGACGGCTACGTCTCTGGGCCCAGTGGGATGCAGGGAGGAAGTGGTTACAGAACCCGGAAGTCGAGGACTGCCCAGCGAGGGCCACCTAAGAGGACCAGTGACATTCGATGGTAGACACGGTCAGCCCAAAGTAACCTGTAGAGGACTAAATACCCGTCCTCGCTGTCCTTCTTCCTGCTGATCTCCCCCAGGGAGGAGTCCCCACTGCCAATCCAGCCTGGAAGCCATGGAGAGGGGACATTACCATCCACACAGGCCAGCTCCCTGGGGCAGAGACGGGGGCGGGGGGGAGTACACAGACGTGACTCACAAGAACGCTCATGAAAACTGCACCTGTGGACTTGCTGAGCATCATCTGAGGGACCCTGGCAGCTGGACAAACCCTCTGCAGAGTGGCGGATGAGGGCCCCATTGGTGAAACCCGGTGGAGCGTGTCTGGTGTGCTGGGTGCCACTGGCACTCACAGGGGACACTGGAAGTAACTGGGAAAAACCAACTTCCACCATCTTTGAATGGAGACTTCGGCCAAGTCACATGTTCTGCCATTTACCACCCACTTTTGTCCTTTGCCCAAGTTCTATGTCCCTGAGACAGGGACCATGAAAGTCCCATCAGGGACAATGCTCTTACAGTGGCCATCATACACACTCACTGAAACCTAGGACACAGCTGCTGTGGGTGTTCTCGGTACACAGTAGTGGGGGGCCATGCGTTAACAGTACCCCCTGGTCGTCATGGTCCCTGCCTCTGTGCCTGGTCAAGGTCCAGAGCTGGGCATTCTGGCCACTTTTTCCCAGCATGCACTTCATGTTCCTTAACTCCCTGCCAGGCTACGGGTCAAATGGGGATCTGATTTGGTAGCGGAGGAGGGGACAGACAGGGCAGGACACCAAATAGGAAACAAGAAGCAGGTTTGTTTGGCTGCAGCCAGGTTCAGAGGGAAGAGCTTCACTGTAATCAGTTCACCCCCCTGAACCCCGAGTTCAGGCAGTTTCGGGACCTTATACCCAGTGTGTAAGGGGAGGGCTCGGAAGTTCACAGTCTGCAGAAGTTCACACAAAGCAGCTTTTCCCTTCACGGTCCTGGGCAAGTTAACCCTTCAAGGACCACACCTGAGAGGGGGAGCTGCTTCTCCCCTGTCTCCCTCCCCGCCCGCTGTTACCACGGAGCCCAGTTGGCGACTCTTCTTTTCTCTTTGAAAAGTGAACATCTCTGTGAGGTTCCGGCCCAAGGCCAGGGGCCTGGGTAAAAGAATCTGTTTTTCTTACCACACTCTGCATTTGCAGTCACACTTCCCTTGAAATCCTTTACAAATTGTCATTCATATATATATATATATATATTTATTTATGACAGTTCATAAATGTGGGTGAAAAGACTAGTAAAGGGGTGTTCGGCACCTGGAGTGCTGATCTCTTTCAGGTCCGTGACCAAATTTAATTATTGTAAGATAGAGCAACAGGACACAGGAAGCTCAACTACACTGAACTCTTCTGTGGAGATCCTTTTGCTGATAGTCCCAAGATCAATTAGGGTGCAGATTTCTGGAGGAGCTTAATTAAGATTTTCTGTGGAGGAGGGGGTGCCACTATAGGAGAGTGACCCAGGGCTTTGTTCCTGTGGCATCTGAGTTCTCACTAGCTGTGTATATCACATCACCTCAGTATCCCACTGGTCAGGACTACTGGGTAAGGAGACACCGAAGACCCTAACAAGACAAGAGGCATCTAACCCTAAGACAAGAGGCATCTTGTCTCCTTTGTGTGCAACAACCTCATCTCCCCTTGGTGACAGCAGTCGCTCCAGCCAACACACCAACCCTTTCTCCACCTCTTGGCTCCATGGCACAAGGACTTTCAAGTGGCTCTAGTTTCTTAATGGGTCACATTGCTATGTCTCATGAATTTTAATATTGTCATTCAATTGTGATCATCTTCTCTGAATATCAATTTTCAGGGAGTGTGCTTTTAAATCTCTAAAAGCATGCGGTGTTTTTAAAATGTCTTTTCCTAAATATAACAAATAGAAAGTGCATAAAAAGAAAAATATCTGGAAATGAACAAGCTAACTTTCCAAAATCAGAAGCAAAAATAAGGGATAATCAAATTAGCTCAGAGAAAGAAGAAATGGATAATAAAGATGACCACAGAACTTGACATCAGCAACCACAAAAAAACACAGCACAAAAGGTCAACGAGGCCCCAAAGAGATTCTCTGGGAAGTGGCTGGTGAGGATAAAAACAAGAAAATAAATGGCATTGGGAATAAAAAAAAAACAAAACGTAATTATAGATATAGCCGAGACTTAAAAATGCTAACAGAACTTCATCAAAAACTTTATACCTTCAGATTTTAAGTTCAGATTAAACAAATACTTAGAATAATATAATTTCTTTTAAAAAAATCAAGAGGGCCAGCATCCTGAATTTTCCTTTAACTCTTAAATAAACTGAAGTAGAACTGTTTCCTTACGAGGCCCACACAGTTCCACTGAACATTCAGATAACATATTATGCCAATATTACAAAAAAATCTCCCAGAAATTAAAAAGATAAAACACTTCCCAACTTATCTATGCAGGTAGAATAATCCTGATGCCTGCCTTAGTTCATTGTTACAAAACTATAGCAGAATATTGCAGACTGGGTACTTTACACAGGACAGAATTTACTTCTCACAGTTCTGGAGTTGGGAAGTCGATGGTCAAGGAGGGCAGCAGGTTAGGACCCACCCTTCTGTTTCCAAGATGGCAACTTGGACAGCGGGTCCTCAGGAGGGAGGCACACTTTGTCCTCACATGCAGAAGAGCAAAAGGAGAGTGAATCCTTTACAACAGTATTACTCTGTTCACAAGGGCTCTCCCTACATTGTTGGGATGTTCGAAAGCCCTGAACACTTCCTGAAGGTCTTACCCCCCCCAACACAGTTATGTTGAGGATTCTGTTTTCAACACATGAATATTGAGGAATGTACTCAGAACATTGCAATGTCCACCCGGACAAAAATAATGCAAGTAGTAAAAAGTATAAGCCAACTGCAGATATGAAATAGAAATCTTAGCCAACCAAATCTAGCCAGGTACAACTCCCACCAATACACTAACACAAGTTCTTCTGCTAGATTTCACCTGGGCAAATAGGGAAGGCTTAACAATTCAACATGTGTCACTAGGATTCATCACCTCGTAGGAGAATAAAGTAGTAAAATGCCATCATGCCAAAGATGTGGTAAAAAGAATTTGATACGATTTCAGAGTCATTCATAATTTAAATCACACACTCTATACATACGGACACACTTCTTGGTGTAAATAAAAGGGACGTCCTTAACTTAATAAAGGCCACGTGGTCAGGAAAACTGACAGCAAACGTCATTCTCAATGGGAAAACATTAGAATGTCAACAATTTCATCACAGGGCAGGAGGGCAGGGGTGCCCATTATCTCTCATCTGTTCAACCCTGGAGGCCCTGGCCAGCCCAGCAGGGCATGGAAAAGAAATTAAAGTATGAGGATCAGAAGGCAAAAGCCTACCTGCCATTATTCACATTTGAAATAATTTTCTATATTGAAAACCCGAGAGAATGTGTAGGCAAATTGTTAGATGTGATAATGGTTTCACTAAGGAGCTGATTCTATTCATCCCCAAAGTTGATTGCCTTTCTATATGATAGCTATAAGCAATTAGGAAGAATTTCGTGTAAGACATGTCATTTACAGCATCAATGATATCTGTAGGGTCCTCGGAAATAAATTTAACTAAACGCGTGTAAGACTTATCCGTATAAAATTTAAAAGCAATGAGAAAATTAAAGAAAATGGAAAGACGGCACGTGGTCACAGCTAGGATACCACATAGATGTCGGTTCTCCCAGCTGACCCACTGATCTCAGATATCCAGACACCAGATGCAATCTGAAAAGCAAGCCACTAATTTCTCTCTGTGTTGTTGTTGCTGGGTTTTTGTTTAGAATTTCATACACCTCTGCTAAAAGGACAAAGAACTTGCAATAGCCAGGGTCCTCTGGAAGAGGGGTAGAGGGATGGGTGATGCCCAGGTGCAAGACTTATTTATAAAGCAATTAGAGTGGAACAGTGTGGTCTTGGCACAGGGACCTGCAGCTCACCCGTGGAAAAGCATCGAGAGCACAGCAATCCCATGCACACGTGGTACTTGAGTATCAGTGAGGAAGTTTTGCAGACCCGCTGGGGAGAGGAGAAACAAAGTCTCAGAACAATGTATGGGTGCTCGATTCATGGAGTGTGCATAAATGAGATTGGCACCCTAGAACCACTCCAAAATCCCCTTTTGGGTGCATTATATTGTAAGAGGGGAAAGCACAGGTTTGTGAAGATTTATAGAGTACTATCTATATATATTAGGATAGGGATGGATTTCCTAAATAGAACAAATTGTTTTTTTAAAAAAACCTCTTAATAGGGCTGGGGATGTGGCTCAAGCAGTAGCACGCTCGCCTGGCATGCGTGCGGCCTGGGTTCGATCCTCAGCACCACATACAAACAAAGATGTTGTGTCCGCCAAGAACTAAAAAATAAATATTAAAATTCTCTCTCTCTCTCTCTCTTAAAAAAACCTATTAATACATAAGACTATATTAAAATTAAGGCATTTTCTTCACAAAATACTGGAAGACATATGACTTAAAAATACTGCAAGGCATATGACGGACAAAAGATTAGCCTCCAGATGTAAAAAATTCCCACATATCAACAAGAAAAACACAATTAGATTAAAACCAGGTAAAACCAGGAGTGGCATTCCACTTAAAAGCAGAAAACATATGGCCAATAAATGCATGAAGAGATGGTCTGCAGTCACAAGAGAAATGCAGATTAGTTCCATTTTTGGAAGACCTTCTGTGATGATTTTGTGGTCAATTATTCACTTATGACTCAGCCATGAACTCTCAGACCTGAGTAGGAGGCATAAACAAGACAGTTCTTGCCATCTCTCTTTGACGTAGCCCCCCATAAAGGTAAACAAACCTAACGTCTGTCTGGAGAACACCTGTACTGTAATTTTATGATGGCACAAAACATAATTGAATAAAAAAAATCAAACTTTGGAACATAATGATTCTGGTTAGGTTTGGTTTGGTTTTGGGTTCTGGGGTTGAACTCAGGAGCACTTAGCCACTGAGCTACATCCCCAGCTCATTTTCAGATTTTATTTAGAGTCAGGGTCTCACCAAGTTGCTCAGGGCCTTGCTAAGTTGCTGAGGCTGACCTTGAACTCACCATCCTGCCTCAGCCTCCCAAGCTGCTGGGATTACAGGCGTGGGCCACCACCACCAGCATGATTCTGTTTTTATGCAACCCAAAACCATGACCAGAAATAGCCAATGCAAATTTCAGGACTATGGTTATTTCTGGGATGGAGGAACGGAGTAGGACCGCAAGGGGAGGAAGACATGGCCTATGCCAGTGGTCAATAGTGGGTTCTCATACTTGGGTTCCGGTGGTGAGTGAACAGCTATTGAGCATATCACACATTATGGCTTATACCTGTGTCACGTATATTCTTTTTTTTTTTTTAAGAGAGAGTGAGAGAGGGAGAGAGAGAGAGAGAGAGAGAGAATTTTTTAATATTTATTTATTTTTTTTAGTTCTCGGCGGACACAACATCTTTGTTTGTATGTGGTGCTGAGGATCGAACCCGGGCCGCACGCATGCCAGGCGAGCGCGCTACCACTTGAGCCACATCCCCAGCCCACGTATATTCTTTTGCATGTCTCAAATATGATGTTAAAAATGTACAGATGAAAGGTTTCAAAATTGGTTTCCATCAAGGAGTCACATTCTCTAATTTTCAGAACTTTGCTTCGTTTGTGTGGACTAAATAGGTTGATCTGCTAGGACAGAACGCGTTCCCTCCCTCTCTGTTGCCAGCCAGGGTGTGGGGTTTAAATTTTGGGGGTTCACATGTAATAATACTCTCTAGGAGAGGGGTGGTATCTCAACACGTTACAGAGCACGCTGACCCGATCAGGGGAACAGATGCTCCCATCTCCTGTGGCTTCTGTCTGGAGGCTTCGAGCTCCTCTGCTTAGCTCTTCCTAAAATCCATACAAGTTACTATGAGCTCCGGGGACCCCCGGGCTGTAACCCCAGGGCTCACACCTGCTCTCTCGCTGTGTTTGGTGCCCATTTTCCAAGCTCCTCCAAACCCCTCTCTCCTGCACCTTCCCCGTCTCTGGTCACCACTGTCCCACACTTGGGTGGACTTCAGTTTCCTGCGTGAGAACCCGCAGTGTGACCATCTGTGTCCAGCTTATTTCTCTGAGCGTGATGTCCTCCAGTCCCACCCGTGGAAATTTGCAGCCGGTGACTCAGGTCAGCCCTCTCTCTCCCGGCTCCAGAGGCACGTGGCAGGAGTGAGGGACGCATCTCACTGCCCAGAAGTGTTGGCACCATGCAGTCACCTAAAAGGAGTGACTTCAGTTCTTTGCGGAGGCCAAGGCTGCAGGAGGTGACCTGTGAAGGTGACCTCGTGTGATCTTCTGCTCCGCTGGCCGACCTGATGGAAGTGAGGGACTTTCCTGAAAGACAGGGCGGGATGAGCCTGTAGCGTGGGAGCCTCTCCCTGGGGGAGAGAGGAGGCCCAGCTGCCCGGGCTCTCTTCCCAGACGGAAAACCTGGGGAGTTTCCACTTGTGAAATTCAGGCTGTGATCGCATCTCCCTGCAAAAGTGCCGCACAGCCATGGTTCCGAGCTGTGTCCTCGGGGTCAATGAGGGATGGGCAAAAGGAAGGAAGGGTGGTGTGGCTGGATGCAGAGGGGGTCCAGGAAGGGGACAGTGTGTGCTAAAACAGAAAGGCAGACAGCTACCCACCCGGAGCCCGCTAGGAAGAGGAGAGAAGCAGGGAGGCTTGGGGTCTGTCTCCCCCACTTCCTAGCTGCGTGACTTGGGCAAGAGACTCGGTTTCCCCATCTGAGAAATGGGCTCCTCCCTTTGTGGAAGGGTTTTATGAGAATAGGGAAATACCTTTTGTCCACTGCATGGCGCACAACACCCGCTAGGTAGATGCAGACCTAATTAAAGAAGGCCCCCTAAAGACGCTGCCTGGGGTTTTGAAAAGAGACACTGAGCAATATGACATGGTGACCCTGGCACAGCAGCACTGGGCACAGTGCATGCTGGTGGGCCCTGGGGAATGTCAGGCACCTCCATCACACCTCCCCTGCTCCCACTGTCCCCCTGCCCAACTGGCCCTGCAGCAATTCCTCTGAGAAGCATGAAACTGTCCAGGAACTGAGTGGTGACCAGGTTGTGATTGCTAAGTGGCCTTTCACCAGCTGCATGCTGTTTAAGGGACTCCTCGGCAGGTTTCCCGCAGGACAATCTGGGCTTGTCCACCCAGTGGACGTGGAGATAGCAGGACACTTAGCCCCACATACATTTGGTGGGTCTGCCCGGGACTTGTGTCCCCTCCTGCTTGGAAAGGGGGGCCCTCGAGGAGCAACGTGAGCTCTTGCCCATCCCGACACCTTACCACCTTGCAGCCTGGGCAATCAGAACCCTGCGACCTCCATTCCTGAGTCAGGGTCCCTGAGGTCAGTGTCAGTGTGCGTGTGTGCGTGTGTGTGTGTGTGCCTGTGTGTGCATGTGTGTGTGAGCGCACGCACACGCCTGTGTGTTGGGAGAGGGCCTGGGTGGGGAATACCAAAGCAGCAGGACCCCCATGGGATGAGCGAGGTGAAAGTCATGCAGAAACAGCCAAACATTTCTGAAATCTGAAGCACAGGGAGACCCAGTGTCCCCGCAGCGCTATCCCTGTCTACCTGTTGAGCACTTTTTCCACACTTTTGGCCGTTTGCCGCCCTCCTTCCTGACCCACTGTAGAGCACTCACATTGTTTTATTTAGCTGCGTCCCCCGTGGCCACGGAGGTCCCGACCCTGTGCCTAGTGCATGTTCTTGCAGACATCTGTCCCCAGCCCGTCCGTCTCTTTCTGTCTCCAGCTGTTGGTGGGTCTTTGCACTGTGTGGTCACGTGGCGATGCTTTCAGTGGTGACCTGTTTTCTCCACTCTGGGAGGCCGTGGCTCGGTGGTGTCTGGGTCTCAGAGCAGAGAAGCCACGGGAATTCCCTGGCTCTTTTGGCAAAGGAACCTGCCCTCGGTTTATTTCCTTATTTTCCTCCTGGATACATCACCTGTTGGTGCCAGCTGCCACTCAATTGTCTCAGCTCCAAAGCTGTCCTTCGGGCTCTGTTGGTGCCCCGCGGGTCCTGGGGCTCCCCAGCGGGGGCCGCTCCAGGGGTGCGCTGCTCTCCAGGCACAGAGGGGCTCTGCGGCTTGTTCAGCAGCAGCAGGACTGGCTTCATGGAGACCCCCACTTCCCCACCCAAGATGCCCGCAAGGGCTGGACAGTGTCCCCTCCCACCGTTTGCTGGGTTCTCCTCCCCGTTTCTGAGTCTCTGTCACCCAGCTTCCCCCTCTGTGCCCCACCCCCAGCTGCCTCCAGCAGCTGCTTCCTCCGCGGCTCCCTCTTTTCCTTCTTTGGAAACTTATTTAACTTGATATTTAATTAACAATTCTCGACGTCAAACTCTCCTGCTCCGGTCACTGATGTGACTTCTGCCTCTGCCCAGAGGGGACTGGTGGGACAGTGTGCCTTCCTTCTGTCCGTTGCTGGGTCCTCCTCCGGGCCCTGGTTTGTGTTCCAGGTCTAAGCCCAGAAAGCAGTGGTTCTCTCGCTCTGTCCCCACCTTCCTGGGGACAGAGGTCTGCCAGCCACACTGCTCTTATTTCCAGGAAATGATAGCAACAGCCTGTGTATGCGTCTGTTGAGGCCACGCGGTTCCTTATTTCTGTTTTCTCAGTTAGATCTCAAAACAGTTCCACGGAGCAGATGTCAGCATCATCGCCATGGAGTAATCCAGGACGGGTGACATGTGCCCGAGAGCGGGTCGTGGTGGTAGGTGGCCAGGCCAGGCCGCTGACGCCACGGTAGGCGCGTCCCCATTGGCAGGTGCCAGCTTTGCCTCCCAGTCCTGCAGCAAACGGGATGAGGCCGAGGTCCTGGACTGGGTGTCGTGGAATGACCGGCTGAAAGGAAGGAGACAGTGACCCAGGCGCTAAGTTCCTGAGGGTCAGTGGGGGTCAGCATCACCCAGGGACGGGGTACCTGGTGCCATGAGCTTCCAAGAGGCAGGAGTGTGTGGAAGGTGGCGTGGGCAGAAAGAGCCTCCGATAGAGGGCTGCGAGGGCTGTCCTCAGGGGACGTGTGATGTGTCACTCGCTGGGTGGCTTACACAGCAGGGATGTGTCCTCTCCACCCTGGGGGCCGGAGGTCTGAGATCAGGAGGCAGAGGGCTGCTCCCCTCTAAGGGAGGAAGGATCTGCCCCAGAGCTCTCCTCCTGGCTCGCCACGCTGGGGAGACACGGTGTTGTGTGTGTGTGTGTGTGTGAGTGTGTGAGTGTGTGTGTGTGAGTGTGTGAGAGGGGGGAGGGAGAGACAGGAGTAGGCACATCCTAGAGAGAAATGGGACAGGTCCCCACTGATGGTGGGTCCACGCGGGGACAGGGGCCATGTGAGCCTCCTCTACCAGCTCCCCTACCACGACCCCAACCAGGGCCATCCACAGGGTCCCCGCGCTGTGCAGCCAGCACCGCACACCAGCCCTCCCAGGTCTCCCAGAGGCAGCCCCGCCCCCGGTGCCCCGGGTCAGAGGCAGCGCCAGGCCTCTCCCCTCATCCCTCCAACACCCCTTTCATTCTTCCACAGAACACAGAACCCAGAGAACAGCGTCCTCAGTGACGACCCCAATTCCTGCCCCGCAGTCTCTGCAGCCGAGCCACCTGCCCCGAGCCCGCAGCCAGCAGCTCAGAAGCGTCTTCATCCTGAGCTAAGCAGGAAGCATCTCCAGGGTCACTATGGTTTCTGGGGGCCCCTGGAGCCTCTGTTCTCCCTCCTGGACAGTGGGACCCACTCACTCCTGACAGCTGAGAGCCTACACTCCTTCCCACGCCAGGTTCTTGGTCCCCCAAAGCTCAGGGGGAGGCCTGCCCTGCCCTGCGGTCCACCCCAGGTCGCGGCCATGCACCTAGGGCTGCTGGACAGGGCCCTGGGCTGGGGACCCAGCTCCCTGCTCCTCAGAAGGACCCCGCTCTCCCGACACTGTGACCAACCTGGGGTGAGCACATCCCTCTCCTCGGGTGACTCCTCCAGCCACTAGTAATTGCTGGAAGTCCCTCTGCCCCGAGTCAGGGACCTGCTCTAGAGGGGAGCACTGCTTCCCAGCGGGGTTCTCTGGAAGTCTCCTGAGAGCAGCTGCCTTATCTGTTCTGCTCAGAGCCGATGCCCACAGGCCCTGATCTTCCTCGGGACTCCAACCACTCGCCTTGGTTCCTCCCATCTCCTTCACCACCTTGGTCTGCCCTCAGAAAGCAGCAGGTGGTTTTGGGGGAGAGAGGCTTGGGCCTCCCCTGCAGTTCCCCCATTCTGAGCTCAGGATGCCCCAGCAGCGGGGACATGTGTGCCAGGCACTTTTCTGGCCTGGGAAGAGCTTTCCTGGCCCAGGGCGAGGCCGAGAGGTGGACGTGATGGGGATGGGGAGCAGAGTGTGATCCCGAGACCTTCAAACACAAACTGGGCTCCAGGCTGGGAAGGCAGACCGCTCTCCTGCCAGGGAACCTGCGCCTTTCACAAACACGAAAGAACATCTTCCCTGGGCAGAGACCAGGGCCGGCTGGCGGAAATTACCCTGGGAATCTGAGCTCCCCGGACTTGCTCAGCTCTCCACCCCGGGAGCTGTGCTGCATGGCAGGCCGTAGGACTGCTCTGATCCGACCTCATGGCAAACAGCTGAACGCGTGGAAAACCTCGGCCGCCAGAGTCCCTTCAGGCTCACCCAAGCCCGAGAAACAAAGCCACAGGGAAATTCCAAAATGAAGTGAATGCTAGCCAGAGGTCGCGCCCACAGCGTCCTTCAAAGACACAGGTCAGGAAGAGGCAGGATTCTAAAGGTCAGTGTTCACCGAGGACCAGACCTGAGTACGGGGTAGAAATGTTGGTGGTGGCGGCTTAGGGGTATCGATCAGAGGGCCATCTCGATATGAGGGGAAGGGAGCGTGTCAGGGAGTCGAATAGTAAATCAGATGGCGCATTCCTACTCCTGAAATCCCCAATCCGAAATGCTCCAAACTCCAACACCAGTGAGGGTCAACATGATCCCGCAAGCGGAAAATTCCACACCTGACCCCTGCCACAGTCCAAACGCATACTGTACACGTGTGTGTGAAACAAACTACTTCACGGTTAGACTCGGGCTCTTCCTCAAGGGATCTCATTAGGCATATGCAAATATTCCAGGTATCTCATTATGTGTATGCAAATATGCCAAAATAAAAAAAAAATTCAAAATCTGCAACACTTTTGACGCCAAGCACTCGATCTGTGGAAGTTAAAGTTAACCCTGACTGTAAAGCGGTCAGATCTAGGGCGGAGAGAAGACAAGGGAGGCCGCAATCAAGCCAAAGTGGAGGGCGCACTCCTACCCTCAGGAAGAGGGCACCCGCAGCAGAGGGAAGCTGGGCCAGGCGGAGTAAGGGTCTCCACCAAGGCCAGTTGCCCAGTGCCACTCTGGCTGCCTGGGCCACCAGGGCAATGGCATTGTAATGAGCAAAACCCAGCACGGGGGAGGGGAGGTCAGCTCAGAGTGAGGCCACCCATCCTCAAGCACACAGAGTCAGCTGCTGTCCCCAACCCCATCAGAACCTCAGCGATCTGTCAGCCCACAATGTGCATGATGGTGGCAGAGGGGCCTCCAGGTGTCCCATGAGAGCACAATGGCCAGAGGCAGAAATGACGTCTTTCCCAAGTGGTGCCCTTCACGTCTCATGGCCAGAGAGAGATCAGTGTCCCTTCCTAAACCTGTCACTGGCAAGAGAATTACCGCGAGGAGCTTTGACTGACCAAGTGCCACGGTCCCAGGGCTAGGGACAGGAATGCATTTTATATCTGCAATCTGAGGATTTCAGTGTCTTGGGGACCTGCATCTACTGTGGGTTGTCCCTGCTTGCTCTCTCCAGGGTGGCTTGTCCCCCTGGAGTCTGGTGATTGTAATTACTGGCTCCTGTAGGGGGGATGGGACGAGGTGGAAAGTCAACAAGGCTCGGAAGAACAAATGTTTCCTACGAGGAGTGAGCTAGGGTCATCGCAGGAGGCCAGGGAGCCCACAATCACCTGCCCTTTCCTGGGTGATTCGGGCTTGAGTCCACATAGGGCAGAATGTCACCACCAACATGGAACTTCCCAAGCCCCAGTGCTGGGGCTGGCTGCCTCTGGCCTTGGGCTGCGCTGGTGACCGTGATTCCGGGTTCACCTGCTCCGCCTCAAGCACCGGTGCGGCCTGAGCGACTGCTTTTCCTACGAGGTGGCCGGCCCCGTGCCTCCTCCCACCCCTACCTCAGACCCTGAGCCAAACCTTCCCTCTCTTCCTGCTGAGCCGGGGAACCCCAGATTCCATGCAGAGCGAGGCAGTGGCCGGAGGACAGGGTCCTCACCTTTCATAAACGGAAGGACCTGAGGCCCTCCCCGGAGACCAGAGACCAGGGCTCGGAACAGGTGTGGGTTCGCAGCAGGTGAGGAGGAGAAAGAGCCCAAGGGGAGCCGAGGCTCTGGGGAGCCAGGAGACACCTCGCTTGAGGGACGGGCAGTGACACGAGAGGCGGCCAAGGAGCCTGCGGGAGACCTGCTGGGGAAGAGAAGGAATGGGAAGGTGGGCCCAGGAAGGGGTCACCTGGCCAAGCGCTGCTGTGGAGACCAACCGGGGCCTGGGCTGGGGGAGGGAGGTCCCTGCTGTGCCCGGTGGCGCCCGCTCCTCTGGGTGAGGAAGAAGCGGGAGGTGAGGCACCATGACGGTCACTGGGGATAAGAAATCAGTGTCCCTCTGCCGAGCAGGCTGGCCCCGGCCATCCCCTTTGGTTCCCTGGCCTGCCCTCCCTGAGCACCCGGGCCCCCGACTGGCTCTGCTTCTGTTTGCAGCCCCCCATCTCCCTGGCTGATGACCCACAGCACCTGCCCACCCCGTGGATCTCCCCTGAAGACGGAGGAGTCCCGAAGACAGAGACTTTGGTGGCTTTGGTCACGGCTGTGTCCCCCGTGTCCAGAACCAGGGATCGGCACCAGCAGGTGTTCAGAAAGGGCGGCTGAGTGAGTTGAAGGCAGGACGGGGTCGAGAGGAACTGGGCTAAAGGGAAGTGTTGGCTTTAAAGATGGCTGCAGCTAGGTCACGCTCGTGGCTGAGAGAAACTCTCCTGGGAACAGAGGAGGGAGAAGTGGGCAGTGAGGCCCGGAGGCCTCAGGGAGGTGACTTCAGGGCTGGCTTGGTTGGGGGACTGGGAGCGTTGAGGTGGGCAGGCTCCTTAACTGGGAGGGGCTCTGGGTCAGCGCCCTGGGGCGTGGGACCCCGGGGGTGATGGTCACTGTGTGGCACAGTGTGAGTGAACCCTGGAGTTGTGCCACAAGGCCACCCTGTGAAGAAGAGCTGGTACCAAGGGGACAAGAGGCAGGACTGCCCAGTGGGAAGCTCTTCAAGACACAATTAAGACCTGGCTTGGGGGTGGCGGAGAGGACAGGGAGAGAGGGAAGACCTCTGAGGCCTTGCCAGAGCAGAATGGACACGAATTCAGACCTGGCCACAGTGGGGGAAGGTAAGAGGGCCGGAGGGACAGGATGTCAATTGTTTAAGGAAGGACCTTCAAGCACAGGCTGGCCGTGCCCGGGAGATAGCGAACTGAGGTTTGGTAGTTGCAATTGCTCAAGAAAGAAGAAGGAAGTCCACTTAGATACCGTAAAATCCAAGAAAGAAAGAAAAAAAAAGATGATTGCAGATAAATTCCCAGAAGAGCCACCGAGGGAATCCAGAATGACCCATAGAGGACCTTGGAAGAGCCCACAACTCCCGAGGGTCCTGTAGGCAGACCACCCTGGGCTACTGCATCATCCCCTTCCCCACCTGACCCGGCCCCGTCCTGTCTGTTCCATTCTAGTCCATTCCACAGACTCCAAATGAGCATCTCTGACGCCTCAGCGTTAGGGATAAGGGATGGCGTGGTCCCTGATCCTGATGGGTTGTCAGGCTAGCACGGGAGACACAAGTGCGGGCAGTCACCAGGGGCCTCAGAAGATGCTAAATCAGAGGTTCCACAGAGGAGGGAGGAGGGAGGAGGAGGAGGGAGGAGGGAGGAGGAGGAGGGAGGAGGGAGGAGGGAGGAGGGAGGAGGAGGGAGGAGGAGGGAGGAGGAGGGAGGAGGAGGAGGGAGGGGGAGGAGGAGGGAGGAGGAGGAGGGAGGAGGGAGGAGGAGGGAGGAGGGAGGAGGGGGGAGGAGGAGGGAGGAGGGAGGAGGGAGGAGGGGGAGGGAGGAGGGAGGAGGAGGAGGAGGGAGGAGGAGGAGGGAGGGAGAGGAGGAGGGAGGAGGGAGGAGGAGGAGGGAGGGGGAGGAGGGAGGAGGAGGAGGGAGGAGGAGGGGGGAGGAGGGAGGAGGAGGAAGGAGGAGGAAGGAGGAGGGAGGAGGGACGAGTCCTAGGGCAAACTCTACTGCTAAGAAGGTTCACTCCTTGCCCTTGACAAGAGCCTCCAGCATCTCCAAGGCGCAACTCTGGGGACACCTCTTCTGGGGATCATCCTCTGACCTAGCAGGAGGCAAGTCCTGGCTTCCAGTGAGTGGGGGTCCTTCAGGTGCACAGGAGACACAGGCTGGTGCACCCCCACTAAGCTGCAATTCCTCCCAGGTCATCATCATATTCTGTTAGTGCATACAGCAAGTGCTCAGTGCTCGTTGGATGGATGAGTCAATTAATGAATGCCAAGGTCTCATATCCTCCTTCACAACCCAGAGCCCTTCCTGCCCCTGCAAGCCACCCCTTCGTCCCTGGGTGGAAGTCGTCTCTCTTTTCCTCACCTGTACGGGATGCTGTTGGCACACCTGTGCCTGAACAGCGCTGGCCACTTTATATAAAGATCCAGGGAGTGGACGTGGCTCTGAGGTCGCATGGCCTCTGTTCAATGATTGAACGTTACCCCTGCAGTTGCAAAAATGTCACAGAGCCATGGAGAACAAACGGACAAATGTAGCTGTGCTCAATCAAGCTCTTTATGGAAGCTGAAATTTTAATAACTTCATATAATTTCCATCTGCCAAAATATATTTCTTCTTTTGATTTTTTCCCCCAAGCATTTAAAAATGTCAAAGCCATTTGTGGCTCACAGGCTAGACACAAACAAGTGGCAGTTTGTGCTTGACCTGGGAACCCAGCATCCCCGCACCTGCTGTGGGACCTACTAAGATGTTGCTGGCCAGTGCACAGGTCCCTCCTACTGGTCTATAGAAGGGGCAGAATAAATAAGGGCACAGCCTTCGCACATGGATGAGTCTGTCCTCACACTGGACTAGGGCCCATCCTGAAGACCTCATTGCAACTTGATCAGTTCTGTAAAGACCCTATTTCTAATAAATAATTAATAAATAAATGGATGTCCCACTTAGAGGCTCTTGGGGTTTAGACTTTGCTTGTCATTTTGGGGAACACCACCTGACCCCATAACTGAGGGTGTCGGTGCAGGGCGGAGCAGAAGCCCTGCAGGCTGCCGAGGAGGCGAGAGGCTGAGTCATGTTCTGATGACCAAAGTCTGCCTTCCCACAGCCCAGAGGGAGGTGCAGGTGCAGACAGGAGAGTGACCGTGAACCCTGGGGAGAGGGACTGGATCGGGCAGATACATGCACACGGTAATGTGTGCTTTCACTCCTTCACTCCCTGGCTCTGTCCACCAAGAGGCCCCAGGGCAGGGGCCCCCTGTGGCAGGGCACAAGCGCACCTTGGCTCTAAATGCCTCCCTCCACTAAGAGGGTCCGTAGCTCGTGGGGAAATGAGCGAGTCCCAGGCTCGGGCAAGAAAAGTGCAAGACGAGACCGATGCGCCCTCAGGAAGCACTTAATGAAGGGGGGCGGGGAGGAGGTGGAGCAGGTGGAAGGAGCCCCGGCTGCCACATCTGGAATGACGTGAGCATCCAAGGATGACGTCAGCATCCAATGCCAGCAGCTGGTACAACCCAGTTAATGACCCAAATCTGCATCCAAAACTGATTAAATAAGTGGATAAATATGAAGGGGGAGGAGCTCTTCATACAGTAGAACGCCGCGTAATAAGCACCGAAGGGTGGTGGGATTTTGAAATCCCCGGCCGCACTCGAGGTCGGGATTCTATTTAATTTAGTTAATGAGCATCACGGCAGGTTGAAATGAGTGGAGGAAAAGAGTGAGTCAGATAATTTCCCCACTAGATACTTACTAATTACGAAAAGTAACTTTACGACGGGTTCAACGGGACAAGTTGACACTGAATCTGAGAGGATGCAATGAGAGAATCCAGTGCCACTTCTCGGTTCTTCTGTCCCCAAATGCACGAACTGGTTCTGTCATCAGGGCGGCCCCAGATCAAGGGCCACGCTGTGGACCGGCCTGCGGACTTCAAAGACACCAGGGAAACTGAGGCAACCGTTCTGACCTAAAGGAGACCGTAGAAATGGGACAGCTAAATGTGAAACGCGGTCCCAGGTAGGATCTTGGGCTATGAAAGACATCACTGAGGCCACTTGTGAAACTGGAAGGGGGCCTTAACCCTCTTTCTATCTTGAAATGGTCTCAGGAGAAAAGAGAAAATGGAGGGAAAACGAAATGTCACCACTAACTAAACCAGCTCTGTCACTGTGGATGTTTTTTTGTTTTTGTTTTTTACTGTTTCGGCCTCAGTCTCCTCATCTGTAAGTAAAGATGATAACAGTTTCCCAAAGGATATTTTGAGAAGTGCTAGAGGTGAGGAAGTGCCGTGTCAGACCGTGGTACAGATGCCCAGTCCCGGGTCACCGTACGTAGCATGTCCTTGCCCAGATGGTGCTGGGTCGCTCAGACGCTAGGGAACGTCACCACTTGTAAGAGACGCTGTTGCTATACACTGGGGTGGGGGGCAGCCCTATTAGACCCCGACACTGACTCTTCTCTCTTAGAATTTCCAGTGCGGAACGAGAGAGGTCTGAGACTTCCTGAGATGTGACTCTTGTCCTCTGCCACCCTGTGGGTTAGATGACACGGGAAGGAAGCCCCAGGACCTGTCTCCGCGCTCCTGAGACCGCGGGTCGGACCCGGAGCCTCCTTGTCGTCTTTCTGCACCTTCGGCATCCTCTGTGCCTTCACGGGCCTCTGGGATGTCCCCACTAATGTCTCTGGGATTTTCTCACGGCCACTAACGCCCACCGTTTTGGGTAGCTCAGAATATGGGGAAAAGGAGAAAGAAAAGAGGGAGGGAGATTAGGAGAGAGGGAGAGTGGGACTTTCATCGCCCTCCCACAGCTGTTGGTGCCCGTATCTGGTTGTCCCACGTCCCTGCAGTCTAGACCTCTCTGCCGGTTCTAAGGCCACTTCTGTCCTGGGAGACGTGCGTTTGCTTCCGCTGGGAGCCGGGAGCTGCGTAGGTCCCCTGCCAGGGCTGCAGGGGAGCCTTTCCCTCTATATTCCAGGTGGTCCCAACTGCTCCTCCGCATTTGCATTGGTAGCAGATGGGATGTCACCTCTGCTTTGTACTCGGATTTCAGCTGCTATTTCTGTTGATCTTTTGGGTTTTGTTTAGATGCAGGTGCTTCCCTAGAGAATCCCTTCACCTCCCGGGAGGGGAGCGAATTGCTTTTAAAGACTAGGGTTTTCCAGGATCTAAATGTTTTGTGGTGAAAGTGACCCTCGGGTTACCCACATTGTCATGTCAACTGAAACAAGAGTTCTTCCAGGGTCTTTGGGCACAGTGCACTCCAGAAAGTCCCCACGGACAGGTGCGGCAAGATGAATGTGAGGTTACCCACAGGCGGTCTGGTGATGCAGGTGGTCAGGTGATCAGGTGACACAGGTGATCAGGTGACACGCAGGGACCTTGAAGGCCCTTTCTCAGGCCTCCTGCCTAGTGCCTCGGCTCCCCTCCACAGAAGGGCATATCTGCCCACGGTGGTTGACGATCCTTCTTTCTCCATATCGCTCTGGCTGAAGGGGCTTAGGATCACGTGGAGCAGGGCCACCAGCCTCCCTCAGGGCTTTGCTTGGTCTGTCGCGGGAAACAGACTGGTCTAGACGCAGCAGGCAGCCCTGGGAGAGAGAAGGGCAAACTTTACACCGGTGGCCCCAGAGGAGGACCAACTCCAAATCCTGAGCCCGATCCTCAGCGTCTCACAACATTTATAGGTTGTTTGGGGTCATCTTGGACCCATCCTAATCTATGCGCTGCAGGCCTGTGCAGAGCCGGGGACATGAGGCATGCTCACAGGGACAGGAGACAAGAGAGGGCTCTGTCCAGAGGCATCATTTCAAGAGGGAGTGGTCAGACTCCCAGGGCAGTAATTGACGATCCCAAAGGTCGGACCCAGGTTAATCAGGCTCCTGGAGAAAGCCAGAGGGCAGGCGATCGGCCCCAGGCATTCACTCCTTACCATTTCACAACCAGGTCTGCTCTTGCCCTCCCGTCTCCCTGCAAAACCCAGTGCAGACGGCCTTCGCTTTCCTCACCGGTGGCTTTGGTCACTCCTGGTACGTTTTACATCTGAGTTCATCTCCACGGGCCTCAGGGAGACGGGGTCTGGGGCTTGGCTCCACTCCCTCGTTCCGTCTGGAGGTCTGCCCGTCGGACGGCTTCCCGGAAGTCGCAGGTTGTCTTTGGACCAGGATTTCAGATCAGCAGTGGTGCCTGTCACGGGGGAATCGGGTTGGGATTGACAAGCCAGAGCAGGGCAGGCTCAGGGACCATGTTGGTGACAGGAAACTTCACCTCTGGGTTTGTCTAATTGAAATCATTTTATTGTTTCCACCCAATACAAAGTGACTCCATGCAAGTCAAGTTTAAAAACAGACAACTCGGTTGAGTGGTTCCTCAAAACATTAACCATAGAATCAACACATGAGCAGTAATTCCCTTTTGGAAACACTCCCAAAGAAGGGGAAGCAGGGACTTGAGCAGGAAGTTGGACACCCATGGCGATAGCAGTGTGATTTGTGATCACCAGAACAGACACCAACCCGAGTGTCCACTGATGGTAAACAAACAGTGGTATGTGCCTACGAGGGAATATTATTCAGCCTTGAAAAGGAAGAAAACCCAGACATATGCTCCAACTTGAATGAGCCCCGGGAACATTATGCTAAGTGAGATAAGCCTGTCTCAAAAGGACAAAGCAAACACGGTAGATTCTTATATACTTATATGAAGTCCCTAGAGTAGTCAGACACAGAGACAGAAGGTAGAATGGAGGTAGCCAGAGTTAGTTAGGCTTCCTGGAGAAAGGCTGAGAGGGGAGGGGAGCTGACCCTTCCCCAGGCATTGGTTTCTTACCATAACGTTTTCATAATTTCATTCCAGGTGGGAATGGGGTTGTTACTCAGTGGGTACAGAGTTTCAGTTTGAGATGATGAGAAAGTTCTAGAGATGGAAGTGATAGTTGCACAGTAGTATGTCTGCCCTAAGGCCACCAAACTGTATGCCTCAAAAATGGTAAAAATGGCTAGGTGCGGTGGTGCACGCCTGTAATCCCAGCGGCTCAGGAGGCTGAGGCAGGAGGATCGAAAGTTCAAAGCCAGCCTCAGCCACTTAGCGAGGCCCTACGCAACTCAGTGAGACCCCGCCTCTAAATAAAGTATTTAAAAGGGCTGGGGATGTGGCTCTGTGATTAAGTGCCCCTGGGTTCAGTCCCTGGTCCAAAAAATAAATAAAAATTAAAAAACGGGTGAAAATGGTCAATGTTATGTTTTGTATGTTTTACCACGATCTTGTAGAAAGCAGGCAGAGGTGACCTACAGTGACAGAAATGAGTAGCGGTCACCTTTGAGAGACAGGGACTCGGGAGAGGACAGACTCCTCTGGGGCAGAATGTTCTACCTCTTGGTGTGTGTGGGGGATTGTGTGAGCACGTAGATGGATAAATATCCACCGCCCTGCACACTTGAGAATCGCACACTTCGGAGAATGTAAAATGTTAAATTATTTAATGCAAATATAGTAGATTTTTTTTTCAAGTATATAAAAAACCTGAAGTCCAGACAGAGAGGAGCCAGGCCCCGTGACTTGCAGGGAACCGGGAAGGACAAACTCCCAGGAAGGAGGTGGACCCTTCACTTGGAGCGACCTGGTCCCCAGCCTCCCCCACAGTGGCCCTCGCACCCCACCCACTGCCCTTTCCTCGCCCACTTGTTTGTCTTTTTATCATGGACAATTGCATTTTTTAAAAGCTGAACACCACTGAGTTCCACTATTCTGCTTCCTGGCCGCCTCCTGGCCTGTCCCGGTTGGGTACCCAGGACAGGCTCTCAGGGTCCTCGGGAGCCCCACGGGGCTGGGGCTGGGGCCGGAGTTCAGCCTCTGCGGGGGCGGGGCTGCCGGTGCCTTCTCTTGGGGTCTCTTGAATTCAGAGCATGAAGCCCACGGAGGGGTCAGCGTGATGAGAGACCCCCTGTCAGCCTCCCTGCTGCCGAGGGCTCCACCTGTCCTAGTGACCAGTGGGGACCAGGCCTTCCCTGGGCCACCTAGGGCCTTCAAGCTCCCAGCAGCAAAAATCTGTCCTGGGCCTAGAGAGCCCGGTCCTGCTGGGGCTTTGGTCAGGGACGAGCCACGTGAAGCCGGCCCTGCCTCTAGTCCTCTTGTGCCCGCGCCTGGGGTCCCTGGCCTCAGCCCAGCACAGCAGGGGAGCTCAGGACTCAGGGACAGAGCCCAGGGCAAGTGCCCGGAGGAGGAAAGGCCAAGACAGGAGTCCAGTCCGTCCTCTCCAGCCTGGGGTAACCCGCAGGACTTGGCACACTGGGAGGGGACGTCACACAGGGCATCCCGTTACTGCCCTCTGGCCTGCACTTCCTGGCCAGGGCTGGCGCTGCAGGCCGGGCCCCAGGCCTTTCCTGGCCGAGGAAGGCAAACACAGGGGGTCAGAGGTCAATGGCGTTCCAGGCCCCGCCCTCCAGGCCTGGTCCCCTGGCTGACCTCCTCCCCCACCCCAGGTCCAGCTTTTCCCTTGGCCTCAGACTCCAGCGTGGCTGGGCAGGGTTGCGACTGACCCTGACTCTATTTAAACGGTGCTCTTTGTCCATTGTATCTGGGGATTAACCCTGGGTTTCGCCATGTTGCATGGACATGTTGTCCGTCTGGATAACCAAGGTGTTGGTGTTAAGTTCTGCCTCGAGAGGATGCAGCCTGCCAAGCCCCCGGCTCCTCGGGGAGCAGCCACCCATCTCCCCTTTCCTCCAAGGCCCCTCAGGCCCAGGGTCTCCTCTGAGCCAGGGACGGCAGGACAGGGTGGCCGCCTCTCGCGGGGCGTCCTCGCGTGCCCAGCTCTGAGCTGAGGTCTTCCCGCGCAGCCTGTCCCTGGGCTCCCTCATCAGCCTTCCAGGGAGTAACCGATGGGGGTCCCGCGGCTGGGAGAGGTCACCTGCAGGTGATGTGCACAAGGTCACACTCTGAGAAGCACTGGACTCAGAGTCCAGCCCGGGTCTGCCTGGCCCCGGGTGCCCACCTGCTGCTGCTGTGGTCTGGACGCCTCCCTCTGCTCCCCGCTGGGGCAGTCCGGGATGGCTGCCTGGAGGAGGCCCCACAGAACTGAGCAGGAGTTAACAGGGGGTCTGCCCAGCAGAGACAGATGTCACATGCCCTGTCACAGTTCTGAGAAGCCGTGGTGCTTGCGAAAGGCGCCCCCCCGCCCAGCAGCACCTCGCTTCCTCTTTCTGCTTCTGTTTCCCGACCGGCAGCTCAAATAAATAGGAAGCTTGGGGCTCACTGCTGCCGGAGGCTCCGGGAGGAGGCCGCCTGTCGCACGCACGCACCGAGGTAGGGCCTGGCTCTGGGGCAGGGCTGAAGGGTGCAGAGTCCAGGGGGGGAGGGACAGGGAGCTGGGGTGGCGGCTAGCTCTGGGGACCTGCGGAGATCAGGACTTATCTGGGGAGGACTCAAGCCCAGACTCCGGGCAGCCAGCGGGCGGGCGAGGAGGCAGCGGGGAGCGGACGTCCTCCGGTCCCATGTGAGGGCTCTGGGGCAGCGGCCTCCCCAGCCCAGCCGGGAGTCAGGCGCCTCGTACCGTCTGCCTCAGCTTTGTCACCAGGGTGTGGGTGGCAGGGAGGGCACCCCCTCTCTGCCCTGGGCTTCTGTCTTCCCATCAGTGGGATAGGAAGGGGACAGAGAGTCCCTGGAGAGGAAGAGTGCTGGCGACACACAGCCACCGAGAGCCGGGAGGGGAGGGCCAGGTCTCCAGCGCTCCCGGACAACACCGTGGCTTGGTCCAGTCCAGGCCCAGACGTGTGTGTCCTGGGCCCAGATGGGTCGGCTGGTGTGGGGCGCCTGAGCCGGCTACCCCGGGCCTGTCACAGCTGCACCCCTGGGGACGAGGGGGCAGGTGCCGGGTCCACCCGGGGTGTGAGTTTGTGGGGCCTCTCCAGACAGGCCCCGGCACCCAGAGGGTAGTTGCCAGTCTTCAATTCCCTGCTGTTCCATTTTACATAACAGATGCTGATTTTTCCTGCGTCCCTCCTGATTTTAACGTGGCTCTGTAACCAGCAGACCTGGCCCGTTAGTGACAGGCCACTCTCGTCCACTCCTCGGCTTTACATTGTTGGGTCAGTACTCACAGGGGCCCGGGCCACGGGCAGCTCCCGGATCTCCTGTCAGATGAGTCGGCGCCCTGCCTTATTAGAAATCAGGATGATCCAGACTCAGAGCATAAAGACCAAGTTCACAGCCACCTGTGCCCTGGTTCCCCGTCCCACTCTCCGCCACGTCATCTCCCGGGCACGGGGACTCTGGCACATGCACTGAGCCGGGGGTGGTTGTGATTTTCCACATAATATGGTGCTTTGGGAACCCTCCACCTGCTTCCTACAGCTCTACCTCGTGAATGAGCCCTGAGAGGGGGTCAGTGCGGGGCCTCGCCCCCACCTCACCCCGTATCATAGACGCTGAGGCTGTGGCTGGCTGCTCCACCCCCATCCAGGGGACTCTGGAGCCTGCCTCCCGGGAGCATCAGTTACTGGGCAGATCTTGGTCGTGAGCCTGAGTGTTGATAGGAACCGTCCAATCGTCCTCAGTGGCTGGACTAACACGCACACGGGCACAGACGTGCCTGACAGGCCCCTTTAGGGAATTCACCAGTTGGTTCATTTTGTCTCATGTCATGGATGTCCCATGTCTCTCCCCGTTGCCGGATCCCCCCCCCCCCCGTTCCCTGACTGTGGCTGGACCATGCGCCTTCCACGTGCTCTTGGCCCCTTCATTGATGGACACAGGGGAGTTCTTTGCCCATTTTCTGATGTAAAGCTCCACTTTGCAGCAGAATCACTTACAAGGCGTCTGGATATTGGATTCACACCTGTGGCAAACACACTTTCCCAGGTTCTCACGGACTCTTTTACATTGCCACCTTCAAGACGTCTCACGTCGTATAAAAATGGTCTGTTTATAAATCTATAAGTCAAATCTGTCATTATTATTATTTTGACCTTCTGATTTCTAGTTTTGTCTTGTACAACCCCAAATATTAAAGAAAGATGCCTGGTAACTTAATTAACTTGTTGAGGTTCTGGTTCCAGCACTTACCACTGAGCCACACTCCCAGACCCTTTTTAATGTTAGAGACAGGGTCTCGCTGAGTGGCTGAGGCTGGCTTTGACCTCTCGATCCTCCTGCCTCAGCCTCCCGAGCTGCTGGGATCCTGCGTGTGTCCCTTTGTGCCCAGCTCACTTTTATTTTAAACTGTATTTTATTTCATTTGGTTTATTTTAGTTTTGCCTTTTTAGATCTTTAATCCACCTGGTATTTGGAGGGATGGGTCATCTGTAAGGTGATAATCTAACTTTGAAAACAGCTATGGTCTAGTTATCTGAGAATCATAGTTAGTGTGAGGTCCCTCTGTCCCTCAGTGCCAGGTGTGACTTCCTAGTGTCCTCCACGTTCGCGGTGATTTTCCCGTTTCTGGTCCGACGGTTCCATTCCTTATTATTTTTCTGGCAGAGAGAGCAAGCTTCAAGTTAGAATCGGCTGGTCAAGTCTGTTAGAAATCCTCTTGAAACCTTCATTGGGATCACATTGAATTTAGGGATCACTGGGGGCAGGAATGACCCTGGGAGGTGGAAGAGGGGTCGCCTCCGTGGGCGCCGTCCCAGGAGAGCGCTAGGGTTCCCCTGACGTGGCTCTGAGTTTCTGGCACATTCTGGATCGCCGAGCGCCCTCCTGCTTTCCCCGGGGTGAGTTTGCTTGTTTGTTTCATCAGGGATGATTTGTGCCTTAGCAAGTATTTGGGGGCATCTTTTGCGTCTCCTTCATCCACTTCTCTGGGTCTCACCACTGGGTCCCCTTGTCCCACTTGGCCACTGTTCACCCCTCCTTAAGAAACCTTGGGACGTGGTCCCGTGAAGTTGCTCTGTCTGGGGTGAATTCGTCTTTTGCTTCTTTGTTTCTGTTTTTATTCCTACCAAATAATCTCTTCATAAATTGAGGAATTCTGATGTGCGGGTTGGATTTTGAGTAAGGGGTTTAGGTTTTCTCTTTTCTTCTTCCACCTCTTCTCTGTCGTCTGCTTGTCCCTATGCACACCCCTTATTTTTAGTGACTTTTTAAATTTTATTTGTCAACTTATTCATTTGAGATGGGTCTCCCGTTCCCGGGCTGAAGCAGCCTCCCATCTCGGCCTCCCGAGCAGCTGGGACTACAGGTGTGCGTGGCCACACTGGCTTACACTTCATATGACTGACACCAACACTGAGTTTAAATTCCACACCAGCGTCTGGGGTTAATCAGCACACGTGGGCCTCCAGCACCAGGCAAGATCCGGACCGCGTTTTCAGTTCCCCTCCACCCCAACCTCACCCCCGACTTCCACGACAAAGTCCCCTCGGTTTTGGTTCAATATCGTTTTCCTGCATTTGCTTCTTTTTACCTTATGCTGTGACAATTTTTCTTCCTTCAACTTTAAGTCTTTTTGGGTTTTTTTTTTTCCAGCAATGCGTGTGATCTTTCTCTTTTTTTGCAATTTTTCTTTCCTGAAATATATCCTAGAGTAATTTTGTTAAAGAAAAATCTGAAATTTTTTTCCTTACCTTTAAGAGACCCCAAATTTTGCTGCCCTTGAATGTCAAAAAGAAAAAAAGAAAAAAAAAAGGAAACATTTTTGCCTCTTGTGATTCTTGTTTATATGACTTTTTCTGGGGACTTTTCAAGACGGCACTCTGTTTAGGGTTCAACCAGGGCTGCTTGTGAGAAATCTCTTGCTAACCTGACCTTTGTCCCAGTGAAAGTGACCTACTTGCTCACTTCCCTATGGAAGTCTTCGCAGGATTGCCCTTTAATTTTGTGAAGATGGGAAAGTTCAATCTGCATGTGGCTAGGTATGGCACTGGGAGAAGGGAACCTGGGGGTTGAGCCTCATTTCTCTTATTACAAACCCCATTGTAGCAGCTCCTCCCCCTATAAATAAAGTCTTCCTTGTTGTGTTAAAAAAAAAAAAAACAAAGTCATCTTGTTCTTTGTTTAGCAGACTGTTGTCTCTTTTAAAGACCTGGGAAAGTTGGCAACTGTATCTGACGGGTCCCAAACAACAGTGGCTCAGCAACATAGAAATTTACTTCCCCCTAATGTCCAGTGGTGGGTCATCTCAGGCTGATACAGTTGCTCTAAAGCAACAAGAGGAATCCAGGCTCCTCTGTTTCTCTTGCATGGTCCTTGTATATGGCTCCCATACCCAAGGTAACCTCATGGTCCAGATGGCTGCTGGAGTTCCGACCATCACTTCTGAAGTGCAGGCTTGGAGGAAGGAGGAAAGGCAGAAGAACAACAGTGGACCCCTTCCCACCTGAGTCCTTTAAGCATTCAGTTCTGAAAGACACACATAGAGTTTCTACTCCCAGATCCTTGGACAACATTTAGTCACCTGCCCATGCCTTATGGCAGGAAAGGATAAAGCATATAACTTTATTGTGTGCAGCAATAATAAGCCCAGCTTGGGTTTCTGTTTCCGGGAGAACGGGGACAGCCAGGCACTGGCACTGCCCTCCATGTGTGCAGATTCTCTCTGCCTCTGTTTCTGGAGGTTGGAATTCTTGGATCCTTTTTTCAGGTCTCAATGTCTATAAAGCCTCCCACCCGCCCCCGGTCCATTTGCTCTATCTTTAAACATCTGTCTCTGCAAGGCGATGGGCTGCGGGGCTCGCTCTGGGATTTGGCTTGTTATCGATCCTTAAATTACAGATTTCTATCTTCACACTCCAGGAACTCCACGTTCTATTTTTTGCACTTCAGTCTGGGTTTTTAATAGCTCTGATGTCTCCTATCTCCCTGAGGATGCCGATTTACAGGTTTCAAAGTTTTCCTGTCTTTTGGTCTGTGAGGTCTGTGGAGATGTCTGTCAAGTTGGTCTAGGTCAGAGAGGACCCGTCTGACACTGGCGGTCTGGAATTACAACCTCCTCTTGACACAGTGCCTAAGACTGCAAAGTCCTGAGCCCGCCTGTCCTGTACCAGCGTGGACCCCCTGCCGTGTGGACCCCCTACACGGCTCCCCTCATCTGCAAAGTGAGGATCCTAACTGTAGCCACACAGATGCATTAACACCTGCCCACAGTGCCTGGCTAATGGTGAACACAAGCAAACACAAGGCCCTAAGGAGAGCTCTCTGGGCACCCGGGAGTGTCCATTTGCATTCTTTAATGACCTGGGTTCATCTTAATCTTTCCGGTAGGACACAGCCACCTGTTTTCTCTCATTTGAGTTGCTATGATCTGTATGTTTGTGTTCCCCCAAAACTCATATGTTGAGCCGTGGGAGGTGGAGCCCCTGAAAGGGATTACGGTCCTATAGCCAGAGAGCTCACCGCGCCCCTGCACCCCATGAGATTATCGTGAGGAGTCCACAAGGAAGCAGCCCGCACCAGATACCAAATGGGTCAGCACTTGGATCGTGGACTTTGGCTCCCAGAAAAAGAGAAACAAACATCTGCTGTTTATGAACTGCCTAGTCTGCAGCCCTAACAGATTAAGATGCTGGTGCAAACATTGTGTGTGTGTGCATTTTGTGCTCTGCTTTATGATTCTGTTGATTTGCTTTGCAAACCTGACTGTCTCCGGTCAGTCTCTGTCTCTCTGATTCCTTCGATTGCTTTTAAGTTTAAATAGGTCAAAGGTTCACGTCTACTGTGAAGTTGAATGGGATTCGCCTTTTTGCATTTGAATTTTTGGTTGACCTCCGTTTGGGGAGTGGTGTGACGGGGAGATTTTGACTGGCTGTTCAATTATCCTAGCAGGTTTTTAATTGAATACTCATCCCTTCGCATTGTTTACTAATTCTTCCTCTATCAGAGAGGGAAAATACAGTTTGACCCTATGATGGCCACTGGCAGGTAGGTAGGCAAGTAGATAGACAGACAGAGGGACAGACACACAGGCAGGCAGGCAGGCCGGCAGGCAGCCCGGCGGCGCAGTACGTGCATTCTGAGCGAGGTTTCAGACAGCTTTGCAGAGAAGGGAGCCACCCTGACCGTGCTCTGCTCCGGGTACTTCCCAGGGCTGGGGAGGTAATGAAAATGAGGAAATCCCCAGCCTCTTCAGGGAAAGGAGAACTGGAGGCAGATGGCCTGTGGGACAGATGCTGGTAAACGGAGCCCAGGCCGGGGGCGCACAGAGAGCTCACACCTTGTGGTGACACCCCAGCATCCAAACTCTGACTCCCGAGCAGCTGGGCTGGGAAGGCCAGGGGGAGCCGGGTTCAGAGCAAACCCCAGGCCTCTCTCTCAGGTGCCGTCAACTCAGGTGACTGCACACTGGTACCAGGGGACCACGGTCTCATAAGCCTTTGAGCCCCACCATTGCCCCAAGGCCCCTGAGTTCCAGGGAAGGGCTTGTCTCAGGGCACAACACAAGGGCCTGGGCTCTCCCCCGGGACATGGGCCGGGCCCTGGGCAGCTCCCAGCAGACACATCTTTCTGTAGGCGCAGAGGAGCCAAGTCTTGAGAGACGAATCACAGGCTGGAGACATGGATTGGGCCCAGATCCCGGAAGGACAGGAATAGAGACTTCTGGGACAATGAGGACCCGCCATCTGCCCACAGGCAGGGCTCTTCTGTACAGCCACATGCAGGCTCAGGGCTGACCGGGAGATGGCGCTGACCTGGGGGCTGCTCCTCCTGGCCCTGCAGGCTCCCTGGGGCCAGTGGGTGACAGGGGCAGAAGGTGAGTCACACGGCTCCCTCCCTCTCCCCTCCCCCTCACTCTGGGCCCTGAGGGGGCCACTCCCACTGGACCCCAGAAGCTCCCAGAACCAGGCTCTGGCCCTCCTCCCTGGGCTTCCCTCATTTCTTCTGCCCGTCCTCTTCCTCCTCCCTGGGCACCGCCCCTGTCCCCATGTCCCCGTCCCCCCTTTCCTGGCCTCCTGGAGAACCTGGCTGAGGCATGGTCACTTCTCTGCCCACGTTTCTCAGCGTGGCCCCCGAGGCCCTGCCTCCAGGTTGGCCCAGCCCCCTCTGCCCTCCCTCCCTCCTCACAGACCCTCCATCCTCTGGTGGCCTCAGGGTCCCGCCTCCGGGTCCTGGGTTCTCTCCACTTTAGCCCCCAGGGAACTTGACTTCTGTGGTGACCCCAGGAGCCATGTCCCTCTCCACGCCCAGCCTGGCAGGCTGAGGGCAGGGGGCAGCGGGCCCAGGGCCGGGCAGTGCCTGTGGTGTCTTGGGCCGGGGCCGCCTCTCCTCCCTGGTGCACCTGGGGTTGGGGACAGGACCTGTGCACGAGGCGGGTCCCTGTCCTGAGGGACCTGGAGCAGCACGAGGCAGGTCCCTGATGTGCTGAGAACCAGCTCATCTGTGCTCCTGTCAGGAGGGGACGGTCCCCACCTCAGAGCCCCCAGCCCACACAGGCCCAGGGCCTCTGCAGGAAGGCAGGAGACCCCTCCCCAGGGCTGCACATCCCCGAGGAGCTGGGGTGGTGACAAGGGACACTGAGGGGACAGCAGTGACCCCTCCTGCTCTGCCCACCAGAAACCATCCCACTGAAGACGCTGCGCTGCTACAACAACTACACCAGCCGCATCGTCTGCAGGTGGGCGGACACGGAGGACGCCCTGCGGCTGCTCAACCTGACCCTCCATCGCAGGGTGAATGGGTGAGTGGCCCTGGGAGCCGGGACACAGGTGGGACCTGCCCTGTCTCTGTGGCTGTCCTCCATGCTGTGGAGTGGAGAGGGGCGTGTCGGTCAGCATCGGGTTGGACCACTCACAGGACAAGGGAGGAGGGTGGCCCCAGGACCCCCGGGCCCAGCGCTGGTGTCTGATGTTGGGGTCCTGGGGGCTTACAGCCTTCCATGCTAATGGGGTGGTGGAGGTGATGGTGACCACTGACTTAGTTCCTCCTCCCTGGAGGTGGATGGGGCAAGGACACCAGGCCCAGTTCACAGAGGAGGAGACGGAGCCCAGGGAGGGGAGGCCCCGGCCGGCCACAGGGTGGTCAGCACAGGCGGCAGCACAGAGGCAGTGTCCCCAGCCCCACCACCTCCCCATGAGGGGTCCCCCGCCCCCGTCCCATGGCTGCTGGGCGCAGGCCACTGGGGGTGGCTGTCCTCACTCTGGCCTGTTGGGGATCTGAATCAGCCACAAATGACACAGTCAAGGGCGAGTCCCAAGGAGCCATCTCTCCACACCCCACGCCTCCCCTCCAGGGTTCCCTGCTGCTGTCCTGAGTCCTCCATGCGCCTTCCCCTGTCCCCCAGGGCCACCCTCCCCTCCCCCCCTGAGACAGCAGAAGCCTGGAAGGGGAGCCCCCGCTCCCCCCACCTGTACCTCCCTGGACCTGGCCTGGTCAGTGTCCCCAGCCCTGCAGGGAGTCATGTCCCAGCCACTCTGAGCCCCGACCTGGATCTTCAGGTCTCACTGCTCAAGGACGTGGCTGCCCCCACCGTCCCCACCCCCTGTGCCATCGGCAGCCCTCACAGCTCCTGGCCCTGCGTCCCTGTCCCCGCAGCCCCAGCCCCTCCCTCTGTCCCTCACAGTGGCTCTCCTCTAAAGTTACCTGGTCCTTCCTCCATGAGTCCCCTTCCCAGGATCCTGCTGTCCCCACCCTGCCACCTGCAGTGAGCAACACTTCCAGAGCTAGGAAGGTCCCAACCCTCTCTCTGTCTGGCTCTGGGACGTACCTCTTCTGGATGACCACCGTGTCCTTGTCACTCCTCTGGCACCTGACTTAGTGCCGTGTCACTCAGACCCCTCATGTCCCCAATGTCCCCATGCACCCCTGTTGGTCTCTTCCTCTACCTCCTTCCTTTTTTAAAAAATCTCCACGTAAAGGCTGAGCTGGGCCTGGCTGGGCCTCCTCTCTTAGGTCTGGAGCCAACCTTTAGATGTGGCCTGGGCCGCGGGCACCGCCTCTCAGATGGAAATCTCTCGCCCAGGCCTCACTAACGGCCGCCACCTGCCTCTCCACATTGTCACATGGAATAGGTGTCCTGACTCCAGATGTCCCGTCCACATGGGGCCCTTGCGCTAAGGCGCTCCTGCCCCTCTCCCTCGTCTCCCTGTCCTGAGTGGGGCCGGCGGCCACCCTGAGCAAGGGGGGGTTTGGTCTGCTTTAGAATCTGCCCTCCCCTCCCTCCCCACTGGCACCCGACCCCTCCGCAGATGCTGTCAAATTGTCCTTCACACAGCACTTGATTCTGGCCGTGCCACCCCTCCTCCCGGTCCAAACCACTTCCTATCACGGGGACGGTCCAGGAGCCGCTGGGTGGCCCCAGCCCGCCCCATCCACAGCCAGCCCCGAGGTCCCCGTCACAGCCTGATCCAAACAGCCACCCCTTCCTTCACTCTCTCTCAACATTCGCCCCGACCCACAGAGAAGCCAAACTCCCGACCTGGCCAGGCCCAGGCCTGCTTGGCTCACGGCCGCGGCTCATGCGCAGGAGTTAGGGGGAGCAGGGAAGGGGATGAGGAAGGACCCGGAGGACGGGCGGCTGTGGCCAAGAACGACCATCGCGACCGACCGGCGGGGGCCATGTCAAGGCTCCCGCGGGGACTGGGGGGCAGTGGTGCCCTGGGGTCGGCGCCCAGCGCGGTCTTAAGTTCCAGGCTGCTCTGCCTTCCTGACACACAGGCTGCTGTCACCTGGGGGTCACTACATGTCCTGGGTCCTGTCCTGGCTACCGATTGGGAAGTTCGCGACTCGTGTCTTTTTAGTTTCTTTTCCCAGGAAAAGTTCGACTTAGAGGAGACGGGGGAGGAGCAGAGGGCAGCCTGGGGTGGACAAGGGTTTTGACGCATCCGGTAGCTTTGGTCACAGTCACCATCTGCAGCCAAGCTGGTGGGGACTCACGGTCTGTCACTCAGCCTCGTGAACTCAATGAGTGAACTTCAGTCAACTAACAGCCGGGGAAGCAGAGGGCCCATGTGGGCTGGCCTGGTCCCATTTCCCCTACTCTACTCCTTACAGGGGGTCGGTCCCTAATCGTCCTGACCTCCTTGGGCCTCTTGTGAGCACTGCGTGGTCGGGTCACTGGCCAGTCTGCAGCCCAGGCCACCTGCCCCTGCACTGTTAGACACCAGCGGGCAGCACTGCAGGCGGACCCTGCCCCCACCCCGAGAACCCCGTGTCCCAGGACTTGCCTGCTCTCCCGGCCACCTCCTTAGGAGGCTCCACCCACACGTCACCTGTCCCCTCCTTCTTTGAACTGCAGCCCCCACCCCAGAAGCTCCTAGACCTCTTGTCCCCTGCTCTTGCTGTCCACATGAAGTTGTCCCTACTGCTGTGTCAACAGTGGCCTAGCCTGTGCCCCTGCCCCCAGGGCAGCTATGTGCAGGCAGACCTGGGGTATTCAATGACAGTCCTGGCCCTGGACGACCCCGGCACAGGGCAGCCGCTCCGTGATACCTGACCAACGGATGAGTCTTTTTCATTTGTTCTTGTTTTGGGTGGCAGTAGAGTGGGTGTCGACACGTCCATCGATGCCTGTGACCTCCCATGGCTGTGGCTGTACACAATGTGGCCTTTCGCTGGCCGCACACTCAAAGAGGAATGTAGGAAGGTGATGTCCAGTTCATCCCACTGTCTCTCCCATCCCCTCTCCCTTCCCTTCCTTCCCCTTTGTCACATCCAAAGTACTTCTACGCAGCCCATCATGTGAGTCAGCAGCCACACGTCAGAGAGAACCTTCGGCCTGTGGTTTTTGGGGATTGGCTTATCACTTAACATGATACTCTCCAGTTCCGTCCGTTGACCAGCAAATGCCATAATCTCATTCTTCTTTATGGCTGAGTAATATTCCATTGTGTATATGTTCCACATTTTCCTTATCCATTTGATGAACGGATGATTCTAGTGCACGTTGGCTGACCCTGTCCTCTCCTAACAGGGATCTTCCACAGCCAGTGTCCTGTGAGATCAATAAGGACATGTCCTCGGGGGACTGCCCAGCTCCCCTGTGTGTACACAGAAAGTGCCTCATTTCCTACCAGGAATTTGCCCTCGCTGACCACGACTACTACTTCTTCCAACCAGACCGGCCGCTGGGCATCCAGCTCTCGGTGCCACTGGCCCAGCACGGTGAGGGGCTGGCCCCTGTCCACACAGGGGCACCAGGGTGACCGGGCTACAGGAGGTGGCCAGGGAGGGAGTCTCCACGGGCTGGACACTGTCCAGGGGGGACAGGAGATGGTGTCCTCACAGTGGAGGCATCAGGGCAGGTGCCACGTGAGGACGCTGCCCACCCTCCCCTGCCTGCTGCTCCTGCCACCTGCAGGCCCCTGGCTCCCGCCCGAGGGCTTCCCTCCAGGCAGAGCCCTTCCTGGGCTTCACAGGAAGCTCCTCGCTGACAGGACCCTCCGTCCTCGTCACCGCCCCTCATCTCTACAGCAGCCCTGGCTGGGGAGGAGGCCCCGGAGGCCCAGGCAGCGCCAGAGTCACCACTGACAGGGACGGTCCACTTTCCCTGGGCTTCCTCCACTGCAGACCCGGGTAGTTCCCTGAGCCCTTCTGGGGTCCCGGGGGCCACGCTGTGGTCTGTGGGGCTCACGCCGCCCTCTGGCTTGGGGGGCAGGCGGCTGCTCTGCACAGTGAGGCTGTGTCTGCTGTGCACTTGAGGGACACGCGGGCAGCTCTTCAGACCCGTGGCTCCAGGGAGTTGGTGCCAAGAGGAGACAAAGTGAGGGCTGGTGTCGCACAGAGGCCGGGGTTCACCTCGGGAGCCTGGGACCTGGGCTCCACCCAAGACCTGCAGGAAAGGTGCAGGGGCTTTGGAAACAGGTTGTGTCAATGTCCAGCCCGTAGGGACCTCGCTCCAGCCTGAAGCTCGCTGGCTCCGATCGGGCAGGCTGGCAGGGGCTGGGAGGGCACAGGGGTGCACCTGGCACAGAAGGCTCCCCCGGGACAGACCTTGGACATTTCACATCCTCTGTCGCTTTCCCCATATGAGGAAGGACCAGGAGGGGGAACATCGCTGAGGTGGGGTGACCAGGGGAGTAACTGGTCCCCAGGCTGCTCCCTGGCTGCTCTGCTGGAGCCCTGGGTGGGGTCCCCACTCCCTGTCAGCCCCAGAGCGGGGAGCGCAGCCCTCCATCATGGGTTCCCGTCCTGGCTGGGGCTGGGCACAGGCTGGTTCTGTGCTGTGCCCTGACATTCTGGTTTGGTGACTCCTCCGAGGTCCCAGCTCAGACCTGCTCCCATGCACCAGGTCCCCGTCCACATGGGACATCACCACTTACCTTCATGAGGTTTGGTATTTGAAAGTCACCTCCCAGCAATGAGCCTCCCAGTCGGGGGGGACCAGCAGCCGTGGCTCTCAGGAGCCTCTGGTGGAGTCACCCAGGAGGCCCCAACAGACCGATGGGCACTGGAGATGGCTCCCTGGGCACAGCAGCCGGCCCCGGACCCCAGATGGCTCACTGCACCCCATGTTTCTGCAGAGGAAGGGCCACAGGGCCAGGGCTCCTGCCCATGGTCACCGTGCTGCTGGGCCGCTCTGGGCTGGGACCCGTCCCTGGTGGCCCCCGTGGCCCTCACGTGTCCTCTGCTCCCTCCCTGCAGTCCAGCCGCCCCCACCCAAGGACCCCCAGATCAGCAAGACCGGGGACCATTTCCTGCTGACCTGGAGTGTGGCCCTCTGGGATCCCCAGACACCCTGGCTGTCGCAGGGGGACCTGGAGTTCGAGGTGGTCTACAGGCGGCTTAGCGACTCCTGGGAGGTAGGATGGGGTCAGCTCTGCCCGTGCCGGGGGACGCCAGGCTGGCCCTTCCTGCAGCGCCCCTCTCTCCCTCAGGAGGCCACCAGCCTCTACTCCCGGTCCTCCCCGGCCGTCCTGGGCGCAGAGCTCCTCGTGCCCGGCAGCACCTACGTGGCCCGAGTGCGGACGCGGCTGGCCCCCAGCTCGCGCTTCTCGGGACGGCCCAGCCGCTGGAGCCCCGAGATCCTCTGGGACTCGCAGCCAGGTACTGGGGTCCACGCGGGAGGTGTCCTTCTAGGACGGGTCTCCCGGGCACTCGGGGCCCAGGAGTCCACTCGTGGCCTTGCGGGCACCTGCGGCTGCATGTCCTGGGCCTCCAGGGCCAACCCATGTGCTCGGGCGGCTGCCAGGCCGTCATGGCCCCTGCGGGCTCCGTGTCCTGCACTCTCTGTGACAACCACAACGTCATGGTCACAGCAGGCTTGCTGGCCGCTGTGTGTAAATGAGCACCACGTGCAGGACTGGCCCCGTCTCTGTGTCCAGTCCCCACACGAGGAGGCTTGGAGCCTGTCCCTGCCTCAGGGATGGGTGGACGTCCCACGGCCTCTGGGCTGTGGGCACCTGGCAGCTGCAGGCCAAGGCTCAAGCCCGCACTTGCTGCCCCAAAGCTGGGGTCCCCTGTGCTCAGTCACCTGGTGTCCCCAGAGCTCTGGAGGGAGGAAGGGCAGTGACCGAGGGGTGTGTCCCTCCAGGGGACGAGGCCCAGCCCCGGAACCTGCAGTGTGTCTTCGACGGGGCCCACACTCTGGGCTGCTCCTGGGAGGTCAGGTCCCCCGTGACCAGCTCCGTCTCCTTCGGCCTCTTCTACGCGTCCAGCCCAGAGGCACAGTGAGTGTCCGTCCCCTCTCCGGCCTTCCCTGCTCTGGCCTTGCCCTGGCCAGGCCTCCTCCTGTCCCTGGGGCATGGTGGACGCTGGGACTCAGCCCAGGTCTCAGCTGTCCCGTGGTCCCTCCTGTGTCCCTCCCTGTCCCTCCCCTCAGGGAGGAGGAATGTGCCCCGGTGTTGAAGGAGGAGCTCAGCGGCCTGTACACCCAGCTCCGGTGCCAGATCCCGGTGCCCGACCCCGGGGCCCGCGGCCTGTACGTCGTCTCTGTCCGTCCGCGGAGGGAGGGGAGGTTCATCAAGAGCTCGGACAACAGTGAGTTGGGGTGCCTGCCGGCTGGTCCTCCCCGTGAATCCAGTTACCCCACCGTGACCCCTGGGCACGTGCATGGTACCCCTGCCCCGGCCTGCGGTTCTCCCTTGAGAGGGAATGGGGTCCAGTGGCCAAAAGTGCTCTGCTCCGTCAGCCAGGCCCCTGGTGCCCAGCTCTCTCCTCTCCTGGCCCCCTCAGTCCCCCTCTGCTCCCCACCCCAAATCCCCCTTCCAGATCGGGATTGGAGTTTTGACCTGATAATTTCCAAGTTCTCCTCTGACTGATTAAGTCTTCTAAATCGTGATCTGTGATTTCCGTTTCCATTCGGGGTTCGAGTTTGTGCAGAAGGACTGGGATCTGGCAGGTGGATGTCACTCATTTCTGTGACGTAGCAGGGACCTCCATGCAAGGGTCCGCTCCACATGATGGCCGAGTTCGTTTATTTTCTATATTTGTAACCAGGGGTTGAACCCAGGGGCACTTTACCACTGAGCCACCTCCCCAGCCCTTGGTGTTCTTTGGGACAGGGTCTTTCTAAGTTGCTTAGGGCCTCACTAACTTTCTGAGGCTGGCCTTGAACCTGTGATCCTCCTGCTTCAGCCTCCCAGGTCACTAGGACTGCAGGCCTGTGCCGTTGTGCCTGGCTTTCCATCGACTCTTCAGGCCTGACAAAGGCAGGAGCTAGTTTGTCTTTGTCACCTGGGTTTAAATCCACCACCTGCTCTCTGGGGGTTGCCCCTGCACCAAGGGACTCCTATGGTTCAAGTGCACAAAATATATAAAGGACTTAGAGTGACCTTGGTCCATGGGATAATTTAGCAACATGGAGACATTCACGTTGTTTTTGTAAAAGCCCCACAGAGTCATCAGGTGATGAGCATTCTCTATTTGTATTTCTTTCTGATTGATAGACTGAAGTTCAGAGTGGTCGAGTAACTTACTTAACGTCGCACAGCTAGCAGGAGGCAAATTGAGGCTGAAACATAGAACTCCTGAGTCAACACCTAGTTTCTGCTTTCTCTGTCCTTTGAGTTTCCTAACTTGTGGTCTCCTGGCCGTGGGAGGCGCTGTCCCAAATGGGCTTCACCTTTCTGTTTAGCCACAATGTGGTTGGAGACAGGGTCCCCTAGATGTCATCCAAGGTCCTTGCAGCTAATGTGGGCTGACTCTGCAGGGGAGAGCTTGTGAGCTGCTGCTGGCTTCAGACTTGTCCCTACCCTCTGGGGCGCAAGGGACCAGAGCCCAGAGTAGAGCAGGTCTCAGAGCAGCTCTGAGAGTCTCTGGAGCAGCGTGGGGACAGGGGGGCCAAGGGCTGCGGCGTCACATATCAGGTCTGATCTCTGCCGTTCCACTGCAGAGATGCCTGTCGTGGGCAACCCCAGGTGCGTGGCTGGGCACGGGGCCTGGCGCCTGGGCCAGGCCAGAGCTGACCGAGGTGGCCGTGTGGTGACGCCGAGCACGGGGAGGAGGCCAGGCTGTGGGCCTCTGCACACCGGGAGTCAGGCTGGGCGTCCCCAGGGGAATGGTGACGCGAGGCAACACAAAGGCCCCCATGGCTGGGACCTGGGGCCTCGGCTGGGGAGGACAACACGCAGAATGGCCATCCTGAACCACGGGAATGTTCTGGTGAGGGGCCGGGTCACGGCCACCCCTAAAAGTCTCCCTCCCCCAGTCCAGATGGAGCGCCCAACCCTCAAAGTGACCAAAGACGGAGACAGCTACAGCCTGCGATGGCAAGTGGAGAAAATGTACTACACACACCTCGGACAGACCTTCGAGGTCCAGTACCGGAGGGACGCAGAGAACTGGGGGGTGAGCCTGCACCCGAGGAGGGCTTCATGGGGCGGCAGCAGAGGGAAGAGCACCCCAAGGAGCCCAGATGCACCTGGGCCCAGCAGGGGACCAGGCAGAGGTCACCACTGGGCTGTGGGGGCCGTGCCCCTGTGTGGTCAGCAGGTGAAGGAGCTGAGGCTCAGAGGTGAAGGGCGAGGTCCCCTGAGAGCCCACTGGGATGCAGCGGGGCTGAGACCCCCAGGGCCGGCCGACACGCTGGGATGGTGGAGCCAGGAGAAGGTTCCAGACTCCTGAGCGCCCGCCTCAGGGCTAGACTGGCCCACTGCACTGTGTTCCTGGAGCAGCCATAATGACCACCTGTGGGCTGGGCATCTCCAGGGGTGGGCCAGGAGGTCCCCAGGGCCTGGGCCTGGTGCTCCCCCGGGGCTGAGGGCAGGGTCCGGCCCTGGTGGACCGCTGTGCTACAGTGGACGCTGGAGCAGGGTCCGGGGGGCAGGAGGCCGTGCAGGGTCCATGGGACGGAGGGGAGGAAGGGGCTGGGGCTGGGGCGGGAGGGGTGTGCTGCTGTGGCCCCCACCTGGCCAGCGCCTCCACCTCAGCCACCTGCCCCCACAGGACAGCAAGAGAGAGACCCTGCAGAACGCCCACAGCATGGCCCTGCCCACTCTGGAGCCCTCCACCCGGTACTGGGCCAGGGTGAGGGTCAGGCCCACCCCCGGCGTCTACAACGGCATCTGGAGCGAGTGGAGTGAGGCTGCCTCCTGGACCACAGAGTGGGGTATGTCCAGGGCCCACCTGCCCCTCCTGGGTCAGCCCATTAGGGGAGGGGTCAGGAGAAGCCCCAGGGGCCTTGGGGAGGGAGGAGGCCCAGGGAGAGAAGGGGGCTCAGGACGGCACGACGGGAAGCTCAGAGTCTCCGGGGCCTTTGCTGCCCCCCGGCCAGCTGCCCGCTCCCCTCTGCACCTCTCAGATCCTCCTGGACCTGGACGTCCAAGTCCAGGGAGTGCCCCCCCCCAGCAGCCCTGGTGTGGGCAAGGCCCCGAGACCCTGGGCACCCTGACACCTGAGCAGGGCTGGGGCTCACACCCAGCCTCCTCTTCCTGGGGGTCTGGCCTCCCCCACCCACCCCACGCAGGGAGCCTCCGCAGCCCCTCCTGACCAGCAGGGCCTTGGGGGTCACCGGTCCCCCCCGAGCCTGCAGCCTTCCCTCCCCACCCTGAGTGTCCCTGTCCCCTGCCAGCAGTGCTGCCCACGTGGGTGCTGCCGATCGTCCTCGTCCTGGTCACCCTGCTCCTGCTCCTGGCACTGCGCTTCTGTGGCGTCTACGGGTACAGGTGAGGGCCCTCCATGTGGGGTGGGTGGCCAGGACCCAGGGCCACCCAGGGCAGAGCCTGGCTCCCTGCAGTTCCCGCTCTGCCATCTCCCCCGCCCCAGCCTCAGTGTCCCCTCTGTTCCTGGGCACGGGAGCCACTGGCCCTGAGGTGTCTGGCAACTGTCCCCTCCCTGGTGGCTGTTGCAGGCTGAACAGGAAGTGGAAGGAGAAGATCCCCAACCCTGGCAAGAGCCACCTGTTCCAGGTAGGTCTGGCTGGGAGGGGCTTCCTCTGCTGCCGTGTCCCCTGTCCCTGTGCGGCCACCTCCCTCCCCTTCCCGTGGGGGGCCATAGAGGGTGTGGGTGGGCCGGGCCTGAGCACCTGGGGGGCCTGGCCAGCAGGGAGCTGCCCCTGGACACCTGCAGGGACAGCAGCCCTGCCCTGGAGACAGGCCCCAGGTGAGGGTGCTGGGGGGGCATGAAGCTGGGCTTCCCAGGGGGCGACCACCTGGGGACACGGTGCCTGGCGCCCGGAGCCCTGTGGTCAGGTCACAGGGCAGCTCTGCTGTGGGGGCCTCGTGCAGAGTGCGGGAGGACAGGGAGAGTGGGGGACGCCCAGGTGAGAGGAGCCTGGGAACAGGCCCCCCGTCCCCGGGAGCTTGGCACCTGGAGACTCACAGCCCCCTGGGCCACCCTCTCCTGGTGCCAGGGCCGGGGCCGTCCTGACCACCTGCAGGTCCCCCCAGGTCTGGGATCACCGAGGGCCCTTCCCCTCACTGTCCTGCAGCCCACCCCCACCCACAGGCACCCTGTCCTTTCCCTTCCAGAACGGGGGTGCAGGCCTCGGGCCCCCACCCAGCCTGTGGGCTGCCCCCAGCAGGAGCCCGCCTGCCCAGGGGCCCTGGGACAGCCAATTTCCTGAGCTGGAGAGGTGAGTGTGTGGCTCTGCGGTGGCTCTGGGCCTCTGGGGATCCGGTTGGGACAGTGCATAGTGTGTGTCAGGAGTCTCAGGCGGTGTCCTGGGCTCACTGTGAAGTGACCCACAGAGGTGAGTTCACTGAAGCAGGAGGCACCCAGGTGGACATCAGGCAGAACTTCCTGACTGCCAGGTTAGAGGCCGGAGGGAGGCAGGGCCCTGGAGCCGATGAGCTCTCCTGCCCTCCTGTCCAGGGACGTGCCCCACGTCAGTGGGTTCACTGGGTGGCTGAGGGACATTAGCCGCAGGCCTCAGCCCTGGGGATGGCTGCTCATTTTGTCAGGCAGAGTTGATGGACTCTCTTAGAACTGTGGAAGGAGCAGGCGGTGGGCAGGCAGCTTGGCCCTGGCTCTGGTGGCTTGCCAGGAGCAGGGTGCTGTGGACAAGCTTGAACTAAGTATCATGAATGGACACGTGATCCCTGGTGACATCAACTCGGTCCAGTGCCCCTTGGGGCTGCTCCCCGTGCTCTCCGGTGCTGGCTGTGGAGGGTCGTGGTCCTGCCCCCGGGCACCTGCCCCTCCTGCAGGAGCGCCTGGGTCTGCACAGCTGTCTCCATGGCTGCCTCTGTCCTCCCACAGGGTGCCCTCTAAGGACTTTGGAGACTGTGAGGTGTCACCTCTCACCATAGAGGACCCTCAAGTGTCCTGCCATCCACCATCTGGGCCCGATACAACCCCAGCTGCCTCGGGGCTGCCCACGGAGACACCCCGCGGCCCCCAGCCGGGCCCAGCAGCCCCCTCAGGCAGGGCTGAGAACCGGCTGCCCAGCTTCGACTTGAATGGCCCCTACCTGGGGCCCCCCCACAGCCGCTCCCTGCCTGACATCCAGGGCCAGCTGGCGCCTCCCCAGAGCCAGGAGCCAGTGCTCACAGGCTCCCTGGAGTACCTGTGCCTGCCCCCTGGGGGACAGGTGCAGCTGGTCCCCCTGGCCCAGGTGATGGGGCAGGGCCAGGCTGTGGACGGGCAGGGCCAGCGCAGCCCTGCGGCCCAGGAGACCCCCTCCCTGGAGTCCAGGGGCGGCCCTGCCCCTCCTGCCCCTGGGCTAGGGGTGGGTGAACAGGACCCAAAGCACAGCCCAGCGGCGCTGCCCATGAGCTCTGGAGACCATGAGGATGCTGGTGTGGCCTCTGCCTATGTCACCACGGCAGACCTGGCTCTCGCCCTGCCCACGGGGACCCCATCTGTCTCTCCTGCTCCGCCTCTGAGCCCCCCCTTAGTCCAGAACCCCAGTGTCTGTCCTAGGCCACCAAATGGGCCCCTTGGAGCCCCAGGCCCCGGGAAGCCAGGGTTCGAGGGCTATGTGGAGCTCCCTCCAACCATGGGCCAGTGCCCCCAGCCCCCCACGGGCAGTGCTGCCTCTCCTATGTCCAGCACCCCCATCCTGAGCCCAGGGGAGCCCCGGGAGGAAGTAGCCCTGGGGTCCCCACCTGCCGAGGGGCTCCTTGTCCTGCAGCAGGAGGGTGACTATTGCTTTCTCCCTGGCCTCGGGCCTGGGCCTCTCTCACCCCAGCGCAAGCCCTCCTGGCCCGAGCCCTGTCCTGAGGTCAGGGACCCCCGGCAGCCCAAGCCCCACCTGCCAGCCATTCAGCTCTTCAAGTCCCTGAAGCATCAGGACTACCTGTCCCTGCTTCCCTGGGACACCAGCAGGCCTGGGCAGGTGTGCTGAGGCCCGCAGACCTCCCCCAAGCCCCGCCCCGTCCCTGTCATCCCTGCAAGGCCCGGGGCCTTCCATACTGAGATGGAGGGGCCTGGAGAATGCCCAGGCCAGCCTCGGGTCCTCCCCAGACGCCTTCTCCGCCGCTCACCTGTGCGCTCTCTCTCTCTCTCTCTCACACACACACACACACACAGACACACACACATTTTTCTTTCAAGGGAACTGATTTTGAGGTTCTGGGCTGTTCTAGCTCTACCTCCCTCCCATTTTTTAAAATTCAGATTTCTTGCTTTTTTTTTTTCACTCTTGATTTTTTTATTGATTCAGTTTTGGCGTGATTCGGGGGTCCTAGTGGGCCTCTTCTGAGTGCAGCTGTCTAGTTTGCCTAAGGACAGGTTAGCTGCGTGTCCCCAGCAGATGTACAGAGCCTGCTTCTCGCCCAACTGTAGGAGGCACGAGGTTTCAGGTGGGGCCTGGGGTGTCAGACCCTGGTGGGGCACAAGGAATGCGGTCCTCCTAGCAGTCGCAGATAGTCCCCTACCTACCTCAATTGTCACTCAAAAAAATGGTGTGGTGCAGGGGGCATGCCCGGGAAGAGCGTGTGAGGCTGGGAGCTTCTGGGGAGCCCCGCTGGTCCTCGCAGGGATGACTGGGGAAGGGGTCTCATGGGACCAGAAGCCCTTGCAATGTTGAGAACTCACAAATCTGGGTAAGGCCAGGTGGTGGCCACAGTTCTAGCCAGATAGATGGGGGCTGGGAGGGGAGGGGAGCCCGGAACCCACATTGCAGAACCCACAACTGTAGAAAAGTTGGGGAAACTGCATTATGAGGAAAAAGGGGGAGATGATCAAAGGGTAGCCAGAAGACTTCCAGCCCAGCCGGGCCAGCTGCCCTCCCTCCAGGGAGACCACCAGACTCTGGCTCCCACTGTCTGCTGCCGAACGGTGGGGCTTCCGCGTCTGGCCTTACCCTGGGGAGTTATGGTTCTATGAAATCTTTGCTTCTCTGATCTACAAATAATAATGGCATTACATGGTCCTCGTTGGCATTACCTGACCACTCTCGAGTTTGCACAGGGTTTTGGATGGATCTTGTCCATTGCTATTTTTTTGCGGGTTAAGCCCGTTACGGTTTTTGTTAGGTGGGATCCTCTCCTTGTCTGATGGGGTTTTAAAAACTGTTCTCGGATGGCCTTTCATCCATGGTGCCAGTGACTCTCCCGACCCCCCACCCCCGTTAGTTGCTCGTCCTAAACTTTGTTGGGGGACAACTTGGTGCACTCCGTGTTTGCTCCTCCGTTTGTCGGGGGGGACGCCAACTCCTTCTCCTCTTTTGGTGCCAAGTTGACAAAGGCCTTGTCCATGGCAGAGCTGCCTTTGCCCGACTTTTATGTCTTTTCCTATTCTTTTTATGTTTTAAGCATTTCATGTAAAATTTTAAGTATTTTGGGACCCACCCACGTGAGACAGGTGTGTCTCTCTGTTTTCCCCAACACAGAGCCGGGCACCTTTGCTGCTTTGGATTGTCCACTTGTGGTCCATGTGTCTGAAATGCACCTCTGTGAGGCAGAAAGTTCTGGAATGGACTTTGTGTTTTCTGGGCTTCCTGTCCTAGCCTCGCTGTCTCCACGGTCCCCACCGTCCTGATGGCCTGGTTCTGTGATTGGTTTTGCCAATGGGGGAGGGTGCCGGTTTCCTTTCTCCCTGGGTTCCCTTGCGTTAGAGTTGTGCCGTGGTTGAAGAGAATCGTGAACGACGTCAACAGCCATGGAGCCTCAAATCCGTCAGGGCCTCTTGGTGCCTTCCGTAGAGTTCAGTCTTCGGAAAATGAATGTATTAGAAAGCAATCCCCAAATGCCTGGACACTGTTAAGAGGTGAACATTGTAATAAAATATTTATAATGCTGTTGTGGGGCAGGTCGCTCAGAAAACACACCAAGTCCCAGGTTTGTCCAGACTGAAGAGTCTTTATTTAGCCGGCCAGTTGGTGACTGCCCCCTGCAGGACCCATAACTGTCTCTGCAAGGAACAGCCCTCACCCTGAGCCTTTTAGGATATTTAAAGGCAAAAACCACATCTGGGTTGACGTAGCTGCAAGCAAGCAGGGACAGGAGCTGGACTGGGCAGTTAGCGAGACCACGCAATGGGCACATTGGTATTTCCCAAGGGACTTTCCAGGTTGGCACAGCAGCGAGCAAGCAGAAGGGAAGTGGTCAAAATGACCCTAGTTGAGTGCCAGTCAGGGAATGGTCACTAACGTCTAGACAATCTCTGACAAGGTGCATTGCCCAAGAAAAATGGAAACCAAAGAGAACAGTTTTACATGGTATAAGAGCTGCTATTTGAGTTGCCCAGTGTGATATGCTAGGTGACTATTAATGGGTACAGAGGCGGGGCTCTCCCACGGGAGGAGCATTTCTTACAAGATACGGAGTCTCGGGGTGAAATGGAGTCCGGTCATTGCCCATATAGCCTGGCCCATAACAATATAAAGTAAAACTGAACCCAACCCTGTGTCCACGCCTTGGTGGAAAGGGGCATCCTAGGAGGCGGATTCTGTAAGACAGAAGGACACTTGGTCCCTGGGCCCTGCCGTGACTGCAGGGTCAGTTTGAGGGAGGGCTCTGGTTGGGACAGTGCACCTGCGGAGATCCAGGGTGGCAGACAGAGTGGGGAGCAGGTGGGCTTTTGCAAAACTCCAGGAGAGGGGCAGGAGCACACACCTGAAAGCAGTCATTCACTGACATCAATTCAAAGTTACCTGGGCGTCCTGCGTGTGGCCGCTAGTCACAAGAATGCAGAACTAAGGAAGAGACTGAGTCACTCCTAAATAGCTGAGAGGGGTTGAGAGCTTGTTCCGGACACCCTGGCTCCAGTGATTCGTGGGACCAACTCATTCAATCTTCATGATCCCCTGATGGAGAACTGTCCTCATCCTGCTTGGTTGTAGGAGGGAACTAAGGCACAGAGAGGTTATGCAACTTTCTACCAGTCAATCAGCCGGTCAGAAGCAGAGGCAGGATTCAAACCTTGGCCCTCAGGCTCAGAGCCTGCCCTTGGGAGGGAGGCCTTTCCTCTAAAGCTCCACATGTGGATGTGGGATGATCCGGGGTCCGGTGACATTTCCCCTGCCCTGTGTCTCCACATGGCCAGAGGCCACCAGCCTCCCAGAGGCCACCAGCTGGAGGTCTGGAGGGAGGCTGGACGCCTCTGGGAATGTGGAGTCACGGGTGCAGGGATGACATCCCTGGGCACTGGTGTGGGGTTTTGAGGAAACCCCATGTCGAGGGCTCAGGGCTGGGACGCCCCAGCTGACTCAGGGCTGAAGATGGCAGAGAGAGGCCTCACCGTCACAGTAAAGAGTCCCCACACGTCACTAAGTGTCCACGAGGGGAAAACGGCCCAATGACTTGAATGATCCCTGAAAATGACAGATGGCAATAAAGCAAGCTCAAAGGTGGGCTGTCCTCACTGGTGACTAGGCATATTCAAATTCAAATGAGATCCCTTTTTATTTTTGACTCACCAGATTGGTAAATATGGAGGGCGGAGAACCTCTGAGAACATCCAGAATTGGGGGAGGTGTGGGGTACGGTATTCTGATGCCACATTTCCCCCCCTGGTACTAGGGATTAAACTCAGAGGTGCTTAACTACTGAGCTAAGTCTCCCACTTTTAAAAATTTTATTTATTTATTTATTTATTTAGGTACAGGGGATTGAACCCAAGGGTGCTTAACCACTTTTTTTTTTTTTTCCATTTTTTATTAGGAGACAGAGTCTCAGTAAGTTGCTGAGGCTGGCTTTGAACTTGCCATCCTCCTGCCTCAGCCTCCTGAGCTGCTGGGATGACAGGTGTGCGCCACTGTACCAGGCTTATGCTACTTTTAAAACAGACCACATTTTAGAGTAGTCTTAGGTTCACAACCAAATCGAGAACAAGGTCCACAGGTCCCCACCTACCTCCAGCCCCATCTTTCGTTCCCTGTGACCAACACCCTTGCACAGTGGTCTAAGTCTGTCCGGGCTGATAAAATAAATAAATAAATAAATAATTTTAAAAACAACCCACACAGGCTGATTTATAAACAACGGACATTTATTCCTCCCAGTCCTGGAGGCTGAAGGCCAAGATCAGATGCCACTGAACTTGGTGCCCAGTGAGGGCCGCGGGGTGCCTTCCTGCTGTGCCCTCACTGTGCACGGGGTCTCTCTGGGGTCTCTTTTATAGGGGCCCTAACCCCAACCACGAGGGCAGGGTCCTCTGACCTAGTCACCCCCAACACCTTGTCTCCCCAGACGATGGCCCTGGGTTTAGGATTCCAACAGATGAGACTGGGGGCGGGGCACAAGGCTCCACAGGTCCCAGTGGTGGTGTGACATTGGCTCCAACAGGTGGAACTCCGCTGATACATCACGGCCACCAAAGCCCCTCATTTCCACTCAGGTGCACTCTTGGTGTCACGCACTCTACACATTTTGACAAACGGACACCTGCCCAGCCAGCACCCAGAGCAGGGTCACTGTCTGAGGGTCTTCCTGTTCCACAGCTCATCCCTCAGTCCCCAGCCCCGGTGACCACCAATGCCCATACTGTCCCCATGGTCACCTCCTTTCCAGAAGGGAGTTAGGGGTTCTAGGTGGCACCAGCATAACCTGGGGGCTCGATGGCAGTGCCACCTCCCGGGCCTCGCCTCAGGCCCGGGACCCAAAAGCTCTGTCCTAACCAGCTCAGAGGCTGGCCCCAGGCACAGCTACGGAGGACCACCACCCCCTTCGTCACGACGGCCTTCTCGGGACACAGATCATCTCGGGAAGGAGCCGGGCATGGAACAAGGACGGAAAGCAGGTGCTAAGGCCCAGCTGCGGCAGAGGTGGCAGCCACACTCCCAGGGCTGTGGTCACTCTGCAGGCCAGTGCTGGCTTCATTGCTTGGAAGAGGGACATTATCCCTGGCCCTTAACACAGACCCAGGCAGAGACATCTGGTCAGGATGTGAGTGTGAGTGCCCCCTACCTCCAGGACTGGGCAGCTGGCCTGGGGAGGGACCATCAGGAGCCAATACTGGAGAGGAGGTGGTGGTCACCCTCCTGCTGCAGGACAAGGAGCCCCTCGGCAGGTGGGGACCCCAGGGCTACTCCTCCCGGGGCTCCCCTGGGCTCAGGATGGGGGTGCTGGACACAGGAGAGGCAGCACTGCCCGTGGGGGGCTGGGGGCACTGGCCCATGGTTGGAGGGAGCTCCACATAGCCCTCGAACCCTGGCTTCCCGGGGTCTGGGGCTCCAAGGGGCCCATCTGGTGGCCTAGGACAGACACTGGGGTTCTGGACTAAGGGGGGGCTCAGAGGCGGAGCCGGAGAGACAGATGGGGTCCCCATGGGCAGGGCAAGAGCCAGGTCTGCCGTGGTGACATAGGCAGAGGCCACACCAGCGTCCTCAGGGTCTCCAGAGCTCATGGGTAGCGCCGCTGGGCTGTGCTTTGGGTCCTGTTCACCCACCCCCAGCCCAGGGGCAGGAGGGGCAGGGACGCCCCTGGACTCCAGGGAGGGGGTCTCCTGGGCCACAGGGCTGCGCTGGCCCTGCCCGTCCACAGCCTGGCCCTGCCCCATCACCTGGGCCAGGGGGACCAGCTGCACCTGTCCCCCAGGGGGCAGGCACAGGTACTCCAGGGAGCCCGTGAGCACTGGCTCCTGGCTCTGGGGAGGCGCCGGCTGGCCCTGGATGTCAGGCAGGGAGCGGCTGTGGGGGGGCCCCAGGTAGGGGCCATTCAAGTCGAAGCTGGGCAGCTGGTTCTCAGCCCTGCCTGAGGGGGCTGCTGGGCCCGGCTGGGGGCCGCGGGGTGTGTCCGTGGGCAGCCCCGAGGCAGCTGGGGTTGTATCGGGCCCAGATGGTGGATGGCAGGACACTTGAGGGTCCTCTATGGTGAGAGGTGACACCTTGCTGTTCCCAAAATCTGGGGAAGGCCACCTGTGGGAGAACAGAAAAGGACACTAATGGGACCTCTGAAGGACATGGTGGGGCTGGGGAATAGCAGGGCTTCAAGTAGGCAGGAGGGCCTGGGAGAAGACCAGAGGCCCCCCACCCCTTCCCTAGAGGGAGGCCCTCCGCACCTCACCTGCTCCCTTCCCACTCCCCCGCCAACCCTTCTGGGTGCCACATCATGGCCCCTCAGCACCCAGCTGACCTCCCGCCCTTCAGCTGGGCCAAGGTCACAAAGTCAGGCCTTGGCCATTTTCCTATTCCAACCCTGGGCTCTGGCCACACAGAGCAGGGTCTCAGCTTGCTCACTGGGCTCCCCGTCACCCACTCCGGGCCTTCCCCCCGCGCTCTCTGCACTTGCGCCTGAGTGACCTGTGCTCATGCACCCCCCGACCCGGGGCAGGAGGCAGCCGTTTATATCCACACCCTGACCCTTGAGTCCCTAGAGGGACCGACCACCCCTCCTTCACAGCTACCGCCCCAGGCCTGGCCGGCAGCAGCTCTCTGAGAGTGGCCTCCTTTTCTCTCCCCTATTGTCACCTCCTGAAGGGAGGCGTCCCTCTGTGAGGACAGACTTTCACAGGGAAGGACCAGTGGCCTCATTGGAGCCTCCCTCCAGGTCTGTAAGGTGGAGAGGAGACGCCCAAGCTCCCCTCCACTTGGGACCAAAGGAAGGGACGCAGTGCCCCAGCCGGCCAGCCCTGCGATTCAGACACCAGAACCCGGCTCCGGCAGGTGTGTGGAGTCGGGGAGGCTGCAGACCTGGCCACCCCGAGGCTGGGGCCTCCTGAGTGTCTACTGACCTGTAGCCAAGGGGCCAGAGCAGACGGATGGGCCCTCAGAGGCCAGGAAAGGGGGTCCAAAGCCACACTTTGCCTTGCCCTGAGCTTTCCCCAGGGGACCTGTTGGCTTTGCAACCAATTAGGAAACAAAATCCTTGGAAAGGAATGAAGACTGCACATGCCGTGCCCACTGCTGACCCCCACTGCTGACCTCCTCACTGGCACTGGAAGAGCCCCGTCCTGGCAAACCTTCCAACAGCTCCGCAGGTCTGAGGAAGGCCCGCAGCTTGCCCCTGACCTTAGCCTTGACCATGGAGAGAAGCTTGAAGGGTCCACGCAGGGAGATGTTGGGGGTCTGGGGGTCACTCACCTGAACCTGCAACCAGGACCCACCCACCCAGGGGCCTGGAGCCTCGGTGACAGAGGAGGAGATGTTGAAAGCAGGGGACAGTAAGCCGTTCAGTCGGCACAGTGCTAAGACCGACTGTGGGAAGACTAGGCCTCGATTCCACTCAGAAGAGTGGGCATCCGTGTCCTCAGTGGACAGTGACAGCCCATGAGCACACGCCTGGCTCAGGCCCAGGGGCTTCTGGGAAAAGGACGGCTGCTGCTGTCTGCAGAATGTCATAGACTGTCCCAGTGACCCTACAAGCTGGACACTCTCATAGCCACCCTGCAGATAAATTAATACCGTCGTGAGTTGATACTGTCACAGATTGGTTAACTCGGGGACAATGAGTAACCAGGACTCGAGTGACAAACCTCAGCTTCCAGGGAGAAGGAGTTATGTGCGGTGTCCTTGCCTGCCACCACTCCCTGAGCAGTGACACAACACTCTGGAGGACCCCAGTGGAGCTCAGGGCGGGTGTGCCCAGGGCGGGAAGTACTGGCCACCTCCCAGTGAGGGCGCGGCCCAGACCCTCTGAGGCCTGGCTTGGCAGCCCGGTCACAGCCCTGCTCAGAGGCACTGTCACCACCCTCCCTCCCTCTGTGGGTCCTCACAAGACAACGAGGTTGGTGTCGTTGCCCACTTGAGGTGGAAGAAACGGTCAGTCACGACCTGCCCAGCCGGGAGGGAGAGGCCCGGGCAGGAAGGACCTCGGGAGGAAAGACCCTCACGGCCAGGAAGGACCTGCGCATGTGACCCAGGCTGCCCACTGTGGCCCCGCGTGCCAGCAGGCAAGGAGGTGCTTGGCCTCCCTGAACCCAGGTCCCGCTGCTGATCACCAGGAAGTCACACACTAGCCCTGGTCACCACCCCACACCAGTGCCCTGGGGACCGGAAGTAAGCCTGGCTGATGACAAGCCCTTGTTATCATCACTGATCACAGGGCGAGTCCTCCACACCACCATCAAGGGCATCAGGCCCCAGACCTGAGGACTCACAAGTCAGGTCCCAGGCAGGGGACCCGAGAAACAGCATATGGAGGGTCCCCAAAGGAACCTGCATATTACAGAGGCCCCTGCCAGTGGCTGAGAGAGTCTGTGGTGTGGCACCTCCCTGGACAGGAGGGCAGGAGAGGTCATCGGCTCCAGGGCCCTGCCTCGCTCCGGCCTCTAACCTGGCAGTCAGGAAGTTCTGCCTGATGTCCACCTGGGTGCCTCCTGCTTCAGTGAACTCACCTCTGTGGGTCACTTCACAGTGAGCCCAGGACACCGCCTGAGACTCCTGACACACACTATGCACTGTCCCAACCGGATCCCCAGAGGCCCAGAGCCACCACAGAGCCACACACTCACCTCTCCAGCTCAGGAAATTGGCTGTCCCAGGGCCCCTGGGCAGGCGGGCTCCTGCTGGGGGCAGCCCACAGGCTGGGTGGGGGCCCGAGGCCTGCACCCCCGTTCTGGAAGGGAAAGGACAGGGTGCCTGTGGGTGGGGGCGGGCTGCAGGACAGTGAGGGGGAGGGCCCTCGGTGAGCCCAGACCTGGGGGGACCTGCAGGTGGTCAGGACGGCCCCGGCCCTGGCACCAGGAGAGGGCGGCCCAGGGGGCTGTGAGTCTCCAGGTGCCAAGCTCCCGGGGACGGGGGGCCTGTTCCCAGCTCCTCTCACCTGGGCGTCCCCCACTCTCCCTGTCCTCCCGCACTCTGCATGAGGCCCCCACAGCAGAGCTGCCCTGTGACCTGACCATAGGGCTCCGGGCGCCAGGCACCGTGTCCCCAGGTGGTCGCCCCCTGGGAAGCCCAGCTTCATGCCCCCCAGCACCCTCACCTGGGGCCTGTCTCCAGGGCAGGGCTGCTGTCCCTGCAGGTGTCCAGGGGCAGCTCCCTGCTGGCCAGGTCCCCCAGGTGCTCAGGCCTGGCCCACCCACACCCTCCTGGCCCACCCACACCCTCCATGAGGTGGCCGGACAGGGACAGGGGACACAGCAGCAGAGGAAGCCCCTCCCAGCCAGACCTACCTGGAACAGGTGGCTCTTGCCAGGGTTGGGGATCTTCTCCTTCCACTTCCTGTTCAGCCTGCAACAGCCACCAGGGAGGGGACAGTTGCCAGACACCTCAGGGCCAGTGGCTCCCGTGCCCAGGAACAGAGGGGACACTGAGGCTGGGGCGGGGGGAGATGGCAGAGCGGGAACTGCAGGGAGCCAGGCTCTGCCCTGGGTGGCCCTGGGTCCTGGCCACCCAGCCCACATGGAGGGCCCTCACCTGTACCCGTAGACGCCACAGAAGCGCAGTGCCAGGAGCAGGAGCAGGGTGACCAGGACGAGGACGATCGGCAGCACCCACGTGGGCAGCACTGCCGGCAGGGGACAGGGACACTCAGGGTGGGGAGGGAAGGCTGCAGGCTCGGGGGGGACCGGTGACCCCCAAGGCCCTGCTGGTCAGGAGGGGCTGCGGAGGCTCCCTGCGTGGGGTGGGTGGGGGAGGCCAGACCCCCAGGAAGAGGAGGCTGGGTGTGAGCCCCAGCCCTGCTCAGGTGTCAGGGTGCCCAGGGTCTCGGGGCCTTGCCCACACCAGGGCTGCTGGGGGGGGGCACTCCCTGGACTTGGACGTCCAGGTACCAGGAGGATCTGAGAGGTGCAGAGGGGAGCGGGCAGCTGGCCGGGGGGCAGCAAAGGCCCCAGGAGACTCCGCAGTTCCCGCTCTAGACCCCTCTCCTCTCCCTGGCCTCCTGCCTCCACCACGCCGCCCGAGCATGGGCCCTGGCTCCGTGCCTTGGGCTGAGGATAGGCCGAGCATCATGGCAGAAAAGTGTGGCAGAGAAAAGCCGCTCGGCTCCTGGCAGCCAGGAAGCAGAGGGAGAAGGGAAGAGAGGAAGGGGCCAGGCCCAGGAAATACCCGCAGGGCACCCACTTCCAGTGCCCGGTGACCTGCTTCCTCCAAGTGGCTCCCACCTCCTGCAGCTTCCCTCACCTCCCACAGCCCACTCACATCATCCATCAAGTGGATTAATCCATGGATGCTGTTAGAGTCCTAACAACCCCATCAGTTCACTGAAGCCCCCCCTCCGGGCACTGCTGCTCTGGAGACCAAGCCTGCAATCCAGGAGGCTCTGGGGGACACTCCCCACCTAAATCACAGCATTCAACCCCTGCAGAATGGACTCCATGTTCAAAGTTCCAGCATGGATCAAAAGTCTCTCCAGAGTCTAGGCCAACCCTCAACTGTGAGCAACTGTAAAACTTAAAAAGCAAGTTACACGCCCTCCGTACAAGGGGGCCGATTCAGCCTTCTCATTCCACAATGGAGGAAATAGGGGCAGAGAAAGATGGACTGGGCCCAAAGCAAGGTGGAACCCTGCAGGTCCACCTCCATCCTGAGCTCCACGTCTGTTATCTGGGCACACAGTGTGAGACGTGGGCCCCACAGGAGGTCTGACCACTTCGCCGGCTGCAGCCCACCTGGCCTCTCTCTGGAGATGGCTCTTTTCCCGGCCGGAAGCTTTCCTGGGGGGGACATTCCTGTTCCTGGACTCACCTTCTTGGGGTTTTCATTACAGCTTCTGCTTCTCTACAGATTCACCTGCTGCTCTCACGGGGGCTGCCCCAGGGGTTCCACCCTCCTACCCACTGGGTGGCTTCCCGGGCAGTCTTGGTGGAAGCCTCGATGCCCCCTAACTCCACGGTCCCACATTCCTGCAAAACCAGCCCCAAAGGAGCAACGCCCAGGCCCTCCACCAGCTCCACAGGCAGCGGGGCCTACTTGGGCCATAGCTGCTGAGGTCTCTGAGCGCCTGGGGGACTCCTCAGCTGAAACGAATCCTGGGAACAACTTCCTGCGCAGCCCTGCACTAGCAGGGTAACCAGGAGCGAGTCTCCAAGCAGTACTTCAAGAGCTTTCACTTTTAGACTCTTAAATCGGGGATGGTTGAAATCTCGCTGATTACTGAGAAGTCCTATTGTCCTGATGCAAAGTATTCAGCTTCTTTTTAATGGGACTAATCAGCATCCACACCTGCCCCAGCCCTGATTTTACATGTGCTTTTCTGGTCAAACTGCTGATTTTTAAAATCTTTCTGCTTTTCTTCCTTCCAACACTCACTATAAAACTGGCTAAAGCCACCAGAAACACCCAAGTCACCACCTGAATGCTGTGCTGCCTTGAAAGTTCTTCCACTAGATTAATTAGTTCATTGGTTTTAAATTTAGCCTCATAGAAAGTCTCAGGATGTGGACAAAATGTAGACGGTTCTTCACCAAGAGATACAGAGAGGCTCATGGCCTCTCGTCAGTTCCCAGTGGAGTCCTCATTCTCACGTGCAACCTCATGAGCACAGTCTTTACTGTCCCTGTTCCTGACAACATTCTGGTCCTCCAAGATCACGTCGGAAAGGTCCACTCAAGTCTGCTGACAACATCCTAAGATTTCCGCTGCCTGCGTCTCCTCCTGTAAATCAGTGTCAAAGGCTCCTAGACCACGTGGCCATATATATTCACAGCAAGGGTCCCACTTCTCAGGACCAATGTTGACTTTATTAGTCACTTTTCGTCACTGTGGCCAACATACCTGACACAGACAACTTAAGAAGAGGACGATTTTACTTTAGCACACGGTTCACAGCTCATAGCCCATGGGCTGACGGCTCCAGGGTCTTGGGCCTAAGGAAAGGCAGAACTCACGGCAGAAGGGTGTGGCAGAGAAAAGTCGCTCAGCTCCAAGCAGACAGGAAGCAGAGGCAGAAGGAAGAAATACCCTCCCAGGGCACCCTCCAGTGCCCTCGGTGACCCACTGCCTCACTTCCTCCAGTTGCCTTCATCTCTCCACAGTCCACTGAGATTACCAATCCATCAGATAGTAATGAAGTTAGAGTCCTCACAGTCCAAGCCCCACCTCTGGGCATTGCTACTCTGGGGACCAAGCAGAGAATTTGGGGGACATAACCATAATAGTCACCATGAGAAGGGTTAGGGGCAAATTAAAGCAACAAGTGTAGAGAAGAGACAACACTGAATCTTCAGAACAAAAGTTTCCAATCCTAGATCCCAGTCTCTAGCACCTGAGTGTTCACTGCCATGGTAACAAGAAACCAGGCTGACCACCGCGGGGCAGAGGCTGCCGCAAAGGCCAGTGAAATCAGGGGCTGAATCAATAGAGGTAGAAGCCCTATTTGAAGGAGGTGTGATAAGGAGACCTACTCTCCTCTGCTCTCTCAAGTCCTCACCTGCCGTGTGTGGCAGGCCAGGTGTCACTTCCAGGGATTGGTGATACATTAGGAGGAAGGAGTTCGGGTGGAGTGGGGGTCTGGAGCCTCCCTGCCCACGCCTCCTGTGTCCTCTGCCTAATGGGCTGACCCAGGAGGGGCAGGTGGGCCCTGGACATACCCCACTCTGTGGTCCAGGAGGCAGCCTCACTCCACTCGCTCCAGATGCCGTTGTAGACGCCGGGGGTGGGCCTGACCCTCACCCTGGCCCAGTACCGGGTGGAGGGCTCCAGAGCGGGCAGGGCCATGCTGTGGGCGTTCTGCAGGGTCTCTCTCTTGCTGTCCTGTGGGGGCAGGTGGCTGAGGTGGAGGCGCTGGCCAGGTGGGGGCCACAGCAGCACACCCCTCCCGCCCCAGCCCCGGCCCCCTTCCTCCCCTCCATCCCATGGAGCCACGTGCAGCCCTGCACGGCCTCCTGCCCCCCGGACCCTGCTCCAGCGTCCACTGTAGCACAGCGGTCCACCAGGGCCGGACCCTGCCCTCAGCCCCGGGGGAGCACCAGGCCCAGGCCCTGGGGACCTCCTGGCCCACCCCTGGAGACGCCCAGCCCACAGGTGGTCATTATGGCTGCTCCAGGAACACAGTGCAGTGGGCCAGTCTAGCCCTGAGGCGGGCGCTCAGGAGTCTGCAACCTTCTCCTGGCTCCACCCTGACCCACCCTCCTGGCCTCAGTTTCCCCATTCCCTGCTTGAAGCTCTGGGGTGGCTCTGCTCAGGGCTCAGAGGAGCCGGGGGTCTGCACACAGGACCCCAGGTCTGCCTGGAGTGTGGGGATCTGGTGCCCTGGCCTGGGACCCCCTGCCCCTCGGGACCCGCTCTGCTGCACATCAGGGTCCAGGCAGGACTCCCCTGAAGCACGTGCCCAGGACTCGGCAACTTCCCAGGGACCCCCATCCCAGCGTCTCGGCCTGCCCTGGGGGTCTCAGCCCCACTGCATCCCAGCGGGCACTCTCAGGGGACCTCGCCCCTCACCTCTGAGCCTCAGCTCCTTCACCTGCTGACCACACAGGGACACGGCCTCCACAGCCCAGTGGTGACCTCTGCCTGGTCCCCTGCTGGGCCCAGGTGCCTGCTGGGCTCCTTGGGGTGCTCTCTCTCCCTCTGCTGCGGCCCCATGAAGCCCTCCCCGGGCGCAGGCTCACCCCCCAGTCCTCTGCGTCCCTGTGGTACTGGACCTCGAAGGCTGGCTCTATCTTGTCACTGTGCTCCGCTCCCCAGCACAGGCTGAAGCTGCTTCCATCTCTGGTCACATTGAGAGTCGGGCGCGCCATCTGGACTGAGGGGGAGAATTTTAGAGGTGGCCATGACACCCATGCTCCAGTGGAACCTTCCCTGTGACCCCTGGTGGCCACCATGCTCTCTATACCAGCCTGGTCCCCCAGGTCCCCCCTCTTGGGGGCCTTTGCCCAAATTCAGGAGTCTCCTGTGGCTGGAGCAGCGCTCCCTGCGGTCTTCATAGCCAGGGGCTGCCCTGCTGGATCCCGTGGTCGCTGAGGAAGCTGAGAGTGGCCATCCCAAGCCTTAGACCCTAGGTAGCCTGGGTGGACTGGGAGGTCCTTCTAGTAGCACTAGCCGCAGGCACCTGCACTTTGGGGAGCCCGGAGGGGGACAGGCTGCAGCCCCGCCCCTCCCCCCCCAGCTCGGCCTGCCTTATCTTCATGGCAGAGGGCAGTGGACAGGGTCTGTCCTACAGGGGCAGGCACAACAGGCTCATCTTAGGAGGGCAGGGATTCCCAGGGACAGCCTCCTGCAGGGCTGGTACAAGGTGCTCCTCTCTTTTCAGGTCTTCAAAGCACAGAGGGCCAAGAACAATCACGGTGATGAGCGCGTCCACCCACGTGGTTATTGTGTTATTTCTGCTTCCTGTCCAAGGCCACGGTGGGGGGGCTCCTAACCCCTCCCCCCTCCCCATCCCCAGAAACTCCATGGGGACCGGAGGTACAGGGTGGGGACTCAGGAGGGAGGAGCTTGTGGGGGAGACAGAGGGACACACAGCGGACAGAGACTGTGGGCTCTTGCCCTGCGCCAGGCTCGGGAGCAGCCCAGTCAACAGGACAGAGTGTCCACGCTCCTGAGCCCAACAGGACAGAGAAATGGGCTACATGGCAGGAGGTGGGCAGTGCCCTGGAGGCCAAGATGGCTAAGGACGGAGCCAGGAGGCATGGGCAGGGCAGATGGCAAACACGACACAGAGGCTGCACAGAAACGGTGACATTGGAACAAAGGCCCAGAGGAGGTGAGGGAGGAACCCAGTGCTCAGGAGGACGCGGAAGACGCCACCAGGGTCAAGGACAGCCAGGCTTGGGGCGGGCAAGAAATAGTCGAGAGGCTGTTGGGGACTCTCCGTGTGGCAGGAGTGCTGGGAAGGCTTGGGCAGAGGACGGGCACAGACGCGGTGGATCACGGGGCGGCTGGAGGGGAAGTCGTCACAGTAGGACCAGCAGGAAGGGGGAAGGGCACGGCGGGCGGGTGGGCAGGGGCCAGGACCAGGGGGACTTGCAGCTGGACCAGGCAGAGCCCTACCCAGAGGCAACCGAGGATCAGTGACAGACACCAATTCTGGGCATATTTGGAAGACAGAGGTGGCAGGATTTGCAGGTGGAGAAGAGGTGACATTTAGGAGCAGGAGAGGACAAGGAGGACCCAGGGTTTCTGGCTGACAAATAAAAACCATAGAGACGATTAGAGAGGGGGAGGAGAGGCGGACAGCAAGCTAGGAGGGACGATGGACGTTCTTTGGGGGCCATGCATGCTGTGAAAGGGTCACTGGACATTGCGGGAAATGTTGAGAGGGCAGGGGACAAAGCAGGGCCATTCAGACCAGCGGCCTGGGACCCAGAGGAGGGTCCTGTGGCCAAGAGCAGCAATTGCATTTCTAAAGAATTTCAAATAAAGATTTCAGGTATGTTTTGATCACTTTGGCCACTGGACCCCATTCCCTCTCAAGGGAGAACCGCAGGCCGGGGCAGGGGTACCATGCACGTGCCCAGGGGTCACGGTGGGGTGACTGGATTCACGGGGAGGACCAGCCGGCAGGCACCCCACGAGCCGGGGCCAACTCACTGTTGTCCGAGCTCTTGATGAACCTCCCCTCCCTCCGCGGACGGACAGAGACGACGTACAGGCCGCGGGCCCCGGGGTCGGGCACCGGGATCTGGCACCGGAGCCGGGTGTACAGGCCGCTGAGCTCCTCCTTCAACACCGGGGCACATTCCTCCTCCCTGAGGGCAGGGACAGGGAGGGACACAGGAGGGACCACGGGACAGCTGAGACCTGGGCTGAGTCCCAGCGTCCACCATGCCCCAGGGACAGGAGAAGGCCTGGCCAGGGCAAGGCCAGAGCAGGGAAGGCCGGAGAGGGGACGGACACTCACTGTGCCTCTGGGCTGGACGCGTAGAAGAGGCCGAAGGAGACGGAGCTGGTCACGGGGGACCTGACCTCCCAGGAGCAGCCCAGGGTGTGGGCCCCGTCGAAGACACACTGCAGGTTCCGGGGCTGGGCCTCGTCCCCTGGAGAGACACACCCCTCGGTCACTGCCCTTCCTCCCTCCAGAGCTCTGGGGACACCAGGTGACTGAGCACAGGGGACCCCAGCTTTGGGGCAGCAAGTGCGGGCTTGAGCCTTGGCCTGCAGCTGCCAGGTGCCCACAGCCCAGAGGCCGTGGGACGTCCACCCATCCCTGAGGCAGGGACGGGCTCCAAGCCTCCTCGTGTGGGGACTGGACACAGAGACGGGGCCAGTCCTGCACGTGGTGCTCATTTACACACAGCGACCAGCAAGCCTGCTGTGACCATGACGTCGTGGTTGTCACAGAGAGTGCAGGACACGGAGCCCGCAGGGGCCATGACGGCCTGGCAGCCGCCCAGCACATGGGTTGGCCCCGGAGGCCCAGGACATGCAGCCGCAGGTGCCCGCAAGGCCACGAGTGGACTCCTGGGCCCCGAGTGCCCGGGAGACCCGTCCTAGAAGGACACCTCCCGCGTGGACCCCAGTACCTGGCTGCGAGTCCCAGAGGATCTCGGGGCTCCAGCGGCTGGGCCGTCCCGAGAAGCGCGAGCTGGGGGCCAGCCGCGTCCGCACTCGGGCCACGTAGGTGCTGCCGGGCACGAGGAGCTCTGCGCCCAGGACGGCCGGGGAGGACCGGGAGTAGAGGCTGGTGGCCTCCTGAGGGAGAGAGGGGCGCTGCAGGAAGGGCCAGCCTGGCGTCCCCCGGCACGGGCAGAGCTGACCCCATCCTACCTCCCAGGAGTCGCTAAGCCGCCTGTAGACCACCTCGAACTCCAGGTCCCCCTGCGACAGCCAGGGTGTCTGGGGATCCCCGAGGGCCACACTCCAGGTCAGCAGGAAATGGTCCCCGGTCTTGCTGATCTGGGGGTCCTTGGGTGGGGGCGGCTGGACTGCAGGGAGGGAGCAGAGGACACGTGAGGGCCACGGGGGCCACCAGGGACGGGTCCCAGCCCAGAGCGGCCCAGCAGCACGGTGACCATGGGCAGGAGCCCTGGCCCTGTGGCCCTTCCTCTGCAGAAACGTGGGGTGCAGTGAGCCATCTGGGGTCCAGGGCCGGCTGCTGTGCCCAGGGAGCCATCTCCAGTTCTCCAGTGCCCATTGGTCTGTTGGGGCCTCCTGGGTGACTCCACCAGAGGCTCCTGAGAGCCATGGCTGCTGGTCCCCCCCGACTGGGAGGCTCATTGCTGGGAGGTGACTTTCAAATACCAAACCTCATGAAGGTAAGTGGTGATGTCCCATGTGGACGGGGACCTGGTGCATGGGAGCAGGTCTGAGCTGGGACCTCGGAGGAGTCACCAAACCAGAATGTCAGGGCACAGCACAGAACCAGCCTGTGCCCAGCCCCAGCCAGGACGGGAGCCCATGATGGATTGCTAAGAGCCATAGCTGAGTAGGAATGACTCATGGCATTTTTGGTTGAAAGGTGACTCCAGCAAGCCATTGAGATGATAATGGTTATGTTAAGATGTGCATTCAATTGGATATTAGACCCCTGCCATCCGCCTAGGCCTGCTACTTTGGAGCTCTCCTGGGGAATCCTGGAGAGTTCCCATTGGTTGGGGAAGTGCGGTAGGCGGGATTTCCGTAGGAGGGATTTCCTGTTGGTGGTGTGTGTCCCAGGAGAAGGCTGCATGCGTGGCATTCACGGGAGTTTTGGAAATAAAGTTTATTCCTGCTTGAGTGGCTTGTGATTTTGTGCCCAGCCAGACTGCGGCAATGGATGACTTCGCTCCCAGCCCTGAAGCTGACAGGGAGTGGGGACCCCACCCAGGGCTCCAGCAGAGCAGCCAGGGAGCAGCCTGGGGACCAGTTACTCCCCTGGTCACCCCACCTCAGCTATGTTCCCCCTCCTGGTCCTTCCTCAGATGGGGAAAGCGACAGAGGATGTGAAATGTCCAAGGTCTGCCCCGGGGGAGCCTTCTGTGCCAGGTGCACCCCTGTGCCCTCCCAGCCCCTGCCAGCCTCCCCAATCAGAGCCAGGGAGCTTCAGGCTGGAGCGAGGTCCCTACGGGCTGGACATTGACGCAACCAGTTTCCAAAGCCCCTGCACCTTTCCTGCAGGGCTGGGGTGGAGCCCAGGTCCCAGGCTCCCGAGGCGAACCCCGGCCTCTGTGCGACACCAGCCCTCACTTTGTCTCCTCTTGGCACCAACTCCCTGGAGCCATGGGTCTGAAGAGCTGCCCGTGTGTCCCTCAAGTGCACAGCAGACACAGCCTCACTGTGCAGAGCAGCCGCCTGCCCCCCAAGCCAGAGGGCGGCGTGAGCCCCACAGACCACAGCGTGGCCCCAGGACCCCTGCAAGGGCTCAGAGAACCACCCGGGTCTGCAGTGGAGGAAGCCCAGGGAAAGTGGACCGTCCCTGTCAGTGGTGACTCTGGTGCTGCCTAGGCCTCAGGGGCCTCCTCCCCAGCCAGGGCTGCTGTAGAGATGAGGGGCGGTGACGAGGACGGAGGGTCCTGTCAGCGAGGAGCTTCCTGTGAAGCCCAGGAAGGGCTCTGCCTGGAGGGAAGCCCTCGGGCGGGAGCCAGGGGCCTGCAGGTGGCAGGAGCAGCAGGCAGGGGAGGGTGGGCAGCGTCCTCACGTGGCACCTGCCCTGATGCCTCCACTGTGAGGACACCATCTCCTGTCCCCCCTGGACAGTGTCCAGCCCGTGGAGACTCCCTCCCTGGCCACCTCCTGTAGCCCGGTCACCCTGGTGCCCCTGTGTGGACAGGGGGCAGCCCCTCACCGTGCTGGGTCAGTGGCACCAAGAGCTGGATGCCCAGCGGCCGGTCTGGTTGGAAGAAGTAGTAGTCGTGGTCAGCGAAGGAGAATTCCTGGTAGGGAATGAGGCACTTTCTATGCACACACGGGGGAGCTGGGCAGTCCCCCGAGGACATGTCCTTATTGATCTCACAGGACACTGGCTGTGGAAGGTCCCTGTTAGGAGAGTACAGGGTCAGCTAACGTGCACTAGAGTCCTCCATTCATCAGACAGTCACTGAACGGCTGCCACATGCCAGAGTCATCCAGGGTCAGGGGTTGTCACTGCATATGGCAGATCCTTGACCCCGGCCACCTGGGGACAGAGGCACTGATGATGGAAGGAGCAGGAACCTTCCCAGCAGACTGTGGTGTACAGATTTTCCCAAGGGCATCCAGAAGGGGTAGTCGGGAAGGTGTCTGAGGGAATGGCCTCTGGGCTGAGCCCAGGACAGGGCCCGGGGCCTTGCTGGCCTGCAGAGCCAGAGGGACAAGGAACAAGAAGATGGCCCAACCAGACAGGAGGAGCCAGTGAAGGGGCATTAGGATGGGGGCAGTCACGTGCCTGCGGGACGCTCATGGGTCAAGTGTAAGACGGGCTCAGGTCCAGGTCGGGGCGGAGGTCACTGGTGACCTTGACAAGGGGAGAGGGGAAGCAGGGGGTGAAGCCTCATCAGAGTTTCAAGGGAGATTCCTGGGAAAACGCATCGTGGACAGAGGGAGGGGCTGGGGCTGTGGGGACGGCGACGCAGGGCCAGGAGCTGCCAGGGCTGCCGTCACTGTTGGCATCTGGAGCCCGGCATCGGACCACAGTTACAAGGTCATGGGGATGAGCCTGGGAGAGGGCACCGATGGCACAGGGGGTGGGGACAGTGGTGGCAGCCACGTCCTTGAGCAGTGAGACCTGAAGATCCAGGTCAGGGCTCAGAGTGGCTGGGACATGACTCCCTGCAGGGCTGGGGACACTGACCAGGCCAGGTCCAGGGAGGTACAGGTGGGGGGAGCGGGGGCTCCCCTTCCAGGCTTCTGCTGTCTCAGGGGGGGAGGGGAGGGTGGCCCTGGGGGACAGGGGAAGGCGCATGGAGGACTCAGGACAGCAGCAGGGAACCCTGGAGGGGAGGCGTGGGGTGTGGAGAGATGGCTCCTTGGGACTCGCCCTTGACTGTGTCATTTGTGGCTGATTCAGATCCCCAACAGGCCAGAGTGAGGACAGCCACCCCCAGTGGCCTGCGCCCAGCAGCCATGGGACGGGGGCGGGGGACCCCTCATGGGGAGGTGGTGGGGCTGGGGACACTGCCTCTGTGCTGCCGCCTGTCCTGACCACCCTGTGGCCGGCCGGGGCCTCCCCTCCCTGGGCTCCGTCTCCTCCTCTGTGAACTGGGCCTGGTGTCCTTGCCCCGTCCACCTCCAGGGAGGAGGAACTAAGTCAGTGGTCACCATCACCTCCACCACCCCATTAGCATGGAAGGCTGTAAGCCCCCAGGACCCCAACATCAGACACCAGCGCTGGGCCCGGGGGTCCTGGGGCCACTCTCCTCCCTTGTCCTGTGAGTGGTCCAACCCGATGCTGACCGACACGCCCCTCTCCACTCCACAACATGGAGGACAGCCACAGAGACAGGGCAGGTCCCACCTGTGTCCCGGCTCCCAGGGCCACTCACCCATTCACCCTGCGATGGAGGGTCAGGTTGAGCAGCCGCAGGGCGTCCTCCGTGTCCGCCCACCTGCAGACGATGCGGCTGGTGTAGTTGTTGTAGCAGCGCAGCGTCTTCAGTGGGATGGTTTCTGGTGGGCAGAGCAGGAGGGGTCACTCCCGTCCCCTCAGTGTCCCTTGTCACCACCCCAGCTCCTCGGGGATGTGCAGCCCTGGGGAGGGGTCTCCTGCCTTCCTGCAGAGGCCCTGGGCCTGTGTGGGCTGGGGGCTCTGAGGTGGGGACAGTCCCCTCCTGACAGGAGCACAGATGAGCTGGTTCTCAGCACATCAGGGACCTGCCTCGTGCTGCTCCAGGTCCCTCAGGACAGGGACCCGCCTCATGCACAGGTCCTGTCCCCAACCCCAGGTGCACCAGGGAGGAGAGGCGGCCCCGGCCCAAGACACCACAGGCACTGCCCGGCCCTGGGCCCGCTGCCCCCTGCCCTCAGCCTGCCAGGCTGGGCGTGGAGAGGGACATGGCTCCTGGGGTCACCACAGAAGTCAAGTTCCCTGGGGGCTAAAGTGGAGAGAACCCAGGACCCGGAGGCGGGACCCTGAGGCCACCAGAGGATGGAGGGTCTGTGAGGAGGGAGGGAGGACAGAGGGGGCTGGGCCAACCTGGAGGCAGGGCCTCGGGGGCCACGCTGAGAAACGTGGGCAGAGAAGTGACCATGCCTCAGCCAGGTTCTCCAGGAGGCCAGGAAAGGGGGGACGGGGACATGGGGACAGGGGCGGTGCCCAGGGAGGAGGAAGAGGACGGGCAGAAGAAATGAGGGAAGCCCAGGGAGGAGGGCCAGAGCCTGGTTCTGGGAGCTTCTGGGGTCCAGTGGGAGTGGCCCCCTCAGGGCCCAGAGTGAGGGGGAGGGGAGAGGGAGGGAGCCATGTGACTCACCTTCTGCCCCTGTCACCCACTGGCCCCAGGGAGCCTGCAGGGCCAGGAGGAGCAGCCCCCAGGTCAGCGCCATCTCCCGGTCAGCTCTGGAAGTGCAGGCGGGTGACACAGGTGAGTGATGGACAGGCTGGGGTCACATGGCCTAGAGTCCTGTGTCCTTCACAGCCAGAGGCTGGCCAGACCCAGGGGGCAGCTCTTTGTTCTCTGTCCTCTGCTAGGGGTTCCTCACTCAGGGCCTAAGGAAGGCGTATGGAACAGGATCGGACGGGCCTCCTCCCCCGACACGGCCAGGAACAGGGCAAAGGCTGCACTGGGGGGAGGGCGGCCTGAGCTCCTGCCCTGGAGTGGCCTCTCCTACCTGGCCTGGGTCTCCTCATCTGTCCCCTGGAGTTGGTCTGAACGCTGTGCTTGGCACTTGCTCTGGGGGCTTGCACCCCACATGATTCTGATGGGTATAATTTGGGATCCTCCTCTGATGGGGGGAGGCAGGATGCACAGTCTCCCTCTGGGCCACCCCTCTCCCAGCATGGAGTGCCCAGTGTCCTTCATCCCCGGCCCCAGCCTGTCACTGCCTGTTCCCTTCTCCTTTGTGATATCTTCAGAGTCAAATGTCTCATCTTCTCTTCCCCCCAATTTTTGAAACCCACAAAACACACAAGCATGCACACCTATGCACACCGCCACACACCTGCTCAGGAAAGCATGATGCAAACTGACGTCCCGAGGCTCTTAAAAAAGTTAAGGGAAGGAGGGAGAAAAGGTAGGCGGAAGGGGAGATGGGCTCCAGGGCTCTAGGTGAAGAACGATCATGTCTCACCCTCCGTCAGGCCTCCCCATCCCTCCCCTTCTTTCTCTACATCTAGCAAACCTGCCCTCTTGCTTTACTCCAAGTCTCCGTGTGCCCTGCCCTCGCACAGCTGAACAAACCACACCAAGAGAGGGGATCGGCCATTCACACCCGCAAATTGCAAGAACCGGGGTTCTCTGTCAAGTCCTCGGGGCTGTTGGGGTGGGAACGGTACCACTGAATGGTAGCAGCCACTTTTTTTGTTGTTTTTAATTTGTTGATGGACATTTATTTATTTATTCTTTTATTTTTATGTGGTGCTGAGGATCGAACCCAGTGCCTCCCACTTGCCAGGCAAGCGCTCTACCACTGAGCCCTGGGCCCAGCCCAGTACCAGGCACTGTACAGCACTGTACGGAGTCCAAGCGCCCCTACCCTGACCACTCCCCAGTAGCTGCAGACCTTTGAGGATTGTTAAAGACCACTCTGCCATTTAGTGAATAAAAGGAAGGGGGTGCAGGGGACTGGGACCTGAGCTCAAGGGCTTTTCTCAAACAGCTGTGAAGAAGTTACGAGCCTGGGCACAGTGGCCCGAGAGCGATCCTACAAACTGACGTCTCCAGCTGCCCTGGTGGGTCTGAGGCCAAGGGCAACAGAAAAGCAAGAGTTGCCTGAGGATCTTGGTCACAGTGAGGAAAGTGAACAAGATACAGGAAGACATTCAGAAATAATCACCACAGTGACATGTGGCAGCAACCAACCCTGTGTCTCTGCCAGGCACTTGGGAAGCAGGTACACTAGCTAAGGTTGGGGCTGGAAAATGTGCCGAGGGACACGCACTGCTGACTCCCTACGCGCATGGGCCACAGGGAAGGAAAACTCTCTAGTCCCCAGCAAAGAAGCAGTGCTCCTTGTAATGGCTCCGACACAGTGCTCGTACGTGACCCTTGTTCTGCCGAGTCACAAAGCAAGCGCAGCCAATCCCCCACATAGCAGGGGGGCAGCTCTAAAAAGGTGGCTGTGCAAAGGTGACCTCACTGCACCTCATGCTCATTGCAGGGCAGACACACACAGAGGACCACGGCAGGCACGGGCTGTGGAAAGCCCCACAGAAGGCCACCACGCATGGCTTTGAAATGCTTTGCACCACGTGTGGTACCCTGCTGATGTGAACGATGACAAGGAGACATGCTCTACTACTGGTCAGATGGTACGGGAATGGGCCCAAAATTTGGATGCGTGCTGTCCTTTCCTCTGATCTTATGACCCAAGCGCAACAGGACTAATTGAGTGAATGGGTGGGTGGCCCCCAGAACAATGGGTGGGTCCTTGGCAATGTGGACCAAGTGACCGTGATGTCCATCAAATGGACATGGCCATAGCACACGGCCCACTGCCTGCCAGACATCAACATGAGGACCTGATAGTGCCATCCAGATCTAAGCAACGGGGCTTAGAGAAGACACCTCACTCCACAAACGAGAACCCGGGGTGAACTGCTGTCACTGTTGATGCAGGACCTGCCACGGGGGCCCAGAGAGTCTGCTGGCCACAGGAAGAGCAAATAAGGCCTCGATGGTGTGGGTCCCGGGTCCCTGGGGAAAGGGCTAGAACGAGGCATGGAACTAGAGCCTAGAGGTGCAGGGTCACCTCTTCCTTCTCATAAAATGACTAACCCAGGGTTAGTGTTAGTCACTAGAGAAGGACCTGTCACTTCACTGTGGTCTGTAACAACCCCCCTGCAGAGACCACAGGGACAAACGGGGCACAGTACTGTGAACCTGGGGTGGGCCCAGGTTGGCATCTTCTTCCCTGGTCTCATCAGGTCGCTTGGTTATTGTTGACCAGTCAAGATTCCCTCTCTATAAAGCCTCTTGCAATCCACCCTGAGAGCTCCTCTGTCCCAGAACCGGCGACCCTGGCAGAAACCCAGAACCAAACCAGCCGCTGGGCCTGCAATGCACTTCCTTTGTCGCCCCCTGCTGGTCTCTTTGGCATCTACAACCAGCCGTCCAGCTGTAAAGGACAGGTGCTGCAAGCTAGAGCACTGCCCGCTGCTCAACTGCTGACCAACTGCCCTTCGGACCTGGACGGAGACTTACTTTCTTTTAAGGACACCAACATGCCTTCCTGTCTGTATGGGGGAGAATGAACATGGCCGAGCTTTGCCAAGGTGCACTGTGCTGGGTGGCGCACAGAAACCGCAAAGCCAAAGGGCACGGGTGAGGGCATTCCCCACGACCCCGTGGGGATGGAGATGGGCATGTGGCAGATGGCCGCATGTGCCTTATAGTTGGAGTGGCTTAGGGAACAGCCCACGTGCTTCCCAGGTCACCTGCGACCCTACCTCCTGGGAGTGAGAGAAGCTCTGCAGAGCAGCAGCCTCGATGTGGGGCTCCAGGCAACGCCCCCATACTCTCAGAGCGTCACTCAATGAAGAATCCAGAGGCAAAAGGGGAGCTTCAGAGCAGAGTGGCACCAGGGTGGGGACTGCAGCCTGTGCCCTCATGAAAACAGGGTTGTGCCTGCACCCTGACCATGGTCATGAGGAGGCCTTGGCCCTAGGTCAGACTCACATCACCACCATAAATGAACATCCTGATCCTGCTGGGTTCCAGTCCCCTCCCGGCCGGCTTGCTCTCCCAGCTCTGCTCGCTGTACTTGGATGCTCTTTGTACAGTGATGGGATTTGGCTACGACCTACATTCCCCTGTGCCACCTTAGGGACGTCACAAAAGCTGGAAGATGGGCGCAATGAGATTGTAAGGGCATTCAGGCACATGGCGGGTGGGTGTGTCACCCTTGGAGGAAAGGAGGACAGGAAAACACCCTGTCCTCGCGGTTCTCAACAGCCGAGTCAAGTTGAGGCACAGTGAGAGGAGCCTGGGTCAGAATGCCCAGACACGTGTTCCCCCGAATGGTCCTGGCTGTCCCTGGTGTATCCTGGGAATTGGGGCAGATTAGCACCGTCTGTAGAAAGCTGCTTTCTTGCACGCGTGCCAGGTCCTCGGGATGCTGGGACACAATGGGACAAAGGCCGCTAAGCTGAGGCTGGTTCTGTAGCCCAAGCTACAACCCTCACCTTGCGGTGCCCAGCGCAGATCGGAGCGCTGTGCAGAGGGAGGTGCTCATCTAGCCGCCACTGGACAGTGTCACGAGGGAACCGAGGCATGTCCTTTGGCAATGCATGGGAGGCCCGTGTGCGACCGAGGTGCACTGCCCAGCCCGTCGCCATGACTGTTCCCAGGAGCCTCACTCCATGAGCCCTAGGTCTCCCGGGGCATCTGTCAGCAGCTTAACCGACTCGCACACCTGGCTGTGGGCCGTACAGACAGGATGCTACTCACGTAGACAGAAAATCTTAAGTGAACTATTTTTAAAAAGCTATTAAAACCAGTGAATTGAACAAGGTCACAGGATAGAGGACAGTCTGCCACCCTGGGGAGTCCATGTCCTCATACACCTCTGCACAAGGGCAGCTCCGAAATTGCCCTCCCCAGGCCACACCAAGCTTGAACCTGACCTCCACCATCTTCTCCCCCCACCAGTGAGGCCCCTTGCACACACACACACACACACACACACACACTCGCACATCTGGGGGGCAGAGCTGGGTCGCAGAGATCATCCTCTCCGATGTGCCCGGCGTAAAGATGGGGAGGCAGAAGCCCCCAGGGAGGGAAGTATTCTCACCGTCACCCACACCTTCAACACAGCACCTCTGTGGCAAAGCAAGGGACAGAGCAGGGAACTGATTCCCACGCTCTCTCCTCCAACCTCCCGTTGCCTGCCTGAGGGGCTTGATCCCTTGAGGGACTTGATCCCCAAGTCCCCAAAGCAAGCCGCCACTTGGCACCCCCAGCTCCCTGTCCCTTCCCTCCTGGACTCCCCCTGCCCAGCCTGCCCTGGGACCCAGGCCCTACCTCTGTGAGGGGGACAGGCCAGCCTCCTAGGGGAGCCTCCAGGCAGCAGAGAGCTCGGGCTGCCTATTTATTTGTGGCACAGGGGTGAGGAAAGGAGGAGCAGGAAGAGGAAGTGTCACCCGGATTCTCAGAACAGGGGACTCCAAGTGTCAGGGCTTTCTTTCCTTTTCTTTTCTTTTTTAATTTTAGGTATCAGTGACTTTGCGAATGTTGTCCCTTGCGTGGGGAAGATTTCCACACCGCTCAGTGACTCTGCAAACTCAACATGTGCTTCAGGTCTCGGCTCCAGTGGGGTCTCCTCCTTCCGCTTCAGGGGGCTGCAGATGACAGAGCAGGTCAGAGTCCCAGAGCCACACAGACCTGGGGTGACCGCCCCCCGGCATTGCTGACAGGGTGGCCCTGTGCAAATCATCTCATTTAATTTCCTCATTATCTTTTATGAAGATATTTATAGATTAAACAATGAAATATTTTTGAACTAAATAACGATACGGGAGCCTCGTGGAAAGTTTGGGTTCTGAGAAGGGTAAGTTTGGGCCCTCATCCCTGGGGTGGCAGGAGAAGCCACACCCCAGAATGGCTTATTGTCTAGGGGCAGCGGCCCGTCTGGGTTCAGACCTTAGCTCTGCCACCTCCCAGCCGTGTGGCCTTGGCAAGCGGCTCAACCCTCCTGTCCCACCAGCCCATCAGATAGTGTCCCTGATCTGTCTGTGCTCAGTAGGACATTGCTCAGATAGAACTCTCTAGAAGGGTCTCTGTCCTTCAGTTTAGTGGCTCAGGGAGATACCGCAGCTTTCCTCTGTGACTTGTGACGACTGCGGCAGTCCCTAGCGATCATTTCTAGTGTTTGACTGTTCGCGTTTTAGCCCCCAGAGATGTAAAACCATGAGGAATTTCTTTCCTAACACATTCTTCTGACATTTTGTGGCAAAACACGATGATCATTAACGGTGCCTTCCTTCTTCCTCTTCCTCCTCCTGGTTGTTATCTGGTCCAAGAATATTTGGTCCTGGCTCCTCTACTTGATTTTGAACTTTTTTTCCTCTTGTCAATTTGGATGCCACAAAGTTGAAATCTTATTTCTGACATACTCCTTCCGAGACATTGAGAATTCTCAAATAGAGCTTTTACGTGAAGGATCCACGGCCTAAATGGAATCAAACCACACACACACACACAAAAAAAAAAAAGACGGAGTTCTTAAAAGGATTTTATTTTCATTTAAGGGATGCTGGTTTTTCAAGCTTTAAATGATACTTCTCTAAGCAATAAAAGCTCTACAAAGATGAGGCTTGTAATATAATTAAATCTCTATTGTGCGGCCTCTTATTGTTATTTAAATTTTACAAGCTCAACATCTATGATATTGTTCTGGGAAAATCCAGAGTAAAAGAACAAGCTACCAGAGACGCAGGCACTGAGACCCCAGGAGGAGGCGGGCGGAAGGGGAGGCCGAGTGAGATGGACTGGGGACTTACCGGCAGAAGTTGGGTCTAAGGCAGCAGCAAGCCCTGTAGATCCCTGCGCCCTGGGTCAGAGGGATGGACGGGACTCCCAGAGTGGACAAAGTTGGCTTTGATCCAGGCTGGAACGTGCTTGGCTTGTACATCAAAGACGCCAGGCCCACGGCCCAGCTGGCAGCCCGCACAGCTCTCTGGTGGTTCTGGGGATCTGCACTGGGCTGGACACCTGGCAGGGGAACAGGGCCAGGGACACCCAGGAGCAGCCATGGCAGCCAGGACCCAAGACAGCTGACGTCCAGGCAAACAGGACCCCTGTAAACATCTTCCTAAAACTACCCAGCAAAAACACTCTCTTAACATTTGTATTAGTGACCAGTGGATCTCCCCACCCAACTATGCAAAGTTCTTAATAATGGTTTGTCTTCATAAAGTTAAAAATAGCTTTCTCCATTGTTGATCAATTCAGCATTTTACTCTTGACATAATAAATGTGTTTACAGAAGACTGGTTCCAGTTTAGCACAAAGAGTATACATAAGCAAAAAAAAAAAAATCAGGTATATAGAGGGGGGGTCCCACAGATTAGAGACAGGCAGCCCAGGCTCCAGGGCTGAGAGGCCCCTGGGGAACGAGCACAGGAGCCTGGAGCCCGCGGCTGGACCTGGGGCCTGGAGGCTCGTCTGGGAGCAGCCGAGGGCTCTGGGAGGCTGGCGGGGGCCTCTGCTATCCTGGGGGAGCAACTGCGTGGATTTACCTAGAAATGTATTAAGCCAAATAAACCTCATGTGGTTTGGAGTATTCGTGCTGTATTTAAGAATAAAACGGATTTTTTTTAAAAAGGATAAAATCCAAAAAAATTTTTAAAGAGGACAAAAGCCCAATCTGAAAATTTTGAAAAATTAAAACCTGGGACAGAATAGGCAGCGTCAAAGCGTCTTCTCCTATGAAGTCCTCCTCCACTGGCCGCCACCTTCTCCCCTTTCTTTCTTGCCCGGTGTCTCTGAGGACAGGTGCTTCGGCCCTCTGCTCACGAGATGAGATGCAAGAACAGCGCTCAGCTCACCCTCTGTCCCCCTCTCCAGCCCCTCCCGCGCCGAGCACCCCCTGCAGAGGCTCCCCCATGATGAAGTGAGTCCCCTCTTCCTGCACCTGTCTCTGTACACGTGGAAGCCCAGGAACCTCAAGGCTTCTCAAGCCCAGGGAACCCCCAGCTCCTCTCCCCCCCCACCCCAGAGATCCAGTGAATTAGGTTCCAACCCACCAGCCCTTTCTGCGTCAGCCTAGGCGACATAGTAAGACCTGATCGATAAAATTAAGTAAAGTAGAATAAAGTAAGATGCTGGAGTTGAGGCCCAGGGTAGAGGCTTGCCTGGCATGTGCGAGGGGCCCTGGGTTCAAGCTCCATCACAGAAAGAAAAGAAAAGAAAAGAAGATACAGGGAGGCAGCCCCCGGCCCTCGGCCTTCCCCAGGCCCAACCTCAAGGAGTCTGTTTCCCAGTCACCGCCTCCTGCCTCCCTGTTGGCAGGACTGCCGCCATCTTCCTTCCCCACCCCCACTTTATGAATAGTCCTTATTCCCAAGAAGTAGAAACCACCCGAGATAAAACCTCCCGGCCTGGAGACAGGCCTGTCTCTCCCTGTTCTCTCACTGGGAGGTGGGAGACAACTTACCGGCTCCCAAGATGGGGCGGGGCGTACGGGTTTCCCTGTTCTCTCCTTGAGAAGATAAAGGGAGACGTCTGTTTCCTTGTCGCCCCTCTGAAAGACAGAAAACTGCCTGTCTCTGCTCCCGAGAAATCAACTTGCCTTCCTCAAGATCAGGGGATGCTTATTGTGTCAGTCAAGACTAAACCTGTCCCTAATGCGTGGCCCTGATTCTAGCCTATACAAGGTGACATTCAAGGGGGGGTGGCTGCTGCTGTCCCTCTCTCTGCTCAGAGCTCCTGACAGTAAACCCGCGTCTTATGCCAGGTATGTGTGTGCTCAGTCCTTTCACACCCTCCTCCAAGGCACCAAAGCTAAGCCGTGCCCACCCCTCCCGTAGCCCCATCCTGTCAACCAACGCCCCTTTTTCTTGTATCTCATAAATTCCTGGTCTGTTTCTTTGGATTTTTAAACATAGCCAAGATCCTTTTTCATTTTTGTAAAAAGAGCATATCCCCAACCACAAGCCTTAGCCCAGAGGTGACCAAGAAGGCCAAGGAGACACCAGCAGCTGACACAGGGTCACAAGGAAGGGACACATTTGCTCTGACCAGAGACAGGCCAGAGGCTGCCTCCGGGTGAGCAGGTGAGCGCGGAGGGCAGGTTGCAGAGGACTCTGGGCCAAGGAGATCAGATCCACGGGCCGCAGCCAGGCCGGGGGAAATCCTGCTTTGCCACTAAGCTGGGTGGCCCCAAGCAAGTTGCCTCAGTCGACTCCTGATTTCCTCATCCATAAAATGGGGAAAGCCGTAGCTGTCCTTCTACCTTGTAAAGTCATTGTGAGGAGTAAGTGCCATCAGGTGGGTCCCCCCCAGGAAACTTGGTGCTACTTCTGGGGGGCCACACCAGGGAGGAGAACCCAGGGAGAAAGGGGCTCTGTGTCTGGGGACCACTGAGGGTGCCGTGGAGCCCACGGGGGAGGCTCTTCTCTGGGGGGGGGGGTGCTGTGGAAGGTGCCAGGGTCAGCAGGTGGGAGCAGGGAGACCATCCCAGCCTTGGGCCAGTGTCCAGGACCTGGGCTGGGCTGCGGAACTCTCCAGAGCCCTCCAAGGACAGCTGGCCCCTTGTCCCTGAGGACTGAGCCTGCCTCCTGTGTGCGGAAGCATTTTATGGAGACGATTGAGCCCCACAGTGGGGTCCCAGCCTGCGTGCACATCCTAAGTCCCATGGGGACCCTTCAGGTCCCTTCATCCCCAACTGGGAGTGGAGAGGAGGAAGTCAACTGCCATTAACAAAAGTCAAAAGCATCAGATTTGCCAGTAAGGCTCTGAGAGCCCCTCGACTTACATCTTCCTGATCACTAAAGTAGACCATAAAGCCAGCCCCTAAGGCAGAAGGGAATGCTGGGCGGCCACCCATCTGCTTTCCAGAAAGTGGGTGTGACACAACCCATTTCCTGTCCCCGGCTTGCTGAACACTCATCAGTTCTAACCAAATATTAAAAAAAAAAAAAAATTCTTTTTGTGTCTTCAGGAAACTTGCAACACGCAAAGCGATGACTGGAAGTTTCCAGTGGAAAGTCACACGTGACTGCAGGAGTGCCCTCCGTGGCGGGGTGCGGGGGATCTGATCTAGACCTTTATCGCCTCTCAGCTGTTTTCCAGCTCTGCAGAGTGACCATGACTGACAGCATCGGAGACTTGTCTATAGATGGGCCAATAACTCCCGCTCCCCTCCCCCAGCCTCGCACCCCCCACGTACGCAGCTCATTTCAATCTTCCCGATCTGTAAGTGGAAATGTGCCTGGTTTGGGGGGGCTCTCCTTAAATGGGGTGTAACATCTGCTTGGTTCGCTTGTTAATAACGAATTGAATAAAATCCTCAACACGTGTTCCTTTTATCACTGCATGATTTTATCCCTTTTTATAGATTTATTCTTGACAGCGTTTGGTGAGACCGGAGGTAAAACCGTGCTGTGCCCACATCACAGGGCTGGGGACCAGGGGAGCTGCCGGCCACTGAGGGTGGCTCCCACAGCCCTTCCTTCCTGTCCTGCGGCCCTTAAGGAGACCTGGAGGGGGTTGGTCACCAAGGGCTGTTCTGCCGGGTGATGGCGGGGTGATGGCTTTCATCACCTTGGTGGTGGTGACACCAGGAACTGACTCTGCTCCCTGCAACCCGTGTCCCCACCTGACCCCAGCCTTATCTCCAGGGCCGGCCTGCCATGAGGCCGTCCCACGTCAGCAACCCCCATTGCAATCTCTCAGACTCGTGCTCACCACTTCCTGGATCATTCAGAACTACCAATTGCAAAGAATCAAGTTATCCACCGGAGAGCCATGGAAAGTTCCCGACTAACCACAGTCCGTCCAGAGAAAAGCAGGTTCTCAGTCTGCCGGTCCCCGTGCCCACATTCACAAGATAATTGCACACATTTGCAACTAGGAACACAGGACACAGAAGCGGGGCACCCTGCAGGACGTGGCAGGTCCTCGTCAATAGCAGTGATGGAGGCCTTCCCCACCTCTCCTCCAGCTCCCGCAGCCTCCTCATGATGCCAGCTCCCTGTGCTGTGCAGCCCCCCAGCACAGCCTGCCCTCTCTGAGCCCAGCTGCTCCCTGGTGGCCCGGCTACTCACTGGAGTCTCCCTCCCAGGCTCCAGATTCCCGGCCACTCTGATCTGCACACGTGTGGGATGTCACCCCACCTTGAGGACAACTAGACTCTCTACTTCCAAACCTCCACTTGCAGTTTCTCCATCAGATTTCTCCTCAATGTTGATGGGTAGAATTGGGGGGGGGGGGAGGCAAGTACCGACTTTGGGGGCTGGGATTGTGGCTCAGCGGTAGAGAGCCTGCCTAACACGTGCAAGGCCCTGGGTTCGATCCTCAGCACCACATAAAAATAAATAAAATAAAGGTATTGTGTCCAACTACAACCGAAAAATAAATATTAAAAAGAAGAAAGCACCAACTTTTGTCTTTGAATTAAGAACAATTGAAAAAGAAACTATCACTTATTGTCCACGTCACTTCCCACTTTGAAGGTCTGGTTCTGGTGTTTTGTTGAGACAGGCCTCACTATGTGCCCAGGCCAGTCTCAACCTCTGGGGTCCGAGTGGTCCTACTGTGGGTTTCTCATTCCACAAAGGACAGTGAAAACATCCTCACTCAATCCTGGTCTCCACAGTGGCTTTGGGGACCTCGTCACAGGGTCCTGCCAGCTGCCCTGGCAGATTTGACGGTGAGACTCAGACTCATGCAGCTGGGGCTTCACAAATTGAAACTGTTAGGACCGAGAAATCTCATGGTGGCACTTCTCTTGATGAGTTCACAGACATGGTCCAGATCTGCCCCCTCCAAGCTTGACTCCAGGGACTCAGCGTCATTTCCTGGACCCAGACTGTGTTCTTTTTTTTTTTTTTCCTTCAGTTGGAGGTGGACACCGTGCCTTTATTTTATTTATTTATTTTTACGTGGTGCTGAGACTCGAACCCAGCTTGCCTCCCACGGGCTCGGTGGGCGCTGTGCCCCTGAGCCACCCCCAGCCCCGACATGTGTTCCTCTGTCCTAAAAACTCCAACAGGAGCTGGACGGTGTGGAATGGCCAGTGCGGTGACCTGGGCAAGTCTCTCTGGGAAGCCCCTGATGGAAGCCAGGTGTCACCAGCCTCAGGCCCCCATGTGGGGGGCTGGGCAGCCAGTGTGGCGGGCACCAGATGCCCACAAGGACAAAAGCCCATTGAACTGTGACCAGAGGTAGGCGGGTAGCCTCTGCTGCCCCTGGGGTGCCCAGGGCCAGGTCGGGAAGGCCTCCCCTCTCTAGGCAAGGTGATTCCTTTTGAGCCCCTTGAAAGGGCACTCCTTGTATGACACCAAAAGACAGACTCGTCAAAGAATGTCCCTCTTTATTTCCTATTCATGACATGCCTGGGCACAAGGCCTGTACCTTAATTTCCAGTCTGCTTGAAGGTGGCCTTCCTCAACCTCCTGGACCACCCCAGAGCCTGGCGCTGTGCCCACTCTCCTTCAGATGGTGCCCACACCAGCCCATGGCCCCCAGGAGCCCCTGCAGCGGCCAGATGGAGCGGGTGCCAGGGCCCTGTGATGCCCAATCACAGTTTTCGTTTATATATTTGAGACGCTGGCAGAGTGACTCCCCGCTAATACTAAAGGGAAGCTCGCCCCCATCCAAACAGCTTTTGGAATCATGAGATCCCACAGGCTGATTTGTTCAACTAACTCCACGGCTCTGCCTCCCTTTGGCCTGAGTTCTGTGACCCACGGTGATTCTGGGTACCCTGCCTCATGACGCTCCGTGTTCCGTATTTTACTGGCTATGATCACACTATTGCTCTTCCAAATTATCTTTATAATCCACTCAGCAAGTCATGAAAATGTCTTTTTGTGAATGTTGCACTAAATGTAACTCTGACTTTGCAAAAAATCCGACGTTTTGGACCACGTGGTAAAACGGGACCTTCTGAGCCAGTGACCACGGGTTCCCATATACTGGGGGATCTTACTTCAGCAGATTTTTGAAGTTTCTTCCAGGTTCCCACTGGAATCATTCCCGGGTTCGTGAGATGTTTCAGGGCCGCACCCTCCTCCCCTCCCCCTCCCCTTTCTCTCTATTTTTCTCTTGCTCTTTTATGGCTGATCTCTCCCCAAGCCATTTTATTTCATTTGAGTATCATCAGTCGAAGGCGAAGCGATTGACCTTTGTGCGAGGAGATACCCAGCTCCTTCCTGATGTCCTCTTTGATGAATGATTCTTAATTAGAATTCACAGGTGCCCTGGCCGCACAGTGGTGATAATGCTTCCTTTACTTATGGCTCCTGTCCAGTTGCATTAGCCAGAATGTTCAGAACAGCCCCGACCAATCTCAGAGTCTCCCCTGAGATTTACGGGGAGAGACCAATGTTTTCCCGCTCTCAAGACTTCCTGTTGACTTCTGAACACGTTCGGTATCCCGTGGTTCTACACAGGACGGCAGGGCTCAGGCTCACGATCCATGTCCAGGGAGACGTCTCCACCTCCTCCACCCCCACGTGGCCTCGTGAGACCGCGAATAACATGAACCGCCGCAAGGCTCTTGTGGCTGGACCCCGGAGGCCAGTGACCACGGGCTCTGACCCTGGGCCCCAGTGTTCCCCGCAGCCCCGCGAAGCTTTAGCGGGCTTCTTGCTCACTCTAAACCCTGACCCGCCTTTTCTTAGAGTATTTTCCTTAGAGAACTTAATATTAAAAATTCTTTTTCTGGGCTGGGGATTCAGCTCAGTTGGTAGAGTACTTGTCTCGCATGCACAAAGCCCTGGGTTCAACCCCCAGCTCCACGGAAGAAAGAAACAAACCGATGCAGGTAAATTGTTTTAACAGCCTCCTGCCATTCTCCCCCAAGGACCTGGGCGCCCTCTCTCTGTAGCCAAGGAAGATGGCGGCGCCTTCTCGCTCAATCCCTGTAGGTGGGTGGGAGCCTAACTTCCCCTGGGTCCTTCCTTCAGGTTATAAAACCACATCAAGCCACAAGGGCACAAGAAAGCTTGCTTTTCCTTTGGGTGAGACCAGGTAGCGAGCACACGTGGCCCAGGATCCTCCTCACTCCCAGGTCTGAAAGGCCTCCCCCCACTCCTCGTCCTGCAGGGTGGAGTCCAGTCTTGGTCCTCGACTCTCTCCTCTACTGCGATGGCATCAAATAAAGTCTTCCCTGTCTGATAACTTTGACGAAATCTTTGCTTGGACAATGGCCACAGGACAGGTGACAGGAAACTGGCATGACAATCCCTGGGAACCCTAATCAAGGGGTCAACTGCGCCAGGGACTTCTAACGTATAGAAGATTCATTTACGGGATCTCTCCTTTAATTCATTGCACCCATTGATTTCCTAACTTGGTATTTATTATTGGAATGAGTTCTACTTGGTCTTAGATTCCTTAAAAAAAAAAAAAACCTGCTGGATTGGATTTGCTGATATTTCATTGATGATTTTGTGCCTGCATTGATAAGTAAGTGTAGCCAGAAGATCTCTTTTTGTGTTGCCTTGCTCAGACTTGCGGAACACGGAAGAAAAAGTTACAAACAAAAATGATAAAGAGCATTGCTTTACCTTTGGATTTTCAAGATTTAACACCATTTGAAAGTTCTGGTAAAGAGCAGAAGGATTTCTCTTTTTGATTTTTAATTGATACATAATAATTGCACATACTTATAGAGTATGCTGTGATACTTTGATGCATGAATGTGTAATGCTTACGGTAATTATCACCTTGAACATCGATCATTTCTTTGTCAAGAACATTCAAAATTCTTTCTTCTTGCTATTTTGACATATACAATAAATTATTGGGAAAGATAGTCAATCGACTGTGCTACAGAAGGGAATTTTTCCCTCTCCCCTTACTGGCTTTTTGGACCCCATAACCACCCTCTGTCCACACCACCCCACTCCCATATTCTCGGCTTCTCTCTAGTAGGGGGACACTCGAGCTTCTGCTTATATAAGATCAGCTTCCATAGATGAGGGAGCAGGGATAGTTCTGCCTTTCCCTGCCTGGGTACTTCATGTAGCATGATGTCCCCCAGCTACCGTCCACGGAGGTGATCCAGTCTCTGAGGATCATGAGTCTTTAAGAATTTTGCAGAACTTTCAGTTGAATCATTTATGTAGACCGACATCATTTTTGGAGCTATCATCAATTTTCATGAACTGTGTAATTTAGCCTGAATGATGTTTCACAAGCACTTGAGACAAGTAAATTATTCAAAGAGTCTTAATATGTGTCACTAAGAATAAATGGTGTGTTTGTAGCATCAAGGGATCTCTTCCCCCGACCCCAGGCAGGAGTTTGAGTTCAAGCAAAGCAAAAATGGGAGGTGGGGGGTGGAAGGTGGGGGGTGGGGGTGGACTTTGAGCCCCCCGCCCCCCCCACCAGGTTCCGAGGAGCACGGAGCTGACCTCCAGTGCAGGGAGGACCTTGTCCCCCAGGTCCAGGTTCTCTTTCTAAAAAGGGGCCTGAGTGCTTTCTCCCCACAATCCCAGGATGGGACAGCTGCACTGAACCAATTGGGAAGATTTCCCTCACCTCAACCTTCCCAGGTTCTAAGAAATCGCCCGGGGATTATCTGTTATTTCAAAGTAATTTGCTCCCCAAGAACTCACAATTTTAAATGAGCTTAAAAACTTTAAAGAGCTTGCCCGCTAAGCCATGGAAGCCTGATGTATTTATAAGTGGTTTATTATTAAATAAGCTTTTCTATTTTTTCTATGATTATGCTGTTTTCCGGTATTTTCCATTTAAAGGAGACTGTGGGTTTCCGGAAACACTCATCAGTGTCAAGGCAAAATATTGTACAGGTTAATTGTACATTTCATTTAGATTTCACAAATATTGGCATCAAACTCCACGTCATGTTTTCTTACACTGTATTAACTTTCTCTCTCCCTGTGGCAGTATGTACTTTTTTCATTTATACATCATATGCTTTTGCTTGCTTTTAAACTTCTGATAAGCTGGGCACGGCGGGGCACACCTGTCATCAGAGAGACTAGGGTGGCCGAGGCAGGAGGATTGGAAGTTCAAGGCCAGCCTGGGCAACCCAGCAAGACTCTGTCTCAAAATAAAAAAGGGCTGAAGATGTATCTCAGCGATAGAGCATCTGCCTCGGGTGTGCAAGGCCCTGGGTTCAATGCCCAGTACCACCAACAAAAAAAAAGAAAAATGTAGACAAAGGAAGGATAAAGGCATAAAATACTTGGAGAATAACGTTTTGGATACCTTCCCCGAGTAATGCACACGGGCACTCATTCACTCGGTGTTTTCTAAACCAGGAGCAGAGACAGACCTGGTTGTGGCCTCCTGGGTATTAACATGCCACCTCACTGGGTCACTATGTCCCTCCCCGGGAGCATTCCTCCATGGAACCTGAGAACTCAGGATGGCATGACCCACGGAGGACCCTGGGGGACGCCTGGCAGCGTGACTTGCCCTGGCCTATCCCCGGGGTCCAGGTAGAGAAACTGGGAGGCGGTAGGCTGGTCTTGAGAAGGAGGGGACTGCAGGAGGGTCCACCGTGACTGATTGAAGGTGGCCCAAGGGAAGGGGACACAGGCTCAGAGCAGAGGCCTCTTCCACCAACACTCCAGAGACAGAAAAATGAAAGGAAGTAGGAAGTGTGTGTGGGGGGGGGGGCGCTCCTTCCTCAGAGATGGAGCTGGCTGTGGGGGGGAGGGGAGCTCCCTCGGCCCAGCACTGTGACAAATGTGTCCCATCAGGGATCACGATATTACACGGGAGTTCTCTCAGGGAATAATGGCGATGTCACATTGAAAGAAAAAGAAATTGAGAAAAACAGATCAGTAGGTAATTTACAGAAAAAATACAACTCGTCAATAAAAATGTCCCAGAACAGGACTTTCCCACTCGCCCTCTTCCCTGGCGACCCCACTCCTGGTCGGGAGAAGCTTGTGGCAATTCAAACACGGTTTTTGGCATAAAAGCAGATCAGAGTTATGCTCTGACCAGTGCTCGGCATGGGCACATTGACCAGGGTTCATTCAGGAAAGCAAAGCCCTCTCACATTGTGAGTGTGAGGAGTAAATGTGGCCCTGGGGGCTGACGATATTGATGGAAGAGGAAAGAAAGCAAAGATGGGGGACGTTATGGCAAAGACCTCACCATGTGGCTGGTTCTGGAGTTTTCGTGAAGCTGCGAGCCTCATTCACACAGAGTGGCTGCATCTGCTCCCTGAGAGCAATGGCTCCCCATGGCTCCTGCACTCCCTGCCAACCTCCTGGGGTGCCTCATGTTCAAACAGTCCACACTGAAAAGGATTCTGGGAATTGTAGAAAAGACCTCAACTGGGGTGATGCCAATTGATTCAGACCAATCGACGCTGTCCACCTGGACCCACAGCCCACACAACCCGTCTCTAATTTCCAAATAGAGGCAGTATGAGGATCCAGCCCTCCTGCGTGAAACCAAGCTGCGCTCACTCTCGCCCCCAGAAGACCTCTCCAAAGTGTCATTTACCTCCAACTTTTCCTAACTCTGTCACGGAGCCCCCTTAATATCTTAAAAATAAATGTTGAGCCAGGCATGGTGACGCACGCCGGTAATCCAAACAACTCAGGAAGTCTGAGGCAGGAGGATTGCAAGTTCAAGGCCAGCCTCGGCAATTTAGGAAGCCCCTTTGTCAAAATAAAAAATAAAAGGCGCTGGGGATGTGGCTGAATGGTAGAACACTGGCCTAGCACCCAGCAGGTCTTGGGTTGTACTGCAGAGAGAAAAAAAATAGAGAGAGAGAGAGAGAGAAAGAGGGGAGAGAGTATCATATACCTGCATGAGATAAAGCAGAATGAGAAACAGAACTCCAAGGGCAAAAGACTCAAAGAAGAACAAGGCAAATTTAGGTGAAAGTATTTTTATGGGAAAAACATCCCATTTAATGCTGTATTTCAAACTGAAGATGTCTCTGGAGATGTCTCTGGAGAATCCCTTGAAAGACACTCAAACGGTTCAGGTCAGGGTCACAAACAGAACGGACCCGGCTGCGTGGGCAAGGCGTCAGGTCCCCCTAGAGTCTTCATAAATAATAAAACAACAACGTAGAGGAAGACTGGCCGGCCCACCCGCCCTCTCCTCCGCACCCAGCTCCGCGGCCTCGCTTGCCGGGACCTTCTCCCACGCCCGTCCCCTGATCCCCTGCCTGCTGCCAGCACGGTGGCCTGGCTCTCCTCCTGGCTCTCCACCTGACAGGGTGACCACACGGTCCTTTATGGTTTTGGGGGGTGGGTGACGGGGTCTTGCTCTGTGGCCTGGTGGGTCTTGAGCTCAGCGGCCCCAGTGACCGTCCCCCTCAGCCTCCTGTGCCCTGGGACTGCAGGTGCACCCCCCCCCCGCCCCGGGCCACCACACGGTTCTCACAGGTGGATGTATCTGGGTGATTCTTTACTGTTACCACCAAACGTGGGGACATGACAATACCTGTGTGTTGCGATGACCCCTGTTCTGTCCAGGTCGGAAGGGACCCTGAGCAGTGCAGAACCGCCCCTGGCCTGCTGGGCTTGTGGCGGGAGCAGCTCCGGCGTCCAGCTGCAGGCCCGGCGAGCCGCACGATGGGCCTTGGTCACCTCCTGTCGCAAGCCCCTCTCGCACAGAATCAGGAAGCAAGTGCCCACTGGCCCACCAAGGCCAGTCCCGGCCCCAACTAGGAAGCCAAAACAGTCCTCCCCAAAATATGAGAGACAAGGAAACGTGTGGCCGCTCGGCCTTCCCTCCCTGGGCCCTGAAGCAGGCCAGAGGGTCACCAGGACCAAAGGTCCTTCTGCCCTTCTCCATTTTCCTACCCAAAGTCCAAATGTCGATTATTTTCTGGCTTCTCAGCTCAGAAATGGCCAGAGGAATCTGCCAGCAGAACTTTCTTCTCATAAATTTACCTTACAGATTTCCACCTCTGATACCTGGGCCTTGTCATTCCTCTAAAATGTATTGCTCTCTTTTGAAATATGATTTAAGGTGAGACTGTACTCTTCTCTCTCTCTCTGTCTCTCTCTCTCTCTCTCTGTGCTGAGGATTGAACCCAGGGGTGCTCCACCACTGAGCCACATCCCCAGCCCTTTTTATCTTTAATTTTGAGAAAGGGAGGACCTCACTAAGTTGCCCAGGCTGACCCCAAACTTGCCATCCTCCTGCCTCAACCTTCTGGCTTGCGAGAATTACCGCGTGCGCCACCTCACCTGCCTTAAGGCAGACCCTGAAGCCCATCTTGACTTTTCTCCTGGGTGGGGTGCACAGCACACATTAATAAACGTTCTCATTTTTCTCTTGTTAATGTGTCTTGTGTTGCTGGAAACTGTCTCAGCTACACGAACTTACAAGGGTAGAAGAAAATTATGTTTTCCCTCCTTCGTGACCCTTGTTCTTGGGCCAGTAATCTTCCCAAAGTCTGAGTGGCTCCCTTTACGGATGCAGAGACCCTTAGGAGAAGACGAGAAGAAACATTTACCCTCTGACTTTTTGGCAGTGTAGCAGGGTCCCTCCCCGCAGGGGCCTACACTTCCCTTCCCTCCAGGGCTCTGGGTCTGCACGGGGGCTCAGTTCTGGACACAGGGCCCAGCTGTGTCAAGTCCCACAAGTGTTGACTAGACTCAAAGTTTCTTCCCTTGACAGAACAAAGCTTTGATATGCTGCCCAACTGCATCGTCCTAAGGACCCGTGGTTAATCAGGCTCTGCAAAAGGTCTCTCGGGTGGTACTGTCATCATCCCTCTTCATTCCACTTCCAGTTATCGTGCCACACCCCCCTGACCAAGGCCTCTCTTGGCTTCTCTTTCCCTGGGGCCCACTAAGTTCAGGGAGCCCCTTTCAAAGGTGGCATGTCCCTCCGTCGCCCCTGGCCTCCAGGGAAGACCACTGCAGAGACTTCCAAGGGCCCCGGTGCTTCTCTCTCTCCAAGAGCAGGGAGAAGGGCATTTCGGAGACTTCCACGGCCTGTGGGTTATTTGCTAGAAATGAGGCAAACAGGTTAGAGATAATGAGGAGTCACGGTGACGGCCACTCAGGAGTGCGCGGCTGCTGCTGTCTCCCGACAGCAAATCCCACCTGCCTGTGTGACTGCAGAGATCGCGGGGTGGAGGGATCACACTGGAAAGATCCGGCTGGCTTGACAACCGGTGAGTGTTGGCACCCGGATCTTGCTGTTAGGAACTTGTTCCAACAGTGACTCGCCGCACGCTCAGCGGGCTCTCGGAGGCTCGAACACAATATTTTTGTGTTTATGCAGCTGAACATCTGCACATTCGTGCAGCTCCCTGTCCCCAGGTGACTTATTGGAACCAGGCTTCTCCATCCTCCCTCGGCCTCCCTATGTCTCATCACACCAAAGTGTTTTTAAAAGCTTTGTGAAGGCAGCAGTCTCTGTGCCACCCCGGGGGGAGGGGAGCGTGTCCCACATAATGCACTTCCCTGGGCCTCTGGGTCCCCACCTCTCCACTTTACCCGGGAGAACCCTGCATCCTGAATTCACCGAATGGGGCCTGGGTTTCCATGGGGCCGTCCGTGAGAGTCACCCAGAGCAGTGTAATCCACAGGCGGAACTCACCCTCGGGCTAGAGATCCCTTATGGACAAGTTCAGTCTGACCCGACATTGGGTTCCTCTGCTCCCAGCTAAGATCCTGAAAACTGATCCCATACATGCTCCCCCCGTTTCTGTCAATGTAAATTGTTTCAGAGTCACCCCTAAAGTCACTTCCAAACCAGAACAACTATTAAAACAACCTGAGAAGTAAAAGCCGGAAAAGCCACCGCGGGGGGGGGGGGAGAAGTTACCAGGTGTATCTCAGGGTTCTTCAGAGAGACAGAATCCACAGGAGAGCAGAGACGTGCGGGTGTTGGGGTGGGGGTGTGTGACTAGGGGATCGACTCACTTGGTTGTGGAGGCTAAGAAGTCCCAATGAGAGGCTCTCTGCAAACCAGGACTCTGGGATGCCAACCGCACAACCAGGCAAGCCAAGGGTGTACCTTTATTCCAAGGTCAAAGCCCTGGGAACCTGGGGGTCCACTGGCCAGTCCTGGTGTTAAAGCCAGACAGTCTGTACTCCTGGTGTCTGAGGGCAGGAGGAGGAAAGGACCCCAGCTCCAGGAGAAGGAGGAAACCCCACTTCCTATCCTCTTGTTCCGTCTGGGGCCGTGGACAATTGGATGGAGCCTGTCCACATGGAGGGCGATCTTCCCCAGTCCACCCACGGACTCACTCCCCAATATCCTCCGACACACCCTCAAGGCCACACCCAGGAGGAATGCTTCACTAGCTCCCTGGATAGTCCTCCATCCAACCAAGCTGCTGCCATTATGCCACCAAAGGGCAAAGATGCTTTCCAAGAGCTCCCAAGGTCAATGCTGGGACTTGGCTTGTGCCACACACTGGCCACCAGTGCCCTCAGAAGACGGTGGCTGTTCCCTCTCTCCTGCCTTCCTCATCTTACCAAGAGCCTCCCTGGGGTAAGCCAGGTCACACAGGAAGGGGTTCTGAGGGATCTCTGCCATCTGGAGGAAGCCTTGGACGGGAGCAGCGGTGGCTCCCAGTGGACATAGACAAGCAAGATGGGCTTCGTCTTGCTGCAACGGCTTGTCTGTGAAGACCGCGAGGGGCCTAAACCATCCCAGGGCTAAGGGTCATCTTCAGAGTGTTACGTGGAACTTGAGGGACCAGAGGCTGAGACTTGAACCCTGAACTACACAGATGGCGACAAATGCCAAGCAAGTCATAGCAAGAACGATACAAAGAAAAGCCGGCAGAGGGGCTTTCCATGTGCCCGTCCCAGCCACACGCTGTCAGATGCGCAGGAGGTTGTACCCTCCGGGGCTGCCTGCCCAGTGAGCTGGCCACCCAAGCAATGCAAAGGCCGGACCTTGGAGTGTTCTATTCCAAATGGCCGAAAGCTGAACAGGTCCACACCCACCGTGGGGAAAATGTGACCGAGTCAGGAAAAGTGAAACATGACTCACAGAGCCACGGGCCCAGCACCGTCCATCCCGAGGGAGTCAGAGAACACTTGTATGAGCCCAAGGAACACACGCAGGTGCTCGACAGATGGGCGGGAGCGCGTGCCGTCTGGAGGAGGGGAGATGCTTCTTTTTACATCCTTCAATAAAAAGAACCAAAATAAGCTATGAATAATTTTTTATTTTTGCATGTGCTGTTTTCTATAACAAAACATGTTGCCTTAGTAATCGCAAGTTTAAAAAAAAAAAACAATAGAGCGATTAAAAAATGAGTTGGCAGAAGAACAGTTCAGATAATTCCTGGGAGCCCGCTGCTTTGGGAAATCGCTAGGCTTTCTGGAAAAGGGTCGAGGTCACCTGCCAGAGGCCCATTTCCTTCCTGGCCACCCACTTCCTTCCTGGCCCGGCTCAGCCTGCTGCTGCCACCTAGAGGTTGGAGTCAGACATTACCTCAACCCCTCCGCCAGGGCTGTTCCCAGTTCTCATTTTAAGCCCTTGGATTTCAGGGTGGAAGATGGAGATTTCCCAGGAACCTGAGGAGAATCCTGTGGGCGCATCTGTGCGCAGAGCCCAGTGCAAAATGAGAACGCAGGGCCACCTTGTTAGAAAATTATTGAGAAGTTTGAGAACGTAACAGCAGAGCCAGGCGTGGTGGCGCACACCTGGGATCCAGCGACTCAAGAGGCTGAGGCAGGAGGACCCCAAACTCAAGACCAGCCTGAGCAACTCAGCAAGACCCTGTCTCAAAATAAAAACTAGGGAGCCAACCCTGCACAGTCTGGTGCTTGTATGTAAGCTAGCGATACTTTGCACCCAGGTGTGTACATGGGCGTGTATGCACTGTGGGGTGAACCTGTTTGCACAAGCACATGTGCCTATGTGCATGCAGTTACTTAGGTGGTGGTGCCTTGTTCGTGCATGGCGTACCGTGTGAGTGTGTGCATGGGGGAGACAGCGGATCCGCGTGCCAAGAAGCGCGGTGGTCAGGTCTCGGCTCTGGAGAGGCTGCAATGGCAAATGAGCTGGCTCTCGGCACTTCGGCCTCTATCCAACTGTCGGCACTCAGAGAACACCAAACTCTTCCAGGACTTCCAGGCCATGTCCCTAGACGCCCCCACCTCCCTGGGGGAATGCCTGCCTGGAGAAGACACAGGGTGCTCCAGCCAGCCCCTGGCCACCGGCCCCTGACCTGCCTTTCTTATGGCATTTACTAAAAAGGGCTGACAGTGGCAAGTCCTCCCTTGTCCCTCCCAGATGGCTACGTCTCTCCCACAACTCAGGAGTTTCTTTCTCAAGGTCCTGGCAGCCCTTCCTTTGAAACAAAACCATCAGGAAGGACAGGGCCTCTCCGACTCCCAGTCTCTGGGGAGGACAGAGGCCCAACTGTTAGCATGCTCGCTCCTTTGCCCTGTCCTTTTCCCTTTCAAACACCCAGTCACCTCTGTGTCAACCAGAAAAAAAGCTTGGTCCTTTCCCTGAGGTCACTAACGTCAAACAAAAATCGCAAGAAGCCACTGTTTCGGACTCAGCTCCTGCACTGGGCCCCCACAGAACTGGCTAAAAATCAAAATGGAGTCACTCAGGCCAGAGCTGCACACGGCAGAGCTAAAATTAAGCTCTGAGCACCCCCAGAAATTATATTAGAGAGCTAACAGACAACATTCCCAAACATGCCCGTTTCAATGGGCATGAGAATGAGTTCCTTGTGCCTTAATCCTGACACCAAAAGTCACCTCCAGTCCCCTGAAGTTAACCAGCTCCTCCTCTGTCCTGCTTTGCAACGAAGGCAACTTTACTCAGCCCTTTTTGGTCTCCAAACCAACCTCCTCCACCAGCTGCTGCAACATTATCTTTTATGGAATGAAGTCTTGCCTGATTCTAGAACAGAAAATAAGGTTAGTTAATATATCTAAATTGTGCACGATTTCCTCTCATAGTGATCGCCAGATGGAATCTGCTTTTGCCATTTTAACTACTGAGCAGCTGGGTTTCTCTGACACTGAGCCCCTGGACCACTCCAGGTCCTCGCCGGGCCCCCATGAGGACGCTAAGTGGAGCTTGCCCAGGTGCCAGCCTCAGGGAGGTGGCCCAGGAGCCGTTCACCCCTCTGATGGACGAGGTGAGGTGCTTGGGTCCCCCTAGCTTCCCAGAGCTCCTGGGAGAACAAAGTCCAGTGGTTGAGTGGTCACAGGCTTAATAATGCCCACTGCAGGGTCCTCCTCCCTCCCCCCTCTCTCCACTGGCTCCTGCCTCTTCCAGGAATGGCTCCTCAGCAAACCTTCGCCTGGGAATCCTAGGGCTCTCTTCTGGGGAGCCCCAATTCTAAGTCCACCCTCTGAGGTGCAGACAGACAGCCACTATGACTGTCCCCAGGGCCTGGTCTTGGAGAGTTTTGCTTGTTTCTTTGTTTGCTTGTTTTATCTCTCGGCACTGGGCCACTGGGAAGGGCGAGGGCAGCAGGTGCTAGGCGATGGCCCTGCCCACTCTGCCCGGAATCTGACTTCAGCCCCTACGGCTGCCCCCCATCTTTTCTTTCAGCTCCTCAATGGGCATGAGAATGAAGTTCCTTCTGCCTTAATCCTGACACCAAAAAGTCACCTCCAGGAACCTGAAGTTAGCTTCTCTGGTCTTCTTTTTTTCCTTCGAGGGTCAGTTTCTCTGTCCATGTGGGGAGACCCAGGGGAACCTCTAAAGACTCCAGCCTCTGCCTTCAGCCTCCTTCTGTGGGGGGAGGGGAGCACGGAGGTCCAGTGGCTTGTGGTCCGCAGCACAGGAGGCCCTGTGCAGGCGGCCACCTGCAAGTGCTACTCGGGGTCGTTTTCCTTGTGGGCAGTGCCCGGCTCTTACCGAATCTCACAGAATCTATCTGCAGCTCCTTTCCTCCACCCGGGGCCGAACACTCTCTGACTCTTTGTTACCCAGAAGAATTTAAAGACTAGCATTGAACTTGGGAATCTCCAAGTGAGCTTCCTCCTGTGGACCCTACACAAAGGCTTGTTGATGTTTATTTAACAAAGATCGTGGGTTAACATGCATGAACGGAAGGACCTGGGAATCATGGGGGCTGGTTGCACAGGGTCCAGGCAGGGACTTGGAGATGGCAGCAGGGACAGGCTGTAGGAACAGGCTGGCAGGAGGGGAGGCAGCAAAACCTTTCACCTGTGACCTCCAAAAGACCCAGTCACCAGGTCACCAACTCCCTTCTCTCCCCTCCCCAGAGATCTGAAACCTTCTACCCTGCACAGGACCCTGTGCTGACGTAGGGCTCCTGCAACCTTGACCTCAGGTGGCCTGTGGCCTGGGCTGTGCTTCCAGCTCCCACCCCCCCACCCCCGGGAGGCTCCAAGCTGTACCCTTCCTCCTGACGCTTTCTTCTTTGCACTGAGCTCATCAATGTCCCCACTGTCACTCAACCCTGTCTCCTCCATGGTGCCACACACTCAGCACATAGTAGGCTCACCGGAAAGACACCTGGACAGGAGGGGCTCCCTGAACAGTCCCCCAACCCCTCTCGTTGGTTGTAAAAAAGGCTCTCAGGAGGCTGGGTGCCCTCACTCAGGCGGAGTGGTGTCGTGCCAGCCACAAAAGCCATGTGCCCCCTCGTCCTGAGGTGGGCTCACTCCTTTCTCAGTGAAGGAGTTGTTCCAGTCCCCAACCAAGTGGACTTGCTGCACTGGGCCTCTGGTGGGGATGCCCGGACAGCCACAGGGGGAGCACAGAGAGGGAGCTAACTGCTCACCTCGTGGCCAAGAAACAAAAAGAAGAGACCCGAGTTCCACCATCCCCTTCAAGGGCACAGCCCCAGTGACCCAAGAAGCTCACACCAAGCCCCACTTCCTAACGGTTCTGCCACCTCCCTAAGGTGCCCCCTTTAATACTGGGACCAAGCCTTTAATACTGGCCCTTGGGGACATTCAACACCAAAATGACAGCAACAGCAGTCCATCTAAGCACCCCGAGAAACACCACTACTCTTCCCAGGGGCTTCCTGGGAATTGGGGGCACATTTTCTTGAGAAATCCTTACAATAACCTCCAAGGGGGGCCCAGCTGGACCTCGCAGCTCTGGCCCTCCCACGCCGCCTCTTGACTGTGCATCCGCTCTGCTTGTTCCTGTTTATTGCATGGACAGCGACTCCTGGGGCAACAAAGGAAAAGGATCCGCCTGCCGGGTGCCGACACGGAGCTGGAACTTGCAAAGCAGGCAGCGTGGAGTGTTCTCAGCGTGGAGTGTTCTCATGGAGAATAAACATATATTTGTTGCGCGGAGCCTCAGTTTCATCATCCACAAAGTGGAGCTGTGGGTGGGAAGCAGGAGAGCAGGTGGCAATGCGGTGGAAAGAGGTGGCTAAGTGGTCTGAAGGACCTCCCGGTGGGGGCTTGGTGGCTGTTGGTTCCTAAGCGCTGGGCCTGCGATTGGGAGACACTGCCACCAGGGGGCGAGCTGGCCTCAGATTCTAGCCCTGTGCAGCTCTTCACACCCCCGCGTGGCTGGGGTACCACCAAGGGAGGTTTGGGGACTGCCCAGGGCAATGGCTGGAGGCAAGCCAGGGCCTCTCCAGGTCCAGGTGCCTTTCAAGTGGCTGGTATTTGCTGACATCTACTATGTGCTGAGTGTTTGGCACCATAGAGGAGACAGGTTGAGTTATCCTTGGGTCACAGGGCTCTAGAAGAGGAGGTGACAGTCAGGGACAGGGATGAGCTGGTCAACTGTGCCCTAGCCCAGAGCATCCTAAGTGGCTTTTTTAGGTGAATTGGAATATGACACGAATTATGAAGTGGGTTCTGAGTCACTGAGCAAATGAAGCCCTTCCTGGATTGAAGGGTGACGAATTTTTCACAATGTCACTTAATGCTCCCAAGACCTGGTCACGCACCTCTGTGAAACTGTGAATTTCACCATCCAGGGACCTCGAGGCTCATGAGGGCTGGGAATGCTGTTGGGAGGCGCGCCAGTGTTGCCTCCAGGTCTCCTTTAAGTTAAAAAAATTTTTTAAATGATGTTTTGTTTACTTCACCAGGGGTCACAGCTTCAGCTTGATTGAAAAGGCTTTTTCCTCTGGATGTTCTGGAGGCATCTTTAATGGAGGCAGAGCCGTAAACCATGCCACATTGCTTCCCTCATGTCCAAATGGGAATTTCTCGCTTAGACCAGCTCTCCAGCATCGTGTCACTAGGTCACTCTCGGTGGCATCTGAGTTCTCTCATTTGGAGGCGTCCTGGCAGCTCCCGCAAGGCTGTTTCCGAAAAGTGCTCAGTGGAACGTGACGTCAGGCTCCAGTAGCATCTTCAAGCCGCTCTCCGTCCTCTCCCAGGCGGACGGGCACTTCCTACAGCGGCTCCTTCTGCGGACAGTCATTTCCGCCCATTGTGATGTACAGGGGGACCTCTGAGTGTGTGGCTTGTCCCTCACCATCGCCCTGACTACCGTTTGTCTGCTCTCCTATTGAAGGACACGCAGGGTCCCTCCCGTTACAGCCCCGCCAGGGAGCCTCCATGCGTGCAGAGCTCGCCCTGGGCCTGAGGAAGGCCTTCTCCAGGCTGCAGAGAGCATTTCCGTTTTGCCAAAGGCTCCCGGGTTGTTCTTGGCTCCTAATTCATTGGATGCACGAGAGTCTCCGCTTCCCTCATTTTCGACTACATTTGCATTTAAACATTTGTCAATCTGATGCATTGTTTTAATTTGCATCTGATTATGTGGAATATTGAGCATATTTTCAACTTCCCCATGCGGCTTCTTCAGTCATTAACCCCTGACATTCACCCAGGCTGCACACTCCTCGGAGGGGGACTGGGTATGAATTCGGGGCCCAGCCCGTTGGGCACCAGCTCTGCCTGCCATTCCCACCTCCCTTGGATCCCTCCTTGGAGCCCCATCTTCCCGTCTTCCTGAGCCACCTATAGCTCCCCAAATACACCCTGCTGGGATTGGGTTCACCCTCTGTCTGGGAAGGACACCCCTTTCAGTCCTCCTGAATGTACCTGCCCATGTCCCAAGATTCATCTCAAGAGCTGCCTCCTCTGGGAAGCCTGGTGCGTGACCAGCGGCCCTGCCCAGCCCAAGTGCAGGTGACACCTCGTTCTCCTCCTCGCTTTCACTGTATGAACCTGATGCCTGTGTCACCTCCTGGGCACCGAGTTACTGATGTGCCTGAGGACAGGTGCCTCGTCTTATCACCTTTGCATTCCCAGCTCACTGGGCAGGGCAGGGCAGGAGGAGGTGCTCGGTCCATGTTGGTTGCCAAAGAGCCTCAGAACCAGCTTCTTTTGCATCAGACTGGAAATTTCTGAGGTCCAGGGCTGCATTGCACCCATACGGCCCTCCCCATGGCACCTAACAGGGCTGAGCATTTGTGAGGCTCAGAGCACGTCTGGTGACACCAGGGCATGATCAGCTGGTGGAGTAGGAAATGGCTTCATTGGAGGCGGCTGCCTTGACCCAGCTGCCTATGGGGATGACCTTGTGCCGCTTTCCCGGCCTCTCCCATCTTCAGGAGGGGGTGACAGCAGCTTTCAGGGCTGGTGTCAGGATGAAGCAAGGTTATGTGCATTGGGCCCGTGGCGCGTGAACAACTTTTTGCACCAGGATAGTGGAGCAGTCACCGCCTGAGCAGTGACCCCTTGGGTGACTCCGTTGTCAGGAGCCTGTGTACCAGGCACGCAGTAGCTACTTAATAAGGCGAAGTTCATGCAAGTTTGAGGCCAGCCTGGGCATCTTAGCAAGACCCTGCCTCCCAGTAAGAGCTTTAAAAGGGCAAGGACATAGCTCAATTGAATGCTCCCAGGAGGAGGAGGAGGAGGGTCCGGCTTTCCCAGCACCAAGAAAAATCTAGCTACCCAAGAAGGAAGCAGCACGCTTAGAGCCTCATGTTAAATCAAGTCAAACCACTTGCCTGTCCTGCACCTGAACCCACCTCATCTTAGAGTCATTTCCTTATGGGGGAAAGGGGGTGGTCGGGAGAAGAGTGGGAACATGGCTCCCCTTCTCCTGGCAATGACTGAGTTTTCCCTCCGCTTTGATTTTTCCACAGCAAGAGGGTCACCCGCTAGACGCTATTCCAGTGGTCTCCAGTGAACCCCGTCCACCCAGAACGACTCCTCCTGGAGTTTCCTTGCAGAGTCTGAGCGTGACCGTGTGTCCCTTTGGCCATGCTGACCGGTCAGTTCCACGTGCAGACCTGGATAAGCCCTCGCACTTGGATCTTGTCCTGTTGGGAGACTGCTTAGAACCAGAAGCCCAAGACAGCCTCAGAGAGAGGCCCCGGGGAGGGCCAGCCAGGCCAGCCTGCCCCAGCTGGGGTCCCCTCCCTAGCCCCAGAAGTCACTGCAGCTCACACAGCAGGCCTGTGGGAGCCCAGGCCACCTTCAGGACAGATGCCACCCGGAGCAGAAAGGAGGCGGGCTGCGGAGCCTGCCTGCTGCACACGGCGGGTAATAAACTGGAGCACAGCAAACCAGGTCCCGGGACGGGAGCACGTGCCCAGTGTGCCCACCAGGACCTGGGTGGGTGAGCAGCGGGCACACTGGGCTTCAGACAGTCCCACCCAACTCTCCTCCCAGTCCTGGGATCACAGGGACTGTGAGAGGCGGACGTGTGCAGGGTGGAGGTCCAGGGACGCTGTGGGACCCCAGGGCGCCGCGCGAGGAGCCGGCTCAGATCTGTGCCTTCCTTTATTAGCACCAGCAGGACCTGCCCTCCTGCCTCTCTAGAACTTCAAGTTCTTGGCTTTGCTCTTTTCTCCGTATTTCTCTTCCAGCGCTTTCTGCAAGTTCATGTTCATAGCATTTTTCTGGTGCCACCGTCCTACAGAGAGGAGAGGGAAGCAGGCACAGGTCACCAGCAGCCTCCGGAGGGCCCAGGCCCCAGGGGTGACCCCTAGCCCCTCCAGGTCCACCCAGGGCTCTTGTTCCTGCTCTGGTTTCTCTCCAGACCTCAGGCCCAGCTCCCGTCCCTCCCCAGCTCCCCACCTACCCAGGTCGTCCGTCCTCCTGCCGTGCCAGTGGCCTATGTCTCGCACCGATTTCTCAATCACCTCTGGCGTGTAGGAGGCCTTCATAAGACTCTTGGTCTCCTGGGGGGGCCCTGTGGGATACCGCGAAGAACACCTCAGTGTCCACAGCCGGGGAGGCTGGGCCTCGGTTTCCACTGCTGAGCTGGGTTGTGGCCATGAAGGGGTGCAGGGAGGGGCTCAGCGCAGAGCAGGTCGGGGTTCAAACCCCAGCTCTACTATCTGTGGACAAGGGTCGCGCTCTCAGCGCCTCAGTGTCTTCTTCTACACCAGGGAGTAACATTCTCTGGCAAAGTTGGAAAGGTTAAATGATTGGGCATTCATCAGAGCATCCGACAGGTGCTGCTTAATACCTGTATTTTAGAAAATTCATCTCAATACATAAAATTAAAGCCCAAGGAGGTAGGTACCATGGTCACAAGTTGGCAGAAACATCTACCAGAGGACCAAATCCCCAAAGATAGCAAGGACTTAAGTGACCAGAAACAGAGGATGGAGGGACAGCTCAGTGGCAGAATGTTAGCCCCAAAATACCCCATTATCTACCCTTTTTTCCCCCAGTACTGGGGAGGGAACCAGGGCCTCAGGCGTACAGGGCAAGTTCTATGGCTCCACCACTGAGCCACACCTCTGGGCCAATAGACATTTTTGAAAATCTACCAAGTGCTAAGAACAGTTCTAGGGCCTTCATATGAACTTGCTTATTGAATCCTCTCACCCACCTAAGAAATAATTATGATTATTATCCTCATTCTACAGTTGAGGTCACTGAAGCACAGAAAGGTTAAGTAACTCGTCTCAAGCCACACAGTTGGTATGTGAAAGGTCTAGGATCCCAACCCAGACCCTGTGCTTCAGCCCCACAGCTTAAGCTATGCTGCTCACATGGAAAATTCTGGAACATACCAACCTCCAGACTGAGGAAGGAGTGGGAGGGTAAAGCTAAAGCCTTCAATGGTCCTTGTAGTGTTCATGAAAACCTAAATACCTTGATTAACTTTAGAAGTTACTAGCCATGCCCCTAAAAATCTCAAAGGTAACCACTACAGGAACAGGAAGAGCAGCAAAGGACAGAAAGTGACCGAGAGGGCTCGGGGGTCAAGCAGGTGTTGAGCATGTGCGAGGCCCTAGGGTGGAGGCCCTAGGGTGGAGGCCCTAGGGTGGAGGCCCTAGGTGAAGGCCCAGCCCCAAGTACATACGTGCAGGATTGAGAGGAAAAGAAAATTCAAGGAAATCCAAAAAATCAAAAGAAAACACAAAATAAGGTCATGGAAATAGATCCAAATCTATCAGCAAGTAGAATAAATATAAATGGATATGCCCATTGGTCAAACAACAGTTCATCGGACTAGAGGAGAAAACATCTTCCAGATACATGCTACCTAAGGAGCACTTTTTTTAAAGCACACAATGAGAAGATGAACCGGGGGATGGAGAGAGATCCAGCAACCAAATACTAAGCAAAACTAATCTGGTCCAGCTCTATTTGGAGCAGACAAAATAGACCATCAGGCAACAGCCTGCGAGATATTAAAAAAAAAAAAAAGTTGCGATTCAATAAAGTGACGCCATAATTCTAAACTTGCTGCACTGAAATAATCTCCAAATAGAGGAAAATCAACAGAGCTACCAGGAAAAATAGGCAGATCTGCCATCGCAGAGGGAGAGTGCAAAGAGCTCTCAGTAATTACGAGATCAAGCACAGAGTATTTACAAGGCGTGACAAAATCGGGGCAGAGTGAGTGACAAGCCTGCTCTATTCTATCAGCAAACGCAGAACCCTGGACTCAGGAGGTCATTTCAGGCACATGCAGGTCATCCACAAAGGTGACCGCCAGTCGGCCTATAAGCACCCCTCAACCATTTCAAAGGACGGGACCCGTCCCGGGCTGTGTCCCTTGCAGGTGTCCCGTGGAGCTGGAAGCCGTGTTTAAAGCCATCTTTAGAGTTTGGTGTCTCTGACTGGACGTGCTTATGTAACAGAATGCTAAGTTTGGGCTGAAGCCTTCCTTCAGTCCTGTCCACCGTCACAGATCAAAGCCACCCAGAAACCCGCTCCTCGGGTGGGACTTGACAGCAGGTGTCTAACAGGTGCCGTCAGATGGCCAGATACCGGAAAACCATCCGGCCAGGATAACCGGAGAGGGTTCCGCGGTATTCAAGGCTCTGAGTCGCGCCTGCCCAGGTGGAGGTGGTGACCACCTCCCCCTTTCACCTCAAGTCTGATTCGTGGGGGCTTGTGAGGCCGATTCGGGAGGCTGTCTATAGACAAGGGCTCGGGGGCCACCAAGGCTTTGACCAGCCATGGCCAGCCGTGCCCCACACTGCAGGGTGCACGGATGTTTCTGGAGACCGGGTGCGGGCAGTGGAGAGAGGACCATCCCAGAGCCCCGACCCCAGGCCTTCAGAGGGCTGACGGGTACCAAGAGGAGACGTGCTGCAGAGGACACCCCCAAACCTGGATCATCAGGAAGCCAGGGGGGGTGCTGGCAGGATGGTGGATCCCTGGCCCTCAGAATGCACAGCATGGTCTCAGTGGGGGCTCTGTGGACCCCACAAAAACACCCAGGAAGGAACGCTGGGCTCCAGGCCCCTGACATCAGACAAGATGGCAGGAACAGAAACACACCAGGCCAACTTAGGGCCCCACCCACCCACCCTGTGTCCTGGGGGCTCACACCCTGTGTCCTGGGGGCTCAAACCGCAGCCGGGAAAAGGTCAGCCCCAGCCAGCCCCGCACCAGAGTGGCCGTCCACCTTCTCTGTCCTTCTTCTGTGGTTCCTTAACCACATCACCGCTCGGACGTGCCTTATTAGTAGATCTAAGCATGATACGATTATTGACATTTTATCTTAAAAACTCTACGGGCAGCTGCTGCTGCTGCAGTCATACTTTAGAAAGGCGGAAACAGGTAGAAAGGGAGAGAGAACTTGGCTTGGGGCACAGCCTGGGCTCTCAAACACCAGTTTCCTGTGACCTTAAGCAAGTTTTTAAATTGTTCTATGCCTCTAATTTTCTTTTTTTCGTATCTGAAAAAAAAAAAAAAAGGGAATTGCAGCATTTACACCCAGGATTCTTGTAAAAATGAAACTGTCAAGTACTGAGAGCGGGGCCCGGCAGAACTGCATGTGGCCCCTAAAGGTAGCCGTTCTCACGACCCCAAAGAAGCCCCAGAGAATTACCAACGGTTACTGGAACCAGTAGGTGAGCTGAGCATGCTTCTGGATGTAAGATTAATATACAAAAATAAAAACTGCAAAGTGAGAAAACGTGACTATTTCTTTTTGATGCTGGGGATTGAACCAAGGGCCTCAGACATGCTAAGCACGCACTCCACCACTGAGCTCTATCCCCAGCCCCAGAACATCCAGTTTTTAAAAAGATACCATTTCTAGTGAATGGAAAACAATTTTAATAAAAATAAGAGAGATTTTCCTAAAGAAATCTAATAAAAAACTGCACAATCTTTATAGAAAAAAATTACCAGAGGGCTGGGGATGTAGCTCAGTTGGTAGAGTGTTTGCCTTGCATGTACAGGGCCCTGGGTTCAATCCCCAGCTCCATCACCAAAATTTTAAAAAAAGAAAAAAAATTACAAAACGGTATTGATATTGAAGAGAATTTTAAATTAGTGGAGTTGTATACCAACCACATTTATAAATTGGAAATTTTATTATCCTAAAGCTGACAACCCACCCCCTAAATTGAACTGGAGATTCAATACACTTCCAATCAAAATCCCATCCAGGGGCTGGGGATGTGGCTCAGCGCGAAAGTGCTTGCTGGCATGTGTGAGGCCCTGGGTTCAAATCCCCCAGCACCAAAAAAAAACCCAACAAGCTGATTCTGAAATGTGTGCGCAAGAGGAACGCAGGCCACAGGCCGCTGGTGGCAGTGGGGGGTGCAGGAGGTAACAGGTGAGCAGATGTCGGACTCCACCCAACACCTGGGAATTGAGAGTGTAATATCAGACCCCTGGACAGAGGGAGGGCTGGAAACCCATCCACACTCATGTGGAAACTTGACAGATGACAAAAGCCCCTCTGCAGGTCACTGGGGCAAGGCGGAACTCTTCTGTAAGAGGAACCGAGAAACTCTTCTGTAAGAGGAATCCGCAGAAAGAAGGGATTAAAAACGAATCCCCACTTCACACCAAGGCAGAAATCAACTCCAGGCAGATTAAGGGCTTAAATGAGAAAAGCAAACCGAGAAGTGGTTTAGAAGAGTCTAGGAGGGATGATCTCCGTGACTCAGCACAGGACAGGATTTCTCCCACTGTCCCTGTGTCTCTGTGTGCCCCGGGGCAGCCAGAAACCCCTCCAGCTGTTCAAGACCAACAGCTGGAGATCAACCTTGATCCCTCCCTCACGCCCCACACCCACTCTTAGTATATTCACCCAGAGTCCTCCACGGGATGCTTCCCCACACCTTCCTGAGCACCCCTAGAGCACAGGGCGCCCTCCAGATTTGTGCAGTGCCCCAGCCTGGCTCCCAGACCGAGGGCTGTAGTTTGGATCTGTCACGCGCTCCAGGGGCCCCTGTGTAGGAGCTTAGTACCCAGCTTGGGGCTCTGGGCAGGTGGTGGAAATGCCAAGCGGTGGGGCCTGTAGGAGGTCTTAGATTGGTGGGTGTGGGACCCTGGCTACCCTCTTCCTCTTGTGACGCTCCCTGCTGCGAGATGAGCAGCTTCCCCCACCGCTCCTGCCTTCAGAGCTGCCTCTCCACAGGCCCAAAGCAACGGGACCCATCAATCATAAACCAGAAACACCAAAACTCTGAGCCAAAATAAACCACTTCTCTTTATAAGTGGATTTTTTTCAGGTAGGTGTTACGGTAACAGGAAGCTGCCAGACACACCAAGCCACGGTCCCCTGTCCCATCTGGGATCTAGCAATCCCCTCTCTTCACCAGTGTCCCTGTTTCTGCCCTACCTCTCCCTTATGTCTATTCACAGCCCAGCAACAGGAGTGATCCTCTCACTACGTCACACTAGCCCATCACCCTGCTAAAACCTAGCGTGGCTTCTGTGGTAGTCAGCTTTCCGTCACTGTGACAAAGTACTCGAGAAAAACAACTTTAAAGGAGGAAAATATTTACTTTGGCTCATGGCTTCAGTCTGTAGACAGCCATCTCTGTTACTGTGGGCACAGGAGGACAGAACTTAATGGCAGAAGGGAGGCATGAAGGAGCATCTCATGACAGCCAGGAAGCAGGGAGAGAGAGGAGAGGCCAGGGACAGGATACAGTCCCCAGAGACACACACTCACTTCAACTGGGTCACACTTCCTACAATTTCCACCACTTTCTTAGAGAGTCCATTTAAATTATGAATCCATCATTGAATTAATTTGCAGATGAGGTCAGAGTCCTCATGATCCCATCACTTCCCTGTCACTATAGCTGCTCTGGGGACCAACCTTCAACATGTGAGTCTTTGGGGAACATTCCAGATCCAAACCATCACAGCGTCCTATCTTCCAGGGCCTTCATGATCTAGCCTGCTGCCTCCTGACAGCCCGGGAGCCTCACCCACCTTGGGCAGCAAGTGCCATGACCAGCCCCGGGGGGCAGCCCCAAGAGGCTGTGCAGATGGGGTGCAGACACAACGTGCCGCAGGGCGAAGCCCGGGCACAGCATTTGCCGATTTCCGGGGTGTAAATGGGGCTCCTGGGCCAACTTCAGGCAGCGTCTCTATGCCAATCAGTTCAGGGAAGTGGCACAATCGGCCTTGTGAGCTGGTGCGAGCTGTTCCGAGCGGCTTCCAGCGCACCCTTGGCTCAGTGCCCACTGCCAGACTGGGTGATGGGGACACAGGTGTTTTAAAGGCTGGTTCTTTTACACATAGGTAAACATTGTAAGTTTACAACTGGCCAAGAGAGAAGGGAGGGCAGGACCCCGGGGGCAGAGGGAGGCCAATCGGCGCCGTGTCCCTGCTCCCCTCTCCCAGCACCACCCCTTCTCCAAGCTCAAAGAAAAACCCAGAAAGGCTTCCCATGGGTGTCTGGTTCCTCCGGTGACAGGGACCCGCGCCAGGGAGGGGAGGTCTGCCAGGTTCCGGGCGCCCTGGCCGCTGGAGGAAGGGGGAGGGCCGAGGGCCAGAAAGAGCAGACCTTCTGTCAAGACACTGGGCTGCAGAGTGGGGACCGAGAGAAGCCCCTGCCTGCTGGCCGCCTGCTGCACACCCAGGGAACCCTCGGGAATGGCCAGGGAGGTGACTGGCCCGGGGGGATCTTTGGAGGCCGAAGAACACCCTGGACGTGAGCTCCCTTCAGACCACCCAGAGGTCTTGAGCAAGGGATCTCCATCCTTCCTGGGAATGGAGCTGCTGTGTCCCCCCCTTGGCCACACAGGACTCCATGGCTCCAAGAGAGCCCTTTGTAAATGGCCCGGCCTCCAGGGCACCCTTCTGTCCCCCCCAGGTGGGGCCACCCCAGGCTCTAGCTCCACTGGGCACTCTCCACGCGCCTTCGAGTCTTCATGCAGTCCTGCCCACCCCGCTGAGGGCCACACTGCCCTTACCAACTCACGGCACTGAGGAGGCAGCTGAGGCCCAGAGAGGGCGAGGATCCTGCCTGAGGCCACGGCCCACTAGTGAGTGGCAGAGCTGAGCTTTGAACCCAAGAAACCTCGTGTTGTCACTGTAACCAAAGGTGCCCGGGCCAGGGATGGCGGGCTTCCGACTGGCAGATTAAGAAATCAGGGGTGTCTGGAGGTTCGAGGAGGGGCGTCTGGCAACGGGGCAGCTGCATGGGCACAGGCTGGCCAGGGGACAGGATGCTCCCAGCGCCCCAGGCCTGGCATGGAGGAAGCCCTCGGAGTCTGGAGTGGGCGCCATGGGGTGCACCTTGGGCTCTTTGGCCCCACGGGGGGGGGGGGGGGGTGGAAGCCCCAGAGCTCCCCTGCCCCGCCCCCTGGGGACCACAAGCCCTGCCCATGCCCTTTGGTCTGACCTTGAAATAAGTTTGAGCGCATGTTGTAGCCCAGGTCATAGTAGTCTGAAAAGATGGAGGAGATTTCCGAAGAGCTCTTGGTCCTGCTGGGCCACGAGCTTGCCCTCCTCTGGCCCTCCAAGACTTCACCGATGACCCCTTGAGCCTGACGGGGGGCAGGGAGCAGAGACCAGGGATGGCAACGACCCCCAGCTCCCTCCTAACTCCTCCTCCCTCTGATCCCCCTCAGCCTGCAGCCCCCCACCAACCCCCAGGGCCGGGAGCCAAATAGACCAGGGAGGGGGCATCAGGAATGGCAGGACCCCAACTCCCCGCATTGAGCACCTACTATGTGCAGCCTCAGGAAGCGTCTTCATGGGGTTACACTACTTTTGCCCTCTTATAAAGGGGGAAACTGACCCTAGGAGGCCAGACCTGCCCAGCGCACACAGCTCGGGAGCCCCAGAGACCCAGCTTGCCACTGTGATTGAGCAGTCACAGGTCAAAGTCCTCAGCGTCCACCCAGGCCAACTCCTCCCTGGTGCCAGGGGTAAACCGAGGCCCAGGAGTTGAGCTCAGGCCTAGGAGGCAGGGAGTCCAGGTCTGCCTGGGGCAGCTGCTGACTCTGGCCAGTCCTGCTCCTCTAGGGGCCTCCGTGTCTCTACTTGCAAATCATGGGGAGGGGTCTTGGGAGCAGCTTTCAGCTGGCTCAAGGACACTTACAGCTGGGCAGGGACACCAGATGCCCTGATTTAAGCCCAGGACCATGGAGGCTAGAGAGAGAAGTGACACCTTCCCCTGGCTGAGAGGGGCAGTGTGACGCAGTGACAGTCAACTCAAACAGCAACATGTCCCTCCAAGTGGCACAGAAGGTGGGAGATGGCAATCTCCCAGATTGTCTGATGGGCCGAGTTGCTGGCCTCCAGGTGACAAATGGGCAGGGCCTGACTTGCAGTCTTTGTGAGCACAGTGGGACCCCCAAGCAGATCCTCACCCCGCTGAGCTCTGGCTTTACCCTCGGTTAAAAATGGAAGCGGTGACTCCCGCCTGGCCTGGAGGTGCGATGAGGGTCAAATGGCTTCAAAAATATGCCTCAAAGCCAGCGCAGGAGGGACGGTAGCCCCTGACCAGCAGCGGAAGGCAGAAGTCATCTCAAGCTTCAGTAGTGGCTGCCTAGAAGGGTACGTCGGCCGCAAGAGTGCCGGCAGCCACTGGTCATGTCTGCCATGAAGGCAGGCTGGGAGCGTGGGGCATGCAGGCCGTGAGTTTGTCACCCTGACCTAGTCTGACGGCTTCACGGTACCGAAGTCGAGACTGAAGCCCAGAGAGGCAAAGTAAGTTACCCAAAGTCACTCAGCATTCACGGGCAGAAGCTGGATTCAAACCTAGGTCTTTTCACCCCCAGTAAGTGCCTGTCCGCTGGATGCTCCGTCTCTAGGAGACTCGTTCAAGTTGAAAACATCCAGTTTCAAACAAAAGGCTCATCATTGCAATGTCATCCAGAGCCAGGGCTCCAGAACCTGCCATCACAGACTGGGTCCTTGTTCCACACAACCGGGAAGGGGTAATAATAGCACCTCCCCCAGGGTCGTTGGAAGGATGAAATGAGTTGTCACTGTGAGGAGTTTGAACCGAGCCCAGCACCTGGCACGTAGCAGGTGCTCACTAAACACTGCCTTCTAATCTGCTGCCGCGGGGACTGTACTCAGAAGCAGGTTCCTCTGTACCCTCACTGTGAGTCCCCACCAGTAGCCCTCCCCCACCTCCTCCTCCTGTCCCCTGCTTGGACACCTGCTCCTCAGAAACCAGCTGGTCCACCACTTTGCTCCCGAACTTGTGGCGGATGTTCTCAGGAATGGCACTGCTCTTCCGGCTCACGGGCGCCCCCCTGTGCTCCTGGGTCCTGGATTTGGGGCCTTCATTCGGCTGAGCCCGCTCTGTGCCCCCTCTCAGGGCCCTCGGCGGTGGGTCCATACACAGAGGGTCCCGGCTGGCCGCGCTCGGAGGCGGAGGAGGGATCTCCGGGTGGCCGCACTGCAGGGAGCTGCCTTGGGTGCTCCCCGGGGAGAGGGGGACCTGGTACTTGAACTTGGAGGGGTCCAGGGAGTTGCAGGCAGCGCCCCAGGGGACTGCGTCCTGCTGGGCCTCCTTGTTGTTCAGGTGGGCCAAAGTGGTTGCTCCTGAAGGGCGGAGAGACAGAGGGACAGGAGGGAACACAGGGACAGAGCAGGAAGAGGGGGGCAGGGCGGGGCAGAGGCAGGGAGGGGGGCAGAGCCCAGAAACCCGGGAGAGGGAGGGGGAGGAAGGAGAGGGGCGGGAGAAGCCCGTTGGCAGCCAGGCCCAGCACGGGGTCCCCACGCTGCTATGACCACCCGCTGGCCAGCCCTGAGGCCCAGCCTGTGGCCTTGAGGAGGACTGGCCTCCCTGGGCTCTTGCCTCCCCCGCATCCTCAGTTCCCTTCCTCATGGTGAACCTGCAGCCACCCACCCAGGGCCTCGGCAGCCCTGGGACTGGCAGAATTCTCGGCTTAGTCAAGTCACACGCCAAGAAAGAGCCAGAGCTAAGGCCTCAGCTCGCCAGTGCCCACCCCGTCCTCCCTCCAGCCGCCCCCCCATCCCCACCTGGTCCCCCCCATCCGCCCCTGACCCCAGGGCCAGCAGCTCCCTGCCCTCGCCCTGGCTCCAGACCAGCCAGGAGCGGCTCCCCTACCGTCCCCAGAAGCCCTATAACGTCCCACTCCCTGGAAGGAGAGTCCCTGCTTTTCTAAGTCAAAATCCCACCTTTCCTCCAAATGCAGCCAAGTCCCCCCGACACCCACCCGAGCAGCAGGCCAGCCGCACCCCAGCTCCCAGCTCCCGGCACACAGTGTGTCTCTCTCAGGAGGCTGCGCTTCCGCCTACAGGGGGCAGTCGGCTGTCCCCTGCTAGAGAAGGGGAGGGTCACGGAGACCCCCGGGGGGAGTGCCCTGGCCAGGCACAGGGTGATCAGGGGAGAGTGGGCGCGCCAACGCTAAGGGGGCTCGAGAGGCGCCACCCTCGTCCAGGCCGAGACGCCCATTTGCTCTCATCTGGACACCGAGGTCCCCCGGCCAACCCGGGGCCCGGCTCACGGTCTAACCCCCACTGCTCTCCCTTAGTGACGGGCAGTCCCGGGGCCCCTGGGAACCGGCTGGACCGCAACTCTGAGTCCAAGCCCCAAGGATGGTCCCTCTTTCCTTCCCACTCCACAAACTGGAGGCCGGGCCCCCACGGCCGCCCCATCCTCAGCCCAGGCTACACGCTTGGGGACGTCCCTCTAAACATTCTAGAAGGGTCCTGCAGGCCTCTTGAAAGAGGCTGGTTCTGCCTCCTTTTGTTTATAAACAAGATCAGGTTCCGTGCTGTGCTTTGTAACTCGCTGTTAAGGAAACAGCCCAGAGCCCGGGCCCCCTGCAGACGGTGGCCACCCAACTGCCTGGCACAGGGCCATCCCGGGGCCTGGACGCCGCCCCACTGCTGGGTGTCCGGCCTGCTCCAGGTCAGCTTTACAGAAAAGGCTGCCGAAGCTTCCCTGGGCTCCGTCTCCCTCTCAGGGACTCTGACGGCTGTGCTACCCCCCCCCCCCCGCCCCCGTGCTACCCAAGCCTGGGGCCTGCCCCGTCCCCCACCCAAGGCAGCTAGGTCCCTCACTGCGTTCTCCCTGCCCTGAGTGCCTGAGACGAGGGACCTGAAGTGGGGATAGTTCCCGGCCACCCCCAGGGAGCCCCTCGAAGCCCTGGACGCGCCCTCGCGTGTCCCTGCGCCCCGTCTTACCTGTTCGGGGGCCTAGCTCCATGGACTCTTGCTCTGGGACAGGTAACCCAAGGTCAGTCCTGTAGACAAAGCAGACGTTCAGCGTCTCAGATGACAGTGTCCATCAACAGGGTCCTAGCAGAGCCCGGCCACACGGCTGCAGAGCCCCGGCGGCTCCTCCCCGGCTCACGGAGCTGCTGCTGGTGCCCCTTGGCACACCAAGTCCCCAGGGTCCCCGGAGCCACCCATTTGCCTGGCACAGGGCCACCCCCCGGGCCCCTGCAGGCTCTGCCCTCTGTAGGGAGCCCTGGACCCAGAAGCAGCAGGGCCTCAGGGCCTTTGTCACCGAGCCTCGGGGGGTGACTTGTTATGCAGTAAAAGATGCTGACACAACTCAAATGTCAAGCACCCCACATCCAGGAGATGGCGTCTTCTCGGGGACTCGCCGAGGTGCGCACAGTAAACGTGAACTTACCCGCCCAGGCTCAGAGAGAGATGGGGAGGGCTGTAGCTCCGCAGGAGAAATGTGCGCCTAGCTCTGTGTTCCGTCCCCAGCACGGGAGAAAGAAATGGGGGGGGGGGAGAAAGGGGGAGGGAGGGAGGAAGGGAGGGAGGGGGAGGGGGAAGGGGGGAAGCCGGGGACAAGAGAGAGAGAAGCCAAACCACAGGACTTCACCCAGACGGTGCACAGACTAAGCCATTCTCCCAGCTCCAAGTTAGTCAGTCAGTTCAAGTTCAAGTTGGTTCCTTTAGGTCAGATTTCCACTTCCGTCACCTACTTGATGTGACCCCCACCCCACCCCCGCTCCCTGTCTCCCTCTAAAGTACTGCCCAGTACTGGACCAGCTGACGCAGAAGCGCGGACCCACTGCCACGTTCTGACCTGGAGTGAATGTCCCAAGAGGTCTTGGTCAAGGAGGAGGGAGGGTAGGTCTGGCTGCAGCTGGGCACGTGTCACTCACAAGCAGTTCTGAGTGGGGAGAAGACAGGTGACGTCCCACCCCTGGGGAGCCCGGCCCCCTCACCCCTCTGCCTTACCTCTCCAGTGTCTCTCATAACATCGGAAAGCACGCAAACCGCCCTGGGGCCACCGAAGCCTGAGAGGGCTGACCCAAACTGCACAGCTAGGGGGGCAGACCAAAGGGCGGATGCTGAAGGGAGCCCTCCCAATTATTCACTGGAGTTGCCATGGCAACCCCATAGGGCTCTGTGACCTCAGAGCACCTGCTGGCCCACCCCTAGGGATGAGGGGCCAGGCCTGAGGGGACGGGAGGGGTCTCTGCGTACCGTTCACTCGAGCATCCAATGCCAGGCTGGGTGCTAGACAGAGGCCACCAAGGGCAGAGGACCTTCCTGGGAGCACGAAGCAATCAGTAGGGCGCGTGACTCCCTGCCGAGGGAACGGGCTCAGGGCTCGCAGGGGGCCCTTAGGGCTGGAACTTGAAGGGCCCTAGAAGCTCAGCAGAGGGACTAGGGTTTCCTCCCAGCAGGGGACGGAGCCAGGGCTCCTGCACACTGCCCACCACGGAGCTGCCCCCAGCCCTTTGTTGTGGGTTTTGAGACAGAGTCTTGCTGAGCTGCCCAGGCGGGTCTCAGACCCGTGATCCTCCTGCCTCGGCCTTGCGGGGAGCGGGGCTCAGATGACACTGCGGCCCTGTTTGTTGGGCGACGCGGTTCCTGGAGGCCTTTGGATTGAAGGCCCAAGCGTCCTGCTGGTCACCCAGAGGCCGACCTCAGTTCCTAGCTATGTGGCCCCGCACGCTCCTTCCTTCGTCAAACCAGCAAGGAAAAGAGACTCCCCACAGAACACGACAGTCGTGTATGCCATAGCGCCAAAGTGCCACCTGCCTCCCTTGCCACATTCTGATGGTGCAAGCAGTGGCCACCCCCACTCTGAGGGAGAAGGTCACACTGGACAGGACAGTCCACCGGGACCACGCTGGACTCCTCCACCACTGTCCTTTGATCTTCTCTCACCTCGGCAGGCAGTGATCCTGGTAAAACCAAAGTTGAACCTTGTCCCTGCTCTAACCCAAACCTTCCGGTAATTTCCCATCTCAACTGGATTAAAAGCTGAACTCCCCTTTTACCGGCAAGGCCCTACCTCCCAGTGGCCCTTATGGCCCCCCCAGACCTTGGCCCGTCCTCCTTGGCCAATGCTGCCTTGGCCCATGGTGAACACATCAAGCACTGCAGCCTCAGGGCCTTTGCACTCGCTGTTCCCCCCACTGCAACTTCCTGTCCCTGGACATCTGCTGGACTAGCCTCTTCACCTCCTCCAGGGCTCTGCTCCCTGCAGAGACTGTTCACAACAACCCCAAATAAACCCTCAAGCTTCACTTGCTCTTAGTGGACTTAAAAATCACTGATTTGGGAGATCACGCCGCTGGGCCGTACATTATCAGTTTCCCGGCAGCTTTACTGTGGTAGCATATGGTGGGGGGCGGGGGGGTGATAATGGTGGCCTCAGTTATCCTTGGGGACCTGAAGGGGACCTGTCACTTGTTCTAAAAACACTGACTCTTCAACTGGGGCCTACGGACAGCCAGTGGGTGCAGGTCTCTGCCCTCTGTCTTCTCTGGTGCTGCCTTGGTGGCTGGGCCAGTCTGCTCAGCTCGGCATGGTGACCTGGGGACCACTGGAGGCCCACACGACAGGGTTGGCTTGCTGAGCTGGACCTGCCCCGCCTCGCCCTCCTGCTCAGGCTGAAGATGCCCGGGGGGCCTCAAGGCCGACCGCGAACAGACCTTGGCCTCGTGACAATCCTGTCCACCGCTAAAGACCCCTCCAGCTCCTGGCAATGGCCAAGAGAGGAGCCGGGAAAGACCGTGAGGGTGGGAGGGGCCCGGGTCCGCGAACCTCCACGAACCTCCACGAACCTCCGCCTGCTTCAACCCGATGTGGCCGCCGCCACCAGCAAGGCTCGTCCCTCTCCTCCTTATTCTGAGCCTCCACCCGCGGCCCCGGGGCTGAGAAGGTGGCCGCAAGCCCAGTCCCACTTCTCCCCCTTCTCCCCCGCGCTGGCCCCTCAGATGCTGGCTTTCCTGCTTCCAGACCTGGGCTTGGGGACAGGGCCCCGCGTTGAGAAGCGCCTGGCCCTCCACTCCGTCCCCAGCACGATCCACCCCCTGACACACAGTGTCCTGTGGTAAGCCCGTGGGAGGTGGCAGGAGGACTGCTGTGTCCCCTGCCCAGCCCTGGCACCTGGATGTACCTGACCTACAGCAGGTGCCCATAACTGTGCTGACGGAGCGGCCGTGACAGGAGGAGCAGATGGCGGCAGAGCCACCGTCACTCCTGAGGCTGCCCCTGAAGTAGCCTGAGGAGGGCCACCTGAGGCGAGGGCTCTGCAGAGCCTGAGGGCCTGGGCGCCCGCTCCGGGCTCAGACGCGGCCCTGCCCTCGAGACTCTGTCTAAGCAGGAGAGGGACAAGAGGGGACCCCGTAGGGGCTGGAATCCGCCCTGCAGCCCCACCAGGGTTTCAGGACTCTCAGGGAAACTCGGGATCCAGCCCTGTGGCCACCCGCCTGGCAGCTTCCCCTCCGGGGGCCTCCCAACTTGGCGCCAGGCCCAGCGGCCTTCCACCCCCTCCCGCCATCGCGCCCCAGAAGGTCTGACTGAGCCAGGAAGGAGGCCCACGGTGGAGGCTGCTTGCCTCTTGCTTCTGAGGCCCTGGGCTCTGAGCCACCTTGGGACACTCACTTGGAAGGCTGGCTGTCCCCTTCCCCTCCGCACAAGGGGCTGGGCCCATGGCAGGAGTGGGGGATGCCAGGCTGGCCCTGGCTCACCTCTCTGGCCCCCGTAGGTCCCCCATGCTCCAGGGCAAAGTCCACCTGACCCGGGGCGCAGGTGGCTGAATAAGGAAGTGGCCCTTGAGCGGCTCCCCCAGCTGCGGGGGGCGGGGGGGGGCTCGGGCGGCTTCTTGCCGGGTGGAGGCCAAGGAGTCTGGGGGTGAAGTGGGGACAGGGACGGGGTGGAGGGAGACCGCAGACAGGCTCTGAAAAAGGCGCTTTATTCCAGTGTGGGGGAAGGGCAATTCTAAAAACCGCGTCCACCTGCCTGGCTAGGGACCAGCCGTGGGTCACACGGGACCCCTGACCTGGCCGGAGCCGGTGCCCCAGGAGAGGCCGGGCTCAGGCCTTGCCGCCCTTCCCCTGGGACACGCGGGTCTCGGGGGGCGCCCGGCGGAACCACTCGGACCAGGAGCCGTCATAGACGGCCACGTCGGGCTTGCCGCAGAGGTAGGCGGCCAGGGCAATGTGGCAGGCGGTGACACCCTTGCGGCAGGTGGCGATGAGGGGCTTGGACAGGTCCACCTTCTTGCCCTGGAACATGGCGCGCAGCTCCTCGGGGCTCTTCTCGAAGCCGTCCGCCGTCAGGAAGTCCATGAAGGGCATGTTGACGGAGCCGCGGATGTGGCCGGAATCCAGCCCTGGGGGCAGAGGCCAGGGTCAGGGAGGCTGGGGTGGAGGGGGCCACAGGCTTTGCACATTAAAGTGACATCTTCTTGGCGCCTTGTGGAGCTAAACTTGTTGCCAGCCCTAACTACGACGTTCGATGCCGCGGCTGAGACCCCCGCAGCCTCCTTGAAGCAGGGGGTCCAGAGTGACACCTGCTTGGGAGGACAGGGATGAGCCTCGGCCGTCCGTCTCCACCAACCTCCACCAGCCTCCGCCATGGCAGAGCAGCTTCCCTTCTCTGCACCTCGGCTGCCTCATCTGTAAAATGGGCTCAGTGGTACAGACCCACGTCACTGCACTGTCGAGAGGGACACATGGGACCCGTGACTGCCAATGCCACGTGCTTTGTTGGCTAAAGCGCCACCACTGAGGCCCCCCGGAGCTGCCAGCCCAGCAAGGAAGACTGACGTCAGGAAATGTCGCAAGCCACTAAGTTCAATGTCACTCCAGTTTAGAGATGAACACACCGAGGCCTGGTGGAACGAAAAGTGTCCCACCTCAGGCCACATGGACAGGTAAGACAGGCCTGGGGTCACCACGAGCCCCCTGGGTTTCCTTCTGGGCACACAGCTGTGAAAAGAGCAGGTGACCTGGTACCAGACCCAAGTTGAAGGCCCAGCTCTGCCACTTACTAGCTGGGTAACCTTGAACAAGTCCTGCCACCTCTCTGGGCCTCAGTTTCCCCAGGGATAAAAGAGGAGTGAGACTGCCCCTCCCCCTGTGTGAGGAGTAAAGGCCACAGGGACAGCACTGACCACTGGGGCTGCCCCCACCATGCCCTCAGATGCTGTGGCTTCCTGCCACTTTGCCACCTACGAGGACGGGGTCACTGTGGGCCCTTCAGGCCTGTGCAAGGTGTGGATAGAAGCAAATGTGTAGCTAGGCTGGCCCGGGGTCCCTTCCACCAGCAGGGCCCCTCTGCCCAAACTGCCTCTGGACCGGCCTCAGCAACTCAGCGAGACCCCGACTCAAAATAAAATCTAGAAAGGGCCGGGGACGTGGCTCAGTGGTATGCACCCCTGGGTTCCATCCCTGGCACCAAAAAAACCAAAAGAACAAACTGGCTTTGAAATAGCAAGAGGGGCCCAGGGTTTGGACGTGGACAGAGCCGGGCCCCCTCAAGGCCTTGGCCCAGGCCCGAGGCTGCCGGGTACCCTCCTCCCTTCTCACACACCCTGCGCCCTCCAGACTTGGGGAACGGGACTGGGCTCCACACAGGTTTGCCTCCACCTCTTTGGGCTCCTCCCCAAGTCCCCACCGCCCCAGTAAACCTGGACCATGGGAGGTTGGGGCCAGGGTGGCAAGAGGGGGCAGGGCAGGACCTGACTAGTGGGACCAGGCCACATCCTGGTACTCTGCACAGGCCCTGCCCTGCCAGGTCTCGGTCCCCCTGCCTGTGGCACAGGGAGCCCCCATCTCACAGCCTGGGGGAGTTTACCTATGACAGGTAAAAGCCCTGGGGGCCCTGGGCACACATCAGGCACCAGTGGGGTTCTGGGCCCCCACCCCAAGCTCCAAAGAGGATTGTGAAACTCATTAGCATAAAGGTCCCTGGGTGACAGAGACTTCCGGTCCCTCTTCCTGTGGCAATCCCATCTTGCTTTGCCCCAGACCTGTGCCTGAAGCCAGCTGTGCACTACCCGGTGGCTCCGGAACCTTCCTCCAGGAACCCACTGCGGGCGCTTTCCGGGGCGGCTGGGGCTGGGTCAGTGACCCCAGGAGACCACACACAGGGGCCCTCCTCTCCCCACCACCAACGAGGACGCGCCGTTGCTTATTTTCTGATTCCTTAAAGGAGCCCTCTTCTGAGAAGGGGTGCAGTTGGGGGCTTCGGTGGAGCGGGGCTCCAGCCGGGGAGGGCCCTCCTGCTTGGGCCAAGGCTCAGGGGCTGCCTGGGGAATCCCAAAGAGGAGCCAGCAGCCCGTGGCGCCAAGATGTGCCCCTCCCGGCAGAGAAGCTGGAGAGCAGCCAAGTGGAGGAAAGAGTCCTCTGCCCGAGGCGGAGTCTGCTGCTGCTCTCCGCCCACGTGCACGGTATCTGCATCTGCAGGCCCGGGGCCTTCCCGACCCCACAAAAAATGGGCATGACCCCACCTCTGGCACCGGGGTTCCCAAAAATGTGTTGAGGAGAGATTAATCTTAATTAACTCATCTTAATCTTCCCAAATCGTCACAAAGCCAGGAGATTATCCTCGCCACGCTGGTGGGGAGCTCAAGCGCAGAGAGGTGAGGTAACTTGCTCCAGGGCACACAGCAAAGGTATTTGAAGTGCAGTCAGACGGGTCAGACCTTAAAGCCTGTGTTCTTTGACTACCCTGAGCCTCCCTAGAAAAGGAGGCTGAGGCAGGGGAATGGATGAGCTGACGTCCCATGCTCAACTGCTCAGAGGTCTAGGAATTTATGTTCCGGTTTTGGCCAAGAAGGTGTGAGTCAAGCTGGCAATCTTACATCTTCAGGCTGCCAATAGGTGTGAACGTTCAAGGCCAGGAAAACCTGTTTGGCCCTTCCTGCCTTCCTTAAGGACACCAGGGGATCCAGTGTGGGCAGCCCTGGCCCTGGAGGGGAGGGACACAGGCAGAGGAGCTCCCTAGCCCCGTGGAGCAGGGACCTTTCCCCCAGCCTCGCGATTGCTCTCCCCACCCGCAGGGGTGGCCTTCACAAACAGCCTCGCTTTGATGCTGCCGACCAGGTCCAAGTCTTGGCCGCTCTGCCTCGTTAGAGAAGTCTCTTCTCCCACGGGGCCGAGCAGGATCAAGTCCACGGGCTTCTGCCCTGCCTCCTCCCTCTTCCTCCTCCCCACCCAGGGGGAGGTCAGGAGAGCAAGGCAGACTGACACGCCCAGGGCCACCCCTAGGTGCCACACCCGGATGTAAACTGAATCTGAACAAGTCCTACCCTCTCCCCGACCAAAGGACTAAGGCACACGCTTAGGCCAAGGGCCTCATCCAGCCAGGAAGTAGCCCTCTGGTCCTCCTGGGGTCACTCCGCCAGGGACACTCTGGGCAAAGCCTGTCCCTAACCTCCCATCTGGACGGCTGAACCCGCGGTGTCTCCCTTATTCCACCCCAGGTGGGGACCATGAACCTGACATAGCCTCCTGTGACTTTGTGTCCCCAAACATTTTGCATGGAGGTCAGCAGACCCTCTTAGAGAATGAGGGAGGGAGCCGTCGATGCCTCTAGGTGGCCCTGACCTGTCCTTTCCTTGCCCTTAAATCCCTTTACAATCACCGTTGCATTGAAATCAGCACCTCCACACACAGTGGGTAGGGCTGACCCTATTTTGATCATTTTATAAAGAGGACTCAGAGGTCAAGCAATTAGATTGAGGTCACAATGCAAAGGAGTGGCAGTGCTGAAAGGAGAACTCATATTCCCTGGCACTCCCCTTTGGGCACCAGAGGCGGGAGGAGGGTCACAGAGGAGGGAGAATTCAGGGCTCTCTGGAGGCATCACAGGAGCACGCCGTTTCCCTTCTCTATGCCTCGGTTTTCCCATCTGTGAAATGGGAATGATAAGGAGTGCGCCTGAATCACACTTCTCCATTTCCCTTGGAGCAGGCTGGGAAACACCAGAGAACCAACTCCTTCTCTCCTCCCTCCAGGGCAGCCTGAGTCCCAAGAAGAAAAGGCATCTTGAGCCAAGGCCAGAGGGCTGCAAGCACAGAACCAGAACCTCCTCCAGACCTCCAGAGAGCAGGCCCGGCAGGCGAGCAGGGGCCCGGGAGAGCGGAGCTGAGGAAGGCAGAGACCTCCTGGGCTGGCCCTGCCCCTGCCTCCGTGAGCCTCTGTCTGATGAGGTGACCTCTCAGTCCCTCCAGCTCTGTGACTGGACAGTTTTCCCACATTCTCTCCCTGGGGCACACAAAGGAAGCAACACTGTTTCACAAGTTGGGCGAAATGTTGCACCAGAGGTAGATCCTGGGGAGTGGAGGGAGGGGTGTCCCTGGCGGAGGGGAGAGCCACCAGGAGGTACAGGCTGGCAAGTTCTGCACCTGGGAAAGGCAAGACCCAGGCTCCCTCTAGCCAGGAGCTTCTAGACCTCAGTGGTTCCTGTCCCGAGGTGGTTCCTGCCCCGAGCAATGCAGACTTCTGGCCTCCCTTCCACAGGAGGGGACTGAAGGGCCACCTCTCTGGGAATATCTAGCAGAGGGGATTCCTCTCTAGCCCTGGGGGCTGGGGGGGGGGGACAGATGGAGCGTATCCAGGTTTAGAGTTCTGGCTTAAAACAAGGCAGCTCTGGGTTCAACCCTGGCTCAGCCACTTGAATGAAGCCCATCACTGAACGTTCTGACATCCACACACACACCCCCTTTAAAATGGGGCACTACAACTTGTTGGATGGGACGGGACAGTGACAGGTGTCTAGCATGGCAGCTCCACCTCAGGCCCAGCTGCTAGGAAAGGTTATCAACTGAGCTGTCCTGCAAACCTCAGCCCAGGGACCAGGGAAGCTGAGGGGAGGGAGGGGTCAGGAAAGGCTGTTGCAGATGGCTGGAGAAGCTTCTGGGGGACTACGTAAGCCCAGCGTGTCCTTAGGAGGCTCCCGTATAAATGCTGGCTCATGGGCATCATGCCCTTTGGTACAACCTAGTGCATGTGGGGGTGCCTGGAAGTGGACAGGGGCAGACATCACCAGTCACCTCTGGCGATGCTGTGTCACTTGTCAGCACATGGCTATCAAGACACATACATAGGTCATCATGCATCTGAGCTGAAAAAGTGGTCAGGGTTAGGTGTATCCTACAGATAGAAATACTGAGGCCTGCGTGGGGGGCCTGAGGGCAAAACCTGGAGAGGGTCCCAGTCACCCTAACTCCATGTCTTCCTATTAGGCGTAACTCCCCAGGGACCACAGGGACACTCACCTACTGCATCTGGCTCTGGCTCAGTGCCAGAGTACCGCCCTTGGGATCGTGAATCCACCAGCTGGAACCTTCTAGATTCCAGGTTCTCCAGTACCTGCTCATAGGTCTTGAGCAGGGAGCGGTCCAGAGTGGCTTTGAATATGGCTGGCTCTGGGTGTGAGGGCTCAGATGTCACCGGGTGGCCCTCCTTCAGCCAGTTCCGGAAGCCACCATTGAGCACTGACACAGTGCGGTGGCCAAACACTCGGAACATCCACCAGACTCTGGGAGCATAAAAGCTGCCCAGGTTGTCACCATCATATACCACCACATGCGTGTCGTTGCTGATGCCCAGGCGGCCCACGTAGTCTCCGAAGTGCTCCTCGCTGGGCAGCATCATTTCGTAGGGCGAAGCCGTGTCCCGGCACTCCTCTATATCAAAGAAGGAGGCACCCGGCACATGGCGCTCTCGGTACTCCTTGCGGGCCTCACGAGTGCCCGGTGAGTACCAGGACGCGTCCAGCACCCTCAGGCTGGGGCCCAGCTTGCCTGACCGGAGGGACTCCGCCAGCCACTTGGTGGAGACCAGGGCCCGGTAGAGCACCTGTTGAACCATGGTGTCTGCTCTGCGTTGTCACCTGGCGCAGATGGGATTCGGGAAAGAGACACGCCTGAGCGCACTGGGGGCAGTGGGCGGGGCCTGGGAGGAGTAGCTGCTTCTCCCCGGCACCCCAGGATGCAGTGTCACCTCCCGGGGTGCAGCGGCGGTCTGCGGATTCCCAAGGACGCGCCCCAGCCCTCCCCCGCTCCCTGCCGGCGCGGAAGGGGGTGGGGCAAGGGTTTCTGGGCGCCGCGGTCGCTGGACGGGCGTCTGCCCGGGCAAACCCCATACTCGCCCTCGGGATCCTGCCAGGAAGGAACTGTGCTAACCGCCCGAGATGCGGGGCGCCGGTCCTTGGGCTTGGACTCCTCTTTCCCCGGAGGGCAGGGGCGGGTGCACTGGGAGAAGCTGCCCTGGAGTCCCCAGGCGCGCGGGACAGCGCCCTCGCCAGCCCTCCCGCACCCGCTCAGGAGCCCGCCTCCAGGGCGCCCTCTGTCCTCGTCGGGTCAGGGAGTCCCGGGCACCCCGCCCCGCTCTCGCCACCAGGACCCTCCCCTGGGCTGCAGGTGGCCGGACCCACTCACTCGCCCTGGCCGCCTCGCTGGCGCTCGCCCCAGCCGCTGGCGAAGCTGGCGCGTTCAAACCCTGAGCCGCTAGCTCCCGGGCGGCCCGCACCATCGTGCCACTGCGAGAGGGGGGACCTGCGCCGCCGACCGCCGCCCCGCGCCGCCCCCACTCCGGCAAGAGGGGCCCCGAACGATCCTGGGCTCCGAGTGCCTCTGAGACCCCAGGGGGCTGCCCCGGGCGCCGGGCGGCCAGCGGGAGGCGAGCTATCGGGCCTCGCGGCGCCGGCGTCTCCCCCCGCGGGCTCGGCCGGTGGAAGGCGCCGGCAGCGGCGGCTCCGAGTGGCCAGGGCGGTGGGCTGTGTCCGAGTCTCCTCCCTTTGGCCCATCGCAGGTTGGTGGCGGAAGGAGGGGACCTAGGCGGGTGCGGGGAGGGGGCGCCATGGCAGAGGCAGGGAGCCGGGAGCCCGAGACCCGGGTAACTGCTGCCCGCCGCGTCGCGACGGCCGGTCGGTAGCAGGAGGGCTCTCCTTGGGGTGCGCGGCGCGGGACTTCCCGCGCGGCCCTAGCGGAGGAGGGGGCGCCGCCTGGGAGCGAAGGGTGGCCAGGGCGCACTTAATTCGCCCTAAGGGGCTCTGTCCAGGGCTGCTTGGGGTCGCCTGCAGGGTGGGGTTGGGGCGAATGGTGGAGGAAAGTCGCCCATAGGTTTGGTGTGACCTGGTGCCACTTGGGGAAGGAGGCCGGGGGAGACCCACCGACCCAGAGGCCCCCAGGAGAACTGGCAGAGGACTTGCCAGAGTGAAATGAAAGTAAACAGTCGGGGCCTGCGGCCACCCGGGTGGCCTCGCTGCCTGCTCCTAGGGTGTCACTCAGTTCCTCCAACAGTCCTGCCTAGCAGGACAGGGACTTCTTCACAAGGGAGGCCGAGGAGTTGAGAGGGACCTAGTCCCAGCTCGCTCATTGCTGAAGTCACCGCTTTTTAAAATATTACATTTGTTTTTAATCGAACCTAGTTAATTCTAAATTTATAAAAGTTGAATTTTAACAGTGGTTGTTTAATAACCAGTTGGCAAAAATCCCTGAAATTTAGCCTTGGCTCTGTCTGGCAAACTGGGAGGAGGCCAATGTTATGGGCTGTTCCTAGCCCTAGAGTGTTTTCCTCAGGACCCCCTCCCCGCTTTTTAAAAATTGTCCGGACCTAATTTCTCACAGCCTCTTGCAAAAATTCAAATTTTGATAAACATTTAATCAGGGAATCCTCTCTGCCTTGGGCTTAATGGTGGTGAGGGAGGTACCAGCGGTGGCCAGGGGACCCCTGAGTGCCCACCTAGATGGGATTGGCAGAGCCCACACTTGACTTAGTGTGCACCCCTGAGATGGGCCTGGGGCTACCCTGTACATCCTGGGGTTCGTCACCCCCCCAGGTCCCCTTACAATGATCTTGGCCCACTGTACACACAGGGACCGCACCCCTTCTCCTGGTCCCCGCCCTTCAGGAACACCACTGCCTGCCCTTTCAGACCCTCCCCCATAGCCCAAAATCCTTTGTGAGAACTGCCTGTAAATCAAGCAGAGGGTGCAGGACAGGATGACAGACCTCTGAAGTCCCACCCAATCCTAAAATTATTGTGTGTGGGGGGGGAGGGGGTATTTATTTATTTATTTTTGGTACTAAGTATTAAACCCAGGGGCACTTAACCTTTTAGCTATATCTTGAGTCCTTTTTATTTTGACACAGTATCTCCCTAAGTTTCTGAGGGTCTCACAAGTTGCTGAGGCTGGCCTCCTTCCTCAGCCTCCTGAGTGGCTGGGATTACAGGCATGCACCACTGCCCCAGGTCAAGTTCTAAAATTCTAAGATTCTCGATTTGCTGCCATGGGTTCAGGTTCAAGGCCACCTGAGAGAAAACTGGAAGAAATAATGAGATTTCATTAGGCCGTTTTTAATGATTATTAAAACCCCATGGGTAGTGTATGACGGTGGCTCTTTTCCGTTTATTATTTAATCTTCTCTGTAAGAGTGGAGGTTGGCTGCCCCCTTGCATGGCCCAGATGTGCCCACCATCACACAAGCAGTTAGGCAGTAGTGTGTGGTCCTTGCAATGACTCTGGGGGTGGGGCTCTCTGACTCCCAAACCATGGTGCTTTTCACTCTGATTGAATCTTTGGGGAGAAAAAAGCAAGGGTCTCCCAAGGATGATGGGGCTCCAGGAGCTTGTATGGTTCGCAAGTGAGACCAGCAGCACCCCAGTATTACGTAACTGTGGCACACCCCGTGGGTACTGGGATCACCCTTTAACCAAAGCCCCTGGCACCCTGCTTATCCCCAAAGTCAAGTGGAAGGTCCCCTTTTGGACGGCCACTTCCTCCAGGAAGCCTCCCGCCCCCGACCGAGGTAGCCGTCCTCCTGTCCGCATTGAGCTCCAGGCTGTCCTCAGTTGCTAGAGAAGGCTGCAGCCTGTCTCTCCCCTGGGCCTGGCCAAGTCAGGAGTTGCTCGGAATCCAGCACAGGGCCTGACCCTGTGGGTGAAGTCGGTTCCTGACAGCCAGCTGTGATGAGACTGGGGTGGGGGCACTCACAGGCTCTGGTCACCGTGACACCTGGGGCTGGGGAAGAAGCCTAGCCTCAGGATTGAATTCTGGTTTCTGATCCTGAGGCTGCCCCGGGTCAGCTCTGTGACCCAGGGCGGTGCACTTAATCCTCAGCTGCCGGTTGGCTCACTCAGAAGACAGGCCTTCTGCCACCACTGAGGCTGTGGCCCTAGCATGTGGTCTAGCCTCCAGGGACATTCCATGAGCACTGCTCTCTACCTGCTTCGTGTCACTGATAGGACTACCTTGTGTGGATGTAAGGTCTGGGCCCTGCCTAGGGTCCACCTGAGAGGGCCACATGCCCAGCCACCTCCCTGGTAGGGCCCTGCCTCTGCCTGGCAGGAGGGGCCCTTTTCTGTAACCTGCACGGAGGCCCTCTATGGAGCAGGGCACCAGCCGTCATAAATGGACTTGAAGTATTTGGGGAGCCTGCCCTGGAATGTAGGGACTGCCAAGTCCCTGGGCTAGTGAGCTGATTCCCTGACAGCCCTGTCCTGCAAAGGGGCTGTCACTGTCGGTGCTGCTAAAGAAAGGCCAGAGAGAAAACAGGCTGGGCACAAACTGGCCTTCCTGAACTCCCAGAGCCAGCCCCAGGCTGGGCAGTCGGTCTGGACCAGGCTGCCTAAGGTGGAGCCTGTTGCCACCAGGACACTTTAGTGCCCTTCTGTGAACCTCTATCTCCCCTTCTGTGAAATGGTGACAATATCAAACCTCTAAGGTCCCTCGATGGACAAGTAATTGACAGTCTGCTATGTCTGGGGCTTTTCTGGGGTATTGTGAGCAGTAAGTGATACCGGGCAGACAGTGACTCCCGGCTCCCCATTCCTCTTGGGCATCTTACTGAAATGCCTGGTGACCCAGTGAAGGCGTTCCAGCAGGGCTTGCCAGGTGGGAAAGGAGGCAGAGGTGACTCTAAGGGAGGGGCTGAGACTTTGGCCTTGATTGCTTTAAAGTGTCAGTGAGCCTTCCTGCCCCTGCTCCCACCCCTCTAAGGGCCTGCCCAGCGAGCTGCACAGAGGGGTCTGCCTGACCCTCTCCTGGGGTTCCTGGTCATTCGGTCACTTGGAGCTGTGTACACATCCAAGGCCCCGCAGAGGGAGGCCCAGGGTGACCAGGCTGCTTGGGCTCCCCCCAGTGCCGTCTGCATTCCTGGACTCTGCCCTGAGCGGGCTCCACGCCCCCACCCACCAGGTCCCAGCCCCTGCTCCAGCCCAGCGGTGCAATCATTCCGCGCCCTGGGGCCCGCCTCTGCCTCCCTTCCCTCCTGACATCTTCCCTGTCGCGCAGGCCTGCAGCCCCAGTGTCGCCACCGCCATGGCCGGTCCGCAGCTCTTCCGCGCGCTGGTGTCCGCGCAGTGGGTCGCCGAGGCGCTGAGGGCCCCGCGGGCCGGGCAGCCCTTGCAGCTGCTGGATGCCTCCTGGTACCTGCCCAAGCTGGGCCGCGACGCGCGCCGCGAGTTCGAGGAGCGCCACATCCCAGGCGCGGCCTTCTTTGACCTCGACCAGTGCAGCGACCGCACGTCGCCCTACGACCACATGCTGCCCAGCGCCGCGCAGTTCGCCGAGTACGCGGGCAGCCTGGGCGTGGGCGCCGCCACGCACGTCGTGGTCTACGACGCCAGCGACCAGGGCCTTTACGCGGCGCCGCGCGTCTGGTGGATGTTCCGCGCCTTCGGCCACCGCACCGTGTCGCTGCTGGACGGCGGCCTCCGAAACTGGCTGCGCCAGAGCCTCCCTCTCAGCTCGGGCAAGAGCCGCCCCGCGCCCGCCGAGTTCCATGCCCAGCTCGACCCCGCCTTCGTCAAGACCTACGAGGACATCAAGGACAACCTGGAGTCCCGGCACTTCCAGGTGGTGGACGCCCGCGCCGCCGGCCGCTTCCGCGGAACCGAGCCTGAGCCCCGAGACGGTAACTTAAAGGGGCCGGGAGGTGTCCTGGGGCTGGGGCAGGGCTGGCCTGCGCCCTGGCGCTTCCTGGCCCTGCCCTCCCTTTCGGGCTGAGGGCACCTTCCTCTCTAAGCCTCACTGTCCCCTCCTGGGCATCGGGCAATGGCCACCCCAAGGACGTGGGGACCCAGGGTGAGAACCCCAGCGCTCCCACCCCAGTGCTGTGTGTGGCATCAGTGGGGGGAGTGGGGGACAGTCCCCAGTTTGGTAAAGAAACCGAGGGATGAGTCCCCGTCAGGTCCTTCCCGCAGCCCCTGCGATGATGGATGGAGGAGGAAGTCGGGCCAGAGCAGGAAGGGCTTCTCCCAGAGGGATGATGCTTGCAGAAGGGCCGTGGAGAGGACACCAACAGGGTGGCTGTCAGCTGGATTTCCCAGGGCACCATTTTTGAACCTACATGAATGCCAGTTTCATATGGTTCACCTGAGAAGGGCACCACCTGGGTCCTGCTGCATCCCCAGCCCACCTGGATTCAGAGCCCACCTCAGATTGCCCTGGCTGTGTGACATCCGCAGGTCACCCAATCTCTCTGAACCTCAGCCCCTGCTCGTGTGCACTGTGAGCCGTAACTGGGGACATAAAGAGTGCAGTGAGAGTCTAAAGAGAGCAAGTGTGTAAAGCCCTCTGCTCTGATTTGCACACCCAGATAAGCTGCAGGGGACAGGAAGTGATGTGATTAACGTGTACTTGTCTGGCCATAGTGTTTTTTGTTGTTGTTATTGTTGTTGTTGCTGTTGTTTTTTAAAGAGAGAGAGAGAGAGGGGAGGGGATTTTAAAATATTTTTTATTTTTCGGTGGACACATCTTTTTATTTCATTTATTTTTTATGTGGTGCTGAGGATCGAACCCAGCACCCTGCACATGCCATGTGAGCGCGCTACCACTTGAGCCACATCCCCAGCCCCGCCATGGTGTTTTTCAGAGTGGTTAGCATATCCCTCATCCATCCGCCCATCCATGGGTGACAGCTAACTGTACACACTTGGTGGGCTTGTTGACGGCTGAGTCAAGCTAACAGGTGTGAAGCCGGCTCCTGTCCAAATCAGTGGGGACTGTCCCTGCCATGCCATCCCTGCTGAAGGGCCCAGGTCGGGCCAAGTGCACCTGTAGTCTCCACATCAGTCCAGCAGGGCGGGTGCTCTTTGCTGGGTGGCCTGCTGGGTGTGGGAAGCCCTGACTGTGGTTGGCACCCTGGCTCGACAGCCTGCTCTTCGCCCCTCTGGGCTGGCTGGGTGATGCCCCTGACTGAGCCCCGCGTCTGCATCTGTTCACTAGGGATGCATGGTCCCTTCCAGGGATCGGGACAGGGGTAGGTCAGCAGCTCCCCCTAGGTTGTTACCCCTGCGTGACACAGAAGCTGCCCCAGAGCTTTGCCCTGGAGTCTGAACTGCCCAGATTGAGCACTGGCTGTGCGGGTCCCTTTTGTTGTGAGCCCCACCACCCAGCCCCCATTCCTGGCTGAGCCCTGCTCCCTTTGCGAGCTTCCAGCCTCCCTCTGGGCAGTGTGGCTGCTGCTCAGTAGCCCCAGCTCTGGATGGCACCGGCTTAAGCCTTCTCTGCCCATGACAGTGACGAGCCAGGGCAGGCGAGACTTTGTGCCTTATTCTCCTCCTTTACAAAAGGGGAGGTGACGGTTGGTTTCCATGGAGGATTAAGGGAATAATGCCATGAGGGGCTCCCGAGACAGCGTTCAGCAATGTCCACTCTGGCGCCCCCCACGCCGCTGTAGGACTTGTCATGATGCCCAGCTGCCCAGCTGTTGCCTGTCTGTCCTGCCAGATCCAGACCCCTCGCCTGCAAGTGCTACAGGTTCTAGCTGGACAGAGGTCACACTGAGGGCTCTGGGGCTCCCAGGTGCACATCAGGAAGCCTGGGGCTCGCTGTGGCCCTGGGGGGAGCCCATTTTTAAGGGTCAAACTCCAGACAGCAGTTTGCTAGATGCATTGATCCCCAGCGTCACTGTCTGCAGAATGGGGCAAACTCTTGGGTGCTGAGCTGCGTGTTGTGAGGATCCCGTGAGATGGTACAGGACAGGGCTTGGCATCTGCTTGCCTGGGAGCCCCGATGTGCAGCCTTACACACGGGGTGCCGTTCACACCACCTTCCATCTCTTCTCTCCTCCCCGCTCTCCTGCCACAGGCATCGAGCCCGGCCACATCCCCGGCACGGCGAACATCCCCTTCACGGAATTCCTGACTCAGGAGGGCCTGGAGAAGAGCCCCGAGGAGATCAGCCGCCTGTTCCAAGAGAAAAAGGTGGACCTTTCCAAACCACTGGTGGCCACCTGTGGCTCTGGCGTCACGGCCTGCCATGTGGCACTGGGGGCCTACCTCTGTGGCAAGCCCGATGTGCCCATCTACGATGGCTCCTGGGTGGAGTGGTACATGCGTGCCCAGCCAGAAGAAATCATCTCCGAGGGCCAGGGGAAGACCCACTGAGGCTGGGCAGGATGGACACCGGCCAGCTCAGGCGACGCCTGACCACCAGCAGTGCCCAGCCCGATTGCTCTGACTCTGCTTTGCCTGAAACAGTGTTTCCTCATCCAGCTCAGGTGGCATTCAGGGTGACATCGGAGACCAGGAATTCCATTGACTCAAGGGCTCCCAATGGAGGTGGGGGTGCCGGCAGAGGCATGGGGAGGGGGCCAGAACCCCGAACCGCCGCCCCACCCTGGTGCTGAGCTGGGCCCCGCCTCCCTTCTGTCTTACTATTGAGGAAATAAAACAGCCAAGCACTGTCGCTTGGGGCTGCCTGGGTGCCGTGTCCCGCATGCTCAGCAAAGGTCGCTCCACAGGGCCCCAGGGTCTCCGGGTCCTGCCTGTGATCCATGCTGGGACTTCAGAGCTCTCCATTCCTGTGACCAGAATGCCCCCTGGCAAACACTCCTGCAGCCCAATGGTCCTGGGGGTCTCTCTCTGACTTTTGGACTGTTTAAGGTGAATTTCGTTGTGACATGTTGGGGTCCCACCCAAGCCCCCCCGTGCTCAGGTATACAGGGCACCTGACTCAACAGAGAGAGGTGTCCACAGCTCAGCAGGAGGCTGTCCCAGCCCAGCCGGAATGTTCTGGGGAGAGGCTGAGTTTGGCCAGTGGGGAACCTGGTACAAACTCTGGGGAGTGGCTCTTGCAGGCTGGTCCCTGGGTGGGGACTAGGTGGGTGGGGCAGCCAGAGGAGAGGGCGTCCTTTTTGCCCTGGGAGACTCTGCTGCCCGCTGCTCCAGGCTCCGCCCTCTGGGTTTAATCTCTGTGTAGAGCGGGGTGCAGGCATCTGAGAAGACCCCCGTCCCCCTGCCAGGACCTGGGCCCCCTCTCCCCATCTTCCCAGGCCCCAGATGGCATCTCAGTAGCAAAACACAGGCCATGTCAGTCATTCCTAGGGAAACCTTGGAAGTGACCTTGTCTGTTTCTTTCTGCGGAAACAAAACCAGAGAGAGGCACTGCCTTCCCAAGACGCATTTCCAAGAGAGCCTGGGCCAGGTCTGGGGCTCCTGGCTCCGAGTGCATTCATCTTTTGCCTGACTTCACCCTCCCTTCAACTTCCCTCTGGTGCTGAATCAGTTCCCAAGTTCACAGGGACAGAGAGGCGCTGAGCCAACAGCACAGAAGCTTGGTTCTATGACTGAGACATTCAAAGGAGGTCCTGCCTCTCTGAACCTCAGTCTCTTCGTCTGTAAATGGGGAAAATGATACACACCTGAGAGGATGAGGCAGGAGGATCACAAGTTCAAGGTTGGCCTTGACAACTTAGTGAGACCCTGTCTCAAGAACTCAAATAGCTGGTGTTGTAGTTCAGTGATGCAGAACCACCAAATTCAATCCCTAGGACTGAAAAATAAAAATAAAAAAGGTGGGGGATAATGGCATAATGTCTACCTCACAAGAAGGGAATCCGGACAAGAACTGGCGCTGGGGGGAGAGACCAGTGAGTGCTAGAACTGATTCCCCGCCTTCACGAAGTCTCCAAACCCACTGGAGAGACCAGTGCCTTGTGTCACATTTCCAAGAGAAATGGGAGCCCTGTGGAATGTTTTATTTACAACAGGCTAATTTTACAGGAGAGAAAACAAGCTCCAAGAGGTTGGGTGATTTGACCAGGAGCACACGGTTCAAAGCGGCCCGAGTAGAGCTGCAATTCTGGTGGCTTTCCACATTGGGGGATCTAGAAGCCCATGGAAGAAGTGGGTGCTCCCCCAGCTCCAGGGGGGAGCCTTGAACAGTGGTGTTAAGGCAAGGGGTGTGGGTTAGGCTCCTTCCCCTCACCGGGTCCAAGGAAACCAAAGCTGATCCCAGCAGGGGCTCCTCTCTCCTGGGAAGGTCCCGGATGGGTCTGAACAGCTCAGGGGGGACCTGCTCAGAGGCTGGGCTAAGGCAGCTGGCCGCGCTGTTCTGGGGTGCACAGAGCTGCAGCGAAACTGGCAGTTTTCTGGCAGTGCCCCAGGGCCCCGAGCTCAGTCCTGCCGCCTGCGCCCTGAACTCCTGGAATAATGAACCCCCCTACAGCCCCACCCCCAGTGTTGTCTAGGCAGAAACTGGCAAAAAGGCAAAGGGGATGAGGACATTTTTGTCCAGTTGGCAAATATTTGCTGAGCTCCCGTCTGCGTCAGGGACACCTGGAAGTGCGTTTTCCGACCTTGTCTCCCCAGCTGCGCTGGACGCTGCCCTCCCTGGATCTCCGCCTCCAGGAGGGGATCAGGGTCCAAAGCCCCTGCCACGCAGCAGGCGGAGTAGCCAGTGGACCAGGAGAGCTGGTCCCGCAGCTGTGGAATCAGCTTCGCAGCTGCCTCCAGAGGCTGGGGGTGTGACAGTGAAGCCCTAGACATGTGTCTCCTGCAGGAAGGACCCCAGCTATAGCAGCACCAGGAAGCTCTATCATCTGGAGCTCCTGGAGAATGAGTCGTTCCCGGAGGGCAGAAGTTTCGGGTCAAGGGAAAGCTTTATTATTTTAAGCACCAAAAAGTAACCTATCATCCCCCCAGGGGTGGGCTCCCTGAACCCCGTGGCTTCCTTTCAGGACTTTATTATTGCACGGGGCTGCTCTGTCCTGAACCAAGGGGCCCCAATGGAGGTGGGGTGCCGGCAGAGGCACTGGGGTCCTCAGCGCCCGGAGCCTGCTCGCTGCTTGCCCTTCCCACTTATGGTCTGTGTTCTTGGGGGGCCGCCCGGCCAACCCCCTGCTTCTCAGCGGCCAGCGCTCCCTGGTGAGCCAGCCAGTGACTGGCCTGGGCTGGCAGCCACGCACTGCCTCCCGAACCCAGAGCCCTGCACCCAGGCCTCTGACCCTGCTCTTCCCTCTGCCTGTCATCTCCATCTCAGTGTGCACAACTGCCACCAACAAGTCACCATGCCCAGACCTGGCAGTGGCTCTGCCCTCCTCCCCCATCAACACGGGGCCCGTCGATTCCCACCTCCACCTTGGTCCAGGTCCCCCCAGCGTACACTCCAGACACTTGAAACACGTCCAGCTTCACCCCCACCTCCAGGATCTGGGGGCACCGAGGAGGAGGAGGACAGCCCCCCAAGAGGTGGCATCACACAGACCCCGGTGACCATGTGCTGAACGGTGTGTGAGAGATGGACACTGAGCACCGGGGGGGAGGTGCTTCAGGGTCTGAGAGGAGGCACCTCCGTATGGGGCAGTTATCCCTTGTGTGAATTCCCTGTGTCCCCGACTCCAGGAGGAGAGGTGGCAGGGGACAGCAATCCAAAGAGCAGCCTCCGCTCCCTGGCTGTGGGTGTGGGCAGGTGCCTCGATTTCCTGTCTGTGCAGGAGGGCGATCTGTGGGGTGGCCAGGAAGACGGATGCTCTGCTACAGGCAGAAGGCTGGGTCAGAAACCGCACAGCAAGCTCCCGGTAAATCAAAGTCTGCATTAGCCTGTCCCCTACAAACACAGGCACACACGTGCACACCTTTGTCACGGGTGAGGAGTTAGGCTCCCAGGGCCGATGCCCTCGCCTGGCCAGGTGTGCACTCCTGGGTAGGGTTCCCAGGGACTCTGTGTGAAAGCTGCCGTCCTTCTCTTCAAAGAATGCGAGGAGGGAGGCAGGCCCCACCAGGCTCCATAATCAGCCCAGCATGCCACAGACTGCAGAGTGGGGAGCCCCAGAATGAGGTGGGCGGGCCTCTGGGAGGCCCCAGGGGAGCTGGCACCAGGCCTCCTGGGGGGGCCTCCTGGAGTCCTCAGCCTTCCTCCCCCACCAGCCTCCACTCCCAGCCCTTCCCTGTCTCTGAACCCTGAACAGCTGGAAACCCACCACAAGCCCATTGGAAAAGCAAGTCAGGTTGTGTGGCAGGCTCAGGGAACCTGGGGCTGTTTCCCGAGTGTGTGCAAGGGAGGGACCTTGGCTCTCAGAGACAGGTGCCTGCCCAAGCCTTGGGACCAAGGAACTTGTTCCTAAAGGTGCTGGGATAACTGATTGGCTTCCAGAAAGAGGTTTGAATCCACGTGTCACACTTTGTAGGACAGAATCCAAATAGAGCAGGAATCTAAATGTAAAAAAATGAACCCAACCAAGTACCAAAAGGAAACACGGGCGAGCCTCTCTGTGGGTGGAAGGCTTTATAACTGACTCCAAACCCAAATACAACAAAATAAACTGTGCACCAACTGACACCACTGCAACACAAACAGTAAACAAAAACCCCTGTTATCCAAAGGAAAAAAAAAGAACTAATGATACGGGAGAAAATATTTGCACCTGTATCACAGTCAAAGAAATAATGTCCCGACCAATCAAACACTCAAGAACTGAGGCAGTAGGGCTGCAGTTGGGGCTCAGTGGTGGAGGGCTCGCCTAGATTTGATCTTCAGCACCACGTAAAAATAAATAAAAATAAAAAACAAAGGTATTGTGTCCACCTACAACTCAAATGTCTTAAAAACTGAGATAATAAAAGATTTTAAAAATCTTATTGAATAATGGCTTCATTACCTGTGAACAAACATCACACACACACACACACACACACACACACACACACACACACAGATGCTTAAAGCAGCCAGCCCTTAAACAAACAAGAGGCTGTTCAGCACCAGAGAAAAGCATATTTAAATAGCATTCCTCACCTATCAGGATGGCGGAAATGAACACCTGGAAACTCGCTCCGCGTTGCTGAGGTTTGGGGACACAGGCCTGCTCCTATTTGCCGGTGAGCACACAGGTGGGTTCCATCTTTTGGAGGGAAATTTGGCCAGTATGGTGAAACCATGCACGTGCGCACCTTTTGAACCAGCAACGCCCTCTCCTAAGACTTTGCCTCCGTCAGTTGAGAATACTCATGCTTAATTGTTGGCAAGGATATGGGGGGAAAGGTTCACTTTCACGTTGCTGGTGGGACTGCAAATTGGTGCAACCACTCTGGAAAGCAGGATGCAGATTCCTCAGAAAACTTGGGATGGATCCACCATTGGACCCAGCTGTCTCACTCCTCAGTTTATACCCAAAGGACTTAAAAATCAGCATATTACAGTGACACAGCCACATCAATGTTCACAGCAGCTCAATTCCCAATAGACTATTGGAACCAACATAAGTGCCCTTCAACAGATGAATGGATAAAGAAAATGGGATATACAGACAGAATGGAATAGCACTCAGCCATAAAGAAGAATGAAATTATGGCATTTGCCAGTAAATGGATGGAACTGGAGACTATTGTGCTAAGTGAAATAAGCCAGGCCCCCAAAAACCAAAGGCTGAATGTTCTCTCTGGTGTGTGGATGCTGACCCACAACAGCTGGGGCTGGGGGGCAGAGAAAGCATAGAAGTTCCTTAGATTAGACAAAGGGGAAGGAAGGGGGGAAGGGAATAGGAAAGACAGTGGAATGAATGAATGTCACTTTTCTGTGTTCATATGTGAATACACCACCAGCGTGACTCCATATCTACTGTCATGTGATCTAAAAGTTAAAAAAATTTAAAAAGAATCCATCAACACTGATGAAAGGGATGCAATCGAGTATAATATAAACAGAACCAAGTGAACTGACTTCTTGGGGTTGGATTGCAAACTCCTCTGAATAGAGGAGACCAATTCACCCTTAACCCCACCCCCACCATCTCCCCATCCAAGTCAGCCTCGAACGTGGAATTCTGATGTTTGGGGTGGTATCTTCAGGCCAAAGACAAAACAAACAAACAAACAAACCTCGGAAAATAAATCTGGAGCTCTGTGGAGAAGGTTTGCTGCAGCGATAGGGTCACCAATATATCAAGGCCACTGGGACCAACGCTCCCTGGTGGAGACCATGCCTGCAAGGACTCGGTGCTGGGTGGGAGTCAGAGGGGTCAGGGAGCTCGGGATCTCTGGGGTAGATGGAGAAACAGGTGTGTGTGTGTGTGTGTGTGTGTGTGTGTGTGTCCCTTTCCTAACTCCACCCTGTTCCCCCGGAGTGCCCCGAAGCAACCACAACCCAGCCCAGCGCTGCCTGGGGCTCAGGTGTTCGTTTTAAGTCGTCATCCTCCAGGAGAAGCGTGTGTCTGTGTGTGTGTGTGTCTGTGTGTGTGTCTGTGTGTGTATCTGTGTATCTGTGTGTGTGTGTCTCTGTGTGTGTGTGTGTGTGTGTGTGTGTGTGTGTGGTGCCAGGGATGGAACCCAGGGCCCTGCAGGACCAGAACATGAGGAAGTGCCCGGGTGGGATGGGCCCCCCCAGGGTTTCAGTCTGGGAGAGGACGTGGATGTCGCAGGTGACACTACTGAAACATTACGAATGAACTTCAGGCTGCTAAAAGGACAGAGGTGGCAGTGCCATGTGGTATGTATTTTATTTACCACAATTTTTAAAAAATATAAAGTATTTTATTTAATAATTTATTTTTAAAAAGGAAATCAGGGCTGGGGACATATCTCAGTGGTGGAGCACTTGCCCAGCAGGCACAAGCCCTGGGTTTGATTTCCCAGCAGGGCCATCAATCAACAGAAGCCACCTTGGAGCACTTCCACTGACCAAATCTTAGGTGACTGAGTATCAAAATAAATAATAACAGATTGCAGCTCATAAAATTAATAAGAACCCAAGAGTCCATATTGATATAAATGAATGAATGAATGAGAAAGGAAATGCCTTCCTTCCACAGCCTCCACCAGATAAATGCAGAAGGAATGGTGGAAACAGGAAATCACCGTTTGGCATTCTGCATAGTCATGGTTATTTCAGGCATGAATAGTCAACGAATACTGAAATTAACGAGGAGATAAATTAGTTTGATGAGAAACAGAATATTAACGTAGTCTCACTGCCCCTTTTCACAGGATACTGATTAATTCAAAGGGGAAAAGAATCATCGTACAGCTCAGACAGCACATCGTACAGACAGCACCTCACCTGGGCAATCCGCCTTCACCTCACAAATAATGGGACCAGCTGACATCAGGTTCTTCCCAATATGGTGCACTGAGAACACAGCACCACTTCTGTGGCATGTCAGGAATCTAGTTCTGAGGACATATCAGGCAATCCCATGTTGAGGGGATTGTCTACAAAACGAAACACGTGTACTCTTTGAAGATGAAAGAGAAAGAAAGAGAAGGTGTTCCAGATGAAGGACCGGACAGCTGAGTGCTTGGGTCCTGGTTGGATCCTCGCTGCTTCTAGTCTTTTCTTCTCTCGCTGCAAAGGACTTTAACCAGACGAATGCGGATCTGAAGAAATCTATAGATGAGCTAAAGGGACTGTATCGACATTAATTTCCTGGCTTTTATCAATGCACTACAGAGTTATGGAAGAGAGTCCTTGTTTTTCAGAAACCAGGCTGAAGGGTTTGGGAACAAAAGGTCATTAATTCTGTGGTTTTACTAAAAACCAGTTCAGAAAATCAGGAAAGTTTCAGGGAGAGAGAATGAAAAAATAACATTCGGGGAATTTTTTGGATCATTTTGGCAACTTTTCTCTAAGCCTAAAATTATTTTCAAAATTTAAAAAAAGATTTTGTCATTGTTTTGAGGCAGATTTTTCTGGTTTCATTTCAGCCAGAAATGAAAATGCTCGCTGTGTCCACATTCTAAAATAAGGTGCTAGACCATCTAAAACAGTTCTTACAAATGAAGTAGTTAAGGAGTCCTCTCGGAACACTGAGGAAGCTTGTGCCTCCTGTTCTCGGCAGCACAAGAGAGGTGTCCCCAGAAGCAGCTGGGGGCAGAGGGCTTTCCACGGAGGCAGTTGTTGGAGGCTGCCCCCAGGGGAGACATGGTTGGAGAGCCTCCTCAACCCACAGGCTGATGACAGGGGCTTCAAGGAGCCATCTGCAGACAGGGACATGTGAGTCCTGGACTCTGGGGACTCAGAGGCTGGATGGGCCCCATGCCTGCAGGCCAGCTGAGTGTGGTGGCACACACCTGTAATCCCAGGAGTTGGGGAGGCTGAGTCGGGAGGATCATAAGTTTAAAGCCAGCCTCAGCAATTTGGCAAGGCCCTAAGCAACTTAGCAAGACCCTATTTCAAAGTAGACAATAAAAAGGGCTGGGAATGTGGTTCAGTGGTTAAGCACCCCTGGGTTCCATCCCTGGTACAAAAAATTAAAAAGAGCCATCTTAAATCATCGGCAAAGTCACTCCAGAGAACCAAGGATGCCGGGCAGGGAAAAATTTTTCGGCCCTTCCCTTTTCTCCTACCCTCATCCCAAATCCTGCAAGGGGGGAGTTGAGGCTGTGGAAGGTGGAAGTGGAGAGCTAGGACACCCTGGGGAGTTAGGATTAAAGAAATCACCCTGGGAACTGCTTGGTGAAGCTCCGCCTGATGCAGAGCTAGTGAATGTCTGGCAGCAGGAGCTGGAATCCAGCTGGACAGACCTTAGATTCTGGGTGTCGTGCGATCAAGCTGTGGAATTGCGTTCACTGGAGCCAGAGAGACAGTGGGTGTCGGGAGAGGTTGATAAGAGGCCAGTTGTCACCGCCCCAGTCCTGAAAAGGGAATCAACAGGCGCAAGTAAGACCATCTGGGCTGGTGGATAGGCGGCTGCTGCTGCCCCTCCAGCGTCTCCACTAGGCGAGGGACAGGCCGGTGCGCCCCCTGCTGGCCAAGCTCTGTGGTTCCCACACTCGTGGCCCGGTGGAGACCGGTGGGGGAGCCCATTGGGCGCCCTCTGCTGGTTGAAGCGAGCAGCACCCGGGCTCCGGTGGTCCAGCCCGGCCCAGCAGACCCAGCACCACTGCGGCCTGGGCTGCTGTAGCTTACGCAGATGGGAAAAGGCACCATTTGGTGATGTGAACGCCACATCAATGGAGTGTGCAGACGCTGTGGATCCTCTTTAAAAGAGCTCAAGAGGGCCTGGGTCTCATTCATATCGGAAACTCTAAAGCCCTGTACTCGAGGCAGGCTTGGGAACGTCCCTTAACACTTGGAGGAAGTGCTAGGTAAGAGCATCGAAAGATCTTGTTACAAACACTCAAGTGAATAAACCAGAGTTTGTCCTCACTGCAAATGATGCTTCTAAGTCCAGAGCCTGCACACAGTAGGTGCACAGTCCTAATAGGTTGCATTGACTACATGTAATGGCTCTAAGTATTGATGATCTAAGTACTGCAGATGCCGTACAGTGAGGTTCGACCAAGCTGAGTCCTAACTAACCCGGTGTTGCAGGAAGTTATGGAGCAGAGACTCAAACCCCGGCCCACGGAGTTCTGAAAGGCTGCTGTTAGGCAGCAATGTCTGAGGCAGGTCAAACGCATGCTCTTTGGATACACCGCTCTCCCCTCAGGTGACCCGAAGAGGTGCCTGTTCCAAACCAGCAACACCCACACCAGCCCCCAGGCAGGGACGAGGATGGATGTGACTTGAGGAGCAAAACAAGAAGTGGAGGGGAACCTGAATGTTCTGACATCCTGAACTCGGGCCAGAGAGCTGAGAGCAAAGCCAGCAGGGATGAGTGACATCTCAGCCAGGGAACTGCCAGCAGGTGTGACGCCAGCCACTTAGATGTGGCGATGCAGCCGAGAGGATCGGGAGGTTCAAACCAGGACGAGCAGCCGTGGGCTCGGGTGGCGTTCCCGATGCGCTGGATACATTCTGTGTTCTTTCGGCTCTATTTGGAAGCAGAGTGACTTGCAGATCATTTTAGGTCACGGGGGCTTAGCGTGAGGAAGTGGCAGTCATCCACCTTGGAGCCTGGGTCATTTGAGGGGAACTTTCTCCCTGCCCTCCCCTCCCATCCCAGGAAGGAGGAGGTGGTAGAGTTGGCTCACCCCTGGCCCGTGGGGCAGCCTCCAGCTCAGGCACTGGTCTTGACACCAGCAGTGTGGCAGGTCCCTGCCACATGCCCTCATATCTGAAACTCTAAAACCCTGTACTCGAGGCAGGCTTGGGTACGAACAGGTACTGTTATTGTTCCCAACTTACAGATGGGGAAACGGAGGTTCAGAGAGGGTAAGTGACTTTCCCAAGGCTACTCAGCTAGGAAGCCAGAAAGCTGGGCTACTGGGTGGCATCCTAGTCTGGGAGCTGTGCCCCTCACCCTAGAAAATGTGTGGTGGGGGGTGCATATGAAAAATGATGGAGCGTGACAGTGCATGGTCACAGACAGGGCTACCTGGAGACCATGTTCCACCCAGCCCTCTCAAACCATCTCCTGAACCAAACCCTCCTGGGGACAGTGACAGCCTCTGGCATCTCCAGCCCCAGGTTTCAGTGTCTGGCACCTATTTGGGGCTCAGCAAACACAGCAATGGCTGAAAGCAGAATCAGTAGGAGGGAAGGGAGGGGTCCTTTTCCACAGGGGGCTGCAGCCCCTCCCAACCTCCACACACACAACCTCCCCCAGGCAATGCCCCCACAGGAGCAGGGCTGTGGTGGCAGCTGCCAGCTCTGTTTAGGGCTCTGGTGTCTTGCACCTGGTTCTTGGCTATGAGGTCCTTTCAGAGGGGAGGCAGGTTTTCCTGTGCCTGCTGGGGCCAGGGAGAGGTGGGCCCCTGAGGGAAGGAGGGGAGTGGGAGGAGCCTTCAGTAGACAAGCCTGGCTTCCTATGGCCCTGGGACCCTGAACTTGACCTTCCCAACTTTCACGCCTCCAGTGGACTGTTTCACACTGACCCACCACTGGTCTCTTGGAGTGCTCTGGTTCCCCCTCCTCCAGACGTTGCTCTTTTCTCTTCCCCCACTGGACCCCCCTTCCCGACCCCTGAGCCCTTCCCTGGGCCCCTCTCTCTGGGACTTTTCACATGCTCTTTGGGGAAGGGGTCTCCTCCACTCCCAAGGCTGCAGACAGTCCCCTGTTCTCAATAGCCCAAGCTGCTCTTCTGAGCATCAATCAGGAACAGTGGCCAGCACCTCCTCCTCCCCCTGCTGGCTCCCCAAACCTCTCTCTCCCCCTATCCTGCCTTCCTCCTTCCTGGAGTCACCTTGACCTGGCTCCAGACCAGAACGAGGGCACTCAGTTCAACTTCTCTTCATCCACCGCTGGGACCTCTCCCAAGGCAGCCTACAAAAGCCAGAATTCAAACTGGCTTTGATCTAGATAGAGCTCTACTCCTCCTCCCTGGGAATCTTTTCCAGAGATCACTGCCACTCACAGCAGACACACAGGAGAGGGGGTTCTCAGTGGTGGCCATGCACCTGGAACCCACCGGGCTGGGCTGGCCTGCCACTCACGAGCTGCGTGAGTCCACGGTCACTTCACCTCTGTGGCCCCATGTGTAAAATGAGCATAGTGATCAAGAGATTAATGAATGATACATATGTGCACCCAAAGCACCTGGCGAACAGAAGGCGCTCGACCAACCTCAAGTCCAACTATGCTGAGCTTGAAGAGCTTCTGCGGAGGGAAGAGCCCACCCTCCACTACTGGAACTGGGCTGGGGGTGCGGCTCCGTTGAAGGGCCTTGCTTAGCACGTGGGGGACCCTGGGTCCCACCCCAGTGTTCCCCCTACACACACATATTAGGAAATACGGTAAATGTCACAGGAATTCCAGGGAGAAGTTTCTTCTGTCAGCTCTTTGAGAGCCGGGACTGCACAAAGAAAAAGGCAATAAAAAGGGGAACAAATGGGAGGTTGTTTGCTTGGGGTGTCAATTTTTCCCCAGGGTCCAGGACCTGACATCCCTAAACAGAAATGTGGTCCAAGGACTTCCCGGGGCCTGTGGGCGGGGCGCGGCGGGCCTGTGGGCGGGGCGCGGCGGCCCGGCGGCGCGGACTACAACTCCCGGCAAGCTCTGCGCGGGGCCGCTGGCGCCGAGCGGAGGCTGCAGACCGCGGCGAGCGATGAGGATGGAGGCCCGGGAGGCGGCGGCGGCGGGGGCGGGCGGTCGCGCCGCGGGCGGCTGGGGCAAGTGGGTGCGGCTCAACGTGGGGGGCACGGTGTTCCTGACCACCCGGCAGACGCTGTGCCGCGAGCAGAAGTCCTTCCTCAGCCGCCTGTGCCAGGGCGAAGAGCTGCAGTCGGACCGGGTGAGCCCGCGCGCGGGCGGGCTGGGTCCCCGCTCCCCGTCCCCGCTCCCCGCACCCGCACCCGCACCCGCTTTCCGACCCGACCCGGCCGCCAGCGTGGGGCCCGGATGGGCTGCTTTCCGCGGAGCTGGAGGCGGGAGGGACTGGCAGCCGTGGGGAGGAAGTGGAGCCGAGAGCGAGCGGTGTGCCCATTGCCGTGGCAACGGGACGACGCAGGCCGCGGCCATTTGGAGCCTGGAGCTCGGCCCTGGGTGGGGGCTGTCCCCTCGGGGGTGCGGGGAGGCGCCGGCAGGGAGGGCTGCTCTCCATGCAGGGCTCCCGCACTGGGCGCGGAGTTGCCCACACCTTCCTTCCCGGTGTGGGTGGCGCGGGGGCGGGGGGTCCGGGAGCCCGGCACAGGAGTCCTGGGGTGCTTTCTCAGCTGGGAGGAGGCTGGCCCAGAGGGCACCATGCCTGGGCTCCCACTGAGCTCTGCTGCAAACCGCCAACATGACCTTGGGCGAGACCCTTCCATGTTCTGGGCTCGGCCCCCTCCTCTGTAACCAGAGGTGCTGGTCTGGAGATGATCTCTCAGGTTCCCTGTCCCGGTTCTGTGACACTCTGATGCTGTGACCTTGGGCCAGTCCCCTAACCTCTCTAGAGTTGTCCTGATGCCCGTCCTGCCTCCCTGCAGGCTGCAAGTGTCCAATGGGAGGGCCGCTCCTTTAGGAACTTGTAAACATCCCCTGAAAGACAAGGGACCTGGTGAACAGGGGGCCGGCCTCAGGGGGCCCTCTAAGAAAGACATTCACTGGGCCAGGTGCCACTCAGACCTCTCTCCCTGTGTGCTCATGGTGACCCATAGTTACGGGGTAGGGTAAAGAGGCTCAGAGAGGTCAAATTGTTGGTCCAAGGTCACACAGTCTGGAAAAGGCAGAGGCAGGATTTGAACCCAGGTCCGTCTGACCCTCAGGCTTTATTACACATCATATCACTCTCTCTCCTGCTCCCCGCAGTCCTTTCCCTGGCCTTTAGTGAGAGCTGATGTGCCAGATGGGCAGGGGACAGCCTCACTCTTCTCACTCTGTGCCTTCTCCTCCACAGGATGAGACGGGGGCCTACCTCATTGACCGTGACCCCACCTACTTTGGGCCCATCCTGAACTTCCTCCGGCATGGCAAGCTGGTGCTGGACAAGGACATGGCAGAGGAGGGTGAGTTGGTCCAGGGGACTGGCCTGGGGCCCATGTCCTGGCCCTGCCCTCTGCAGCCTGCCTGCCATGGCCTCCGCAGAGGCCCAAAGCCCTGTTTTCCAGCTGCAGTGGGCACCTGCCTCCTGCTGTGTTCCCAGGCTGGTTCCCAGGGTCTCCCTCAGGCTGATGGGCCCGGGCTTTCCCGGGTGACGCTTTCCTGGGTGACGCCAGGGAGTGATGGAGACACACTCAGGAGATAGAGGAGGCCCGTGAGGCCGGAGGCCTGTTTCCTGGCAGGGGTGCCCTTCCGCCCTGGCCTCCTGGGAAGCCAGGTGTGGGCAGAGTCTGGGGTGGGGGAAGGGTGGGGATGGCAATGGGAAGAGCTGCGCCTTCTTTGGCTGGGCATCGGGTGTCGCCATCGCCGGGTGGGCCTGGTGAGGACTGGAGCCGGCAGGTGGGTGGGGCAGGGACTGTTCCCCAAACCTGCAGCCTCTGCAGCACAGAGCCGGCTGTGGGTGGAGGCAGGGCTTGGCCCCTCCCAGGGCTTGGCAGCAGGCCCCTATACAGGCCCACGTCGGGGCCTAACAGACAGTGGGGAAGCCGTGTCTGGAGAATGGTCACTTAGAAGGTGCTAGCCAGGAGCAGCAGCTGCGGTCGGTGCCAGGTCCACTTTCCTTGGGGCACAGGGTGTAGCTCTGGCCAGCTCACCAGCTGGGCCCCCTTCTCCATGGGTGTCTCTAAAATAAGGATGGTGACCTATATTCTGGAGAGCGGTATTGGGCTTTGGTTGCCATGAGTCCTATACCTGTGGGCCCTGGGTCAGCCCGTCCCTCTCCACTTTGGGCCACCATCTCCCCTTGCTGACCCCTGTGGCATCCAGTGATCTGCAGGCTAATGGCTCCCACAGAGCAGGGCTTCAGCCTCAGAACTGCTGCAGGGACCTGGCCCCAGCCCCAGCCCCGGGGAGCAGACACCCTGGGCGTGGCCTGTCCCCAGAGAGGGGAGGTGAGCGCTACAGCTGCGTCACAGCCAGCACCTATTGACAGGTTCCTGGGTTCTTTGAGCTGTGTGGTTCCAGCACCTTCAGACAGGGGCTGGGGATGGATCTGAGAGAACTGTCTAGCTTTGTGACCTTGGGAACCTCACTGAGCTCCCTGTGCCTCCGCGCCCCCACTGGTGAGAGGGGGCCGCAGCCACATTGGCCTCTTCGGGCCGTGGTAGAGGGGGCGCAGCAGCTGGCCTTGAGGCTGCGCAATGCAGGGTCAGATGTCTGCCCCACCAGGACATGGCTGGGGGACTGTCACACAACAGTTACTGACCACGTCTCTGTTAGGGCCTGGAGACAGCAGGGTGGGTTGGGCATTTGGAATTGCATGTTGAGTGCTGAGCCTGGGTGCTGAGGCCTGGTACTGAGCCTGGGTGCTGAGGCCTGGTACTGAGGCCTGGGTGCTGAGGCCTGGTGCTCCTAAATCGCAGACACGCATTCCTCACAGTTCCAGAGGCTGGGATTTTTTAATCGGGGTGCCATCGTGTCGGGGTCTGTCGAGGGCCCTCTTCCAGGTTGCAGATAGCCGACTTCTTGTCTGTCCCCAGGGATCCCAGAGGCCAAAGAAAGGACCAGAGGTGACCTGCTCTGCAGGACCTTAGGGAGGTCCAGCCCCTGGGCGCTCCGTCAACTTCCCTGGGCCGGGTGGGGAGTGGCTTGCGTAGTCCCTCCAAGTACCTTAACTGTAAAGTGGGGACAGTGGTGCCTGCTTTTCTCATGTCCCCAGCACTGCGAGGTGCACATGGGGGCTTTGCAGACTGTGAAGGATGGCAGTTGGGGGCACTTATAGAAGCACGCTCCCTTACAGTGTGGACAGAGCCCTCGGGGCTGAGCGCTGGAGGGACCGAGCTCACTGGCTGTGGCCTTGACAAGTCGCTCCTGTTTGGGAGCCTCAGTTTCCCCTGTGCTCAGTGGAGGCGATGAGTACTCACTTCTGGTCTGAGACTTCAGTGCCGTGAAGGATGTCACCTGAGCACAGGGCCTGGCCCTAGCATGTGTGGCCCACCTAGCAGGGAGTGTGCCCAGAGCAGGAGGTGGGTTTGGGGCGGGGGGACGAGGGAGGACGGGGCGTGGGCAGCAGGAGTGACCGCTGCTCTTGCCAGGCGTGCTGGAGGAGGCGGAGTTCTACAACATCGGCCCGCTCATCCGCATCATCAAGGACCGGATGGAGGAGAAGGACTACACCGTGACCCAGGTGGGAAGCAGGGCTGGGTGGAGGAGGGGCTGGGAGAGGCAGAGCAGCCTGGGTGGGGGACAGACACAGCCCCAGGCTGGGTTCTGTCCCTGCCTTGCTTGGCTTTTTTTCTGTGTGACCTTAGGCCAGTCACATCCCTCTCTGGGCCTTAATTTCCTCCTGTGGAATTTAGCGCCAAGTGTTGTCCCCACAGGTAGAGGGGACTTGATGTGAAGGTCTGGGGCCTGCAGGGGGCCAGGCAGGTCAGCCCGTGCCACTTGGGTCAGGCGGTCCTCCGTGAACACATCCTGGCTGCTGGGGCTGGCATTTCTGAGCTTGGACCCCAGGCCCCAGTAACTGGTCTGCAGGAGTTGTGGCGAGGGGCCACCTCCCAGCCCCAGAGACTGAGGTGGGGAGGCTGTGTGTCCTAGGGGGTCTGGCTCATTTGATGACCCAGAATGTCCCCCATGCGCTGCCCGCCTTCCCTCTCGTGATCTCTGTGCTCAAGTGCTGGCTCTGCCACCCTCGAGTCAGGTGACCTGGGACTGAGCAGGGGGTGGCAGAAGAGTGGGCGAGATCACGCATGTTGAGCCCCTGGCACACAGCAGGTGCCCAGGTGCGGCTCCCTCCACCTCTCCTCCCCCACCTGCCTTCAAGGGCACATGCCTGGGGGGCGTGGGGGTGCGTCCCCAGGTGCCGTCCATGGGGTCTCTGCCCACAGGTGCCGCCCAAGCACGTGTACCGCGTGCTGCAGTGCCAGGAGGAGGAGCTCACGCAGATGGTGTCCACCATGTCTGACGGCTGGCGCTTTGAGCAGGTGGGCAGGGTGCATGGGTGCCGGGTGGGGGCAGCAGGAGCCCCCGGCTGCCAGCGAGGGGCCCTCTCTTCCTACAGCCAGCCCTGTGTCCCCCGCCTCAGCCCCACCTGGGGATCTTCGAAGTCAACAAGACTAGGAAAAGCTGCCCAGGGCCCAGAGTGGCCGAGGGGCGGGCGGGAGGCACTGCCTCAGCCCCCCTAGGTGTCCATATCAGTCCTGGGGCAGCAGGTGATGGCCGAGCCGCAGTGTGAGCAAGTCTGTGGCCCGAGCTGCAGCTCCGGTGCAGGGAGCCTGGCCACACCTCCTGGGACAGATCCACAGGCACAGATTCCAGGGCCCTGTAGGGGACAGGCCGGGTCACAGGCGTCACTCCCTTCAGGGAAGCCCCACGGGGGGTCCCCAGGGATAGTCATGGTGCCTCTGATGCCTCCCATCCAGTGGGGAGATTTTGTCCCCAGCAGTGTGCTCTGGTAAGACGAGCGGCTGGCGTCCACCGCTCGGGTCTTCAGAGAACAGAGTCCAGAAAGTGATTGCTCTAGGGGCTCCCTCCCTCCTCTGCACTTCCATAACCCCATGGTCCGGCCCATGCCATCCATCCCATGCCCACACCCCCAGAGCAGCGCTGCCCGAGACCGAAGACCAGGAAGGCTGGACAGTGAGGAACGACCCCAGCCCAGGAGCCACGCTGGCTCCCCCCTGTCCTCCCGCCATGACACGCTCTGACCCTGGCCACGCCTAGCTCCTCTCCTCAGTGTCCTCGGGGAGGTGGGCAAATGGCTCCTCCTTCTCAGAACTGTCGTGAAAATTAGGCCACCAGTAAGGTTCCTGGCCCTGGCCGGGACCTCCCATAGGCTCTGGCATCACGCCAGCTGCTAGAAGGATGCTGCTTAGTTCTGTTGGGCCCCAAGACAGGATGCCAGGGGGCCCCAGGTCCTAACCCTGCCCCACCCCTTCCCAGCCGTGGGTGGGCTGATAAGTTTCTCTGCCTTCTGAATGGGGGTCCCCGAGAGCTGAAGGAGACCCGTCAGTGCAAGGACTTCGTCGGCCAGAAGGGGGTGTGTGGATTCTAGGGACCCTAAGCCAAGGCAGCCTCCAAGAGCCTGGCAGCTGCGCAGGTTCTCGGGACTTCCAAGAGGGAAGGGGCTGTTCTGTGGCGCTTGCTGTGCGGGTCCCACCCAGCCTCGTCCTGGGGCTGCTGCAGCCACTCTGGGATCGGGGGACAGCATGCTTCACAGGCCTCCACCTGCTTTTGGAACTGGATGCCTGGATGTGGGCTGGGCTGGGGGTGGGGTGACACCACCACCCTCCTCCAGGGTCAGGTTCAGCCAAGTCGGGAGGGGCACAGGTGGGAGGAGATCCCCAGCTTCCTGCCCAGGTCCCTCTGGAAAGCCAGGCTGGCAAGGAGGCTGAGGTGGGGCCTGGGGGTGCGACCCACGCCGCTCTTCCCGGCAGCTGGTGAACATCGGCTCCTCCTACAACTACGGCAGCGAGGACCAGGCCGAGTTCCTGTGCGTGGTGTCCAAGGAGCTGCACAGCTCCCCGCATGGCCCGGGCTCCGAGGCCAGCCGTAAAGCGAAGGTGAGCCGCGGCCCTGCACCAAGGTGGCGCCTCCTGCCCCCGCCCTCCCGCCATCCCTGCTGCTCCCTGCCTCCTGCTGCACTTCCATAACCCCATGGTCCAGCCCATGCCATCCATCCCATGCCATGGACACGTCTGCTCACACCCGTTACCCAGGCCCAGGCTGGGAGTAGTGCAAAGGGACCGTCCAAGGGCACAGCCAGGGCGACACGATGCCACAGGTGTTGGGGCGTGAGGCAGAGTTGAACCAAGGGCTCAGGGCATGGTATGTGTCCGTGCAACCTTGGAGAAGAGCCGTCCCCTCTCAGCACCTTTGCTGTGTTCTCTGTGAGGTGAGGGACAGGCCACTTGCTCTCGCTGCCTCATGCTTGGAACTCCTGGGAACCCAGATGGCCAGCTTATTGCCCAGGGCTGATGTCCAGCCAGCCTAGGCCAGGACAGGGGAGCCAAGTCCAACAGCCCTGCCCTCACCAAGGCCTCCTGCTGGGCGCTCTGCACCAGGGGCTCTGGGAGCCCCATGGGCACCAGCCCTGCTCCACCCTGGCAGGAGGTGGCCTTCCGCAGGCGCACCTGGCAGCCTGGTGCTGTGTGGGGAGGGCTGGAGTGGGGGTCCCGGGCCCGGAGCCAAGCTGGTGGGAAATCCCACGGGCCCTGGTGGGGCTGGCAGAGCCGACACAAGCCAGGCCGGGAAGGAGGAGGGAGCGTTCCTTCTGGGACCTGTCCTGTGCAGTGGAGACTGAGCTCTGGCTTCTTGTCTGTCTGTCTGCCGCCCTGTCCTGCTGTGACTCCTCTGCCCACCTCACCCACCCACAGGCTGGCGCCCCGGGCCTGGGGTGCCACCAGTAGTTGCTGGCCTCCCTGATCTGGTCGGTGCTGCCCAGGGGCCTCCCAGGCCTCCTACTCTGGTCCCCTCCTAAGCAAGGCTTTTCCAGGCACCCTGCAGACACCCCGCTCCCACCCACGGGTCCCCACTGCCCGCGTCCCAGCCACACTCGGAGCCAGCAGCCAGGCCGACCCCACGCTTCCCGGGGGACTGGAGACGATGGCGCAGCCTCTGTGGCTGCAGCCCTCTCTCCTGAGATGCCCCTCACTCTGCCCACCCTCCGCCCGAGGTAGGGGTCCACGGGGACAGCTGCAGCCCACCTGGCCCCCTCGTTAGTGTCTACGCTCTTTCTTCCCTGGGTCACCGGCTGGTTCACAGAGCGCGGAGGAGCAGCTGGAGGAGCAGCGGCAGCAGGAGGAGGAGGTGGAGGAGGTGCAGGTGGCCCAGGTGCAGGTGGAGGCAGATACACAGGAGAAAGGTGCAGCCCGCCCCCAGGAGGATGGCCGCTAACCAGACCTGGGAGCCTCCGCCCTCCCTCCAGCCGCTGCCGGGCGGCCGGGCGCAGGGTTAGCTCAGCTGCTGGCCTGGCCGTGACGCCCTTCTCTCGCTCTCTCTGCAGCCCAGTCACCCCAGGATCCCGCTCACCTTCCCTCCCTCTCACCGCCGCCTCCTCCTCTGCTTCCCACTGGAGGTCCTGCCTCATCTCCATCCACCTCCTCCTCCTGGATCTCATCTGCTCCCTGCCTCCTCCCCCTCTGCCCCTGCGCGGGTCTCCTCTCCGCCTGCTCGCGCCTCCACCCTGGGGCCGACCTGGCCCCGGCCTCCCGTGCCCTCCCCCCGGGTCCCCTGGCCCTGCGTCCCAGAGCGTCCTGCCTGCCGTCCCCCTCGCCCCTCCTGGCACCTCCTGCCCCCCAGCCTGGGGAGGAGGGGCGCAGCGTGGCTGCCTCTGTGCCGGCCGGCCCCGCTGGGCACCTCTGAGGCTGGCGCAGGCCCGGCCCTGCCCGGCCCTGCCCTGCCGCTTCCTCGCCCCTCACGTTTCCTCCTTGCAGGTTCCCGTCTGCGCCCCCTCAGACCCGAGGCTGAGCTGGCAGTGAGGGCTTCTCCTTGGCCCCTCGCCCGCCCCCAGAGCTGCCATCCCTGGTTTGTAGCTTGGCGGAGCTGGAGGGAGGGGTGGAAGCTAGGAGGGCCTCCTGTCCTGTCCTTGGACTTGAGCCGAGCTTTCTGCTGACCTTCCCCACCCACCAGCTTCCCAGCCTGCCCCAGCCTTGGGTGAGGCTCCAGAGCAGGAGGAGGTTAGGGTGTGGGGACCGCCCACCCTCCTGTGGGCAGCACCAGGCCAGGCTGGGGAGGGAAGGACAGCTGAAGCCACAGGCCTGGGCCTCGCCCCCACATGGCCAGGAGCTCCGGCGTCACCGTGTAGCACAGCGTCCCGTTTCTGGGGTGGGGACAGAAGCCAGGCCGTATGCGGCACTTGGCCAATGAGGAGCCAGCAGAGGCAGCAGAGCCTGGCAGCCACACCCTGGTCAGGGGTCGCTGTCCCCACGTAGTCTCATCTGTGTGCTTGTGACCTGGGCAAGTTGCTGTCCCTCTCTGGGCTTATAAAATGGGGACAGGCGGCTGCTCCCTCCTCCTCCTTTCACCTGGGACAGCAGTGACCTGTGCCTCCCAGCCCCGCCCCGTCCCCGCCCTCAGCCTGGCCCCCCCAGCAGCCACCACGCAGCCCCACCTGGCCCCGCTCCGCCCTCCCTGCTTCCTCCCGGTTCTGACTCACTCTGGGCCTTGGCCTCCTCTCTTCCAGAAGCAGCCACCACTCACTCGCCTCTCTCTCTCCCCCCTTCCCCACCCCGCCTCCCTCTCGCCCTCTCCCTGTCTGCGCACCCCTCCTCGCACCCCCACCCCACCCTGGTTTTTGCCCCCACCTCCCATCCTCCTGCCCTCCCCCCTCTTATTTTCTAGCTATTACAAGCCAGAGACACCCGGATGTGAGGCCCCAGATCACCTGCAGGGACTTGGGGTTCCCATCTGAAATCCTTTATTTTTGTACCATGGGGTGGGCCCCGGGCCCGGGAAGGAAGACGCACTCTGTCCCCTGCCACTTCTGCCTGCACCTCCGGGGCTGTGACTTCCCTCTGCCTCCAGGGCCCAGGCAGGGACCCACTGGGACTTCCCAAGGCCTGAGGTGGGTCCTGGGACCCCTGGGTAGAGCCACCTGCCCATGGCCTCGGTGTGGCGCTGCCCAGCTGTGTCTCCCAGCACCCTCTGTCCCCTCCTCCTCCAGGGGCCCCTGTGGCACGGTGACTGTGCTCCCTCCTGGCCCCATCACATCACCTCCTTGAGCCGCAGCCTCCTGGGGGCCCAGTGGGGAACCTCCCACACAGGGTGGTTGTGGGGTGCAGAGAGGACAAGGTCCCCGGGGACCCTAAGAGCCAGGGCCGCTCTCCCTCACCCCCTTGGCTGGGAGGGCCTGGCCAGCCCCAAGCATGACATGCACCATGGAGATTCAGGTAGTGAGGGTGACGGGTGCGGGGTTGGCCCTGTCAGAAGGAAGGGGCAGGCAGTTTGGCCTTCGCCTGGGCCATGTCGCGCCCACCGTGTGCTGCTGCAGGGCCCTGTCCTGCACGGGGCCCAAGTGGCTACGCAGGGAGAAGGGAAGGGGGACGTTCCTCCCTCTGCCCAAGGCAGGGTCTGGGTGTGATGGGGCTGAGCGAGGGGCCCCTCTGCACTGTGACTGCCTGGGATGGGCACTGGCCTCAGCTGCGCCCGCCGCCGCCGTGGAATAAAACCTGAAGAAACAGCCCGGCCTGTGGCTCCCTTTCCCTTGGGCCACTTTTGGGGATGGGGCTGAACTCAGGAGCTGTGGACCAACTGAGAGGAAAAGGCTTTCCCGAAAGGCCAGGCCCACCCCTCTGTCACTCACTGTGTGGTGGAGGACGGGTGGGGGACGGCAAGGTCCTCTGCCCAGGGCCTTCAACACCTCCCATGCCCCACGCGCACACAGGTCCCCAGGCAGCCCCTCTGCCCCTGACTCCCCTGGCCTGCCACCTTTGGGCCCCCTCCTTGCTGCCACCAGCCCTGACCCCAAGGCCCTGGGAAGCGTGGACACCGGGCCTGCTGCCCACCTCCTCGAGGCTCTGGCCCTCGGCTCCTCTCCTGCCCGCCAGCTTCTTCCACTCCCTCATCCTGCCAAGTCCCCGCCCCTTGTAGAGCAGTGACCCCTGGGCAGAGGCCATTCCAGGCCAGGGCTCCACAGGCTGGAGGATGTCAACACGTCCCCCAGGGACACACACTTCTGAAGGTGAGCTCCCTTTTTGTGTCCAGTTTTTGAGAGTCACGTGGGGGCTTTTCAAAGAGCATCAGGCCCTCCTCGCCCTGGGCTTTGGATTGAGACAGTGGCCAACCAGGAACTGGCCTTTTAGCAGAGCACCCGTGGAGAGTCCTGCTGTCCTGTTCACCCCAGAGCCGGAGAGGCTTGGCCCCTGCACACCCACCCAGCAGAGGCTCCGCACGACGACCCCCTCCCGTGGCCTCGCCCACCATGGACACCCCCCCACTTCCCCTTCTAGTTCCAAGCTTCCGGAGAGTTCTCTGTGCTGACACAGCCCCAGCCGGCCTCTGGGCTCCTGACTACTGCCCCAGGGCACACCAGTGACCCGCACCCATCCCCACTGCCCTGCCCATCCCGGCCCCTGCTTTCCACCCTGGGCTCCTCTGGAGGTTCTGCCTTATGGTGTCTCCTGCCCTGGAGCCTCCCGCTGCTCTGCTGACCAGTTCTGAGGGGGCAGGTCAGGCCCCGGTCAGTGCTTCCTGGGCCAGCCCTTCGCTTCTGACCCCTTCGGGCTCCCCTCAGCCCGGCTGGCCCACAGCTTCCCTTCCCTGGCGCATTGGCCCTGCCCGGTGCCCCTCCCTGCCCTGGGAGGCCCAGCCCTGCCCTGGCCACTCGGAGCCCCAGAGCCCCGCTCCTCACCCCCTCAGGCCAGCTGCCTGGCCTCCAGAGTCCCAGCTTCCCCTGCCACACTCCGTCCCCACTGTGAGGGGATCTGTGGTCTCAGGAGGAGCCTGACGCAGGAGGAACACGTGACAGGTGTCCTCAGGGCCGCAGGGAGGGGCAGGCCGAGGACAGGCTCCAGGCTCCGCTCCGCCCTGTAGTGGGGACGTCCTCTCCCCCCTGGTCTTTTGATTTTCCCCTCAGGTTCTAGAAGGAGCCCTTCTGTCCTTATCCAGCCTCCGATTGGCTCCCCGGGGGTTTCTCGCAGGGCTTGGGCAGGTGGCCTCCACTGTCCCCCCGGTGGCCCTCTGGACACCTGACAGGCAGGCTGCACAGGAAGCAGGACTCCGACAGTCGGCCGAGAGGCCAGCCAGTGCTTTATTCGCAGGGGGTTGGGTCTGGCTGGGAAGCCCCAGTGGCAGGCAGGTGGCTCAGGGCCCTGCAGCTGGGGCTGCCCCACCCTTTGGCTTATGGTGGCTGCTGTCCCACTTGGCAGTCTCCCAGTCTCTGAGGGCCCCCTCCAACCAGGCACTTTCTACCCTCACCCCCAAGGGACACCAGAAGCTTCTCAGCTGAATCTGTCCTGTGGAACCAGTGTCGCCCAGGTGGCCTCTGCCTGGGGTGGGGTGGGGTCTCATACTCCTACCAGGGACCTAGGAGCCAGATCTTGGCTGCTGAGCCCCTCCCCGCCAAGTCCACAGTGAGGAGAGGACACGGATCAAAGTGAAGGGCCTGGGCCCTCCACAAGGGGGCAGGAGGCCATCTCTTCACCCCCAGAATACTCGTCACCTTGTCCAGGGGGCGCCCTGGGTACTGTCCTAGGCAGGAGATGGCCCCCACTGGGCACACAGCAGCCCCTCAGGCCAGTGCCTGCTGGATCCAGCCAATCACTCCTGTGATCCGAGTGTAGACGCCGAAGTAGTTGGGCCGGCCACAGCCCAGGCCCCAGCTGACCAGTCCTGCCAGGAACCAGCGGCCACTGAGCTCCTTGCAAACCAGGGGACCACCAGAGTCACCCTGAGGGGGAGAGAGGAGGCAGGCTGCATCAGGGTAAGGATTTGCTAGGTGATAGGAAGTCACATTCCTTTGGAAACTGTTGGGGACAGTCCGGCCCTGCCTGGCCTCCGTGGGGTCCTGCCTGTCGTGGGAATGTGGCTGAGTCCTCATCCCTCACCCCACCCTCCCAGCCTCCTAGTGTCCACTGTACCACCCGGGCCCCAGCCTTTTGGCGGGCAGGGGCAGCCTCCTGGGCCTCGGTCTCATCTATGAGGTGGGGACAGCCATCTTTGCTGGGAGGCTCTGAGGCCCCAGCAGGCTGATGTGCGTGAAGGGCCATGACCTGGGTGGCAGGTGGCAAATGGCGGGTGACATGAGCATCACCCTCCTGCCTCTTGCCCACGGGCCGGGAGTCACCTGGCAGGCGTCCTTCTGGCCTTTGCGGTAGCCGGCGCACAGCATGCGGGGTGTCACCTGGTAGTGGTAGGCCTCGCCGCACAGGTCCTGCGGGACCAGCTGCACGTCCACCTTCTGCAGGACGTTGCTGGTGGGGCCTGCCAAGGGGCCAAGGGTGGGGGAGAGATGTGAGTGCCCAGAAGCCCCATTCACCTTCGACCATCTCCTTGCACCCAGCTGCTCTGCCGTCCCCTCGTTCTAGCTCCTCTGCGGGGCTAAGCCCCCAAGCCTGTCTGGACTAGTGTCTTCCCCAGCTTCCCGTCCCCCCCACCCCCATCAAGTGCCTCCTGGCCCTGCTCTGTTGCGCCCCCTGGTGGGGCTTCTAAGCACCCACCCAGGCGAGCCCTTCCCAGCCCAGAACCTCTCCAGGAGGGCTGTCCCGATCTCCTGGGATCCCTGACAAGCACTGGAGTCCTCAGCGACTTGGTCTCATTCGTCTAGGGCAGGGCCCAAGTGTTGGGGTTTTGACGCCCCCAGGTGGTTGTGAAATGCATTTGAGGAGCCAGTGGCCCAAGATTCCCACAGTGGCCTGCAAACCCCGGCTGTCCCCCCACAGCCCTTGCCCGGTCACACTGCCTGCCCCCCACCCCATCCCCCTGGCTGGTTACTGGTCTGTCCCACAGTCTTGCAGCCTGACACCTGCGCCTTCACTGAGAACACCTCCAGTTCCCCTGGACGCTGCTGACCACTCCTCCAGGCCCCAGCCCTCCCACCCTGCACCTCCAGGTCCATGTCAGCCACACCACCCCTCCTCCAAGAACGTGCTTTCAGTTTCGACCCCTGTGCCCAGCTTGATGCCTGGTGTGTAGTAGGTGCTCATCTATGTCGTTGCTTGAACAAATCAGTGAACCAAGCCTAACTTTGCCACTGTTCTGTGAGCAGCTTGGACACGTGACTTTTCACCTGAGCCTCAGTTTCCTCATCTTTAAAATATTTCTAGGGGCCCGGGGATGTGGCTTCGTGGTAGAACTCTTGCCTAGAATGTGTGAGGCCCTGGGTTCCATCCCTAGCACCGCGGGGGCGGGGGCGGGGGCGGGGGCACCCTCCCTCCCTCCTGCCTCCATGCCGTCAATCATTGTAGACATTTTGCAGCCAGCACCACCAAATGAGGGCAAGGCTGTGGCTATGCCCGCTGAGCCTCTGTACACAAAACCGAGGGGCTCCAGAGGGGGCCAGCTCCCCTCACTGAGGTCGGGAGGGGAGAAGCCCACTTCCGAGAGCGGCAGGAAGAACCAGGGCCCTGGAGGCGGGCAGTCCTGGGTTCTAATCTGCAATCCCCTCTGGCCAGGTGATTTCGAGCAACTGCTAAGTGACTCTGGGCCTCAGTTTCCTCATTCCTAAAATGGAGCCATTGCACCCTCCCCTGAATGGGGTGGACTGTATGAAATCACACGCCCCCCAAATTCAGTCTACAAGTGGGAAATGCTAAACATTAAGAACCTCCCCGACATGCCCTGCCCCCAGGATTTGCGCAGGAGGCGTGGCATCCCGGCCTACTCCTTCGCCCACACAGACGCCCGTGACCTAGCTTTTCCTTAAAAGCCTTTCCAAAGGGAAGGGCAAGGCCCCGTCATATTAAATGATGAAAATCCAGCCTGGCTGAACCCCAGACCTGGAGGCCTGGGGGCGGGGCCCTGGGGCACCTGCTCCGCCCTCCTTCAGGCCCCAATGGGGCGGGAGACCTACCCTCACCCCGTGCCCCGCCCACCGCGGGTCCCTGCTCACCCCCCTCGCGCAGGGCACCCCAGCCGGTGATCCAGCAGTGCAGGCCGGGCTCGAAGAAGTGGGAGCGCGCGGGCAGGCAGACGGGGCGCACGGTGGCGGAGCGCACCACCGGGTGGTCGAGCTGCAGCAGGGCCACGTCGTAGTCGTGGCTGTCCTCCTCGTGGTACGGATGCAGGACCAGGCGGCTCACCTTGAAGGACACCTCGCCCGGCCAGCGCGAGTTCTGCCGCACCTTGCCCAGGAACACGGTCCACAGCGCCGGGGAGGCCATGCTTCAGGGCGGGTGGGGAAGGTGTGGCTCAGCGCTGCCTCGCATCAGAGAGCCCTGAGGCAGCAGCTTCCCACCTGGGACGCCTGGCCCACGCCCGCCCTCCCTGCCCTCCCAGCCTGGTCGGTGGTGGTCGGAGCTGAGCGCTGGCCTGCGCTGCCCTGGCCTGGGCTCCAGCCCCAGCCTCTTCCCTCCCTGGACAAGTGCGCGCCTGTCCAGGCGTCACGCCCTCATCTGTGAGATGGGAATGGCTTTTTCCACTCTCATGTCCCCAGGAGAATGCAGGTGAAGTATTAGCTAAGCACTGGACAATATTTCCTTTTTCGCGTGTGCCCACTTTGCAGAGGGGCCGCTGGGAACTGGGCCTGCTTGTGGGGAGGGGTGGATCTGTGCGAGGAATCAGCAAGGCGGTGCCAGGCCCCCTGAAGGGTAGGTCCACAGCCTTCCTTCACCCTGAGTGCAGTGAGGCGCCTGGGAGGGGCTCAAGGGAGCCTGGTGGTCAGAGTGCACCCAGAGAGGGTACCTCCATGCCCAGCAGAGGACAAGAGAGCAGGCCTCTGCAGCTCAAGGGGCCTGCGGGGCCTAGAGCCCGGACCTGGGGTGGAGGGTTCCACCTGCCACACAGACGGGAAAGAGGGCAGAGGGGCTGGGGAAAGTGATGCGGGGCTTCCTGCCCTGCCTACCACCCCCTTCCCAGCTCAGATTGTGGCCAGGGTGTCAAGGCTGATGCCCAGCTCAGGCCGCCCCATCCTCTGCTCAATCCCCAGCCTCCAGCTCAGTCCCTGGCACGTAGTAGGAGCACAGCAAACGTTGCTAAGTGAGTGAATGACTCACAGACCCAACTTAAAGACACCAAAGGGGAGCACGGGACTTGAGCCAGGTACCCAGCAACCAGGGGTTCCTGGTGGAGCCAGAGCCAGGTCGCAAGGGTCACAACAGCCTCTGTGTCCAGCTCCCACTCGGCCTTCCCGCCCCACAGCTCTTGTGGTCTAGCCCGTGTGGCCTCCTCACCTGTCTTCCTGGAAGCAGTGCGCAGCTGTGACCACCCAGCGGTCAGCGATGAGGGCCCCCCCGCAGATGTGTCGACCCCGAACCTGGAGGCTGGCCTGCCACGGCCACTCACCCTCGGAGGACACGGCCCCACCCACAATGCGGCTGGAGGGGCCCTGGAGGCCACAGTCTGGAGGGGGTGGGGAGCCGGTGAGACGGGATGGAGGAAGAGACACAAGGGCGGGAGTCCCTCCCAGCCTCCCCACGGGGCCTCCAGCCTCCCTGAGGCCCCGTCCGTGCGCAGGTGCTGGTGGGCAGCTCACCGCAGTGGCGCTCATCCGAGCCGTCCCTGCAGTCGGGCCGCCCGTCACACTGAGGGTTGGGCTTCTTCACGCAGCTCCCGTCCTCACACCGGAAGGTGAATGTCCCACATGGCACTCCTGGCGGGGGACAGGGGAGGCCAAGGAGGGTATGTCTTGGAGCCCCAAGGGACCTCCCAGAGTGGGTCCAGGAGGACGGTGTGGGGAGAGCCAGGAGGAGCTTGGGAGGTGGGTATGTGGACTGAGGGTCCCCTGCCTCCCCCTGAGGACTCCTCCAAAAGGCTGCACCCTCCAGCAGCCCCCCACCAACTCTGACTGGTCTGCCCAGAACAGGGCTGTGTCTCCTCTAGGAACGGAGCCCCTGGCCACAGCGTGGCGCCCCTCCTCCTGTGTGGACCCTGAAGGTGGAACTGGGCTCCACTTTTAGACTAGGGTCCCCAGAGCAGGGCCAGCCTTGGCCGACCCGTGAAGGCTCCCTGTCCCTGCCCTGTCCCTGCCCGGCGCCCACCTGCTCCTGGCTGCACTTCACCTCAGGGCCCGCGGCTCCCACTGCCTGCCCCGCCCCCCGCCGCCTCTCCCTGTTTAAACTCCAGCCCTCCCCAAGGCCCGGAGCCTGCCTGCCCTAGGGACCTGCCTGCCCCAGGCTTCCCACATCACTGGACGGACACCATGTCCAGGTTCTGGTCAAAGGAGTCACCAGTCATGTCCTCCTACTAACAGGTGCCCCTGGAGGGCGGGGGCCATGTCCCCAGTGATTTTTATTCCCACTCCCCTAAGCCCCACCTTGTCTGTCACTGGGCAGGCTGTAAGGTTGATTGGCTGGTCAGTTACAAGGATGGGTGGATAAATGGGTGGGTGGACGGATTGGCAGATGGATAGGTGGGTAAGTGGATGGGTGGATGGATGGCTGGATGATGGATGGATGGATGGATGGGTAAGTTGTGGATAGATGATGAATGGAAGGATGGATGGGTGGGTGGGTAGGTGGAGGATGAATGGGTGGATGATGGATGGGTGTGTGGATGGGTGGGGGATGATGGATGGGTGTGTGGATGGGTGGGGGATGATGGATGGGTAAGTTGGTGGATGGATGGATGGGTGGGTGGGTGGATGGGTGAATGGGTAGGTGGGTGGGTGGAGGATGAATGGGTGGATGATGGATGGGTGGGTGGGTGGGTGGGTGGATGGATGGGTGAGTGGATGGATGGATGGATGGGGTGGAGGATGAACGGGTGGATGGATGGGTGGGTGGATGGGTGGATGGATGGGTGGGTGGATGGGTGGATGGATGGATGGGTAAGTTGGTGGATGGATGGGTGGGTGGGTGGATGATGGATGGATGAATGGGTGGATGATGGATGGATGGGTAGGTGGGTGGGTAGATGGATGGATTCAACAGTGGACTCCCAGAACAGTCATTGGGAAAACCAATAAATGCGTAGTTCAGTGGATAGGGGGAGAGATGGTTGGATGACTCAGTGGATAAATGAATGATTTTATCAATCAATGGATAAACATGGTGATGTGGGAGACCAGAAGATGGATGGATGGATGGATGGGCGGACGGACGGACGGACGGATGGACAGTTGGACAGGATGGGCGGGTGAGTGCACAGACACACTGATGGATGAACTAGCACAGGTACAGAAAGTTGATTGATTGTTTGGTCCTGAGAACAGAAGCCCTTGCTGGGGACGTGTGCTGAGGGCTGGGAGCCTGGCTGCCCCTTGGTCTCCCTCCAGATCCCCGTGGGCCCCGCCTACCTTCTTGGCACTGCTCTTCGTCACTGCCGTTGAGACAGTCGGGCTGCCGATCACAGACCCTGGACAGTGAGACACATGTGCTGTCCTCTTGGCACTGGAATGTGGCTCTGCACACTGAGGGGACACAGAAGGGCCAGTGGGAGGACACCCGAGGACCAGGCTGGGACTTGGCCATGGTGCCCAGGGAGCATGTGTGTCCTGGGAGACGTCACAGCTCTTTCCCAGCTTCTGTGCGCTTGAGTGTCACCATAACCCCGTGAGACACCCCATTTCATTGGTACAAACAGAATGAGGTGACTTGCCCAGCGTCCCCTGGCTGAGCTAGAACTGGAACCTGGATGGTCAGTGTTCAGGGAGGAAGCCCCTCCCCAGCATCGCGGCCGGGTCAGCCTACAGGGGAGCTTCTCCGCCTCCTCCTGCTCCTCTCCCCCTCCGACTGGAAACTCTGATGGCAGTGGAGGGGGACATCGGCCTGGCTGCCTGGACCGCGGCTCTCGGGCCCAGCAGCAGGATTCAGGGCTCAGGTGTTTTTCCAAGAGAGCCCTGGCCTAGGGGACCACCAGGAGTCCTCCCCGGGCTGGGCACAAGAGCTGGCAGCCTGGGCCCTGGAGAAAAGGGACGAGGACTCCATCTGAGAGTGGTGAAGACTTGTCCCCAGGCTGCCCTGACAGTGCCTGCCCTTCCTGATGCCCCCCGCCCTCTCTGATCCTTCCTGGACATCTGGCCAGACCGACAGCTGGGTGTTGGCCTGGTGGTCAGAAGCCCTGAGTTGAGAATTGGGAGACCCGAGTCCCAAGTTGTCCCTGCCATGGCCCCACAGGGTGGCCCTGGTGAGGCTCCTGCCATCTCAGCTCAGTGAGAGCCCCGACTCAGATGCCAACAGGGGAACTGCAGGTGCCAGGTGTCGGGGCCTCAGCTGGCGCCACGCGGGGCGGGCAGGCGACCGAGGGCGGACGGAGGCTCACCACAGTTCCTCTCGTCCAGGCCGGTGGGGCAGTCCTTGATCCCGTCACAGGCCGGGACACAGAGGCCATTCACAGAGCAGAGGAACTCTCCAGGGCAGGCTGGGCCACAGGAGGCCACGGAAGCAAGGAGGGCACCGTTAGGACAAGGATGCGCCCACACGCGTGTGCATACACGTGCATGAACAGGTACAGGCCGGTGTCCGTACCCAGACACGCGCAGGCGCACACGTGTGGGTAGGCGTGAGCATGCATGTGCCTGAGGACGTGTAGCAGCCAAGCACGGGCACGCAAGCTACATGCACACGCACGCACAGTCGGCAGCCTCGTAAGCAGCAGGGAGGTGCACGGGTCCCGGGTCCCCTGCTGCGCGCTGCTGGCCGCACTCACGGTCTGACTGGTTGTACAAGCCGTAGTGCACCCGCACCCCGGGGCCCGTGAGCGAGATCTGGGAGGTGAAGTTGATGGTGACGCCAGCCGTGGTCACCACGGGGATCCTCTCGGCATAGGGCTGCAGGGTGCGCAAGCCACACAACCTGGGGGGACCAGACACAACTCAGGGACACACGGCTGGTTTCCCAGTTCAAGGGAAGGCACAGCCTGGGCCCCTGTGCACAGACAGGGCAAGGACGAGGCTGCCAGCAGGGACAGGAGCTGCACCAGCCCCAGATCCTGTCTTGATTCCTTCTGGGGGTGTCTGTTCACCCTCAAGTCACCTCTAGAAAGCAGCCAGCTATGTTCCTCCCCTGCTCCAGAACGTTCAATGGCTCCCTATTGCCTACGGAATAAAAGTCAAAGTCTAGATTCTCCCAGGCACCCAGGAGCTCTGAGGCTCTGGCCAGTCAGGGTCCTTCCCGGAGTCTCGCTTTCCTTCCTTATTATAAATGATTCCTGCTGACCTTGGATCTGACAAAAGGCTCCTGTGTGCCAGCAGGGGCAACGGTCTTGGCTGACCAGTCTCTGACAGGGGAGGTCACTCCCCTGGTGCCTGGAATGGCGTGAGAGGCAGGGTTCCCCATTCCACCTTGTCCGCCTGCTGGGGCTGCTGGCAGGCTCCCCCGGGCCCTCTGGGCTTGATGGAAGGACGGTCCTTCCACTAGGACTCCTAGTCCGGAGCTGATGGACACTTCTCCAGGCACAGCCACACTCAGGTGGGAACACACCTGCCCAGGTGCTCCCTCACGTCCTCCCGGAGGCCCTCCCCATCAGGAAGATGCTCGGTTGGAAGGCCAGGTGGGACAGCCACCACGGGAGGTGGAGCCGGCCCCAGAGAACAGGCCTCACACCTCCCCTCACAGAGCAGGTGCAAGCGCCCCTGGGAGATGGGGCCCTCCCCAGAGCAGTGGGGATCCCTCCATCCCCGGTGGGATACCCTCACAATACAAATGGGCACAGCTTGTCCGCTCACGGGATTCCCCAACAGGCACAGAGAGAAGAAATCTGTTTGCAGCGGGGGTCCCGCAAGGAACCCAGGCCCGAGACCTCCAGAGAGGGATGAAATGCTCCAGCCGGGAGAATAGTGGAGACCAGAGGCCAGGGACAGCCCCAAAGTATGGGGGGACACCCCACAACACACACGCCCCCGCCAGCTGGCCACCTCATGCCCAGGGCCGGAACTTCTGGAACACCGGACACTCAACAGCAATCAGTTAATCAACCACCAACCAACCACCAACGAGCCTCCAGGGCAGCAGGCCCCGGCCTCCCCGCACCCACCTGGCCGGGAGGACTGCTCTCAGCCCACTTTCCCACAGGGCGCTGTTGAGGTGGAGCAGAGCCCTGCTGCTCAGGACCCGGCGGACGCCCTGGCCTGCTGGGCATGGAGCCCCCTGGCTCATCCCCCACCATGAGCTCTAGGGACCGAGCCCCTCGAATGCCCCTCCAGGGGCCTGGCCTAGACTCAGATCTCCTGAGAGTCCGTCTCCAGACCCACGGCCTTGTTCTTGACCTTGCACCCACGAGCAGTCCTCAGGGTGCCATCCGGGGACCCCTGAGGATCCAAAGCCATTTTCATAGTGAGGCCCTGTTGTTGGCTTCTGTCACAGTGATACGCCACGTGAGACATCATATCATTATCTAGTGGGTGCAGAAGCAGACGCCAGGGTCAGTGTGGGCTCTTAGGCCACTTATTAAAGAAAGTTGCAAAATGTGTAAATGACTCTTCTCCTGTCACCAAAGGTCCCTTCCAGGACCCCACGGGTACCTAAAATCATAGATAGTACCAAGCCCTCGGTGCCCTTCCTCCCTGTTCATACTTAGATGAAGTCAAATCTATAAATTAGGCACAGTGAAAGATTAACAATAACTAATAATAAACTAGAAAAGTCGCATCAATATGCTAAAATTAAGTTACTTAAAGCTCAGGAATTATTTCTGGAATTTTCCACTTGATATTTTCAGACCTTGTGACAGTGGGTGGCTGAACCTATGAGCAAGAGGAAACAAATGTAATAACTATTTTAAATGATCTGGGGTGAATTTCTAGCATTGTAGATATAGCTGTATGACCTTCACATGCAAGACCTCTGCAGGGTGCTCCGTAATTTTAACTGGAGTAAAGGGGTCCCAAGATAGAAAACGCTGACCACCAAGGTCTTGCACCTAGATGCCCCCCCAGCCCCAGCTGCACCTGAGGGCACCAGGCACCACCAGGGGGCGCCCAGGAGCAAGCCCAGCCCTTTTCATGCTAAGACACCAAGGGGTCCGTGGTTTCTAGTGGGACCAGCGGGCTACCACGGGTTGTTACCCCTGAGGCTGCCCAGGAAGTGGACAGAGACACTAGGGGCTGGAATCAGGGCAGGGGAACAAGGAGCCAAATGGATCCCTAAGAAACGTACGCTGGGGGATGTCAGGTCATCGATCCCATGGAGAAGCTGTGCGACACAGGGAGAAAACAGCCCGGTTGAAGGGAACGGAGCATTTCAACCTAGAGAAGCTGCGAGGTTGCCTGGGCCGTGGGCAGGGCCTGAGGCACCAGTGCCACAAGCAGGGTGTCCCCTCTGCTGGCCATGGGCCATGGCCGCGCTCCCTTCCCCCGGGTTCCTGCACCCCACAGGAACCTGTCCATCACGGCAGCCTTTGGTGCTGGCGGTGGAGCAGGGGCTGGGGTGGGGTCCTTACCGGGGGCCAGACAAGCATCCAAGAAGCCCTGTCCACGGCTCTGAGTGGTGCACCCTGGACACAGCCTACCCCGCCTGTGCAGGGCTACAGTTAGTTTAAGTTAGCAGCTACTTCACATGATAACGGTAAGAGACCCTGAAACACTGGCTGGTGTGACCCCGTGAGCCTGGGCCCTCTTCTCCCCAAGCAGCCTGCCTCCTGGAGCCTGGTCCCCGCCTGGCCAGTGGCTCATCTGGCTCCTGCCGCGGAGGCTCCTGGGGGACGCCTGGCCTCTGACTCGCCCCTTCCTCCCACCCACCAAGGCCGCCCAGGAGCACCCAGAGAGAGCTGCGGCTGCGCACCCTGTGCCCCCGGGGGCTGGGCGCTGGGTGAGGGAGGCGCTGCTGCCCTGTGCCCTGCTGTCCTGCCTCTCTGGCTTGGGGGATTCTGTCCTTGCCTCACCAGATGGTGAGCAGGGACCCTGTCAACCTTGCCTGCCGGCAACCGCAGGAATGGGAGACTCCCGGGTGGGTGGAGAGGAGGGGAGCACTGGTCCCGTCCTTCCTAAGGACAGGCTAAAGGGAAAGAGGGACAGGAAGACAGGCACTAACGCGGGGACGGCAGTGTCCCGCATGGTGGCCAGAGCCCTGGATCTGGCCTTGCAGAACCGAGTTCGAGGTTTGGCACCTGATGGCCTGTGTGGCCTTGGGGACAGGATCCTGCCTCAGACAGCTTTAGGTCTCGTCAGCAAACCGGGCGACAGAACCCCACGTGCCATGTTTTAGGAGCACCTGGGAAATGACTCTGCGACAGCACCGGGCTGACAGGCAGGCTGTGGCCATCTGGGAACATGGGACCCAGCCTCCACCACGGCCAGCACCAGCACAGGGTGACCACAGGGGCCCCACGAGCTCAGCCGCCTGACCCCGGCCTGGCCTCCAGGGCTGGGAGCGAGTGGAAACGGCTTTGCAGGTCATAGGAGAAGTGACATCACAGGAGAGGAAGCCAGTGAGGGACAGGTTCCCGGAAAGGGGGAAGCCTGCACTGCGGTGGCACCCAGTGAGGTGGCTTCTGCGAAACCAAGCAGGCTGCGGCTGCACCTCAGGAGGACGGGTCCCTCCACTGCCCCCAGGCCACCAACAGGATGGGGGCTCAGTGGATCACAGCAGCAGAGACACTGGGTCTAGAGAGGTCACAGGTGACAGGACAGGCTCGGGGCAGCCGGTGATGGGCACCAGCGTGCCCAGCCTCTGGACATTTCCTGTCCACTTGCCCTGAGGGCTCAGGCACCCTCTCCCCTGACCACCCCTTGCCTCCTCATCAATAAGCCAAAGGCCTATCCCCACCTACTCCCCCGCGCCCCAAGCCCGCCCGCCTCTCCACCCACCCCAGGCCACGCCAGGTTTCCCAACAAACGCTCACGCACAGAGTTTCCCAGCATCAGCCAAGAGCGAGCGAGAGCGATCGTTATCAGCACCGACTCAGCCGGGGCACAGCACTCCCCAGCACGCGGGGCCCATCCATCCCAGAGCCTCAGAACAAAACCAAGGCCCAGGGACGACCAGGGCAGCTGCCAGGCTGCTGGGAGGCAGCGACCCCCTCTGCCCCCCCTTGCCCATGGGCGTGCAGGAGCCGGGCGAGGGGGCGAGGTTCCACTGGGAGACCCTGGCCCTGAGTAACGGTCTGGAAGACAGGGCTGTGGCACCCCAGGGTTGCTCTCAGAGGAAAGGACAAGAGGGACTCTGGCACTGCCACGGCTCCCACCAGCACAGAGCATGGGGGACAGCTCAGCCGAGGGGGAGGCAGGTGGCACGGGGCTACGCAGATACGCAGACCTGTGCCCACACGCTCTGCAGCAGGCTGCCTGCGCTCAACTCTGGCTTTACAAGCTGGGTGTTTTTGCACTAATGACTTTGCCTCTCTGTGGTTTGGGGTGTGTTCCTGGAATTCATGTGTTAATGGTATTTGGAGGTGGGACCTTCAGGAGGTGATTGGGTAAAGCGGGTTCCATTCTCATGAATGGATTCACAGATTAATTAATTAATGGTTTAATGGGTCACCTTGAGAGCAGTTGTCTCCATGTGACACCCTCCACCATGTTATGATGTCACACGAGGCCCTCACCAGGTGCTGGTGCCATGCTCTGGGACTTCCAGCATCCAGAACTGTGAGCCAAATAAACCTTTTTTTCTTTAGGAATTATCCTGTCTCAGGTATTTTGTTACAGTCAGAGAAAACAGACTAGGACACTGGTATAAGCACCTACTTTCTCATTGGGTTGTTGGGACCGAAGAAGACAGTACCATGACCCTTATAAGCCTCAGTGCCCAACTCGTACAGTGAGAGCCAGGTATTAACGAATGGTTGGTGTCACACGATGCTTCATTACCGAGACCTGTGTGTGCCAACATTCTCTATGCATTATCTCATTTAATCTTCAGCACAGGGGGATCTGTTTCACATCCCCACTCTTTTATAGGCAGTGCTGGGGATAGAATGTGAGCCTCATGCAAACCGGTCAAATGCTCTGCCACCCAGCCACACCCCCAGCTTGGGGCACATTTTTGAGATGAGTTCTGAGTGCTGAGAGGAAAGACCTCACCCAAACAGAAAGCAGAGGGCCCCTGCCGGCCGGCCTCCCACTCCAGCCCCTTCCACCTCACGGCCCCGGCCGGAATGAGGTTCCTTGGGGGCTCGAGCTCAGCTTGTGCAGGAGACGGCTTTCTGCTGGGCGAACACCTGAAGTCGGGGCCTGGGCTGCCCGACCCTTGTGCTTCCCAGGTGAGGACGGGAGATCCAGAGTTCCAGCACCTTCCACCCACAGGAGGCCCGGGAGCTGGGAGTGAGGGTGTGGGGACCTGCCAAGCTTCACCCTCCTACCAGCCCCCACTTGGCCACACCCCAAAGTCCCTCCCAACACGGAGCAGCAGAGGACAGGCCGAGTCCTGAGCCTCCTGACCTCAGTGTCTCCACTGCACAGAGGGGAGGGTTGACTCAACCACCCGTCCAGCCCACACGTCCCCAGTTCAGTGGGTCTCCAGAACTCCGCAGGGCCCCTCCCATCCCACTGCGTCTGTCCTGCTGCCCACAGCTGGGCCATTAGAGCATCGTCCATTTCAAACCGACTTCCCCATCTCTGTTCCCACTCCACACCCCCCGTTACCACGGAAGCTCGAGAGTTCTGGGCCCCCCAGCAGCCAGCCCTCTGCCTGCCTGCTCGGGCGCAGGAAGCAGGCCCCCACAGGGGCAGGGTGTGCACCTCCATCCTGCATCCCACTGTTCGTGGCCTGGGCTGGGTGGGGGGAGGCCTGACTGGACCCCTCTGGGTGCCACCTAATCCTGCTGAGACTCCCCTGGCTCTGGGAGACAGAGCAGTGCCATCCCCCGGGTGTGGGGCCAAAGGACTCGCCCTGTGCTGAGCACCGAGCACCTGTGCTGGTCCTGGTGCCTGGCGGGTGGAGCTGCCCTGGGGTGGGGCTAGGGAGTGGACCTGGGGAGTGGACCAAGTCCATCTGCCCTCCTTCCCAGGCCTCCTGAGATACCAGAGTCAGCTCTAGTGGCAGGAAAACACGTCACCTTCATTCACAGAACTGTGAATCATAGGCCAATCTTACGGTGACTCTGGGGACACTGGTGGTGACCTCCCCCTTATCAGCTTGAGTGAGGAAGGAGGGCCCCTGGGGGAGCTCCGTGAAGGAGCCGGGCAGCCATGCCTAGGAACACCCCCGGTCCCCTTGCTAGGAGGTGCCTCTGCTCCCCAGACAGCCCTGGCCCTGCTCACACCACGGGCATTTCTTGCCCTGTCTTTTAGTCATGGTCCCTGATAAACTGCAAAAAGCCTGGACAGGAACGTCATGTCCCTTGAGCATTGTCAATCCCGTCACTTTTGTCAGGACGGTCCTGTCTGATGGGATCAACCAACAAGCAGAGTGCAAGCGTTGGCCATGGGGACACCAACTGCAGAACCCAAGAATCCTAGCATTCTAGAAACTTCCAAGTGGAATAGTGGAATATCAGGTGCTCAAATTCTGTGAAGCCCAGAAATCAAGAATTCTAGAATTGGGGCTGTGGCTCAGTGGCAGAGCACTTGCCTTGTGCATGTGAGGCACTGGGTTCGATCCTCAGTACCACATAAAAATAAATATAAAATAAACGTATTATGTCCATTTACAACTAAAAATTTAAAAAAAAAAAAAGAATTCTAGAATTGCATCCTAAAAAAATCCCAACCTGTTAGATCCCCAGAGTCCCAGAGTGGGATGGGAAGGCAGAGGCCCCCTGCTATTAGATGTAGAGTCTTCTCGTCAATGTCCCTGACACAGTGACCCTTCTCACAGGGAGGGGAAGCATCCAGGGCTCTGCAAAGGCTGCTTCAAGGTCCCTCCTTCCTCCCGGACCTTTTCTCTCCAACAGAGGAGCCAGGGAGGGCCTCCTTCCTTCCAGTGGGCTCCCTCCCCTCCCGGCCCTTCCCCCAGCCTGGACCTTGCTTCCCTCCCTGGACAGGATGTTCCCCATGGCCGTGTTTAGACGCTGAGTCCCCACCCTCTGGATTGTCCCTTTGGAGTTCCTGTTCCCTCCTCTCCCAGATGAAGGGGAACGTTCTTGGGCTCCCTGCCTCCCATCGCCTGCCCCACCCACCAGCAGGGGCCCTGGGTGGCTACCCCAGGGAGCACTGACCTGTCATTCTGCTAAACCCCAGCCACTCTGACGCTGGTGTCACCCCTCTCTTAGCCAGATCCCTCTGTTAACTGTCCCCTCCCCAGAGGCTGGCTGCTTCCTTACTAAAAGAGGGGCCAAGGGTGGAAGCAAAGAACAGGTGTCTTGCAGGGGACCCACGAGTTGAGGGCGTCCCTGAGTGACCCGGGTCTCTCTGGGAGCAGTCATACCAGAGATAGTGTCTGTCTTTGGCTGTGCCTGGGGAGTCGGGGAGAGGGATGAGGTGCCTCGCAGGCACTTGTGTGGGTCTAGGGGCCCCTGAGTGTCTGGGGTCCTGTATCCCGCCTCATCCCAGCGATGAACTCAAGGTGCCCGACACAGGACTACAGCACCCGCGGAAATGCACCCTGCGGCTTCTGAGGACAAGTATATGACTGAGACCCCGCAGCAGGAGAGGTGGGGCCCAGGGCGGGGCTGGGGCGGGGCGTGTCTGGGGCGGGGCCTGGTAGGGCCAGGGCGGGGCCGGGGCGGGGCCGGGGCGGGGCCATGGAGGGGCGGGGCGGGACAAGGTCCAGAACCAGCTCTGGCCTGCACCAGCTCCAGCCTCCACTGGCTTCCCTCAACTGCCCCTTGAGGCTCGAACTTGGACTCCCAGAGGGGTACCTGGGGGGAGGGGGAGAGTCCTGGGAGGCCGTACCTCCGGTTCTGGATCGTCCACTGGCCCTGGGTACATGGCAGGTCGTACTTCTGCCTCCGAAGCGCGTAGGCATCAAACCAGAGGGCCAGGCCGTAGTCCAGAGAGGGCACCTGGGAGGAAGGAGTGGGTCATCACGCGACCCGTGGGAGGGACCACGCCGGGACCACCAGCTCCCCAGACAGCCGGCCACTGGCAGTCCCAGCCACAGGCAGTCACTCAACAGATAGACATCCCGGTGACCATCAGGGAGACCCTGGCTATGCCACACCCCACCCTGGTAGGATTGGTACCCAGACTTCAACCTGTGGGCCTTCAGCAGGACCAGACACTGCCCCTTCCTGTCCTGTGTCCCAGAGGCCTGTGGAGTGCTCTGGACAGAGGGTGGGCGGCAGTGGGGGCAGGGCTCACCGTGATGTGCCAGGAGCAGTGGGTGCTGGGAGAGTAGTAGCTGGGGAAGTAGGGTGTGCTCAGCACGCCCTGCGTGTCCAGACGGCCCTCCAGCGTGACGTTGACCTGGCAGGCTGGGCAGGAAAACAGCTATTAGGCAGAATCCCTGGCCAGGAACCCCTGCACTTCCCATTGGGAGGGGGCAGCTTGCAACCCACACCTAGCCCCCACCCTTGTGCTTACATGAGCCTGAGCCTCAGACTCCTCGTCTGTAAAGCGAGGGCAATCATAGTTCATAGCTCATAGGGCAACTGGGTAGATCACATAGACAGGAAATGCCCAAACAGCCTGGCACGTAGTAAGTGCTCAGTAAACGTTAGTTACTGACATCAGTACCCAGCACTCAACAGTTCACAGAATGTGTTCACGACTGCGCCAGCCTCTCGGTTATGATGTGAGGGGCACTTTCCCCTCTTCAGAGGTGAGGTCCAGAGGGGCTGGGTGTAGCTCAGTGAGAGATCCTTGCCTAGCATGCAGGAAGCCCTGCGTTTCATTCCCAGCTTCTCAAAATATGAAGGAAGAGGTTCACAGGACAGCAGCTGCCTGTTGGAGCCCCTCTGTGAGAGGCTGAGGGCCAGGGCTCGGGAGCAGGGCCAGAGGGCTCAGCTGCCCTGGCCATGTCTCCTGGGGGCCAGTTTCTAACCCCCCAGTTCCCCCCCACACTGTGCCAGAGGCTCCCAAGAAAGCCCAGCCAGCTCTCACACCCCCACAGGGCCAGCTGGGGACCCAGGTCACTGTCAGAGACCCCGAAGTTGACCAGGAGAGGCAGGGGACACTGAGTGGGAAGGAGCAGAGCGGGGACAGGTAGGGAGAAGCAGTCATGGGCAAGTGGCCCCCTCTCTGCTGGCCTCCCATCCCCAGCCATGGGAGTGGGGCAGTGGGCTCTGCCCGCCAGGGGACAGCCATGGGGTTGGGTGGGGAGGGAGAGCCAGGGCAGGGGGGAGGTGCTGGGGAGGGTCAGTGGGCACCTGGGGCGGCCTGAGCAGTCGCCCTGCTGTGGGCCGGGATGGCCAGGCTCGGCCTTGCTGGAAACAGACCTGGTCCACAGTGAGCAGAGGGCGGAGGGAGCCAGAGGGCAGAGGGCGCTGGGCTGGGGAGGGACGGGCCGTAAAAGAGGGGAAATGAAGGGGGAGAGGAGGTGGGGAGCAGAGGGGCTTCCAGAACCTTCCTCCCCCGACCCAGCCCCACTAAGGTGAAGAGGCCACAGGGAGGGCCCTGGGCTTCTGTCCTGGCCTCTCACCCTGGAAGGCCACTGGCTGCACCGAGAGCAGGAAGGGGTCGTAGTAGCTGTGCATGCCCTTCTTCCAGACCACCGCCATGATGGCGCCTGACGCCAGGACCTCCAGCACGGGCTCCTGGCGGCTGCAGCCATAGGCCCTGCGGAGAGAAGGGTGGCCATGGCGGGCCAGGGTCGAGGGCACGGGGGCCAGGGGGCCTGCAGGCGGCTGCTGGAGGCTAGAGGAGGGTGCACAGGGGTCTGGGCAGTGGTTCCAGGCCCAGGTTGTGATCGCTGCTGTGTGCACATGGTCAGGTGCCTGTCCCTCTCTGGGCTCGGGGGGCTGACCAGAGGCCCTGCAAGTCAGGCCAGTGTCTGGGGTAAGAGAGGCAGGGGTTCCCCAGACGATGCTTACGGCTCCTCCCTGAGAGCACCCCAGGTCCAGCAGCCCGGGCCACCGCCTCGGAATCCCCGTGATACCCGGGTGAGACTGACAGCGGCCAGCGGGCACCTGAGACCCCCCCACACCCTGCCTCCTGGCCTTGCTCTGGGCCGGGCAGGAGGTGAGTGTGTGCTCCGGGGATTCTGGGGCACCTCAGGCGTCCCCCAGAGCCTGCTGCCTGAAGACTCGGGCAGATCACGGCGTCTTAGAGTCACAGCTTCAGAAGCCTAGAATGTCAGCCCTGACGGTGCTTCGGGGGCTGCCGGGGCCACTGCCTGCTTCCAGAGGGGAACTGAGGCCCCACCGCGATGGCAGGGACAGGCAGGCCCTCGGCGTAGCTGTGACAGCGGGCCCTTCCCAGGACGTTGGTGCCCCCGTCACGCCCTTCTCAGACAGGGGTGTCCCCAGCTCACCAGCCTCTAGAGTCCTCGCTACCCCATGGACCAAGTCCCAGGAAGCTGATCACTTGCCTCCCGATGTCCCCCCAGGCACTGGCTCATGCCTACTGTGTGCAAGGTACTGACTGCATGCCTACTGTGTGCAGCCACATGGCCTCGTGGAGATGGGGCGTGGTCCGGGCGTGGCAGCTCCTGGGAAGGGAGTCTGCCAAGCGGCCAGCACGGGCAGCTTCAGCCTGCAGCTGGCCGGGGGCAGGAGGAATGAGCCCAGGCCGCCCGCCCAGTGAGCCCAGGGCCCAGGGGGTGGGTTCCCCTGGCCCTGCCGCGGCTCTTGCAGGGGACGGGCAGCTCCTCCCTGCCCCCTTCCTGGGTGGTGGCCTTTTGTGCCTCCCTGTCCCCGCCCACCCACCTTTCATGGCCAGGGTTACTTGACTAACTTTCTGCCTCTTATAAATAAACCATGAAAGTCAGAAACAAGCCTGTGGTCAAACTGGAGGAGTCCCACCCGCCATCTGTCACCGCCAAGGTCCCCCCGCCCCGCCCCCCAGCTCAGCCCTGGGGTGGAAGATTGAGGACCCGGGTCACTGAGATCTTCCCCCAGGATCCCAGATGGGGACAGGGCTGAGCCGGCAGCCAGGCCTCCTCCCCAGGAGCCGCCTGGGGGAGGGGGACACCCAGAGAACCCCAGGGGAAGCCCATGATCCCCACCCTGGACCTGGAAGTCAGATGGTGTCTGGCTCCTCTGCACTCCCCAGAGCCCTGCAGGAACCAGCCCACGCACACCCAGATTGAGGTCACCACTGCAGGCGCGGGAGGGTGCAGCCTCGGGGCTGGAGACTCGTTGGCCCTGGGGAGGGGCGGCGCCCAGCTCACCCAAGGCCCGCCCTAGAGCTGAGCACCAGGTCCCTCATCCGCTGAGAAGCTGGCGCTGCCCGGGAGACACAGAAACGGCCCCAGCCTGGGTCTGGCACAACTCAGTGGCCCAGCTGCCCAGCCAGTGACCCACCTCCTGCAGAGCCTCGTACACCCACACACCCCTGTTCTCCTGGCGGTGGTCACCAGACCCCTGGAGGCCAAGGCCACTTCCAGTCCTCCTCCCTGCACTAGCCCTGCCCTCTGCTGTGCCCATGTCCTAAGACCTCTGCTCAAGAACTTGCAGTAGCTCCTACTTATCAAATATTAAAGTCCAGACTGGTCTGGGACTCAGTGACCTTAACAGGTGGGTCCCCCCAGACTGTATAGAACGTAATCTCTAATAATATAATATCACTACTAGAATAGACCATGCAGAACGTGATGATGGCGTGCATTTGGGGGCCACTGGCTGCGTGAGGATCAGATTGTCTGATTTAAATTCTCATAAACATTCTGAAAGATAAGCATGTTTGTACTCTCTTTGTACAGGTGAGACAACTGAGTCTCAGAGAGGCAACTTAACTTGCCTTAGGGCACACAGCAAGGAAACAGCAGAGTGGGGGTGTTGGAAGTCCAGGCTGCTGCCAGACTGAAATCTTCTAACAAGCCATGTGGCCTTTCAGAGCGGACCTTAGGGGTCACCTAGAACAACTGTTTTGTTACAGATGGGGAAACTGAGGCTCTGGGAGGGGGAGGGGACTGCCCACTGCCTCTCCTTCCTCCCCACCCCTGCGTCTAGTCTTGCTTTCCCAAGGTCACAGCAGCCCCCGACTCAGCTGAGCCTGACCCTTGACCTTTACACACACACACACACCCACACACCACCACACCACCACCACCCCCCCCCCCCCGGGGACTCACGAGGTGATGAGCCTCTTCTCCAGGGGCCCAGGCGCGTCGTACATGGCCAGCCTGTCGCGGCACTCAGGCAGGGTCCACTCGAGCCGCAGTTTGAGCATGAGGTCTTCGGGGCCCTGCAGGTGCCACAGGCAGCTGGAGGCCAGGTGGTCGGGCCCCTTCAGCCGCAGGGCCTGGCCCCGGCCCACGTAGCTGTAGCGGTAACAACCTGGAGGGGGAGAGGGGAGGGCCCTGGCCCCTGTCAGCCAGCAGGCCCCCAGCTGCCTGGGGTGGGGAGGAGCTGGGTGGGCTGGCCTGGCCGGCCAGTCCCTGTGCCCGGCTCCTGCCGCTCCCCTCTGCAGTCCCCCCACTGCCTCCCCGTCACCGTCCTTCACGCGGCCTGCTGGGCTGCCGGCCAGGGGAGGGCAGCTCCTGCCACATCAGCTCACGGAGCCCTAGGTCTGGGGTCCTCTGCTCACTGCCCAAGTCCCTGGGCCTCCGTGTCGCCATCGGGAGACAGAGGACAATGCCGCCTGCAGGGACTTCCCGGGCTCAAGAGGATGTTGGGCGCCATGCACACAGTAGGTGCCCAATAAAGGCAGATGGGTGTCGGGGAGGGGAGGAGGTGGCAGTGAGGAGAAGTCCTGTGACCTGTCGCCCTCAGGTGCCCCCCCCCCCCCCCCCCGTCACCCTGTCTTCCTGCGCCCACTCGCCCACCCCAGGGCCTCTTGGCTGACATTTCTTCCACGAGCTCAGCCTGGGGGAGCAACAGGCCTCTGCCCTCATCCACGACCTCTGCTGTGACTCCAGAGCTGGCCGAGCGGGACCTGGCACCTCCTCCCACCGTCATCCAAGTGCTCCGTCATCGTCCCCCACGGGGCACACACTATCTCATTTAAACCTCCATGAGCCTCACAGGCAGGGAGCGGGGGGCTCTGCCAGGAAGTGGAGGGACTGAGGAATGAACCCTGGTGACTCTGGGCCAGTGGCTTAGCCACTTGTGTCCTGGTAAAAGGACCCAATCATAATCCCTGTCACGCCTCCTTCCCTGGTGGCTCTGAGGACCCAGAGGGGAACGGAGGCCAGTGCTCTGCTCCGAGGATGCAGCCGGTGGCTCAGCTCGCTGTCCCCAACCCCTGCCGCCCTGACCTCCCCAGACAAAGAGCTCGGATATCAGCCTGGGGAGCAACAGGCCTCGGCCCTCTGCCTCCCCAGCTGGCGCAAGGCCCCTGGCGGCTCCTAGACTCTGTGCCCTTTAAGTCCTGCTCCCACCCGATGCTTTGCTCTTGCTATTTTAATAATTCCTTTTAATTTAAGGCTAATAATTCAGTGTGCCCTGAACCCAGCACGGAGTACAGTGCCAGGGTGAGCGCGCCAGGCAGTGTGTGCTGGCACGCGGGCACCTGGGCACGCGGGCACCTGGGCACGCAGGACGCAGGGCCCAGAGCAGAGACTCGAGGCCGGGCCAGGCCGGGACGGTGGGCCTTGTCGTTCATATCGTTCTTCTCTCCAGTCCCCCCACCCGCTTTCCCCAACCGACGCCCACAGACAGCTACCCTGGGGGTCACCCCAAGTGCACGGAGCAACAGAGGGGCTTGCTGTCTGTGACCTTAAAAAGAGGTCACTTTAAACAGACAACTGACGGAAACCTCAGGTTTCCCCTTGCGAAAGCCGGGCCCTGAGAAGGCCAAGGTTTCTCTGAAGCCCTTTAGAGAGGAGGTTTCTTCTAGACCACAGGCTGCGAGCCCGAGCCCTGGGGACGGGCAGCCTCGGGCCGTCCACCTGCTTCTAGGTTTGCACAGTCTCCAGTGTATCTCGGGGTGCAGGGCCCCCCACGAGCATCAGCACCCCGGGGCTGCTCATTGTGACACACCTTCCTGAGCTGCGGACAAGACCTGTGGGCGCCACCCAGGAGGGCCCGCAGGGGTTCCAGAGAGCCCAGAGTTTGAGAAGCACTGGCGTGGAGTTGTAAAAGCATCCTTTTCCTGACCAGAAACTAAGTCACCAAACACAGAAATAAAGCAAAAGGACTATTGGACTGAGAGTCACCTGAGAGCACGCTAGAGCAGAGCTTCTGAAGTGGAGCCCTGGGTCCCTCTGGGGTCAAGGTCAAAGCCCTTTTCAGAATAACTCTAGGGGAAGGGGTTGCTGGTGTCCTCTGCAGTGGAGGCTGCCGGGGTCACGGGGTCCGGAACATCACAGTGGAGCCTCCCAGGCGAACACCCGGCAGCCTTCCCCTAGTGGACACCAGGAGGCCACAAGAGTCCCCTGGGTCACTCTCCCAGTTACATTCACTTGGGGGAAAATAGTTATCTTCCATAAAAAATATTCAGTTGATATCAATGGCTTTTGTATATAATGCATTTAAGATGAAGTGACAAACTGTTTTAATAATTTGTCACCCACAACCCATGTAAATGTGAGCCCTTTGCAGTCCCCAATAATTTCTAAAAGCATGAAGCAGTCCTGAGAGCAAACGCTTGGCCGGCGCGGCCCTGGGTGGGGGACCGTGGAGGCCAGAGAGTGAGCTGAGAGGCTGCTCCGCAGGTACTTCCAGGACGAGAAAAGAAGCAAGTTCCTGCAGGAAACAAATCCTTCCCCACCCTCGGGCCACACTCCAGGCGGCAGCAGGCCCAGTCGGCGAGCAGGTGGGGCTCGCCCACCCCGTCCCGGGGGCCCGACCTCCCAGGACTGTGAGGACCCAGTCCCAGCCCCCGTGAGGTTGCAGGACGACCCTGGAAGGCTGATAGGCTGCAAATGATTTGGGTTCCGCCAAAGCACTCAACCCAGAGGTGACCGTTCTACTGCCTGATGGACGGCAACCGGCTTGGTCTAACCTGGTGACCCAGAATTCCAGCTTTTCACAGATGATGGTAGGCAGGTAGGTGGAGAGAGAGGTGGGTAAACACAGAGGGAGACAGAGAGGTGATGGGTGGATGGAGAGAGAGAGGGACGACAGATCACTTTCACTTTCTTGATCCCTTATTAATGAGCCTTATTAATGAGATGCATGCTCACTATGTCTCCGTGTGGGAATCATAATTTAAACTTTTTGAAAATCGTGCTTGGCCTCCAGCCCACCCACTAAGCAGCTGAGCAGCAGGACAAGGGAGGGTCAGGTAAGGTGTGACTGGGATTTCAGCTCTGCTCCCTCTCTGAGAAGGGGCTGAGGCGCGCACCTCGACGTCCGAGCTGGTGGACACTCTGGACAGTGGAGGAGGAATCTGAGAATTCAGGGTACGGTGGCCCAGGTAGTGCATTGCACGACCCCAGGAGCAACCCGTCCACGGACAACAGTGGGGACAGTGCCCCAGCCCTGTGCCACAGGGTGGCCCAGCTGGCACGGGGCTTCTCAGGACTGGGCAGGAAGACTGGGGGAGAGAGACAGGCGACTGTGACATCGCAGCACCGGGCAGGACGGGAGGGGAGGGTGACCCAGCAGAACTCTTGCCTCCAGAAGACCAAGTTTAGCCCCACGCCCCTGCCCTGGCACAGCCGCCTCCTGGGAACACGGCCGGTGGGTCCAACTCCGGGACAGAGAAGCAGAGTCACGCACTGTGCGCCCCCCTGCAGGCAGCTGTGGCACTGCCCACACGGCCAGAGCCCCCTCCCCACAGGCCACGCGGGGACCCTCCCTCCCCCCACGGCACCCTGGGTGGCCAGGCCAGGGCTCCCTGCACCCACGAGAGACGCCATGTGCCCAGCACTGGACCAAGAAAAACCGAGTCCCCAGGAGAGCAGGAGGGACCGACGGGCAGAGGCCGTACCGAGCGTGGCGTTCAGGGCGACCACGTCTTTCACGCTGGCTTCTGTTAAAGGAAATGGACAGTCAGCAGCGGGGGAGTGAAGCAGAGCGCGGCGGGTTCAGGACCAGCCCGGGGACGACAGCTGGTGCCTCTGCTGAGTGTCCTCAGTGCCCTACCCGCCCGCTGTCCTGGCTCCCGGGTCCCCCGGGGGCCCGGCCAACAGCAGCCCAGCCTCAGCGGGGCCCCGCCTGGACCCCCGTCTCCCCTGCCCTACTGACCCAGGATGACCAGGCCCTCGGGGTCCACCTCGTACTCCGCCCTGTAGGGGGCCAGCGCCGAGCCATTGGAGAGCAGCTCCTCCACCAGCAGTGCCCGCACCACCTCGGGGCTCAGGGACGGCCGGCGGCGCTCGGGGACTTGGAGGATGAACCAGAAGAAGCAGGTGAGGGGTCCCTCCCTAGGAGAGGCGGGCGTGAGAGGCGGGTCTGACCCCAGCCCCCTGCGCCAGCGGTGGCCCAGGGACCCCGAGCGCCCGCTACCTCCCGATCTCGCCTGGGAGCCACCTACCTGCCAGTGAGGGAGGTCCTCGGCCACCACCCCCCGGCAGGCGAGGACACGGGCGGGGGCTGAGCTGCATGGCACAGACCAGGGGCAGGCAGCAGCCCCGGACGGAGCCAGGTGGGCAGGGCTGGGGTCATGCGCTGGGGGAAGGGGGGTCGCGAGCAGGGGGCCGGGTTCCCAGGGCCTTGGTGTCCCCATTAAAGGCATGAGAAACCCGGGGTGCTCCTGCCCATTCTTTGGGTCTGAGGTCCCGGCAGGGGCTGCGGGGCGGAGGCCACTCACCCAAAGGAGTAGACGGAGCTGGCGTTGTAGTAGGCGCCCAGCTGGGTGCTGGTGATGAGCTCCGCGAGCTGTGGGGAGACACAGCCTGGGCACCCCTTCTCCTCCCAGCCCTGCTTCCTGGGGGCCTCCGGGAGGGACTTTGCTGTGATCACACAGCGGCCAGGGCCCTGCCCGGGCACCACCTCACCACGCTCCACCTGCTGCCCTCCCCACGCCCGGCTGTCACCCCACCTGCACCGAGGGACCCTCTGCCCCTCTGCAAGCCACCCCTCCACACTGAAAAGCCCCCTCGGCTCCTGGGCCCTCCCACCAGGGATGATGGGACATGGTGTGAGCAGCCTGGGGACTGTCCCCACCAGGCCAAGGACGCTGGGACTCCCTCGTCCCGTCCAGCTGTCCTGGCTGAGGCAGGCACACTCCACAGCCCTGCTGGGCAGGGGCAGTGAGAGCCACCGACCCTGGGAAGAGGCCCAGTCAGGGTCCAGTCCTCGGGCATTTGACCCAGGAGCCACTAACTCGCCCGTCTGCAGCGGGTCCCTCACAGGCCGGGGCTGTGCCCTGAGTGGTCCGCCAGCCGGCCAGGCCCCGCCACCCGCGCCCACAGCCCCCGCGGCCCTCCCTACCATCCTCTGGGCTCTGGCGGTCTCACTGCGGAAGACACTGGACTCCCTGCGGGCGAGGTCCTGGGAGAAGTGGCGATTGAGCACGCGGAAGCTGCCCGAGTACACCTGGCTGACCGTCACCTCCGCCCGGTACCCTGCCCGGGGAAGCCAGCAGCGTGACCTCGGAGGCCTGTCCGCCCAGCCCCAGGGTCCTGGGCTCCGTCTGAGATGTCGTCAGCATCATCAGTGTGGCCTTTATCACTGTCATCCCAGTCCTCCAGAGCTTATCTGATGACAAACTAGCTCCCAGGTGCCAGGGAGGACAAGGCCCACAGACGGATGCTGTCCCAAAGGCTCCCCATGACAGGATGACCCAGGGACTGACCCTGGACAGCGAGAAGGCCAGGAAACCCTCGTGGGCAAGAGGTCAAGGTCATGTTTAGCGCCCCTGGGCATCCTCCGCGCACCAGCTGTCCTGGATTCCGCAGGTCTGTGCTAAGCCCCCACCTCCTGGGCACTCGGGGAACCCAGACAGGCGCACCTCCCCTGACTGACAGCTCTGGGAAAGACAGACACGGCCCCAGGACCGCCCAGCAGGCAGGAGCTGCCCAAAACGGTGTCCCACCAATAAGCACATGGGCAACGTGACACAGGGCCACAGTGACCCTCTGGCTGAGCTGTGAGGACTGGGTAACGTGAACTGGGAAGAAGTACAGCGTGGCGGGGGTGGGGTCACAGCATGTGCAAAGGCCCTAAGGCAGAGGGTCCCGGTAAGGGCCAGGCTCAGAGCCCTTTTGGCTGAGCAATTGGGGGGAGATCAGCAGGAGGCTGCGCCGTCAGCGGGCAGGCTGGAGTCAGCCCACAAACAGAGGAAACCATGAAAGCCTTCAATCAAGGTGATGACAGCAAGTTTCCATTTTGCACAGACTGTTTTGACTGGTGTCGGGTGCTGTTCACAGCCCTGGTCTGTACTCCTGTTCGTTGGCTCAACAAATATTTACTGAGAACCTACTAGAAACTGGCCTAAAGCACTTGTGAATATGTCACTATAACAATTAACAAAACAATGAAGGACACATCCTGCCCCTAAGAAGGAGTCACCTGGCAATGAGGACAATGAGCCACCTAGAACACTCGGGGGCTCGTGTTGCAATGCAGAGACCAGGGGAGACGCTGGCAGGGTGGGCCAGGATGCACGTATGTGCCCAGAGCAGCCCAGAGAGGGGCCAGCAGGTGCAAAGGCCCCGAGGCAGGAGCTTCCCAGGGACTGAGGGCGGGGCAGGAGGTGAGCTGGGGAGAGGAGAGGCACCGAGGGCTTGCAAGCCCGGGAGGATTGGGTTTGGCTCTGAGTAGGGCGGGGGCCGAGGCGGGTAAAGCAGAGAAGTGAGGTGATTTGATTTGCCATCTGCAAGGGTCCCTCTGCTTTGCTGTTGGGAGGGGCTCTGTGGAGTGGCCGGCCAAGCAGGGAGACCCCAGAGGCCGCTCCGAGGGCCCAGGAGGGAGTCCTCCAGGTGAGGGCAGCTGGACCCCGCTGTGGCGGTGGAGAGTGGGACATGGGCTGCCTGGGGGCTTGTTTTGGGGCTTGTCCGGTTTCTGGGACATTGGTGCTGGGGGGGGGGGGTGAGGGGAGAGTCAGAACCTGGCAGGTGGACGCGGACCAGGTTGGGGGAATGTGTGCATTCTGCAGTGAGGGGCTGCGAGGCCCCTGGACCTCCAGGAGGAGGCGAGGACCCCCGTAAGAGTCAAGCCCAAAGGAGACCTGCACAGGCAAACGGGGGTCACTGTTAAGAAGGACATTGACGGTCAGGACAGGGGGCGAGAGTGGGAAAGTGGGTGAGGGTGGGAGGAGAGGCCCCAGAGCAGAGGGCCCAGAGAGGAGGGGGCTGAGGGGAAGGAGCCGGGTCCAGAGGAGGGCATGAGCCTTGGGCACAGCAACGCACACCGAGGACCGAGACCTGGACCCTGGATTTAGCAACTCTTTAGACCCATTTCTGCACATAATAGGTGCTCAGTAAACGTTCCCGGAGTCCCTGCATAGGGGTATAAACCAGGGCACCGAGGCCACACTCTGTCAGGGACAGTGGTTGGAGCTGGGGAGGGTGGAGCCAGATAGAGGGGAGTGGAGCCCGGGGCCCCGCAGCAGCCCCTCCCAGGACTTTGCCGTAATGAGGTTGGAGGGAGTGGAGAAATGGGGTGGGGGCTCTGGTGGACCTCCTCTGGGGCCACTGTGTGGGCTCAGGGGCCCCTAGGAGAGCTGGCCTTGGACAGGGCAGGGAGGGTTGGCCTCTGGGTGCAGGGCCAGGAGGAGGCAGAGCACCTGCAGCCAGAGGGCCGCCGTCCCCTCAGGGCCGCCGTCACCTGAGGGCCGCCGTCACCTGAGGGCCGCCGTCACCTGAGGGCTTCCCTTCTGGGGGTTTGTGCTCCCACCAAAGCAGCGGCCGGTGGGCAGTTGGGGCCGGTGTCTGGGGAGCGGGCGTGGGCTGCCCTGAGAGGGAGAGGCCGGGGAATGGGCTGCTGCGCTGAGAGCCAGGCGACCCGGGGGCAGCGGGGAGCCCGGGAGCCAGCTCTGCCTCCCCTGGCTCTGGGTCGGCCCTTGGCTCCTCAGAGCTGGTCCTGCTCTGGGTCCCTGGCCACTGGCCACTTCCAGATGTCAGGGCACCACCGTGACCCACCTCCCTGGCTGGTGCCCTGTCTGTGGGGCCTCCGGTCCAGGGGAGGAGCACCCCAACGGCTCCTGCACCCTAACCCTCCCACTCCACCTCTCAGCCCTGGGTCCTCCCGGCCAGCACCAGGGGCTGGAGGAATGGGCTCCTCTGCAGAGAGGACGACTGGCAGGTGAGCTCCTGTCCCCAGCCCCGGACTCCGGTTTACCCCAAGGACTAATTACCCGCCGCCCAAGAGGCCTCCCAGCCCTGGGCTCTGTGGGGCGCTGGCTTCCTGCCCACCCTGAGGCTCCCTCCCGCTGCTCAGCTCTGAGCAGAATCTATGAGTCAGACCCAGGGACGCAGGGCCCCCCGGGAGCTGGTTCCAGACCACCGTCACCCAGGCCTCGCCGAGCAGGGCCCAGGTATACCCGTCTCCCCGACGGCTGCTCCAAAGTGGGCCCAGTTCCTCTCAATGGGCCTGAAATTCCACCCTGGGATGCAGCCACACCATGCGACCTCTGCGGACTGTGTCATGGTCACTCAGGCAGGCCAGGCTGACCCCTCTACTAGGGCTTCTGGGCCCCCCAGCTTCCGCTACCCTGGCACACGCTGCCTGCACTGTCCTATCGGCTCCACAGCATGATCACCAGATCTGTCCCCAGAAGCTGGCCCCTAGCCCCCACGAGGGAGGCGCCCTCACTGAGTGGGTAGATGGGGGGACGCGTCTCCTGCGCGTCCCGGGGCTGCCCAGCGGCTCGACTGCAGCGAACCGGCTTCTTCCTGCCGTCAAGAGCTGGAAGCTGATTCGATCCCCACCAGTTTCAGGGAAAGACCCGGAGGATGCTCAGGGGCACCGTGTGGTGGTGGAGGGTGGAGAGCTGCACCCAGAGCAGGGCCCCAGGCTCCTGGGGGGACGACTGAGGGCCACGCTGTCAGGCAGGGATGAGGATGGCGTCCCCAACCTGGCCTCTCTGCTGCCCCCTCACTGCACCCACACGCTGGGGCCTGGAGTCCCAGAGGTCACAGAACCATGGTCCCCTCCCTGAAGGACACCATGGCCGGGCTCAAGTGAGCAGAGGCACTAATTGGTGGCAGCCACCACGAGCCCCTCTGGGCCTCCTGCACTGGGAGTCCGGCCGGCTGCCAGGCTCAGGGCCACCCAGGAGGCCAGGGCAAGGGAAGGCGTGTTTACAGCCAGGTCTGCGGGTTCCCAAGGACCGGGAGCTGGGGAGCCCCCTTTCCCGGCTGGTAGGAGGGGGCTGCAGACCCAGCCCCAGGACCAGCCAAGGGCCGGCCGGCAGGACCCCCGTGCAGGACTCAGGGGATCCAGAGAGAAATGCCTGCCCAAGGTCACACAGGGAGTGGCACTGCTGAGCCTGGAGCCCTGGTCTGTCCTGCGGTCTCCCCGGCCACCCCGCGTCCTCCCGGGTGTGCCGCCCACGGGGCCCACGCCGTTACCTAGGAAATACCAGAGCATCACCCCCACGGAGGCCAGCGCCACCAGGGCCAGCCACAGGGGCGCCAGGCGGAGGGAGTCCCGGACCTTCCTCTTGGAGTCCTCAGGGCCCTGGAACGTCCCCTCTGGCTCCGCGTCCTCACCGTCACCTCCATCGCCCTGGCCACCCGCTGCCTGGGGGGCCTCGGCCACCGGCATCCTGAGGGGACAGAGCAGAGCTGGACACAGACTGGCATTCTCCAGGGAGCCCCAGAAGGGCGGTGCCCCTGCCTCCTGAGCAGAAGGGAAACGACCCCAGGTTTCCCTGTGACCGTCACCCAAGGTGGGTGCTGGGCAGCTCGCGGGAGGAAGGCGAGCCTCAGAGGACGAGTGGCACAGCTGGACTGGGCCTGGCCTAGCCACCCTTGCAACGCACCGCGTCCCGATGGTCGGAGGTGGAAGTGTCAGTGCCCCAGAGGGGAACCCACGCGCTCCCTGCCTCCTGGTCCTGCGGCAGAGCTCCCCAAAACCCCCGTGCAGTGGGGTCCCCGCAGCCCGAGCCAGCGCTGTGCTGGACGGGGACCCACCTCCTCCAGGGAGCACCATCTCTGTCCCCTCACTCCCAGCCTCGGGGCCGAGGAAGGGAACAAAAGCTAGAACCCATCGAGTGTCCACAGGAGACATCTCCCGTCACCTCACTTAATCCTGGGGTCACCTTGGATATGGGACCGTGGTCCCGGTGTGCTCTCCCCCCACCAGGCCCACTCTGCATGGGCCTCTCACATAGGTTTCTCATTTAAACCTCCAAATGACACTCGATATTCTGCACCCATTGTACAGATGAGGAAACTGACACCCAGTGTCACCTGTCAACAATTCAGTCCAGGGTTTTCTCATTGTGATTTGAATATCTGACATTTGGGAAAAAAAAGCCCAGAGAGGCTGAGCCCATGGCCCAAAGTCACACAGCAGGCAAGCAGGGGTTGAGCCCAGGTGTCCACCGCTCCGCTCCTTTCCCTACTCTGTAAATGAGCTGTTAATCAACGAATCATGATCAACAATGGTGTGTCGCCCCTCGGTGCCCCAGGCTGCGGCTCTATCTATCTTCAGATGCTCCAAAGCAAAGTGCTGACTGTTTGGCTTCCCAGGCAGGTTTTCCTGTGGTCCAGCGAAGACCCTTGGCCGTCTATCAGTGCCAGACCCTGGAGCGTGGGTCTCCTCTTAGGGCCCCATAAATGCCACTGTGACTTTCAAATGCACCCTCAGAATCAGCGTTGGCAGAGGCTGCGTGGACTCACCCACGTTCCCGTCACCTCCCACCGGTCAGCAGCGGCCTCCTGGAGAGGCCCAGAGGTCTCCCTGCCGCTCAGCCTGTCCTCCAGCGCATCCTGCACCTTGTCACCAGACAAGGTGACAATCACTCGCCTGCTCAGACCCTTGCATGGCCCCCAACCTCCTACAATCCACCCCCTCGCCGGGACGTCCAGGGCCCGCTGGGCCTGGTTCCTGCCCTCCTCTCTCACGGCCCAAACGCCCACCGTATGCGTCACCTCTCGGGCCGTGGAGTCTGGCTTAGTGCCACCACTCCCCGTGCTGGACCTTGGGGAGCCCTTCCTGGGTCACCCACTGGCCATGTCCCAGGGCTCCGGGGCCCTGGCTCCCTTGGGCACCCCCTCCCTGGGCAGCCCTGGATCAGACCAACAGCCTGTGAGGCTTGGGCCGGCCCCGTCCCTGGGAAGGAACGCAGGGACAGGTGGGGGTGGCTCAGGTCTGCGTGAGGCCCTGCTTCCCCCCATAGCTCCTCAGAGAGAAAGGCAGGGCCTAGGTCACGGTCACCGCGGTCACCGCGGGGGAACCCACACAGGGCCTGCCTCCGGGTGGAGGATGGACAGAAGGAAGAATGGACGGAGCAGCCCAGCGCCGGGCGCGCCCCTGCACCTCACTGCGCCAGGAACAGGCAGGGGCAGCTCCGAGCCAGGCCTGGGGACAGGCTGGTCTGCGCAGCCCTCGGTTCAGTCCTGGTCACTTGGGTTTTACTGAGCACCTGCTTGGAGCCAGACTGTGCCGGGCACCAGGGGCTCATGGTGAACAGGGAGACCCCATCCCCACGCTCCAGGGGTGACGGTCAGTTGGGAGGGTGACCACGCAGTCCCCCACTGTCACACAGCAGCACCCCGCAGTTCCCAGGGGCCACCCACCAGCAGAGTCCATGGCTCACCTTTCCAAATGCCCCCAGAACCCTCCCCTGACACCTCATGGACCGTCCAGACCACTAGGCTTTCACCTCATGTCACCCTGGTCACCTCATCTGTCACTATGACTCCTATAGCAGCCAGTTACCTGACCACAAATTCACACAAACCGCCAAAGTGTCCTCCCCACACACCCAAGCTCACGAGCCTCACGTCCCCCACCCGCCCGGAGCACGTTCTGCGGGGGCCCTGCCTGTCCTCCCTCCTGTTCCCACAGCAGCGGCCACAGCCACCCGGCCCCAGGCCTGGCCCCCGCCATCTCCTCTCCCCTCAGCCTGCCCGGGCCGCGACTCTCCCTCCTCAGGTCTTTGCTCAAGGCCACCTCTCCAGGGCCACCGTCCCTGCCCACTCCCTTCTCTCACTGACTGTTACAGCACTTGAGACCTGAATCGCGGGTGGGCTCTGTGTCCCGTGTCCCATCCCGGCTGCAGGCTTCGTAAGAGCAGGGCTTTGGTCCAGCTGCATGGCCCGTCCCATGCAGGACTGGGCAGGGAGCGGACACTCAATGTGGGTGTTTGGTTTTGCTCTGCAGCCCTGGGGACAGCACCCAGGGCCTCGTGCATGCTAGGCAGGCGCCCCATCACTAAGCCATGCCCCAAACCCTTTTTTGTTTTAGTCTTGCTAAGTTGCTGAGGCTGGCCTCAAACTTGCGATCCTCCTACCTCAGCCTCCCACGTCATGCGCCAACACACCCAGCCTCAGTTGTTTTCAAAGGAGTGAAGGTGGGATCCCAGTTCCCTCCCACACAGCCCCCAGGTGCCGTGTGGCCAGCCCACTCCTCCCTCCTCCTTGTTCCCTGCCACCTTCCCATCCCCATGACATCGGCCTTATCTTGTTTACGAATTGTATTTATGGACGAGGAGGGGCAAGCCCTGGGCAGGACCAGGGGTGGCTCTGCAGCCCCCAAACTTCTCCTCTGCTGCTGAGCTGCCCTCTCCCTCCACCTTCCGCCTGCGCCCCCACCTGCCGACCCGGCCGCCTCTCCTGCTGGCCGCTCCCCCAGGAATCACAAGAGGGGAACCACCTCTTCCCTGCACAGTCACCCGATGGGCCCCTCTTTCCCCTGACACTGGAAGGAGGGACCGGATCCTGGTTGCCATGGCAACCTTCTCCCTGCAGGAGCACCTGGACCCCACCCTGGCTCCGCTCCTCACTCTCTCCTCCCTCCTGACCAGGAGAAGGCCCACTGTCTGCCCACTGGACACCGTGCCCACTGGGGTGGGGCAGCGCCTCCCCCAGCAGGCGGGGCTGACCTGGATCGACCCCCACCCGCGGGCTGACTGCACACCAGCAGTGTGTCACCCGGCACACTCTGTTCCAGCTCTGTGGCCTGCTGTCGCTACTTGATGGCTGGGGACACCAAGGCACGGGAGTGGACTCACCAGCCAGGACAGCACAGAGAAGGGCCCAGCGGGCGCTCTGCCCTGCATCCAGGAGGCGTGGTCGGGGCCACAGGGCCTGGAGGAAACCCCTGCGGGAGCTCCTGTGCTGCGTGCAGGGCACAGACTGCCACACTGCCACGCGTCAGCCGCCCACACCCACACGGGCACAGTGGAGGCACGCGGGCCCCACCTGTCCACGGCACGCAGACTGAGACGCGCAGCCTGGCCTCTCGCACGCAGCGGCTGAGGCCAGCTTGGAGCCGTGCAGGGCCTGGACTGTGCTCAGCCACAGGGGCAGCAGGGCTCTGGATCCGGGTGACACTCAGGAAAGCCCCAGGGCAGCCGGACGTGGAGGGGGCAGCGTGTGCAGACGGCAGGGTGGGGAGAGTGGGCACCCGAGAAGTCGGGCCTCTCCCTGCCCCTGCCCACCTGGTCCGGGCCAGCCAGCCCTGGGGCCTGCACGGCCCTGAGGCTTCCGCCCGCCGGGCTCGCTTCCCGGGCTGCCCAGCTCCGAGCACCCCTGGCCTCTGCTCGCAGGTCGCCGCAGCCCGGAGGCCCTGCAGGCCCAGCCTCGGAGCAGAGCCGTGGCTCCAGCCCCGGGAAGCGGGTCGTGGCTCTCGGGGGGCACCTGCTCCCCAGGCCATTCATGAATCCTGGCTCCCAGCCCGAGGCCCCTTACCTTCAGGCGGGGCAGGTGGGTGCTGGGCCCGCACTCAGGCCGCAGGCTCCTCTGTTTGTCCAGGCCAAGGTCTCTCCTCCCCCTCCTGGCCAGCCTGGGGTGGATCAATGGCCCCGAGCCATGGCTGGGGTGCCTGGCCCTTGTCCCCTGTGGCCTGTGGCCCCAGGCTCCATAGGGCTCCTGCTGGTGTGGGACAGCGCCGTGACTGCGCACAGGTGATCAGGCAGCAGGCTGGAGACACACCGCCCGCCCCGCCGCCCAGGCCCGCCCCCAGGCGCCCGGAGGCTGGCAGGCAGGTGCAGGGGACGGAGCTCTCCCCGGGGACCGTTGCCTGGTGACACTCCTCCCTGCCTGCAGCCCTGTCCCCAAGAGCAAGAATGGGGGTGGGGGCTGAGGACTGGGGGCTGTGCAGAGACCCAGGCAGGGAGGCACAGGAGTTCATACCAGTCCACTCACCTGGACAGTGAGACCAGAGAAGCCACCGGCCAAACAGAAAAGGAGGCCGGTCCCGCGGCCCCGGGCACAGGGAGGAGGAAGGGAGGGGTGGGCTGGATGCCCTCTCCGCCAAGCTGGGCTTTCTGTGAATCAATACATTATTTAGGGAGCCCCGCTGTCCGTGATGGTGGCCACATGTGGCTCTGGAGTGCCTGGGATGTGGCCGGTGTGAACTGAGACGGGCTCACGGAGAAGACGGGCACCAGATTTGCAAGACGCATAACAAAGAAGACGACGCCCCACCCTCGAGTGTCTGTCCACCACATCTTGAAATCACATTCTCACTCTCGGGAGAAATCAAATTTATTATTGAATCAGTGTCACCTGCCTTCCTGCATTGTGTCCTTCTGTTCCGATCGGAGGAGGCCCGCGGCGGAGGAGGCACGGGGCACCTCAGACGGCAGAAGGCACAGCGCCTCCTCCTGGCTGCACGCGACCTGAGTCACACCGGTGCCGAGTCACAGGCGCACGCAGGGTCACGGCGTCCCATCCGTTCTGCTGTCCTTCCTACCCCTGTGCCCCCTGCCCTCCCTCCACTCCCCTCTGTCTGATCCAAAGGACCTGTGCTTTTAAATGTGACTTCAGGGGACACTTAAATGCCAGGTGCCGCTCACTCGCGATTCCAGGGAACGGGACACCGCAGAGCTGAGCGTCCCTTGAGTGGACACCAGGGCTCCGGCTGTGCACAAGGACTTTCGGGTGTGTCCAAGCATGTGGCGTCCCCACCTGGGACCCACATGCTGTGGACACATGGGCTCAGGGTGCGTGTGCAGCGCGGGGTGTGCGTGTGGGTGGTGTGTAGGCTGTGGGGTGCACAATGAGTGTGCAAGGCACATGGATTAAGGTGGATCTGGGGTGCGGAGTGAGGGGCGAGGGCAAGGGGCACGTGCGTGAGTGTGGAGCTCGCGTGGCTGTGGGGAGCGTGAGGCGGGAGTGTGAGGTGGGCGTGGCCGGCGGACACAGGATGGGGAGGGCACCGCCCTTGACTCCTGCCCAGGCCCTGCCTCGCCTTACCTCACTGTCCCCACCGTCCCTGCCCGGGGGTTTCTCCCTCCTCCCTGCAAACCCCCTCCCCAGGCCCAGCCCCCACCTCAGACTTCCCAGGGGACAGGAGCAGGGACATGTGTGGTTGCAGGACACCCCGAGCCCCGCCTGTGTGTCCACCCTGTCCTCTAGAAGGTCAAGTGGCCCAGGCCCCTGGCCCCGCAGGCTGGCAGCTAGGCGGTCTGGAAAGCAGCTCTTGCACAATCGATGTCCTCTGCGCCTGGTGGCCGCCCAGCCATCGACCCGCCCAGCCTGGGAAGGGGTGGCGCCAGGCCCCGGGGAGGGCAGCAAATGCTGAGGAGGCTCGGGGAGCACGGGGGTCCCAGCCCAGGGGTCCCAGTGAGCCGTGGGCTCGGGCAGCCTGCCCAACAAGGGCTGCCACGGGTCTAGACAGACAGCTGTCCCCACAGCAGAGGGACGCGCTCACACACAGCGGGGTGAAGGCCTCACGGCTCCCTGGGCACCTGTGTTTCACACGGATGCTGACCCTCAGCCTCTGCAGCCCTCTTGTCCCAAGGACCAGAGAAGCTTCTTAGAGGCCTGGTCAGTGTGGGTTGGTGGCCAGCAGGGGACACAGCAGGCCTGGCCTAATGGGACAGGGACAGGCCTCCACCTGATGTAGTGCCACACTCAGGTGACAGATCTGAGGGTTGGGGAGCCAGAGGACCTGGCTGACATCCCAGTCCCTCCACGGGCTGTGACCCAGCAAGAAATGTCACCTCCCCAGGCTGCCATCTCATGGCCTCAGGAAGGGGGTGACAGCCAGATGGTTGGAGGCAGAGGGTGTAACGTGGACCTTCAGTCCACTGGGACTTGTGTTCTTATAAAATGGGGACTTGGACCTGGGACCCTGCACACAAGGATGCCGTGTCAAGATGGTGGCAGCTCGCGCAGCAGCTCCGGAGCCAAGGAGCCACCGGAGGGGGCCTGGGACAGGAGCTTGCTCACAGTCACCGCAGGAGCCCCCGGCCCGTAAGCTGCCAGGCTCCGGGACTGGAGGCCAGGCTGTGCTGGCCAGGCCACCCTGCGGGCGCTCCTCTCTGCAGCCTGAGTGAGCGCTCGCGTGGCCGCATGAGCAGGTGCTGGGCAATGCCACACCCCAGCTTCTCCCTGGAGCCCTGCACACAGCAGGTGCATACTTGTCATCCACCAAAGAGGGCGCACAGCCGAGAAGTCTGCACCCTCTCCATCAGGGCCTTCCAGCGTAAGGACGTAAGCCAGGGATGGACTCGTGGCCTCTCGGGCACCCTGGAGGCAGGGGGACAGCGCCTGGCACCCGGGAGGGGCCAGCAATGGGGGAGTGAAGGAAGGACTTTGCTGTCAACTCCTTCGAGGACACGCAGGAAGCTCCTAGGGCCGCCCTGCACAGCTCACAGCCAGGCCGCCAGGCTCGGGAGGGGAACGGCGTCTCCACTCAGCCGAAGAGGAGCCTGAGGTTCTAGGAGAAGCTGACCTGTGGGTCCTCTACCCATGGGTGGGAGCAGAGCTGTCTCCTAGGGCTGCCGCGGCCTGCGAACGGCCACCAGCTGCGTGTCCACAAGAGCCACAGTTTATTCCGCAAAGTTCCGGAGGCCAGAAGCTGAAGTCAAATTGGCAGCGTCCGTTGTTCTTCTGAAGCCCCCCTTTGTCTCTTCCCAGTTCCTGGTGGCTCCGGTCACATGGCCTTCTCCCTGGGAGGCAGCGTCTCCTGTCCAACTTCTCCCCCGTCAAGGTGCCCCGGGGTCGCCCCTCATCCAGGGTGACCCCATCTTAACCTGCTCACATTTGCAAAGACACCGTTTCCAAATGAGGCCACACTCATGGCTGAGGGTTAGGACTTGTGTGTACTTTGGGGGACGGTTCAGCCCAGTAACAGGCAGGGTGGGGACAGGAGCCGGCGGCTGCTGGGTGCTCTGGGGGTCCCCTGGGACCCTGGGTCCTCGTCACTTCAGAAGCCTGCTCTCTCTGCCACCCCACAGCCCTCCCACAGAAATGCAGGTGTGACCAGCGCTGGGACATGGGAGGGAGCCACTCTGCTGCGACCGGGAAGGGAAATGAGCCATTTCCTGGATGTGCCTTTCCCCCAAGTCCCCAGAGGCCACCTCTGTCACCTCTGTCCAGCGCCTGGTGCACCCATTGAGACCCACTTACTCATCCATGCCACAGGTGTTGAGTCTCTAGGCGGTGCCACCCACCGGGCAGCTCCCAGGCCACTGAGGGGCAAGGCACACTCCCACCCCGAGGAGCACAGAGCCTGGGGACAGATGCAGGTGGCCCTGCCTCCACACTGGACACGGACGGCAGGGGACCCAGCAAAACCTGGGGACGTTCTGTGGTTGCTCTGAGGGACAGATCAGGAAGAAGACCTGGAGGGAGGCCACCTTCTCCATCTGCACAGGACTCATGGTCCCTGAGGGCCCTGAGGCCCCACTAACCAGCCCGTTGCTCTCCCGTCTCTGTGTCCCTTCCCCATCCCACGCCACCACTCGGGGGTCTTGGCTCGGGCCTCTGTCTGACCAGGCTGTGTGGTCAGGGCAGCAGCTGCTGATCGGGGGATAGAGGTTGGAGAGGTGCTGACGCAATCCTCCAGGGGACCCAGAATGAAACTCTGCCTGTGTCCCTCAGCCTGACCTCAGAGAGGGGTGGGGCCTGCCCAAGGTCACTCAGCAAGGCCGAGGCAGGGTTAGGACTGGAACCCAAGCGACCTGATTCCCAGTGACCTGATTCCCAGTGTGCTGTCCAAAAATAAATTCTCAAAGCAGATTTTTAAAAATGTCCAAAGGACACAGAATTTGCTAAGAAAGCTTCATCCTGACGGGACCCCATTGGTTTGCTGTCACACAGCGGAGGGGGTTTGTGACTGTCCACTTGCTCACTAGGCAGCGCCCTCAGTCACTTCCTCCCCTCATGAGGCTGAGACTGTGGACAGGGCAGCGCCAGGGCCCAGCCAGCCAGGTGCACAGAGGAGTGCAGGATGCGGGGTCCTGGCCGCCTGTTCCTCGCTGCGTCCTGGTTTCCTGGAATCAAGCCCAGGTCCCTCCCCGCACCCTGCACCTCGGCTCAGGGCTTCCTGCCTCCTGCCCCCGCCCGGGACAGGAGCAGCAGGTGCGTCACCACCCCGAGGGTGGAAAATATCTCTGAGCCAGTCAGCCAAGGGGACGTCCCGGGGCTGTCATGGGGCCAGGTGGTGGTGAGCTCCAGTTGAATCAACTCCCCCCCCCCGCAGCCAAACTCAATGGGTAGCCTGAGACATGACGCCATGCTCTAGGGGCCTCCTGTTCCTCACTGTGAAACAGGACTCAGAATCTGCATCTCTCCGTCTCATGCTGCCGTGAGATCAGCTGAGATATTAGACCTGCACATGCTTTAAAATCTGGAAAGACCTGGGCCCCTCTGAGTGCTACAGATTATGGGTTTGAATCCTTGCTCCAACATGTTCTGGGCTGTGTGACCTCAGGCAAGTCACTGGAAAACTCTGAGCCTTAGAAGAGGACCTCCCTCAGGCAATGTTGTAAGGATCAAGCCAGTTAGCCTGATGCTTAGAACAGCGTCTACAGCACGTAGGTGAGAATATTCCACTGTGACCCTCACAGATCCTTGTCCCCACACCTAGCCCCTCTTCCACTGCCTGTTGATAAATCCCCATGGCCAAATGGTGGCTGAGAAACTGCATGATCAATCCCTGCCTCTTCCAAGCACCACAACCAACCACCCATTTCTGAAACTGCAGGAGCCCAGGGGAGCGCCTCCTGCCCAGGCCCTGCCCGCACCCTGCTCTCCTTCCCTGGGCAGAAGTCTGCAGCGTCTCCTTGTGCCTGGTATTTCTGCATGCAGGCTGCACCGTGGGGCCGACTCTGCCCCATAGCTGCCATGCTCCTGAATCTGCCCAGGGTCTGGGCATAGGTAGCATCCTGGGTGGTTCTGACAGAGGTAGCTCAGGGGGCCATGATCAGCCGACTTGGGGCATATCGGAGAGCCTCTTGAAAGTGGGCATGTCCACACGGGGTCCTGAGGTGTGGGTAGGAGTCCGGGGTGGATTGTTTGGGTGCAGATGACCTCAGACCCGGGGATCAGCAGGCACCAAGCCTGAGTCAGTTGTGGCCCCCACTCTCACCCCCCACACCTGGCTTCCAACCTGGAAGGGAAACCCAGAGTCCCAAGCTCACGCCACAATCTGTGCGGCACATGGACTCGAGGCTACCAGGTCTAGGATGACAATTAAAGATCATCCAGGCTGCCTGCCCAGTCACCGGCGGGGCCATGGAGTCACTAGAGCAGAGGGGGCACCTGTGTCTCCCAGGTCGGGCACCACAGCCTTAAGGAGCCAGGACAACAGGGAGTCACTGCAGGCTAAGCAGGGTGTGACATGGCCAAGTGTGGCTCTTAGCAAGACCACCCTGGAAGGACCCAGAGTGGCAAGAGTGGAGGGGCAGGTAGTGGGGACAGGAGGGCCCGGGAAGAGGCTAAATAGGGACCCTGTGGGAGGGGATGGCGCCTGGCCACGTGCATCCCACAGATGCGCTGAGCTCAGACGGGCCTTCCTCTTTCCCAGTCACAGCTTTGGACCGGGGCATTGTTTGCTTTTTCTAAGTTGGCTGCCAGAACACAGATGGAATTCTGCTATTTTCTGCCGTGGGCAGGATCTCTGAGGCAGCGTTGTGTTTGCCGTGGGCCCAAAGCTCTGCAGCCCGAAGCAGCTCAGTGAATCTGGGCTCTGTCGACCACAGTTCCCTTCTTCACCTCCCGGAGCCTCGGTTTCCTCATCCTTAGAATAAGAAGCAAAAACCTGCCCCTCGGGGTCGGGTGATGAGAGGCGCCTGGGGAGTGCCTGGAACAAGTGCCCTTAGCCCTTTACAGTGGGCCTCTTGGTCAGCTGGGGTTTGGTTTTGGGTTCTTTTGCTGGTCGGCTGGGACTCAGCAGGGAGAAAGGCAGAGGGGATTATTCACCCCAGACTTAGACCTATAATTTTGGGGGAGAAATTGACGGTAATCCGCTTGGGAATCGTGGGCGCTCAGAGTTGCTTGGACGGGATCTGGGAGGTGGAGGAGGAGCAGAGATGGGAGGGCGAAGGAGCAATCCAGCTCCACAGGAAGGAAACATGACCGGCTAGAAGCCCTCCCCGCCTCTTTTCTCCCATCCCCCAGATCTGCCTGAGGGCCTCCTGCTTCCCCAGCTGGTGCCGGCCTTTCTCCTGCAATCCAACCCAGGGGACCTCTCTCTGCCTCACTGCTCCCACAGTTGCCAGCTGCCTCCTCCTGTCCCTTCTCCCCAAGGTCCATGCTCTAATCCCCACTAGATGTGACACAAGGTGACTGTGGCCCATCACTCCATCACCACCTGGTGTAGGGTGACACCTTTCTGGACTCCCCACCAGCTCAGGTCTCTCACCAGACCCGACGGGACAGCTGGGCTCCCTGGGCTTGCCTGCTCAGAGACACCTGTCAGCCTTCCAGTCCCCCCACCCTCAGCCCACAGCGCTCCCTGCCTGGGAAATAGGAATCGGGAAAAATAAGAACAAAGGAACCTAAGAGGTTATGTGGCCCACAGGTGTCACCGGGTGCCAGCTCTGATCAACAGGAGGTTGCCTCTGGCACGGCACTGGAGGATCGAAAGCTGCATCCAGGAAGATCTGTGATCCATTAGCAATGTCTGCCACGAGTGGAGTTTTATGAATGTCAGGGATGGCCACCCACAGCCTGGTCTTCATTTTTATTTTTATTTTTTCTGGGCACTGAAATAGATATGTGTGTGTGTGTGTGTGTGTGTGTGTGTGTGTATGCACGTGCATGCAAGCCCTGCATGCAAGCCCGTGCATGCACATACAGATAGATATAAAGCCATCAATCAAATGAACCCTTCCCTAAGCACAGACCTGTGCAGGATGGGGCTGAGGGTGCTGGACACAGAGTAGGAAACCCACTCCTGCTCCTGAGACATTCCCTTTATAACCCTTTTGCTTCGGCTCAGGCAGGAAATTTCCATTTGGTCTTCCCCCTCTAGACTGAACTGAGACAACAGATTTCCATCAGGCAATGGATTTAAATACTATTTTGTTTTATTGTTTTTTACTTTTTACAGTTAGCTTTTATTTACAATGAAACCCATTTTCCCCATTTACAGAAGCAGTTTTCCTTAAATAAATGAATTTGAACAAAAATAGTGAAATGATTTAAAGAGAAAAAAAATATGATGATGGCCGAGCGAGCTCATGAAGAGAAAGAGATATTCACGAAAGGCCAGGACTTGAGAAACAGAACCTTCCCAAGGACTCTTCAAAGCCGTGGGGGCCAACGCTATTAACATTGTGGGGATAAGGAACTGAACGCAGAGAGGTTTGTATTTTGCCCTGGAACACACAGCAGAGTGCCAACGTGGAGCTCAGGAGTGACCAGACCAGGACCTGCAGCCCAGGACACACAGCAATTTAAGGCAGAAGGTGAGAAATGACACAGGTGTGATTCAGCCCTTTCCACAGTGAAGATCCAAGACTCTCACAACCTCAGGGAAGGGGAGTTTATTTTGGCCTAAAGAAACAGAAATTGTCAAGAGCGCCCTGGGCAGTTAGAGTTTCTGTGTCAGGATCCCGATGCCCTCAGCTCACTTGGTTCCACTTCTGGGAGCCTCATCCATAAGCACCTGCTCCCAGAGGCCGCCCTCCCTCCCGGAATTCAGACTGAGAAGTTATCTGATTGGCTAGATAAGGCTACGTCTCCCTGATTGGACAGAGTTTCAGCCTGTGGGTGGGCTTGTGGTCAGGCACCCAATCAGCTGCCAGCGGGACCCATAAGAAGCGCAAGCACGGGGTACCCAAGTCAGCCGGCTGCGGTCTGGCCTCTGCCCTTTGGAGGAGCGAGGCTGTGGTCACCCCGGTGTGACCAGTGCCCAGGGCAGAGGGCAGAGAAGCAGAGGAGTGGCAGGAGCACTGGGAAGGACAGGGCCACTTGAATGGGCAGGGAGGGCTGCGTCTTGCTGGGGCAGGCTTGGCCTCTGTGCGGGATCCTGCCCTCCATCAGCTCATCCAGGGAGCCCAGAGGGGTGCGGGGTGCGGTATCAAGTGCAGTGAAAAGACACTGAGGGCCCGCTTTCTGGAGGACAGCTCAGCGCGGAGCAGGCGGGCCCCGGCGCAGCGCCCCTTGGCCGCGCCAGGGTTTACTTTCCAGCAAGCCTCCCTGGTGAGCCGTGAGGCCATCGTGGAAAGATCGGCAGCGGGCATTCTGCAGGGGCGCTTTGTCCATACTTGGGCCACATTTAGGATGCAGCCTGCAAGCATTCTGGGCCCAGGAGAAAGCCCCCAAAATAAGTAACAGGGCCTCTTTCTCCAGCCACCTCGTGCTCCTAAAAGTGGGTCCTTCCCGGTGGAATCTGGAGATTTGGGCACATTCAAGAAGGCAGTGTTTTTCCCCAGGCGGAAGCAGAACTGGCCCTGGCATTTGAAGGATGCAACGGAGGCCATACCAGGTGCAGGAAATACCACACGCAAAGTTTTGGGATACAAAGCAGCTCCAAGTGGCTCAGTAGGACCCTGGTGAGGGTCCAGATGGGAAAGTCCTGATATGATGCTGGAGGAGCAAGTGCCAGGCCAAGAAATGGAGCTGGGCAATGGGGAGCCATGGCAGGTCTGGAGCAGGGGAGGGACCTGGCTACATCTGTATTGTGGACGCGCACTTGTCTTGTGGAGGATGGGCAGGAGGGGGCGGGGCTGGGGCAGGAAGCCCATTACAGAGGTTGGGTTGAAGACCCCTGGGAGCCCTGAGGACAGATGTCAGCAAATGTCTGTGGGATGGAGGAGAAGGGGTGCTTCAGAGGCTCCACTCATGGGACTCCATGAGTAAAGAGGAGGAGGGGAGGCCGACCCAGATCCTGGCTTGGACAGGGGGACCAGGGAGCAGCAATTGAGTATGTGGGGCTGGGTGGGGCCATCTGGATGGAGATGTCTGGGGGCAGCTGGACACCAAGCATCCTCAGCAGTGGACTGTCCTCAAGGACAGAACGCGCCCCTCTGCAGGCCTGGTGCAGCGGCTGGCTGGCCTTCCCCCACTGGACGTCAGTCTACACCAGGTGAGCTGGGTCCTGACCCTGGAGTTCTTGGAGGGACAGGTAGGCATCCGTGTTCAGGGCCAGGCCGGAGGTAGGGGCTCTGACCCAGCCTTGCCCAGGAGGGCTGGCCAGGCAGGAGTCGGCTCCTTCCCTGGGGCCGGGGGCAGGGTCCTCCCTCCCAGCCTCTCCCAGGACTAGCTCCATGGAGGACTGGGAATCCACCAGGTTGGGGGCTGCCCGGACAAGAGGCCCCAGGGACTGGGGGCCCCAGTCTTGGGGGGCTCCCTCCTGCAGGGAGGAGGGCGGCCTCTCTGCGCTGGCCCCACGGCCCCCGGGGGCAGTGTTGGGGGAGCCTCCGAGGAGACCGGGCGAGAAGAGCAGCAGGTCATCCCCTGGGGGGAAGGTGCAGTAGGCATCCTCGTCCCCGTTCGCGGGCGGCAGGGGCGGCAGGGGCGACCCCGTGGGCACCCCAGGCCCGCCCTCTTCGGGCTCCTCCTCCGCGCAGGGGTCAAAGGTGAAGTACACCTGACAGGGCTCGATCTCCAGGGCGTCGGGAAGGTGGAAGAAGAAGTAGCCCTGGTTGGTGAAGCAGCTGGTCTGCGAGTGACCGCTGGGCGAGGGCGAGGGCGCCTTGTCCTGCTGCAGCAGGAGCAGCTGTGTGGCCTTGGCGTCCTTGTCCAGCACTTCCAGCGGCGAGATCTCGGCCGCGGGGCCGCCCGGGCTGAAGGAGGTGGAGGGCAGGGGCGAGCAGAGCCACTTCTGCAGGGAGAAGGCCCCGCCAGCGTGAGGCCGCGGTTGTCCCCGCGGGCCCCCAGGAGGCCCACCCCACCCCTGGGCTCTGCACAACTCTGGCTCACCAGGGCCCAGGGGACTTCGGGGTTCAGTGTGGGCACCTGCTTGTGTCCAGCTGCCACAGCAGGGGACAGAGTCCCCAGAGTGCCGTGAGAGTCTGCGTGGACCAGGCCCCAACTTAATGGCACCAGGGCCCAAGGGCACATCCTGGGGGAGAAGCCGGTCCTGCCCCGTCTACCCCAGGCCCCAGCCCCAGGGTTACCAGGCCACGGGGACACGGGGCCACTACTGGCCTGACCCGCTGATGGGGCTTGTGCATGCGGGTGTGTGCATGAGGGCACACTTCCCCTCCCCACGCCAGGCCTGGGCCAAGGACACAGTCCAGATGGCCCAGGGTCCAGGCTGCCTGTCACAGGCAACCTGGGGCAGAGCCGGGACCCAGGAAACATCTGTGTGTTAATGGGGGGGACAGCGGGCCCTCATTTTCTTCTCCCTCCCAGTGCCCCACAGCCCCTCGCCCTCCCTGTTGAAAGCAAGTGCCCACCCACAGGTCCCAGCTGCTCAGAAGCCGACACAGTCCTGGTGTGGAGTGGGGAGACCCAGGTTCCAGCCCCGATCCTGGCACTTCCCCGCTGTGTGACCCCAGGCAGGCCACTACACCTCTCTGAGCCTGTTTCCACAGAGGTCAGCCACCTCCTTCTGACGCCCTCACTGCCGTCTGTTGGGTCAGTGAGGAGATAGATGTCAGGTAAGAAAATGGGGGGGGGGGGCTGCGGAGCACAGCGTAGAGTGTGGGCTGCAGAGGTCAGGGGACAGTTGGCTCCTCAGGATGAGGCCCAGTGTGACCCGCCGCAGGGTGGGTGAGTCAGAGAATCCAGCAGCCCTGGGTCCTGGGAACCCTCAGCAGCAGGGACCGGGGGCTGCCCTGCCCCTGACAGGCCCGAGGGCCCAGACCTCCTACTCAGGGGACTGACAGAGCAGCAGAGAGCCTGGCTCTCCGGGGCCTTCGCTGTGCCTGCAGGCCTGCGGGACACCTAGGAGAAGCCCAGCCCCTGCACACGCCCACGTGCACACACCCACGTGCACATGCCCACGTGCACACGCTGATCCGTGGGCCCGGCCAGTAGTGGCCGCGTGGCCTGGTAACCCTGGGGCTGGGGCCTGGGGTAGGCGGGGCAGGACCGGCTTCTCCCCCAGGTGCTGAGGGGAAGCCTCGCTAGCCCTGGGCCTCCTAGGGATGTCCCCTCCCCACGCCAGGCCTGGGCCAAGGACCTAGCCCCAGGGATGACCGCATGGCCTCCCTCTCCAGGAAGGAGCTGACTCCGGCCTCGGGGCACCCTGGGCCCTCGGAACTGGGGCTTTGGCTGGAAGAGGCATGGGGTGCCGGGGACAGCAGCCGCCAGCCCAGTCCCAGCCCCCAGCCCAGTCGCAGCCCCAGCCCAGTCGCAGCCCCAGCCCAGTCGCAGCCCCAGCCCAGTCGCAGCCCCTGCTGTGGTCCGACACAGCCCTCGAGCCTGGCCTTTGTTGATGGGATCCCGCTACCTTGACACCGGGGGAAGGGCTCTAAGGGTGACCCCACGCCCCCCTCAGGGGTGGGGTAGCCGGAGTTTTGCAGGTTCCAGGAGGGACCCCTGCTCAGTCCTGAGAACACACAGCGGCTCCTGACAGCAGGCCCCGCGTGGCCCTCCTGTCCCCCACCGCCCTCTGACCTCCTGACCTGGGGGCCCTACATGGGATAGGGGGGAGCAGAATCCCCTCCCAATCCCCGGGCTCCTGAAGCAGCTGGGGCTGGGGAGGGTGGGGCTGGGGCTGCAGGTAAAGCTCAGGTGTCCCCTGAGCCCACTCTGGGCTGCCTCTTCAAAGAAACCCGATCTAGGACCCCAGGTGGCTGAGGACCTGTTGATGTCTGTGATAAGTGGCCGGCTGCCCAGGGGCCAGGCAGCAGACAGTCTTCCCCCTGTCCCTGGAGCACTTCCCCGGGCCAGGCATTGTTCACAGGGCAGTTCACACAATCCTGTTTGCTCCCCACTTTACAGGTGAGGAAGCTGTGGCACAGAGAGGTTCTACGGTTGCCCAAGGTCACACAGCCATGTGGATGGCAGGTACCACAGCCTGAGGGTGTCCGTGCCAGAGTCAGGGACAGGAGCCTGCACCTGACTGGGGACAGCACACTTTGTCATTCTGTCTCCTCTCACTCAGGGCAAAAGCCGCTACGGCTGTAGCCACCTCCCCACCCCACTGTCCCCACTGCGTGCCTCCGCTCCTACCTGCAGGTCTCCTCCGTGCTCGGAGCTCAGCTGGGAGAAGAACTCTGAGGGGTCTGGGATGCGACACTTCAGAACCTTCTTCAGCCTGAACAAGGGAGAGGAAGGAGGGTGAAGAGAGGAAGTGGCCGCAGTGTCCCCTGCCAGAGCCCACAGCTCTGCGGGCAGGTCACAGGCCAGTCCACATTCACCCAGTCATGCAGCCAATATGATCAAGGTCCCACTGCAGGAGGATGCTGGGCGGGTTCTGGGGACACAGGAATGGCCACCAGAGAAGGTCCCTGACTTCAGGGTGCTGACATTCTGAGGAGGAGACAGACATATACCAGGCATGCCACAGTACCACCATCCTGTGGAGCAGAGTGTACTCAAGAGGACGCAGAGGTGGGCAGAGACCACACAAGCCAGAGTGGTCAGGGTTGGAGGTGGCTGGCACAGAGTGAGGCATGAGAAGGGAAGTAGGAGAGAGCCCTCCTAGTCAGGGATGCCATGGGTAATGGTTCAGGTCGTGCACTGTCCAAGGGCATCTGGCTTTGGTGGGTGGACAGTGAGTGGGGGGCTGAATTGCAGCCCTGTTGTTTGCCAAGCTGAGTGTCAGAGATCTGTGTGCATCTGCCTGAGGAAAAGGGCACTGTTTTCTTATTTGCATTAAAGTTCCAAATGGCTGGTGGAGGCCCTGGACCGTCAGGGTGTATTCCAGGGACAGTGGGAAGTCTCTGAAGAGTGTTAGATAGAGCATGACACAGGAATGGACTGAGGGGGGCTGAGAATGTCAGAACCACCGCACTGGGCCCAGATTAGGAGAGTGGGGCTTCCACCCCAGCCTCACTGCTAACTGGCTGTGTGACCTCAGGCAGGTTAAAATCCAGTGGCAGCCCCTGACTCGCTGCCTTCCCTGACTGTGGAGAGTCAAAAGGGATGTTGCAAATGGACACATTTTGGGCACAGTCCAGGGCTGTCTCTCCTTTCAGTAGCACCAGGGCTGACCTCAGGTGGCAGTGTCCCTGGATAGAGGGGTGGCCTCCTCACTACCCTTCCACACAGGAGCGAGAACCACAGCCAACAGCCCTGGTCCCAGGCCACCAGGCACACAGCACCAGGTCCTCACTATGGCCTTTTTTAAGACCCCAGAAAGCAAACACTGCCCACAAGTCCAGGTTCAAGGTCAGCCTCCCTCTGGGCTCTGGCCACATCGGCCTCCCGGAGTTGTGTTCCTGAGGTCCCTCCCTCTTCCTACCCAGGGCCTTTGCACCTGCCGTTCCTCTGCCTGCAGGGCTCCCCGTCCCCTCCGCCCCACCTGGGAAGCTCCTCCTTCAGATTCCAAGGGCATCATCCTCTCCTGGGGGACACGACCCCTGCACCCCCCAGCCGAGGTCCCTCTCCCTGTCACCTGCTCCTGACTCCTGGTACCTGCCGTCCCTGTCTGCGTCATTGCCTATTGGTTAGGAAGCACCCGCCTCCTCACGGGCTGCCCTGGGTGCTGGGAACAGGCCCGTGTCTTGCCCTCCTGTTCCCAGCACAGAGAGGGCTGGAGGAGTGGACACGCAGCCTGGGCAGACCCGGCAGGACCCAGGCTCGCAGAGAGGGCACTGCCCAGGGCAGGGCTCAGGGGCTCTCCCTGGAGGCCGTGGCCTCCCCGACCCCCCCCCCTTGGGCTGACACTTCCTGTCCCCACCCTCCTTCCTCTCCCTTGTTCAGGGCAAGGCCAGGTGTTGGTGGGGCCGGCCCTTGGGAGCAGGTGCAGGTGGGGCAGGGGCAGGGGCTCAGGGCAGAGCCAGCTGGCGGGAGTGCCCGCTGGGTAAGAGCGCGAGGAGCAGAGGGCCCTTCTTACCAAGGCCCGATGTACCCGAAGTTGGCCAGGAAGTAGACGGAGACCATGAGGCCCACGGCAACCCCGAGGCCCAGGATGGTGTGGCTGAACCAGGGCAGGGGCAGGGGCTCCTTCCCAGGGGCTGCCCAGGGGGGAGGGAAGCAGGAGACGGTCAGAGAAGAGGCCCGCGTCCTGCCCGGCGCCTGTGCTGGGGGCTGGGGTCCCGCTTAAGGCCACCCCTCCAGGAAGCCAGGCGTGACGCTTAAAGGAAATGACACTCCAGAGCCCCTGGGTTCGGCCGATCCCACGGGCCCATCTGGGGGCACACAGGGGCCTGGCCTGGCTTGAGCCTGAACGTCACAGGGTGCCAACCCGCCCTGCACCCGCCACGGGCCATGGAAGTCCCTCCCCTGGGTGGGCCCTGTCCCCGCAGGTTGCATCAGGAGCCAGCAGGGGCCTGGGGGCAAGCTCTGCGCCCCACCCGCTGCCCCAGAGCCACCCCCAGGTGCCCGCAGCCCCAGCCCCGGTACCTGCAGGCCTCGTCCTGAAGGCCAGCGGCTGGCTCCAGGGGCTCCACACAGTGTGGTCGCCTCGCTGGGGCCTGACCCGCACCTGCAGCTCATACGGGGTGCGCGGGGTGAGCTGCTCCAGCCAGATCCATTGCTGCTGCTGCCTGAGACTCAGCAGGGCGGCCTCCTGGGCAGGGGCAGGGCTGTCAGCATGGGGGGACAGGCCCCCACTGCCCACGGCACCTCCCACGGCAGAGCCAGGACGCTGGCCCAGCAGCGCCCGCCCTGATCTGCCACCCCTCTCCCAGCCTTCCCGATGGCTCCCTGACTGCCCAGCTGCTGGGTCCCCAAGCCCCAGGGTCACCCTGACTCCCTGCAACCTCCACACTGAGCCGTCTGCCCGTGGGTGTCTCCACCAGAGGCCACCTGGGGACCTCCACTGGAGTCCCATCTCCGCAAGGAAGAGGGGTGGCTCCACAGGTGCCCACCCTCCTCGGATGCCTCTTTCCCTTCTTCCTGTCCCCCAGACACGTGGGCTGCGTCCTGCCTGTGAGAGGCATGACGTCCTCTGTATTTGGAAAAAGGTCACCTGAGTCCCAAGTGGCCCTTGTCAATCCATGTCCCCATCTCGCATCCTCGTGTCTGCCTACCGCCCTCCCTGGGAGCGTGTGTCGGAGTCCCCGAGAGTGGCCAGCTCCCCAGCCTGGCCTTCCACGCTCAGTAAACGAGTGCAGAGAGGGATCAAGTGAACAGAGGAGTAACTGGGGACCCGCGGCCCCCCCGGACAGGGCACTCTGGAGCGTGGAGAGGCTGCTTCGTTGCCCTCTGAAGCCACACGGGGCAGACGGTGGGCAGCAGCTGCCCCTTGGCTTCATGGGTCTTGTCCTGGGGGCTGTGTGGATGCACCCCAGCTGCATCCCCAGGCGGTGGGCAGCACCATGCAGTGGGGGAGGTGGGGACAACTCAGCCACCCGCCCCTGCCTCGGGCTGGCGGGACTTGGCTGAGCTGGAGGACAGACAGGAAGTGGACATGCAGCAGGACAGGGAGGAGCCGGGTGGGCCGGGCTGGGCCGCCTCCTACCTCCCAGCTGTGGCCCGGGGACCGCGTGCGGACCTCAAACTCCAGGTAGGACTCGATGTAGTGGGAGACCAGGGAGGTGCGCCAGGTCACGTTGCATGTGTGGGTCCCAACCTCGAGGACCTGGAGGGAGTCGGGGGCCAAGAGGCGCACTGGGGACAGGAGAGAAGAAGGGACAGCTGGGTGCCTCTGGGTGGTGACAGCAGACCGTCAGGCACCCCTGCACCACTGACCCTCCCTCCTGGCCGCCGTCCCTCCCCTCCCCCATGCTCAGGGCTGTCCCCTCCTGCAGGTCCCTGCTCAGAGCCTCCTGGCCGCCAGCCTGCTGCTGTCCCTCCAGCAGTGACCACCCACGGCGCTAGTGTCTGCTGTGGCTCCCTTTTCTGTCTCAGCCCCACAGAGGGCAGGACTTGAGGTGCCTGGTGCCCTAGCCCTGGAATGGCCCCTGGTTTTCAATGTGATGGTCACAGGGGATTCTGAAGCTGACCCTCCTCTCTAGGGCTCAGGTCTGAGCCAACTACGTGCCGAGCGGCTTCCTCGACTGGGCTCAGAGTCCCTCACCAGACCGTGGCCAGGCGGCTCTGGGTACCTCCGGAGTCTGCACCCCTGGTTCTCGCCACCCAGCTCTCCCCTAGAGAGGTCCCCCAGGTCAGGGGAAGGGGGTGGCCACCGGCCACTTCCAGCCAACCTTCCCAGAGCCCTGCTGGGCACAGGCCTGGGGCCAGGTGCTCAGAGAGGAGCCCAGGGCGAGCGAGGCAGTGACACGTCAGACGGCTGAGCTCAGGGCTGGGCGTCGGGTGGGTGGCTGGAGGAGGGGACCCTCGGAGCCTTCAGGGTGGGGGGACCTCCTGGGTGGGTGGCCTTCCAGATGGGCCCAGCATGCCCGGGGCTCAGAGGCACTGCTGGTGGCCCGGGTTCAGGTCCAGGCTGCAGGGCGGGGGCCAGGGAGGACAGCCAGGGCCACCCCTGAGCCCAGGGTGGGAGCTGTTGGCGGGTGGTGATGGGGACAGAGCCCTGCAAGGCAGGAAGGGGCGCCCGGCCCGCCGGCCCTCACTCACTGCTGTGGAAGGGCCTGAAGGCCTGGCTCTTCAGCAGGCGCCACCGCCCGTCCTCCCAGCAGACCACGCTGATGTTGAGGACGTCCACCGAGTTCACGGGCTGGGACTGCAGGGAAGAGGGGCCGTGTGGCTGCCAGCCGCAGGGGGGCTCGGGGACCGCCTCAGGTCAAGGCCTCCCGCACTGCTCCCAGGTGGCCTCTTGTGGCTCCAGAGGCCACGCCTTCCTCACTGTGACCTGTGGCCACATCGCCTGTCCCCTGACCCTCGAGAACCCACAGAAGCCAAGGAAAATGTGGCCTGGGCGTCCCTGATGGAGAGTGCCCAGATGCCACCCGGGATACGGCCATGAGCCCCCCAGAGGCAGCCAGCCGGCAGCCCCCAGGGCCAGGGCCAGTCCCAGCTGTGCCCTCCCTGGCTGTGACCTCGGGCAGGGGCCCACCCCTCTGACCCTCCTTTCTTCATGAGTGAGAAGGGACGGTGCTGGGGCCACTCACAATGTAAGGACCCATGGACAGCAACAAAGCCAAGCGCCCGTCCACGCGCTCCAGCCTCTCGAGTTCCCCCCGGGGAGCCGCCATTACTGCTCCCGTTTCACAGAGGGGACACCAGGGCACTGAAGCTGCCCAAGGTCATCCATTTGGGGGACGATGCCACCAGCCCTGCTGTCCAGCTCAGTCCCCACACGGCCCTATCGCCCTGCGTGCCCAGCCCTAGCACGAGTCCCCTGTGGGTGTCCTGTTACTGGGGCTGTCCCCATTTGACAGGGACGATGGGTGTGTCACAGGACCCACAGAGCGCGGGGGACGCGGCCTGGACAGAGGCGCATGGCCTCACTGGTCCAGGGCAAGCCAGGCCAGGCTGAGCTCTGACCCCGGGTCCCCTCCCTCCTGCCGCCGCCTCCTCAGCCCGGGAGCCGGGGAGGTGGCCTGGCCACGCGTGTCGGCTCCAGGGCCTCTGGAGACCCCGTCCGGAGCTGGACCCCAGCTTCACGGCTGGGCTACTCACATCCGGCTTCCCGAGGACCAGGTCACAGGCCCAGGACGCCTGCCTGCCCGGGGACAGCTCGCAGGTCTTGTTCCAGGGCCTGCAAGGCAAAAGGGCGTCCTGAGGAAGAGGGAAGGGCCGCGCACTGGGGGGGGACCCCTCTCTGCCCTGGGCAGCTCTTCTGCCACCTGGAGAGGACCCGACCCCCACCTGCCCCCCAGTGCTCCCTGGGGCAAGCGCCTTCCCCGCCCTCGCCAGCCATCCAGAGCCCAGAGCTCCGCAGGGCTCAGGGTGCCGTCCTGAACCTGGCCTCCAGAGCCCCAGGACTCAGTGCCACCAGGAGCCAGGCCCA